>NC_064628.1:620509170-622909170 GCF_023864275.1 Schistocerca cancellata | reverse complement strand
ACCAATCAAACTATCCTCATTGAATTTCCCTTCTTGACTTTTCTGTTTGCCTGGTAGCTAATAGAGATACAGAACTGGACCTACCACACTGGGAAAGCAAGCCTCTACTTTGAATACCCTAAACAGCAACTCAAAATCTCTCTTGTCTGAAAAAGAAGATTTTAAACTAGAGAGGCCTCGTTCTCTACGTAAGCATGGCCAAGTTATTGGCAAAGAAGATGGAAGCACAGTCTCTCATTTACGGAGAGATCTAATCTTTCCAGGCTAACTATTTCCAACTGCCCAGTTAGTCACACCCATGAAATATATTTGTTTTTGCCACTCACTAAGAGAACCTGGCGACTTCCTTGTGTCAGGACAATGAAAGTCTTGCCTCCCCTAAACACGAGCAGCAGCCACTCTGTCTGTATCATTCCAGCTTTTAACATGAGAATGTACTGAGCTTCATGACATTAACACCATTTCCACAAAGGCTCAGTTTACAGCAGCCGCTTTTAAATGGCTCCCTAAAAAAAGGTTCAAATGGCTCTAAGCAGTATGGAACTTAACATCTGAGGTCATCAGTCCCCTAGACTTAGAACTACTTAATCCTAACTAACCTAAGGACATCACACACATCCATTCCCGAGGCAGGATTCGAACCTGCGACCGTAGCAGCAGCGCGGTTCCGGACTGAAGCGCCTAGAACCACTCGGTGACAGCAGCCAGCTAAATGGCTTCTTCTACACAGTCACTGCTAACCTGCCACCTTCACGATGGACTGCGCCTGGCCCAGGTAAAATGTTTTATGAGCCAGTGCCCTCTTGGCCTAACCCTAAGCGGAGAGAGGAGAGTGCTACAGCCACAAGTCCCTCTGCTGGTACCATCCACAGATCGCTGCTCACACAACCTGGTCGCTGCACTCGGCATTTATGGCCTGCAATCCATGCCTCTTCCTGTTCTCTGTCGCCTCCGCAATGGCCCATTGGGTACAAGTTCTCTACAGGCTACACATGCGGTTATATGAACATTCTGCCCACAATTTCCTCATGTAAAAAAGTCATAAACAACACATACCAAATGTAGTACTGTAGAACACAGAGATCAAGGCCTAAAATATGAATATTCCTCTAACTGATAATGTTGTTAAGCTGAGAGAGTGGGATAGCACCTCTTACTAACTCCCTGTTATCCAATAATTTCTCCATGGGGAGTGCCACACTCATACATCTGCTCTCTCTTCCTTCCCACTCTATCTCTTTTCTCTTCCTCCTCCTCCTCCTCTCTCTCACCTGATCTTCTTCCTCCCCCCTCTCTCTGACCATATCCTTCTTCCCCACTCTCTTTCCAACTCTCCCTCCCCCTCTTCCTTTTCCACTGGCCCATTACCCACCTACACCTTCCTGCTGCATCATGCATCTCCACCTCTTCCTCCCTCTCTCTTTATTTCCTCCTCTCACTCTATTATGAATATTACTCTAACTGACAATGTTGTTAAACTGAGAGAGTGGGATAGCACCTTTTACTACCTCCCCATTATCCAATAATTTCAATAAAGAGCTTAGTGTGACATGGAGTAGAAGAAATTACAACACTCTAACTGGGTGTTTGAGAACAACATGCCAGACCATGACAGTTTTGCCAACCAAAAACAAAAAAAAATACCACACCCTGTATTGACCTCATTCAAGCAGGGGCATACACACACTCACTGCTGCGTGCTTGCAAAAGTTTTGTGATTTACTGGGTATCGGAATTGTTCCTGTGCACCCTGAGGTCTTTGGCATACACCCCCGACCATAAACACAATGACTGAACAGTTAAAAGGTAATACAGACATTTAACTAACTTATTCACACCGAACTGAGGTCGGAGATGATTGGTTCCCTAACCCAGTGATCGCTATACCACCTGGGTGTAGATCCCCGATCTCAGAGCATGAAATATCGGCATGCGTGTATTTTCTTATCATCTATATAGTCTGCCATGTTGGAGTTAGGCAAAAAAAGTTCCACCCATCTGAACATGATGAAGAGTTCTTTACATCTCTCTGTCTTTGAACATTATATCAATATGCAAAGTAATAGGCTGATGGGGCAGAATCAAAAAGTAATTTCATTTTGCATTGTTGTAACATTGCTTGGCAGCCATGTTGTAATTACGCGAAATGAAATACGCCTTTGGCCAGCACGTTCAGACAGATATAGTTTGACATCCCTATATATGGAGATCAGTGCCCTAACCACAAAAAAATATCGTTGAGCAACGAGCATTTTCTGCCACAGAGATTTTGTTACTCCTGCTCAAGCATTTCAATGATTCTGTCTTCCATAGAGTTAATAATATGACAAATTCTATCCAAGCGTTCAGCAAACCTAGTTCTTTTAGTACAATGGACTAAATGGTGTTAACACAAAATAAACAACATTTAAATGACATGTGTAACATAGGGAGACTTTACACAAATGACAAAGACAAAATAAAAACATGAGTCAGTTTCAAAAAATGGTTTCAATATTAGTATGTTTGTTGTGTGTTTTCTTTCTTCAACCTTAGATTTTAGATGAGATTGACGTTTTACCCCAGTACACATCTAAAGATAGTGTTGTCCTTCATGACAAACATAGTATGAAAGAAGAGTAAAATTATTACATTTAACTTAGTAAAATAAACGCAGCAAAGCACACAAAATAAAAATTAAAAACATAAACATATTCTAAATCTCCCCCCATTCTCTCCTCAAGAGTCTTTAGGGAGTCCAAAAATTAGCTTTAACATTATATACACGAATAGACATAGCATTACAATCAATAGGTGTGTAAAATATTGGGCGTGGCAGGTGCAGTGAGTGAGTTGCCGCTAAGAGAAGAGTTATCCTTTTAGTTAACGTAATCGGCTGTGACAGCAGTGTAAGGGGCAGAACCTGTCTCCAGTCTATGGCAGCAACAGGTAGGCATCTGTACTATTGACAGATCAGAGATGGGGGAGCAGATGACGAACTGTTGCTATTGTTGAAGACAGTCTTCCAGCAGCAGTTGTGAGTGTGGCAGCAAGTGTCCGGAGACGTCAGTCACTTAGTCCGGCACTCTCTAGTCCCTCCTTTATGGTCTCAAGACACATCAAACAGCGGTGGTCCCAGGTGGTCGTGTGATGTTAGGGACGAGTCTCCGTTACCTGATAACTGCAGGTGAGGCACCCCTATACTTGCACTCTCCACTGGCATGAGTGAAAGGGACGAGAAGGACTACGTGTGCGTCTCCATCGCCCTTGAACTGCCCCAATGTCATCACGTCAGCGGCTGACTGCCCTTTCGCCTCAGGGTGGGGGGACAGGTCGCCTTTAGCTGACAGCTGCTGATGTGGCCATGCGGTGACATCACATCAGCTGGTCTCTCAGCTGGAGTCGTTCTGCAGTGACGTCATGCCGGCAGTTGTGCCCCAGGTAGCCGAGTGACATCAGGTGCGGGCCTAGGTTACCTGCTGGTTGCCTTTCCACCATTCAGCCACGTCTACTTCCTAGCTCTCTATTTGAAACACTGTAGTCCTCTACACAACACTCAGCACATATTTTCGTGCTGTGTTTTTACAATGAATGTTTACAAAAACACAGAAAATCGCCGCAAAATTATGATCTGTTTGTCGTTAAACTTCACCATATTGTTAATGGAAAAAAGTGCTTCATTGCTTTCTTTCATTTAAATAATTTACTACTACTGTTCTTTTGAAGAAAACTCCAATCGTTCAAAATCAATCGTATATCTAAAAGACACAAACTAATCATTTTCTAGTTGTGAAGCCATGTTGCTGTTGTGTATGTCAGTGTTTTATTAGTTCCCCAACACCACGCATACATCCCAATGAGCTAAGCTGTCATAGCCCGCACATTCGTACTTCAAGCACTCACACACCATGCTACACATCTAATTATTCCACCCACCACCAATTTATCTGCCTCTAACCCTCTCTACTTTACGCCACTCTGAATTTTGATACATCTGCTGCGGTCAACGTATCGGATGGTGACGCTGATGCGGATATCGCGTAAAGTCTGGGTCGAATACTGCTCACTGCCATCTGTACACTCTCTGTGCTGTCAGGATAGATGAGACATCGGCACGAATTCACCTTTACCTCTGAAAGCGACCAATAACGCTAAGAAATCGACTTACAGATATCATCAATTAACAGCCGCTGCAATGACGTACAGTACCATGTTTTTTAATAATATTTAGTGCAGAGGCATTTATATCTCTTTTTTTCATCTGGCTCCATTCGCCATTTTCTTCCTATTCATCTAAAAACGTACTACCGTGACTCGCACTCCACCTGCTGACGGCACATAATACAAAACCTTGTCGATGACGCACCTCTAGGGCTGACAAACAACAATCGAAATAACACAAAGCAAACATCACCGCATCACTGGAGATAATCCATAACCGATAATCAAGACGAAAAAATACCACCAGCGAAAAATATCGCACCATAGGCGATTACCCATGAATATAACCACACTCGAAAAACCACGAAAGAGAACATATCGCTCCACTGGCGACAACCCTAATGGAATCACAGCGATAAAAATAACCACACCCGAACGTCAACATGCCTCTGGCGTGGACAACCAATGTCCATCTCGCAAGATCCTCCATCGGTATCGGTGGCATGATCGAAATCACGCCAAGATCCACTATCGGACCACAACTCAACATCTGTGGCACACTATCGAACCTCATTCCGAATGACGGAACAGACCGTGCATACGCCAGGCCAGCAATGCACACAATATCAACGGAATGAACCAAACCATTACTACATTCCAAAATGAATTCTGAGAAGAATTTTGTCTCCAAGACTTGAGCAATTATTTCTGAACCAAAAACGCAATTTTAATACTGCTCCAACACATACCTTTGCTGCGGCGTACAATGTGAAAGTGTTGAAGCAACCAGTTTTGTCATATACTCAAGATGTTTCCGCCAAGAAATCGGCGCATTCCTATCCACGAATTGAATTTCTGTGAAACATGAGAGGACACCAGTACAAATTTGCGGTAAATTATCAAAATGCAAATGCTGAACATAAAACTACAAACGCCAAATTTATTGATCAGATGTCACAGGAGAAGATCTTATCCACTAATTTTAATAATAAATAACCGAAAAAGTGTAACTGCAAGCAAATAAAGGACAGTACAGAAAGTGATTACATAAATAAATTGGAAACAAATGATTCTTAACACTACCTTCACGCTATAACTGTACACCGACATTATGTGCGGCTTTGTCTTGAGCTGAGACCTCAGTGGCTGACCGTCAGCTCCTATGCGGACCTCTGCTGCGACTTCTGTGTGATGGTTAGGTGGTTTGATTTCCACTGCGTCATTCTGGTGATCACGTTGCGACCTTCGCCAACCAATCCCTGCAGTATTCCTTGTTTGCCCTGAGTTCCAGACCGGCTGCATGAAATGGTTTGAATTTTGCATTTCTCTCCTGTTGCTAAGTCTATTTTTGTGAAAGTTCTCACCATACGACCCCCGTGTGTTTCTGTCATTCCACTGAGTCTCATTATTAAATCTTTGACCTTGATATTGATTTCTTGTTGCACTATTTGTATGCTGCCCGTCATTATTTCCTACCAGATGCACCTTGTGAATTTCGTTCTTTATGTCTCATTAGATCCCACGCGTTTTGTGCTTCCTTGACAAAATTTAACTCTCGTTGAGCGCCTTTGAATGATTGTATTGTATCGTTACATTTGCCTATGAGCAGTTCCTGGTACCTCAATGGCAGTTCCATGTAGCGGTGTCGTATTATCCGCTTATCACTATACGGCTGGTCCAGGTAACTGTTCTTGTTGACAAGCGTCTCGGAAGACTTTACCGGACCGCGGCACCTTGATGCTTCGTAGTCCTTCACTAACATAATCTTCTATTTAGTTCTTTCTTGGGCGTCCTGTGACCAGTACGCATTTAGGTAAGCCTCTCTGAATTCGTCGTAACTGTGAGTCGCGCACAGTTGTGGTCCGGCTCGATACTTAGTGTATGTACTACGGTGTCTTTTGAGCCACTCACTGTTCCTGCTTTTTGAGATCATAACTAACCAACTAACTAACTAACTCCTCCCGAAGGGCCATGAAGGCCCAACGGCACCGACCGGCCGCCGTGTCATCCTCAGCCCATAGGCGTCACTGGATGCGGATATGGAGGGGCATGTGGTCAGCACACCGCTCTCTCGGCCGTATGTCAGTTTCCGAGACCGGAGCCGCTACTTCTCAATCAAGTAGCTCCTCAGTTTGCCTCACAAGGCCTGAGTGCACCCCGCTTGCCAACAGCGCTCGGCAGACCGGATAGTCACCCATCCAAGTGCTAGCCCAGCCCGACAGCGCTTAACTTCGGTAATCTGACGGCAACCGGTGTTACCACAGCGGCAAGGCCGTTGGCACTTGAGATCATAAATAGCCTTCTCGAATGCTCTCACTTCGTTCTTTGCCAGCTCTGCCTGATGTCACGTACTTTGAGCATTTTTCAGATCATCTCGTGCTGCTAATCAGGCTCTCCTAGCCTCACGTTTGAACTCAACAGCTACTTCTCGCGTTTCAACTGACGTTTTCCTAACGAAGACATTTGCTTCTACACCCTTAATTTCATTTCTGACCTGATTTACGTTTTCGACAAACTCATCAGGCCTTTGAATTTCCTTGATTTTATTTCATGTCTTCGTCCTATCTCTTTTACTCGTTGTCCAGTCGCTTCTAAATTTCCCTAATTTCATTGATGAGGATTTCCTGTCTTTGGTCTTCTTCATCCCGTCTTTTTTCTTCCCATTCCTTCCTCTGTTTTTCCTCCTCCTTCGTCTCTCCTCTTCCCTTTCCCATCGTCTCTTCTCTGCTTCTTGCATAAATTGAATGGTCGATTCTAACTGCGCACTTCCAGTAACGTTCCCCGCACTCGACGCACGCAACTCAACTGCTCTATCACGTCCTGTCCACGAAATTGGACCGTTGCTTTCCCGGACTCTACCTGTTCCCATATTTACAGAACCTACATGACCTGTCGCCTCGACATCGTTCTCACTTTCATTTCCTAAGTGAACTGAACCTCCATCATTGCAGTATTCTGTATTTCGAATTTGTGCCCTCTTTTCACAGTGATTTAAATGAACTTCTTCCCCCGTTCTAATTTATTCTGCATCAATGGCTGGCTCGTGATCCATTTTGGACGACATTAGTGCGCAACCTTTCTCACTACACACACGAGCTTTGCTTCTCGTAAGCATTCAAGTCAGTTGATACTCCTGCAAGTTTCCGACTCTAACGCATCATGCTCTACAACTCTACTCTGATCTGCTTTCAAATAATGCACGCATTTGTGCCTAAGCCCATGAAACAAAACCTACTATAAAATGTCATACACATCCCCATAAACAAATTTGTTCCACAAAAGCCTGCACAACGTTGTAAGCAAGGACGTAACATCAGACAATAAGTGACGCAGAAGTCACCGAAGGGACACAATGACAAATAAAAATCAATGACACAAACAATACATACACTGAAATAAAATTACTACAAATTACTAATATACAACGCATAACAGCGAAACCGAGTCTAAACGTTCTCAGGGCACCAAAGTGTCACTGTGGGGAAAAAAAAAAAAAAAAAAATATGCGCCTGTTGCGCAAGATAACGCACTAACTACCTCCAAAAGTACCATGACTCGAGAATCCTGGCCGAGGGACGTCAATTCCGAGCCGTCGCTTGCTTTAATCATAAATATATGTCTGAGTGATGCCAAATATTATTATCTTTACATAAAGAACAGTATTCTCAATTACCTTCAAATCGTGAACTACACGCTTAATTTTTGTATATATCAGTGAATTTACCATGGCACTTTTGTTGCCTATGCCTGCGGTCAATTTCAGAACTCAAATTAATAATCAAATTACTTAATTTATAAGATTGCTCGTTGAATCACTTGTGTACCCATGTACCACCACAATAAAATAAAAACAGTGAATAGTTGAGGGAGCATGAATCAAAACAGTGCTGTATTTAAGTTTACAAAAACAATGACAAGGTTTATTTATCCTTTTACAACTACAATACAACGAGCTGATAAACCTTACACGAAAGAAGTGACAAACACAAATCAGAAAAGGGATGGTGCTTGATTGGCAAAGCATTCGTTGGGATGGAAGCTATACAAATTCTCCCCTGTTTTAATCCCTTTTACAACGCAGTCTGACTTGGTTTGCATGAATCCATTGTGAGGTCCAACTCTGTTCAAATGTAATGAACTACGACCAAGTACACCACAAACTATGGTTCACCGGAGAACAGCGAGCTGTGAATCTCATTTAATGTTCTCTATATAATTTCCCGGTGCTACTGGTCATGGGAAAAAAGTTCCTTCTACGACGGCGAGGTTCCCGTGGACTCGCTGTTTTCTAGTGGCATCTTTGGCGCCTTTTGTTCTGCGATGTTGCAGTCGTTTTCCAGAGACTGACGTTTCCTGCATGCAAGTGGATGGCCTAGTGTTTAGAGGGGTATGGCGAGCCATCTGCAGACAAAAAGATAACGGGAAGCTCTCAACAAGACTTCATTTCCTCGTAGTGGGAAACCTTCCTTTCCCACCGTCTCCTGTTGTGAGCTGAATCGTAGACTGCATCTACAACTTTGTATTGAATCAGATCACACGAAAATATAATCACCATCATGTTTAACTCTATATTCCTACATTTATTACGTAATATACACTTTTCTGACACAGGAAGGCAGAACTGCTCCAGTGCTTCACAGATAAGAACGTGTTAGAAAAAAAATGTGTGACAAGAAAAACATTATACATTATCTTAAGAGTGCGAAAATGTGTTATGAAGTGACTGGCATTGGTTAGTGGTAAAAGAAAGAGAAGTGAGAATAGTGGAATAATGTGGACTGAGGAAACGGCAGGCCACTAGATTGAAATTTACACTGAGCACAATTTAACTTTTGTCAACCCTTTGGATTGACGATCAGGAAGGAAGTCTGTATACGTCAGAGAGACCCAAAGATGCTGGTAGGCTCGAAGTAGGTTTTATAATTGTCACAATGCAAAATACCTCAAAGACCTCTAGCCACAATTCATTAAATGCAGACAAAGTTCAAGAAATTGCAAAAAGGTACAAAATTATAGAGAGCGAATCTGCAGAAGTTGAAACGTCCAGAGATTGTTGAGAGCATGGGGCATACAAAAGGAGGTAGGCATACAATACAGTAGCGCCTCTGAGAGATGAAGTAGAGAAGGCAGAGGAGTGAAGTCAAAATATCAAGTGTCAACAGCAATCCTTGGGTGAGAATGAGATGGTGAAAGCGATATTGAGAAAAGATTTTGACAAATTGCTGAAAGATCTAAATTGAATGAAGGCACCTGGAGTAGAAGATATTTCTTCAGAACTATGTAAATCCTTGGTGAAATGAACGATAGCAAAACTATTGCACCTGCCACGCAAGCTGTATGAAACAGGAGAAATATGCTCAGAATTCAAGAGAAATTAAACAACCGCAGTACCAAAAAGTAGGTGCTGATGAGTGTGTGTGTTACCGGACCATCGTAAGTAAAATGTGTAATATTAACACGAGTTACGTACAGAAGGACAGAACGTTGATGGAAACCGACCTGGGGGGAAATTGGTTTCCAGAGAAATGTGGGGTTGCAGAAAGGCAAGATCTCGTTCATAGCATTTGTACCGAGCGAGGTGGCGCAGTGGTTAGCACGCTGGACTCGCATTCGGGAGGACGACGGTTCAATCCCGCGTCCGGCCATCCTGATTTAAGTTTTCCGTGATTTCCCTAAATCGCTCCAGGCAAATGCCGGGATGGTTCCTTTGAAAGGGCAAGGCCGACTTCCTTCCCCATCCTTCCCTAAGCCAATGAGACCGATGACCTCGCTGTTTGGTCTCGTCCTCCAAACAACCCAACCCAACCTCTCAACCCTCATAGCATTTGTACTTTTAGATAAAGCTTTTGACGACACAGGCGGAAAGATATTCTCTTGAAAGTCTGGAATTATGAGGGATATAACACAGGGAGCGACAGGTTGTCTGCAGCTTCAACAGAAACCACGCAGTAACGACAACAAGTGCAGCACGCCTCCATGGTTATTTAGTCGTCAGTGGGCGCACCAGTAGTCTGTTTATTAGTGCCTTCAACTTCTTACGACAATGGTAAGCAAAAATTTCTTTACGAATTTCTGTGTCCTGTAAGCATTTACTTCACGATCATGGGTCAACAATGTTGTAAGAAAATTTTACTATCGTATCACTGATTCTTACAAGGTAATACCCTTGCTAGATTTATTTGGCAACGCTTTTGTCATTTCGCAAAATGCATGCTAGCTGGTGTAGCTCCAGGTCAAAAACAGACTCTGCATAATGAATTTGATGAAGCAAACCTGTTGAAAAAAAATCTCTCATTCATCCCTATATAAAAGGCAGACTCACTTACTGACTTATCATCGCCCAGCCCAATCCACTTAGATTAGAAACTTGGAATTTGGAGAGGGCGTCGACCTCATACTGCAGGCGCGGTTAAGAAGGGATTTTTCTATATTTCATCGATAAGGGATGGAAGGCTTTTTTAAGTATGTCGCTATCGAGCCAGTTTTGAAGGTAGATCTACGAAAATTGGTACTCGGTTTCTCGGGCAGAAATTAAGAAATATGTGATCCAGCATGTATGGAAGTTTTAAGCCCTATGGGGGTGAAATAACGGTTAAATTTCTTCTTTTTCTTTTTTCTTTTTTTCTTTTTTTCTCAATAAAGAACTACTTAAGTATTCTTAAAGTTGAGAATTGGTATTTGAATCCTCGGTTACAAATAAAAGAAAACACGCGTATCAGTGATTTAGGAAATTCAACCACTGTTGGAGTGAAATAGGGGATGCAAAGTTTTATGAAATTATTTTATTGTGAAAGCATTTTCTAGGCTAAATCTATGTAAATTTGTATTTGACTTCTTTGTTGGAATCAAAAAAACGCGTTTCACTATTTTTGGAAATTCTACCCCTAAGGGGATGAACTAGGGGACGAAAATTTTTAGGAAAATATTTCGTTACATTGAAAACAATTTTAAGCTGAATCTATGAAAACTGGCATTTCCCTTCTCTTCTAGGTATAATGAAATATGTGTGGGGGATTAAAGTTTCTACAGAAACATCACTACCAAGACTGAAAAGGCATGATTAATAGAAACCTTGGACTTCAGCTGCCAGAATCGCGTTTTGGTCAGACGTGCATTTGGAAAAGACCATCCTTCTATGGCCTTCGTAGGCGTGAAATGGTTAGGCATTAAATTTTTTAACAACATAAGAATGGTCTGTGGTAGTCGTCGTGGGGTTGTGGACCACTGCGGCTGCGGCGGGGACGGAGCCTCCCCGGTTAGCATACAATACAATGCATACAATACACCTAACTTCAACGTGTAAAATTAAACTAGTGATGGCTTTCTACATTTTGATAAAGCCTATAACGGGATTGGTCATCAATTTTTGTTAGTAATGAAACATATGGGCTTTTGTCTGTCATTATTAGTAGCGATAAGAAATTGCGTTGCTGGAATATATTTCAGAATCGATATTAAGAGGCTCCTGAAAATACCAGTAGCTACTGGGCTAACGACACAACAAGGGTGTGTGCTTTCCACAACAGTGTACGCTGTGGCCACAGAGCCACTCCTTAGAAGGCTACATGGAACATCATTAGGGATTCAGAGATTTAGCACCAAGACGTTACGTCAAGCTTATGCCACCGTCGGTCTGCATCCAAACAGAGACGAAAAAGGTGAAGTCACCAGGCGAATCATAAATAAATATGCAAATAACACCAGAGCCGGAGATCAACTGAAATTGCCCATATCGACACTTCTTCCTCTAGACCCAGACATATAGTTTAAAACCATCCTTACGTCCCGAAAGTAAATGCTAGGAAACAACAGCGCATGCCCATACCGCCAAGCCACAGGATCCGATAAAACAATCGATTACAGCGACGATTGTGGAACAGAATATATGGGAGCTGGGTCGCCTGCATGGGGTGTTTTACATAAACAAATATGTCTTTTCTAAATTGCATCGTACTGTGCCGTAATTCCTGCACTGACAGTGATCGCAAAAACAGTCCTAGTAGCGTACTGCTTATCTACATCTATATCTGCATCCATATTTGCAAGCAAACGTACAGTGAGTGGCGGGCGGTGCGTTGAAGAAAAGTTTCCGTAACAACTACAGCCATTGCATGCACTGTTGGAAGACTAGGATTAAAGAACATAGAAGCTTTTTTCCCGGGACATACATGTATAGAACACCCATAAGACCATTACGGGAAACCAAGACTACCTGTCCAAAAGACTCTATGAAACACTCGAGCCCCAAAGTAATAGCCCCCAACCAATCATGCATTAATTAGCCAACATCTTATGTGTATCAGAATGTAATTTTTAGAAATCAGTTACATAGAAGACTCGGATCTGGAAGGGGAAACAGCACAAACTTACTAACACGTGATAATGCATGTAGTCGCAAACCAAATAGAATCAAAGCACCGAAACAGAGATTGATCATCTATCCAGAGCAACATGCACAACGAAGTACCAGTAGAGCTGTGACAGTCCTTTGGTAGAAAGTTGTTATGCAAACGATCCCTGCTCGTGAACGAATACACAAAATAAAATTACGACCTAACCTCACTGTGAAAAGTGTATAACGATCGAGTCCTAGCTCCTACAGTTATTTATAAAATTCAAGATTGACATGGAACTGGACTCGTATGAAACTGACAATAATAAATGCACACATCAAAAAAAGTTTTGCACCACCTCGGTTCCGAGAGTTCTGGAACCTGTACAGAAAATTGGAATAGAGATCAACATAAATATTATTTCCGCCCTTTTTATTGCTCATGAAAACCACACATTGCATGTTGTGCCACCATACAGCGAGACCTTCAGAGGTGGTGGTCCAGACTGCTGAACACATCGGTACCTCTAATACCCAGTAGCACGTCCTCTCGCATTGATGCATGCCTTTATTCGTCGTGGCATACTATCCACAAGTTCGTCAAGGCAATGTAGGTCCAGATTATCCCACTCCTCAACGGCGATTCGGCGTAGATCCCACAGAATGGTTGGTAGGTCATGTGATCCATAAACAGCCCTCTTCAATCTATCCCTGGCATGTTCGATAGGGTTCATGTCTGGAGAACATGCTGGCCACTCTAGTCGAGCGATGTCATCATACTGAAGGATGTCATTCACAAGATGTGAATGATGGGGGCGCGAATTGTTGTCCATGATGACGAATGCCCCGCCAATATGCTGCCAATATGGTTGCCCTATCGGTCGGAGGATGGCATTCATGTATTTTTTGGAAATTTGTAGTAAGGTCTTATGGGACCAAACTCTTGAGGTCATCAGTCCCTAAGCTTACGCACTATTTAATTTAACTTAAGCTAACTTACTACACTAAGGACGAAAAACACACAGCCATGCCCGAGGGAGGACTCGAACCTCCGACGGGGGGAGCCGCGCGGTCCGTGACAAGATGCCTCAGACCGCGTGGCGCATACATGTATTGTACAGCCGTTACGGCTCCTTCCATGACCACCAGCGGCGTACGTCGGTCCCACATTATGCCACCCCAAAACAGCAGGCAACCTCCACCTTGCTGCACTCGCTGGACGATGTGTCTAAGACCTTCACCCTGGCCAGGTTGCCTCCAAACACGTCTCCGACGATTGTCTGATTGAAGGCATATGCGACACTCATCGGTGAAGAGCACTTGGGTGTCGTGGTTGCAAAGATGTACCTTGCCAGGAGTGAAGTTGCGCATCATGCAGCCTATTGCGCACAGTTTGAGTTGCAACACGAAGTCCTGTGGCAGCACGAAAAGCATTATTCAATATGGTGGAGTTGCTAATACGGTTTCTCTGAGCCATAATCCGTAGGTAGTGATCATCCACTGCAGTAATAGCCCTTGCGCGGCCTGACCGACGCACGTCATTGACAGTTCCTGTTTCTCTGTATCTCCTCTATGTCCGATCATCGCTTTGGTTCACTCTGAGACGCCTGGACACTTACCTTGCTGAGAGCCCTTCCTGACACAAAGAAACAATGAGGACGCGATCGAACCGCGGTATTGACCGTCTAGGCATGGTTGAACTACAGACAACACGAGCCCTGTACCTTCTTCCTGATGGAACTGATCGGCTGTCGAACCCCCTCCTTCTAATAGGCGCTGCTCATGCATGATTGTTTACATCTTTGGGCGGGTTTAGTGACATCTCTGAACATCAAAGGGACTGTGTCTGTGATACAGAATCCACAGTCAACGTCTATCTTCAGGAGTTTTACTTAGGTGGGAGCAAGCAAATTTCTTCACAAATTAGCTTTACCCGGTCACACTTTGCTGTGGCTCAGTCTGCTTAAATGGAAAAGAAATAAAAGAGAAAGCGCACATTTCTAGTATGTATGGTAACTGTATATATGTCCTAATCTCCTTCTCTCCCCTGTGTCTGTCCATCTCCCCCTCCTCCTTTCTTTGTACTTCTCCTCCTCCTCCCCCTCTCGCTGTCCATTATCTCCTCCCCCTCTCTCTGTCCATCACCTCCTTCCTCCTCCTCTGTACATCTCCTCCTCCTTCTTCCCCCCTCTCTCTGATCTAATGTTGAGCCTTGTTCATTGTTATTGCAAATTCTGCTTCTGTAGTGGTATTCTAATCATCAATCAATAAGCCATAAATACAACATTCCAGTTTGTTAACAACGTTTCGTCAAAATTTCAAAGCAGTCCACGAAAAACTTCCAGAGGTTTGTGATTTTAAAGAAGCGAACATCTAGGTTTGTACTTATATAGAAGATGTAGATATTCCTTATGGCAGATCTCCGAAACTTTTTGACCGATTACTTTGAAATTTTGACACAACGTTGCATTGAAATACGCGTGTTTTATATACATACATACACACACACACACACACACACACACACACACATAGGCACATCATATATACACACGTTTCTAATATGTACGGTAACTGGATACATGTCCTAATCTCCTTCTCTCTCCAGTGTCTGTCCATCTCCCCACCCCCCTCACCCCGTTTCTTTGTCCATCTCCTCCTCTTCCCCCCTCTCCATATCCATATGTCCATCACGTCCTCCCCCTCTGTGTCCATCTTCTCCTGCCCTTTAAGTAAATACAGTAGTTGCAGGAAGCCTACAAAAGACACGTCTGTGTTAAAATGCAACGTTGTGTCAGAATTTCAAAGCAATCTGTCAAGAAATTTCGGAGATACACGATTTTGAACAGATGAACGTTTACATTTCTATTTAAACAGTTTTTGGGGCGGGGGGGGGGGGGGGGGGAAGCAAATATAATGTGAGTCAGATATACGTCTTGCGGCAAAACCGTTAAGCAATATGGCCCAGTCCTGCAGGAACTGTTTCTTGGAAACTATTTCCTATCCTTAATACTGAAGTTTTGTTTTTCTCTGAAACGAAGAACAATAGTTCACATTTGCAGTAGACAGCAATAACAATTGGCCACTGATAAGCCTCTTATGATTTTTATCATTATTTTAACTATTTTAGAAACTCTGTGCACTTCATAATAATGACTTTGAAAAAGATGAAGGCATTTATTTCGTTTCTTTTCAGACTCCAAAAATGTTACATGCAATTTCCAAACATAGCTTTCCTCTCCACAAATCGCGAAACAAATTTTGTCATGGATCGCATAAGATTAATTTTCCCAGAACTGTCTTGATGAAAATGAAGAAGATATAGTTGGGTAACCCTCACATTTGTCTCTGTTGAGCTGAGGCAAGTTTTAAGTCGTCGTAAGTTTTTGGATGACCTCTCAGAAGATGCCTGACGATGCTGGAAATGTTGTAATCGGAATTCTCAGGCGAATAATCTCCTAAAACAGTTTCTTAAGACTACCACGTTCAGCATTGAGTTGTCTTCGCAGATAGGATACATTACACGGTTGTAGTCCAGTCCTAAAGGTTCATAGCATTTCGAGCTATGTGTAAAGGTCTATACATGCTAAATTCTTCTGTTTATGTACTCCAAACAACTCTTCTACACGCCCTGTAAGTGGCGGAAATGTTTGGGAGGACGTAACAACTATCTCTTCTAGATGGAATAGTTGCTCTTCGATCAGTCTCATTCAGAAATTCTCAGTCTCATTCAAAAATAACTTTCTTAACCTTCTTCCATGAGTCTTTCAGATTGAGTTACTTAGAGTAATCCTTGTCATTCTCTATCAACATATCAAACTCTTGTGCAGTCCTAAGAATCACAAGACCTGTTTTTCAAAGTTTAAACAACGTATCACTCCACCTGCAATAAAATCTTGATTTTCTAGAGATCTGCCCAGTGTTGCACAGAGTCCAAACAGTTCAGTAACGAATGTCATATAAAAAAATCGTTCCAAAATTTTTGGGCCACTACGTGTAGTACCGCAGTACTGACCGTCTTCCGTTTCTTAATTTTGTGCATTCAGTACTTCCGCCACTGTTTTCTGCGCTCGATCATAGTTTTCCCTGAAACATTTCAAAGATTTTACTCTTACAGGTCATCGAGTCGAACACCTTAGTTTCAGCCGTTGAACTCTCGTATCAGGATTCGTCTCGTCGACACCGGATAACCACTTACACATTTCTCATGTTTGTGGATTCCAGAATTACATTTGAGACGTCTTTCATGGGTACCAAGATCACAGATCATCGAAAGTTCTGTAGTGTAACAATGAATACCGCAGTGGATTTCCTTCAAATCTTTGTTCCGCCAAGATACATTGGCTTCATCATCGAAACAGTGGGCATGTAGAAACCCAGTTCTTGCTGAGAGTCTTGGAAGGATGTATTTGTTGCCAGCGTCTGTGCCCTGCTATCCGGCAGTCATTGTTCGAGCGTCTCAGGGTTAACGGAACATCCGCCATTGAATCTGCCACAATACCGTGAGATGAAGAATTTTTATTTTTGTTTGATGCACAAAGTCTCACATGGACCATAATTTTCAAAACTGCGTTTTGTTTCACTCGCGCCAACCAGGTGTTGTGGCACATCAGCCAGATTTTCATTTTTGATTCATCGTTCTTCCTCTCATCGGGAAGTGTCAGGTTTCCAGCGATCGTTTCATTATTTCTCAGTGCAGCTCCTGTCCGATCCGGGAACCTGAGTGAACTGATAGTTACTGGTAAAGCGGATGTAGCTCTCTCCTGAACTGCCAGCAGATTTTGCGCAAGATGGCGGATCATGGGTGTGCTACTTTCATAATGCTGAAAATCCTGACAGATTCTTGATAAAAAAGCGCCTGTCTTGTGTTTTGTGTTTTTCTGCAATTTTTTTCCTGTTACAGAGACCCTTCTTAAAAAAAAGAGTTGTTTCTACCGTGGACTTCCATCTCCCACTATGTGGATAGGGCCATTGTAGTCATCGCAGATAATACTGTCAGTCTTTTCTTCGTACCGTAGCCACGGAAGACACAAACCATTCCGATTTGCAAGACATTCCATTACTTCTTGGAAACGTGTGACAGGACAGAACTGAACGTACTTAGAGTTATAAGACGTTTAACATTGTCTGATAGATACTGGCTTCTAGGATACGACAGGCTGATTCAGTTGTACACTGAGATGAAAAAAGTCATGGGATACCTCCTAATATTGTATCGGACTTTCATTTGTCCGGCGTAGTGCAGTAACTCGACACGGCATGGACTCAACAAGTCGTTGGAAGTCCCCTGCAGAAATAATGAGCTATGCTGTCTCTATAGCTGTCCACAGTTGCGAAAGTGTTGCACGTGCAAGATTTTATGCACGATCTGCCCTCTCGATTATGTCCCATAAATGTTCGAGGGGATTCATATCAGGCGGTCTGAGTGGCCAAATCATCCGCTCGAAATTTCCAGAATGTTCTTCAAACCAATTGCAAACAATTGTAGCCCAGTGGCAATGAAACACTGCCATCCATAAAAATGTCATCGTTGTTTGGTTTCAAGAAGCCGAAGATAACCATTTACAGTCAATTATCAGTTCTGCTGGAGCAGAGGACGCAGTCCATTCCATGTAAACACGGCCCACGCCATTATGGAGCCACCACCAGCTTGCACAGAGCCATGTTGGGTCCATGGCTTCGTGGGGCGTGCACCACACTCGAACCTTACAACCAGCTCTCACCAACCGAAATCGGGACTCATCTGACCAGGAAACGGTTTTCCAATCACCTAGGGTCAAAACGATATGTTCAAGGGCCCAGGAGAAGAATTGCAGGCGATGTCGTGCTGTTAGCAAAGGCACTCGCGTCAGTCTGTAACGCCAGAAATGCATATCCTCCTATTTCCATCTATTGTGCTATTATTTTCTTTCCTTGCTTTGTTACCTCAAGATATGACATTTCTGTCTCTTTGTATATTGTAATTGTTTTACTGTTTGTATATATAGATTTATACATTTATGTCGATGTATAATTGGTTTGTTTCGTAAATATTATTTGTACTTTTACGCTGGGTCTTGCCTAGGGAAAACTACGCTATCGAACGATTACATCGATAGGTCGTGTGAAGAATCAAAGTGTGTAGGATCTTTGGTAGTGTTAACTCTGCCGCGGAGAGCGCGGGCTGAGCAGAGGGAGTGTGGATGGAGTGGCGAGTGGAGCAGGTGTGTTGTGTGACGCTCCCGCGAGTTGCCGCGCTTTCGGGGTTTGGCAGCATGTAATTGCGATCGACTTGCGATGATAGTTTCTGACATGGTGTCGCGGACGGGAAACATTAACTAGCGCACATCAAGAGCCCGTTTCGTCTGGTGACCGTGTCGAGAAGAAGGCGCGCCAACATCCAGCTTCTGCAACAGCGACGGCCGACAATGAGTGACTGTCGCCACCTCCTCGACCGACGGCTTCAAACCTTCAACCAACCGACGAGGAAGACTGGACGCACGTAAAGTTTTAGAACTGTATGGCAGACCTCAGCTTTTCAAACTGTTCCATTTTCGTCACTATAATTACAGCAACTTAGCATGAACTTTTGTTGCTCATTGTCCCAATTGCATTACCAAGCAGAGTCCCTTCCTTTCCCGAAATGAACCCGAGTGTCGTTGAAATTCAAACGCCAGCATTAAGGTAATATAGCTAACTCGTTTTCACTGCTTTAATTTCAAAGTTCAATTATGGCATTAATAGCTGGCTACAATATTCAGATTACACAAGCACGAATTAAGAGTGCGAGCTTTGTTACCGTATTTTAGCTTACCTGTGACTGCAGCTCGGCTTGGTACGTACTAAATTTTACTATTGTTAATTGTTCAGAATCATTTAATTCAAGTTCAAAGTTAAATCTCTTATTTCTAAATTGCGTAGATTCAAGTAGTTTTTGAAATGATTGTTGAGGTAGTCCAAGACTAACCGTATTTTACTGAATTTCGATGTGCTTCAGAAAGAAAGCTCACTATTAACTTCAGTCACTAAATTAACTTTCGATTTTCCGGTTTTATTAATTCTTTTGCTAAATTAAGTCAGGGTGTAGCGAAATTTATTACTTCTGACAAACTTTCAGTTTTCACACCACACGTGTCAACCTTCAGTTGCCACACTTCTAGTGCTAATTATATGTGTAATAACCTTTCTTTTTCAGTTACTATAGTAATTGTCCTTAGGACTGGCGACCGTGATTTCTCCCAAATCTCAAATACCTAATTACCGCTAGTTAATTGTTAACGTAACGGCTGCACATTTACTTTCTTTATTAACTTTACCTCTTTTTCAAAATTAATTTCCACCAGTTTCATTAGCACATTTCCTTTCATTTAGATGTAACCCTTTCCTCCCTCTTTACCGACAGGTTAACTTCGGTGACGATTGCTTTTCCAAAACTCCCATTAGGTACACGCGGTTTCATTTTTCACTGTCATTAAGGTCGATAAGTGAGGGGGAGGTTACAAGTCGTCTGTTGCCATAGCCTATTAACGCCAAACTTCACCGCACTGTCCTAACGGATTCATTCGTCTTTCGTCTCACATTGATTTCTGCCGTTATTTCACGCAATGCTGCTTGTCTGTTAGCACAGACAACTCTACGTAAACGCCGCTGCTCTCGGTCGTTAAGTGAAGGTCGTCGTGGTCCGTGGCGAGAGGTAATGACTGAAATTTGGTATCCTCGGAATGCTCTCGATACTGTGGGTCTCAGAATTCTCTAACGATTTCCGAAATGGAATTCCCATCCGTCTAGCTCCAACTAGCGTTCCACATTCGAAGTCTGTGCGGCCACAATTACATCGGGCACCTTTTCACATGAATCACGTGAGTGTAAATAACAGCTCCGTCAATGAATTGCCCTTTTATACTCTGTGTACGCGATGCTACCGTCATTTATATATGTTCATTTCGCTGTCCTACGACTTTTGTCACTGTAGTGTAAGCAAAAATTGCAATCAACCAAAATAATAATCACGTATTTGCTGGCGTACCGCGTAATTTATCTAGTGGTGGAAATTAGTATAAAGGCACGTGGTTATTTGTATTGCACCCATGGACTGGAGTCGAGCTCGCGGCCACAGATTATATGTACCTGGCGCGCCAACGTCCATGGGCTTTTCCGCGGTCATTTCCGGTGGGGTCTTCTCTTACTGTCTGCAACGGTCGTTCGCTGCAGCATGGGAATCCAGGATACGTTCACCTTGAGGCTTTCTTCTTTCCTGTTATAACTATTCTCATGTTGTGTACTTCTATAGCTCCTCTGAACAAGCGGGTGTGATAGCTCTTCTCCACAGCCAGAACTTCCGTGTCGGCGCATTTCATTATGTGATCGGCCTCATACAGCGCGTGCTCTTTCAGGGCCGAATTCTCCACCTGCCCCAACCTGCAGTGCCGTTTATATTCTGTGATCTGGTGTTGACTGATCGCCCAGTCATTTCAACATAAACTTTTCTGCATGTGCATGATGCGTGGTATATTGCCGACATTGAAAGTAGGTCCCTTTTGTTTCCTTTGCCGATCTGACACCATCTTTGATCTTCTTTGTCAGTTCAAAGTCTTCACGCTGTTTTTGCACAATATACACCCGATTCTGTCCGTCACTCTGGGAATGTGTGGCAGAAAGGCCGTACCTGACATTTCTTTTTCAGATGTGTCTCTTCGCCATGTGTTTGACCCTGTTATACTTATTATAAAACGTGGAGAACCCGTTGATCCTTAGAACGCTTTCCGGGCGTCGCACCTCGCGTCTTAAGGTGCTGCGGCTCACATATTCGTCTTACTCACGTCATAGCGTATTAATCATGACTCTTTTCTGACTTTGGTGGTGATCTGACAGTTTGTGTAGGTATCTGCCTGTGTGTGTGTCTCTTTTCGATATATGCTGTGTCTCAGGTTTTCTCCATCCTTTGTGATCAGAATATCTAGGAAGGGTAGCTGTTTGTGCTTTTCTACCTCCATGGTAAATTTTATGTTGGCATGGAGGCTGTTCAAGTGTCTTAAGAAGTCAGCGATCTGTTCCACAACATGGCTCCACATAATCAAGATATCATCGACGTATCTGTGCCACACCTTAGGTTTACAAGTTACCAAGTCCAGTGTCTGTGCTTCGAAATATTCCGTAAAGAAATTGGCCATGATTGGACTATGGGGATTACCCATGGCAACGCCTTTCAGCTGTTCTTAGAAGTTGCCATTCAAGGTGAAATAGCTCTTGATGAGACATGCATGAAAGAGCTTGGCGATGGCTTGCAGGAAAATAGAACCGATGTGTTCCAGAGAGCCACACTCTGGTAAACAAACAACCATTAAAGCTGACTACGACGTCGTTTGGTCCAAGTTGTAGTTTCTTCAGCTTCTCAATGAAATGTCCTGCGTCCTTCATGTATGTGTCAGCTTTCCTTACGTGAAGCTGAAGCAGTGAAGCCAAGTGTGGCTCAAATGGCTCTGAGCACTATGGGACTTAACATCTATGGTCATCAGTCCCCTAGAACTTAGAACTACTTAAACCTAACTATCCTAAGGACATCACACAACACCCAGTCATCACGAGGCAGAGAAAATCCCTGACCCCGCCGAGAATCGAACCCGGGAAACCGGGCGCGGGAAGCGAGAACGCTACCGCACGACCACGAGCTGCGGACAAGCCAAGTGTTTTGCCAGTTTATAAGCCGATGAACCGGACGGCTAACAATAGGTCTTAATGGAACGTTATTCCTGTGGATCTTTGGTAGTCCATACAGCCCAGGTGGTAGGGCTTCTGTGTTGCGCAGGTTCCTCTGTATGTCCGCCGAGAGAGCAGACCCCTTAATGAACCGATTCGTATTCCGTGTGATCCGCTGCGTAGTATCTGCGCTTAGTTTTCAGTACGTCGTCAGATCTAATAGGCCCAGGATCTTCTGCACATAATCTTCGGTCTTCATTACAACGGTCGCATTTCTCTTACCGGCAGACTACCAATCTATTCTTATAGGCGTTAAGACTCTTAATAGCTTGTACCTTTTCTTTCTTCTAGTTGCAAGCTGGTGGTTTTGCTCGGCACGGTATCCTGGCTGTTTCAGCGCGTATTTCCTCAGCTCCTTCGCAAGGAAGGATCAGAATGGCCGCTTTGGTATTAGCAATGATGTCCTCTATGGGTATAGTTATCGGGATGATTGCGAAATTCCCTCCCTTTTGAAGGACAGACTGTTGCTTTTAGGTTCAGTGAGGTTGACCACTGTGCTCGACGCGGGAATCGCCTCTATCGAATTGGAGAACAAAGGTATTTATGACACGACTTGACTAAAGGAAAGTATCGGGTGATAGGACAGATCCTGAGACAGCAATGAATTGTCTGTTTGGGAATGGAAGAAAGTGGGAAGAGAGGGGGGAGGAGGGGGGGGGGCAGGGATTGTAGGAGACCGAGGCTTGAGTATAGTAAGAAGGTTATAACGAATGTACGTTGCTGTAGTTACGCAGACATGAAGAGGTCCGCACTAGCATGGGAAAGCTGCATCAAACCAGTCTTCGACCTGAATACCATAAAACCCAAAATCAGTGACGGCCTCTCAAAGAATAAAAAAAACATAGAGGAACTTTAGTGCATGGAAGAGAAGAGAATAAACGTTTTGAAGGTAACATTTGTCTTTAAAAGTAAAATAATGGAAACTATTGTACTGTACTCTCATTTCTGTGTTAATATAAAATAACTGCACGTATTTGGTATAAGACCTTCTGCAACTGCTGTATAACGATTATGGAGCCACATACAATGAAACCTGAAATCGAACTCGAGCATGAATGACGATACCTCTGCACGCTATCACAGTGTTGTCACATTGTCTTTCTTCGACGTCTAACTTCTACTGAAAATAAGCATGAGACGAAATTTTGACGCAGACATGTTTTTGTTCTGCCATTGAGCACAGAATCGCACTGCGGCGTCCGAGTCTTCATTCTTTCGAATGATTGCTTCAAGGCAAGCAGCGTTCCCGTTTCTTCAACAGGTAAATTTTCCTCCGTCATAAAATAGCTGCTAGATTCCTATTCTGTATATTTTCTGTCCAACTCGTGTAGTGATAGTCTGCTTGAAGTCGTCCTTCTACGATCCCATTTCACTGAAAAAGAAAGGACAATTCTCATCATTCAGTTGCTGCTTTCCCCGCGGATTTTACGCCATTGAATTCATAAAAAAAAACCGTAGGCTGAATTTCTCTTCTACCCTAATTATTCACTGAATCTCTCGTTCCGAATCACCAGACAGTAGTGGAGGAGAAAGACGGCTGAATGCACGCCAGACGTCCGAGGAAAAAGTGCGTTACGGTCTTAACGTTCGAAGAGTCGTACTGCAGCAATAAAGGAGCCTGTTGGTAGATCTGTAAGCGAAGGTTTGATTCTTGCTTTATGTGTCGTCTCCAAGCTAATGCTATGCGGAAGAGTTGGCACGTAAAAGCTGCCGGTCAAGCTAATAACAAGTAAAGGAATATTTGTTTTTGATTTACCACTGTAGCATGTAATCTTCCTCGGATTTATCCTGGTCAAAAAGCTACGAAATCAAAGGAAGAGGTAACTAAGATATTCCCACCATTACTCCTTCATAGACAGATAGTGATACTCAAGCAATAGTCTCGTAACCTGGAAGAGAGCCGTGCGGTTAAAGGCGCTGCAGTCTGGAACCGCAGACCGCTACGGTCGCAGGTTCGAATCCTGCCTCGGGCATGGATGTGTGTGATGTCCTTAGGTTAGTTAGGTTTAACTAGTTCTAAGTTCTAGGGGACTAATGACCTCAGCAGTTGAGTCCCATAGTGCTCAGAGCCATTTGAACCATTTGAACCTGGAAGAGATAAATGGACTTCTTATTCTTCGCTAAGCTACACGTAAACGAGACTACGGCGTAGTAGAATAAGTACAGAAACTAATTATGAGTATAGTCTTTCACACTGGGTGAATCATTATATTCACAAAAAAACGTAATGGAGTAATAACCAACAGCCAGGAAAGCGACCTTGAAAAACAACTCGTATAGTTTGTCAGAATATTTCTGAATTCCGCTTAGCCCCAATGTTCATATTAATCAGATTTTAACTTTGCCGGTGTACAGATATGCTTTTGTTTTATATGTATAATGCTTTTGTTTTAAATATTAGAGAAACACTGCAGCTGAGTGGTACAACAGGGTGAGCAGTGGCTTTTTTCCAAACTACTCACATTTTCCCTAATGTTCATAATTTTTCCTGCGTATAATAATTCTGCTTCTACCTGTCGATGTGTAGCCTGAGTCGTTCTCCACCTCCAATGGCTCATCCTAATGGTGAGATTTATGGAACACGATTTGTGAATGAATGAATGAATGAATGAATGAATGAATAACGAACATCGTACAGCACTTGACTTGCATTCTATTGGCCGGACTGCGTTTCTAGTCTTGCAGGACTTGCTAAAACAGGCGTTACGTCACACAACATTAGTACGCACTTTACTTGTCTGGAGAAAAACGTGTCCAAAATTCATTTCACTAACATTCATCAACATCATCAGAGGTCTTGATGGACACAACTGTCTGCTTTCAGTTTGCGCTCTGCAGCTGTGGGTTCCTGTTTCAGTGCGGCAGTGAACATACCAGTCTCTCTCCGCCGTGTGCACACGTAGCCAGTAAGCTTGCTTTGGGATTCATTGTCTGCCTGAATGTGTCTTTCCCTGCCTTCATTCGAATCATCTCCCTCTGGCTCATGGTAGAACCGTGGAAATTTTATTATATTAACCAAAGTTGTGATCAGTTTGAGTAGCGAAGTAACCCAAGAGGGAAATTCAGTCATCAGAGCAGGAAGTCAGAGCAAACAGCGAGGCAGGATCGAAGAGTGACATACAAAGTCGAATCTCAACAAGCGACCGGGGTTATAAAGACTTACTTCACCATTCACTGCTGAGCAAGCGACAAGTTTTCGGCAGTTCATGGAATGGGTAAGAACTGATACTGGCAACGATTCACTACTTCATCGTTTATGGGAACTGGAGAGGAAATTGAAGATTATTCCTATTCCACTTTATGCGGGTATTCATTATTCTCTATGCCTGTGAATGTAAATTGTGGACGTGAGTTGTGATATAGAACTAAGCCACAAATTTCGATAGAGTTCTTTAGGAGCTTTCCTCATAAGTATTTCTTGAAAAAATAATGTTTAAAATCCTGTTGATGACGAAGTTATTAGGGACGAAGCATGCACTCTCATTTGGAGAAGAACCCATCCTGTTATGACGGTCTGATGCAATCTGAACCACAGGTCTCCAGAATTGGAGTCGGACAAAATAAAATCTGCTCCAGTAGTCAGTTACCGCTTATAATTAATCAGTTTTTTACATGTGTACTCCAAAAGGAATGCACACTACGCCGAAAAAATACATTTTTTTATTGCAACAGTCAGATAAAGAACTCATTTGTCAGTTTTAAATTACAATGAAGATTTTCTGCAAATATCTTTTTGATAAACCAAAGATTACTGGTTGTAACAGTAGAACCATCAACAAAATTATTAGACGAATTCGTAAAATATGCAAATTACGGCTTAAAACCTTAATTCAAAACGGGTTTTACAACTGAGTTTAACTAAGTCCTTCGCAATAAGTCTTGGACTCGAGTTCAAGTAATGTGTCGGGAAGCTTTAAAAATATAAATCTATTCCAAAGTAATCACATTACGTGTTAAAACATTTCTTTACGTTATGAAGTAGCTGTAAATATTATTGTCAACACAATTGCCAAGGCGTGGCAGGCAGCGAAAGACGTCCCCGGAGGCTGATAAGAAAGCCTCCCCGGTGCGTCTGACAAACAGGTTTGAGGCACTGTCTCTGGCCACAGAGTAATTGTCTGTGCTCTGGCTGAGCCAGATGCAGCTGCCTGCCCTGTTTCAGAGGATGATTCTCAGCCTTCAAAGTCCGGGCAATCACAGAGGGTGGGCTTATTGGTAGTTGGGAGCTCCACTGTTAGGCGCGTTGTGGGGCCCCTTAGGGATATGGCGGCTAAGGAGGGGAAGAAATCCAGTGTGCACTCCGTGTGCATTCCGGGTGGAGTCATTCATGATGTGGAAAGAGTCCTTCCGGATGCCATGAAGAGCACAGGGTGCAGCCAGCTGCAGGTAGTGGCACATGTCGGCACTAATGACGTGTGTCGCTTTGGATCTGAGGAAATTCTCTCTGGATTCCAGCGGCTATCTCATTTGGTGAAGGCTGCCGGTCTTGCTTACGAGATGAAGGCAGAGCTCACCATCTGCAGCATCGTTGACAGAACCGACTGCGGACCTTTGGTGCAGAGCCGGGTGGAGGGTCTGAATCAGAGGCTCAGACGGTTTTGCGACCGTGTTGGCTGCAGATTCCTTGACTTGCGCCATAGGATGGTGGGGTTTCGGGTTCCGCTGAATAGGTCAGGAGTTCACTACACTCAGCTGGCGGCTACACGGGTAGCGGAGGCTGTGTGCCGTGGACTGGGCGGTTTTTTAGGTTAGAATGCCTCGGGAAAGTACGGGGTGGGCTGCAATCTCAAAGGGTGCATGGCAAATACAAGACGTGCTTGGATCAAGGAACAGTCGGAATTGCAGTTTTAAATTGTTGTAGTTGTGCTGGGAAAGTCCCTGAGCTTCAAGCGCTAATAGAAAGCACATAAGCTGAAATCGTTATAGGTACAGAAAGCTGGCTAAAGCCTGAAATAAGTTCTGCAGAAATTTTTACGAAGTCTCAGACGGTGTTCAGGAAAGATAGATTAAGCAGAATTGGTGGTGGAGTGTTTGTGTCTGTCAGTAGTGGTTTATCTTGTAGTGAAGTCGAAGTAGATACTCCGTGCGAATTGGTATGAGTGGAGGTTATACTTAACAGCCGAACTAAGTTAATAATTGGCTCCTTCTACCGACTCCCAGACTCCGATGATATAGTTGCTGAACAGTTCAGAGAAAATTTGAGACTCGTAACAAATAAAAACCCCAGACATACGGTTATAGTTGGCGGGGACTTCAACCTTCCCTCGATATGTTGGCAAAAATACTTGTTCAAAACCGGTGGTAGACAGAAAACATCTTCCGAGATTGTCCTAAATGCTTTCTCCGAAAATTATTTCGAGCAGTTAGTCCACGAACCCACGCGAATTGTAAATGGTTGCGAAAACACACTTGACCTCTTAGCCACAAACAATCCAAACCTGATAGAGAGTATCATGACTGATACAGGGATTAGTGATCACAAGGTCGTTGTAGCTAGGCTCAATACCGTTTCTTCCAAATCCACCAGAAACAACCGCAAAATAATTTTATTTAAAAAAGCGGATAAAGTGTCACTAGAAGCCTTCCTAAGAGACAATCTCCATTTCTTCCGAACTGACTATGCAAATGTAGACGAGATGTGGCTCAAATTCAGAGATATAGTAGCAACAGCTATTGAAAGATTCATACCTCATAAATTGGTAAGAGATGGAACTGATCCCCCATGGTACACAAAACAGGTCCGAACGCTGTTGCAGAGGCAACGGAAAAAGCATGCGAAGTTCAGAAGAACGCGAAATCCCGAAGATTGGCTAAAATTTACAGACGCGCGAAATTTGGCACTGACTTCAATTCGAGATGCCTTTAATAGGTTCCACAACGAAACATTGTCTCGAAGTTTGGTAGAAAATCCGAAGAAATTCTGGTCGTATGTAAAGTACACAAGCGGCAAGACGCAGTCAATACCTTCGCTGCGCAGTGCCGATGGTACTGTTACCGACGACTGCGAGGCTAAAGCGGAGTTATTAAACGCAGTTTTCCGAAATTCCTTCACCAGGGAAGACGAATGGAATATTCCAGAATTTGAAACACAAACAGCTGCTAGCATGAGTTTCTTAGAAGTGGATACCTTAGGGGCTGCGAAACAACTCAAATCGCTTGATACGGGCAAGTCTTCAGGTCCAGATTGTATACCGATTAGGTTCCTTTCAGATTACGCTGATACAATAGCTCCCTACTTAGCAATCATATACAACCGCTCGCTCACCGATAGATCTGTACCTACAGATTGGAAAATTGCGCAGGTCGCACCAGTGTTTAAGAAGGGTATTAGGGGTAATCCATCGAACTACAGACCTATATCATTGACGTCGGTTTGCAGTAGGGTTTTGGAGCATATACTGTATTCAAACATTATGAATCACTTCGAAGGGAACTATCTATTGATACGTAATCAGCATGGTTTCAGAAAACATCGGTCTTGTGTAACGCAGCTAGCTCTTTATTCACACGAAGTAATGGCCGCTATCGACAGGGGATCTCAAGTTGATACCGTATTTCCAGATTTCCGGAAAGCTTTTGACACCGTTCCTCACAAGCGACTTCTAATCAACCTGCGGGCCTATGGGGTATCGTCTCAGTTGTGCGACTGGATTCGTGATTTCCTGTCAGGAAGATCGCAGTTCGTAGTAATAGACGGCAAATCATCGAGCAAAACTGAAGTGATATCAGGTGTTCCCCAGGGAAGCGTCCTGGGATCTCTGCTGTTCCTGATCTATATAAATGACCTGGGTGACAATCTGAGCAGTTCTCTTAGGTTGTTCGCAGATGATGCTATAATTTACCGTCTAGTAAGGTCATCCGAAGACCAGTATCAGTTGCAAAGCGATTTAGAAAAGATTGCTGTATGGTGTGGCAGGTGGCAGTTGACGCTAAATAACGAAAAGTGTGAGGTGATCCACATGAGTTCCCAAAGAAATCCGTTGGAATTCGATTACTCGATAAATAGTACAATTCTCAAGGCTGTCAATTCAACTAAGTACCTGGGTGTTAAAATTACGAACAACTTCAGTTGGAAAGACCACATAGGTAATAATGTGGGGAAGGCGAGCCAAAGGTTGCGTTTCATTGGCAGGACACTTAGAAGATGCAACAAGTCCACTAAAGAGACAGCTTACACTACACTCGTTCGTCCTCTGTTAGAATATTGCTGCGCGGTGTGGGATCCTTACCAGGTGGGATTGATGGAGGACATTGAAAGGGTGCAAAAAAGGGCAGCTCGTTTTGTATTATCACGTAATAGGGGAGAGAGTGTGGCAGATATGATACGCGAGTTGGGATGGAAGTCATTAAAGCAAAGACGTTTTTCGTCGCGGCGAGATCTATTTATGAAATTTCAGTCACCAACTTTCTCTTCCGAATGCGAAAATATTTTGTTGAGCCCAATCTACATAGGTTAGAATGATCATCAAAATAAAATAAGAGAAATCAGAGCTCGAACAGAAAGGTTTAGATGTTCGTTTTTCCCGCGCGCTGTTCGGGAGTGGAATGGTAGAGAGATAGTATGATTGTGGTTCGATGAACCCTCTGCCAAGCACTTAAATGTGAATTGCAGAGTAGTCATGTAGATGTAGATGTAGATGTAGATTGCTGTTGTAATATATACTTAGCACTTACTAACAAGTTCAGTTTTGAGTGAACGGGCAAAGCGATACGGGATGTAAAGATCAGCATTCACACAACAAAGAGAATAACGGGTTGTCCATGTGACGTGGGAGAAAAACAAAACGAGGTCTCGGTTCAGCATATGTGTGGCTGTGGCTTGTAGTAGAAGAGGACTAGTGTAACCGAAACACTGTTCATCGTTGCCAAGTCCTTCCACACGTTCTCATTGATTTTTCTCGTCTGACTGGATCTTTCCTAGATAGTATTTCATCAAAACGTCATTTAGAGTTTACTCACTTCACGAGAAGCTGGCCCGACCTTCTACTTACTCCTTCATAAGGGGCATGATATCTTCCAACAGAGGGAAGTGCCATCAACCTGGTAGCACTCGCTTTCTGAAGATCGTATGTCTATGCTTTGTCCCACAAAGCGTGAATCCAGCAAGCACGTTAATAATATTTTGTTTGGTCTCCCGCAACCCGGAAGATTTATTTTTGGGCTTCTGCGCCAGTTTTGCAGTCCCAGTGCGTCAGAGAATTATTTAGCGCTGTCGTAGTTTATTAACAGATTAACCCACATATTTCCACGGGACTTCTAAGTTCTTCTAAGTTCTTAATTTTTTTATCATCGATCTTCTGACTGATTTGATGCGTCCCGCAGCAAATTCCTCTCCTGTACTGATTTCATTGCAAAGTACCCCTTGTACTCAAACGTCCTCAGTCACTCGTTGGGTCTCTGTATCAAAATTGTTCAAATGGCTCTGAGCACTATGGTCATCAGTCCCCTAGAACTTAGAGCTACTTAAACCTAACTAACCTAAGGACATTACGCAACACCCAGTCATCACGGTCTCTGTATCTCCCTACAGTTTTTACCCTCTACAACTCCCTTTGGTTCCTTGGAAATCATTCCCTGATATCTCAACAGATGTCCTATCATCCTGTCCCCTCTTTTTTTCTTGTCAGTTTTCTCTAGACCTTGGTTTCCTCAACCACTCTTCGGAGAACCTCCTGTCTTATCCACCCACCTACCTTTCAAAACCTTTCCATAGCAGAATGCCTCAAACGCTTCGATAACCTTTTTACGATTTTGCCACAGACCATGATTCACTTTCGTACGATGCTGTGCTGCAAATGTACGTTCTCAGAAATTTCTTCCTCAAATTAAGACCAACATTTGTTACTAGTAGACTTCTTTTGTTCAGAAATGTCCTCTTTGCCCATGCTTGTCTATTTTTTGTTTCCTCCTTGATTCACCCGCACTGTGTTACTTTGTATCCAAGGTAGCAGTGTTTCTTCACTTTAATCCCTCGTGGTCCTCAATTCTCATTTTAAGTTCATCGTTAATCCGTTTTCTGTTACTCCTCATCACTTTCATATTTCTTCAGTTTACTTTCAAACCGTAAACAATAATGAGCGTTTGGCATTGGTGGCCGGGAGACCCCTCGCGGGGTCCACAAGTTCTTTAACGCCACTACGGCGACTTGCGAGTGAATGAGGATGAAATGATGATGAAAGACACACAACACCCAGTCATCTCGAGGCAGAGAAAATCCCTGGCCCCGCCGGGAATCGATCCCGGGACACCGTGCGCGGGAAGCGAGAACGCTACCGCAAGACCACGAGCCGCGGACACTTTCAAACCGTAGTGTGTGCTCATTAGACTGCTCATGTTATTCAACATGCCCTGCAGTTCTTCATTTTCTCTGAAGATAGCAATTTCGTCAGCTAATGTTACCTTTGATATCCTTTCACACAAATCTGAACCCCTCTTTATTTCCGTCATTACTTCTTCGATGGATAGACTGAATAGTAGGGGCGAAAACTACATTCCTGTTTTGTACCCTTTCTAATCCGATCATTTTGTTCTTTGTTTACTATTCTTAATTTTGCTCTTGGTTCTTGAACATATTGTATACTGTCTGTCCTTCCACATCGTTTACACTTATTTTCCTACGATATTCGAATTGTTTAAACAATTTTACACTGTTGAACGCTTTTTTCTTGGTCGAAAAATCTTATGAACATGTCAATTTTTCATAAGTCTTGTTTTCACTACCAAACGCAAGTTTAAAACTGCTTCTTGTGTCTTTGTCTTTCTAAAGCCATGCTGTCAACCACTAGATCCTCAATTTTCTTTTCCAATCTTGTCTATATTATTCTTGTCAGCAGTTCTGATTCACTTCCAATGAGCTGTTAAGTTTTCTGTGCTATAGTTGTGCCTTATGTATGTTCGGGATTGTGTGGATGATATTTTTCCCGAAGTCTGGTGATATGTTTCCAGACTCACTGATTCTAAAAACGAACAGGAATAATCATTTGCCTGCACTTTCCCCCAATGATTTTAGAAAATATGAAAGAATTATATCTATGCCTTCCACAGATCTATTAAATTCTGATTTTAATACTGGATTCCGCCCTCTTTTTCATAGCGACTCCCTTTTGATATTCTATCACGTCATCAGATAATTCCTCCACCCTCCCTCCTCCCCCCCTTCCGCCCCCCCCCCACACACACACACGCACACACATACACACACACACACACGCAGAGGCCTTCCATGTGCTCTTTCCAGCTGTCCGCTCCATCATCTGCGGTTAATACTGAAATTTGTGGTTTACTCTTCATGTTGACACATTTGCTTTTAATTTCGCCGGCCGTGGTGCCAGAGCGGTTCTAGGCACTCAGTCCGGAACCGCGCGACTGCTACGGTCGCAGGTTCGAATGTTGCCTTGGTCATGGATGTGTGTGACGTCCTTAGGTTACTTAGGTTTAAGTAGTTCTAAGTTCTAGGGGACTGATGACCACAGATGTTAAGTAGCATAGTGCTCAGAGCCATTTGAACCAATTAATTTCACCAAAGTTTATTTTTACTATGCTATATAATGAATCCGTCCTTCTGTCGAGCATGTCTTTCTTCAATTTCTTCACACTTTTCCTGCAGACATTTCGCCATGGTTTCCCCGCACTTCCTACGTATTTCGTTCCTAAGTGACTTTTATTAGGGGAGAGTATTGTACCTAGGGGATAGTGTAACTAGGAACACATGAATTTTTTGGTCGTTACATCAGCCTTGTAAATGCTTTTTGAATCACATGATGGAATGCGCACTAAAGACTGACACAAGCAGTTTCGGCAGAAACAGTTTATTGTTGCTAGCACTTGTGAATACTTCGAGGAGGAGGAGGAGGAGGAGGAGGAGGAGGAGATTAATATCTAACGTCCCATCGACAACGAGGTCACTACGGACGGAGCACCAGCTCGGATTAACCAAGAATGGAGTAGGAAAGCGGCCGCGCCCTTTTGAAGGAACCATCCCGACATTTGCCTTAAGCGATTTAGGGAAATTACGGAACACCTGAATCAGGATGGCCGGACGCGGTCTGAACCGTCATCCTCCCGAATGCGAGTCCTAACCACTGCGCTATCCCTCTCGGTCTTGAATACTTCGAGTTTCACAGATTTAAGTGCTGTATAATACAGGGTGGACAAATAAAAGTGGCCCGGAGAACAGAGTTCCAGAGTACAAAGCAACACAGCAGATGAAAGGGTTTGGTTGTTTGGGGAAGGAGGCCAGACAGCGAGGTCATCGGTCTCATCGGATTAGGGAACGACGGGGAAGGAAGTCGGCCGTTCCCTTTCAAAGGAACCATCCTGGCATTTGCCTGAAGCGATTTAGGGAAATCACGGAAAACCTAAATCAGGATGGCCGGACCCGGGGTTGAACCGTCGTTCTCCCGAATGCGAGTCCAGTGTGCTAGCCACTGCGCCACCTCGCTCGGTAGCAGATGAAAGGAAATACAGTACTAAACTACTATAGCAGATGCTGAAAATGACCACCATTCATCACTTGGCTGTTTTGGGCCCTGGTCAGCAAGTTGCTGAAGGCGGATCGAAGCTGGATTGCTGGAATTGCTGCAACGTCCTCTGAAATGTTCTGCTGCAGTTCCTGAAAACTATGAGGATTGTTGCGAGACACCTTAGACTTGAGGGCTCCAATCACAAAGTAATCGCACAGTGACAGATCAGGTGACCTGGGTGGCCAGCTGGGGCCGCGATCAAACTGACTTGTTAGTCGTAAAGACTGTAAATGTGCTCCAAGGTTTAGCCAGCTGTATGAGCAGTTGCTCCATCATTTTGGAGAGAACTGTAGGTCTTTTCCTCCTCCATTAATGCTGCCTCAAATGGTTTCAAAATGTAGGAAATGTAACGCGCCGAAGTCAGCGTCTGATGAAAGGAGGTGGCACCAATAATGCGGGGTGCAGACACTGCACTCTATAACCCAACCTGCTGATCATGCAATGATGTTTCGTGGAAGTTGTGTGGATCCTCCGCTGCCCGGAACCTGTGATTCTGTGAGTTGACATAACCACTCAGATGAAACCAGGTTTCATCAGACATAAAGAACAGATCCACGTCCTAGCCACTCACAAAATTGGAGGAGCTGAGAAGCATCCGCTGGTTTTCATACTTCAACAACAGACGCTCGGTGGAGATGCATGTGCAGGTCCAGGTGTAGTATTTCGCATAATCGACGTGATATGCCGGTCTCTTGCGACAGGCGTCAGGCTGATATGATAAGACTCGGAAGAATTTTCAGGTGAACTGCTGCCACATTTTCTGATGTGCGGGCACGTTTTAGAATTTTTTTGACTTGTTCAAAACAGATCCTGTCTGACGCTATCTTCAGACTAAGCGTTGCATGGCACTCTTGCTGGCGCTTTGACACCATTAAACTTCTCAACAAACAACTGACCTCGCCGTTTCCATGAGTTTGTTGTCGCGTAACTTTCCACAATGAACACCTGCTGCTCCACTGTGAGTACCATCGTCCCCTTTGCACTGCTTCATCCACACTGACAAGTCCGTCCTACGCTCTGAACCGGGGTGGATCACGTGAGGGGCGTACATGTAGGGTGCGCGTCACGGAATGTCATTATATGGATACATTCACGTCCAAATGTACCCACTCATCCGGGCCATTTTTTTGCCTCGCGCTGTATGTTGGAGCTATTTGTAATATTTTGTTAATTCTTCAGGAAGAGAATAATATGGAAAGTCTTATCCTACACATTTTTAAAACTAGTTATATCACGTGTGGACAGTTAAGCTGTGGTGTCACCGCCAGACACCACACTTGCTAGGTGGTAGCCTTTAAATCGGCCGCGGTCCGTTAGTATACGTCGGACCCGCGTGTCGCCCTAGCAGTGATTGCAGACCGAGCGCCGCCACACGGCAGGTCTAGAGAGACTTCTTAGCACTCGCCCCAGTTGTACAACCGACTTTGCTAGCGATGGTTCACTGACAAAATACGCTCTCATTTGCCGAGACGATAGTTAGCATAGCCTTCAGCTACGTCATTTGCTACGACCTAGCAAGGCGCCATTACCAGTTACTATTGATACTGAATCATGTGCAGTCAAGAGCGACGCTCATCATTAATGTATTAAAGTTAAGTATTCCACCAGCTACGTCCGTTTTTTCTAAAGCCTAATTTCTTTGTCCTGTTGAGCCTGCGTGAGCTAAAACGCGTGCCTTTCGGCTTTCTCTAGTAACCCGGTGTTGGCTCTCCTGCCAACCTACAACATAAGCCATACTTCGTCGGTCGTGCAGCATCTTGTACCTTGAAACGAAAGATGTTTTAGCATGGAACATGGGATATTTACAAATTAACTTAATTTCGTGAGTGTCTATATTTAAAACGGAAATTTATGTCAGTTTCCAATAGCCACAATTTCAAAATGTATTTAATTCGTAACTGGTTTTTTTATGACAATCCTGCTTAATTTGATTTCACTTACTGAATATAGGTGTGCAGTAGAGTAAAAATGTAACGCTAGGCGACTAAATAGCTTATTTACAAGCTTTTCTCGATTGCAACGCTTTTAAATTTCAATAGAATATTTGTTCCTAGGTACTATACATAGTCATGTTGAAACTTGGAACAGATTTTGAAATTTGGCAAAACCGCAATTTTCCTGAGTAATTTTTTTTTAATTTCAAAATAAGAGTCGAGCACATAAAAAGTGAATGCCATCATTTAGGAATGGGACAAGAAAATATTTTTAATGTCTATTACAGACCTGACTAGGAAGGAGAGTCTGAAAACTGTCTCGGGGCACGACACTCCTCCCTATTGTATTCCTATGTTTCTTTAATACTTTTGTACTTTCTTCTTTTTCGAACAATTTAAGTATTTCTCCTGTTAACTGAGGTTTTTCATATTTACCTTCTCTGTATCTATATTTGTCTGTCCAACTGCTCTTTTGAGAGGTGTCCGTTCCTCTTCAACTGATCTGCCTACTGTAGAATTCATTATCTTAGTATGCGCTAAATTCCATGGGAACCGGCCTCGGAAAGCCCCGTGGCACCGACCGGCCACCGTGTCACCCTTTGCCGATAGGTATCACTAGATGAGGATATCGAGAGGCATATTGGTCAGCACACCACTATCCCTGACGTTAACAATTTTCGTGACCAGAGCTCCTCAATTGGCCTCACAAGTGTTGAGTGCACTCCGCCAAGCGCTGTTGGCAAACAGCGCTCGGCAGACCCGGATGGTGACCCTTCCAAGTGCTAGTCAAGGCCGACAGCGTTTAATTTCGGTCTTCTGACGGAAACCAATGGTAACACAGCGAAAAGGCCATTGGTTTCAGTCTAAGAGAAATTCAAACGGAGCTCATCACACTTCACTACCCGAATAACCCACTTGTTTCCACACTGATATTCTCCCAGGCGATTTTCATTACTAAATTTTGGTCTGAGCCTATGTCTATTCCTCAGTATGCCTTACATCCTAATGTCTAATTTCTGGATCTCTGTCTGATCCAGCTAGAATCCTCCCATGTGTCCAAGCCTTTTTCAAATATACCTCCTCCTCTTGTGCTCCACTTTAACCAACATTGCTTAATGTAATTGATAAGTGTGGAAAATTACACTGTGCGCGATCTGATTTTTGATATGTGTAGATGGGGTGTAAATGACGTCAACTCCAGAGATCGACAAGGCTCGAATGCGAGTAAACCTTTCCACCTGCTGTGTTCTTTGGACGTCGTGGCTTGGCGTTGCCTTGAATGTCGACGATCAAAGGTCACAGTCGACAATTAAACGCTAAAAAAGTTGAAGATGTGGAGGAGACCTGTGTCTCGGTTTGAAATATCATGTCAATACAAACACAGTTTTTGACCTACTGAGACCTACACATTACGAAAGGTATGTTCACCGCAAATTGTAATCAAAGTTCTAAAGTATTAAGATTCTGCTGTAAATACAGAAGACATCTCACAGAAGAGAAGTTAGTCATTTAGTATCTTGAATAGATCAGAGCTCACTTCTAACCCCGCAACAACGTGAAGAAGTCCAATGGCTCGGTTCAGTGGCACAGCATAGCAGGTGTTCTTGAACGAGTAATTTCAAGGACGGCGACCGAAGGTATTTCATAAGGTACAAGTTGACTTACACCTCCGAAAGGTGACAAATTGCTTATGGAGTCGACGTCATCATACCGAAAAACCACATAGGCAACATTCCGGGCTCAGTCACATACCACAATGCAAAACCAATAAAACTGACACGTTTCGAAGTAGCGAGCTTTCAATATCAGAATAATTATCCAAGAATTTATAAAAGCGATAAACATAAAAATATAAATAATTTTAATATTTTTGTTTATATTGTTATCTTTATCGATTTTATAGGTCCATGTACAATAATTCTGATGAAGAAAGCTTGCTGCTCCGAAACACGTTAATTTCAATGCTTTTACATTAACAAAGTTGGTTGAGCGCACCATTTAACATTAGCATACAATCAGTCTTTCTATTTTGTCATTCACGCAACCGAAGTCATATCCCCAAAACCTGTTTTCTATTCCGAAGTTCTTAATACTGTGAGAATTGTTTTGTGCAGTTACGTATGCAGAGAAAGGGTAGTAAGTTTGATGGCTGGGTGTTGTTGATGTCCTTAGGTTAGTTAGGTTTAAGTAGTTCTAAGTTCTATGGGACTGATGACCATAGATGTTAAGTCCCATAGTGCGCAGAGCCATTTGAGCCATTTTTTTTTTTTTTGGTAGTAAGTTATCCGCGTCGTCTACCGAGTGCACTCCGCATTAATAACCGGTAAGCAGCCAATGTCATATAAAGCCCCACTGCTTGCTGAAGCATAGTAATCCCTAATTATGTAAATAATTGCAGCCAATAAGTGGAAAACGACGACCTTTTTATGTTACATGAAAGTCATGAGTCGATTATGATGTAATAATACGTGCGAGGTTAACAGCTCTATCGACATTCCTGCTAGATAAAAACGTGCGCGCACACGACAGCCCGCACATACGGGTAAGCATATCAGAAAAGGGAATTACGCCACCATAACAGAGTTGTTAACACAACGCACTGGATGGAGAGGAGGAACACGAGAGTAGTAAGGCCTAAATTTTTAGCGTTGCGTGGTTGTCTTTTGCGGTGTCTACTTAACTGGTTATAACCTCGTGCAACACTTAAGCGTATACAGGGTGTTCTAGGAGGAATGGTAAATATTCGGGGTTACGAGAGGTATTCTCATTTGAGGCAAAAAACTTCATCTGGACAAATGTCCTATTCCGTATGGTTTCCGAGATACAACACATTTAATGTGCAATTGTTTTTGAGCTAGGGGCACCCACGTGTTTGTCTTATCCAATCTATCCTCCTTTACGTTTTATCCTAGTATACCGATGTGTCTTTAGTCTTTTTCTTCTTCTTGTCTATCCCGGCTTCTTGAGATCTCTTGTGAAGAGACACGATACAACAAGTTCCGTAGTGGTATAGGACAATCAATGAAGTTACACAACAGTTAACAATTTAACTTTTGAAACTGCCGGTTTATTGGCATTTATGGAAAGAAAAACACTCTCATACGCTTATGGGGTCAGCAAACTTCGTGCAGCATTTTTTGTGTGTAATGGGCCTTACTACGTCGAAAATCGTTCTAATGAATTAATTAAGCTGCTTTACAGTGTTGCTAGGCAACGTAATCAACATGGTGATATGTGCCTCAAATAAAACTGGATCTCGATATTTTGAATAAACTTTCAGTTCATTTTTTGTCAAAATAAGCACTTGTCTCAAAATTAATTTCCAACTTCGTGACATTAAGTCCAAACACATTTGCAACTATTGTACTCGATTCATTGGGCAGCTTGATCACGTACAGGCGTGTAACGTATTTCAAATCGAGCGCGCAGGTTTCAGTTTTTCCTAATGGGCTAAACGACTCTTTTGTAATAACGTGATATGTCTATCTCACGTAAAGTTTAAATGAAACTAGATTTATTCTCCATTCGGGTCAAGATCACAAAATAAAATTCACCCCATAGGTCAGCGAACTATACACGCGTACTTTTAGCACCCTAACAAGGGGAATGCCTCAGACACGGTCAACCGATTCGACTCAAATTTGGCAGGCCGCTTGTGTACAACCTAAAACGAAGGAATCTACGATATTTTGGGTCAACACTCCCGAGATTTTGAGAAAATCACCCCTAAAGGTTATGACGAACAATCGACTCAAAATTGGAGGGATCGGTACATAATTGTAAATAGAGCATTTTTCATCATCAGGTATGGTGTCCGCAAACGCAAACTTTTCCAGAAATCTAGGAAAGAAACTTTTACAACTGCCGCTTCTGTACCAACAAGGTAAACGCTTTTCGCCGACAGCGCAATGGCCAAGGTAACTGGCTGGGAATAGGAAAACCCGTCTTCGAATCTCGAAGAAACCTTGCGGATGTTATTCTTTTCGTTTGTATTTTTCCATATCTCAATTGATAGGGATAGGAGGGTTAATAAGGTAAGTAAATCAATAAGGAATGATAATAATAAGGTATTCAAACTAATTTCCCAAACGCCGTGAGTTAGTAAAGTATTAAACTTTTAAGCCTTGTCACATGAAAACAACTCCGAGTAAGAGTGCTGCGAATTCCTCACGAGGGATCACAGATAGCCAACCGCGCGACGCTTGTTTACAGCGAGGCACGGGACAGAACGCATGCGGGGAGAGTTATGTTGTCCCGGTTGCCTCTTCGTCATATCATAGTTGTAACTAGTTATTGTTTGTTGTGTCATATCTTTCAGATGCATAATCTAAATAATGGAGGATGTACACCCTTCGACTAGCGCTGTAATATATAGCTGGGAGCCTGTCACAGACGATGGCAAGCGGGAAGTTACCGACGCTGTGTTTTGGTTTGTAAAAGTGTTGCAAGACAGATGCATTATCAATGCACTACCGGAAGCAGGCAGTTCTGTTTCTCGGCGTTCCAGATTGATAGGAGCGGCTATCATCGAGCGATTTTTGGAACTGACGAACGAAATGACTTTTCTTGATACTGAAGTACTATACCATGAAGACGAAACAGAAGGCGATTCAGTGGAAGATATCGCGACTAGTGAATCGCGAAATGGTCATAACACTTTGGAAATCTCCACGTCACTGGGAATATGTGCTTCATCTGTTCCCGATGAGTATTACGAACTGGTTACTAAACGATTGAACTACGGCGCTACACCCCTTGAAGTAAAAGTAAAGGCGGTAGCGCTAGCCAGGAATCATCCAAATTGAAACTTACAAACACTGCAAAAGAATGGAGTAACAACAGCCGTGAAAAGGAAGGAGGACTTGAAATTCTGCGAAAGTGATATCGTTAAAGGAGGGACAATATACGACAAATACCAGGCGATAAATAAGTGGACATACGATCGATTTGTCGAATCTCGTTGTCGTAACGAGAATGTAACAACGAGAATACTGCAGGAGTTGACTGCAGGTACAGCGCTTCAATAAACGGCCAACAAGGATTTTACTTTTGCTGCATCATTATCTTGGGCAAGAAATTTCAATTCGGAGTATAAAATTCGTCAACGGCACGTCACTAAATACGTCTCTCATAAGGAGGTACAAAATATAGAAGATATACAGAGAGTGGCGGCTCTTTTCAGCAGAGCAAACGGCATCACTTATGACCGATTTTAATCGTGATTACATGATCAACACCGATGAAACAGGATGCGAGTGTCGGGTAAACATTCGACGCACGTTATCGTAAGGGAGAAAAACGAACCCTTGTCGCAGTTGGTAGTAAAAACAAACTAACACATTCGTACACGGCGCAATATGCCATCACAGCCTCTGAAAAAGTGTTGCCTAAGGTTTTCCTGTGTTTACAAGAAACGAATGTTACATTTGGTCCTCGGCTTTTAGAAGAGGTCAATCGTTTAACCGATTCGTTGAAAAATGTTTACATTACCTGCTCCAAATCCGGGAAACTGACGAATGCGATTTACAGAACATTTCTTGAGAATGTTTTAAAACCATATGTTTCTGATAACAAGTTTTGTCTAATATTGGATTCCTGGAGTGGACAAATTAATACTACAATATATGACACAATGTTTATAGATGGCGATGGTCAGCCGACGTGCACAGTAAAAGTAATACCGCCAAACTGCACACCTGTGTGCCAGCCGTGTGATGTTTATTTCTATCACCAGGTTAAAAACATTATTTCCAGGCTTCAGAATTGCAGTGTGCTTCTGGAAGCCCAGCGGGAATTGCACAACCGCACGGATGCAATAACTGTTCACAGCATAATTCATAACCAACTTTCAGCACCGATTTTTCAGGCAATGATATCGTATGCGTGGTAAAATTAATTCCCGAAAAAGACATATTTTAAAATATAAACCAAGTTTGTTTTCCTCCGACTCTTCGGAAGGAACAGTGTAGCTGTCGAAAGATTGCATTCATTAAGTGTTCTTGGTGCCATGAGTATATTTCTTTCGAATGTTTATATGACAAGTACCATCCATCTAGTTGTTCGAAGAAGAGTGAGGACACGTAACAGTGACTGGAAGAGCCATTGTAAAGTGACCTGGAGTAACATTTTTGTAGTTTACTATCCCAAGAGGTTTGAGAAATTTATTTGCCTACCTTATTATTAACATTCCTTATTGATTTACTTACCTTATTAACCCTCATATCCCTATCAATTGAGATATGGAAAACTACAAACGAAAAGAAGAACATCCGCAAGGTTTCTTCGAGATTCGAAAGCGGGTTCTCCGCTTCCCAGCTAGCAACCTTGGCCGTTGCGCTATCGGTGGTGCCGGCGAAAAGAGTTTACCATGTGGTTACAGAAGCGGCAGTTGTAAAAGTTTCTTACCTCGATTTCTGGAAAAGTATGCGTTTTCCGACCCCATACCTGATGATGAAAAATGCTCTATTTACAATTATCTATCGATCCCGCCAATTTTGAGCCGATTGCTCGTCATAACATTTAGGGGTGATTTTCTCAAAAACGCGGGGGTATTGACCCAAAATATCTTAGATTCCTTCGTTTTAGGCAGTACACAAGTGACCTGCCAAATTTGAGCCGAATCGGTCGGCCGTGTCTGAGGCCTGCCCTTGTAAGAGATAACTCGTCTCAGAGTAAAAGCCGCACATAAATTCACACTTTTTTTCCTTATGCACACAAAATTTAAATCAACTTTAAACTTGAACTTGTATTTCATAATCAATAAAATTTTATTACGTGAGAGAAATTATTGGTTTGCTGAAAGGGATTCAGATTACAGTCAACTCGTGTCTGGACTATGACGTCACGAATCGACCCTTGCTTGAAATGAACTAAATACCTGTACTGAAAAGTACTGTCCGTTGAGTAATTTACTGACTTTCATAACAAATTCGGTGCCACTTGCATCGCTACTCTAGCTCAAGCGACCTCGTTGCATTCAACATTTTTGCTCGCTACGTCTTTTTGCCATCAAATTAGCCAACTGAACTCATAGTTGTCCATGGCGCGTTATGAGTGCAGTAGTGCGAAGGATTGAGAGTGTATCATCAGAGAGAAGCATTGGTTAACTGTGATTCTATACGCGCTGACTAAAATGCCACACATCTACACTAACGAAGAATATGTAGGTATGTTGTATGTTCACCGTTTCCGCGACGGTAGTGCTCTTGTTGCTGTCATAAATATCGTCGGTGCTATCCGACGTTCAAGTTCCTGATCTAGAGTGTTTCACCGTAGAAAACAAAATAGTCTGGCGGTGTAACGTGCATGGGTATCCACAGAAATTTATCCAAGAGAGGGCAAGATTTCAGAAGTTCCATTTTTGGCACAACAATTTAGCTTAGTTTCAGAACGTGTCGTGCCGCAAGAAATAAATAAAAAGAAATGTCAAAGCTTATTGTGTTTTAAATGTTTTATAGTTATCCAATCAATATTCTTGAAGGTAGATTAATGCTGTACCTTAAGGTAAGCCTATCTCATTAGTACATTTAGATTTCTTTATATTATTGATATGAATATGTTTGAAGGATACTTAAAGAAGACAACCATCAGATTAGTCGGTAGCCCCAGTTCTTAACAGCCTAGGATCCAATCGAAACGATCGTCTCCCTCATCTGGCACTTTACTGTGTAGACGTGGCAACTGGAGTACGGATCACCTAACTCTATATGTGGAATAGGATTGTACCCGATCTAGATTAACAAATTCTAACAATTTTTTTTTTTTGGCCTTGATATATCATCATTTTTTCCACTCGTCGAGAGCAGAAATTTATTTGTGTTCTGTATTTGGGCCCGCAGTAAGATATAGCTGAGTAGTACTCGACCACAACATTATTGCACGTGGTAGTGAGGGCGCTTCGGTCGGCTTATCGTGAGTTTTTATCGTGATATTTGACGAGGATACGCTGATTCACTTGATAAAACATGCACAATTGTCTTTAAATCATTCACAATGCGATTCGTTTTCCGTAGTCACCATTGCACTTGTGTACTAACGTCACCTCGTGTTTCCGATAACGACCACGGAAGGCCAAGAGCAATAATATTGTGGTCGGACAGAACACCTACATTACAACATGGCCGTGTTATTCCCGCTCTGCCACTCAATCATGTAAAACCGATCAGTGTCAGCACGCCTTCACGGGCAAAATACAAAGATTACTGTCGAGATTAAGATGTGTGCAAGCGAAGGGGCTGTTATTGTGGAAATTGGTGATGGGTATCGGGCAGCTATACTGCACCCATGTACTAAGTGTTGGAACTGTTCCTTTCTGCAGCTCGCTGAGGGCTTTACAAGAAAGAAGATTTTCAGAGAGAAGATTGCGCACTCTGTTTCGCTAATGCAGTGCAAAGATTCACTTCTGCCAAGATTACAAAACCACGCCGAAACCGCCGCCACGACAAGAAAACGATATAATTTCCCGTGAACAACTTAACAGCCAAGCACTGTAGTAAACGCAACTCCATTTTGCGATTATGGAGTGTGGCACAAAGGCTCGTCTATGGGTTATAAAAATAGTATACAACAGACGTTCGCTTAAAGATATAGGCTATCAGTTTCGACTTCTCAGTATTCATCTTCATGCCCTGTACCATGAACGACAAAAAGGATCCAGTCGTACAAGTACATAACAGGGAACCAATGTCAGAGCCCGCTTTCCGTAGAAGAGCAATGTAGCAGTTCCTAAATCCACTGTGTCACCCCTTGCATGCAGCTGACTAGAATTAGAGAAAATCACTTCTACATACACGAGAGAATTTTTAATTAATACAGTGTCTACCACAGATTCCAGGAGGGGACAAGTGCCCATTTTGTCCCCCTCTGCGGACGCCTATGACCACGTGAATGGGACAGGGTGAAGACTTGCACTGGCCGTCAGCGGAAAAGGGTGCGCATGACGAGCAATATCGGCGCTTTTCATCACAGCCCGGCAGCGGCAGCCCATCACATGTAACATTCAGTCGCAGAGATCGTGCAGGAGCTAACCTATTCATGTTCAAAAGTGTAAAGAGTATACCGTTAGCAGATCGATTCAGAGAAAAACTGCCGTCTTCAAAGTCATGTGCCGTTGGCAACAACATTTGAACATCATGATCACCGTCAACAATCGCTGCTTTTAACCGCGTATAGAGGACACATGGAGCAGCAAATCGCTCGCCAATTCTGTTCTGGATGTGTCCTACACTAAAGCGATAAAAAACTGGTATAGGCATTCGTATTCAAATATAGAGACATGTAAAGAGGCAGAATACGGTGCTGCTGTCGGCAACGCCTATATAAGACAAGTGTATGGCGCAGTTGTTAGATCGGTTGGTAACTGCTGCTAAAATAGCAGGTTACCAAGATTTAAATGAGTTTGAACGTGGTGTTATAGATGGCACACGGGTGATGGGACACAGCATCTTCGAGGTAGCTATGAAGCGGTGATTTTCCCGTACGACCATTTTACGAGTGTACCGTGAATATCAGGAATCCGGTAAAACATTACATCTCCGACATCCCTATGGCCGGAAAGAGATCCGCAAAAATGCGACCAACAACGACTGAAGAGAATCGTTCAAGTGGCAGAAGTGCAACACTTCTGCAAATTGCTGCAGATTTCAATGCTAGGCCATCAACAAGTGTCAGGGTGTGAACCATTCAACGAAACATCATCGCTATGGGCTTTTGGAGCCGAACGCCTATTCGTGTACCCTTGCTGACTGCACGAGACAAAACTTTACGCCTCCTCTGGGCCCGTCAACATTGACATCGGACTGTTAATGACTGGAAACATGTTGCATGGTCGGATGAGTCTCGTGTCAAATTGTATCGACCGGATGGATATGTACGGGTATGGAGACAACTTTATGAATCGCTGGACCCTGCATGTCAACAGGGGACTGTTCAAGCTGGTGGGCGTTCTGTAATTGTGTGGGACGTGTGCAGGGGGAGTGATATGGGAGCCCTAATACGTCTAGATACGATTCTGAGAGGTGACACGTACGTAAGCATCCTGTCTGATCACCTGTATCCATTCATGTCCACTGTGCATTCCAACGGACTTGGGCAATTCCAGCAGGACAATGTGACGCATCACGCGTCCAGAATTGCTACAGAGTGGCTCCAGGAACACTCTTCTGAGTCTAAACACTTCCACTGTCCACCAAACGCCCCAGACATGAACATTATTGAGCATATCTGAGGTGCCTTGCAATGTGCTGTTCGGAAGATATCTCCACTCCCTAGTACTCTTATGGATTTATGGACAGCCCTGCAGGGTTCATGGTGTCAGTTCCCTCGAGAATTACTTCAGACATTAGTTTAGTTCATGCCACATTGTGTTGCGGCACTTCTACGTGCTCTCTGAGCCCCTACGTTGTATTATGCGGGTGTACCAATTTCTTTGGCTCTTCATTGTATGATCCGAAAAAACCTTTTTGCTATGGTGGCCAGAAGCCACGGCACCACAAGCGCACCTATGCTGACCACACGACGCAGAGCACAAGACGAGCATGCATGTAAAGACATCGCCACCAGCCCCTGCAGCGACTGTGGTGCGCATTGGTTACTGAGTAAGGGTAGTACGAAACCACGTAGAAGATGTAATCCGATTGCCAACAGAGCACTGTCCCCATTTTTAGTGGATGATATTCTCGGTAATTGTCGTTGAAGAGCGATTAAATGGGTTTCTGATAGCATGTCTCCCTCCTACAAACGATTTTAGAACCTTCTGTACGATCTTGTGCGATATTTTGTTTGTTCGACTGCAGTACCTCACGGATAATGCATTATCCCATCGTTGTCGAATCAGAATGGTTTGATAAACATGTGCTTGCGTGGCCCACATACTCACCTGACCTGGCCTGAATCGTATTCGAAACAAAACCGAGAGAGATGTGCACGTCTTGGAATCAGCTGCGAATAGACCTCCCTGCACTTAAATTACCGACCGAAGACGAAGACTTCGAAAATCTCGGACAAATTTAGGACACTGACTATAAATTTTGCGATCGCGAGTGTTTGTAGTGACGTACCGAATTAGCGCTAATTAACTTTGACGGTAGTCTTACTTTCATATCTCTAGTAACGGTCCACTAGATACAATGGTAGAATTGTGGGGACTAAACTGAATATCTACGTAATTTCAAACTGTTTTCGGAATAAACCTCATGATTAGTGCAACTGATTTCTAGTTTATAAATTCTCATTTCAAGTTTTGTTCTCTTTTAGGTTATAGATATTAAGATAGGAATTTAACCGTAAAAAGTACAATAAAGTCGTTTGCCATTGTCAGTTGGGAGACTCCGAAAGGCAGGTTCAGCAGCGTAAACGGTAAAGTTTTTCTATCTTTCGCACACAATGGCACTTTTCCTTCACGAAGTTTAACGCTCTCTCTTCATTGGCATTTTCGTTTATTCCCATCATACAAAGGGCACTCAAATGAAAACGAGACACATGGGAAAAAAGGATGTAGATGGTCTTATTTTTTCAAAAGTAATCACCATAACTGTTAATACATTTATCCCTCTGTAACACAAGACGATCCGTGCCTTCACGGGAAAAATTTTGCGGTTGCCTATGGAGCCATGATTGTACCCAGGCAGGAACCTCCTCGACAGAAGCAGATCTACGGCCACGAATCTTTTTCTTCATGGCTCGAAAAATATGGAAATCGTATGGGCAGAAATCAGGACTGTAAGGAAGACGTATAATTGCTTCCCATCGCCACTTTTGCAGCATAGTTGAAATAAACTGCCAACAAAATGCCCGCCCTGGTGTTGCCAAGGTTGTTTCGACTGCGCTGCAAAAGTTTCGGTGGAAAGGGGAAAACCTTACACATCCTCCATGAAATCCCGATCTCTGCCCAAGTTATTTCCATATTTTTGGAGTTCTGAAAAAAAAAACAATTCGTATCCGTCCATTTGCTTCGAACGAGGAGGTGCACGCCTGGGTACAATCATGGTTCCGTAAGCAACCGCGAACATTTTCCCATGAAGCCGTTAACAATCTTGTCTCAATGGGATAAATGTATTAACAGTTATTGCGATTACGTTTGAAATAACAAACAATTTACTTACCTTTTTCTATCTGTCTCGTTTCCATTTGACTGCCTCTTATATTTTATTTCTTGCAGATCGTGATAACTGTCTTTACTCAGTTCTGTGGGATTCCGCTATAATCAGCTTCGACTGATCGATATAAGCGCTCCAGCAACCTTTTTGCATGGTTACCGTAGCGATACTACGTCCTTCGCGAGTCATTTTGTTTTCAGATCAATAGGATTTGCCCGCATCTCGTGGTCGTGCGGTAGCGTTCTCGCTTCCCACGCCTGGGTTCCCGGGTTCGATTCCCGGCGGGGTCAGGGATTTTCTCTGCCTCGTGATGGCTGGGTGTTGTGTGCTGTCCTTAGGTTAGTTAGGTTTAAGTAGTTCTAAGTTCTAGGGGACTTATGACCACAGTAGTTGAGTCCCATAGCGCTCAGAGCCATTTGAACCATTTTGAATAGGATTTGTTCGCGTGTTTTGGATCCTGTGGCGCAGTTCGTTTGAAGGAGATTTCGCAATACTAGTCTCGACTCTAATTCCAATATGTACTGTGTTTGGAAGACGATGATTCTGGTCTGTTGTGATGTTGAGAGGAAGACTGCGATTTCTCCGCGAGAAAATATGATGCAGTGTGCCGTAAAGTGGATGCTCATAAGCTGCACAAGTTTACCTAAATGTTTTTCGTCATGTTGTATATTAAATACTGCTCCATTCTCTTCACGTAAAAAATATTTTTTTGCTTGTTAAAGAGTTATCCGTTTCGGTCATGTTTCGTTTGTTTGTCGAGAATTAGAATGTCGTATTTGTGGGTTTGATTGGCTGTGCTCATCTCTAAATTTGTTTACTCGTATGCTGAGTTCGTTAATCTACTTCTTTCGGATTTATTTCAGAATGCCTTACCCTTCTTTGTTATTTAGTGCCTGCAATCTGTGGTCTTGCGGTAGCGTTCTCGCTTCCCGCGCACGGGGTCCCGGGTTCAATTCCCGGCGGGGTCAGGGATTTTTCCTCCATCGAGATGACTTGTGTCGTCTTCATCATCATCATTCATCCCCATTAGGTCGGAGGAAGGCAATAGGGAAACCACTTCCGCTGGGACCTTGCCTAGTCGGCGGTGCGGGTCTCCCACATCGTTCCCTACGCTCCTCGGAGTATGGGACCTCATCATCATCTGCATCAATCTGTCCCACGCCGCATGGCAGCCATCTTGGCGCTTTACGTGAGCTACCTACACGACTCAAATGTACTCTAATCGGTAGCAATCACCTGTTAAGCTGCCATTAAGAAATATGAGTAATAAGCAGTTCTTACCTGCACGCTATTAGATTGCAGATGCTAATGAAGGTAGGTTGACAGACGCTGTTTTGCTGACTGCTGTCTGCAAGACACTGTCTACGAAGTCCCATTGACAATTACACTTTTACCTAAAAACAGTCTCAAGATTTGGATAATTATTCAAATTGCATAATTATGTTTGCATACCAAATCTATGTTTTCACAAATGAGGAGACAGCCTGAATTCGAAGCTGGGAGTTCTAAGCAGAAAGGTAACGCGAGTTCAGTATACTCACACTGCCTTTACCAATCAGTACATCCATTGTGCAATGTTCAAGTAGTAGACATGCAGGCCGATTTCTTTTTGCTGAGCTGCATTTTATGTGGCTGTTTTCTGTTCAATTTCTGAGTCAGATCGCGTTACCAAATTGTTTTTCTGGGGCATTATAATTATGCATATTACATATCTTAAAAGTATCAGGGATTGATTACCACTACATGTGGGGCTATTCTGTGCTTTTAAACAAGCACATCACACACGAAACTTTCAAAGTGTATCTGATAAGTGTAGTGTACGGTGTGGTGTCGTGTTTGTGTTGGGTGACGATGAGAGAAGGGAGCGGGTGAAACCCGGTGCTGCCACATAGCCTACTTCTCTCGAATGGCAGAGGGGAGGCCGCTCAGCTTAACGCTCCCATCCGAGGACGGATTACAGTTTCACATGCCCTCATTTCATAAGATACTGCGAAGAGATTTGGAATTTAATCCGGGACACTGGCGCAGAGTCTGGTGATCAGGGACGAGTCTGGTGATCAGGGGCTTTACAGGAACTTTACTTAACCAGCCCCCCCTCCCCTTTTCCTTATAGGCAAAGATAAAGCAGCTAACAGCATGCGGCGTACCAGGCTGATACCCATCCAACAACTTGCCACGCCGAACGTTGCTTAACTTTGGTGATCATACAAAAACCGAAGTATTCAACGAGGCAAGGCCGTTGGCAATATGTATAAAATAAACACACTGTCTACAGGTCACAAGCGGCCCATCAGGACCATCCGACCGCCGTGTCATCCTCATAGAGGATGCGGATAGGAGGTGCGTGGGGTCAGCACACCGCTCTCCCGGTCGTTATGATGGTATTCTTGACGGAAGACGCAACTGTTCGGTAGAGTAGCTCCTCAGTTGGCATCACGAGGCTGAGTGCACCCCGAAAAATGCCAATAGCACATGCAGTCCCAGATGGTCACCCATCCAAGTACCGGCCACGCCCGACAGCGCTTAACATCGGTGATCTCACGGGAACCGGCGTGCCCACTGCGGCAAGGCAGTTGCCGCCGTTGGCCATATAACCGAGATCTTATTTCTCATCCCATAACGCCATTATTAGCAACCAACAGGATCCCACAACTAATCACTCAGCCCGATGCCTAAGTTTTAACGAACTTTAAAAGTTAAGACTGGGAGGGAGCCTGAATACTGCATTAATGATTATATATGGCGTTTTAACCTTCTTGCACACTTCTACTGTAATATATTGCTTGTTATGATTCAGATGAATTGTATTTAGTTATATTTTAGAGCGTCTTAAAAATCACTCCCGCATTATACGCAAGGTAAAATTGCTGTTCATCTCTTAGACGCTGGATCGTGTGCGAGCAACAGCCCAAGCTGCACCGTGGTTCGCATTCCGCGTTAAACTGCTGACTCTATTGTTAAGCCCACAGTGGGCAAAAAGGCAAAGGCATTTCTCCGCAAATATAATCGCACGTAGTAAATAACTGTTGTTGTTGTTGCTCTGCGTCTTTTGAGGGAAAAAGCATGTGTGCTGTAGTTCGTCTCGTTGTACCGCGATTCTCCATAATTGTGGAAACGAAGAGCAAAATGTGGGCAATAAAAAAAGAAACAGGCCATTACAAAAGTGACAGACTTATTAAGACTTTTCTATCCCATTATAAAAGAGGAAGGCTTAAAGATAAAGATAACTTTCTACGCACGACTTACAAGCGTAAATGCAACAAAATAAGGAAATCGAGGCTTTTCATTTCTTACACAGATAGGTCTACCTCGTATGTGTCCACGTTCTGTTACTGTGAAGATTTGCAGTGTAGGATGCAGACTGCAAATCTTCGCAATTGGCTCCAGCTGCCAGATATCTCAAGGTTATAGTTCTGCCTGTCCGTCCGGCTGACAATTAAGAACCATTTCTCTCAGGAACTAGTAGATGTATCAAGTCGAAATTTCTGCCACGTATTGAGCGCTATAGTTCCTTGCCGGTGTAAACCATTGAACCTTTCAAGTCAATGCAATCACAGAGTAAGGCCATTTGCGTCACATATTTCGATACCCGCAAACCCAGTCATCGAAACCTATGGGGTACTTATTGTTGACTTAAAATCATGAACTTCGGCAAGAAGCAAGGTTTCACAGCACAAGTAGAGGAAAAAAATCTAAAAACTGTTACTCTGTATTTATATCACACGAAAGATATATTTCTTTTGTCATTTGTTATCCGACGTCAAACACGAAATTAAAACAGTCGGTAGTTCTGTATTCAGCCTGACTAGGTCGCAATGGTAAAAGTCAAACATCAGGCAAGGAATGACTTTACTGCTCATATGACGCGTTTCGGAATTTATCCGTCATCAGACATCCAGGAAAGATTACTGCACGTAGATATGCCATTTCAACTTGAGATAAACATTCCCAAACTAGTCTGCGAAAGTCTGTTTCGCATACAACTCGAAACGTCATATCTACGTTCAGTAATCACTCCTGGATACCTGATGATGGATAAATTCCGAAATGCGTCATACGGCCAGTAAACTCAGTCCTTGCCTGATGTTTGACTTCTACCATTTCGACGAAGTCAGGCTGAATGCAGAACTACTGGTTATTAATAATTGTCACCTGCCTCCTGCGTGACTTCATGCCACATTTATGTTATTGAAATTAAAACAACCTCGAAAATCCTGGACTCCCTGGGAGCGATGTCTTGCTAGCACCAGTGTCGAGCGGGCCGTTGTGAACGAGCGGTTCTAGGCGCGTCAGTCCGGAACTGCGCTGATGCTACAGTCGCAGGTTAGAATCCTGGTTAGTTAGTTTTAAGTAGTTCTAAGTCTAGGGGACTGATGACCTCAGATGTTAAGTCCCATAGCGCTTAGAGCCATTTGAACCATTTGAACCAGTGTCGATAACAGTCAAAAATGGGCGAGAGTCTCGATCCCAGAATGGGTGAACTGTCTTTATACATAATTAAGTTCGTAAGGATCTCTCAGAGAGCGAGTCCTACTCGTACCTGGCCAGTTTTTCTATACACACAGCGCTAAAGTCGGCGTAAGAAATGGTTTGCCTCCCCTGGATTCCATTTCTGTGCTGGCGTAAGCTATCGCCAGAACACTGATCAGCAAAAATGAAGCGCGAAGATCGACAGTAGGCGCAGGATCAAGCGCGCCTAACGCAAGAGATGCCATAGACACACCGACAAGCAACACGCCGCCGACGCCCTCTCGACAGCGTGTATTTAGGCCGTCGTCGCTGACTGGAGAGCAGCCTCACAGTCACTCCTTCAGTGTGGCGTCTGTCAGTACATTTACGGAGCGGCTTCATTTCCTGTCACAGGCTACGACAGTACATGGCGACCAGACTAGTGACTATAGCAGGATTACCGATATTGTCTGCAAAAGGACTATTACTGATGAGCTTGTACCACAGCACGTGGACTCTATTCCAGTTAAGTAAATTTTCATGTAAATAAATAACCGTATTAATTCTCTTGTACATTTGTGTTGCAGAAAGAGGATAACGGCCACCCATAACACCATCCTCTCTCTTGCTTGATTGCGGTACAAGACTCAACAATTTCCACTTTTGTCCAAATACAGTGCTCTGCGAAACTTAAGGCGAGATGGATAAAGTGACATCAGATATTAACAACTCGGCGGAAATGAATGAAAGTGCAGGAGTATGTTGATGTAGATCACTCGGTCGTGCACAGGAAGTTGGATGTCACATGTTGTGAGGTCAGCGTGACTATAGCGCCAAAGGGGAAGGGCCCTGTAACACTGGGTAGTTGAAGGAACAAGGAGAACAGTATGTGTCAATCAGCGAGCAGTTGCGGTGCACTGTCGTGGTGTTTTATATTACAACATGGCTAGGGGACAACATTTCGATGACTTCCGAAGAGGAAGGAGGAGGGACTGTGAAGAGTCTAGCCCAGGAATTCAGTGTTCCTCGCAACTTTGTTGCATGGGGAGCGTGCATAGGCCACTGTTGCCCGAAGGAGAGGAGGCGCTCGACGACGGTTTTTTTTTTCATGAGATAAACAAAATCTATATGGCTATTACTTTTGTCATAATAACATTCTTTATGAGACATAAAGTACAGATTATTTACGAATGTGAATCTACAATGTACGTCTTCCTACTGCCATAGAATTTGACCGTCTCAGTTGCTGAGAAACTGACGTAGCTGCGCTTCTACAGTACTTCGAAAGGGTTACAGTACAATTCAATACACCTAATATTTGTGAAGCTAGGGGGTGCGTTCATTAGATTGGAGGATGGGAGAAAGGGTGGAGGAAACGAAACACAATTACTTACAAAATAAACTCTAAACTAGTGAAAACTGCGTTTATGATCTTTAAACCTAATAATACTACCACTATAAAACAGTGTCAGCTCTGTACAAAGTTTTTGATTGACGGAGTATCGATTTTGTGACAGTGGTACATACTGTTTTAGTGTCAGACAAGAAATACTTTCGATATACATATTTAGTGTTTTATGGAATTGGCTGGTAACATAAGAAAAAGAAATGGGAATAGCAGGAACCATGCTATTGGAAGATTTAAGAACCCTGAGCTGTATGGTTTTTCAGTAGCAAGGAGAAAAACGGCGAACAGCAAAATGTTTTTGAGATATCAAGACAAGTATATCCAGGTGGGCTTAGTACTACACAATATTTATTATATATTCTAGCTTCCTTCAAACTAATTTTTATTAAACTTAGGTTCACAGCTGCAACAAAATGTTTCAATGATTGCACCCGCTCTGCAAATGTCAGTTTTACTGGTACACAATTGATGCGTCTGGCTGTAGGGGAATAGGGGAGAGTGGGTGGGGTGGGTGGAGAAGGGTCAGCTGTTCTCCCTTACCTCTCGCCAGGTGCGCTTGTGATACGGATGAAAAGGTTTCATGCCGATGCAGTCGCCAAACATTCAACAACACAAGCAGTCAGCCTAAATTCATATTCACAAATTTATCCACTTTGTACTTTAACCGAGACTTAATAGCTCGCACGATTTACTTTCTTGTTTCTAGGTGGTAAACAGAAATAGATATTAGCTGAAAACTAATTACGGTCATTGAAAATGGAGTTCGCTACGAAATTCTCACAGTAAAAACAGTTAACGTACTGTGACTGAAACTCTCTGTCCGAACAGGCCTCAGAAGGTCCAACGGAACCAACCGACCGCCATGTCATCCTCAGCCGATAGGCGCCATTGGATGCTGATATGGAAGAGCATGTGGTCAGCACACCGCTATCTCGATCGTTGTCAGTTTTCATGACGGAAGCTGCTACTTCTCAATCAAGTAGCTCGTGAATTGACCTCACCCGGGCCCAATGTATTCTACTTGCAACAGCGCTCGACAGACCCGACGGTCACCCATCCAAGTTCTAGACACGCCCAACGGCGCTTAACTACGGTGATCTGAAGGGAACCGGTGTTATCACTGCGGCAAGGCGGTTGGCTTAGTCATTGAAGACGGTTTCTTGTTATTAAATATCCCAATGAAGCGCAGTTCGGTTTTCTCAGGTTACCTTGTCGGCATTACATGGGAGAGTCTATGTTTACTTAATCCAGTGGTCCCTCCTCCCACCGGCGGCCCGTTTGCAAGACTTAGCAACTGCCCTCCGCTCTCTCCGCTCCTCTCTGGCTGAGCCAAAGAAATCGCGAACAAATAGCACTTACACGTTCGTGTTCTAGCTCTGGAAACCAGAGTTCGTCAAACGGTCGAGTGGAATGGTAGAAGCAGCGGAAGAAGCCCGAGAGGTGGAAACGTGAGCCCGGACGCAGCCGGCTGCGGTTCGCCACGGCACGGCGCGGCGTGGGGCGGGGTCGTCGACCTGCCGCTTTCCAGCAGTTTTAGCCGCCTGCAGCCGCGACGCCGCGTGCGAATATTTGCGTCCGTCACTTTCTCCGCACATCTGGACTCGCCTCTCGCCGCAACGCCCTTTCCTGGCGGTGCTCGCGCCTGCAGGCCTGTCTTGCTGGCTGAAGCTGTGTTCGCCTTCCACAGTATTAGCTGTGTTTCTGCTACAGGTGCGTCCACCTCTGACTTCTATAAATCGAAAAGGTCGGAAGAGGGTGTAGGAAAGAAGTGGTTGTGCCTCTAGAAGGTACTATTTTGGCATTCCCTTGAAGAAATTAAGATCCAAGGATAGCCTGAACGCAGGTCGCCAAAAGGGGAACTGAACTAGGTTTCAAAATTATTAAGTCTTTCGTGGCCCCTTGTTGTCAAATTCGCTGTTGGCTTCTGTCTCGGTTTCTTCAGGCGACATTCGCTTGATAATTTTTCCTGGCGTTTCCTCAGCACGAGTGGCCAGCAATGTCAGAGCTCCAACCTCCATTGCTGGTGGTGGACTGGAGACGAGATCGCGGCTGCAGATTACAAGCAGATCAGCCAGAACATTACGAGCACCTGATCTGTATAAACCTGTCCAGCGTCATCTGGCGAGGAACGACTGCTAGTCAGACACAGGCATGGTGCATGTAGTGAGACTTGGCTTGCTGTCCGTGTGTAGGATGGAGAAGCCGCGCGATCTATCCGAGTTTGACGGAGGGCAGACTGTGATGGCCGGGAGGCTCGGCACAAGCATTTCGCAAACTGCACGACATGTCGGGTGTTCGAGGAGTGCTGTTATAAGCGTCTTCAACACGTGCCGAAACAAAGTTGAATCCACGTCTAGACGTTGTGGAGTTGGGCGCCACCCCTCATTACAGATTTCGGACGTCATTGGCTGGGCAGATTGGTAAAACAGGACATGCGGCCAACTGTGGCGGAACTAACATCAGACTTCAGTGCTGCGCAGAATACAAGTGTGTCTGAACACACAGTGCCCCGATCACTCCTAACGATGTGCCTTCGCAGCCGACGACCGACGCATGTATCAATATTAACACCACATCATGGGCACCTTACGACTGAAATGGGCACGTGACCATTAGCACTGGATTTGGCGTGCCCGCATCTCGTGGTCGTGCGGTAGCGTTCTCGCTTCCCACGCCCGGGTTCCCGGGTTCGATTCCCGGCGGGGTCAGGGATTTTCTCTGCCTCGTGATGGCTGGGTGTTGTGTGCTGTCCTTAGGTTAGTTAGGTTTAAGTAGTTCTAAGTTCTAGGGGACTGATGACCATAGATGTTAAGTCCCATAGTGCTCAGAGCCATTTGAACCATTTTTGGATTTGGCGTAGTGGCAGAGCGTTGCATGATCTGATGAATCCAGATACGTTCTCCATCATGCCGATGGGAGAGCGTGAATCCTTCGTCTTCCAGGGGAACAACTACTTGATACCCGTATTTCGGGACAGGGACAAGCTCTGGGGAACATTCGCGTTGGCATCCATGGGTCCACTGGAGCTCGATCAAGGCACCATGACGGCCAGGACGTATCGTGCATTGGTCGCAGACTACGTAGACCCCTTCTTGACGTTCATGTTTCCCGACGGAAGTGGTATTATTTTATCAAGATAACGCGACATGTCACAACGCCAGGAGTGTGATGGAATGGTTCGAGTAACACAGTGGCGAGTTCCAGTTGATGTGCTGGCCCCCAAGTCGCCAGATCTGAACTCGATCGAACAAATCTTTGATGTGATTGAACTTGGCATCAGACTGATCTCCTCCCTCGCCAGAATTTACGGGAATTAGGTCATTTGTTCGTGCAGATGAGGTGCCAACTTCCTCCAGCGACCTACCAAGGCCTCATTGCTTCTACGCCACGACGCGTCGTCGCCGTTATCCGTACCAGAGGTGGACATACCGGCTGTTAGGAAGATGTTCATAATGTTCTGGCTGACAAGTGTATGTACCTGGCACGCCAATGTCCAAGGGCTCTTCCGTCCCATTTCCGCTACGGTTCTCTCTTGTCACCTGCATTGGTCTTTCTCTCCAGCCCAGGAATCTAGGTGCCGTTCACCTTGAGGCTTTTTTCTTCCTTGTTGGAGCTATTGACATGTTTTTGTATTTCTGTTGCTACCCTGAACAAGCGGATGTAATATCTCTTGTTCAGCAAGAACTTCCGTATCGGCGAATAGTACTATGTAATAGGTCTCACACGCCGACACGGCCAATTTCTCCACCTGTCCCAAACTGCAATATCGCTTATTTTCGGTGATCCTGGGTACACTCTTCTCCAGGTACATGGTATTCTGTTTATTTCCGACATAGCAAGTTGGTCCCTTTACTGCTTTACCGATCTGAGACACTCCCGATCTCCTTTGTCGGTTTATAAACAGTTTCCGCACTATATGGCCGATTCCGGGAATGTATGGCTGAAAGGCAGCACCCGACATTTCTTTCCCCGATGTGTCATTTCGCCCAGCGTATGATTCCGTGAGATTCCTTGCATAATTGGTGGAGTATCCATTGCCCTTCAGAACGCTTTCTAGGTGTTGCACCTCGCGTCTGGGGTGCTACCGTTCACGTATTCGTCTTGTTTACGTTACGGGCATGTTAATCATGCCTCTTTTCTGGCTCGGAAATAGATTTGATAGCTTGTGCAGATACTGGTTCGTGTATGTCGGTTTTCGACACCACGATGTGTCCCTGGTTTTCACCCACCCTCGTGACCAGCATACCCAGAAAGGTTAGCTGTTGATCATTTTCTGCCTCCATGGTAAATTTTATGTTATCGTGGAGACTATTAGTGGTCTTAGGAAGTCATGGAGTTGTTCCTCACCATAGCTCCACACAACGAAGGCATAGTCGACGTATCTGAAGCACACCTTAGGTTTACAAGGTGCCACGTCCAGGGTCTGTGCTTCTGAATGTTCCATGGAAAAGTTGGCCACAACTGGACTATGTGGGCTACGCATGTGCGACGCCCTTCATAGAAGTTGCCATTCCACATGAAATAGTTCCAAGAAAAAGGAACCGATATACTCCAGAGAATTAGTGAGTGCAACTTTGGTAAACAAAAAAACAACATCGAAGCTGACCAGAATGTCGTCTGGTCCACGTTTCAGTTTCTTCAGCTTCTCAATGAAATATTCTGAGTGTATGTGTACGTGTCAGACTTTCCTGCTTGTGGCTGGAGCATAGAGACCAAGTTTTCCGCAATTTATACGTCGGTGAACCAGGAGTGTTAACAATCGCTATTAAAGAGATATTGTTCTTATGAAGCTTCGGTAATCCATGCAGCAGAAGTGGCAGTGTTTTTTTGTGCAACACAGAAGCCATAACACGTCGGCTGTGTGGATTACAAAAGATCTTTAATATGTTGGGCAAACGAGGCGTAAAGACTATTTATAAACCGACAAACAAGATCAAAGAGAGTCTCAGATCGGCAAAGGAGAAAAGGAACCGTCTTGCTATTTCGGAAATACACAGAATACTATGTACATGGAGTATCGAGCAACACCAGGATCACAGAACATAAAGCGACATTGCGTTGGGGCAGGCAGAAAAATTGGCCGTGGCGGAGCACGCGCTGCATGCACCCGCTTGCTCAGGGAAACAACAGAAACACACAAACATGTCGATAGTTTTAACAAGAAAGAAGAAAGCCTCAAGGTAAACCGATCCTGGATTCCCGTGCTGCAGCGAACGACCGTTGCAGACAGCAAGGGGAGAACCGCACCGGAAATGACGAAAAAGCCCTTGGACGTTGGCGCGCCAGGTACATATAATGTGCAGCCGATAGCTTGACTCCAGTCCACCACCAGCAATGGAGGTTGCCGCTTTGAGAATGCCAGCCACTCGTGCTGACGAAACGTTAAAGAAATTATCAATAAAGCGTCGGCCGAAGAACCCGAGACAGAAGCCAACAAGCAGTTTGAACTAGCTTATTCGCGAATTCGAAACATAAACCTTAACCGATGCGCCACTTGGCCCAGAACTACACTAATTACACTGTCACCTATTACAATGTGAGACGCCCTGCTAAACCCGCAGGACAGGACAGGTAGTTTAAACTGTGGAAAGGGGCCAAAATAAGCGGCTGTCAGTTACACTCGAACATACAACTTTATTTACGAGTATTTGACCAAACATTACAAGAGCCAAGAAAATTAAAAAAAAACAGCATTAATTTTTGGAACTTAATTACCATCTGAATGCGTCATACACTCTCATGCTTAAGGAGAAGACCACTTTAAAATCGGCTGAAAGCCAATAACTTAAGACTCAAAGCAAAGTCATACATTTAAAAGGCAGAAGGCCTTATCTTAAATCTGTTCTTTCAAATCGGCTGAAGGCCCATCTCTTAAGACTCAAATCAAAATTAAATTTTTAAAAGGCAAAAGGCCTTAGCTTAAAACAGTTCTTTAATTAGGCTGAAGGCGCAAACAATCTGACACTTTAAGAGCAAAACAACTTTAATTTAAATATCGGCTGAAGGCCCATCACTTAAGGCTCAAACCAAAATAAAATTTTAAAAGGCCAATGGCCTTACTTTGAAACAGTTCTTTAAATTAGGCTGAAGGTTCAAACAATCTTACGCCTTAAGGGCAACACAACCTTAACTTCAAGATGGGCTATAAGCCATACAAATACAAACAACAAGAACAAATAACAAAAGGCAGTATACCCAACGGCGCTCAGAAGTTTCTGAGGGTCGGCCTGGAATTCAAACACTAACGCACGCTTAGATGAGACAGGCAGTCGGCCCAACCATTCTCGATCCGACGACAAGCTAACCGACAGACAGTCAACGGACCCCCCGTTAAGATAACTTCAGCTCCACCCAATCAGCGCACAACAGGGAGTTCAATGGAACAACGTAGAAGGTATTGGCGCCCACAACCAATTATACATTGAGCTGTCAAACTACACATCGTGCCGGACAGCGACAACACGATGAGGAAAATACATGGCCTGAATTTACGTGAGCGGCCAGAGCAGGTAACCGGAACGTTAACGGCCACAAGACAGAAGATTCAGGTGGTGCACTTCAATTCAGTCTCCACCGGATGGTGGCTAAAATTTGCTAACTTGATAACACACGTTGTTGCTAGCGGGAATGTTCAAACAGCCAACAACGAAATCCAAAACGACACAATGTCAACAGTCGTGTCCAGGATCGGGAAGCCACGGACCTCGTAGCAATGGGAACAGCCCCATACACTCCGACCGTGCGTCGACGCCGGCGGCGGCCTCGGCCAAACTACGCACCGCGGAGATTTGCTCGCTCCTCCACGCCAACCGACGAGCTGCCCGCACACAGCACAGCCGGAAACTATAAGCGCCACGTCAAAGATAGTACAAGGTGTGAATATCGATACACACCGCTGCTGCCACTCGCGGAGAGAGAGGATAACAGCATAATCATGATAACCGCGGGAGATTAAACACAGAATAGCAATCAAGGTTTAATCCAACCCATAACATGAGCCAGCCACGGCTCACAATGTAACACCACACAGGTGACATGTTAAAAGCGTCAAATTGCATTACAACTGCATCAGAAAGGCGGGAGGTAGCACGACTCTAACTGAAGTGTACTACGTACTTGGATATGCAGATACAATAGTGTGCAGAATTTAGGGCCGAAAATAACCTTCACATGATGTGTCACTGCCAAGTAACACAGCTCGTCAAAATTTGGACTATACATAGAAAGAAGTGTTACAGCATAGTACAGAAGGAAACTGAAAGAAAAATGCAAGGAAACGAGAAGAAATGAAACTTTTATTCAAAGACAATAATTCCTTTGAACACACCGCGAGTTATGATGGCTCCCTAGACATTACAAAATTCAGGAAATAGTTCTTAATAGAATGTTTTATCACCGCGGACCGTAATGCATGCTCTGAAACGTGCTGGCTGCTAGATTGCTAAGGAGTTCATGTGGTATGGCATTGCATGCCTCCACCAACCCGGTTGACAATTGCTGGATGGTCGTTGGTTGGTGTGGACGTGCTGCAGTAAGTCTCCCAAATACATCCCAAATGCTCTCGATGGGATGTAAGATGGAGGAACGGGTAGGTCAGCCCATTCGCCGAATATCTCCTCGTCACAATCTATCTGCTCAGTTTGAAGCGGTCACGCAATTCGACCATAAAAATGAAGTCTGGACCGAATGCACCCCTGAAAAGACCCAAGTGGCAGAGGAGTACAGTGTCCCAATAACGTTAACCGGGAAACAAACCATGTCAATGATTTGGAGGTCAATACACCCATGCAACATGAAGCGTCCTCACATCGTAGCACCTGGACCACCAAAACTATCATGTACGACGATTTCCCGGGGTGCATCACGTGTTCTCAACTCTCACCACACGATGGTACGTCCAGAATCACTATTCTACATCTACTCCGCAAACCATCTGACGGTGTGTGGCGGAGGGTACCTTGAGTACCTCTATCGGTTCCCCCTTCTATTCCAGTCTCGTATTGTTCGTGGAAAGAAAGATTGTCGGTATGCCTCTGTGTGGGCTCTAATCTCTCTGATTTTACCCTCATGGTCTCTTCGCGAGATATACGTAGGAGGGAGCAATATACTGCTTGGCTGTCGGTGAAGGTATGTTCTCGAAACTTCAACAAAAGCCCGTACCGAGCTACTGAGCGTCTCTCTTGCAGAGTCTTCCACTGGAGTATATCTATCATCTCTGTTACGCTTTCGCGATTACTAAATGATCCTGTAACGAAGCGCGCTGCTCTCCGTTGGATCTTCTCTATCTCTTCAATCAACCCTACCTGGTACTGATCCAACACCGGTGAGCAGTATTCAAGCTAGGGCGAACAAGTGTACTGTAACCTACTTCCTTTGTTTTCGGACTGCATTTACTTAGGATTCTTCCAATGAATCTCAGTCTGGCATCTGCTTTACCGACGATTAATTTTATATGGTCATTCCATTTTAAATCACTCCTAACGCCTACTCCCAGACAATTTATGGAATTAACTGCTTCCAGTTGCTGACCTGCTATATTGTAGCTAAATGGTAAAGGATCTTTCTTTCTATGTATTTGCAGCACATTACACTTGTCTACAGTGAGATTCAATTGCCATTCCCTGCACCATGCGTCAATTCGTTGCACATCCTCCTGCATTTCAGTACAATTTTCCATTGTTGCAACCGCTCGACTGAATCTGTTCCCACCCGAGAGCAGGCGAGCCCACTTCTTGTTGGTCCAGTCCCTACACCCTTTGGAGCATCTGAAACGGTGCCGCCGATGTGTGGATGTCAACGGAACACAGCTTACTGGTCGCCGGGCAAAGTGACCACCCGCGTGCAGTCGCGCGACATTGTGTGCCTTGCAGTCCTGTTAAAAGTGGTTGCCATTGCACCCGCTGTTTCACGTCGGTTCCTTCTTGTCTGTTGCGCAGTGTAGCAGTCATCTGCTGCTGTAGTCTGCAGATCCACATTTAAGTGTGTGGCAGGTCATACAGAACTAATTTCAGACTTTTTCTCTACCGTTTCATTCGCGAACAGCTCGTTGGAGAAACGAACACTTAAATCTCCCCATACGAACACTGGTTTCTCTTATTTCAACACGATGGTCATTTCCCCTAAGTATGTGGGAGTAAACAAAGTATTTTGACATTCAAAGAAGAGTGTTAGCGATTATAATTTTGTGAAAAAATCTCCTTGCAACTAAAAACACGTTTGTTTTAGTGATTGACACTCCACCTCGCTTACTGTACTCTTGACACTCTCTTCCCTACATCAAGATAATACACCACTGGCCATTAAAATTGCTACACCACGAAGATGACCTGCTACAGACGCGAAATTTAATCGACACGAAGAAGATGCTGTGATATGCAAATGATTAGCTTTTCAGAGAATTCACACAAGCTTAGCGCCGGTGGCGACACCTACAACTTGCTGACATGAGGAAAGTTTCCTACCGATTTCTCATACACAAACAGCAGTTGACCGGCGTTGCCTGGTCAAACGTTGTTGTGATGCCTCGTTTAAGGAGGAGAATTGCGTACCATCACTTTTCCGACTCTGATAAAGTTCGGATTGTAGCCTATCGCGATTGAGGTTTATCGTATCGCGACATTGCTGCGCGCGTTGGTCGAGATCCAATGACTGTTAGCATAATATGAAATCGGTGGGTTCAGGAGGGTAATACGGAACGCCGTGCTGGATCCCAACGGCCTCGTATCACTAGCAGTCGAGATGACAGGCATCTTATCCTCATGGCTGTAACGGATCCTGCAGCCACGTCTCGATCCCTGAGTCAACAGATAGGGACGTTTGCAAGACAACAACCATCTGCACGAACAGTTCGACGACGTTTGCAGCAGCATGAACTATCAGCTCGGAGACCATGGCTCCGGTTACCCTTTACGCTGCATGACAGACAGGAGCGCCTGCGATGGTCTACTCAACGACGAACCTGGGTGCACTAATGGCAAAACGTCATTTTTTCGGATGAATCCAGGTTCTGTTTACAGCATCATGATGGTCGCATCCGTGTTTGGCGACATCGCGGTTAACACACATTGGAAGCGTGTATTCGTCATCGCCATACTGGCGTATCACCTGACGTGATGGTATGGTGTGCCATTGGTTACACGTCTCGGTCACCTCTTGTTCGCATTGACCGCACTTTGAACAGTGGACGTTACATTTCAGATGTGTTACGACCCGTAGCTCTACCCTTCATTCGATCCGTGCGAAACCCTACATTTCAGCAGGATAATGCACGACCGCATGTTGCAGGTAATGTACGGGCCTTTCTGGATAGAGAAAATGTTCGACTGCTGCCCTGGCCAGCACATTCTCCAGATCTCTCACAAATTGAAAACGTCTGATCAATGCTGGCCGAGCAACTGGCTCGTCACAATACGCCAGTCACTACTCTTGATGAACTGTGGTATCGTGTTGAAGGTGCATAGGCAGCTGTACCTGTACACGCCATCCAAGCTCTGTTTGACTCAATGCCCAGGCGTATCAAGGCAGTTATTACGGCCAGAGGTGGTTGTTCTGGGTACTGATTTCTCAGGATCTATGCACCAAAACTGGGCGAAAATGTAATCACATGTCAGTTCTAGTATAATATATTTGTCTAATGAATACCAGTTTATAATCTGCATTTCTTCTAGGTGTAGCAATTTTAATGGTCAGTAGTGTACAAAACTCCTAAGAGTCGTGAGATCCCCATCAATGCAAGCAGCAATAGCTCTGAACGATAAGCCGCATCTTTATTGACAATGATTTTGCCCCTGTCTAATTCTGATACTAGCTGGTAGATGTTTTCCGTTTTTACATGAGGCATAATAAGACTACTCAAAACGGTCAACATCCAAACGCTATTTCTGCTTGAGAGACATGCTCCTTATACAGAGAACGGCTTTACTCCTGCGTACTTTCCGCCCTTGCTCTGAAATTCTAATCATTTGCATATCGAGGCATGCAGTACACTTGATGCCAGTTTGACGATGGTTACATGATAGCTGCAGTTTTAATTTCCAGTTGTGGCAGAGGCATTGCTTCTGTTTAGGAAGTGGTGGGACGCTGTCTTGGGGCTTTCCTCGAAATAACCGGTGTTGTTTTCACTCGGTAAACAGTTTCGTCTAGCAGCTGATACGCGGGCGAGAACTGGTTGTGAGGAGGGGGTCGGGAGGAGCAGTGGTCGCGCCCGTTACTGGCTGGCGCCACGTCCCGCGCTAGCTTTCTACTCGTGCTCTTCACGGCGAGCGCCCTTTCCACTGGTTCTACGCGGCCGGGACAACACGTCTGTCTGTACTCCCACCAACACTGTCTCGCTTTTCAGACGGACGTTCAGTACTTGCAGATCACTGCAGCATGTTAGGCGGTATCTTTCATTATGCATGGACTAAGGTGAACTACTGGCCACTTTGAGATGCTAGAACTCCTGTAATTCCTATACTAGACATTGTGCAAGTAACGGTACAGTGTGTGGGGCAGGGTACTTTGAACCACTGCTAGCTATTTTCTTTCCTATTCCTCTGGCAAATGGCCGAGGGAAAAACGATTGCTTGTATAGCCTCTAATGTCTTAAATCACTATTACCTTACATTACTTAGGCGGATTGTAGTTTCGAGGCAGTAATATCGCTCTGTAATCTGTTGCAAATGCTGGTTCTATAAATTTTCCCAATAGTGTTATTCGAAAAGAATGTCTGCTTTCCTACAAGGTTTGCTGTTGAAGCTCACGAATCATTCCCGCAACACACTCAAGCAGGCCAAATCGACCAGCAATAAAGATAGCAACATGTTTCTATACTTTTCAGATATCTTCCTTTAATACACCGTGATGGGAATCCCAAACACTAGCAGCGTGCTTAGGAATGGGTAGCACAAGCATTCTATACACATTCTGTTTAATACAGGGAGGAAAAGAAAATCAGCTTAATATAGGTTCAAATGGCTCTGAGCAGCGCTTAAGATGGGCCGACCGATGTGGCTGAGCGGTTCTAGGTGCTTCAGTCTGGAACCGCGCGACCGCTACGGTGGCAGGCTCGAATCTTGCCTCGGGCACGGACGTGTGTGATGTCCTTATGTTAGTTAGGTTTAAGTAGTTCTAAGTTCTAGTGGACTGATGACCTCAGAAGTTAAGTCCCTTAGCGCTGAGAGCCATTTGAACCAATTTTTAAAGCTTAAGATGGGCAACGCAGCTTAATAACATCCACCTCGGATGATTAAAGTGCTTGAAATATTTTGCGGACTTTCCCAGAAATCTCACAGCAAAACGAAGTTGCTATTCGCCCTCCTTACAATTGCTCCACTAAATGGCTATTCGTACAATTACGCCGGCCGCTATGGCCGAGCGGCTCGAGAGGTTTCAGTCTGGAACCGCGCTGTTGCTACGGTCACAGGTTCGAATCCTGCCACGGGCATGAATGTGTGTGATGTCCTTAGGAGAGTTAGGTTTAAGTAGTTCTAAGTCTAGGGGACTGATGACATCAGATGTTAAGTCCTATAGTGCTCAGAACCGTACAATTATACTTAGATACACTGGTGTCCAAAATTAAAGCAACAAAAGCAAATTTTGCAAGCTTGCGTTTATTTTGCCACAAAACAGTATAAACAGGTGATAGTAAAGTACAAACAATGTAAAGAGTACAGAATGCATACAATTGCAATATGCATAACGGATGACAAATATGTTAGTGGTTGTTTTCAACTTATCTGATTTGCACACACATGCCGACAAATGGTTAATGTGCTTAGTGTTAAGTGTGACTACCTCTGGCAGCAATACAGGCCTACGAAACGACGGGGCACGCTGTGAATGATGTCATGTCGAGGCAGTAACGCCCATTCTCCCTGCAGAGCTGCTCGCAGTCCTGGAGAGTGATTAGTGGATGCAGAGGTCATGCAAGCCGTTTCGATACTGCATCCCAGACGTGTTCTGTGGGATTCAAATAGGGAGAGCGAGCAGGCCACGCCATGCCTGCGATATCTTCCGTTTGCAAGAAAACAAATGGTTCAAATGGCTCTGAGCACTATGGGACTTAATATCTGAGGTCATCAGTCCCCTAGACTTAGAACTACTTAAACCTAACTAACCTAAGGACATCACACACATCCATACCCGAGGCAGGATTCGAACCTGCGACCGTAGCGGTGGCGCGGTGCCAGACTGTAGTGCATAGAACCGCTCGGCCACGCCAGCCGGCTCCAAGAAAACATCAACCACATGTGTTCTATGTGGTCGAGCATTATCGTCCATGCCTGGGCCCACAGCACCTCGCAACAACCGCAAATGAGATCCCAAGATCTCGTCACGGTACCTGACAGCAGCTAAACCTTGCCGATTCATCCTTGCGATTTCATAAACAGGGGTACGATTGGTAAACACAACCTCTGCCACACCATTATGTATCCTCCTTGATCTCGGTTTTTTTCTTCCACAGTGTTGGGTCCCAAAATCGTGTTCCACATCCACTCCAGATGCGAATCCATCGAGAATTACTCTCCAGACTAAATTGGGACTCATCTGTGAAAACAACATTGGCCAACTGGTCGACCGTCCAGGTTCACGACTCCACTCTAGACGTTCCCTTCTGTGAAGACTCGTCAGAGGTAGACAGTCACACGTGGTCGGGCCTGTCCTGTTCTCCAGAATACATTTCGATCGCTGTAAACCTTCGCCACATCCGAGAAACAACAGAATGATTCACATTACGCCATCAGGCCAAATCAGTTTGCGACTGTCCTGCTTCCTTTCTTTCTATGGCCCTCCTCCGCAGAGAGTCTGATAGGCACCTTCTCTGTGCCATACCGCACCGTATATGACTGTGTACACAGCGATTGTGGATGTGGGACTACCCGGCAAACACTACCTCGTTTCATAGGTGCCCTAACGTCACCTTTGGCATGGTTGTTCGTTGACCGGAATGCCATTTTTCGTGCAGAACACCGATCGCACCGACATCTGGTTGACATTTTGTATGACGATATCGTGAATTAGACACAGGACGGGGGAATAGCGGTTTGTTGTTTTAATTTTGGAAACTAGTATTTGTAATCGAAGTGACTGAGTTAAGCACCGTATCACTGATAATATACTCGGACATTACATAAATATTTCTCCTACTCATCTCCGTTAATTTATGTTTAGCCACATTTAAAAGAAGTTGCCATTCATAGCAACAACTATAAGTTCAGCACAAGTCATTCAGATCCCCCTATAGTCACTTAATGACGACAGTGTCCCGTATACAGGGTGTTACAAAAAAGGTACGGTCAAACTTTCAGGAAACATTCCTCACACACAAAGAAAGAAAATATGTTATGTGGACATGTGTTCGGAAACGCTTACTTTCCATGTTAGAGCTCATTTTATTACTTCTCTTCAAATCACATTAATCATGGAATGGAAACACACAGCAACAGAACGTACCAGCGTGACTTCAAACACTTTGTTACAGGAAATGTTCAAAATGTCCTCCGTTAGCGAGGATAAATGCATCCACCCTCCGTCGCATGGAATCCCTAATGCGCTGATGCAGCCCTGGAGAATGGCGTATTGTATCACAGCCGTCCACAATACGAGCACGAAGAGTCTCTACATTTGGTACTGGGGTTACGTAGACAAGAGCTTTCAAATGCCCCCATAAATGAAAGTCAAGAGGGTTGAGGTCAGGAGAGCGTAGAGGCCATGGAATTGGTCCGCCTCTACCAATCCATCGGTCACCGAATCTGTTGTTGAGAAGACTGAAATGTGCAGGAACTCCATCGTGCATGAACCACATGTTGTGTCGTACTTGTAAAGGCACATGTTCTAGCAGCACAGGTAGAGTATCCCGTATGAAATCATGATAACGTGCTCCATTGAGCGTAGGTCGAAGAACATGGGGCCCAATCAAGACATCACCAACAATGCCTGCCCAAACGTTCACAGAAAATCTGTGTTGATGACGTGATTGCACAACTGCGTGCGGATTCTCGTCAGCCCATACATGTTGATTGTGAAAATTTACAATTTGATCACGTTGGAATGAAGCCTCATTCGTTAAGAGAACATTTGCACTGAAATGAGGATTGACACATTGTTGGATGAACCATTCGCAGAAGTGTACCCGTGGAGGCCAATCAGCTGCTGATAGTGCCTGCACGCGCTGTACATGGTCCGGAAACAACTGGTTCTCCCGTAGCACTCTCCATACAGTGGCGTTGTCAACGTTACCTTGTACAGCAGCAACTTCTCTGACGCTGACATTAGGGTTATCGTCAACAGCAGGAAGAATTGCCTCGTCCATTGCAGGTGTCCTCGTCGTTCTAGTTCTTCCCCAGTTGCGAGTCATAGGCTGGGATGTTCCGTGCTCCCTAAGACGCCGATCAATTGCTTCGAACGTCTTCCTGTCGGGACAACTTCGTTCTGTAAATGTGTCTCGATACAAACGTACCGCGCCACGGCTATTGCCCCGTGCTAATCCATACATCAAATGGGCATTTGCCAACTCCGCATTTGTAAACATTGCACTGACTGCAAAACCACGTTCGTGATGAACACTAACCGGTTGATGCTACGTACTGATGTGCTTGATGCTAGTACTGTAGAGCAATGAGTCGCATGTCAACACAAGCACCGAAGTCAACATTACCTTCCTTCAATTGGGCCAACTGGCGGTGAATCGAGGAAGTACAGTACATACTGACGAAACTAAAATGAGCTCTAACATGGAAATTAAGCGTTTCCGGACACATGTCCACGTAACATCTTTTCTTTATTTGTGTGTGAGGAATGTTTCCTGAAAGTTTGGCCGTACCTTTTTGTAACACCCTGTATAACAGCATCATTAGCAAAAAGTATCAGTTTGATGCACATACCATCTGACAGTCCGCCCCCTAACTATCATGCAGGGGGTCCGATTCCACTTGGGTCTGAGATTTTCTCCGCTTGGTTGTAATGTTGATGCATTAAGTTGTTCTGAAAGTGGTGCTGATATTCAAGACAATAAAAGCGGGTTAAAAGCTGTGAGCTATCTGGGGAAGTTCGCCTTGCATTACTGAGCAACTGTTTCACCAGGTATCCAGTCTACCTTACCAAATTCCCAACCAGACTAACATTAATTATAATCTTTTAATAGTCATCTTACAACAACCGATATACACTCCTGGAAATTGAAATAAGAACACCGTGAATTCATTGTCCCAGGAAGGGGAAACTTTATTGACACATTCATGGGGTCAGATACATCACATGATCACACTGACAGAACCACAGGCACATAGACACAGGCAACAGAGCATGCACAATGTCGGCACTAGTACAGTGTATATCCACCTTTCGCAGCAATGCAGGCTGCTATTCTCCCATGGAGACGATCGTAGAGATGCTGGATGTAGTCCTGTGGAACGGCTTGCCATGCATTTCCACCTGGCGCCTCAGTTGGACCAGCGTTCGTGCTGGACGTGCAGACCGCGTGAGACGACGCTTCATCCAGTCCCAAACATGCTCAATGGGGGACAGATCCGGAGATCTTGCCGGCCAGGGTAGTTGACTTACACCTTCTAGAGCACGTTGGGTGGCACGGGATACATGCGGACGTGCATTGTCCTGTTGGAACAGCAAGTTCCCTTGCCGGTCTAGGAATGGTCGAACGATGGGTTCGATGACGGTTTGGATGTACCGTGCACTATTCAGTGTCCCCTCGACGATCACCAGTGGTGTACGGCCAGTGTAGGAGATCGCTCCCCACACCATGATGCCAGGTGTTGGCCCTGTGTGCCTCGGTCGTATGCAGTCCTGATTGTGGCGCTCACCTGCACGGCGCCAAACACGCATACGACCATCATTGGCACCAAGGCAGAAGCGACTCTCATCGCTGAAGACGACACGTCTCCATTCGTCCCTCCATTCACGCCTGTCGCGACACCACTGGAGGCGGGCTGCACGATGTTGGGGCGTGAGCGGAAGACGGCCTAACGGTGTGCGGGACCGTAGCCCAGCTTCATGGAGACGGTTGCGAATGGTCCTCGCCGATACCCCAGGAGCAACAGTGTCCCTAATTTGCTGGGAAGTGGCGGTGCGGTCCCCTACGGCACTGCGTAGGATCCTACGGTCTTGGCGTGCATCCGTGCGTCGCTGCGGTCCGGTCCCAGGTCGACGGGCACGTGCACCTTCCGCCGACCACTGGCGACAACATCGATGTACTGTGGAGACCTCACGCCCCACGTGTTGAGCAATTCGGCGGTACGTCCACCCGGCCTCCCGCATGCCCACTATACGCCCTCGCTCAAAGTCCGTCAACTGCACATACGGTTCACGTCCACGCTGTCGCGGCATGCTACCAGTGTTAAAGACTGCGATGGAACTCCGTATGCCACGGCAAACTGGCTGACACTGACGGCGGCGGTGCACAAATGCTGCGCAGCTAGCGCCATTCGACGGCCAACACCGCGGTTCCTGGTGTGTCCGCTGTGCCGTGCGTGTGATCATTGCTTGTACAGCCCTCTCGCAGTGTCCGGAGCAAGTATGGTGGGTCTGACACACCGGTGTCAATGTGTTCTTTTTTCCATTTCCAGGAGTGTATATATATATATATATATATATATATATATATATATATATATATATATATAAAGAGAATTTAAATAAAAAGAAGTAAATCAGTTAATATTTGGACATTTATTTTAACATTGATCATTTTTCCGTTAAAATTTCAGCATATTAAACTTGATTCATAACTAAACTCGTGCCTTGTTTAGGATTGTGAAAATTTGAGTTTGTAATCTTACGGAACACATCAAATATGGAGCCAAGATTGGGAGACTGCATACAACACTGCATTCATAAAATAACACACGAAGAACGTTGAAGCATATGCAAGAGGAAATTAACCACAACCAACCATTCATTTTTCACCCAAAGAAGTTACATTCGTAGCGCAATCCTGTCCGTCATGAACTTACCACACACTGGTATACTAAATTCATACTAACTCTCTGTGAAATCTTCCCGAAAAGAATAGCTGAGGGCTACTTTGATGATTACACCACATGCTTCACGTGGTCAACTTGGTTTACACAAAGAATGTAACTCCACAATAATTTTGATAATTAAAATAAATCACATCGAAACGCAATATACAAAAGAAAAACCTCGAACTGGTTACTATCGTCTTACTATTAACTATTATCGTCTTACAATTGTATAAGCATGTGGTACTGATCTCACAAAGTACACCCCACGTGGTTTGAACATAAAGAAAAGTTGCTTTATTGAAAAATATTGTCAAGACGAGACGTTATAATCTCACGCACATTCGCATTTACGATTGATGATCTTAGTTAGAGTAACGGATCATCAACACGTGGTTCCACTTTACCCCCAAAGTAGTGACAAAGCAACTACTGGAAGATATTCTGAACTTCACACTCGAATTACACTGTGTTGCAATTTAAGATAACGTAAGATATTTTCGATCTAAACCTGAAATAAAGGTTTAAATTTTCAGTTTGGCTGAACTTAAGAAATCCATTGTCCTATGGACTTAGCAGAGATGCGCTTAGCCAGAGATCTTACCACTTCAGATGCTCGCTGCGGACAGACTGGCGTGTGCCCCTACTGAGGGTACCTCACAGATACAAACGGAAGTGACCAGAGAGGCAGCTTCCTATACCAACATGACAAGGGACGGATAGGACGATACCAAGAATAGAAACCTCTTTGCTTTTAGAAAGCGTAGCTACCTGTTCTGACGCTGGTCCTACTGTTCTCTAGTAGACCAGCTTGTCTGCTACCATCGAGCATGCAAGTAGAAATACATTTGCTCATTCATCCTTTCACACAGAAGGGAAGGGGGATAACAGTATTTTATCATATACAGTATATAAAATAAAGTGGATGTAGGTTCCGTATGAGACTGTGTGACATGAATTACATATAAACTGTGTTTTAAAGTGTAGTAGTGTGACAGATCGTTCTTGATTATGAGTAAAAGTAACCCGTTCCACTGCGCAGTCTCCTCCCAGATAGAGTCAGAAACACCACAGTAAATTTATAAGTGGAATGTATGCCGTAAATGACAACAGATTTAAGAAATTAACATGAAAGGAATCCAACAGAGACCTTTAATGGTAACTGGATGTTGTGCTGTCATCATTTCATCGTCATTGACAAGAATATCGCCGAATGTGGCGTCAACTGAAAAGATTTGCAGCTCGACCGTCGATCTTCCCCAGGAGGAGTCTCCTGGCCGTCAATGCCATACAATCATTTCATTTCATTTCACCCCATCTGACATATCATTTCTTGATACAGAGAAAAACAACAGTTTGGTCTCAGCTACCTGCAGCATTCCTTACGTTACCTTTGTTTTAATATTGGCCGCAGAACGTGACAACCGGTTTCAAAAAAGCTCTTTCAGCTTCATTTTTTTACGTAACAATAGAACTGGAGACTCTTAGCTGACTTCCACCAGTCTGGAAACCCAGTTCCGTCAGCACTACCGTTACTCATGCCATCGCTAATTAACACAACTATTTGATAACTGCAACATCATGACAGAATCATCGCAGATGAGTGAAAGTTAGGCTGCATAGGAAATACAGCTCTCAACAACCCAGTAGTGCGGAGAGGCGGCAACGTTGATCTTTTGAACATCATTCAGAGGGTGACTGAGCAACTATGGTGTGAACTTCCAACGAAAAATCGAGTACACAGTGGAGAGCGTTGTACCTGGAGGATAGTGTACCTAGGTGCACATTAAGTTTAACTGTTCGGTGTTTCAAAGTAGTGACAGATTTTAAAATTACGTAAAGAACTGCCAACTAGAAATCACCATAGGCATTTTCTGGTATATTCTAGTGTATGTTGTTGTGAGACATAAAGTTATGTTTTGTGCAGCGTGTGTAAATATGACGAGTTCTACATATTTAAGTGCTATATAATGTATTAAATCGATTTGGTGAATACTGTTAATTCTTGAGTTACAGAGTGTCTCTAAAACTACACTCCTCGAAATTGAAATAAGAACACCGTGAATTCATTGTCCCAGGAAGGGGAAACTTTATTGACACATTCCTGGGGTCAGATACATCACATGATCACACTGACAGAACCACAGGCACATAGACACAGGCAACAGAGCATGCACAATGTCGGCACTAGTACAGTGTATATCCACCTTTCGCAGCAATGCAGGCTGCTATTCTCCCATGGAGACGATCGTAGAGATGCTGGATGTAGTCCTGTGGAACGGCTTGCCATGCCATTTCCACCTGGCGCCTCAGTTGGACCAGCGTTCGTGCTGGACGTGCAGACCGCGTGAGACGACGCTTCATCCAGTCCCAAACATGCTCAATGGGGGACAGATCCGGAGATCTTGCTGGCCAGGGTAGTTGACTTACACCTTCTAGAGCACGTTGGGTGGCACGGGATGCATGCGGACGTGCATTGTCCTGTTGGAACAGCAAGTTCCCTTGCCGGTCTAGGAATGGTCGAACGATGGGTTCGATGACGGTTTGGATGTACCGTGCACTATTCAGTGTCCCCTCGACGATCACCAGTGGTGTACGGCCAGTGTAGGAGATCGCTCCCCACACCATGATGCCAGGTGTTGGCCCTGTGTGCCTCGGTCGTATGCAGTCCTGATTGTGGCGCTCACCTGCACGGCGCCAAACACGCATACGACCATCATTGGCACCAAGGCAGAAGCGACTCTCATCGCTGAAGACGACACGTCTCCATTCGTCCCTCCATTCACGCCTGTCGCGACACCACTGGAGGCGGGCTGCACGATGTTGGGGCGTGAGCGGAAGACGGCCTAACGGTGTGCGGGACCGTAGCCCAGCTTCATGGAGACGGTTGCGAATGGTCCTCGCCGATACCCCAGGAGCAACAGTGTCCCTAATTTGCTGGGAAGTGGCGGTGCGGTCCCCTACGGCACTGCGTAGGATCCTACGGTCTTGGCGTGCATCCGTGCGTCGCTGCGGTCCGGTCCCAGGTCGACGGGCACGTGCACCTTCCGCCGACCACTGGCGACAACATCGATGTACTGTGGAGACCTCACGCCCCACGTGTTGAGCAATTCGGCGGTACGTCCACCCGGCCTCCCGCATGCCCACTATACGCCCTCGCTCAAAGTCCGTCAACTGCACATACGGTTCACGTCCACGCTGTCGCGGCATGCTACCAGTGTTAAAGACTGCGATGGAACTCCGTATGCCACGGCAAACTGGCTGACACTGACGGCGGCGGTGCACAAATGCTGCGCAGCTAGCGCCATTCGACGGCCAACACCGCGGTTCCTGGTGTGTCCGCTGTGCCGTGCGTGTGATCATTGCTTGTACAGCCCTCTCGCAGTGTCCGGAGCAAGTATGGTGGGTCTGACACACCGGTGTCAATGTGTTCTTTTTTCCATTACCAGGAGTGTAGTTACATATTGTGTGCATTATTAAGCCATACTTCGCCGGTCGTGCAATGTCTTGTTTCTTGAGCCTTCTATACCACAGAACACGTGAGATTTGCAAATGAACTGAATTTCTTAAATCTCTCTGTCTTCAAATGGAACTTAGTGTCAGTTTTCTGCCCGCATCTCGTGGTCGTGCGGTAGCGTTCTCTCTTCCCACGCCCGGGTTCCCGGGTTCGATTCCCGGCGGGGTCAGGGATTTTCTCTGCCTCGTGATGGCTGGGTGTTGTGTGCTGTCCTTAGGTTAGTTAGGTTTAAGTAGTTCTAAGTTCTAGGGGACTGATGACCATAGAAGTTAAGTCCCATAGTGCTCAGAGCCATTTGAACCATTTTGTCAGTTTTCAACAGCTTCTATTTCAATATTTTTCCACTTGTAACTGGAGTTTGATAAATTTCTCCTTAATTTTGTTTCACTTTCTGACTATAGGTGTGTACTGGGTTAATAATGTAACACATAGTCTATTACCAGTACTGGAAAGATCCCCTCGGCTGCAACACTTCTTAATTTGAATAGAATATTTGTTCCTTGGTACATGATCACTCTGTACCTTGAAACAGTTTTTTAGATTTGGGGGAACCTCATCTTTCGTAGTAATTTATGCGATTTCAGATAAAGTCTGCGGCTCACGTAAAGTGAATGATATCATTCAAAAATAAAACTCTGAAAAGCGTTGCGAGGGTCAGCACTCGCCCTTACATGCGGGCCTCCTCGTACAGGAAGCAACGCATGTCAGGCACTTACTGGTCTCCGATTTCGGTGCATCCGGCCACGTCTCTCATCTTGAAGCATATAAAGCATGGCAAGAATGCTAGGAGATATGATTGCAGAGAAACCAGATTGCTACGATGTGCAACCAGCCACTTTCTCTTCGCCACGGAAGACTGTGGCTTACGGTCTACACCTGTGGCAGAGGTTACCATTGTCAATAATATGGTTGAGTTCGTGACATAGAAACTTTCGTGCCCCACTCACAGCTCATCGCCTGAGACTCCCCACCTCGTTATGTGAGTTGCAACGTAAGTATCCATTTGTTTCATTATCCAATTACTGAACTTTAAAATATTGCGGAATTTCATTTGGCGGGTGTTTTTAATGGTAAAACATCGCAATACATTTAAAAACATGCCAGTGATGCAGCGGATATCGATAGAACAATACTAAAGAATATGATTAACTTGAACATTGAATAAATAGGTTCTTAAATCAAAGAAATGATATGATTCATAACCAACAAAACATTTGATTTACTCATTCTGGACGCGACAGATAAATACAGAATTTTCCATGATGGGCGATTTCAGTTTGCGTACAAATTCAAGTCCAATCTAAACCATTATAATTCAGTTACAAATTACAAGTTTGCAACAAAGATCTGAAGTGAACTGACCCACACGGTTGCAGCCGCGTTTGTGTATGTAACATCATGACAATTAACTTAAACAATTCTTAGTTGCAACTTATGATGTAATTCGATTTTTACAATTCAATTAACTTTACAATATTTTTAATTATATATTACTTGACATTTTAATGAATCAAAATTTCTTATTGACATTACTCTTTTTCTTACCAAATTGCAAAACCTTTCACCCCAATCTCTCGCTTCTTTCCAATAAACACTTATCTTACTTACTAACAGCTTTGACATTCGCACGCAATTATTAGAACATTAATTAAGCCCTAGTATGTTCGTCGTTCCAGTAAATACAACTTTTACAAAGCAGATCCCCTTTTTATGAACATTAAACTAGTCAAGCGACTTTAACATAGCGTTATGTCACGCATGCTAGTTATTCATTTTCATTATTAATTTCTCAGTTCACAGAATAATCAGTACAAAAGAAAGAAAAATTGCAGAGAAGTAATCAAAATTAGAAATAGCAAAGCAAAACTGAAAAAAGGATTAAAAGAAAAATTATTACTATCAAACATACCTGTGTATCTTGTTCTTCATTTGTCGTTTGCATCGTTTTTTCTAATACCACACAACGTTGCTGCTTGCACTACAGAATCAACAGCAGAATGTCACTTGAACCATGTATTTGTTTCCTGCGAGTGGTAGCGCGACTTGCAAGTAACGTTTTACTAGTGTCTTGAATCTCTCAACAAATGCAGTAGACCATTTTAATGAAAATTTATTATACTTCAATTTTTGACAATACTTGGTTGTAACAGCCAAGTAACTACCTACTGTGTGAATGATGGATGTATGGAAAGCAGATGTAAGTCTTAAGTCTGTAAATAGTGGAAGTTTAATTTTAAATCTTGTACATAATTTGACTGTTCTTCATTGAGGATCATTGAAATAAATAATTTACTTTAATTTTTGACAATACTTGGTTGTAATATCCAAGTAACTAGCTACTGTGTCAATGATGGATATAATGAAAGCAGATGTAGGTATTAAACCTGTAAATATTACAAGTTTAATTTTAATTTATGTATATAATTTTACTGTTTATTGACTGAGGATCATTAAAATTAATGAAACTCAAGTTTTTCTAATTACATTTTTGTAATGTGTTTATCTGACATGTTCCACACCCAGGAGGATCTCCTCTTTAGCGGGTCTATGGAATGAATAATTAATTTAATCTAATCTAACCAAATTGAAACTCGAGTTTTTCATTTCACTACTGTCCTCCAGGAGTATAAAATCGTAGTAGACATTTTACAGAGTTTACCCTGCAGATATATTAGTACTTTTCCTACAGATAGCTTTTATGCACTATACATCAAGGTATAGTGTCATATCTACGTACACTGACGGAAGAAATAGCAACATCACGAAATAATTAATGTAAATTAATGTAATTTCGGGAATACATTTGTCTAGATAACATATTTAAGAGATCACCATTTCAAGATCACAGCTTCATGTAAGCGCTAGATAAGCCATTGCAAATGTGAAATGCTGTTACATTTACAACCGGTGTAACCACCAGATTGTTGAATGCAAGCATGTAGATGTGCATGCATTGTGTTGCACAGTTGCCAGATGTCAATTTGTGGGCTGGAGTTCCATACCTGTTACACTTGGTCGGCCAATCCAGTAGCGGTTAGTGCTGTTTGTGTATTACGTCCGATGATGTTCCATATGTGCTCGACTGTGGACTGATCTGGAGGTCAAGAAGGCCAAGGCAACAAGTCGACTCTCTGTAGAGCATGTTGGGTTACAGCAGCAGTATGTGGGCGAGCGTTACCCCGCTGGGAACAACCCCTGGAACGCTGTTCATGAATGGCATCTCAACAGATCGCTCCCAAAACCATAGTTCCACGTGTAGGTCCAATGTTTCCAGGCTGCTGACATGGCCTCCAGTCATCACTGGCACCGAGGCAGAACGGGCTTTCATCAGAAAACACAACAGATCTCCACCGAGCCCTCGAACGAGCTCCCGGTTGACACAACTGAACTCACAAATGATGGTAGTTTGGGGTCAGTGGAATGCACGCTACAGAACGTCCGGGTGGGAGCTGTCCTTTCAGTAACCGATTTGTAACAGTTCATTGTGTCACTGTGGTGCCAACTGCTGCTCTAATTGCTGCTGCCGATGCGTTACGATGCGCCAGAGGCATACGCCCAACACGTTAGTCTTCGCTCTCGGTTATGCCACGTAGCCGGTCTTCCTGTGACCGTACATTCTCGTGACCACCGCTGCCAGCAATCATGTACAATGATTACATTCCTGCCAAGTATTTCTGCAGTATCGCAAAGGGACATCCAGCTTCTCTTCGTCGTATTTCACATCGTTCAAACAAAACGAGGTGTTGATAATGGCGCCTTTGTCGCCTTTGCGTCAACTCACCACGTTCGTTCTCAAAGGCAACTAACGCTCACGACTGACACAGCGTGAATTTCAAGCAAACCTGATTGGCATCCTCGTAGTGGAGCTACTAACACCATTCTCATGCGACTGGCGCAAAATTTGTATAGGCACCATCTTTCAAATGTAAAATTTGCCCGCCAACCTTCGTTTATGTCGCACAACGGCTTCTTGATGTTGCGATTTTTCCGTCAGGGCATTACTTAATCCCTGAGTTTTAAGTCGTCGCATAATCAAACGAAAAAAGTCGCAATGCTGATTCAGAACCAATTAGTGTTTTCATACTGTTCTTAATCCTTTTTCCCACAACTATCCACAAATACACATTTCCTGACAGACTGAACCTGTTTATCGTGACAGGAACCTCATCTGGGTCTTTGGCAGTGGAAAGCGAATTCCTGTACGAATCCACGTCCAATAGACATAATAAAGTTCTACTGCCCTGGAAAGAAGAAAAAAATTAAAGTCGGGTATGTTATTAGTGGACGGGAGACTCAATCTGGCAAAATCGGCCGGCTGGTGTAAATCTCATTTGACACCACTTCGGCGACTTGCTCGTCGATGATGAAATGGTGATGAGGACAATATCCACTCCCGAACGGAGAAAATCCCCAACCTGACTGGAAATCGAACCCGGTTCCCCGTGGCCGAGAGGCAGCAACGCTAAAGAAAAAATGAGAATGTGTTCTTACTTATGAAAGATAGTCCACAAAGATTAATGCAGCATAGCATATTATTTGTACAGAATTTCTCAATAGTATTAATCACTTTTGGCGATGTTTCAGCTATATTAATCATTTGGTTTCGCTGTTCTTGTAGTGTCCGTGTTTGCAGGTAAAATTACTGGATATCTAGTAATTTTGAAGACTTATGTTGAATTTTATTTGATATAGCTAGTGTATGAACACAATGTCTCACAACAATAAACAATAGCTTTAATACTGATTCCAGATTTTGAATGTCACTAAACAAATGCCTTTATCTTCTGTATATCCCTCCACAGCTCTTTCAGAGTTCTCTTTCTTACAAGCACATTCGCAAAACTTACCATTGTTTCCGCAGTCTGCTACGTTTTCTGAGCGTTCTGCCAGTAAAACGAAGTCTTTGGTTTGCCTTCCCCACAACACTTTGTGTGCGTTCTTTCCAATTTAAATTTTTCGTAATTGTAATTCCTAAGTATTTGTTTGAATTTACGGCCTTTAGATTTGATTGATTTATCGTGAAACCGAAGTTTAACGGATTTCTTTTAGCGCTCATGTGGATGACCATACACTTTTAATTATTTAGGATCTATTGCCAATTTACGCACATTCAGGTATCTTTTCTAAATTGTTTTGCAATTTGTTTTGATCGTCTGATGACTCTTCTAGACGGTAAACGACAGCATCATCTGCAAACAACCTAAGACGGCTGCTCAGACTGTCCCTTAAATCGACTATATATATAAGGAACAGCAGAGGGCCTATGACATCACCTATAGGATGACCTCTCTGACAGGGAATCAAGAATCAAGTCGCATAACTGAGACGATATTCCATAATTACGCAATTTGATTATAAATCGCTTGTGAGGTACAGTGTTAAGAGTCTTCTGGAAATCAAGAAATAATAATTTGAAATCTCTTGTCAGCAGCACTCAAAACTTCGTGTGAGTAAAGAGCTAGTTGTGTTTCACAAGAACGATGTTTTCTGAATCTGTGTTGTTGTTGTACATCTTGCTTGAGGGTAATTTACGATGTGTTTGGAAAATGGAAGTTTCTGTAAGATTTTTCTTTATTGAATCTGAATATAAACAGTTATAACTGCAATAAATTTTTTTTATTACAGTTTACCGGTTTCGGTCTGTTTTAGACCATCTTCAGGCCCATAGCATGACGTAGACGGTGGCTGCAAACGGAGCAGGCACGTCACATCCACGGAAACTAACTGCTCAGCTGTTCACAGCTCCATTCACAGCCACCATATACGTCATGGTTTGGGCCTGAAGATGGTCTAAAACAGACCGAAACTGGAAGCCCTATATAAGAGTTTATTGCGGTTGTAACTGTTTATATTCAATTTTGAGTAATAAATAAACCCCTGTACTCCAGAGACATGTTCTCAAAAAATTACATTTTCATTATTGGTTTGGGTCTGCTAGTTTGATTGTTCAGATTTGATAAAGTTATGGCTTGCACTCAGAAGTTGGGGATTTACAACTCCGTTGCTATTTCAATAATTAATATCATGGCAGAGTAATATTTGTTATAAAAATTAGTTTTGGTAAATGTCATTGTAATTGTCAAAGAAGAGTTTCAGTATTGGCAACACAGTTTTTTCACGTAGTTTCCTTTCAAACTTTTAGCAAGTTTAAATCCAATACCATCTCTTAAGGAATTTTATTTTTTGATTATTTGTACCGACGCATTGTGCTTCGCGGAACGCGGTGATTGAACCATCATCTGCTTAGCGTAGCTGCACGTCCTTGTGGTACGCCGCACAAGGCTTTCTATTGTATTTAGCTGATTTGCTGTTGTGTTGCATTTTTTATGTTTATCTCTTAGAGTAGTACCGAGTTTCCGTTATCACCGGTAAGCCATGAAAATTTGTTAGGGTCAGTTACTTTACAGTCAGAACATTTACAGTTAGCTTCGCATTTCAAAATTATCATCAGATCCAATTTAGATAAAGTTTGTTTCAGATTACACTTACTATGCTGGCAGTTTATTCCTGCAGTGCAGTGTTACATCTGCGAGTGCATCATTTAGTGCTTTGAAACTTGTTCTACTCAATTGGCACATGTAAATTTACAGGAAATTTTAACACAAACATTTTGTTATTTATTCTTTCAAAACTCAATTTATAATTTTATGTAGCATGTTTCATTCTGCTAGCTTTGTGTGTCTGAACTGCAAGTCATATATTGTGATGTCACGCATTGTAGCACTGCTCACTGTACTACACAATGCAGTTTCACAGGACAGCTTATTTAGCTTTCAGCTTTAGGTTTTCTAATTAATTTGGTCGAAATTAATTGCAATAGAAGTATACAGCTATATAGTTGCAGACAATATGAGAATCATTTTACCAGACAGCGTTTTGTAATCATACCGCGTGTGTTGTTCAGGACAACAACACAGACACGTGAAGTGAAGAATAGAAAAACAGTTCAATTCAGGTTTAGTTCACAAAAAAAACATGTTTATTCAGAAACGTTACATAGTCCAGCGACACTCGGCTGAGTGGTGTCGAAATGGTTGACTATCACACCTGCTCCTAGGAATCAATCTGTTCAGGGATATTTTTGAAGTGCCCAAGAAAGGTGCTGGAAAAAAAAGATTAAAGCAGAACTATGAAGACCCACTGTTGTGAAATAATTTTACGATACTGTCTGTGTAAGAATAGATATTAAAGGTAGCATTGTTTTGTATCAGGACAGTTTTGGCGAAAGGAAAATTTTCTCTTTGTTGTTCCAAATGCAGGGTCTTTATTTGACTTTACAAACTGATGGAAACTTCCTTTTCTGATGCCACACGACCATTCTTATACCAACAATGACGAAGACATGAAGACATCAATTAACTGCCACCATAACACCTTATTTACGTCGAGTTGATGAATCGCTGATGATCCCATCATTTCCCGTATCGTCATCATTTGCTGTTTATCACATGTTCTATTGCGATAAAATTATTTACCGTGAAAAAATACAATTGCCTCCAATTCACGTAAATCTTTGTACTTGATACTAGAGCACATACCACGACAGCAGCTAACAACGTGGAAATACATTGCCTGAAAAAATAAGTGAACCCTCAGAATACATGGTCCGAAGACAATGTAATTAACTTCGTACGATTGTTCAAACCCAGCCATCCTGATTTAGATTTTCCATGATTTTCCCACAGAGCTTCAGGCAAATGCCGGGATGGTTCCTTTGAAAGGTCACTGCCGACTTCCTTCCCACCCTTCCCTAATCAGATGGGGCCAGTGACAAAGCTGTTCGGTCACCTCCCCCCCCCCCCCCCCCCACCAAAGTACATTAATGTCACTCGCATTTGGTGCTATTACCAGGCCTGGCAGGGTATGTAAGGAGCATGAACAGAGGTATATGCTGAGCGACCACAGTGAAGGGCACAAAGGTGCCGCGTACTCGTTTGAGTCAGCATTATCCGTACCTAACACAGTCTGGAAGGAACATTAATGTGGGTCTTCACTTGGTCGACAGGTCGAATAGCGCACTGTCCAGATTTGTGGACATCTGCATATGACAGAGGCCCGAAGTTGAACTGCAAGGGTACGAGAGAGGAGGCATACTCGTCGTCGTGGACCATATTTAACTACCGAAAGGGACGATTGCTATTCTGTGCGCTAAACACTTCGTAGCCCATTCACATCTGGACCTGTCTCACAGGAACAAGGAGTTTAGCGGCAGATGGACAATATGATTACCGTCTCATGCGTAGGCTGCGTTAACACAATAACACAAGTTGCTGCATTGGGAGTGCTGCCGATCCTAATTAGCATGGACTCCTGTTGAATCGCGTAGCATTGTCTTCAGCAACGAACTGCGGTTCTGCACTATCCCGGATGACGAGTATGGTGGCGACCTGGTGAGAGGTCCCATTCTTCAAATGTTTCGGAGAGACGCAGCGGTGTTACTCCTAGCATCATAGTGTGAAGAGCCATAGGGTTTGACTTCAGGTCACTGCTGATAGTGATTGAGGGAACTCTGACGGCACGAAGGTACATCACGGACATCCTGGATCTACGTGTATTATCTCCTGTGCCACAAATTACGTGGTCCCATTTTTCAATACGACAATGCTCGTCCTCACTGGGACGTGTCTCTACGAACTACAGACTTGAGGCGCCCGCATGGTCAACAACGTCCCTCCCAGGTCGGACATCAACTACATTCCATTGTCAGCACCCAGCAAGAATTACAACATTTGTGGAGCAGCTTGTCTCAGGAGAGAATATAACAGCTTTATGACACCTTTCCCAACCGACTCAGTCCATCCAGCCAGGCTGCAGGGTGTAGAGTTATACTGATTAGTGGGCTCATACTGCCAAGTTCTTCGTAAATTTCACACGTTTTGTGATTATGAAGTAATGTCACATATTGTTACAGCCCTTAAATATCGTTTCCTCCTCCACTTCCGGGTGCTCCATTTTGTCACACCGCGTGGAATCGAGTGTACAGTGGACAGAAATGTTTTGGTCGCAAATAGTGAGGCTACGAATTTGGCTTGAAATGGTTCAAATGGCTCTGAGCACTATGGGACTCAACATCTTAGGTCATAAGTCCCCTAGAACTTAGAACTACTTAATCCTAACTAACCTAAGGACTTCACACACACCCATGCCCGAGGCAGGATTCGAACCTGCGACCGTAGCAGTCCCGCGGTTCCGGACTGCAGCGCCAGAACCGCTAGACCACCGCGGCCGGACAGGCTACGAATTATTTACGCTGAATGACTAAATGGCCAACGGCCTTGCCGCAGTGGTAACACCGGTTCCCGTCAGATCACCGAAGTTTAGAGCTGTCGGGCTGGGCTAGCACTTGGATGGGTGACCATCCGGTCTGCCGAGCGCTGTTGGCAAGCGGGATGCTCTCAGCCCTTGTGAGCAAACTGAGGAGCTACTTGATTGAGAAGTAGGGGCTCCAGTCTCGGAAACTGACATACGGCCGGCAGAGTGGTGTGCTGACCACATGCCCCTCCATATCCGCATCCAATGATGCCTGTGGGCTGAGGATGACAGGGCGACCGGTCGGTACCGTTGGACCTTCCAAGACCTGTTCGGACGGAGTTTAGTTTTTAGTTTAGAATGACTAAACGACATGGGAAGGCACTGGATGCTGTATCGGTCGTCGGCTGCCAAAACACATGCTTTTGTCTCTGTACAGTTCTAGTAGCATTGAGTTCCTGGCGCCTCACATTGAAATCTGACTCATAGCAGACCGTCATTCGCCTCGTACGACTCTGTGGTGACGACTTGATGTCCGTTCGTCGCAGACTTGTGGTCCTTCCTTGAGGTGGTTTACGCCTTTTGAAATAACGTCTCTGTTATACCGGAGATCCACCATAGACCATTGCCATTTCAGACTTGTATTTTTGTGTAATCTCCATCACGCTGTAACCCATGCGACTTGCATCGATTATCATATCATGCACAAAGTCAATTAACTCGCGACGTGCTGTCATGTTTGTAACAGACTGCTCAGATGTCGCATCTAGGCGCAACATTCGAGCATGACATACGGTCTATCATCAATTGGGACAACCCTTCCCGGGATGTTTGGCCACTCAGTTTATATCCCGTACTTCCGCCCATCAGAAAATTCTCTCCTGATGAATCCTTCCGATCTGTCACTTTCGCTGGATACTTCTCAATATCATAGATTCTCCTGACGTTTCGTATAATTCGACATAGGTTCTATTGCCTCTTTTAGGAATGGAATACTCTTTCATCTCTCAGGTTTTCACTATAGACCAATGGATAAAATGTTCTTTATAAATAAACAGGAGAGCAGTTTGTCATCTTCATGGTAATGCCAACAGAACTTAACAGACGGCGCCAGTGCGTCGTCCAACTATGCTCACATAAGCAGCAAGATACGTAGATTGATAGTTTCTTCTGTTATGACTTTCATTAACTTCCATAAACTTTATTGGTTTGTATCTATCAAGTCGTCAGCAGTAGTTATAGCTTTCATTATTAGGAGGTAGAAGCGAGTTTATGTTTGTGGGGGGACAATCCTGGTGTACACCTGGAATAAACAGATACGACGTTGTCGACCGAAATCAAGATCGCTGTCTCTCGCTGCGAGCCATTTTCATCCTCAGAACAACTCGTTTCGTAATAATTGACAGATGAATGTGGCACAGTGATAAAGGCACTTTCGGGAATATAGGAGTTCAGATGTCCGCCCGCCTATCTAGTTTGAGACTTTTCCTGTTTTCTCTAAATCACTTCAGGAAAATGCCAGGATAGTTCCATTTCCGAGCTTTTACACTGACCTTAACATTACTGCAGAATTTCGGAACATATTCTAAGTTCAAATATAAGAAATTTCCTTGGAACAGAAAAGCTTCTGTCCACAAATCAGCACGGATTTAGAAATCATCGGTCGCGCGGGATTCAGTTTGCCGTTTTCTCCTGCCAAGCTTGGATGAAGGACAACAACCACTTTCCATATCCTTAAATTTCAGAAAAGCGATTGGCACGGTGCCCCACTGCAGACTGTTAACGAAGGAACGGGAATACCGAATAGGTTCCCAGACATGTGAGTGGCTCGAAGACTTTTTACGTAATAGAACGCGGTACGTTGACCTCGATGGGCGAGTATTCAGCAGAGGCAATGGTACCGTCGGGAGTGCCACACAACGTGGCACTACGCAAAACTGGCGCTAATAGCATAGGCACATAGGGAACATACACGACACAGATCTGTACGTCTACGGTGTTGGTCATACGTTGAGAAAACGTTCCCGAAACACATGTGCTATAAAACGCCACTAATTCCTGCGCCTGTACCCCGACATCAACATGGGATATGATCACCATGCAAACGTACACAGGCCACAAAACGGGTTCGCATACTCTGGATCAGGTTGTCGAGCAGCTGCTGGGATATAGCCTCTCATTGTTGCAACAGTGTCTGTCGGAGCTTCTGAAGTGTCGTAGCGGTTTGAAGACGTGCAGCGATACGTCGACCGAGAGCATCCCAGACGTGCTCGATGGGGTTTAGGTCTGGAAAACAGGCAGGCCACTCCATTCGCCTGATCTGTTTCAAGGTACTCCTCCACGATGGTAGCTCGGTGGGGCCGTGCGGTATCATCCATCAGGAAGAAGGTGGGACCCACTGCACCCCTGAAAAGGCGGACATACTGGTGCAAAATGACGTGCCGATACACCTGACCTGTTACAGTTCCTCTGTCAAAGACATGCAGAGATGTACGTGTATCAATCATAATTCCACCCCACACCATCAAACCACGACCTTCATACAGGTCCCTTTCAAGGACATTAAGGGGTTGGTATCTGGTTCCTGGTTCACGCCAGATGAAAATCAGGCGAAAATCACTGTTCAGACTGTACTTGGACACGTCCGTGAACATAACCTGGGACCACTGTTCCAATGACCATGCACTGTGTTCTTGACACCATGCTTTACATTCGGAAGGACGACGGTTCAATCCCGTCTCCGGCCATCCTGATTTACGTTTTCCGTGCTTTCCCTAAATCGCTCCAGGCAAATGCCGGGATGGTTCCTTTGAAAGGGCACGGCCGCTTTCCTTCCCCATCCTTCCCTCACACGAGCTTGCGCTCCGTCTCTAATGACCTCGTTGTCGGCGGGACGTTAAACACTAATCTCCTCCCCTCCCATGCTTTACGGGCTCTCCTGTGGCCAGGGTTCAGTGGAATACACCTTGCAGGACTCCGGGCGAATAAACCATGTCTGTTCAGTCGTCTGTAGACTGTGTCTGGAGACAACTGTTATAGTGGCTGCGGTAAGCTTCCGAGCAAGGCTACCTGCAGCACTCGGTGGCCGTCTGCAAGCACAGATGGTGAGATATCGGTCTTTTTGTGGACGTCCCGTACTATAGCACCTGGATACGTTTCCTGTCTGCTGGAATCGTTGTCATAATCATAAGATCACACTTAGTGGCACACGGAGGGCCCGTGCTACGACTTGCTGTGTTTGACCATCCTCCAGGCGTCCTAGTATTCTACCCCTCATAACGTCATCAATACGTGTTCTTTGAGCCACTTTCAACACACAGTCACCATTAGCTCGTCTGAAAACGTCTGCACACTTACTCGCTGCACTGTACTCTGACATGCACCAACACACAACTGCGTATGTGGACTGTTGCCAGCGCCACCGTGCGACGATCGGAGGTTAAATGCACCGCATGGTCATACCCCAAGGTGATTTAAACCCGCAAACCGCCCACCAGAGCGTTGTTTCACCATGTATCAGCATTATCCTTAATTTATGAGCATGAGTGTACATAAGAGACCTGGCAGATAGGGTGAGCAGCAATTGAGTGGCTGTTGGAGGATACATAATGACGTAGACACATTTTATATTTTGTGTGATGAACGGTAACATGCTCTGAATGTAAAAAAAAGGGGGGGGGGTTCAATGCATATGAGTCGGAAAAACAGTCCTGTACTGTTCGAACACAGTTTGAGTGGTGTGGTGCTTGACACAGTCATGGCGATGGAACATGTAAACGTAACATTGCAAAGTGATCCCAAGTGGAACGAGCACGTAAGTACGGTAGTAGGGAAGGGAAATTGTCAGTTTCAGTTTATTGGAAGAATTCTAGGAAAGTGTAGCTCGTTTATAAATAGACCACGTATTGAACATTAGTGCGACCCATTCGTGAGTACTGCTCGAATGTTTCGTATTCCCACCAGGTCGGATTAAAGAAAGGCTTCGAAACAATTTACAGGCTTGCTGCAAGATTTGTTACCCACAGATTCTAATGACGCGCGGCTATTACGGAGGTGCTTCGCGAAGTCAAGCGAAATCGCTGGAGAGAAGACGACGTTCTCTTCGAGAAACACTACTGAGAAAATTTACAGAACCGTCGTTTGCAGCTGACTGCAGAATGATTCTACTTCCGCCAACGCACATTTCGTGTAAAGACAACAAACACAAGATTAGAGAAATTAGAGCTCGTACGGATGCGTGTGGACAGTCATTTTTCCTTCGCTCCAGTTGCGAGCGAAACAGGAAAGGACTCGACCAGCAGAAGTACGTGGTACCCTCCGCCATGTGGCATTCAGTGGCTTGCGGAGTGCCTGTGTAGATGACGATGTCGATGTAGACTCCACTGTCGACAGGACGTTGAACTCTAATCATCCTCCTTTACAAGTCAGTTCCCCTCTACTGTTCAGATCAGGGGATCTCGTGCGCTAAATAAATAAACTATTACATTGATTGACTGCTCCGTCGGTTCTTTGTACAATATTTTATACATTCTGAATAAAAACCCATACAACACTGGTGTAATATTCTACAATACTTATTATTTATTTCACTAACCTGTTTTCGGCTGTTACGCCATTATCATCTACAAAGATAAGTATGTGGTGCAATGAAATTTGGTTGGATCAAATGTTTTAAACTAGTGCATCTACAGAATATTTCCGATTCCAGAGATAAAAAATGTTCATGTGCGATTTAGGAATAAAACAAAAGGGATTATTTCAGTGTAAATGTGACGTAAGATATTTAATTAAGATAAAATAGGTAACACATTAACTAATGGACTACATACAAATTAAATCAGTTGTTCATAGAAGAAAATAAATTGTACAATAAACTTTGGTTACATGTTCCAAAAGATGTGACTGAACAAAATAATCTTCTCTTTAATAGGTCTTAAATTACAGAGAGATATAATAGCGAGATTAATGAGATTAAGCTGGTAAGTGAGGCAACTGCGATTATACAAAGTAAAATTTTTAATACAACAAGAGAAATAGAAGTAAGTGAAACAAAGGAAAATGAGGCATGTAAGAGGGGTAATTCACGTGGTCCGGGTGGGATTTTGTGTAGTACCTGTATTTAGAAGTGACGAATAAGGGTACTGTGTCTGGTCATTCAGTGCTAAGCCTGGGCTGAGAGACGTATGAATATCTTATTTGTTTGTAATTTACGTCCTATTAAATGGTTCAAATGGCTCCGAGCACTATGCGACTTAACTTCTGAGGTCATCAGTCGCCTAGAACTTAGAACTAATTAAACCTAACTAACCTAAGGACATCACACACATCCATGCCCGAGGCAGGATTCGAACCTGCGACCGTAGCGGTCGCTCGGTTCCAGACTGTAGCGCCTAGAACCGCACGGCCACTCCGGCCGGCACGCCCTATTAAAGACAAGATTATTTTGTTCAGTCACACTTTTGGAACATGTCACTGAAGTTTATTGTTAAATTTATTTTCTTTTATGAAGAGTTGTTGTAACTTGTATATAGTCCATTAGTTAAAGTGTCACATATTTTATCTTAGTTAAATGATCTTATATCGCATTTACACTGAAATAATCCCTTTTGTTTTATTCCTAAATCTAACGTTAACATTTTTCGTCCCTGGAAACGGAGATTCTCTGTAAATGCAATAGTTTAAAATCTTTCATTCGACAAAATTTCATTGCAGCACATAGTTGTCTTTGTACCTGCTGTTTCTGAAATAAATAATAAATACTGTAGAATACCCCAGTGTTGCGTGTGTTTGCATTCATAATAAATAAACTGTTTTACCAGTTTGATAATGTACTCAAACAACGTTGCAAAGACTTTTTGTTAGGACTTAAGCAGTTTCCTTTAACAGTGACTGATGATAGCTACAACCAAGGTACATTAAGTTGGTGCCGAGAAATTAACCGATTGCTGCCAGATGCAAATACAAGTAGACGAGTCACAGTTTCTCTCTCCGTACCTCGCAACAAGGACAGGCTAATGTACCACGCCGGCTGCATACGTCCTAGCACGCCTCGTGCGCTTTTTCAAGCACATTAGTGACGCTACGGCAACGCTACGTGTGTGGAAAGAACTGACTCCAGGGGAGGGGGATAGCAGTCTCCAGTGCAATGGCCTCCGATTCGCTGTCTGACGACTTTCAGCTCTGTGTTTTATTTTTAAGAGTGTCTCCACCTGCTTACGGTTAACAACTCTAGAGTTTTAGGTTATGAAAATCATCAGAGGTGAGAAGAATAAAAAATTTGAGAGCCTAAGAAAGCTTCTTGAAGCACGTTCATTTGTTCTTGAAACAGTTGATATCCCAGAAATGAATACTGTTTTATTTTTTTTAATGTCATCTGAAGCCGTAGCTTCGGAAGATGTTTCCCGTATCAATGCTGCTTTTTAAACTGCCACACATTTTGTAAGTAAAGGAACAGTATTTCCTAAATATTCCTTACAGAATGTAAATTAACCGAAGTTTTCGTTCTGCCCGTCGCATGAAGTCGCTTCAATCCATTTCTTTACCCTCCACGGCTAAATTCTAGCCGCGTGGGATTAGCCGAGCGATCTAAGGCGCTGCAGTCATGGACTGTGCGTCTGGTCCCGGCAAGGGTTCGAGTCCTCCCTCGGGCACGAATGTGTGTGTTTGTCCTTAGAATAATTCACGTTAAGTAGTGTGTAAGCTTAGGGACTGGTGACCTTAGCAGTTAAGTCCCATAAGATTTCACACACATTTGAACATTTATTTTTTTGCTAAACTCTAAAAATTCTGCGATGGTAATTACTTCCGTAATATGTTGTCAGCAGCTTATTGATTGATGAGTATCCAACCCTGAGGGTAGATCAGTACAAATTTCTTTCTGTTAATGGGTAATGAGTGAAGGAATTTTGATACCTTAAAAGCGAAATAACGCATGCCGGGTAAAGTAAGGAGCACATAGAAAGAACTCTAGTATGACCAATGAGAGCATTCCTGGTGGCCAGAGGAAGTGCACTAGGGTATAACGTCGGCCTTAATTTGAGGAAGATATTTCTGTAAATGTACGTCTGGAACACAGCATTGATCTGAGGACTGTAAAGGGTCACTTCTGAGGGAATTAAAATAATACGAACATATAGGAAATATGAAAGCAAATTCTGAAATGCTGTTTGTTGTAGCCTAGTTCGCGTCGTTAAGAGCAGTCTAGAAGAAACAAAACGATCTGATAACAAGTAAAAATAATAATGGTAATAACAGAAGTGGTATGATGATTTGAACTAGACTGGAGGCGAATCTACAGTGAGTGACAAGTGGAACCTCGTACCAGACCGGGACTCCCACTTTGATGTGCTGCAGATCACGACCGGTCGCCTTAAGCCTTAAGCACTTTTACAGGCCAGAGTCAAACTTTCATTTTCACTGGTGTTTTCACCTATGAATTCCGAACACTACCATCAGTGCTTCTCGTGCGGGTGTCTGGTACTAACTTCACTGTGGGAACGCAGTCGGAAGTGAAACGAATGAATCGTTGGGATGAAATGTACGAATATGGAGTGACATGAAATGTTCATTGCACTGCAGTTTCAGCGTGCCTGAATGGTTAACACTATATCATTTCAAGTCAACACGCGGTTTTTGTTTTATTTGAGTTCTAGTTTTTGTGCCCTATTTGGACACCTAAATCATATGCTTATCCTGTACACTTAACTGTACGGAGAAAATACATAAATGCAAATTTATGGAACTAAAAGCTTAAACTGTCATAATTTTTTCAACAAATTTTTTAACAAGTAGCATGATAAGTAAAGTAAAATATTTCGTGATTTCAATTCACACTATTTCTTAAATTTAATCATAAGCGATGCAGAGAAATGAAAACATCTATTAAAAACCACAGTTTCCTCACAATGTTACGGAAGTTAAGTCACTTTGCAAACGCAGATGCCTTTAGTAAGGAAAATAGAAGAAGGTGATTGAGGGAAGTGGTATCTCATATTCGTCAATGTCTTCAAAATTTTCGATGTTTCACAGTCAAATACGGACACGAATACAAGACGTACTTTACATCAGCTTCTGAGTCAGAATCACACTCACTTGCACGAGAACCGTAAATGTTGATTCTAATTAGATGTAGAGGAAAACAGGAAAGATTACAGCAGGTCCGAATGATGGTAGAAATCTTGATGGGTCCAAATGAGACCTCGTAAATCATGGCCTTGTAGGAATTAGAGGTTGTAATGTCGCACAGTTTTTCGTTTGTTTTGACACGTTCCACAACTCTTGCCGTCGATGTTTTTCGTGGCTCTGGGCCTCACGAAAGTAGTCCGTATACGACAATTTCAAACCGAGGTCAGTTCCTATATAAGCGCCTTTATCCATTTCGCCCTCAAGGATCCATTTGTTTCATGTCAGTTAAGTTATTTCGAAAATGAAATATACTATCCTCTTAAAGGTTTCCAGTTCACTCAAGATTCATTGTTTCAACAATGCATATGGAGTACATGAAATTATTACATTTACAGAACAATAGCACGAGCGGTTCTGAGGTACCAGGTACCGACCCATGCTAAAACACAGGAGAAGGGTACATATCAGATTAATCCGTTGCGCAGAATGACAGAATAGCACCCGTTCGCTCACAGTATCGTTGAAGAACTGACGCAAAACGTCCAATTTGTGTGGCAATTATCCGAAATGACCATTCAGCCACTCGGAAGGCCACAAAAATGGCTCTGAGCACTATGGGACTTAACATCTCAGGTCATCAGTCCTCTAGAACTTAGAACTACTTAAACCTAACTAACCTAAGGACATCACACACATCCATGCCCGAGGCAGGATTCGAACCTGCGACGGTAGCAGTCGCGCGGTTCCGGACTACAGCGCCTAGAACCGCATGGAAGGCCACAATTTGACCCCTTTGGAACGAGCTCAGTTGGCTGTAGCAAGCACGAGTGCGTCTTCGCGACCTGACTGCCTGGTTGCTTCACACGTCTGGACGACATCGAGCCTTCTGGCTGTGAGCGTTATCTATTAGAGGGTAGACACCTGTGGCGCTGTGGTAGCTATGCCACTACGCTTTGTGTTGGCGGACGGTGTTGAAACCATTATCAGAACATCTGCTATTCCCCAGGTGACATATTCCGTCATCGGATCAAAATCGACATCGTCTTCACACGTGTACTAATATTTTTTTTTTTCCGGCAGTGTATATTTATAGCACTAGTGCCACGTTGATGTATCTGTGCTTGCTGACTTCTCGCTTCTTGGAACACTGCCATGTATCAGTTATTCTTTTGTCTTCTTCTCACAATATCCAGACATCCACCACTTTAATGGCATTACGGTCGGGACTAGTGGTCTAGCGGTAAAGCGCGAGAGATCGCGGGATCGAAAAGCGGTCGAACACGGACATATTTCAGTCTGCCTTCACCTCATATGAAGGTTCGCCATCAGTGAACGTGGTTCGGATTCTATGTTAAGCTACAGATCACTTTCTCCCGGGTGGGTAGCTGGGGTAGGTTAGGGACACGCAAGTCGCCGAAGAGGCGTTCAATAGAAAGTCTTGCAGTCGGAAATTGAGCTACATAGTTCTTATTAGTATGGCTTTACGCCCTGCACGGGCTGCAGTTACACGACGCAAAAGCCATATTTACGATAGCTGACGACATGAGACCACCTTGGACGCCGTTAGTTCCCTCTAGACGTCCGAATAAAATCGTGATTTCTCACGCAACGTTTGCCGCACGCAGAAAGTGACTATGTTCAACGCGCCTCTACGACTCTTTATCAACACAAAGAAAATATGAGAACATCAAGTTATGTAGTTCTAATTATTTGCATGTCACATCTTGCTCTGGGTGCTTTTGTATCCCTGCGATGTTCTTTTGTTTATGGGCTGATGCAGTTACCGTTGACAAAGATTATATTTTTAGTCCTATGATTGCTGCTTTCATACCTACAGCACCGCGTAGGCACACACATGCTACTCTTTCTCTTGTATATTCTGCGTCGTGAGTCTGAAGATGTGTAAAATCTCAGTCACGAAGGATACGACCAATTAGTCGAGAATTTAGACGCCCCATGAACCATGGACCTTGCCGTTGGTGGGGAGACTTGCGTGCCTCAACGATACAGATAGCCGTACCGTAGGTGCAACCACAACGGAGGGGTATCTGTTGAGAGGCCAGACAAACGTGTGGTTCCTGAAGAAGGGCAGCTGCCTTTTCAGTAGTTGCAGGGGCAACAGTCTGGATGAGTGACTGATCTGGCCTTGTAACACTAACCAAAATGGCCTTGCTGTTCTGGTACTGCGAACGGCTGAAAGCAAGGGGAAACTACAACCGTAATTTTTTCCCTAGGGCATGCAGCTTTACTGTATGATTAAATGATGGCGGCGTCCTCTTGGGTAAAATATTCCGGAGGTAAAATAGTCCCCCATTCGGATCTCAGGGCGGGGACTACTCAAGAGGACGTTGTTATCAGGAGAAAGAAAACTGGCGTTCTACGGATCGGAGCGTGGAATGTCAGATCCCTTAATCGGGCAGGTAGGTTAGAAAATTTAAAAAGAGAAATGGATAAGTTAAAGTTAGATATAGTGGGAATTAGTAAAGTTCGGTGGCAGGAGGAACAAGACTTTTGGTCAGGTGAATACAGGGTTATAAATACAAAATCAAATAGGGGTAATGCAGGAGTAGGTTTAATAATGAATAAAGCAATAGGAATGCGGGTAAGCTACTACAAACAGCACAGCGAACGCATTGTTGTGGCCAAGATAGACACGAAGCCCACGCCTACTACAGTAGTACAAGTTAATATGCCAACTAGCTCTGCAGATGACGAAGAAATTGATGAAATGTATGATGGAATAAAAGAAATTATTCAGGTAGTGAAGGGAGACGAAAATTTAATAGTCATGGGTGACTGGAATTCAACAGTAGAAAAGGGAGAGAAGGAAACATAGTGGGTGAATATGGATTGGGGCTAAGAAATTAAAGAGGTTAGCCGCCTGGTAGAATTTTGCGCAGAGCATAACTTAACCATAGCTAACACTTGGTTTAAGAATCATGAAAGAAGGTTGTATACATGGAAAAACCCTGGAGATACTAAAAGGTATCAGATAGATTATACAATGGTAAGACAGAGAGTTATGAACCAGGTTTTAAATTGTAAGACATTTCCAGGGGCAGATGTGGACTCTGACCACAATCTATTGGTTACGAACTGTAGATTAAAATTGAAGAAACTGCAAAAAGGTGGGAATTTAAGGAGATGGGACCTGGATAAACTGAATAAACCAGAGGTTGTACGGAGTTTCAGGGGGAGCATAAGGGAACAATTGACAGCAATGGGGGAAAGAAGTACAGTAGAAGAAGAATGGGTAGCTCTGAGGGATGAAGTAGTGAAGGCAGCAGAGGATCAAGTAGGTAAAAAAACGAGGGCTAGTAGAAATCCTTGGGTGACAGAAGAAATATTGAATTTAACTGATGAAAGGAGGAAATACAAAAATGCAGTAAATGAAGCAGGCAAAAAGGAATACAAACGTCTCAAAAATGAGATCGACAGGAAGTGCAAAATGGCTAAGCAACGATGCCTAGACGACAAATGTAAGGATGTAGAGGCTTATCTCACTAGGGGTAAGATAGATACTGCCTACAGGAAAATTAAAGAGACCTATGGAGAAAGGAGAACCACTTGTATGAATATCAAGAGCTTTGATGGAAACCCAGATCTAAGCAAAGAAGGAAAAGCAGAAAGGTGGAAGGAGTACATAGAGGGTCTATACAAGGGCGATGTAGTTGAGGACAATATTATGGAAGTGGAAGAGGATGTAGATGAAGATGAAATGGGAGATATGATACTGCGTGAAGAGTTTGACAGAGCACGGAAAAACCTGAGTCGAAACAAGGCCCCCGGAGTAGACAACATTCCATTAGAACTACTGACAGCCTTGGGAGAGCCAGTCCTGACATAACTCACCATGTGGTGAGTAAGATATATGAGACAGGCAAAATACCGTCAGACTTCAAGAGGGATATAATAATTCCAATCCCAAAGAAAGCAGGTGTTGAAAGATGTGAAAATTACCGAACTATTAGTTTAATAAGTCACAGCTGCAAAATACTAACGCGAATTCTCTACAGACGAATGGAAAAACTGGTAGAAGCCGACCTCGGGGAAGATCAGTTTGGATTCCGTAGAAATGTTGGAACACGTGCGGCAATACTGACCCTACGACTTATCTTAGAAGAAACATTAAGGAAAGGCAAACCTACGTTTCTAGCATTTGTAGACTTAGAGAAAGCTTTTGACAATGTTGATTGGAATACTCTCTTTCAAATTCTGAAGGTGGCAGGGGTAAAATACAGGGAGCGAAAGGCTATTTACAATATGTACAGAGACCAGATGGCAGTTATACGAGTCGAGGGGTATGAAAGGGACGCAGTGGTTGGGAAGGGAGTGAGGCAGGGTTGTAGCCTGTCCCCGATGTTATTCAATCTGTATATTGAGCAAGCAATAAAGGAAACAAATGAAAAGTTCGGAGTAGGTATAAAAATCCATGGGGAAGAAATAAAAATTTTGAGGTTCGCCGATGACATTATAATTCTGTCAGAGACAGCAAAGGATTTAGAAGAGCAGTTGAACGGAATGGACAGTGTCTTGAAAGGAGGGTATAAGATGAATATCAAGAAAAGCAAAACGAGGATAATGGAATGTAGTCGAATTAAGTCGGGTGATGCTGAGGGAATTAGATTAGGAAATGAGACACTTAAAGTAGTAAAGGAGTTTTGCTATTTGGGGAGCAAAATAACTGATGGTAGAAGTACAGAGGATATAAATGTAGACTGGCAATGGCAAGGAAAGCGTTTCTGAAGAAGAGAAACATCGAGTATAGATTTAAATGTCAGGAAGTCATTTCTGAAAGTATTTGTATGGAGTGTAGCCATGTATGGAAGTGGAACGTGGACGATAAATAGTTTAGACAAGAAGAGAATAGAAGCTTTCGAAATGTGGTGCTACAGAAGGACGTTGAAGATTAGATGGGTAAATCACATAACTAATGAGGAGGTATTGAGTAGAATTGGGGAGAAGAGGAGCTTGTGGCACAACTTGACTAGAAGAAGGGATCGGTTTGTAGGACATGTTCTGAGACATCGAGGGATCACCAATTTAGTATTAGAGGGCAGCGTGGAGGGTAAAAATCGTAGAGGGAGACCAAGAGAAGAATACACTAAGCAGTATCAGAAGGATGTAGGCTGCAGTAGGTACTGGGAGATGAAGAAGCTTGCACAGGATAGAGTAGCATGGAGAGCTGCATCAAACCAGTCTCAGGACTGAAGACCACAACAACAACAGCACTGCAAATGTGAAGACAGATCTGCGATTCCCTAGCTGAAAGAGACAACCTAATTGATGCTTCTAATCAGCCGTCGTCTTATATATATAGGTTATTAGAAATATTCTTGTCGTCCTCAGTAAGTTTATGACGATCGTTCCCTTCGTCGGGCTGTGGTTCAGAATTTTCTTGGATAGTTGTTACACGCTGTCTACTCTTTGTGTTCAGTTATGTGTATGAACACTGAACTAATCTCGAACATCTTCATTCTTTATTAAACTTCTCATTGTGCAGTCATTTTCTCTTTTCAAGAATCTCATCTCTGCTGTTTCTATTTTGCTGTTATATTCCTTTTTATTTATGCGACTCTCGCTTCCATACAACAATAACAGCATCGCCATAGTTTTATAAAATATAATATTTGTATCTCTTCGGTTTGTTGGTTGATTTGGGGGAGGGGACCAAACTGCTAGGTGGTCGGTCCCATCAGATTAGGGAAGGGTGGGGAAGGAAGCCGGCCGTGCTTTTTCAAAGGAATCATCCCATCATTTGCCTCAGGCGATTTAGGGAAATCATGAAAACCTAAATCAAGATGGTCGGACGCGGGTTTCAACCGTCGTTCTCCCGAATGTGAGTGCAGTGTGCTACCCACTGCGCCACGTCGCTCGATCGTATATTTTCGGCTTTTGAATTGAGTGTTCTCATTGTTCCATATAATACGTAGTTTCTTTTTTTCTTTTTTTTTTACCCATGTGAATGCAAACTATTTGGTTCCTTCCCAGGGATACTAGCTCCTGTGAAGTAATGAACTTCAAAATTATGTTGACAGCAGAGGACAGATCACAAAAATTATGTAAATATCGTAGGTTTCCGACCGAATGAGGCCCCCGAAACGGTGAAGTGTTTCTGAGTTTCTGGGAAACTGGCAGCAAAAAATGATGGAAATTTGACAGAAACAATACGCGTTTTGGACGACCCCATGCGGTCGGAACCCAGAAAAGTTTACATCATTTCATCTACCTGGAAAGTTAGCGTTACCATATTGGTCAATTTACTCTCATAAATGTCAGCGGGTTCGTTCGGTCTGTTTGCGACTATATCGATTTGTGTTTTCTATAGTTTCTACAGACCACAATAACAAACTCGAAAGCTGATACTTTCCACGGAACTTTGTCACAATATTCTCTATTCGTCGAAAAATAACCTCTATATCGATGGCTAATAGAGTTGCCTTAGAGACTGAAAATCTGCTGAATACTAGAGCTGTAAAGTATAAGAAAAAAAGAGAATCGGTACTGATGTTTCGTGATGTAGATGGCACGCATCTTTCCAAAGCAATGAGGATACAATAACAAAACTTTCTTCAACAAAGGAAATTGACAATGTCCAACGTCCATCTGATGTTGACGAAACTGTATTTGATAATGTGGGTTTGAAACAGAGTACTACCGTAGTCTGCTGACCCGAGACTGGATTGGATCAGCTCTGCACGCTAATCTGTCCTGAACAGCTATTTTCATGTATAACTACTGCAACCAGCATCCATTCGAGCTTGCTTACCGTTTTCAGTCTTTGGTTTTAATCTACAACTTTTACTCTCTACATTCCCTTCTGTTCCTCATATTAACTATTCCTTCCGCAACACCACATGTCAAAAGCATCTGTTCCGTTCTTGGTAGTACTGGCAGTACAAGTTTCCATTGCGTTAGGCTACACCCCAGACAAACGGTTTCAGAAAAGATAATCATCTTAAGGTTGAAGCTCTATTGTCTGTGTTTGCTTTAACAATGACATATGTTTTTGGGTGGGGTGCTGGTAAACAGTGACAATGATAACTCAATACACAGAACTTGACAGTGAAGAAGATGACGAAAAAAAGGAAACATGACAAACTGTAAAGAAAAAGACACTGTAAAAATGTAATACAGCAGGAAAACCACACCATGTGGTAAGAAGCCATAAAATAAAAACCCCACTAATGATGCTGCAACTGCAGTGAAACATGTCAGGGACAAAAAGCAAAATTGTATTTTGCTAGAGGTTTCAGAGGGCAACGGCCTTGCCGCACTGGATGCACCGGTTCCCGTGAGATCACCGAAGTCAAGCACTGTCGGGCGTGGTCGGCGCGTGGATGGGTGACCATCCAGCCGCCATACGCTGTTGCCATTTTTCGGGGTGCACTCAGCCTCGTGATGCCAATTGAGGAGCTACTCGACCGATTAGTAGCGGCTTCGGTCAAGAATACCATCTTACGATCGGGAGAGCGGTGTGCTGACCCCACACCCCTCCTATCCGCATCCTCCACCGAGGATGACACGGCGGTCGGATGGTCCCGGTAGGCCACTTGTGGCCTGACGACGGAGTGCTTTTTAGAGGTTTCAGAAAAGACTTCTTAACACTCAATGTTAACAAATTTCTCTTTTTCAGAAAAGCTTTTCTTGCTATTACCCGTCGCCACTTTATATCCTCTGTACTTCGGCTGCCCACAGTGCTAAGTGCAAATCTAAGCACACGGGACAAAAAAATTAGTCAGTCCCAAGAAACGTCACGCAAACGTCGTGCAACCAGGATCCATCCTTGATAATGACCTCGATTCGGCAACAAAGGTGGTCCAGAAATTTCTTCAATTATGCCACGTCGAGCTGAAGCAACTTGTTGATTATATACCATATAGACATGTTTTTCAAATAAGTCACACAGTCCCATGAACATGGCAGTTGTCACCTCGGAAGACGAAAGAATACACAGCATAGCTATGCGAAGACGTAGAAGAAAGGGAAACCCTTGGTTGCAAAGAATGCTGAAATAATATCCTAGTTCATTTTCATGGTAACGTAAACGAGTGATTATTTTCTCCATGTGTGGAGAGCGCTGCTGTCCCTAAGCTGCGTAGTGAATTGATGAACAGCCTTTCCAGCAACTAAAAAACGCTGTTAGTTGTTTTTACAATGTCAGTTCAGATTCCACTTGGGAATGGCTTCAATATAGTAGCCGTAACCGGTCATGAAGTAAAATAAAGAAACTTTTGGCCACTGGAGCGGTTATTCGTCGATGAATGAGTAAGCCCAAGTCTTGTTACGGAAAATACCCCCAAAATAACACAGAACCATTTGTACCCTACAGATTAAACTTGTGAATGCGACGTAGGCGCACTCGACACCTTACATTATTCGAAATGTTCGCTCGGAAACTGTTTGAGAAGGACCTGTATTCACCGACAGCAATAGTTCCTCCGGGGTTTGTCGTTGACGAGGCGCTACACACATCTCCGGTCCCTATGACTATTATCTTGAACCGTGAGGTTTGCTTGATGTTCCAGTCGTTGCTGGCAGGCTAAACTACTTCTGAAAGAGGAGAGACGGCGGGGAGAGCGCGGCCGCAGACTCCCTCGACTGGTGGGCAGGGAACGGAAGCCAGGGGCGGCGCCGGCTAGATTACGACAGGCGCAACCTGATGCTGGCGGCGGCGCGGCTCCATCAGCTTTCTAGAGGAAAGAATCACCGCTGATGGCAATCTGCGGACGAGGAAATGAAAGTCGACTGCGGCAATCCGCGCGGTGGAGGCGCGGAAACGCACGTTCTAGCCGTCTCTAGGTGGTTTCCCACACGGTGGAAGGATGCGGAGGAAGCTGATGGTTTAACTTTCAGCCGGCGAGTAGGAGAGGCGTCAACTCAGAGAGGACGAGGATGGACTAAAAAATCGACCGTATCTTTACCGAAGAAGAAACAAAGCTCTTGGAGATATTTAGGGAAACGACTAGAAACCTATACTAAAGCGCCAGAGAAACTGCTATAGGCATGCATATTCAAATACTGAAATATGTGAACAGGTATAATACAACCAACAAGTATCTGGCACAGTTGTTAGATCGGATACTGCTGCTACAATGCCAAGGTTATCAAGATTTAAGTGATTTTGAACGTGGTGTTATAGTCGGCGCACCAGCGATGCGACACAGGATCTCCGAGGTATTGAAGAAGCGGATATTTTCCGGTACGACTACAAACAGCATAGTGAACGCATTATTGTGGCCAGGATAGACACGAAGCCCACGCCTACTACAGTAGTACAAATTTATATGCCAACTAACTCTGCAAATGATGAAGAAATTTATGAAATGTATGATGAGATAAAAGAAATTATTCAGGTAGTGAAGGGAGACGAAAATTTAATAGTCATGGGTGACTGGAATTCGAGAGTAGGAAAAAGGGGAGAAGGAAACATAGTTGGTGAATATGGATTGGGGGTAAGAAATGAAAGAGGAAGCCGTCTGGTAGAGTTCTGCACAGAACATAACTTAATCATAGCTAACACTTGGTTCAAGAATCATGAAAGAAGGTTGTATACATGGAAGAATCCTGGAGATACTAGAAGGTATCAGATAGATTATATAATGGTAAGACAGAGATTTAGGAACGAGGTTTTAAATTTTAACACATTTCCACGGGCAGATGTGGACTCTGACCACAATCTATTGGTTAAGAACTGTAGATTAAAAGTAAATAAACTGCAAAAAGGTGGGAATTTAAGGCGATGGGACCTGGATAAACTGACCAAACCAGAGGTTTTACAGAGTTACAGGGAGAGCACAAGGGAACAACTGACAGCAATGGGAGAAATAAATACAGTAGAAGAAGAATGGGTAGCTCTGAGGGATGAAATAGTGAACGCAGCAGAGGATCAAGTAGGTAAAAAGACGAGGGCTAGTAGAAATCCTTGGTTAACAGAAGAAATATTGAATTTAATTGACGAAAGGAGAAAATATCAAAAAGGCAGTAAATGAAGCGGGCAAAAAGGAATACAAACGTCTCAAAAATGAGATCGACAGGAAGTGCAAAATGGCTAAGCAACGATGCCTAGACGAGAAATGTAAGGATGTAGAGGCTTATCTCACTAGGGGTAAGATATATACTGCCTACAGGAAAATTAAAGAGACCTTTGGAGAAAAGAGAACCACTTGTATGAATATCAAAAACCCAGTTCTAAGCAAAGAAGGGAAAGCAGAAAGGTGGAAGGAGTATATAGAGGGTCTATACAAAGGCGATGTACTTGAGGACAATATTATGGAAATGGAAGAGGATGTAGATGAAGATGAAATGGGAGATACGATACTGCGTGAAGAGTTTGACAGAGCACTGAAAAACCTGAGTCGAAACAAGGCCCCGGGAGTAGATAACATTCCATTAGAACTACTGACGGCCTTGGGAGAGCCAGTCCTGACAAAACTCTACCATCTGGTGAGCAAGATGTATGAGACAGGCGAAATACCGTCAGATTTCAAGAAGAATATAATAATTCCAATCCCAAAGAAAGCAGGTGTTGACAGATGTGAAAATTACTGAACAATCAGTTTAATAAGTCACGGCTGCAAAATACTAACGCGAATTCTCTACAGACGAATGGAAAAACTGGTAGAAGCCGACCTCGGGGAAGATCAGTTTGGATTCCGTAGAAATGTTGGAACACGTGAGGCAATATTGACCTTACGACTTATCTTAGAAGAAACATTACGGAAAGGCAAACCTACGTTTCTAGCATTTGTAGACTTAGAGAAAGCTTTTGACAATGTTGACTGGAATATTCTCTTTCAAATTCTGAAGGTGGCAGGGGTAAAATACAGGGAGCGAAAGGCTATTTACAATTTGTACATAAACCAGATGGCAGTTGTAAGAGTCGAGGGACATGAAAGGGATGCAGTGGTTGGGAAGGGAATGAGACAGGGTTGTAGCCTCTCCCCGATGTTATCCAATCCCTATATTGAGCACGCAGTAAAGGAAAAGAAAGAAAATTCCGGAGTAGGTATTAAACTCCATGGAGAAGAAATAAAAACTTTCAGATTCGCCGATGACGTTGTAATTCTGTCAGAGACCGTAAAGGACCTGGAAGAGCAGTTGAACGGAATGGGCAGTGTCTTGAAAGGAGTATATAAGATGAACATCAACAAAAGCAAAACGAGGATAATGGAATGTAGTCGAATTAAGTCGGGTGATGCTGAGGGAATTAGATTAGTAAATGAGACACTTAAAGCAATAAAGGAGGTTTGCTATTTGGAGAGCAAAATAACTGATGGTCGAAGTAGAGAGGATATAAAATGTAGACTGTCAATGGCAAGGAAAGCGTTTCTGAAGATGAGAAATTTGTTAACATCGAGTATAGATTTAAGTGATAGGAATTCGTTTCTGAAAGTATTTGTATGGAGTGTAGCCATGTATGGAAGTGAAACATGGACGATAAATAGTTTGGACAAGAAGAGAATAGAAGCTTTCGAAGTCTGGTGCTACAGAAGAATGCTGAAGATTAGATGGGTAGATCACATAACTAATGAGGAAGTATTGAATAGAATTGGAGAGAAGAGGAGTTTGTGGCACAACTTGACTAGAAGAAGGGATTGGTTGGTAGGACATGTTCTGAGGCATCAAGGGACCACAAATTTAGCATTGGAGGGCAGCGGGGAGAGTAAAAATCGTAGAAGGAGACCAAGACATGAATACACTAAGCAGATTCAGAAGGATCTAGGTCGCAGTAAGTACTGGGAGATGAAGAAGCTTGCACAGGATAGAGTGGCATGGAGAGCTGCATCAAACCAGTCTCAGGACTGAAGACCACAACAAGAACAACATCGACCACTTCACGAGTGTACCGTGAATATCAGGGATCCGGTGAAACATCAAATCTCCGTCATCGCTGCGGCCGGAAAACGATCCTGCAAGAACGGAACCGACGACGATTGAAGAGAATCGCTCAGAGTGACAGAAGTGAGACCGTTCCGCAAATTGCTGCAGATTTCAGTGGTGGGCCTTCAAAAAGTGTCATCGTGCGAGTCATTCAACGAAACATCATCGACATGGGTTTTTGGAGCCAAAGGCCTACTCGTGTACCCTTGATGACTGCACGACACAAAGCTTTACGCCTCACCTTGGCCCGTCAACACCGACATTGTACTGTTGATGGCTGGTCGGACGAGTCTTGTTTCAAATTGCATCGAGCGGATGGAGACAAACTCATGAATCCATGGACCCTGCATGTCAGTAGGAGGCTGTTCAAGCTGCTGGAGGCTCTGTAGTAGTTTGCGGTGTGTGAAGTTGGAATGTTTGGGACCCCTGATACGTCTAGATATGATTCTGACAGGTGATACGCACAAAAGCATCCTGTCTGATCACATGCATCCATACATGTCCATTGCGCATTCCGACAGACTTTGGCAATTCCAGCATGACAATGTGACACCCTACAAGTCTAAAATTGCTACGGAGTGGCTCCAGGAACACCCTTCTGAGTCTAAATACTTCCGCTGGCCACCAGAGCCAGAGATATAAACATTATTTAGCATATCTGTGGTGCCTTGCAACATGCTGTTCAGAAGAGAACTCTACCTTCTCATACTCTTACGGATATTTGGACAACCCTGCAGGATTCATGGTGTCAATTCCCTACAGCACTACTTCAGACATTTGTAGAGTCTATGCTACGTCGTGCTGGGACACTCCTGCGTGCTCGGGGGGCCCAACACGATATTAGGCAGGAGTACCAGTTTCTTTGGCTCTTAAGTAATGTCAGAATGGTCAGACGCGGACTTTAACCCCATTTCTTCTGGATTCTTCCCACCAGATGTGCAGAACCACTGGCCGTAGAACTGTCACAGAAAGAAGATTTACTCTCAGATTGGATGAGATTCGGGATATTAAACCCAATTGTTACAGTAGATTTTTCTCAGATTATATGAGATTCGGGATATTAAACATAACTGTTAGAGTATATTTTATCCAGACTGTACCCCACAGCTTTCTTTAATATTTCGAGAACGTCGTAATCACTAGGTTAAGATGCTGATTGAAAAAAATTAACAATGGTACTATCAGTTTCGATTACAGTACTTCATCAGGTTACATACGAGAGGCGTTCAATAATTGTTACAAGCAGATTGGTTTTATTCAGGATGCGAATACACCACAGTATCCCCCACTTTTTTTGCTACAATACCTTGTCTTTTATTATAATCTCTGCTCAGTGTGACGGCCTTACGCCTCATTACTGGGAGGGACTATATGCCCACTGATCGACCTCGTTGCCAATGTCTTGCTGCATCAATAACTTCCCCATCAACCACGTATTGCCTCCAGCGACGTGCACTCTCCATCAGGCCAAACAAATGAATATCGGAAAATTCTGAGATCTGGACTGTAGGAAGGATAGGGATGAACCGTCCAATGAAGTTTTGTGAGCTCCTCTCGTGTGAGGCCTCGCGTTCTCATGGAGAAGGAGAACTTCGTTTGCGTCTGTCGATCCCCTCGAATGACTGTCCGCAGGAGTCACATATGTGTGCGGCCGGCCGGCACACGGGAGATTAGACAGGATTGAGCGACCTTGTTGTGATGATGACAAACGCCTCGCCCAACGACTACCTGTGCTGTTGTTCACTGTCAGGTCTCCGTTGAGATTCTCTAAGCGCCTATGAATGTCTGCGTTGGTCTCGATTTCCGCCAAAAGAAACACAATGACGCTCTCTGCTTGGAATATACCTCCGTTTCAGACGCTATTTTGAAGGTTACATATACTGCCGCCATCTATCGGAACTTCATGAAACGAGCTGAAGCGGGATTATTCCACGATGTTCCACAACAAATTCTGAATTTTTTTAAATCCAAATTGGCCGAGGAAAAAATGTGTTGGATTACTTATTCAATGCACCTGGCATAATGTCAATCCAACATAAAAATTTTATGTGACGCCGAAAACAATTATGAGCCACCAAATTGTATTTATTGTTAACGCCATAACAACCTAAAGATATTTGTGATTACACTGGTAGTAAATAAGTTTCTTCAGTCAGAATGTTATATTCGTGATTATGATGTTCTTCATATGGTTAGAAACGTAGACTGATAATTTTGGAGTAAAAAAAAATGGTAACGCATTGTAGTAGCATTAAATAATCTGATGCCAGGGGAATTAAATTAGATGATGAAGTAATAAATGATTTTTTTCTATTTGGGGAGCAAAATAACTACGATGACACGAGGAATAAGAATAGAAAAACAGACTTACAGAAAAATAAATTGAAGCACTTTCGCAAAAGAAAAAAATGTGAACATCGTATATAAATTTAAGTGTTATAAAGTGTCTTCCGCAGTGTATCCGTGTATGAAGTGAAACGTGGGCTACGATAAGTATAGGAAAAGAAGACAAGAGAATCTTTCGAATCAAGCTGCTGAAGAATTTTGACGAGTGGATGGATAGATCGGATAAATAATGAATAGGTACTGAATTATAGAGTGTGATGAATGGAATGGGGTGAGACTAAATCGAAGAAAGAAGAAAGTAATGAAAGGTATCAGAAATGAGAACAGCTAGAAATTAACATAAAATTTGGTGATCACTAAATAGATGAAGTTAACGAGTTCTGCTACCTAGGAAACAAAATAATCTGTGAGGACGAAGCAAGAAGGATATAAAAAGCAGACTAGCACTGACAAAAAGGCCATTCCTGGCCAATAGAAGTCTACTAGTATCAGACATAGACCTCAATTTGAGGGAGAAATTTCTTAGAATGTACATTTTGAGCACGACATCGTATGGTAGTGACACCTGGATTGTGGGAAAACCGGAACGGAAGAGAATCGATGCATTTGAGGTGTGATGCTACAGGAGAATGCTGAAAATCAGGTGGAGTGATAAGGTAAGGAATGAGGTTGTCCTCCGCAGAATCGGCAAGGAAAGGGAAACACTAACAAGAAGAAGGGGCAGGATGACAGGACATCTTGTTGAGGAATCAAGGAATAACTTCCATGGTTCTAGAGGTAGCTGTAGAGGGTAAAAACTGTAGAGGAGGACAGAGATAGGAATAAATCCATCAAATAACTGAGGACATAAGTTGCAAGTGCCACTATGACAGAAAAAGGTTGGCAAAGGAGAGGAATTCGTGTGAGTCGCATCAGACCAGTCAAAGGGCTGATGACTCAAAAAAATAAAAAAGTACTCAATCGATTCGAGAAGCAAATAAATGCATGGCACAACGAAATTAAATGGAGGGATCGATTGATAGAACGCATGCTTAGACGTCAAGCAATCGCCAATTTGTTAATATAGAGCGGGACAGTAGGGAGTAAGCTGGTTCACATGGATGCAGGTTATGCAGAGATGAGGGGACGTGCACAGCATAGGCTAGAGTGGAGAGCTGCGTTAAAGTAGTCTTCGGACGTAAGACAAGACCACAAAAACAACAATTGTCTGTGTGCAGGCCGAGTAACGTCATCTTACCGACCATGTTAATAAAACTTTAAATACTGTTTTCTGTTTAAGGATACGTTGTGTGCCCTATCACTATGCCTTGTCAAGTTGCGAAGATTTAATTTGGACAAATGCAGTGCACTGGTGAATATGGTTTGAGATACCGTTGTGCTAAAGCGCATAGGAGTGAAATGCAGTTAGAGTGATGTACGATCGAAAGTATTGGGACACCCTACGTAATGCAGAATGATTACGAGAGGCGGACCCGCCTGTATAAATGAAGCGGGGCGTATTGTGTTGCTGGGAGAGGAGCAATAACAGTAGAATGGGCCGGTCAGTGGAGTTCAGTAACTTCGAACGTGTACGGATGTCTGAGTAAGAAGGCCATCAGGGACATTTTAACCCTGCTAAAGCTGCTCAATTCGTCTGTTAATGATGCGATTGTCAAGTGGAAAGACGAAGGACCGCCACAGCTGATGCAAGACAAGGCATATCTCATATACTGACAGACAGCGACCGTCGAGTATTGTGCAGGGTAGTTGTAAAAAATCTTATGAAATCTGTGGGAGGAATCACTCATTAGTTCCAAAGCTCAGCTAGCACAATGACTGTGTGCACAGACTTCGAAAAAGTGAGCTACAGTGGTCGAGCAGCTCCTAGTAAGCCACACCTCTCAGCAGTTATTGTTGGGCGATGCTTAAGGCGGTGTAAGAGCGATGCCGCACGACAGTGTGTGATTAGAAACGAATGATTTGGATTTGGGATAATAAATAACGCTAATCTTGTGGCAATCTGATGGAAAAATTTAGGCTGGCAAATGCTGGAGAACATTACCTGCGATCATGTGTTGTGTCAACGGAAGTACGAACGAGGTGGTGTTACGCTGAATGAGGAAGGCTACGAACACATTTTACAGCATCGTTGACTGCATACAGAAGAGGAACAATTCGGAGACGCTAATTGTATCAGCATAACAGTGCACCTTGTGATAATGCAGCATCTTTGAGGCTACGTACAGGAATTGTGGACAATAAAGTTCCTGATACGGTCTGGCCTGCACAGAGTCTGGACCAGATCCCAGTGTCCAGTGACCTTCTCTAGTTTCAGTTCTTGGGTAAGAATAGGTTGCCGTTCCTCCACAGACATTGACGCAGCTCGTTGGAAGTGACCACAGCAGATTTCAAGTTGACATACAGGTGAAAGGTAGATACACCCCAAATTAATTTCCACTAACAGATGTCCTGATTCTTTTGATCAGATAGTGTAAGTGGAAGTAATTGGCTCAAAAGAACCATGAAATGGGTACTAGAGGGCGAAATGGGTCGCCGGACTGGGGTGACGGACATACAATCTGTAAGCCAGTGGGAAATTTGGACATAAAATGTCTTCAGTGTGACTTGACAGATAAGACCTTTAGTAAGGCATAGGGTCGTAGAGGTGAACCTTGGATGTCGTCACAGCACCGGAGCTCTGCTAAAAGTTTTCCGCTGTTTACCCTCGAGTTCACCAACATCTGAAGGCTGTTAGTTTCGAATGTCTCCTTTGGTCCAGATGTACGAGACATAAAACTACAGTACAAAGGCTACACATCACAGATATGATTTGACGGTTGGTAACAATCTAGACTTAGAAAATCCGTGTTGGCTACAGAGAAGTTCTCGATCCGAATGTTAACACGTCATTTTATAGAACCGACGTCTCTTCAACTCGCATTATTACTGCAACACATGAACCTGGTTAGTGTACTCAAATCTTGGGCTCCCTGTACAGTTTTTACTCACCAAGTGTTCTGTATATGTATGGTTTAAAGGTGCTGGTATAAATGTGAAAATGGTTGCTGATTTCGCAATGTATTATCGAAACTGAAGTAAATAACCTTGTCCCAAAAAACAAAAAAATATACTTCACATTGATCTTGCCACAAGCCGAGTAGCGATCCTTCTTGGTGTTGTAGCTCTCAACTAACATAAAAAAATTCGTTGTAATTTGAAAGACGACCTAAGTATGCGAAAGCTGGGAAAATGTGGCATGTCTTACGTGCGGCAGACTATCAGAACAGTCGAGCGGAGACGCAAGGAACATCAGCGAAACAGACAACTAAACAATCAAGTAGAGCAGCTGCCGCCGAGCACTGGCACTCGAATACGATTACGAAATGAAATACGATAAGGCTGGTATCGCGGTGCAAACTCCAAGCTTATGGGACAGCGTAATTGAGGAGTCTGTCGAAATCAAGATCAAAAAAACAATTAAACGGGGCTGAGGGTCCGACACTCATTTCATTAAATCACAGCTACAAAACACGGAGAATTTGCGTTTCACGGAATACCTGTGTGGACATTGGAGAACAATTGCATCTCAGGAAGCCAAGGGCGTTGAGGGAATAGAACTCAGCTATAAACAGCAGCGCAAAACCAACAGTATCTCACAGTCCGGTTGGATTCCAGGAGGCGACTCTGCATAACAGCAAAACTTGCAGCAGCTGAAGAATACCGATGGCGCAGAGAAAACCTGATACAACATATCGTCTGGATATTTGTCAAGCAACCAGTGCTGAGCTCACTGAACATTTGTGAGAGAAGATTAAAAACTCGGATCCTGCATCTAACTGTAAGAAGAGCCGCGGTCGATGTGCGTGCATGTGAAAGATACACTCATGTAAAACCGGATGGTTCTTTTGGAAATATAAGCGTTGTGGTTTTCACGTAAGTTGAAATTCAATTTTTCTGTCTTTATTCGTGCAGAGCACTGGTCGTCAAACTGTGGGCCGAGGACTAAAGGCCGCATGCGAGCCGGTTCAAGCACAGTGCGGCCCGCGGTTCTCAGTCCGTTTTATAATAATATGTACATAGCGTATAACAGCTGAACCCAAAACAACTGACTTCTTCAGAGAGTAGTTTCCGTGCTCAGTAACAACCAAAAGTACTTATAGAGACAGTTATACTTTAAGATGTGCTTTATTTTAATAGAAGCTGGTAAAGTTGGCCGTTAGCTAAGTAAAGCCGGTTGCCTACCTCAGGGACAGTGGGTAAGCAACGTGGCCATTGCGGCATCACAAATGGAAGAGGGGCAATGTTTTATCATTTGTCTTCTAGTGCTGACAACTGACGGGTGGCTCGCCGGTGTGACCGTGCGGTTCTAGGTGCTGCAGTCTGTAACCGCGAGACCGCTACGGTCGCAGGTTCGAATCCTGCCACGGGCATGGATGTGTGTGATGTCCTTAGGTTAGTTAGGTTTAAGTAGTTCTAAGTTCTACAGGACTGATGACCTCATATGTTGAGTCCCATAGTGCTCAGAGCCATTTGAACCATCTTTTGAACTGACGGGTGTGCGCGATTCGTACCGATCCACTGGTCCGATATACATTTTAACATGGATTCCTCAACTGCATTATAGTGACGTTCAGATTAAAATGGGTACGTATTTGTAGCAAGGAATACGAAATTAAATTAAAGTTGCTATTACACCACGCAATGAATAGAAGAAAAATGACATTCAAAACATTTTGCAAACATTTGTGATCGTTTGTCACATTCAATAGTGCATTTAAGTATAAGTAGAACTACTGTTACTAGTCAATCATTTACTCACACGAACAACAAAACAGCACTTCCTCAGGCCACTACAATACTCTGGAGTCGCTCAGATTGGCATGAATCAAAACAAATAATAGTGGACACGAAGAGTTCCGAATGATGTCGGCTTCTAACGATCAGTACTGGCCAACTTATCGCGCCCTTACTAGACCTAGTATATTGGGGACTCATAGCATACTAATTTGTGTAGGTTACTAATTACACTTGTGTCCAAAATTAAAGTAACAAACGGAAATTTTGCAAGGTTGCGTTTATTTTGCCACAAAGCAGGGTAAACAGGTGCCAGTAAAGAATAAACAATGTAAAGATTACACAACAAAAACGACTGCAACATACGTAACGGTTGACAGAAATGTTCTTCGTTTTTTGCAACTTAACGAATTTGTACACAAAAATTCCGACAACTGGTTAATGTGCTCAGTGTTGGGTGTGACCACCTCTGACAGCAATGCAGGACTACGAAACGACGGGGCATGCTGTGAATGATGCCATCAGTCTCATGTTGAGGCAGTAACGTCCATTCTCCCTGCAGTGCTGCTCGCAGTCCTGGAGAGTGGCTGGTGGATGCTGACGCGATACAAGCCGTCTCGATAGTGCATCCCAGAAATGCTCTGTGCGATTCAAATCGAGAGAGCGAGCAGGCCAAGCCATGCCTGCAATATCTTCCGTTTCCAAAAAAACATCAACCATTTGTGTCCTATGAGGTCGAGCATTATCGTCCATCAGTGCGAAACCTGGGCCCACAGCACCTCGCAACAACCACAAATGATATCCCAAGATCTTGTCAAGATACCTGACTGCAGTTAAACCTTGCCTATTCATCCATACGATTTCATAAAGAGGGATCCGATTGGTAAACACAATCCCTGCCCACACCATTACGGATCCTCCTTGATCTCGGTCTCCTTCCATAATGTTTGGTTCCAAAATTGTGTTCCACGTTCCATTCAGACGCGAATCCATCGAGAATCACTCTTCAGCCTAAATTGGGAAACATTGGCTAACTGTTCGACCATCCAGGTTCACAACTCCACTCTAGACGTTCCCTTGTGAAGACTCGTCAGAGGTAGACAGTCACATGTGGTCGGCCCTGCCCTGATCTTCGGGACACAGTTGTTGTTGTTGTGGTCTTCCGTCCTGGGACTGGTTTGATGCAGCTCCCCATGCTTCTCTATCCTGTGCAAGCTGCTTCATCTCCCAGTACGTTATCGGTCGCTGTAAACTATCGCCACATCCGAGAAACAACAGAACGATTCACATTAAGCCATCGGGCCAAATGAGTTTGCGACTGTCCTGTTTCCTTTCTTTCTATGGCCCTCCACCGCAGGGAGTCTAATAGGCATCTTCTCTGTGCCATGTTGCACCGTCTGTGACTGTGTATACAGCGATTGTGGATGTGGGGCTAACCGGCAAACACTACATCGTTCCACGTCATTTTTGGCATGGTTGTCCATTCACCAGAATGCCATGTTCCGTGCGGAACACGACCGTACGGGCGTCTGGTTGACAGTTTGTATGATTATATCGTGAATAAGGAAGGGGAAATAGCGGTTTGTTGCTTTAATTTTCGACACCAGTGTAATAATAAGATCGGTACATACGCGACAAGAGGTTACACCCCACAATATTAGTACTGGCTCGAACACAAAAAGTTTGATGACCACGGATGCAGGAAACTCGGTGTGTGAGGTCATATGAATCTGTCATCAACCTGTGTGTCCTTTGTGCATAGTTTGTAGTGGCGTTTAGATTTAATTGTTGGTTTGTGTGACTCCAGGTCATAAGTACACTAAATGTCTTTCGCCTCCGTTTATTTTTTCCAATATTTGTAGACCGCGGTGTAACTTCCGAGACGCTGTAGGGGCAAGTAGCATACAGCGCGCGCTGGAACAAGGTCTTGCGCGTGCGTTGTCTGCTGTGATTAAGCGCAGCGGGGAGAAAGCTGGAGCAGTCGGTCAGGTCGGGAGTAGGCAAGCTGTGAAGGCGGGCGTGGGTGCGCGGGAGGAAGGAGGCTGCAGGCGGCAAGAGGCTACAGGCGCCAGCTGCACAGTCCCGCCTGCCTGCCTGGCACACGGCGCACGTGCGCGGGTGCGCAGAATATCTCCTCACAAGAGCAGGCGTGTAGCGCCAACGAGGGCTTCTCCGTCGCCATTTCTGTCTGGCATATGCACCTTACGACTAACTACGTGTTATTCGATTTGAAGGTTATTAATTCTAAGTTACTGTCTACGACAGCGCTGATTCGGATTTTGCTGCCATTCACGGTGGAGGGCATCGTAGTTTTGGAGACTTTCTGATGGTCATTTTTCGTCATCTTTAAACGGAAACGAATATGGTGAGCTGTAAAGAGACGTAGGACGATAAAAAAGACCTCTCTAACACCAGCAGAGCTGTTATAATCACTTGAGAATTATACACTATGTGATCAAAAGTGTCCGGACAACTGGCTGAAAATGACTTATAAGTTCGTGGCGCCCTCCATCGGTAATGCTGGAGTTCAATATGGTGTTGGCCCACCATTAGTATGGTTGACAGCTTCCACTCTCGCAGGCGTACGTTCAATCAGGTGCTGGACGGTTTCTTGGAGAATGGCAGCCCATTCGTCAGGGATTGCTGCACTAAGGAGGGTTATAGATGTCGGTTGGTGAGCCAGGCACGAAGTCAGCATTCCAAAACATCCCAAATGTGTTCCATAGGATTCAGGTCAGGACTGTGCAGGCCTGTCCATTACAGGGATGTTATAGTCGTGTAACCACATCGCCACAGGCCGTGCATAATGAACAGGTGCTCGATCATGTTGAAAGATACAATTGCCATCCCCGTATTGCTCTTCAACAGTGGGAAGCAAGAAGGTGCTCAAAACATAGTGCCACGCAAAACAACAGGGGGTGCAAGCCCCCTCCGTGAAAAACACGACCACACTGTAACACCACTGCCTCCCAATTTTATTGTTGGCACTCCACACGCTGGTAGATGATGTTCACCGAGCATTCGCCACACCCATACCCTGCCACCAGAGCGCCACATTGTGTACCGTGATTCGTCACTCCACACAACGTTTTTCCACTGTTCAATCGTGCAATGTTTACGCTCCTTACACCAAGTGAGGCGTCGTTTGGCATTTACCGGCGTGATGTGTGGCTTATGAGCAGCTGCTCGACCACGAAATCCACGTTTTCTCACTTTCTGCCTAACTGTCGTAGTACTTGCAATGGATCCTGACGCAGTTTGGGATTCCGGTGTGATGGTCTGAATAGATGTCTGCGTATTACACTTTTGACCCTCTTGAACAGTCGGCGGTCGCTGTCAGTCAACAGACGAGGTCGGCCTGTACGCTTTTGTGCTGTAGTTGTCCCTTCACGTTTCCAGTTCACTATGACATCGGAAACAGTGGACCTAGGGATGTTTAGGAGAGTGGATTATTGCATATTTTCTAGTCTGTTATGTACCTGCCAAGTCATGAGAAAGGATACTCCTACTGCTATTTTAAGAAATATGCAATAATCTCTTTGTCGATTTCTGAAGATGGTGACACTGATTACCGAAACCAGTTATCGAGAATAAAGGTTTTTACCAGCGGTTTTGGCAAAGAAATTTATCTTCTCTAATCTGTTATCACTCATCACCCCTTGCGGCTCAAAATAACTAAACAGAAAGCTGCTTGATTTTATTCAGTATTCCAGTACACCATATTACTATCCACTCTTTTACCTATAAAACTTATGTTCAACATAATTTCCGTTCAATGTGACCTTACTAGGAGGGCCTGTATACCTGCTTGGTATGACTCTAATGGTCGCCGTCAGAGCGAACGTCTTGCCGCATCAATGACCTCCCCATCATCCACGTACTGCTTCCAGCGAAGTTCATCCTCCATTGGGATATACAGGTACAAATCGGAAGGTGCGAGATCCAAGCTATAGGGTGGATGAGGACGAACAGTCCAATTAAGTTCTCTGAGCTCCTCTCGGGTGCGCAGACTTGGGTGGGGACTGGTGTTCTCATGGAGATGGAGAAGTTCGTTTGCATTTTTGTGGCGACGAACACTCTGAACTCATTCTTCAGTTTACAGCATTGCAGGAGTCACAGCTCGTGCGGCCGGCTGGCAAGCGGGAGATCGGACAGGTTTGGGTGACCTTGCTGCGATGGTGACAGATGCCTCACCCAACGAATCAGCGCGCTTTTGTTCACTGCCAGGTTTCCATGGACATTCTGCGAGCGCCTATGAATATCTGCGATGCTTTAGTTTCCCGCCAAGAGAAACTCAAAGACAGCTGTCTGCTTGGAACGCACCTCCGTTACCGTAGTTATTTTGAAGCCTACGAGGGGCGTTTGAAAAGTCCTTGCAAAGTCCGAGAGTTTTCACCACCGGCGCGTGTCAAAGTCATGTTTAGTTAGTAGCATCTTTGAAAAAAAGAACGCACACCAAGTTTCAGCCATATTGGTCTATTTCTTTGTGTTTGGAATTCTTGTGAATCAAGGAAGACGAGTGATTGTCAAAAAATGGACGAAGAAGAATTTAGTCTGGTGATTAAACATTACTTTATGAAAGGCAAAATGCCTCAGGAGATTAAAGAGAAGCTTGACAAACATTACGGTGACTCTGCACCTTTGGTTAGAACAGTTTATAAGTGGTTTCAAAATTTTCTGAGTGGTCATATGGGCACAAGTGATGCTGAACGTTCTGGACGCCCTGTGGAGGTTACGACTCCAAAAATCATTGATAAAATCCATGATATGATGATGGATGACAGAAGAGTCAAGTTGCGTGAGATTTCTAGTGCTGTAGGCATCTCTAATGAACGGGTACATAATATTTTGCATAAACATTTGGACATGAGAAAGCTATCCGCAAGATGGGTTCCGCGATTGCTCACGCTTGACCAAAAACGGAATCGTGTGAAGTGTTAGAAGGATGGTTTTCAGCTGTTCAGGAGGAATCCGCAGGCCTTTAAGCGTCGTTTCGTCACTGTGGATGAAACATGGATGCATTACTATACTCTTGAGTCCAAACAACAATCTAAACAATCTGCACCAAAAAGGCGAAGACCCAGTACTTCGGCCGGAAACGTTATGGCGAGTGTCTTTTGGGATTCGCAAGAGATAATCCTAATCGACTATCTTGAAAAGGGTAAAGCTTTTACAGGTGCATGTTATTCATAGTTACCGGACCGTTTGAAACAAGAGCTGCAAGAAAAACGCCGGTGATTGGACCGCAAAAAAGTCCTTTTCCATCACGACAATGCACCAGCACACACGTCAGCAGTTGTGGTCGCAAAATTAATGGAAATAGGATTCAACTCGTTTCACATCCCCCTATTCTTCAGACTTGGCTCCTCGGACTACTATTTGTTCCCCAGTTCCAAGAAATTGCTGGCGGACAAAGATTTTATTCAAACGAGAAGGTGATTGCAGCAACTAATAGCTATTTTACAGACTTGGACAATTCCTATTATTCGGAAGGGATCAGCAAATTAGAACAGCGTTGGACGAAGTGTATAAGTCTAAAAGGAGACTATGTCGAAAATAAAAAAAGTTTACCACAAACACGCAAGTAGTTTTTATTTTTGCACGGACTTTTCAAATGCCTCTCGTATGTGCAACGCCACCACGTATCGAAAATTCATGAAACTACACTCCTGGAAATTGAAATAAGAACACCGTGAATTCATTGTCCCAGGGAAGGGAAACTTTATTGACACATTCCTGGGGTCAGATACATCACATGATCACACTGACAGAACCACAGGCACATAGACACAGGCAACAGAGCATGCACAATGTCGGCACTAGTACAGTGTATATCCACCTTTCGCAGCAATGCAGGCTGCTATTCTCCCATGGAGACGATCGTAGAGATGCTGGATGTAGTCCTGTGGAACGGCTTGCCATGCCATTTCCACCTGGCGCCTCAGTTGGACCAGCGTTCGTGCTGGACGTGCAGACCACGTGAGACGACGCTTCATCCAGTCCCAAACATGCTCAATGGGGGACAGATCCGGAGATCTTGCTGGCCAGGGTAGTTGACTTACACCTTTTAGAGCACGTTGGGTGGCACGGGATACATGCGGACGTGCATTGTCCTGTTGGAACAGCAAGTTCCCTTGCCGGTCTAGGAATGGTAGAACGATGGGTTCGATGACGGTTTGGATGTACCGTGCACTATTCAGTGTCCCCTCGACGATCACCAGTGGTGTACGGCCAGTGTAGGAGATCGCTCCCCACACCATGATGCCGGGTGTTGGCCGTGTGTGCCTCGGTCGTATGCAGTCCTGATTGTGGCGCTCACCTGCACGGCGCCAAACACGCATACGACCATCATTGGCACCAAGGCAGAAGCGACTCTCATCGCTGAAGACGACACGTCTCCATTCGTCCCTCCATTCACGCCTGTCGCGACACCACTGGAGGCGGGCTGCACGATGTTGGGGCGTGAGCGGAAGACGGCCTAACGGTGTGCGGGACCGTAGCCCAGCTTCATGGAGACGGTTGCGAATGGTCCTCGCCGATACCCCAGGAGCAACAGTGTCCCTAATTTGCTGGGAAGTGGCGGTGCGGTCCCCTACGGCACTGCGTAGGATCCTACGGTCTTGGCGTGCATCCGTGCGTCGCTGCGGTCCGGTCCCAGGTCGACGGGCACGTGCACCTTCCGCCGACCACTGGCGACAACATCGATGTACTGTGGAGACCTCACGCCCCACGTGTTGAGCAATTCGGCGGTAGGTCCACCCGGCCTCCCGCATGCCCACTATACGCCCTCGCTCAAAGTCCGTCAACTGCACATACGGTTCACGTCCACGCTGTCGCGGCATGCTACCAGTGTTAAAGACTGCGATGGAGCTCCGTATGCCACGGCAAACTGGCTGACACTGACGGCGGCGGTGCACAAATGCTGCGCAGCTAGCGCCATTCGACGGCCAACACCGCGGTTCCTGGTGTGTCCGCTGTGCCGTGCGTGTGATCATTGCTTGTACAGCCCTCTCGCAGTGTCCGGAGCAAGTATGGTGGGTCTGACACACCGGTGTCAATGTGTTCTTTTTTCCATTTCCAGGAGTGTATAAGGGCTGAAGCAGGAATATTCCACGACACACCCCAAAAAATACTACTTTCTTTTCTTCAACGGAAACTGGACGAGAAAAAAAAGTGTTGCATTACTTATTGAATACCCCTCGTAATAAACTATGGGACCACTTGGTGTTAAGCTGCTGGATTCACGTTTGGAGGGACCAGGTCTAAATCCTTTTCCAAATACACAGACTTATATTTTCTGTGGTTTACCTAAATCACTCGAGATGAATGCCGAGACGATTCTCAATGAAAGAACACAGTTGCCTTTTCTGCCCCACCTTTATCCAACCTGAGCTACTGGCGAACAATCTGTCGGTACAGTCACAACCGGTAAATAACAGTACTACTTAGTTTATAATGTCTGTTTCTTCAGACACACATGCATTCGCAATCTACGAATAAATTTCGTAATATTAATACAGCTCCACATCATTGCCACTGTCTCTTCCTTTAGAGCCGCGCGGGGTAGCCGCCCGGTTTAGCGGCGCCTTGTCACGGTCCGCGCGGCTCCCCCCGTTTGAGGTTCGAGTCCTCCCTCTGCCATGGGTGTGTGTGTCGTTGTTAGCGTAAGTTAGTTTAAGTTAGGTTAAATAGTGTGTAAGCTTAGGGACTGATGACCTCAGCAGTTTAGTCCCATAAGACATTACCACAAATTTCCAAAAAGTTTTCTTCCTTCAGACATTGTAAAACATGTACTACAAGCATAGACGGCCAAAACGACGGTGATTATATAACGTTGAACATGTTTGTGTCACTAAACTTGTTGCGGCAATCCAGGTAATATTGCGAGCAATACGTGTGTAGACACCGTGGCATGTCGAGGTTTCGAGTGGTCTGGGAAGCGTGTACGGATATCCAAAATAGTTAAGGCGATCACTCCCGGTAAGCACGAAATCCGGATTCGCGTTTCAGTCCGGCACAAATTCTCAGGTGTCACCAATAGGTAATGTTTGTATAATCAATACAGCTGATTTCAAAGAATTCGCAGTTGCTGAATAAATTTCGAAATATCGAGTTATATGCATGTGGAGCAATCTAAACTCTAAGGACTACATAACATTTGCTGCTAGACTGGCAGACACCAAACAGAGATTCACGAGACTCCGAAGTGTTAACGTAAGATTTAAAGAAATTCCTTCAACGGATGAGTCTATAAAATGAAACTTGGTAGTAGATTAAAACTGAGCGCTACAACCAGAATCGATACTATAACCTTGCCATTTACGGTCAATTCTCTAAAGACTGAGCAAATTTTCTTTTTCAAAAATTACCGCAGAATACATGTTATCCTAAAACAATAATTTCACTTGTGTTACAAGAAAATGAGGATGCCATATTTATATTAATTATTTGTCCAGTTTTGTTGTAGATGACAGCCATATGTCCAAAATTTTTTTAAGTTATACATAATAAAATGAGGACATGAAATTTTCGCTCTCATAAAAAAATCTACAACACTATAATGAGGTAGTGTAGTCTGAAAACAGTCTGCGTTTTAAGTCTATTTTCTTCGTAATCTTTACAAGATTTTCATAGCTGCCTTATATCCTTAGGTGTTTGTTATTAACTTTAATGCGATCTCTTTTTTCATTTCTTAACCTCTCTCGAGTCACAGGTAATTCTGCACCGATCATCCCCATCTGCCCCTAGATGAGATCTGAGACTGCAATATTGCAAGAACCGAAAATGAATATATTATTGTACGTTACTATCTTTGAGATAGGTGGCAGAAAATGTAAAATGACCGACAGGTCAGGCAAAGGCATTGTGTTTAACGGCCCTGAAAAATTTCCCATCTGGTCTCAAAACTTGATCTACGTTCATCTTGCTTATGGCAGTTCTTGTTATGAGACTTACTGTGACCAATATTCCAAATGGTAATAGTTTTCTTGCTATCCAGGCACTCGTCAAGGCCCAACTTCACGGTCCTACTTCAACCAGTACCTCCATCCCACTGCTCGCTTCGTTGCACAGTGAAATTTCATTCTGAGACTCAAGTGCATAATTAGACTGGGCAACTTCAGCAATGCCCCGGGGTCTAAGAGAATAAACAACCTCCTGGCACCTGAAGGATATAAAGGAAAAAAGAATAGGGAGAATTAAAATGGAGATGCGAATTGGAAAAAACTGTAAAATAGATCAGTTGAGTGATTCCTTTTTGTCCCAGTACCAGTCGACATACGCAGATCAAGTACCACTGCTGCTACACATGACAGAATTTCCCCACACAATGGCTGAAACTGCTTGGTAAATGAGAGCGGGCCAGTGACTTACAGAGGTCCAGTGTGGGCTGAAAATATCGTATAGGAGCGAAACTTGGTAAATATTCTGATGCGTTAATGCGGAACCGATTTACACCGGAAAAAATTAGTTCAAATTTTGGTCACCAGTTACAAATCTGACACTGTGAATGCAAGAAGAATGTATGGAGACGTTACCATATGTAATGGATTAGGATCGGGACATGGGTAGATAAGATCAAGCAAGTGAGAAAAGCATAAAGTTGATTTTGTTATCAACCACAACATACATAATTTATTCAATACGAGCACTGGAGACGTCGACGAGATGCTTCATCTGCAAAACGACGTTATCAATAGTTGCTCGCAGCAGTTTTGGTGGAATCTGAGCCACTTTGTTCCTATACACCGGTCTTCAGATCAGGTAGCGATCAAACGTGTCCCTGGTAAACTCATTTTTTTAGATGTCCCCAGAGCCAAAAGTCACGTAGATTTGGATCAGATGATCATGCAGGCCTGGCATCTGGAAAATCTCTGGAGATAACACATGTGTAGTCAGTTGCATTAAGGATATCTTTCACTGAGCGAGCAACGTGAGATGTTACCCCACCTTGCATGAAAACAGCTGTTTACACTGAGTTGTGCTCTTATAAAGCAGGAAGCACATGCTTTACAAGGAGGTCTCGATAACGCGCAGACGTCACGTTGCACATGATAGGCCCATGGGGTGCATTACGGTGGCGGATCAAGGATATTGGTTTAGAAGGAGCTTGTCAACGTAAGCACTACAAAAGCACACAAAATTTTATGTCACTCATTTAACACAAAACAAGTCTCCTCGGATAACTTTTTGGAAATTCTTCAATGACTTCGACACGTTGTAGGTTGTCAGATATATCTCAGTGAAGATAAATGGCAGCCAAACCGTTCAACCTGTCTTCATCCGCTGTCCTACAAAGGTGCAGTTATACAGAGAAGCGCAGATGAAAGTAGACCGTGTACGTATAAAGGAAATGCAGAAAGGTAGAGCTAAAAACGGACTTGCTATTTATTTACAATGAAAACTCAAGTGAAAAATGAATTTATAGAAGGTATTGAGTGACCGCTGCAGCATCACTACACAGCTGTGCACGTCTAAGCAGGTTCAGGTACAAAAGGCGTAAAGTTCGGATATCGATGGCGGCAACTTCACGGCTGATGTTGTCTTTCAGTTCCTGTATTGTGTGTGGATTTGGTTCATAGACATTGCTCTTCAGGTATCCTCGCAGGAAAAATCATATGTTGTTAGATCCGGCGAACGTGGTGGCCATAAATGTTTGGTGACAGTTCGCTCCTCAGTGAAGACATCATCATGGACTGGTTCCAGGGATACGTTAGACGTGTGGCATGTTGGCCCATCTGGCTGGAACAAGCACTATTGTCTTTTATATTCAGTGAGTTGAGCACAAAACGTATCGAAAATATTCATATATGCAATCGTATTGAGGGTAGTGTCGAAAAATATAGGTCCAATAATGCGCTTTCCTGTCACACCACACTGAACACCTATTTTTTCATCATGGAGTGGTTGCTGACACACGATGTTAGGGTTCTCCGTTGCCCAGTACCTCGTGTTCTGGGAATTTACAAGACCGGAAAGATAAAACCATGCTTCATCACTCATAATGTAATAGTCAGAGTCTCACAAACCATCGTTGATGTTATTCAAATGCCACGTACAGTAATCTACCCGTTTCTGACAGCCATCCACCCGTAACGGCTTGCACAACCATCACATGACATGGCTTCAAATTAGGACTTCTCAATAGCCGCTGTCAATTCCTCCTACTTATATTCGCCTCTTGGGCCAGTTTACATGTAGATTTCCCTAGGCTCTGAATAATTCTTCGGCGAATGTTTGCAGTGACTTCTAGTGTGCCAACTGAAGGAATTCATTGTCGTTTGACATTTTGCACAGATCCGCAGGTGCGCCAATTTTTATACAGACTCCGTATTGCTCTCTTTGCTTGTTGTCCTCTGTCTGGATACTTGACCCCAAAGATTTCGCGAGTTCCCTTAATTGAACCAGTCTTCACGTAAGCTTCCACAATTTCAATCTTTCTTCCATCTTTGCATACCGCAAACAGAAACGTCAAACTTCATTGAAGTAAATAGAAAATGCTGACAGAAGAATGTTAATAATCGATTACTGGATAAAACTGGCCGTTTTTGTAGGTGTTTACTCTATTTAAAAAGTCGAAATACTGTATTTTCATTCAAAGTGGAGGCGGGCTACTTTTAACTGTGCCACCCAGTATTATTTTACGCGAAGAGAAACTGCAATCCACACTGCAAGTGGATACTGGTAATGTAGCGATGTAAGAATTTCCATATTTAGGAAAAACTCACTGGTCTCTTTAAGCGCCTCTGCTGCTGTTTGAGGGGAGATATTCCCTGTCTCTCCAAAGCTCCTTCCAAAGAGTTATTTCTCCCGATAACGAAAGAGGGTGAGGTAGGTCGCTGCAGCTGCCACTACCAAGTTCAAATTTTCTGTTTTTACGATGACACTTAGGCTGAACAGGTCGAGAACTGAAGAGTGCTATGCTCGAAAAGCGACTCAACTGTTCTAATACAAAATTATGAAAAGATGGAATACATTAAGTATGCAACAAAATACGACAAGACATTATCCTCGAAATCGCAAGAACACAACAGAAAAGAAAGTAATGCTGCATCAAGCAAAATTCCTATGTACGTATTACAGGTTTGTTTTATCTGTAGTATTCCTTAGGATCTGGTGCTTCTATATTTGAATGACAAGCTACACATTTGGCGGCTCTGTGTGTCTGCACTGATATGTCCACAGGTTCTACAATATGACAGACCTTCTGGAAAATTTCTTGACATTTAGTTTCTCACGTCAGATGATCCATTGATTGTCACCTGTGCAGCGTGAAATGAGACGTCAGGACGACAGTATATCTGTTTAATTAACTTTTTTATTCTGACCCTCAACCATAGTACATCAGGTACAGCTTGGTGAGGCGTCGAGTTGTCTTTTATGTGAAACAATAGGTGTCCAGCATTGCTGACAGCCCAAGAGTGGGGCCGAGAGCGGCGTCATACGAATGCCGGTATCAGCGACATCCCCGGCTGTGACCGTGGTGACAGTGTGGCAGTGCAGCTGGTGGTACCGTGCAGGCAGCCGTGACCTCCCTCCAGCGAGGGGCGGCTCTCTGCTCCTGCAGCAGATGCTCTTGTAACTCAGGGCACGCTGCCTCACCCTGTGTTCGCACAGTGGATCCCATAATACATTCCAGGCTGTCGCTACAGGTGTCATAGGCCCAAGGTGTAGGGTCAGATATGGAGACGAGAATATTTTATTACACGAACAGCTGAGTACTCATACACTCCAGACGATATTCATTTAGGCCTTAAGGCATTTACTCTAACACTTCTGTGGTGGCAAGTGAGGAAAGGCTTCCATCCTTCTGCTAGCGTATTGCTGGCTGCTGCTATACCACGCCCAGCTGGCTCTGTTTTCCAACACCTGCCAGCCATCTTTTGCTTTGTAATGCATGACATTGACGTCTGCCCGTGGCTGGCTCTGATGCAACCCACTTCTGCTCTGGCGTACTCTTTGACCGAATACTGTCAAATGGTTCAAATGGCTCAGAGCACTATGGGACTTAACTTCTGAGTTATCAGTCCCCTAGAACTTAGAACTACTTAAACCTAACTAACCTAAGGACATCACACACCTCCATGCCCGGGGCAGGATTCGAACCTGCGACCGTGGCGGTCGCGCGGTTCCAGACTGTAGCGCCTAGAAACGCTCGGCCACTCCGGCCGGCCCGAATACGGTCGATATGCTAAATTTTCCTCCTTTTTATCAAGGTCTGATCCCTTGGGTTGACCAAATTAGATTATCCTTTACACTAAAGTTTCTGGTGATTGGTCCATTTAGCCCTGTTTCAACTCTTAAGACTAAAGCTGACAACTTGTCTCATTAAACCTATCACTTAATCTTACACATTTCTACAGGGCCCCTTGCCCTGCCCCTTAGCGCAAATACCATGGAAATTTTCATTACTTGGCTTCTTGCACAATAATTTCTAACACTCTATTCCAAACTTACAAGCTAAAATGACTCAATAATCCTTGATTCTACCCCCTAGTGAATTCATCTTCCTTCTGCTGCTTTTTTCTCCTTGGGGTATCCAGTCCACTGGAATCTGGACGATGGCTGGGTCTGAACTCAGTCTTTTGCGTACCAAAACAAGGACTACGTTCAGCAGAACAAGTGTCGCTGTAGTGGTTGATATGCAAATGGAAATTCCGTGTGGCAGTTGCCTCTCATCGGGTAGACCGTTCGCCTGGTGCAAGTCTTTCGAGTTGACGCCACTTCGGCGACTTGCGTGTCGATGGGGAAGAAATAATGATGACAAGGACAACACAACACCCAGTCCCTCAGCGGAGAAAATCTCCGATCCAGCCGGGAATCGAACCCGGGCCGTTAGGTATGACGTTCAGTCGCGCTGAGCACTCAGTTACCAGGGGCGGACAGCGATGACATGACAACAATCAATGTTGTCACTTTCTGGCACTGATTTTCCCGATATAAATTTACATGCTGTACTAAGGTTTCCAGGGGGACTAGTTCCTCTTGCTGGTTCAGAAGTGTGTTTATAGACTGTATTGATTTCAGCCCAAGAGTTTGATTTAAGCTCGTTAGATCTGCGACAGGTAGCACTTCCACGGGCTCCTCTGGCCATCACAAATGAGGCAGAGAAGTATTCTAGTGAGTTGTCCCTGAAATCATGGCAGCGGATGGAAAGTAGGACCCGTTATCTCGCATGCTGTCCTATTTAATAACAAAACACTCAAATTTAATTCTAGCCTCTTTGCTGATATAAGTGTCCCCTGCTCGGAACAACTAGCTACTGCTACCATCTTGTCAAAGATAGAGTACAACCAATCCACCTCGACTTGCTGAAAGTGCAATTCCTGCTCGATCACTTCTTTATTGCATTATCTTACCTCGTTTGTCCCATTAGCCATTTCATTATGAAGGAATTCTGTCACTCTCTTATTACACACATCAAGAGTTGCTGAACCTGTACAGAAATTTGGAATAGTGATCAACATAACATCGTTTCCGTCCTTTCTATTGCTCATGAAGACCACACATTGCGTGTTGTACCACCATACAGCGAGACCTTCAGAGGTGGTGGTACAGATTGCCGTACGCACCAGTACCTCTAATATCCAGTAGCAACTCCTCTTGAATTGATGCATGTCTGCATTCGTCGTGGCATACTATCCACAAATTCATCAAGGCACTTTTGGTACAGATAGTCCCACACCTCAACGGCGAATCCGCGTAGATTCCACAGAGTGGTTGGTGGGTCACGTCGTCCATAAACAGTCCTTTTCAATCTATCCCAGGCATGTTCTATAGCGTTCATGTCTGGAGAACATGCTGGCTGGTCGAGCGATGTCGTTATCCTGAAGGAAGTCATTCACAAGAGGAGCACGATGGTGGTGCGAATTGTTGTCCATGAAGACGAATGCCTCACCAATATGCTGCCAATATGGTTGCACTATCGGTCGGAGGATGGCATTCACGTAACGTACAGACGTTACGGCGCCTTCCATGGCCACCAGCGGCGTACGTAGGCCCCACATATTGCCACTACAAAACACCTTGCTGCACTCGCTGGACAATGTGCGTAAGGCGTTCAGCCTGACCAGGTTACCATAAAACACGTCTCCGACGATTGTCTGGTTGAAGGCATATGCGACACTCATCGGTGAAGAGAACGTGATGCCGATCCTGAGCGGTCCATTCGGCATGTTATTGGGCCTATCTGTACCGCGCTGCATGGTGTCGTGGTTGCAAAGATGGACCTCGCCAAGGATGTGGAAAGTGAAGTTGCGCATCATGCAGCCTATTGTGCACAGTTTGAGTCGTAACAGGACGTTCTGTGTCTGCACGAAAAGCATATGGTGGCGTTGCTGTCAGGGGTTCCTCCGAGCCATAATCTGCAGGTAGCGGTCATCCACTGCAATAGTAGCCCTTGGGCGGCCTGAGCGAGGCATGTCATCGACAGTTCCTCTCTCTCTGTATCTCCTCCATGTCCGAACAACGTCGCTTTGGTTCACTCCGAGACGCCTGGACACTTCCCTTGTTGAGAGTCCTTACTGGCACGAAGTAACAATGCGGACGTGATCGAACCGCGGCATTGACCGTCTAGGCGTGGTTGAACTGCAGACAACACGAGCCGTGTACCTCCTTCCTGGTGGAATGGCTGGAACTGATCGGCTGTCGGTCACCCTCCGTCTAATAGGTTGTTTACATCTATGGGTGGGTTTAGTGACAGCTTGGTTCAAATGGTTCTGAGCACTATGCGACTTAACTTCTGAGGTCATCAGTCGCCTAGAACTTAGAACTAATTAAACCTAACTAACCTAAGGACATCACACACATCCATGCCCGAGGCAGGATTCGAACCTGCGACCGTAGCGGTCACGCGGTTCCAGACTGAAGCGCCTTTAACCGCACGGCCACACCGGCCGGCTTAGTGACAGCTCTGAACAGTCAAAGGGACTGTGTCTGTGATACAATATCCATAGTCAACGTCTATCTTCAGGAGTTCTGGGAACCGAGGTGACGCAAAACTTTTTTTTCGTTCTTCAGCATAGGAGTCTTTTTATGTAACATTAATAGAAGGGGTGGAGAATATCCAAGGGAAAACGGCTCGTTTGGACAACAGTTGCATAGTTAGTACGACAGCGTCGTGTAGATGCTCATCCATCTGAAGCCATATGTAATTCACGGTACGAGGATGCTGCTGGTCCTCAAGGAGATGTTTACTATTAAAATTCCGAGAGTGCTGCAATTTTCGATCCACCAAGGGATAGGCAGGTGGGAGTAAGGTTCCGAAAATTTCAGATTTTCTAATATTGTGGTCAACGAGGGGTAGATTTTTCCGAGATTTCCGATTGAAATCATAGGCTGTGTTGTTACCTAAAACTCATCCAATTTCCAGCTATGATTGATTATTAATTGCAGAGAAATATATAATTCAGCCAAAACAAAACTAGTGGGATTGTATCCCACTTGCGATAAACATGGATAAAATGCATAAAATGGATGAATGCATAATAAAAACACTTGAGATAACCTTTGTAACAGTCTTGTAGTGTAACCAAGTAACGCACCAAAATACTGCACTGAAATGTCTCTTAATTTTGAGCAAAATAATTAAAAATACCTGCACAAAAATAATACTTTCTCCTCCACAAAAAGAGGATTAGAAGGGTAACACGAAAGATTTCAGTTAATGAGGCTAAGCAGTCTTCTTCTTTGGATACTTCTTCGCCACACACTAGTAAGTCCATATCTAAGTATGAGCTAGTGCCATTGAAAGATGATTACGGTTAATGAAGTAAAAGATCCCATTGATCCCATTGATCCCATTGAAAGATGATTACGGTTAATGAAGTAAAAGATCCCCGCAGTGGACACCAAATGAAAAAGCTACTCCTTATGTTTCTTATCTAGACTGCCATAAAAATGCAAAGGAACTGTTAAGCAGAACTCAGCGAGAAGTTGTAGTCTAATTCACAATCGATTTATTGACCTAAGACAAGACAACAAAATTATTAACGAATCATCATACCAAAAAAATATTTGTTTAACAAAAGCCTTACTAAAATGGGATCTATGGGGGAGAAAGTGATTTGCTGGGGATCGACACACGACACTAACCAGAACATTACTCGCTTTATATCACTTCATACACGTGAATCCAGGTTATGGCATGAAACTACGCCACCACCAAGCATCTATATTCTACCATACAAAAAAAGGAAAAATATGGTTCGAAAGAACAGGGCGCTGAGAAATAGATATTGCAGCCCTACGTCGCAGCAGCGAATACTTTACCCTCCTGCTGGTCAAGACGGCACACTACGATGCGTTCGGCATCTGAAGTCATGGACTGTGGAAATCTGTTATTAAATGCGCGTTCCCGAAAAATGCAAGTGCGCGGTCTTGCGTTCAGTTAATTCAGAACGCAGGTACTTCCCTAAGAGCCTCTGAAACCCCGACGGATTCCAGTGTGCAGGTGGACCCGTTTTCTGGTCTGCCAAACCAATTTGACTCCGTGCCACGACTGTGCGTGTTGGAATACGTCAAATGTTTAGACGGCCGACTCAAGACGAATAAGTACACCCACGTGTCACTCGTTGTGACCGTGATAATATAAGCAGTACCTCTGATGGTTCAGAAGGTGACTGGCACAGGCTCTAAGTCGCGCCCTAACAAAGCACACAAGTCTCACCGTTTAGGTAGAGACCTGCAGTTCTTTACTAGCGATGTGCCAGTACAAGAGACTTGTACCAGAGTGACGATCTCCCTTTCCCTGTGTTGCCTCCTCAGCTCGGTTCCAAAAGCACATTTCTCTTTTTTGACTTCTCCCAATTTCGCACAAGCTAATCACGAGCTGGAGCCCGGAATTCTAAGCTCGGTGAATGGTCTTTGCACTGCATACAGATTTGACCAATCAGAGACTTAAAGTTAATTGGCAGAAAACGGAAAAAAATTCATCTTCGTGGCCTCTTTCCCACACGTTTGCTGTGTCTTTTGCTAACACAATACAGGGTAGAAACACAGCCCTCCATAAACAGCTTGTTATCTCGCCTGTTGCGTCCGTTTCAAATTTTGCAAAGAATGGCCATAAACTCGCATTGACAAAAGATGTTTTGAAACAGAGTCTGCACGTCTGGGCGCCAGTTTCCCTGTCCCACGGACATCTGCAGGACGTTTACATTTCTTTTGGCGGCTTGCTCGCTACCAAATTACTAAAGAATCATCATACAAAAAAATATTTATTTAACCAAAGCCTTACTAAAATGGCATGCGCTGTCGGCGACTTTTCGGCGCTAGGCTGTATACCTGGATGTCTGCTCCTGTTCATGGCCCCAATCTTAATGTGTTTCTGCACAATACGACTGCGGCACGGAGCCGTCTGGAAATGTCTCTTCATCGTTCTCCAGAAAAAACGCGCTTTGTCGCCCCACCAACACCGTGCTTTTACTGCAGTCGTTTAAGTCGGCACCTTGTTCCTTTGAACACAGGTGAAGCTTACCGTATTTCTTTCTCTACAGCTGCCCACCATTTCATCAGAATGTATGAAGTCAAATCTCTGTAGATGGTATTCCCTACACCAAATCAGAAGTGAGAGAGCCCTGCAATCTCTCACCATGACGTGAGTCTTAATCAACTGGCTGTTTGATACGTTTATTTTAATTTTTTGGCATTAATCTAATGATATCTAGCTTACGTCAGTTTGTTTCTATAGCACGCTCTTTTCTTTCTTTGGCGCGTTTTTCCTTCTCAGTAGCAAGCTTTTCCTTTCCGAAACTTTCTTCTTCCAGCAGTTGTTTATTGAGTGTCGGCGTTAGAAGCACAGATATCAATGCTTTGCAAGAAAGTTTTTCCTAAATCTTTATTTTAGATTTATATTTATTTATAGATATTTATCTTCATGTGAGATACTCATAAGCAGTGTACGTTGAATGTCACCTTTTGCAAGGTTAATCATTGAATAATAGTTGTCATATTGTTGGAGCTGCGGGGATTTAGGCCAAAACACCTACGGGTATTTGCCCCATTTCGCCATTTTCTGAGAAGTGCGCAACTGTTGATTTTAGGAACCAACTGGAACAATTATTACCACGAGAAAGTGAAGCTTAAACACTGCAGTGTCAAAGAGTAATTCGATGATTCTTCTTTTCATGCTCTATGTTACACAATATTCAAGCAAAATATTAGGGAAGTTACATGTAAGTAATAAAAAACAGACTTACCTCGTTTTCTCACCTCTGGGGCGACCTGCCGGAACGAACTTACATGGAACTATAAGTTACGAAAAGAAAAACCTGCCACCTCGCGGTCAACGCCTAAATCGATGAAAGTCAATTCAAAAATTCGTTGTTGGTTTTTACCTCATACGGGGCCTTACCCTCACCTACCCTATTCGAAGCTTCAAGTTTGAGCACGTAATTTCGTTAAATAGCAGATACTAGTAATCTTAATCTACCACGACTAACAGCTTGTAGTTTGTTAAGAACTTAATGTTATCGCAACTTATTAAGCATTTTCTGCTGTAGTTTCAAGCTGATAATTCTTTTCTGAGACTCCATAGTTGCGTTTCATGTCTTGTACCGAGAAAAGTAAAATCTAACGGTCTGTATAAAGCTCCTATTCAAATATGAAAAATCGAGATTGATGCGAAAAACGAGATAAAATGAAGATAAACAGTGAAAATAATCCAAACATTCTACCAAGAACGCGATCAGTCCAGTTGGCCTAGTGTAAGAAGCACTCAAATGAAAACGAGACAAATGGAAAAAAGTAAACTGTTTATTATTTCAAAATTGATCGCCATAACTATATATATATATGTATCTCATTGTGAGACCATACAATCAGTACCTTCATGAAACAATGTTTGCGATTGCCTACGGAACAATAACTCAGGCTGACACCTGCTCGTGCGAAGCGAATCATTGGCCACGAACGTCTCTCGTCTGGCTTCCGAAAATATGCAAATAGCATGGAGAGAAATCGGGACTGTATGGAGGAGGTGTAAGGGCTTCCTAGCGAAACTTCTGCTGCGTATACGAAACAACTTGCCGACCACATTGTTGAGAAAGTCGTTTCGTCAACGCTGCAGAAGTTTCGCTGAGAGGCCTTGACGCATCCTCCATACAGTCTCTGTCTATCCTCATGCTATTTGCGTAGTTTTGGAGCCGTGACGAATAACATTCGTGGCCGTCCATTTGCTTCGGACGAAGTGGTGCACGCCTGCGTTGTGCTTCTGTAGGCAACCACAAACATTTTTTCAAAAAAGCATTGACTCACAATGGAATAAATGTATTAGCAGTTACTGGGATCACTTTTGAAATAACAAAGTCCACTAATTTTTTTCCATGTGTCTCGTTTTCATTTGACTATGTAACGCCAGAAATGCATATCCTCCTATTTCCATTTATTGTACTATAAATTTGTTTTCCTTATTTTTGTTACCTGAATATATAACATTTCTGTGTCTTCGTATATTGTAATTGTTTTACTACTTGTATATATATATATATATATATATATATATATATTTATGCATTTATGTCGATGTATAATTGGTTTGTTTCGTGAATATTATTTGTATTTTTACGCTGGGTCTTGCCTAGGGAAAACTGCTATCGAACGATTACATCGATAGGTCGTGTGAAGAATCAAAGTGTGTAGGATCTTTGGTAGTGTTAACTCTGTCGCGTGAAGCGCGGGCTGAGCGGAGAGGGGAGTCTGGCTGGGGTAGTGCAGTGGAGCAGGTGTGTTGTGTGACGCTCCCGCGAGTTGCCGCGCTTTCGGGGTTTGGCAGCATGTAATTGCGCTCGACTCGCGATGATAGTTTCTGACATGGTGTCGCGGACGGGAAGCATTAGCTGGCGCACATCAAGAGCCCGTTTCGCTTGGTGACCGTGTCGAGAAGAAGGCGCGCCAACATCCAGCTTCTGCAACAGCGACGGCCGACAATGAGTGACTGTAACCACCTCCTCGATCGACGGCTTCAAACCTTCAATCAACCAACAAGGAAGACTGGAAGCACGTAAAGTTTTAGAACTGTATGGCAGACCTCAGCTTTACAAACTGTACCATTTTCGTAACTATAATTACAGCAACTTAGAGTGAACATTTGTTGCTCATTGTCCCAATTGCATTACCAAGCAGGGTCCCTTCCTTTTCCGGAATGAACCCGAGTGTCATTGAAATTCAAATGCCAGCATAAAAGTACTATAATTCGATTTCAATGCTTTAATTTCAAAGTTCAGTTAAAGTATTCATAGCTAGCCACAATATTTAGATTACACAAGCACAAATTAAGAGTGCGAGTTTTTTACCGTATTTTAGCTTACCTGTGACTGCAGCTCAGCTTGGTACGTACTAAATTTTACTATTGTTCAGAATCATTTAATTCAAGTTCAAAGTTAAATCTCTTATTTCTAAATTGAGTATTTTTTTTTTTTTTTTTTTTTTTTGGTTGGGTTTAAGGGCGCTCAACTGCTGAGGTCATTAGCGCCCAGTCACTGTTGTTTGAGCACATGGAATCTGGTAAAACTCAAGGGGATGGAGGGGACACCAGAAGGACCCGACAAAGATGCAGACAAAATAAGTAAAAAGATTAAATGTCCTTGGACAAGCCAGTTAAAGTTATAAAACGCAGAATACGAGCAGCTGCTCGAGCGTCATCAGCTAAAACATCCGGTAAAGTAGATGGCAGGGACAGGACAACACGAAATTGACTAAAACGGGGACACGACAATAAAACATGGCGCACTGTTAATGCCTGACCACAAGGGCACTGCGGGGCTGGGTCACCGGAGAGCAGGTAGCGGTGGCTAAACCGGCAATGCCCAATCCGCAACCTGGTCAGAAGGACCTCCTCGCGCCGAGATGGTCGGGAGGATGTTGTCCAAACAGTTGGTAGCGGTTTTACTGCCCGGAGCTTGTTTCCTTGGAGGGATGACCAAGCATCCCACCACAACGACACAAGCCTCTTACATACATCCCCACGAACGTCGGATGACGGGACACAATGGGAGGCTGGCCGAGGCAGGAGGACTGCAGCCCTGGCTGCAGCATCCGCAGCCTCATTCCCAGGCACTCCCACATGTCCGGGAACCCACAGAAAGCTGACAGAACCACCATTATCAGCCAAAGAATGGAGGGACTGCTGTAGCCGTTGTATCAAGGGATGGACCGGATAGGGAGCTCCAAGGCTCTGAAGAGCACTGAGTGAGTCAGAGCACAGTACATATGATGAATGGTGGTGGCGGCGGGCATACTGAACGGCCTGATGGAGAGCAAAAAGCTCGGCCGTAAAGCTGGAACACTGGTCGAGGAGCCTGTATTTAAATGTGGCGGCCCCGACGACAAAGGCACAGCCGACACCATCGTCAGTTTTGGAGCCATCGGTGTAAATAAAGGTGTGACCGGCAAGTCGAGCATGAAGTTCGGCAAACCGTGAGCAATACATTGCAGCCGGAGTACCATCCTTCGGGAGTGAGCTGAGGTCGAGATAAATATGAACCGGAGCCTGGAGCCAAGGTGGTGTCGGGCTCTCACCCTCTCTGAAGGTGGTAGGGAGGGCAAAATCCAATTGTCGAAGCAGGCGACGGAAGCGGACTCCGGGGGGCAGCAGGGCAGACACATACAACCCGTACTGACGGTCGAGAGAATCGGCGAAGAAGGACTTGTAAGTGGGGTGGTCGGGCATAGACGACAGCCGGCAGGCATACCGACACAGCAGTACGTCGCGCCGGTAGGTCAACGGTAACTCGGCAGCTTCAGCATAAAGACTCTCGACAGGACTAGTGTAGAAGGCTCCGGTCGCAAGACGTAACCCCCGATGGTGGATGGAGTTGAGCCGGCGTAAGAGGGACGGCCGAGCGGACGAGTAGACGAAGCTCCCATAATCCAGCTTCGATCGGACTATGGACCGATACAAGCGAAGCAGGACAGTGCGATCCGCTCCCCAAGATGAACCGCTAAGAACTCTGAGGACATTAAGGGAACGTGTACAACGGGCCGCCAAATAAGAGACGTGTGGAGACCAACACAGTTTCCTGTCCAACGTGAGCCCTAGAAACTTAGTTGTGTCCACGAATCGGAGAACAACGGGACCGAGATGTAAAGATGGCGGAAGGAACGCTTTATATCGCCAAAAGTTGATACAAACCGTCTTTTCTACGGAGAACCGGAAGCCATTTGCCACGCTCCATGAGTAGAGGCTGTCTAGACAACGCTGAAGGCAGCGCTCCAGGAGGCATGTTCTCTGGGCACTGCAGTAGATCGCGAAGTCATCGACAAAGAGAGAGCCTGAGACATTAGGTGGAATGCAATCCATAATGGGATTGATCGCGATGGCAAAAAGGGCTACGCTCAAGACGGAGCCCTGAGGCACTCCGTTCTCCTGGAGGAAGACGTCGGACAATACGGAGCCCACACGTACCCTAAACTTTCGTTCCGTTAAAAAGGAATCAATAAAAAGGGGCAGGCGACCGCGTAGGCCCCACCTGTGCATAGTGCGGAGGATACCTCCTCTCCAACAGGTGTCATAAGCCTTCTCCAAGTCGAAGAACACGGCTACCGTTTGGCGCCTTCGCAAAAAGTTGTTCATGATGAATGTCGACAAGGTCACGAGGTGGTCAACAGCGGAGCGGCGGCGACGAAAGCCACATTGGACATTAGTAAGGAGCCGTCGAGATTCAAGAATCCAGACTAACCGAGCATTAACCATGCGCTCCATCACCTTACAGACACAGCTTGTAAGAGAAATGGGGCGGTAACTAGAAGGAAGGTGTCTATCCTTCCCGGGTTTGGGTATAGGAACAACAACGGCGTCACGCCAACGCATGGGGACTTGACCTTCGGTCCAGACGCGATTGTAGGTACGGAGAAGGAAGCTTTTGCCCGCCGGAGAAAGGTGTGCCAGCATCTGAACGTGAATGGCATCCGGCCCCGGAGCAGAGGACCGGGACAGTGCAAGCGCACGTTCGAGTTCCCGCATAGTAAAGGGGGCATTATAGGTTTCCAGATTCAGCGAGTGGAAGGAAGGTCGCCGAGCCTCTTCTGCCTCTTTCCTGGGAAGGAAGGCAGGATGGTAATGGGCGGAGCTTGAAACCTCCTCGAAAAAGCGGCCAAAGGCGTTGGCGACAGCCACCGGATCAACAAGGACCGCATTACCTGAGGTCAGGCCAGGTACCGAGGAGTGGGCCTTAATGCCCGACAGCCGGCGCAGGCTACCCCAAACGACGGAAGAAGGAGTAAAACTGTTAAAGGAGCCGGTGAAAGAGGCCCAACAAGCTTTTTTGCTGTCTTTGATGACTCTACGGCATTGCGCTCGGAGTCGTTTGTATTCAATACAATTCGCCAACGTAGGATGGCGGCGAAAGGTGCGTAAAGCACGTCGTCGAGCACGGATAGCGTCCCTACAAGCCTCGTTCCACCAGGGGACGGAAACGCGACGTGAAGAAGTAGTACGAGGAATGGAACGTTCGGCAGCATGGATGATAACAGCCGAGAGGTATTCGACCTGACTGTCACAACTGGGAAAATCGTGGTCCGGAAAGGTTGCCAGGGATGAGTAAAGTCCCCAGTCAGCTTTCAGTATGTTCCAGCTCGAAGGACGTGGGGATGGGGTGTGGTGCAGGAGACGAACGACACAGGGGAAGTGGTCGCTCGAATAGGTGTCAGAAAGGACATACCACTCGAACCGACGGGCAAGAGTGGTAGAACATATTGAGAGGTCCAAGTGGGAGAAGGTATGAGTGGAGTCCGAGAGGAAAGTCGGGGCGCCGGTATTGAGGCAGACAAGATTGAGATGGTTGAAGACATCTGCCAAGAGTGAGCCTCTTGGACAGGATGCAGGAGAGCCCCAAAGGGGATGATGGGCATTGAAGTCGCCAAACAATAAAAACGGCGGGGGAAGCTGAACGATCAGGTGCATCATGTCAGCCCGACTAACGGCAGACGACGGTGGAGTGTAGATGGTACAAACGGAAAAAGTAAAAGCAGAAAGAGTAAGGCGGACAGCTATTGCTTGGAGTGGGGTGGTCAATGGGATGGGATGGTAATAGACGTCGTCCCGAATGAGCAACATGACCCCACCATGAGCTGGGACACCGTCCACAGGGGTGAGGTCATACCGCTCCGAGGTATAGTGGGTAAAGGCAATACGGTCAGTCGGGCGCAACTTGGTTTCCTGGAGTCCAAGGACGAGCGGACAGTGCAGGCGGAGGAGCAGTTGTAATTCCTCCCGATGAGATCGAATACCTCTTATGTTCCAATGAAACAACGCCATCGCTAGTCAAAAAGTTGTGGGAACGAGACGGGGGAAGAGCTGGTCACCTCGACGGCCGCGGAGGGCCAGGTTGCGAGGGAACAACGCTACAACCGACGGGAGGCGGATCCGGTTCCATCGACTGGTCGCCAGCTGCGGCCGCTGTCCCTGGTTGTGTAGGAGGGGCAGCATCATTTGCCGACGAAAGGCCAGCTGAGCGCCTGGCAGCAGAGCGTCCCGGCGAAACTGAGGACGGCCGGGAGCGGCGACTCACGGATGGAGCGTCAGTCGAAACGCGCCGGGGTGGAGAGGGGGATAAAGATTTCTTCTTGGAGGCCTTCTTGGAAGGCCGAGGAGGCACAGGGACGGTGGGCTGGACCCGAAGAAGGTCCTCACGCGCGGGGTCCGTTTTGGAACGCCGGACCTCGGAAGCCGGGGTCCGGAACGTTTCCCCGATGGACGCCTGAGAAGAGGATCGCTTCTCAGGTGGCGTGTGGGGGGAAGGAGGAGGAAGGATGGCCCCTGGGGCAGAGGGGGTGGGGGCCACGGGGGAGGAGGATTTGGAAGGGAGGGATTTGGGAGGCGGAGGCAGAGCCCCCTGATGGGCGGAGGAGGCGGAGGGGGGATAGGAGAGGGGTGAGGATACCGCGGAAGGAGTGGACACAACTGAGGCAAATGAAGTGGTCAATGGCACGGGATGGAGGCGGTCGTACTTCTTCCTGGCCTCAGAATAAGACAGCCGATCCAAAGTTTTGATTTCTTGTATTTTCTTCTCCTTCTGATATGCGGGGCAGTCTGAGGATCTAGGCGAGTGGACGCCAGGACAATTAACGCACCGAGGTGGTGGGGTGCATGTATGTTCCTCACGAAGAGGACGGCCACAATCGCCACAGAGGGGCTCAGCCTCACACCGTGACGACATGTGCCCAAAGCGCAAACACCGAAAACAGCGCATAGGAGGCGGAACGTAGGGTCGCACGTCACACCGGTAGCACATTACCTTTACCTTCTCTGGGAGAACGTCCCCCTCGAAGGCGAGGATAAAGGCCCCAGTGTCGATGCGACGGTCTTTGGGGCCGCGCTGGACTCGCCGGACGAAATGCACGCCTCGGCGCTCCAGGTTGGCCCTGAGCTCCTCATCAGATTGTAGCAGGAGGTCACGATGAAAAATAACCCCCTGCGTCCTATTGAGTGCCAGATGTGGGACAATGGAGACTGGGATGTCCCCTAGGCGGTCGCACGCCTGGAGCGCCGCCGACTGTGTGGCGGACGTGGTCTTGATAAGTACGGACCCTGAACGCATCTTGCTGAGAGCCTCGATTTCCCCGAAGATGTCCTCAATGTGCTGAACAAAGAACATGGGCTTGGAGGTGGCGAATGTCCCCCCATCGGTCCGAGAACAGACTAAATAGCGGGGGAAGTACTTCGCTCCAAGCCGGCGGGCCTGTCCCTCCTCCCATGGAGTGGCCAAGGGGGAAGGGGCAGGAGAACCAGAACCAGAAACGGTACTTTTTCTTTTAAAAGACTCGGCCGCAGAGCGACCCGATACGTGGTGACGTTTCATCTGCGAAACGTCCGCCCCGATACCACCCACTCCGACCAGGGGCTCTCCCCACGGGCGCCACCCAGCCGCAGCAAGGGCCACCTGGCAGGATGACCATTGCCGGGAGTCCTGATGCCCCAAGGAGACGGGCATCTACTCCTTGGCCGACGTGGGGAGGGTGCAGCTCAGGTATCGGCAGTACGATCCCTGTGTTGTCAGGGGGCTACAACCTAGAGGGTACATGACGACCCCACCACAACGGGCTGGCTACCGTGCTGGATTTCTGGTGCCATGGAAAGTCCATCATGATCGCTGGTGCAGATGGAGACGCACTATGGGCGTAACTGGGACAACCCAAAAGGCGTTTAGGCCCAATTTGAGCAATAGTGGGTATGGTTACAACGCCGGTGCAATGCTGAGTGCCAAGGTCTGAGTGCACTTAGGACCAGTGGTACACCACGTAAGGTGTCCTTCCCCAAAAGGCTCGTACTTCTGCAGAAATTTAGAAAAATGGAGGTCAAACCCCAAGGGGGACCATCACATGGAAGGCCGAAACGGTTGAACTCCTTTTAGTCGCCTCGTACGACAGGCAGGAATACCTCGGGCCTATTCTTACCCCGGACCCGCAGGGGGGTCTAAATTGAGTAGATTCAAGTAGCTTTTGAAATGATTGTTGAGGTAGTCCAAGACTAACTGTGTTTTACTGAATTTCGATGTGCTTCAGAAAGAAAGCTCACTATTAACTTCAGTCACTAAATTAACTTTCGATTTTCCTGTTTTATTAATTCTTTTGCTAAATTAAGTCAGAGTGTAGCGAAATTTATTACTTCTGACAAACTTTCAGTTTTCACACAACACGTGTCAACCTTCAGTTGCCACACTTCTAGTGCTAATTATATGTGTAATAACCTTTCTTTTTCAGTTACTATAGTAATTGTCCTTAGGACTGGCGACCGTAATTTCCCCCAGATCTCAAATATCTAATTACCGCTAGTTAATTGTTAACGTAACGGCCGCTCATTTACTTTCTTTATTAGCTTTACCCCTTTTCAAAATGAATTTCCACCAGTTTCATTTGCATTTTTCCTTTCATTTAGATGTAACCCTTTACTCCCTCTTTACCGACAGTTTAACTTCGGTGACGATTGCTTATCCCAAATTTCCATTAGGTACACGCGGTTTAATTTTTCACTGTCATTAAGTTCGATAAGTGAGGGGGAGGTTACAACTACCCCTTACAGTTAAGACACGATACTCGCATACGAGAGGAACTCGGTTCAGACCTCCGTATAGTCATCCAAAGTTAGTTTTTATATGGTTTCCATAAATCACATAAGCAAATACAGGGATGGTTTCGTCGAAAAGCCGCCCTCCCACCTTCGTTTCCAAACCGAATTTGTGCTTCGACTATAATGCCTTCAAAATGTGAAAATTAATGCAGTCTAATATCACGCAGAATTCATAGTGGACTTATCCATAATCATAGTACCTTGAGAGTAGGCATCCTAATTGAATTCTTGCCCTGTGGCTAAACGAAAGACGGCGCGTATTTTTTATCTTCAATTCTGAGACTGTGTAATATACGCTGCTGGCCATTAAAATTGCTACATCAAGAAGAAATGCAGATGATAAACGGGTATTCATTGGACAAATATATTATACTACAACTGACATGTGAATACATTTTCACGCAATTTGGGTGCATAGATCCTGAGAAATCAGTACCCAGAACAACCACCTCTGGCCGAAATAACGGCCTTCATACGTCTGGGCATTGAGTCCAACTGAGCTTGGATAGCGTGTACAGGTACAGCTGCCCATGCATCTTCAACATGATACCACAGTTCATCAAGAGTAGTGACTGCAGTATTGTGATGAGCCAGTTGCCCGGCCACCATTGACCAGACGTTTTCAGTTGGTGAGAGATCTGGAGAATGTGCTGGGCAGGACAGCAGTCGAACATTTTCTGTATCCAGAAAGGCCCGTACATGACCAGCAACATGCGGTCGTGCATTATTCTGCTGAAATGTAGGGTTTCGCAGGGATCGAATGAATGGTTGAGCCACAGGTCGTAACACATCTGAAATGTAACATCCACTGTTCAAAGTGCCGTCAATGCAAACAAGAGGTGATCGAGACATGTAACCAATGGCACACCATACCATCACGTCAGGTGATACGCCAGTATGGCGATGACGAATACACGCTTCCAATGTGCGTTCACGGCGATGTCGCCAAACAGGGATGTGACCATCATAATGCTGTAAACAGAACCTGGATTCATCCGAAAAAATGACGTTTTGCCATTCGTGCACCCAGGTTCGTCGTTGAGTACACCATCGCAGGCGCGCCTGTCTGTGATGCAGCGTCAAGGGTAACCGCAGATATGGTCTCCGAGCTGATAGTCCATGCTGCTGCAAACGTCGTCGAATTGTTCGTGCAGATGGTCGTTTTCTTGCAAACGTCCCCATCTGTTGACTCAGGGTTCGAGACGCGGCTGCAGGATCCGTTACAGCCATGAGGATAAGATGCCTGTCATCACGACTGCTAGTGATACGAGGCCGTTGGGATCCAGCACGGCGTTCCATATTACCCTCCTGAACCCACCGATTCCATATTCTGCTAACAGTCATTGGATCTCGACCAACGCGAGCAGAATGTCGCGATACAATAAACTTCAATCGCGCTATGCTACAATCCGATCTTTATCAAAGTCGGAAACCTGATGGTACGCATTTCTCCTCCTTACACGACGTACCACAACAACGTTTCACCAGGCAACGCCGGTCAACTGCTGTTTTTGTATGAGAAATCGGTTGGAAACTTTCCTCATGTCAGCACGTTGTAGGTGTCGTCACCGGCGCCAACCTTGAGTGAATGCCCTGAAAAGCTAATCATTTGCATACCACAGCATCTTCTTCCTGCCGGTTAAATTTCGTGTCTGTAGCGCGTCATCTTCGTGGTGTAGCAATTTTAATGGCCAGTAGTGTAGTTTAAGGTACCGCTATAATAAACTGAACTCAGTCTCTTTTATGTTCTGCTGTTTACTTAAAAATCATGACTAATTGCCCGTGGAAAACTTCTTGCAATGTGGCCACCTACCTGCACAATTACGCCTAACAATGGCATGTAATTTCTATGCCTTCTGTTTCTGTCAATAGCCTTTCTGTACGTGTAAAACGAACGCAGTGTCCACTTTGCTGATAACAGCCCGTTGTACTCTATCAGTTACTTCAACAATTAACATTCCACGTGTCTATCTGCCTAACTCTTCCACGTAAAGTTTGCACGGCTCCTGATAAGTGCGTCCTTGTTGCCTAGTCCTCCTATCTCTCCACTGTCGCTTCCGACATTCCTCGAACTTGCGGAGTCTTTTACGGTGTGGACTCAAAATTTCCGTAGCGATCTGTATAAGGCCGCATAAGGACCACGTGGAATTGAATAAGTTAATTTCGGCAGATACTAAAATATGTAGAAATCATTTTTCCTGTGTTACTGTTGAAATACAACAGGAGAAACAGTTTCATTCTGACCCGCTGTCTGAAGTGTAAACGGAAATGGCACTAGTACTAAATTAAAATAGTCGAGTGCCTTTCCCCTTTCACTCACAGGTGCCTGCAGGCAGTTGTCAGTTGTCACTTCATTTTGTTGGGCGAAGCTTCAGATAGTTTGTGCGAACGTTGGTACATATGGCTGTATGTTGTAGTAGGTGAGACTACATTTTACCCTTTGTTTTCATTGTTTGTCATATATTTCTTTCTTTCTTTTCCCTTCCAGTACCTGAAGAAGACTATGCTAAAAAATGTGATGAACAAACATCTCGTGAACGATCTACACAGAAAACGTCTTCAAATTGCACTTATGCCTTTGTTAGCCAAACAATAGTAATGTCCGTTACATATTGTTACTTTTGTTAAGTTCCAAATTAATAATGATATATGAAGTGCAAAATGTTCTTAGGTGTACTTTGTAAATTAAATGAGTGCTAATGAGTTTATTACAGCACGTAAATTGAGAAGTTAATTTATTATTATTACTATTATTATTACCCCCCCCCCCCCCCATGAACCATGGACCTTGCCGTTGGTGGGGAGGCTTGCGTGCCTCAGCGATACAGATAGCCGTACTGTAGGTACAACCACAACGGAGGGGTATCTGTTGAGAGGCCAGACAAACGTGTGGTTCCTGAAGAGGGGCAGCAGCCTTTTCAGTAGTTGCAGGGGCAACAGTCTGGATGATTGACTGATCTGGCCTTGTAACAATAACCAAAACGGCCTTGCTGTGCTGGTACTGCGAACGGCTGAAAGCAAGGGGAAACTACGGCCGTAATTTTTCCCGAGGGCATGCAGCTTTACTGTATGATTAAATGATGATGGCGTCTTCTTGGCTAAAATATTCCGGAGGTAAAATAGTCTCCCATTCGGATCTCCGGGCGGGGACTACTCAAGAGGATGTCGTTATCAGGAGAAAGAAAACTGGCGTTCTACGGATCGGAGCGTGGAATGTCAGATCCCTTAATCGGGCAGGTAGGTTAGAAAATTTAAAAAGGGAAATGGATAGGTTAAAGTTAGATATAGTGGGAATTAGTGAAGTTCGGTGGCAGGAGGAACAAGACTTCTGGTCAGGTGACTACAGGGTTATAAACACAAAGTCAAATAGGGGTAATGCAGGAGTAGGTTTAATAATGAATAGGAAAATAGGAATGCGGGTAAGCTACTACAAACAGCATAGTGAACGCATTGTTGTGGCCAAGATAGATACGAAGCCCACACCTACTACAGTAGTACAAGTTTATATGCCAACTAGCTCTGCAGATGACGAAGAAATTGAAGAAATGTATGATGAAATAAAAGAAATTATTCAGATAGTGAAGGGAGACGAAAATTTAATAGTAATGGGTGACTGGATTTCGAGTGTAGGAAAAGGGAGAGAAGGAAACGTAGTAGGTGAATATGGATTGGGGCTAAGAAATGAGAGAGGAAGCCGCCTGGTAGAATTTTGCACAGAGCACAACTTAATCATAGCTAACACTTGGTTTAAGAATCATGATAGAAGGTTGTATACATGGAAGAACCCTGGAGATACTAAAAGGTATCAGATAGATTATATAATGGTAAGACAGAGATTTAGGAACCAGGTTTTAAATTGTAAGACGTTTCCAGGGGCAGATGCGGACTCTGACCACAATCTATTGGTTATGACCTGTAGATTAAAACTGAAGAAACTGCAAAAAGGTGGGAATTTAAGGAGATGGGACCTGGATAAACTGAAAGAACCAGAGGTTGTACAGAGTTTCAGGGAGAGCATAAGGGAACAATTGACAGGAATGGGGGAAAGAAATACAGTAGAAGAAGAATGGGTAGCTTTGAGGGATGAAGTAGTGAAGGCAGCAGAGGATCAAGTAGGTAAAAAGACGAGGGCTAGTAGAAACCCTTGGGTAACAGAAGAACTATTGAATTTAATTGATGAAAGGAGAAAAAATAAAAATGCAGTAAATGAAGCAGGCAAAAAGGAATACAAACGTCTCAAAAATGAGATCGACAGGAACTGCAGAATGGCTAAGCAGGGATGGCTAGAGGACAAATGTAAGGATGTAGAGGCTTATCTCACTAGGGGTAAGATAGATACTGCCTACAGGAAAATTAGAGAGACCTTTGGAGATAAGAGAACCACTTGTATGAACATCAAGAGCTCAGATGGAAACCCAGTTCTAAGCAAAGAAGGGAAAGCAGAAAGGTGGAAGGAGTATATAGAGGGTCTATACAAGGGCGATGTACTTGAGGACAATATTATGGAAATGGAAGAGGATGTAGATGAAGATGAAATGGGAGATACGATACTGCGTGAAGAGTTTGACAGAGCACTGAAAGACCTGAGTCGAAACAAGGCCCCCGGAATAGACAACATTCCATTGGAACTACTGACGGCCTTGGGAGAGCCAGTCCTGACAAAACTCTACCATCTGGTGAGCAATATGTATGAAACAGGCGAAATACCCTCAGACTTCAAGAAGAATGTAATAATTCCAATCCCAAAGAAAGCAGGTGTTGACAGATGTGAAAATTACCGAACAATCAGTTTAATAAGCCACAGCTGCAAAATACTAACACGAATTCTTTACAGACGAATGGAAAAACTAGTAGAAGCCGACCTCGGGGAAGATCAGTTTGGATTCCGTAGAAATACTGGAACACGTGGGGCAATACTGACCTTACGACTTATCTTAGAAGAAAGATTAAGGAAAGGCAAACCTACGTTTCTAGCATTTGTAGACTTAGAGAAAGCTTTTGACAATGTTGACTGGAATACTCTCTTTCAAATTCTAAAGGTGGCAGGGGTAAAATACAGGGAGCGAAAGGCTATTTACAATTTGTACAGAAACCAGATGGCAGTTATAAGAGTCGAGGGGCATGAGAGGGAAGCAGCGGTTGGGAAGGGAGTGAGACAGGGTTGTAGCCTCTCCCCAATGTTATTCAATCTGTATATTGAGCAAGCAGTAAAGGAAACAAAAGAAAAATTTGGAGTAGGTATTAAAATCCATGGAGAAGAAATAAAAACTTTGAGGTTCGCCGATGACATTGTAATTCTGTCAGAGACAGCAAAGGACTTGGAAGAGCAGTTGAACGGAATGGATGGTGTCTTGAAGGGAGGATATAAGATGAACATCAACAAAAGCAAAACGAGGATAATGGAATGTAGTCGAATTAAGTCGGGTGATGTTGAGGGTATTAGATTAGGAAATGAGACACTTAAAGTAGTAAAGGAGTTTTGCTATTTGGGGAGCAAAATAACTGATGATGGTCGAAGTAGAGAGGATATAAAATGTAGACTGGCAATGGCAAGGAAAGCGTTTCTGAAGAAGAGAAATTTGTTAACATCGAGTATAGATTTAAGTGTCAGGAAGTCATTTCTGAAAGTATTTGTATGGAGTGTAGCCATGTATGGAAGTGAAACATGGACGGTAAATAGTTTGGACAAGAAGAGAATAGAAGCTTTTGAAATGTGGTGCTACAGAAGAATGCTGAAGATTAGATGGGTAGATCACATAACTAATGAGGAAGTATTGAATAGGATTGGGGAGAAGAGAAGTTTGTGGCACAACTTGACCAGAAGAAGGGATCGGTTGGTAGGACATGTTCTGAGGCATCAAGGGATCACCAATTTAGTATTGGAAGGCAGCGTGGAGGGTAAAAATCGCAGGGGGAGACCAAGAGATGAATACACTAAGCAGATTCAGAAGGATGTAGGTTGCAGTAGGTACTGGGAGATGAAGAAGCTTGCACAGGATAGAGTAGCATGGAGAGTTGCATCAAACCAGTCTCAGGACTGAAGACAACAACAACAACAACAACAACATTATTATTACTAATATTTACTTTTGTGTCCTGGATCACATGATGTAGAAGAAGGAACATTTTCTGGATTTTGGTTTAGCGGTTCTTTCTGCCCACATTACTTTCCTTATCTCAGAACGGGCTCTTTGCCGCTCACCAGTCAAAGTTGTTTCGGCCTTATTGAATGGTGAATTTTCTGCCCAAAAATTTTTCCCTCTGGTACGTAAGTTATGCTGTTACTGTTTCCTTCAGATGTCCTTTTACTACACCGATAAATTTTGTTGTTAAAATTTTAGCTTTACTGCGAGGTTCGTACAATTCCGCAGTCTGTTTAGTTTATCTGGTTGGTTCCATTCTTTTAACGTGCTCATAGCATTTTAGCTTGCGTTTTTTTTTTCAAATCTGAGTACACTATTTTTAAGTTTATTTATTCTTAATCTGTAAGTTCCTCCTCCAGCATAATTTGGACTTAAAATATTCCTGATTACTTTTTGTTCTCTCGTTTGCATTTCTTAAACCCTTCTTTTTTTAAAACTGTCTTTTCAGCCCGATAAAGAAGACATTCTGGTTTCATGACCGTGCTTTATTGCCTTACTTTGTTTTATTTTGACATGCATTTTTGTTCTAAGACTCCTTTATAAGCCTCAAGGCTGTCTCCATTTCGTAACAACGAGTTTCGTAACCAGTCATTTCTAGACCAATCTCATGAATGGTTTCGCCTTAATATTTGGCTGAGAAACTCTCTTTAATCTCCTGTATTTAGTTCGTAGAATTTTGTTTTTTCAAATGATATTTGGAGCCCTACCCTTTCTGCTTTTTTTTCAAGAATTTCTGTTTGTTTTGGTGCAGGTCGACTGTCCTGACGTAGATGTGACAAATCGTCTGTAAAGGCTAAGCTGTCTGTTGTACTACTAATTCCTCCTAATTTGATTGGTTCGTATGTTTTAAGCTCTGATTTTAGATTTCGCAGCTCTTGGATTACTTTTTCTAAGAAACCAACTGTTCCAAAGTAATTTGGAGTCCCTCACCTTGTCTTACTCCTGTTTTATTTTCAAAATGTTCCGAAATTTCTCCCCTGAATTTTACTTTATATTTTGCACCATTTAAGGTTTCACTAATAACTGCTGTGGTTTTGAAGACCAAAGACTTTTTCTTTAGAAATTTGGAAAAGGGTCTTATATTTCACTAAATCATAAGCTTTTTTAAAATCTGCAAAGGTACAAATCACATCCTTATTGTAATTTTTTTGATATCAAGAATTATTTTCGTAATTAATATTTAATTTGGGTAAAATTCATTTAGTATGAAACCTGCTTGATATTCGCTGTGTTTGCATTCAACTTGTTGTTGTGCTTGGTCCAGGAGACATTGAGATAGAATTTTGTGTGGAACTGGAAGAAGGGAAATTTCTCTATAATTTTCAACATCAGGTATGTCTCCCTTTTCATGTAGCAGATGTATCAACGCAGTTTTCGAGTCATCTGGAATTTCTTCGTTTATCATGTGTTCTGCATAATCAATGTACTTTTGAGGTTTTGGGCCTGATAATTTCAGAAGTTCAGCTACAGTTCCTCCATCATCAGATACTTAGTTATTTTTAATCTTTCTGTAGTGCTTGTGAATCCGTATTATCTTTTAGGTGAAACTGCAGTGAAAATCTTTCTGTGTGTACACCACAACTTAGAATTCTTTTTAATATTTGCAAAGTTCTCTATGGCTTTCTTAATTGTTGAATGCCAATTGTCCATTTCCTTCTTGAAGAAGATATTTTGGTATTGGGACTCATTTAGTTTTGTTCTGAATGTTTTATAAAACGTTCTGCTTTTTCTCTTTTTTGTGCTTGTATTTGGTCAAATTCTTTTGCTAATAGCAGAGGGTGGATTTTACTACTATCAAATTTAGGTTTTCCTGAGATCCTTTTGCTGAATTTTTGGGACTTTTTCACTCGCATAGGTGGTGGTCTGTGTCAACAATTACTCCTTTGCGTACTAGAACGTTTGAAATATCTTTGTGGTATGGGTATGAGACTTACAATAATCACATCTCTGTAATTCATCCACCAAAGGAGTAGTTTACAAATCACTCGTTCAACCGATTCTTAAGTACTGTTCGTCATTTTGTGGCCCTTACCATGCAGGATTAATAGGAGAGGCAGGGAAGATCCAACGAATAGCGGCTCTTTCGCCACGGAATTGCTTACTCGGCGCGTGAGCGTTCAGGTATGCTCAAGAAACCCTATTGGCAGACGCTACAAGATAGTTGTGTGGCGGTTCCCTCTTTTAAAACGTACACTTACACTTACAAGTGTTAGAGTTCAGCCTAAATGTAAAGACTTTGTTTTGTAATTTGGCTTGGGTTAAGTAATGTATTAACGATCCTAAATAAAAAATCTCCTGGAAGAACAATCTGTCCGCGCAGACATCATAACTGGGACCCTATTTAAGCACCTAATTGCAAAAAAATTGTCCCGCCGCTACGAGCGCGTTTCATTACACAACTGAATACAAAACGTTTGTGGGAAGCATCGACTTGTGACAACGATTAAAAGCATTAAAAGTGTATATATATTTTCTCTTAGTATTTTGCCAGTTCCTTGTTTACTTATCGTTGTCGAAGAGGATTTTCGAATCTCAAAAATAAAATCAGTTTATTCGGTTACAGGGATATTAGTGAATTAGTCATTATTGTGTGTATTATGGAAGAATTCTATACGTTAATCCGCGGGGATCAATGATTGTAGGTCAGCATACGATTTAAAAACTACAAAATAGAATAAATTATGCGGATTTAAATCGCATACACTTTCATGTCAGTTTATTTTGTGAAGGACACAACTGACTGCTAAGGACCAAACAAAATACTTTTTTTCAGTAAAATTATAGTGATCGCGCGTCGTAGAACTAAGCACTTTGTGTGAATCACAATAATAACTGCATTAGCCCTCGTCTCGCGCAAATTTTCAACTCGTGAGAGAAGTTTAAATAGCTAGGGGAATGAATCCAACACAATGACTCGATAAGAAGGCAAATAAAGGAAGAGCTAGAAAATTAATCCTGGCCTACAACCTAATACAGAACAAGTATAACAAACGGGTATTTCCCGAAAAGGCCAAAACTGGACATTATAACTCGGTAAAGACCTGAAGGATCAAACGTTTCGGAGTGTCTAATTTTAAATTTAAAAAGGGGGGAGGGAAGCTTCAGGAACTCTAAAAGAGAGAACTAGGACTACAGAGGATTACTAATGGACTGGAAGAAGAGGAAACACGAAGAACACTACAAGTACACTGAAAATATCACGAACACAACGAGGAAGCGGAGGATGAAGTTCTGGGGACAACCTACTAAGGATTGTGATTGCAGACTGACCAAAAACATGTTCAACTATATCGTGGTGTTAAAGACCACATCTAAGCAGGTAGGTGAGGTGAAGGGGGATACGGCGGAAGTTGGAATTACGCCATAGATGGTTGCACAATAGACGAGAGTTCAAAATCAAAGTTAACAGTATAAAATCGTTTCAAAAGAAACCAACAAACAGGAAGACAAAACTGATTATTTCCGAGTAGAAGAGGAAAAAAAATGAGGAAGAATGAAGAGGTCGTGGGAGGAGAAGAGGAGAAAAGCTAATGAGCCTTAAATTTTTTGCGGTTTATAGTTGGCCAAGTCATAAAAAAGCTCTGTCGCTGTTTAATAATATTACAAGAGTTTTTAGTCGTTGTGGCCATAGACAGAAACTGAACCGTCGTGTAAACAAACGTACCCTCTGCGACGGGTCATAGACTGCACTGCTCAGCATCTGCTGTCTAAGACGACTGGAAGTAGGCTTTCTTATTTATATTAAGTATTTTGTTGTTACTATAGCGCGAATGGAACTTTGGCTAAAGCTAAAGCATCGAAAATCTTAAGTTTCTTTGCCATTCACTTTTCTAAACATTTAACCCACGTAATGTTGTATGAAATCTCACCGGACAGTAGGTTTCACTGTGCATGCCAGACTCGCCTACTTCGAAGTAGCAGACGTTGCTCGATTGTTTGAAAACAACTCTCAAGAGACACTACAATTTGGCCTTCCAGGCATCAAGCTGTTACAGTTCTTCGGAATAACCTAGCATCTGTACAACGTGTTACGTGATATGAACAACAGAGACAAATGGACAGCTCAAAAAGTAACAGATGCAACGATATTCTTAGATAAACTGATTACCAATCTGTGTGCCCTACAGAGAAGTAGTCTGATGTATGAATATCGCTTGACTACAATAAAAAATCGCTGCAAGGAAAGAGCACTACGCTTGTTGTATTATGAAGTTTGCCGTCTGGTTTGGCAAAAATATTAAACAGCTACTTGAAGAAGGAGATCAGAAATACTTAGCAAAAGCGGAAGATGTTTGTGATTCTATATCCACACAAAAGAGAAGAAGATGGCTCGAGAGATGGTTGATTGCAAGACACACTCGATCTGTGTAGAGAAACTCTCTGAGCTAGAGTGATTCAAAGAATTTCAAAGAATAATAAATGAAATGGGAAACAGTTTTAACAGACATAACACCATTTGACCAGTCTGAAAAACCTTTAAAAGAATAATCCGTATCTTATCACTATCAATGTGCAGATGATTGCCCGCCGGAGTGGCCGAGAGGTTCTAGGCGCTTCAGTCTGGAACCGCACGACCGCTGCGGTCGCAGGTTCGAATCCTGCACCGGGCATGGATGTGTGTGATGTCCTTAGGTTAGTTAGGTTTAAGTAGTTCTAAGTTCTAGGGGACTGATGACCTCAGATGTTAAGTCCCATAGTGCTCAGAGCCATTTGAACCACTTTGCAGTTGATTTTTGTGTCAAATATAGAAGAAATATTGGTAGGGTAGAGCTTGTTAAGGAAATAGCTGCTTTCAAATTCCAGTTGAAAGAGCTGATGAAGGTGACGGCCTGTTTGGATATTTTGAAGACTTTTTTCCAATGATGCTTTAAGAAAATTTAAACTAAAATTATAACAAAAACCTATAAAGGATGTTTTCTCAACCCTTAACAACAACTTTGTTTCTTTTATCTATAGTTGATAATTTGCGCATTATTAATAATTTACGAGCGTATAAAATCTGTCCTTTATAATACATCATAGTAATTCCATTGTACAGTAGCTGCCATAAACAGTGAAAATAATATACATCTTGTTTTACTTTAAATTTTGTTCAGAAACGTCATACGACGTGCAATTTTACACAGAATAATCATACTGCCATAAGGATAATTGTAAAATTATTCTAGATTGTGTATTACGAGGAGCGCCGCATGGGGTAGCCGTGCGGTCAGAGGCACCTTGCCACCGTTCGCGCGGCTCCCCCCATAGGAGGTTCGAGTCCTCCCTTGGGCATGTCTGTCTGTGTTGTCCTTAGTGTCAATTGGTTTAAGTTAGATCAAGTAGTGTGTAAGCCTAGGGACCGATGACCTCAGGACTTTTGTCCCATAGAACTTACCACAAATTGCCAAATTTTTATTACGAAGAGCGTTCAATAAGCAATACAACACATTTTTTCCGTGAAGGCAGATTGATTTTATTCAGGGTTCCAATACACTCTTTTAGCTATAAAAACCTGTTTTTTCAACATAATCCCCGTTCAAAGCGGCGGCCTTGCGCCACCTTACTGGGACGGCCTTCATGCCCGCCATGATACCACTGTTGTCAACGTCGGAGCCAGCGTCTTGCTGCATCAGTATCCAAGCCTTCCCCGTACTGCTTCCTGTAGAAGGCATCCTTCGTTGTGCCAAACAGATGTATGTCAGAAGGTGCGACATTCGGACTGTGGGGAACAATCCAATCAAGTTCCGTGAGCTCCTCTCTGGTGCGCAGACTTGTGTGAGGTCTTTTGTTGTCATGGAGAAGGAGAAGTTGGTTAGCATTTTTGTGGCGACGAACACGCTGACGTCATTTCTTCAATTTCCTGATGGTGGAACAATACACTTCGGAACTAATCGTTACACCATGAGTGAGGACAGCAAACAGAATAACCCTTTCAGAGTCCCAGAAGACAGTCACCATGACTTGACCGGCTCAGGGTGAGGCTTTGAACTCCTTCATCGGAGGAGAGGTGGTGTGGCGCACTCCATGGATGGCCGTTTTGTTTCCGAGTCGAAATGATTAACACATGCTTCATCCCCTATGACGATGTTTGAGAAAGATTGTCACGCTCAGCCTCGTTACGCGCAAACAATTCCGCACAGATCTTCCTTCGTTGCTCTGCATGGCTTACCGTTAGGCGCCAAAGAATCCAGCGGGCACAAACCTTTGAGTCCCCAACTGGTGGACGAGTGTGTCACCACTACCAACAGAGATGTCCAGCTGAGCAGCGAGGTAACTGACTGATCCGCCGATCATCTCGGATGAGAGTGTCCGCACGTTCAATCACTGCAGGAGTCACAGCTGTGTGCGGCCGGCCGGCACGCAGGAGATCGGACAGGTTTTCGTGGCCTTGGTGCAATGATGACTGGCAGCTCGCCTAATGACTCATAGTGCTTTTGTTACTTCCAGGTCTCTGTAGACATTCTGCAAGTGCCTATGAATATCTGCGATTCTTTGGTTGTCCGTCAAAGAAAACTCAGTGAAAGAACACACCTCAGTTACAGACGCCATTTTAAAGACTACGTACAGCTGCACCACCATCGGAAATTCATGGAAGTACAGGGATGTCACACAACAAATTCCGCATTCTTTCGACCAAACTTGGTCGACAAAAAAATGTGTTGCATTAATTATTGAAAGGCCCGCGTATAGCGTGAGATAACAATCATGTGACCTAAGCCTGAAATACAAAGCGCAGAAAAAATTAATTTATTGTTTGGAATATTTTTCATCCATACATTTCATTTAAGTAATATTTTTCAATAGTGGTACGTTTTTCTGAAAAACACGTAATTCTAATACAAAACCTGCTTTGTTTGGGCAGAAAAAGTTGCAGGAAAGTAGTTTAGTTTTATGGGAAGGGGCTAGGTTTAGTACTTCTGCCAGGGGCGCAGAATCATCTCGTTGCAGCTCTGAGTAGATATGCAGCAGATGTTTACAAAACTATTAATAAAAGGATGCTTTCCCACTAGTTGCCCGTTTCCCATCATTCAACAACTATATAGCAGTCATTATATTCCGTTGACCCGGTTAATTTAATACGTTACGGGGAAGGAGCAATGAAAAACGCATGTAACTGGACCGTTACAGGTGTTTTACATCACGAAGACGTTTAGTATAGAAATTCCGAGAAATTACATTCTATGAAGAGTCGTGAAACGTATTACTTCCTCCCACATACGTCTCGCGAAATGACGACGAGATAATCAGTGAAACTACATCTCCTACGAAGTTTTACCGAGAGTCGTCCTTCCCTCGCTGTCATTCGCGATTGGAACGGGAAATAGGGGTGGGGGAGAAGGTAGCGGTACTAAAAGTACCCCGCTCCACACGTTATAAGGTAAGGTGACTTGCAGAGTGTACAGTCTTTCTGATATCTCCGACAGTTGACTACATATCTCACACTAATATTGCTAACATTACAGACCACGCAACTTTCAGAGATTAGTAAAGACCAAGACAGGAAAAAAATTTTGCAAAGGAGGACTGTCCATCTTCGCTATTGTAAAACACGTCTCTTCTCCTGAATAAGTATACACAGCAGTTCAGAACCCATACGTACTGGAATATTTTTTCTTCTTTTGGTCCGTACTGGCACCTTCCAAAATACGGGAAGCAATGAGCTTGAAGTAGAGGAGATTTGCTTCACAGTATCGAAGATGAAGTGCTCATATCTCTTATGGTAGGCATTTGACAGGCAACGTTTACTAGACTCTTTTGCTTCAAATGATCGTTCTGTCATATCCCCGAATATAGACCATTCCTTCTGGGACACCAAGTATATTTTTACATAACAACTCACTAATTATTACAGGTGGTTCCCTGTGTATCGTTTGTGAACGCTGTATGTCCTTAAACGAGATTTTCAATGTCTGATCAAAAGTATCTGGACACCTCTTATGAAATGCGAAATTGACCACTAGATGTCAAGAGAGGTGGACCCGCCTGTCTAGAAGAAGGCAGGGACTACTGTGTTATCAGTAGAGAATCAGTAACATCAAACCGTGTCAGTCGGAAGAGCTCTGTAAATTCGAACTTGGACTAGTCATTAAACGTCATCTGAGTAACAAATCCATCAGGAACATTTCAAACCTTCTAAAGCTGCCAAAATCAACTGTTGATTATGTGACTCTGAAGTGGAAACGCCAAGGAACAACCACAGCTAAACCGAGACCCGTCAGACCTCATAATATTATTTCGACGGACAGGGACTATCGAGCATAAAGGAATCGCTCTGAACTCCCAAGTACCACCAGTAGTCCAGATAGCACAATGACTGTGCGTAGGGAGTTAGAAAGAATTGGGTAAAAAGGTCGAACAGCTCCTCATAAGCCACACATTACCATAGTGAGTGCAAAGCGACGGTTAAAGTGGCGTAAAGAGCTACGTCACTGGGCAGTAATTGTTTGGAAACGAGTGATTTGGATGATGAATCACGTTATATACTGTGGGAATTCAATGGAAGGTTTTCGGTTTTGGGAATGCATACCAAACGTTACCTGCCACTACTTGTAGTGTCAACAAAGAAGTATGCAGTAGGGGTTGGTATTATGGTATGGGGGCGTTTTTTGTGCATAAATGTGGTCCCCGTATTGCGCTTAAGAAAATGATAGATGCAGAAAGATATGAACATATTTAACAGTACTATGTACTGCTTACAGTAGAGAAACATTTCGGATACGATGACTGATTGTATCAGCTTGACAATGCACCCTGCCATAAAGCAGCATCTGTTAGGTAATGTAAATGGATAAGAACACTCATGCAATACAGCGGCCTGCCCTAAGTTCCAATCTTAACCCAACGGAATACCTTTGCTATGGGTTATAACGTCGACTTCACACCACACTCCAGCGTCCAATATCATTACTGTTAAAGCCAGCCTAGTCGTCAAATATGGGGTGTTTAGGAAATCTGCTTTCTCGAACCGCTAGACAACATTAAAAAAAAGCGTATTACTGAGTTTTATTACAAAAGGAAAAAGAGTGCAATACTTAACTTTGACTATTACACAGAAGTGTCGCAAGCAAAGAGCGACATGCAAAATAACCAATGTTCTTCAATATAGACTACTCTAAGTCGCTGCTATACAAGTGCCTAATCTTGAAGCTACTCTTCAACTGGGCCGTGACCAGTCGGGCGCGACGCTAAGTCCTCTTTACACAGGCCCGCTGCTGTCTCGTTGTCGCCCTGGAGGGGTGTCGGTCAGCGTGCGATTGGCTGACGTTTTCTGACAGCCTTCTCTTCTCTATCGTTTCCGACTGGCATGCCGGCGCTTGACTTCACGCCGTGACAATTACCATCTCACGTTTTGGGTTATGAGGAAGAATATGCTGCTATTCCACCACAAACAGTCAAACATTTCATTGAAAGCGTCCTAAGCAGATTTTAAACCGTCATAAATGCGAAGGATGGGTACGCTCCGTAATAATGTCCACCAACATCTACCCAGATGTCTTATCAGGTAGTGCATATAGCTTCATTCTACAGCAGAATATTCCCCCATAGATGGACAGACTCGAAAATGGTCATCTTAAACCCCGATAACAACACTACCTTCTACAATTTCCACATGTATGAATGTGACTCTTCATATGCTGTACAGCTCTACTTAACTGTGAGTGCCTGCATTACACGTTAAAATTCTCGATCGTAACATTAGTAGTGAGAGCGAGGTTTCAAATGGTTCAAATGGCTCTAAGCACTATGGGACTTAACATCTGAGGTCATCAGTCCCCTAGACTTAGAACTACTTAAACCTAACTAACGTAAGGACATCACACACATCCACTGCCGAGGTAGGATTCGAACCTGCGACCGTAGCAGCAGCGCGGTTCCGGACTAAAGCGCCTGGAATCGCTCGGCCACAGTGGCTGGCGAGAGCGAGGACGTCAAGTTATAGGACGCAGTGACAACCATTTTGCCACAAAATTTCTTCAGTGCCTTTTCTGGAAGAAAAAGGGAAGTGCGACTCACACGGTCTATTCTGCATTTAGGAGAAAACACATTACTTTAACATTATCCTAAATGCTCTTCACCGCGGTCTTGTTTAAAGGGAGTCACGCTGTTAGACTATTACTACAATACACGAATACACACAAAAGATTGAAGATGACGGACGCTTGTGCAAAGAAAGGTAGCTGAGCTTAAACATAAATATAACGTAATTAGTATTATCCATGGTCTGGGATCTTACCAAGTTTTATTAACGAGAACAATAGCAAAAGTTGAACGATGATCTACCCAAGTCGTCGTTTCATTCTTTCTGTGTGAAAGTGTAACAGAAGTGCTAAAAAATAAGCCAGAGATGGATGCTCCGAGAAAGGCTCTAAAGATATGTGCGAGTCTTACAGTCAAAATACCGAGGGTGTGTGTTCCAGTGCAGTAGTTTATCACTCCTGCTTTCGCGGGGCTGGCGTCGTCTGCGCAGATGGGGACGCCAGAACCAGTTTCTGCCAGCTGGTGGTAGTAAAGCGCTTTGTCCAGCCTGGAGATGAAGAGTTGTTCTTTCCATAATGCGGCTGAACGCTTTGTGGTTGGAGCGTACTAGGCTGTCTTAACGGGTTGTGAGTTTCCCATGAAGTCTGGTGTTTTCAGCACTGTTGCAAATAAAGTTCTATATAAAGTACTGGCAGGAAGCAATAATTGCTGTAGAGTGGTACTAGCAGGAGTAGGAAATGGCCAATGGAAGTGTCTGTATGTTGGTCTGGAGACTCACTGACTGGAAGGCCATAATGCTGAAACAATTTCGTGGAGCAGTTTTTGAGATTGTGAAATCTAGAAGTCAGTATGCAGTCCTTCCGGGTACTGGAATCGTGAGCTTTCTGAACTGGTAGTGCAGGTTCTAGTCTATCACTTAAGAAATTAGTGATTAGTGACGACGGAATATTTCTCCCACTATGAGAAAGTAAAAGAATTTGTGGTGAATTTTTCATACATTGATGCGGAGGTAAATTTGCGGTTTAACGTGTATGCATGTAATTACTAGGGGTCATTAGCTAATTGGAGGTGTGGTTTGATAGAATATATAGACTTGGTGAGGACTAGTGGAAGCCAAACATTACATTCGTTTCCGTGAGTACTAGAAGCGCCGTTTCTTGTGTGCTTTGTAACCTATTGACTTTAAAATTGTGACTGTAAGACTCTGCTGAGACTTATAACCAACGTGGGGAAGCAGTACCGCCTGTCCACTCCATTCCCTCATTAAGAAAAAGGGTTTAGGTTAATGATAATTGGGCATTGAATCAGAGATTCTTACAGTACACGTAGTCACGATCTCAACGATATCAATCACCGAAATATTGCTTAATTAGTTAAAAAAATAATAAAATCTATCAGTCAATTTACGCATTAAAATCAGTTTTCCCTAGCCATCGGAAACCATCGATTGCTTGCCTAAATACAGGTATATAGAATTAATTTTTAGTTCTCCTATAAATTAATATATAAAAGCCACACGATGGAGAAAAATCAGTAGAAGTTCTGGGCCGTCGCGTTCAAATTTCGGCTGCAAACACGCCGTTGCATACGAATCCTAGCTCTTCCCACTTTCAGTTACATGGCGCCCGGGCAAGCCAGTAGGTGAGGCGCGCCTTCTGCAGGAAGCAGCAGGAACCGTATTCTCTGCCATTCGTGGTAATTTTAGCTATAGCAACCCTTTTCTCTCAGAGAGGACACACTGCGGTGAGTCCCATTCCGTTGCAGTTCTTGCTCGGTATCACAATGTTCCTTCGCCTTGGAAGTAGCCTTCTGCTGAGTCAGTCCGTTTTAATTAGCATTGTCTGTGACAGAATGCTCGTAACTACTTTTCCCGTTTTTATTACGCGATTACGCCACTTCCACACCGAGCAGCCAGCACTGCGATTTCTTCAATGTTGCGCGCTAAGCTTTTTCGCGCTGTCTCTGTCTGTTACATTCGTGACCCCCACATGAATAATCACTTTCTTTCGTGATAATCAACCCCGATAGTTCCTCCAGACTCTCCAAATACAACTTTCTAGGGACTGGATGAGTTGTTATCTATTACTCATACACGATCCAGTCACATTAATGTGACCCCCACTATGTTTGATGCCAATCTGTAATAACCACTCACAGAAGGTAGGAGGCAGCACTAGCAGCGGAGGGTATATAAAGTGCGTCGAGGGAACATGGAGAACTCCTCTGCTACGCCCATCCCGCCTGGATCTCCACCCCTCCTACCTTTTACAAATCCCTTCAAATCCTGGAACGCCATGCGCTCCGCCTCGCCTATTGCATCAGCCTCCCCTCCCCCACGCGGATCCTGTATGACCTCATTCCGTTGCCACACGTCCTCCTTTTCCTCTAACGGATACGGATCCTCTACACATCCCACAAACTTGATCCCCCTCACCCGCTTGTCTCTCCCATCCTCTCCCACCCCCGTCTGCTGCGGCACCTGTATTCCCACATCCCACCTGCTCTCCATCTCTCCACTCTCCATACCCTCGCCCTATGTGGCTTCCGCCAACTCCCCCTCCTTGATGATGCCCTCATCCCCTCCATCTACCCCTCCTACCAACTTTGATCCTTCCTTTCCACCCCCTGTGTTTTCCCCGCCAGTGTTCATGATGTGTGCCTTCATGATATTGATTCAGTGTTCCGTCGTTTGTGCTCCATCGTTCACATGTGTCATTTCTGTCATCTATGCTCGTATGCTAGTGCTGAACATTTTTTTTTTATTTCACTGCGCCTGTGGACGGCTCCATGTTTTTTAACTTTGTCTACTGTTTTTTATCCACCATTTTGTTTTGTTGTTTCTATGTCTTCTTTCTGCACTAATTGTAATATCTGTGGCTAAAGAGCGGCGTAGTTTGCCGCTGCCGGCCTACCTGTACTGGTATGAAAATAACAACAAAGAAAGGAACACGGATAACAGTGGAGTCGTTGTTGTAATGCAGAAAGAGAGCGATGTACCTCTACATCAATTGTCTGAAGTCAAAAATGGGCATGATAATTGGCTTTCGGGCCAAAGGTGGAATAACTTCCATTTGTTAATCTGTTACCAAACTATCAGTTTAATAAGTCATGGCTGCAAAATACTAACACGAATTCTTTACGGACGAATGGAAAAACTGGTAGAAGCCGACCTCGGGGAAGATCAGTTTGGATTCCATACAAATATTGCAACACGTGAGGCAATACTGACCCTACGACTCATCTTAGAAAATAGATTGAGGAAAGGCAAATCTACGTTCAAATGGCTCTGAGCACTATGGGACTCAACTGCTGAGGTCATTAGTCCCCTAGAACGTAGAACTAGTTAAACCTAACTAACCTAAGGACATCACAAACATCCATGCCCGAGGCAGAATTCGAACCTGCGACCGTAGCGGTCTTGCGGTTCCAGACTGCAGCGCCTTTAACCGCACGGCCACTTCGGCCGGCGGCAAATCTACGTTTCTAGCATTTGTAGACTTAGAGAAAGCTTTTGACAATGTAGACTGGAATACTCTCTTTCAAATTTTGAAGGTGGCAGGGGTAAAATACAGGGAGCGAAAGGCTATTTACAATTTATACATAAACCAGATGGCAGTTACAAGAGTCAAGGGACATGAAAGGGAGGCAGTGGTTGGGAAGGGAGTGAGACAGGGTTGTAGCCTCTCCCCAATGTTATTCAATCTGTATATTGAGTAAGCAGTAAAGGAAACAAAAGAAAAATTCACAGTAGGTATTAAAATCCATGGATAAGAAATAAAAACTTTGCGGTTCGCCGATGAAATTGTAATTCTGTCAGAGACAGCAAAAAACTTGGAAGAGCAGCTGAACGGAAGGGATAGTGTCTTGAAAGGAGGATATAAGATGAACATCAACAAAAGCAAAACGAGGATAATGGGATGTAGTCGAATTAAGTCGAGTGATGCTTAGGGAATTAGATTAGGAAATGAGACACTTAAAGTAGTAAAGGAGTTTTGCTATTTGGGGAGAAAAATAACTGATGATGGTCGAAGTAGATGCGATGTTGAAGGTTCGAAGTAGAGAGGATATAAAATGTAGACTGGCAATGGCAAGGAAAGCGTTTCTGAAGAAGAGAAATTTGTTAACATAGAGTACAGATTTAAGCGTCAGGAAGTCGTTTCTGAAAGTACTTGTGTGGAGTGTAGCCATGTATGGAAGTGAAGCATGGACGATGAATAGTTTGGACAAGAAGAGAATTGAAGCTTTCGTAATGTGGTGCCACAGAAGAATGCTGAAGATTAGATGGGTAGATCACATAACTTGACTAGAAGAAGGGATTGGTTGGTAGGACATGTTCTAAGGCATCAAGGGATCACCAATTTAGTATTGGAGGGCAACGTGCAGGGTAAAAATCGTAGAGGAAGACAAGAGATGAATACACTAAGCAGATTCAGAAGGATGTAGGTTGCAGTAGATACTGAGAGATGAAGAAGCTTGCACAGGATAGAGTAGCATGGAGAGCTGCATCAAACCAGTCTCAGGACTGAAGACCATCAGTTACAGATTCTGATGAGACGTAGGCATGTTGTAGAGGGACCTCTGCTGAGTATCTGGATAGCGGATTTTCATGCGATGGCCAATAATTCCCGAAAACATCGATGTTGAAGTTTCGTGCATAACTTCTATATCTGTAACGCTTGTTATGTTTCTATTACGAGGAAGTGGCGCAGCGGCTAAGGTGGCCTTTTTCTTTTTTTTTTTAATTTCAGTTTGTAGGCTTTCGGGTCGTACCCATTCAGCCGTCTCAGTAAAGGAAAAACGATACGACATTGTATTAGAGTCGATTTTCTTGTCAGTTACGACGATACGAACGTAAGGACTACACAACGCTCAGCCGCCGAGACGAGAAAATCTCCGACCCGGCAGGTAATCGAACCCAGGCTTAAATTCAAGGTTGATACGCTGGAGCTGCAGGTTCAAATCCCGCCCGTGTATTTCCTTTCCTTTCAATTTCATCGTACAGAATATCCTTAAATAGTATACGTCATGCAAAGTTATTCAGATGTAGTCATTTACGCCACAGTAATTTCATTTCTAAATCGATAGTTACAGCACATTTTCTCTAAACCTGTATTTAGTTTGGTATAGAATATATTACAGAAACGTCTTACTCGCTTTCGCTTGCATCACCTGCTCTGCTAGAGTAATTATGGGTGACATTTGTCGCAGAAGCAACCGAAACACAAATTCGTAGAACACAACGCTAATTTAATGAAAGCTTCTGCCTTGCAGGGGCATGGATTTTCCATGCGATTTTAAGCGATACTCGGAAAACACAGGTCGCTTACATTCAAAAAGATTTTGTTGCAACCGGTTGGCTGTTTTATACCTATCATATTCTTGTACGGCTGCTGTCTCATAGGCAAGTGTTAAGTTCTAGGAGAAAGATTGTTCTTCCTTTGACCAACTACGATGCGAACCACACATATTTGATTATTCCTATGAAAGCAGGTGCACTAAATTCATGCATAATTAATCAATGTATGTTCATGGAATCTTCCCTCTATGCGATTTCTCTATTAGTCTTTATAAGTTTGTGTGCATTTTCAATTTTTTTCGTGAGAATTTTAACCCGCTTGAAAAAATAAACATTACAGGGCTGAGGAATTGTTGCACATTTGGATGAGCTACTATTTAGAGTGCAGATGCATGCTTTTCTTCCATATACAAATATTTTATTGCATTGTGTCTGATCAGTCGGCCCTCCACACTAATCAAAAGAGTGTTGTCCAAATATTTAGAATCTTAACTGTGAACCACAAACAGAATACAAATTTGTAGAATGTTTGCCGTTATGATTGATACTTTAATGAAATTAACAAGGGGGAAACGACTACTTTTTAATAATTTTGCATGACATATACTACTTAATGATACTCTGTTCGATTCAGTTGATAAAAAGGAAAGTACCCGGGTAGGCTTCGAACATGTATCGCCAGCGCGGTAGCCATGATCCTTAGCTGTTGCGCTACTTCCTCGTGGACGAAATCTGAGTAACGCTGCATAAAACTTCAATACCACTTTTTTCGGAAACTAGGGGTGAAAGGGAGGGGGGGGAGGCGGAATGTTGCTAGCCAGACATTCAAGACAAGTCCCTCTACAATATGTCAAAGACTCATCGAAATCCGCTATTAACGGGCGTGATGGTCCCTTGTAAGACCTCTGTGGACGCGGTTGCGAATAAAGCTTCACATTACGCCACCAAAAGCTTGGAGAAAGATAAGTATGGAATGATTCAGTAAAAATCTAGGAACATAATCATGCGGTTAAAGAAATTTTGGCACGGTGTGGGAAAGGAAGAAAATTAATTTTTTTTTTCGACTTTTCCTCTACCGAGAACTGCACGGTGGCTTGCGTACTACAAATAGATACCGTACGTAAAAACTGTTAGTACTTTTGATAAAAACGTTCCCTAATTCGCTATCATCTTCTACAGCAGAGCACACTTCTCTCGACGAAAAAAAAAAGCAGCAGTGTTAAGGTCTTTGGCAATGCGTATACCTGTACAGCTGGGCTGCGAGAAATAATGCTGTGGCTGTGTGGAGGCGATCGCGGGAATCGTTCCGACACGGAGCGCATCCATCTACAGCCGGCGGCTTTCTTGCAGCGACGGGGCGTGTCAGCGCGGCCACAGCTGTCGGCGAACGGTGCCTGACGGGCATCGCTCCATCGCGCACGCTTTCCCCAGCTGTGCCGCATGGCCTCTGCGATCCACCGCTCTAGGGCACCGCCTGCTTCCACTGTCGGAACAGAGGCCCCACAATCCCGTAAGTAGTCTGTGGTGAACAGCGGATAAATTGAATAGCGGCCATTGTGGTGGTAAACTTGCGTGCGAAATCTCCTCTTGGTTACACTTCAGTCATTAAAATTCGATAGTTAAAACAAAGTATGATAGACCCTGAGGTCTACAAAAATAATTGAATTCTGTTATGCATGGTTCGAAAACCTAAAGATAAATGGAACAGCACTATTTTTCAGCCTTCTGCAATTCATAGTTCACAAGAAGCAACTTTCCTCTAAATGATCCGAACATAGGAAATGGTTCTCTATCGGTCGCAAACCTTGCCTCCTGACAGCATTTAACCATTTTTCTAAAATATGTGGTTTAGAAATGGTAAACATGCAATTAAATGCACGTCTATTATATTATCACGTTGTTGACACAATATCAGACAAGTGCATTAAACTACAAAAATCTAAAAACGTCCACGAACCTATGAAAGTAATATTGGTCCCTTTATCGGATTTATTTGTGCAATTAAACGCTGCGCAACTCTTCACCACCTTTTTTCCCACTTAAACTGGAATCTGCAGACATTACTATTACGACTAATAAATACAGTATATCTCCCCATGCTCTTTTCCCCAAAGACCTCTTTAATTTTTCTGTAGGCTGTATCTATCTTTCCCATAATGAAAGGAGTATATACACGATGTATATAATGAAGATACCCTTGAAGGCAACATTATAGAAAGGGAAGAGGGCATAGTTGAAGATGAGATGAGATGTATGACACTGCGTGAAGAAATTGGCAGAGATCTGAAAGACATAAGTCGAAACAAGGCCCCAGGAGTAGATAATATTCCGTCAGACTTGCTGACAGCTTTCGGAGAACCAGCCATGACAAAACTTTTCCATCTTTTATGCAAGATGTATGAGACAGGCGAAATACCCTCAGACTTCAAGAACCACGTGAGAATCGCAATTCCAAAGAAAGTAGTTACTGATAAGTGTGAAAATTACCGAACTATCAGTTTAATAAGTTACGGTTGCAGAATACAAACACGAATTCGTCACTGGAGAATGGAAAAACTGGTAGAAATGGACCTTGTGGAAGATCAGTTTGGATTCCGGAGAAATGCAGGAACACGTGAGGCAATACCGACCGTCCGACATACTGAGAAGTTAGGTTAAGGAAAGACAAATCTACGTTTATAGCATTTGTACACTTAGATGTTGACTGGAATATTCTCTTTGAAATTCTGAATGTAGCAAGGGTAAAATACGAGGAACGAAAGGCAATTTACTATTTGTACAGAAACCAGACGGCAGTAATAAGAGTCTAGGGGCATGGAAGGAAAACAGTGGTTGAGAAAGGAGTGAGACAGGGTTATAGCTTATGCCCGATGTTGTTCTATCTGTACATAGAACAAGCAGTAAAGGAAACCAAAGAAGAATCTGGAGCAGGAATCAAAGTCCAGGGAAAAGAAATAAAAACTTTGTCATTTGCTGATGACACTAATTCTGTCAGAGACAGCAAAGGACTTGGAAGAGCAGTTGAACGGAATGGACATTGTCTTGAAAGGAGGATGTAGGATGAACATCAACAAAAGCAAGACAAGGATAACGGAATGTAGTTGAATTAAGTCACGCAATGCTTAGGGAATTTCATTAGGAGACGACTTACTTAAAGTAGATGAGTTTTGCTATTTGGGCAGCAAAATAACTGATGATGGACGAAGTAGAGTGGATATAAAATGTAGACTGGCTATGGCAAGAAATGAATTCCTGAAATAGAGAAATTTTAACATCGAATATAGATTTAAGTGTGCGAAATCTTTTCTGAAACTATTTGTCTGGAGTGTAGCCATGTATGGAAGTGAAACACTGACGATATACAGTTTAGGCAAAATGGGAGTAGAAACCTTCGAAATGTGATGCTACTGAAGAATTCTGAACATTAGATGGGTAGATCGCCTAACTAATTAGGATGTACTGAATAGAATTGGAGAGACAAGAAATTTGTGGCAAAACTTGACTGAAAAGAGGGGTTAGTTAATAGGACACATTTTGAGACATCAACGGATCACCGATTTAGTGTTGGAGGGAAGTGTCGGAGGGTAAAAATAGTAGAGGCAGACCAAGAGATGAATACAGTAAGCAGATTCAGAAGTATGTAGGGTGCAGTAGTTATTCGAAGATGAAGAGGCTTGCACAGGACAGAGTAGCAGGGAGCAGCTGCAGCAAAACAGACAACAAAAGCAACATCTCCCCTCCCTCCCCCTCTTCCCCCATACATAATGTTCGGTCTATGTCCTTAAAAGGTACAAAAGACTTCTACTTAATAGACTCTTACCAACACAATGGTATCCAACCGATGGTTAAAAATACCTCACGACTGCAGCGCCCTCTGGGAATCTAGGTATTTGTACAAGGTCTTTGGTCAGAACCAGGAGCACAAGGAACCAACTTAAATATCACAGATTTATAATAAGACAGCTACATACGTAACGAGTACTCTCCCTTTTGCCTTTGTCTTTGATTATCCGCTGTGTCTGATGTAGCGTTAGTTACCTCTGTACCCGCGTTTGTGAACAAATGAACGTTTGAACAACATTGAACACGAAAAATCTTGCAATTATGCACTCGTTTCGAACAAAATAGCGATAATGTAACTATTCTCTTTGTTGTTCTCTTCGGCCCGAATACTGGTTTGACGCAGTTATCTACACTACTTTATATAGTCGAAGCCTCACCATCCCTCAAAAACCACTACAACCTACATCCTCTTGAAGACAAGCACATTATTCTTTCCTAATCTCTCTCTGCAATTTTTAAATCCCGTACTTCCTTTCATTATCAAATTGACTATTTCTTAACGCCTCTTGTGTTCTATTAACCGATCCTTTCTTTTAGTAAAATTCTACCATAAATTTCTTTTTTTCCCAGTTAGGTCAAGTCCGTCCTCTGTAACCTCCCCCTCACTTATCGACCTTAATGACAGTGAAAAATTAAACCGCGTGCACCTAATGGAAATTTGGGAAAAGCAATCGTCACCGAAGTTAATTTGTCGATAAAGAGGGAGGAAAGGGTTACATCTAAATGAAAGGAAAAATGCAAATGAAATTGGTGAAAATTAATTTTGAGGAAAGGGTAAAATTAATAAAGAAAGTAAATGTGCGGCCGTTACGTTAACAATTACGTTGGGGGAAATTACGGTCGCCAGTCCTAAGGACAATTACTATAGTAACTGAAAAAGAAAGGTTATTACACATATAATTAGCACTAGAAGCGTGGCATCTGAAGGTTGACACGTGTAGTGTGAAAACTGAAAGTTTGTCAGAAGTAATAAATTTCGCTACACTCTGACTTAATTTAGCAAAAGAATTAATAAAACCGGAAAATTGAAAGTTAATTTAGGGACTGAAATTGATAGTGAACTTTGTTTCTGAAGCACCATGAAATTCAATAAAATAAAGTTAGTCTTGGGTTACCTCAACAATCATTTCAAAAGCTACTTGAATCTACGCAATTTAGAAATAAGAGATTTAACTTTGAACTTGAATTAAATGATTCTGAACAATTAATAATAGTAAAATTTAGTACGTACCAAGCTGAGATGCAGTCACAGGTAAGCTAAAATATGGTAACAAAACACGCACTCGTAATTTCTGCTTGTGTAATCTAAATATTGTAGCCAGCTATGAATACTTTAACTGAACTTTGAAATTAAAACAGTGAAATGGAATGATATTACTTTAATGCTGGCGTATGAATTTCAATGACACTCGGGTTCATTCCAGAAAAGGAAGGGACCCTGCTTGGTAATGAAATTGGGACAACGAGCAACAAAGCTTCATGCTAAGTTGTTGTATTTTATGATGCAACAGTTTGAAAAGCTCAGGTCTGCCATACAGTTCTAAAACTTAACGTGCTTTTAGTCTTCCTTGTTGGTTGATTGAAGGTTTGCAGTCGTCGATCGGGGAGGTGGCGACAGTCACTCACTGTCGGCCGTCGCTGTTGCAGAAGCTGCACGTTGGCGCGCCTTCTTCTCGACACGGTCACCAGGCGAAACGGGCTCTTGATGTGCGCCAGCTAATGCTTCCCGTCCGCGACACCGTATCAGAAACTATCACCGAGCGAGGTGGCGCAGTGGTTAGACACTGGACTCGCATTCGGAAGGACGACGGTTCAATCCCGCGTCCGGCCATCCTGATTTAGGTTTTCCGTGATTTCCCTAAATCACTCTAGGCAAATGCCGGGATGGTTCCTTTGAAAGGGCACGGCCGACTTCCTTCCCCATCCTTCCCTAATACGATGAGACCGATGACCACGCTGTCTGGTCTCCTTCCCCAACCAACCAACCAACCATCAGAAACTATCATAGCAAGTCGAGCGCAATTACATGCTGCCAAACCCTGAAAGCGCGGCAATTCGCGGGTGCGTCACACAACACACCTCTGCTCCACCGCCCTACTCCAGCCAGACTCCCTCTGCCCGCGCTCCATGCGGCAGAGTTAACACTACCAAAGATCCTAAACACTTTGGTTCTCCACACGACCTATCGAAGTAATCATTCGATAGCATAGTTTTTCCTAGGCCAGACCCAGCGTAAAAATACAAATAATATTTACAAAACAAACCAATTATACATCGACATAAATGCATAAATATATATGTATACAAATAGTAAAACAATTACAATACATAAAGACACAGAAATGTCATATCTTCAGGTAACAAAATAAGGAAAAAAATTACAGTACAATAGATGCAAATAGGAGGATATGCATTTCCGGCGTTACACCTCAACAGCTATTCGATATACCCGTAGTAACGCTCCTCAAATCCTGGTGCGCTTAGTTCTTGTGTTAGAGAGATCAGTTACAAATTTTCCCTTGTCATGCATTCTGTTAGAGTTAATACCTCGCTGCTCTATACTTCTGTTATTTGTCTGAAAGATTTTTAGTCTGACTACGGCTCAATGATCTTGACAATCTGGCTGCGAAATAGGGAAGGAAGGAAGGAAGATTGGGTTTAACGTCCCGTCGACATAGAGGTCATTAGAGAGGGAGCACAAGCTCGGATTGTGTCAGGATGGAGAGAGAACTCGACCGTGTCCTTTCAAAGGAACCACCCCAGTATTTCCCTGGAGCGATTCGGGGAAATCATGGAAAACCTAAATCAGAATGTTCGGACGCGGGTTTGAACCATCATCCTCGCGAATGCAAGTCCAGTGTACTAACCACTGCGCCACTTCGCTCGGTAGTCTGTCTCTGAGCTTTAATCTCAAGATTTCCAATGACGTGATATCACATCGCGTGATAGCTCTGTAATATTTCTTACTTTAGAAAAATTACGTGTAAGAGCAAGTGAATTCTTGAGTCTTATTCCTTGTGTTTGGGTGGTTGGTTGACTTTGGGGAAGGGACCAAACAGCGAGGTCATCGGTCCCATCTGATTAAGGAAGGATGGGGAAGGAAGTCGGCAGCGCCCTTTCAGAGGGCGATTTAGGGAAATCATGAAAACCTAAATCAGGATGGCCGGACGCGGGTTTGAACCGTCGTCCTTCCGAATGCGAGTCCAGTGTATCCTTTGTGATGAAAATTTTTATAACATTTACCTTTCAACAGCGTCTCTCAGGTTCCTTCTTGCTATTTTATTCAGTTTATTTAAGATGAAAACCGCGACCAAATTTTGACAAGTTCGTTCATTTATTAACTAGTCACAGATGAGTGGCAAACATGTTCACAACTCAACGGTCAGGGACATAATGCCCTCTGTCCACACTTCCCGTCATTCAGTTCACTCGCAACAGCTTTTAGCGGGTAGGTTGTATACCTTTTATATTCTGTATCTAGTTTACTTCTTTTAACATGTAGCCTACTGGCATGCTCAAAAGTATCCGAACGACCTGAATTGCATTTCACCTGATTTGCGTGCAGCCCACATAACGCAACAGTCTTGCAGGTCCTGTAATCTCATTTCGGTACACTCCCTTGACTATACAAAATGGGTACCACAAATGACCACTAGAAAGTACTGCTCTGTATTGTAATAACTCCAAGTGTAAATTAATACCGCGGTACTAAAAATATGCGAGAAGCTGTGCAGTACACTGCTGCATCCATTTTCAATAAGCTACCACAAGAATTCAGTCTTAGCAGTAATACACGCTCTTTCAAATCGAAACTGAAGAGTTTCCTCATGGGGCACTCCTTTTATTCTGTGGAGGAGTTCCCGAAAAAATTAATCTGATTCCTATGTTATATGTTGATTGCGTTTACATAAAATTATGGCTTATCTCTTTTTGGGGTTGATAGACATTTTATTTTCTCTGTTATTACTTTTCTGTTTTAATTTCATGTACTGACACGTTGCATGACCTTTGAAGATTTGCTCCTCAATTTGGTTCTACAGAACTAGACGTATAAAATAAAACAAAAATCAGTGAACACCCGAGACAGTCTTTAACGCTTGTGAACTCAAATTTATTACAAGAAGTGACATTTTTAAACTTTTTACCACTCTTATTCGTGTTGGACACAAATAATGCCACCATCTCTTAATACATCAATGATTACGTAAATCTTACTCAAAACCACTTTGTTTTGTAAGAAATTTTCAAAAATAACTGGACTTCCAGACCTCTATAATTACCGAAAGTATTCTTGCTCTCTAAAAGATTTACCAACCACCTGTTAAACGTCGTTCACTAGGCGAATGCTTCTGCATAAACTGAGTAGTGGACTAACCAGTAACAAAAACCGTGATTAAAAGCATCAAGTGCTCTATCAAAACATCACCATCAACAACGTATCACCAGTAATTTCACTATCTTCATTATGGCACGTTGATCTACGTACAATTCGAAACCACCTATTGCACTTGCTATCTAACACAAAGTGGTATTAAAAATGAAATTATTAATGATCAGGTAGCTACGCATACGTGTGAATTTTAAATGACATAACGAGCTGTTTAGTTCTGGATATGGATTGAGACTCAATATTAACTAAGCAAAATATTCGTGTCTGACCGAGGTTCGACCACATCACTTATCGTCATTGCTAATTAGCTTTAAAGATACGTGATATAATACGCTTTATCCAGTGTCAGTTAGCAAATTTGAACATTAAATTACATGACGAAAATTTTTGTACTGGATCGAGCAACCTATCCAGAAACTGTTTCCCCTGTTAACTAATGACGAAAGATGTCAAATTGGTTTCATTCTCAGGTAACAAATTTGAAATTATGTAATATTTGTGTTGGATGGTGATTCGAACCAGCAGCTAATCCGCTTGTTATATAAGCACAGTCAGATTCCAGATATCGAATTTTCTCGGCACTAGCGAGATGTTTGAAATTGCAATAATAAGAAAAATCAATAATTTCTGCCTTCTCGGGATTCGAACCGGCACCTATCGCCGTTATTTTCCAGCCACGGATGGACATTAAATATAGGTTTCTTTCACCTTTGAAATAGCAGTGATGCCACGAAGAGCACAGTGATGGCTGGGAATCGAACCCCTCACATATCGTTTTTTACTAAACACAAAGACACGTTAAATCGAATTCTTTTCCAGCAGTAGTCAGAAGCGATACGTTTGAAATAGAAATGATGTGGCGAAAAGATTTGTGTCTCTCTAGTAGTCAAAACCGTCACATATCGTTATTGACAATAAATGAAGGGAAGCAAAAAATCAAATTTTCACAAACAGTTAGGTATGCTCATGCTAAAGCCTGAAAGGACATGGAAGTTTTTGTGCCGCACCAGGATTCGAACCCTGACACGCACCTTACGTGGAGAACTTGAGGAGTTTGGAAAGATTTGATGACCCTATGTCTTCACGAAGGAATCTCGTGAAACTAGAACCAATATATTCACTATCTCAAGCTGAAATAAAAGGTAGAATAAGTGCCCTGTGATCTTAAATGGTGTTTGGTTCTTTAAATGAAATAAAAATACTAGTGTGAGAAAGGTTACTGGTGACAGGGTTTCCATATGCTGCTACTTACGCCTCTGTCATGGCCTAACCTAACCTGTAGTCGGTTGCGAAGGAACATCACGTTTAATGTGAATTTCGAATGACGGTCGAATCGTTTGTTCTTCACTTGGTACAATCAGGGGTCAATAGGATCTACTAGTGCCCATTAAAAATTCTCACCTGAAGTGGAAATAGAACCCTAGCCCTACGTGTACTAATCCAATTTCGAGCCCCAAGACCAGCGAATTCCACATATACCTGGGTCACGATTTTATCATAGCACTGGTGCGCCCGACTGCATGAGAATTCTGACTTCCTGACTTCCTCGAGCGAATTACAGTCGGTTGAATATATTCATTTCTTGCTCGATCAGTAGCCATTAATCAGCTGTCTCAGCTACCCAGCGCGTACATTCGACTTATGTTTGTAGTCACTGAAATAAAGTTACATGACGGCCATTTACACAAACTGACAACACTGTAGGACGCAAGAGTTTCCACAGGAAGCGTTGCTTCCACTTAAGCAACTCTCCATGGTAACGTCGCGCAGTGCAAAAGAAAAGCTGAGTTACTGAACCCGATTCTTCCGTAGTTTAGTAAACTACAACTCGTTAGTCTGCTAAAAGTATTAATCTGTTGGAAACTCAGAAATAATTTACTTCATCTTATAGCCTGTCAGGAACAGCGGAACCGTGAGAAAACATTTGCTTGAAGAGCTCGTGGCTGCCTGTCCTGATCAGAACAATTTCTTTCCCACCGACCCACGGCAGCTTGATGCCAGCCGTCGTCAGCGCAGGCGATCGCGACGGATCGCGCCTTGAGCCTTTGATATACAGAGGAGGTTTGTACTCTCACACTGGCAAGCGTAAGGTTACGTAATATTGTAGTTTGGACTTAGCGTGAAATATTTTCTATAAACAGCGTGTAAACCATTGACTAACAACAACGTTTTAACCAGTATTCACGCAGCTTATGACGTGAGGAGCATTAAGTATGTAACCTACCATTGCGGGCAAAATTTAGCGGGAAAAAGGAGGTTCGTGCATAGGTTTCGGATTTAATAGAAGAAGAGGACAAGAAGCCCTTAACATCTGTGCTCTGTACGGGGTGAGTGTTATCGAAGAAATGAAGTCGTATAACAGCTTTCTCGTGTAGCGTACGATGATTTTAACATGAATTACTTGCGACATTCAGCAATCCGAAGCACTGTAGCTCTGCCATATAAAGAGTTACAAATGTTAGTGTGGTAACCGATTAGAATTTATAACCAACGCAATTTCGTCTTCGCAGTGCGACGCCGTTACCACTGACCTAGAGACCTACTGCAGCATTGAGTGCTCCCTCATAGTGGTAATTGTGGCCAAGAGATAATTCGCAATGAAGACGAAATGAGATGCAGTTTCTGCATGAAATGACCTTCTTGAACTAAATACTTCCTTTTTATAGATGACACACCATAAGCAAAAATATTTCACAATATTTAACTGAAATACGAAAACTATATCAAGTGGATTTAGCAGAATAATTCTATGTCACTCCAGGAAGTACCTGGACTATCACAGGATTGCCAGACAATCTACAATGTTGCCAAGTCCCAATCAACCTCATAACAGAAAGTAATGTGCTTTCACAGTCGATGAATTTATTGAGCAGGTTAGCAATCCAGGAACAAAGCTTGTGCTTCAAAGACACAGTGAAAGCATCCTGCAAATTGGGCAGATCCCAATACGAAAGGTGTAAGGAAATGTGCGTAAACAAACAGAAACAACATATACTATGTGATCAAAAGTATCCGGAAAACTGGCTGAAAATGACTTACAAGTTCGTGGCGCCCTCCATCGGTGATGCTGGAATTCAATATGGTGTTGGCCCACGCTTAGCCTTGATGACAGCTTCCACTCTTGCAGGCAAAAAAGTTTGCAGATATTATTGATCAGTTCATTTTTAACCGAAAAATTGGGGTCGCGCAAATACAGCAAAACCAGAACGATAAACAGACATGTCAACTTATGTCCTCACAGCCACTTGGTCTCTTTTGCAGACTTAATTTGGAAGCTTGAAGTCAAGGTCGCGAGCGTTGACGAACGCGTGGTGTCTATGTGGTCCCACTGCTGCGATGTCAGGAGACAGTTCAACCAAGCTTCTAACAATTTTTAACAGTTCAAAACTGTTCAAATGTGTGTGAAATCTTATGGGGCTTAGCTGCTAAGGTCATCAGTCCCTAAGCTTACACACTATTTAACCCAAATTATCCTAAGGACAAACACACACACACTCATGCCCGAGGGAGGACTGGAACATCCGCCGGGACCAGCCGCACAGTCCATGAGAGCAGCGCCCTAGACTGCTCGGCTTTTAACAGTAGTGCATACTGATAGATCTTAGCTGCTGTTGAGTTTGAATTAAGTAAGTACTGTACTGTAAACTATACTATTCAACGCAGCGTTCGTAGAAACAACCTTTATCCGACGAGTATGACATAAACAACCTTTATCCGACGAGTATGACATTTTTATATCAATAATTAATTATTTACGCACTTTAAGTGACAAATAATAATTTTCCATAATGAACGACCCGATTAAATATTGCTCACGCTGGAAGTAAGTCTTTTACCTCTGTTTACAAAATACTACGACAGGTAACTTTCAAAGGACGTATCTTGAAGATAGCATCAAACTGAATAATCTGACTCAGTGGAAGTAAATCTCAACTGTTGTGCTGTAAATGTAATTAAAGTTAGAACATAATTCATTTTTATGGTAAATGTGTTAAATCTAGTGTTGTTGTCTTCTTGACGATAACTTTTTATTTGCCAATATCTCAAGAAAGAATATATCGATTTCCAGTTCCAATCAGCGAAAGGGCCATAATTGGATCACATAACAGAAAGCAGTGTCGACGAAACATGACGCTTTATCACAATCATATTTACAATCCCAAACTCGAAAATTCAAAGCCACTATTTTTTACTCTGAAATTGTAAGCACGACTGAGAGAAAGCGTCTTGCTTCAGTAGACGACATAGACACCGCTTTCTATTATGTGACCTGAAGATGCCCTTTAACAGGTCGAAATTAGTAATCGATATATCCTTCCTTGCGATCTTGCCAAACAAAAAGGTCTCATAAAAAGGACTGCAAAACTATGTTTAAAGATCGCCTCCTACAACACTTACAATGTCAGGAAATTTTAGTGTGTTAGATCTGTAGATATTCCCGAATCGTATCGTCTGCTATCAACCGATACTGCCTCGATACTGCTGAGGAAATTTGATATCTGGAATCTGAGTGTGTTTTCATAACAATCGGATTAGGTACTGGGTTGGAAATGCCTCCCAATACATATTTTACGTCATTTCAAGTTACCTGATAATTAACGCATATTTAACATCTTTCGTGGTTATTTCAATACAAAAATTTTCGTCACGCTATTTAAAGTGCAGACTTACTAATTGACACAGGCTAAAAATGTGTTATATCACGTCTCATTATGGTTAGTCGGCAGTGACGATTAGCGTCGTGGTGGAGTCTCGCAAGTTATGAATAACTTTCAGTCACTTTGTGTTAGAAAACAAGTACGATAGGCAGTTTTCGAACTGCACATTGATCAACCTGCCACCATGAATGTAGTGAAATTACTAGTGGCACATTGCTGAGCGTGCCGTTTCGACAGAGCGCTTGACGCTCTTAATAATGGTTTCTGTAAGTTGTTAGTTCATTAATCAGTTTATGCAAAAGCGCTCACCAAGTGAAAGACGGTTGATAGATGATTAGCAGATCTTTTAGAGAACAAGAATACAAGAATGTCTGATGTGTTAGTGTTACGTTCATTATTTCTGTCAGGTACTAATGAGAGTTGTAACACTTCACCAATATCCAAATATCACTTCTTGTAATATTTGAGTTTACAAGCGTTAAGGGTAGTCTCAGATGTTCCCTGGTATTTGCAGTATCGTGATATTAATTTATGTTTGGAGCTGTCGCCATACAGAGCAGTTCTTTCTAATAAAAAATGTAATGATCGTGTGGCATTGTCGGCCGGGAGGCCGCATCCGGGGAAGTTCGGCCGCCGGGTTGCAAATCTTAATTCAGGTGGCTACAGTGGGCAACTTGAGCGTCGGTGGTGATGAGAGAACAACAGAACACCAGTCTACGAGCGGAGAAAATCTCCAAACCCATCGGGAATCGAACCAGGGCTCGCTGCATGGTAGGCAAATACGTCACCATTCAACTAAGCCAGCGGACAGTTCTTTCTAGTGCTCACTTTTGTATAATCAAATAACTGTACCGCAACGAGATTAGAGAATCTGAAATTAATTATGTGGGGTGCATGCAAATCAGGCGAAACGTAATTCAGGTCGTTCGGATACTTTTCAGCATGATATTACGTATACCACATATTACCAGCAGAATAAATACTTTTATTTCAATTTTAAATTGTGAAAACTCCAGACGCACCTCTTATTTCATAACAACTCAATGTAGACGTTTATTATCTTTTTGATTGTAACTACTTGAAACTGAATTTCACAATATCGCTTGTCCAGTGATTACATATCTTCAAGAATACACGTACTTTCAACATGCAAACACATATGGAAAAACATTCCCAGTGCAATTAACCATTTAATGCAAGCGGGTTAGCCGGCCGATGTGGCCGAGCGGTTCTAGGCACTTCAGTCTGGAACCGCGCGACCGCTACGGTCGCAGGTTCGAATCCTGCCTCGGGCATGGATTTGTGTGACGTCCTTAAGTTAGTTAGGTTTAAGTAGTTCTAAGCTCTAGTGGACTGATGACCTCAGCTGTTAAGTCCCATGGTGCTCCGAGCCATTTGAACCATTTTTGCAAGCGGTTACTTTACCCTTCCAGAATAAAAATTTGAATGTTCACCGATCGGGACTACGTTGCCGCCAAAAGTAAAAGTAAAAAGACCGAATTGTGTCGCTGACGCTGTCTGACCAAATAAATCTCAAAACATACCATAAACTCATCGCTGATGTATTAGAGTCTTCCTATATCAGACCCACTTCAAAAATTGCAACACGTCCCCGTTCTACATCAATAACTCACATCGATTAGCACCACCACAATCCAGAGCGAGTGTAAGAAGATGAAAACGTCAACTTCATTAAACAACAAAATAAGTACGCGCTTTTCCCCTTTGCTAACAATAGCTTGGGTTTTGCGGATGGCTACCGCAGCTCTCCCTGTGGCCAGTTTGTTGGCTCTCTCTCTGTCTGCATTGGCTCCCGTTTCCTTTTCTCTTACTCATCTACAACACAAAGCACATACATACTTACAAGCTGATCGCCAAGAAAATATAAATTAATTCTTTCCTGTTGGTCGGTACTGGACATCGCGCGTTAACATTATACTTGTAACTGTCGTCATCCCTAGCAACACGAACATTCCACTTTGGCCAGCCACATTCGTCCGTTGCACCACATTCCAAAAGCTTCTATTCTCTTCTTGTCTAAACTGTTTATCGTTCATCGTTACACTTCCGCACAAGGCTATACTCCAGACGAATAGCTTTGGAAAAGACTTCTTAACACCTAAATTTATATTACATTTTACTAAATATCTCTTCTACAGAAATAACTTTTTTATTATTTCCAGTGTGCATTTTATATCATATCTACTTCGGTCATCATCTGTTGTTGTGCCGCTCATGCAGTAAAGCTCATCTACTACTTTCTGTGTCTCACCTCTAATCTAATTTCCTCACAATCCCCTGATTTAATTTGACTACATTCCGTTACCCTTGTTTTACTTTTGTTGTTGTGCATCTTAAATCTCTTTTCAGGACAGTCTCCATTTCGTTCAATTACTCTTCTAAGCCCTTAGCCGTTTCTGACAAATTACAATGCTGTCACTAAATCTCGAAGTTTTTATTTCTTCTTCCTGAACTTCAGTTTTCTTCCCAAACTTCTTCTCGGCTTGCTACAATGCTTGCTCAGCGCACAGATTTCATATAATCGGGAATAGATTATAACCCTGTCTCACTCCCCTCTCAACTATTGCTTCTTTAAAGGTTTTTCAACTCTTATGACTGCAGTCTGGTTTCTGTATAAGCTGTAAATAATCTTTAGCTCCCTGCATTTTATCCTTGATACCTCAAAATTTCAGTGTGTACAGCAGTCGACGTTGTCAAGAGTTTCCCTAAATCTACGAAAACTGTAAACTTGGGTTTGCCTTTTCTCGACGGTAAGTCGTGAGGTCATGTGTTCTCACATTTCTTCGGAACTCAAACTCATCTTGCCCCCAGGTCGACTTATAGCAATTTTTCCATTCTTTTGAAAACACTTAGTGCCTGTAATTTGCGAGCATGAGTTATTGAACATAAAATCAAAATTTCCTTCAAGTGAGTGGTCGGGTGGATATTGCTTACAGTTACTTGGAGACATTGTTCAAGAAAACCCTGTACGGTCATTCTCTGTACACAAGAGGACGTTCCCCCAGCCTTAAAACGTTGCAGACGCACAGGGAATGGACAAATATAGTGAGGTGACAAAAGTCACGGAATATCTCCCAACGTCGTGTCGGGCTTCCTTTTGGCCGGCGTAGAGCAGCACCTCGACGTAGCACCTCAACAGCTCATTGGAAGTCTCCTGCAGAAAAAGTGAGCCGTGTTGCCTAAACAGCCATCCATAACTGCGAAAGTGTTGCCAGTGCAGGATTTTGTGCACGAACTGACCTCTCCGTTATGCCCCATTAATGTTAGATTGGATTCATGTCGGGAGGTCTGGGTGGCCAAACCATTCGCTTGAACTGTACAGAATGTTCTTCAAATCAATCGCGAACAATTGCGGCCCACTGACCTGACATCGTTGTTTGAGAACATGAAGTTGATGAATGGGTGCAAATGGTCTCCAAGTAGCCGAGCATAACCATTTACAGTCAATAATCGGTTCAGTTGGACCAGAGGACCAAGCACATTCCATGCAAACTCAGCTGACATCTTTATGGAGCCACCACCAGCTTGCACAGTACCTTGTTGACAAACCTCTTCGTGATGTCTGCGTCACACTCTAACCCTACCACCAGCTCCTTTTAACTGACATCAAGACTCATGTGACCAGGCCACGGTTTTCCACTTATCTAGGGTCCAACCAATATGGTCAGGAGCCCAGGAGAGGTGCTGCACGCAGGTTCGAATCCTGCCTCGGGCATGGATGTGTGTGATGTCCTTAGCTTAGTTAGGTTTAAGTAGTTCTAAGTGTAGGGGACTGATGACCTCAGATGTTAAGTCCCATAATGCTTAGAGCCATTTGAACCATTTTTTAGAAGTGCTGCAGACGATGTCGTGCTATTAGCAAAGGCACTCGCATCGGTCGTCTGCGGCCATTACCTATTAACGCCAGATTTTGCCACACTGCCCTAACGGATTTGTTCGTCACACGTTGTAATGGTTCTTTATTTACGTGACAATTACGGCACTCCAACCCCAGTTTTCGATATGAGTAATATCGTACTACTTTTCTGCGAGGTAACAGACCTATTTTTGTGACAATATTCACATTTGGTTTTATTAATGTATAGGTACTCCGATGTATCGATATATTACAGTGATATGGTTCTTGTGTGTATTCATTTCTGTGGGACTGTCATAATCTTTGACTTACTCGTAACCGTTTTGGCGCGAATGCGCACAGAGCGGTCTTTGTTTCACTTTGCAGAAGTTAAGTTGTTATTTCGCTTTGTAAAAGAACAGTCAAGTCTTGTGTTTGGTTAAAGTGGAAATTAAATATATGAAGATTGATACAAAACTGTTTTCTTGATGATGTGACAATTAAGAAGAAGTATATGTGATTTTACAAGAAGTTTAATAAAAATATGGATCGTGAACACCAAGTCAAAAATTATTTCTGCCATACCATTGTTCTGATCTGAGATTGTTTGACCATTAAGAATTTCCTGAAAAACGCATTTGTTAGGTCTTCAAATATTGCTAAAATACAGATTTGGACCTTCTAGCAATCAAAGTGGAATTACCCTAGAATCAACAAGATGAGCCATAACAACTTCGACTAAATCTACGTGGGAATCCATTCAAGATAAGTGCCAAAATTAATGACTTTTTACAATGACTTCATTATTTCCGTTCTGACGATATCATCCACAGTCAATAACTTTGTTGTTGGCCGATAAAGCGAACATATGCTGCGTGAGCAACATTATTAATCTGATTTCTAACCTACTTTGCAAGTGGTGGTATTGTTAAAACGTCCCACATTGATTTCGGCGGTTATTTCACGCAGTGTTGCTTGTCTGGTACCACTGACAACTCTTCGCAAATCCCGCTGCTCACGCTCGTTATTGAAGGCCGTCAGCCACTTTGTTATTCGTACGGAGAGGTAATGCTTAAAATATAGTACTCTCAGCGCACATTTGACACTATAAATCCCGGAATACAGAATTCCCTAATGATTTCCGCAATTGAATGTCCCTTGCGTCTAGCTCCAACTACCGTTCCGCGTTCAAAGTTTGTTAATTCCCATTATGCGTCCTTAATCACGTCCAAAACCTCTTCACGTGAATCACTTGAGTAAAAATGACAACTCCGCCAAATACTGCTCTTTTATACCTTGTGTGCGCGATACTACAGTCATTTGTACATGTTCATATGGCTATCCCCTGCTTTTTTCAACTCACTGTATGTAAAAACATCAAAAACAGAACACATTGCAATCCCTAACACAGTGCAGGAAACAGTTGGCATTCAAAACAGCTTCCAGTCGTCTCAAGATGGATAAATACAGGTCCTGTATAGCTATCAGGGGAATCTTATACTATTCTTTCCTTAAAGTAGTGCCAAGTTCAGGTAACGATAAAAGATCACGCACCTTTCTCTCCAAAGTAGATCACAAAAATTCAATAATAATGAGATCTGGTGATTATGGTGGCCATGGGAGATGCGACAGTTCATACTAGTGCTCACAAAACGAGTCATGGATGACACGAACTCTGTGGATAGGGGTCAAGTCACCTAAAGTGCGCGTCGTTTATGACGGCGGCCGAGTTTAGGTTCGTTCTGCGCATCTGACGTCACAAAACACAGTTAGCCAATGAACAGAGAACGACGTTGCCTGAGCTCGACTGCAGTGCAGAGCACGGACGAGTGTCTTCAGTTTTAGGAATGTTCAGTCATAAATAAAGTAATTGAACAAAAGCAATGTCTTGATAGCAGACTTTCTTTTATAGAAAGTTTGGAAAAAGCAATCTTTATACCGATTCCTTCATATTCTATGAATTAATTAAACCAAACAAGCAATAAGCCTCCTAATTCAGGCGATAGCAATGAAAGGTGTTTGTATCGTTCTCACTAACCGCTTTTTTGCAATAAAGAACAGCGGTAATTGTTTTATTTCCTATTGTACTTCGGCGAAAAGTGAGTAATTCGTAATCATACCAACAGTGTCTGTCGGTATTTTGCGTGAAATTTTATGGTCCTCCGGGAGTTGTTTAGGGTGACGAGATGCGTTAGCGTAATGGTTACAGTGCCGGCACGGTAGCTCAGCGTGTTCGGTCAGAGGGTTAGCAGCCCACTGTAATAAAAAAACTGAGCTAATCGATCAACAACGAACTTAAACGGATGTCTTACGATGTCCGCCCCGAGCATATTCAACGAATGAAAACGAACAAAATGAGATTAAAAAATAAAAGTGAATGGCTGCTGAGCGAAAGGTTCTGAGTTCAAACCTTCTTCTGTGCTCAATACTTCATTTTTTTTAAACAATATCGGAGTGCAGAATGAGAATTTCACTCTGCAGCGGAGTGTGCGCTGATATGAAACTTCCTGGCAGATTAAAACTGTGTGCCCGACCGAGACTCGAACTCGGGACCTTTGCCTTTCGCGGGCAAGTGCTCTACCAACTGAGCTACCGAAGCACGACTCACGCTCGGTACTCACAGCTTTACTTCTGCCAGTACCTCGTCTCCTACCTTCCAAACTTTACAGAAGCTCTCCTGCGAACCTAGCAGAACTAGCACTCCTGAAAGAAAGGATATTGCGGAGACATGGCTTAGCCACAGCCTGGGGGATGTTTCCAGAGGTTCGCAGGAGAGCTTCTGTAAAGTTTGGAAGGTAGGAGACGAGGTACTGGCAGAAGTAAAGCTGTGAGTACCGAGCGTGAGTCGTGCTTCGGTAGCTCAGTTGGTAGAGCACTTGCCCGCGAAAGGCAAAGGTCCCGAGTTCGAGTCTCGGTCGGGCACACAGTTTTAATCTGCCAGGAAGTTTCAATATCGGAGTGTCTTACTTCATGACTTCAATTTAATTTTTTGAAATTTCTAGTGGCAACTAAAATCGACCATAAGGGAAGTATACGGTATGGACTTTTACATCTGCAAACTCTTCAAAATTTCGCGCAATGGTTTACTACATCTGACACTGCACAATAACTGCGTTGCACATAGAAACAAAATTAAGTCATTTATGGGGGGAAGGTATCAGTCAAGAAGACGTGTAAAAATCAAATTTTTGGGCCAAATAGTTTTTGTGGAATCGAATGATAAAATATGTCAAAGCAGTCGAAACACCTTGTGTCTGCACAGGCGAGCAGAGCAATGATGACAAAATCGCGCACAGCGCGGAATGCGGGGAGCACGTCTCTGTAGCAGCGAAAGGGTTAATCCGGCCGTGGTGGCTTTACTTCATAAACTGCGCGCTCCCCCCTAAACGTAAGTTTGCGAACTATACTATACTATGGCGCTGCTTCTGTTGGCGCGTGCAACTGGCAACGCAGCAATCTCCCGCGTCTGGGCGGGCATGCGCGAACCGCCAAGATAAAAGAATTCAACTATAGGAACACAGCATCATCACTGGGGAACAAATATGGGGTGGACTTGATCAGCCAAAATGGTTTCATAAACCTTGGTAGTAATGCGGCGCTGCGGAGTTACCATAGAGTTCCTGGAATACTATGGCTTGCCTGTCCAAACCACCACCGAACCGCCGCCCTCTTTCGCTCTTAGCAGGAAACCGGTCTGCATCCTAGCCTTGTGTCAGAGTACGTCAGACGTAAACGCGGCCAGAAACTGGAAACTGTGTGAAACAAGAGTCTTCCGACCAAATTAATTTCTTCCATTGATCCATAGTGCAGGTTTTATGGCTTCAGAACAACGTTTTCCTGTTACGAGCATTTGGGTCACTGATGAGTGGTTTTGGAATTCCAGTTCGCCCTGCAATTCGCAGCTTATGGAGCTCCCTTTGTGTTGTTTTCGTGCTGACTGCGTTCGCGAGTGCGACATTCTGTTCTCAGTGACTTCTGCAGCTGTCGTCCTTTTATTTTTCATCACAATCCTCTTCAATGACCGTCTATCACGATCACTCAACATACACTTTCGTCGACGCTGTGAGGGGATTATGTTTTCCTGCTTCTGCTGTATGCGGCGTTAATCTTCGATATGGTGCCTCTTGAAACACCAAACACTTCCGCTACCTTTGTTATGACAGCACCAACCCACCATACGAGCATTAATAATTTGCAAACTTCGAATTCACCTAGTTCCGAAATACTGCATAATGGAAGAAGTCATTTTGTTAGACTTCTGGCTGAATTTACGTCCCAAAACTGAAACATGGCGGAGGATCGGTGATGTTATGGAGAGCTAGGTCTTGGTATTCCAAGGACTCGTGGTTATTCGGGAAGGTCACATTACTGCCAAGGAATATATGACCATTTTGACCGATCAAGTCCATCTCATGATACAACGTTTGTTTCCCAATAGTGATGGTGTGTTCCAAGACGCCAGCGTCCCTGTTCATCCAGCTCGTATCGTCCAAGACTGGTTTTGTGAGCACGAGAATGAACTGTAACATGACATATTGTAACGTTCTGTGTTGAGATAGGGGTCATTCTGGTTGACGATCAGTTTTTTAATCGCGGCCGCAGTTAGTATGGATGCAAAAAAAAATAATTATGCGAATATTATTTGAAGACCTCGGCTGTAAACAACGGTAACGGACAACTTAACTGCTTTGAGAAATTTGGCAGTAAAGTTTCAATAAAATCTCGTAAGTGAGATATTTCAAATCTTTCCAACATGTGATAACACACAAAGTTTTTTTAACTCCCAGATGACGCAATTCTGACTCAAAGTTGAATTTGAAAACCTGATAAAATGTCGACGCCACAAGGGAAGGCTCAATGTGCGGTCTGGCTGATACAGATGACACACTATTCAACGAAACTCTCGAACACGGTATGGAAGGCAACTACAGACCCGATCAACTATTTGGGCTTGGCATATGCCCTTTATGGAAACAGGTAGCTTTCTCTAGAAAAAGGGGGCGGATCGTCCATCTGTTTCAGATGACTAAGTGGACAAGGTACGACAGGCATTTGCCCGCGAAAGGCAAAGGTCCCGAGTTCGAGTCTCGGTCGGGCACACAGTTTTAATCTGCCAGGAAGTTTCAGGCATTTGCAAGGTGTCCGACAAAGCCGGTGCGTACGGCGGCCAGAGAGTTGGAAATGAGACGATCAACAGTTCACAGTGTTTTGCATAGGAGATTTAGGCTATATATCTGCAAAGTACGGTGGTGTCAGGCATTAAAGCCTACGGTCAAGCCTCAGCACCAACAGTTTGCGGTAGATATGCTAGATAAGACTGACGCAAACAACGGCTTTATGGACAAGATTTGTTTCTCTGATAAGGCTAAGTTTCATGTATTCGGTAAACTGAATCGTCATAAAGTTCTTATATGGATTTCACGGCATATTCGTGTTACACGTAAAATGGAATGAGACAGTTCCAAGGTCAGCATCATTGGTGCATTCTTTTTCAAGAGTTTGCCGTCAACGAGGGTCCTTACTTGAACATGTTATAAGAGTTTGCTGTGCCACAATTGAAAAACTTGCAACTGATGTCATATTTCAGCATGATGGGGCACCACTTCACTGGTCCTTAAATGTACGTCGATTTCTAGATGATCAGTTTCCAGATAGGTGGATTGGAAGAGACGGTCCAATTCAACGGTCGCCAAGATTATCTGACCTCACACCACTAGACTCTAACGAAGGACAGGCATATCACAGTCAGTCGAAATCCCATTAGCTTTTACTATTCTTGTAAATCTAGATTTCGGTTATAAATAGCCATCTTCAGTGCACTTTCGTTACAATTCAACAGACTCGCGGTAGGTCATGTCACCATATGTTCTTACAGGTGTATAGACAGAAGGTCGCTGTGCACGATGCTTCCTGATGGAATCAAAGTTGATTGCTAGAATTCTCTCTGTGGGTTTTTGTAAAGGATCTGGTATACCGAAACAAGGTTAGAGACCTACAGTACTTAAGGGCACGCATTCACAATGCATCTGAACATGTCACCATAGAGATCTTGAATCGTGCGTTAAGAGAAATAGAATTCCGACTAGACATTATCCATGCCACTAAGTGCGCACACACTGATGTATGAGGAAACAAAACTTCATGAGTTATCACATGTTGAAAATCATTTGTTAATATCCAGTATAGTTTTAAGAGTATTAAAGTTTTGAACTGTAAAGATAATTTCTGGACACCCTGTATTCCTAGAGTAACGACATATATTTAAAATCGTAAATTCCGTTTAAAATTTTGTTCTTAAAAATACGTCAATGGGTACTTAACGTTATTTACTTGCAAACTGGGTGCACTATACATGGATTAATATTGACTTACCACTGTTTTCTTGCTAGGCGAGTTAACGGAACATTACTGTGAAACACTCAAAACCAAATTTAAAAATCCCGAATCGTTTCAATTTATGAAACTAAGATTTGCGTTACCAATTTTTTCAATAATGAAGCATACCTCAAAAATTAATCTATTAGCCTCCTCAGTCCTGTGCTTGGACCTTAAGAGAGAACAGTTTATATTCGTGGTCACTGCATTGCTCTTCGGCAAAATAAGAATGAAACACGAAATTTTTTAAAAAAAACTAGCTTGATTCATAAAAATTTTAGAACATGTTCAAAGTAAATACTATTAATGTTACAAAATAGCTCAAATATGTGCAATACTCGGAAAACTCAATATCAGACACCTAAAGATAAACATCAGTGGAATGAGAAAATACAAGGCATTGCCCAATGTAGTCCCACTGTTACATCGAAAACAGTATATCACTGTACTGTTGCGGCGAAATAAACAATCACTTGTACCGTAGTTTAGGATATATTAGCACATTACAGCATGGTCAAAACACATTGTAGTCCAAAATTATTGCAAACAAACAGAAACTACCTTTACTATTCCAAGATGCACTGACAGTGAGATAAAAAGTTTTCAAGCAGATGCTGCTACTACTAGGAATATGCAGAGGCGAAAATAAATGATGCGGTGAAAGCACACGAAGTAAAGTAAATGCTACAATTAGCCCAAGCGAGTTTGGTTGATTCCCTGAGCTAGTAAAAAATAAAATTTGTATGTAGCATATATGCTACTCAGGGACTGAAGAGGTTAGCCAGAACAATATAAAATTATTTTACTGTCGCTTTACTACAGCAGGTAAACAATGTTATGGATGCCCCTTGACATTTATGCTTTCACACTGTCACATAAGTTCACGTAAACAGTCATAAGGGACACAACATTGTTTACTTGCTTAAATAATTAATCACATGTACCTGACTAGCAACTAATTTTGAAGCGCATTTGCGTTCAGGACAATGTCCAGGATCTTTACATGAGTCGTAGTTATACACATCATCGTTGGACTTGTACAAATCGTCCCTTTAAAGCATTTTCTGTCACGAACACCACCCATGTTATTACTGATGGCAGCCACGTTTTTGCACTTACCACTGTTTACATGCACACATTCAAACAAAGATGCTGTTAGTGAAAATCCTAAATTAGAGATAGAGCTGCCATTTCTCGGTTTACTGTGGAATTATCAACTAATATGAATAGAGGACATCACGTCGCACGTTTCGCATACTAGTAACTCTCTTTCTCATCAACTGTCTCTTACCATATTTTAAAGCCGGTATCTTCCTACAATACCGTATATAACAATTAGATTAATGTATTAGCCTGTCTCTTCTATACTCTTCTAAAGCAGAAATATGTGATACTAATATCGTTGACAGCACATGGCGGGCCGAATTTGTTGTGGATCTTCTTATCAAAAATAGGTTGTAAATACATTAGTAGGCCTAATTAAACACATCAACACTAATTAAATGCATCCACCCTGCAAACACGTAAAACAGAGTCGTGTTCTTATAAACTGACAACGTGTTTGGAAATTATATGTTGTAGACCACTGCACAGTGCCTTTTTCAGTTTATACGCAACTGTGCACTTCGCTGCTAAGAAAGACGTCTGGTCACACTTTTCTTTGTAATACTTCGTCTCTAAAATTTTTAAATGCTTGAAACTGAACATTTGATTTCTCTTCAGGGTGGACTCCCAACTCCGTAGACAAATATCGGAACTTGTGCAGGTGTATTTTCTGTGTATTTTGGTACAATGGACCATGGCCTCCAATGGCTCGTCACAGAGTAACAATGTAATTTCGATCTGTTCTAATTGTTGGAATTGTTAACTCAATAACCTTTGTATCTGCGCAAATACCATCATAAAAGTGAAAATGTCTGTAATGTTCAAGCGCCAAAACGTACTGCACAAAACTTGCAATACTACAACAACCCTCAGAAGCAACACGTACGCTGAGATCTGATTGCTGTTGTTGCGGGAACAGCTCAGCATAGCGTCGTAGTGCCACTCTTCCAATGCATTCAGTGAACCCCTACACGAGATGCATAGCGGCCAACCCTTCATTAGGAAACCTATCCGCACTGCTGTGTAGCACTGTTAACGTACAACTGACACCGCAGTAAAAACAAAACGTGACAAAACCTAGCAGTACTGGAGGCAAGATTGAGGGCGAAGGGTAAAATGGGCATTGCTGTCGTCAACTGCAAGGTAACGTGCGAGAATCGAACGAGTTTGTTCCCAAAGAAGACGCACAGAGCATACCATCGATATTTTCACTACTGTGCAGATACACTCTAAGACAAAGAAAAGACTGCTACGGTCGCAGGTTCGAATCCTGCCTCGGGCATGGATGTGTGTGATGTCCTTAGGTTAGTTAGGTTTAAGTAGTTCTAAGTTCTAGGGGACTGATGACCTCAGATGTTAAGTTCCATAGTCCTCAGAGCCTTTTTTTTTTTTTTTTTTTTTGACAAAGAAAAACGATGCACTACGAAGAAACTGTCCGAATGGGACGGAAGTTGGTAGATGTGATTTACATGTACAGACAAACAAATAATTACAATTTCAGAAAAGTTGGTTGATTTATTCAAGAGAACTTCATAAACTGAGCAGGTCGGTAACGCGTTGGTCTACCCTTGGCACTTTCGCAAGCAGTTATTCGGTTTGACACTGATTAATAAAGTTGCGGATGTCCTCCTAAAGGATATCGTGCCAAATTCTGTCCAATTGGCTGGATAGATCGTCAAAATCCGGAGTTGGTTAGATGGCCCTGCCCATAATGCCCCAAACGTTCTCAGTTGGGGAGAGATCCGTCGATCTTACGGTGGGGTTTGGTAAGCATGAAGACAAGCAGTTGTGAATCTCACAGTATGTGGGCGGGCATTATTTCGCTGGAATGTAAGCCCAGCATGGTGTGCCCCGAAGGGCAACAAAGCGGGACGTTCGATACCGTCGACGTACCGCTGTGCTGTAAGGGTGCAGCGGATGACAACCGAAGTGATCCTGCTATGAAAAGAAGTGACCCCCCAGACTGTCACTCCTAGTTGTCGGACCGTATGGTGGGCAACAGTGAGCTTGGTGTCCCACTGCTATCCGGGACGTCTCCAGATCTGGGTTCAGTTCGAAGTGGGACTCATCACTGAAGACACTTCTACTCCAGTGACTGAGATTCCAGTCACATGTCTGGAGACGCTCAGGACAGCAGTGGGATATCAACCCGACTGTTGCTCGCCACATAGCCGACAACTAGGAGTGATGGACTGGGGGGCCATTTCTTTTCCTTGCAGGAGCCCTTTTGTTGTCACCCGCGGCACCCTTACAGTGCAGCGGTACGTTGAGGGTATTCTACTCCCCGTTGTGTTGGCCTTCATGGCCAGCCATCCTGGGCTTGCACTCCAGCAAGATATTGCCCGCTCGCAAACGGCGATATGTTCTACTGTTTGTCTTCGTGCTTGCCAAACTCTACTTTGGCTAGCAAGGTCGCCAGATCTCTCCCCAGTTGCGAACGTCTGCAGCATTATAGGCAGGGCTCTCCAACTATCACCGGATTTTGACGAGCTAATGCGCGAACTGGACAGAACTTGGCATGATACAGCTCAGGAAGACATCTAACAACTCTGTCAATCAAAGTCAAGCCTAATAATTACTTGCATAGGGGCCAGAGGTGGAGCGACGCATTGTTGACTTCCTCAATTTGTGAAGCTATTTCTCTTGAATAAATCATCCAGTTATTCTTAAATTGCAATCATTTGTTTGTCTGTACACGTACATCACATTTACCGATTCGGTGCCATTTAGGTACCTCCTTCGGTGTGGGTCTTTTTTTTGTCTATTTTTTTTTTGTCTTGGAGTTTAGTTGCTTGCAATGCACTTTATCACCGCCGTCATTACGTGTGTCTGCCGCAAGTAATGACCAGCAAAACTGCAACAAGGCTCTAGGCGGCAAGTACCTGCGATAACCATTGACGTCTTCTGAACGTGCCATCTGACTGCAGCCGCTGATGTTCATACAAGCAGAATGGGGCGAAACGGCCACGTGCTGAGTTTTACGGCCTCAGAGAGACACGTTCTTAAAAGCCACAGACGTCAAAAAATGGGTCTTCTACCAACTGCTGAGAAACGCAGCTACCAAGTTCTAACTGCTGGGACACAAAGCATACAATGCCTTCGTTCCTCAGAGGTTTTCCATCCTGCCTAGACGCCAAGTAATGCAAAGGAGGACGTCTTCTGTATCAAAGCGCCTCGTAGTAGAAGAAGCCGACGTTCAAATTTACAGTGGGTTCTTACGGTCTTCGCAGCTTTGGCGAAACTGTTGAGGTCTTTCACGATGATCGTATCATAGATCAGATTGTGGATACTGTTCTGTAATATCTAAGTAATCTGGCTACGATTGTCTCCTCAGTCTCTTTTCTTTGAAGAAGAAATGTTCGTTCAAAGTTATGCAGACATACATATAAAAGTAATGCTAAAAATGAAATAGGCCAGAGGGTTATTTGCAACAACAGAATAATTATTCTGAAGGAATATGAATCTGGTGTTAGTTAACTGGAACTTCTTTCTTAACATATCATCTCGCATGAGCCCACATGCATACGTCTCGGCGTATGGTGGGTCAGGCCTCAGTTGTAGTCACATGCTTAATCCTTGAACTGCTGGCGACGTATACATCCCTGTACAGTCGTGGAGACTTATGCTGAATCATATTTTTTTTCGTTCTTTTCTTTTCATACATGTAAGATCCGACGGTGAGTCAAATGGAAACCTTGAATATTTTGTTAAAATATTATTTATTGTGCAGAAGTGGTACAAAGCTGTATCACTTTTCAACATAATCTCCCCCACGCTCAATGCAAGTCCTCCAGCGCTTACAAAATGAATAAATACCTTTAGAAAAAAATTCTTTTGGTAGTCCGCGCAGCCACTCATTCACCACGTGGCGCACCTCTTCATCAGAACGGAAATTCTTTCCTGCCATTGCGTCTTTGAGTGGTCCAAACATATGGAAATCACTTCGGGCAATGTCTGGTGAGTATGGTGGATGAGGAAGGCACTCGTTTCCGGTTGGTGGAAGTGAACCCACGTTTCGTCCCCAGTAACGATTCTTGCAAGGAAGCCATCACCTTCTCGTTCAAAGCGCCTAAGAAGTTCTTCACAAGCGTCAACACGTCGTTATCTCATTTCAGGAGTCAGCTGCCGTGGCACCCAACTTGCAGACACTTTGTGAAACTGGAGCACATCATGCACAATGTGGTGTGCTGACCCATGACTAATCTCTGAACATGCTGCAATGTCATTCAGTGTCACTCAGTGGTTTTCCTTCACTATGGTTTCAGCTGCTACAATGTTCTGTGGAGTCGCAACTCGTTGTGCCTGACCTGGACGAGGAGTATCTTCCACTGAAGTCACACCATTTGCGAACTTTCTACTCCATTCGTAGACTTGCTGCTGTGACAAACATGCATCACCGTACTGAACCTTCATTCGTCGATGAATTTCAATAGGTTTCACACCTTCACTACTCAAAACCCGAATAACAGAACGCTTTTCTTCCCTGGTGCAAGTCGCAAGTGGGCCGGCCATCTTTATACTGATACTGCGACGGTATGTGTGCATCTGCACTATGCTGCCACCTACAGGCCATTCTGCACGCTGTTTGTAGCACGCTTACCAACTTACAGGATAACGGCGAGAAATTTCGATTTGTTATTACCAATTTAAGGTTTTCATTTGACTCAGCCTCGTATATGTAAACTCAATTACTTATAGACGGCGACAAAGATAAATTAACGAGTTGTTTTGTGGCAAGGATAATGTTTTGATACATCTGCATGAAAAAAATGAAGAATAAATACGCTCTTCAATTTATTAATTGCTATTTGTTTATATAAGTGGTAGCAGGCGGACGTATGATTAGATCCGTCGTACCAGTATTGTTTAAAAATGTGTATTTCAACCGTACATTAGAAAGTGTTATAAAAAGTCATTAGCAAAGCAAAGTTTATTCGTACATTCATTACGACCACACCTGTCTGTTCATCATTTCGCTCTCCGCCGAGATCCTGCATCAGGAGGTTCGGAGCAGATAAGAGAAATTGCCGCGAGTAGCGGGGGAGCGATTCTGCATAGGCATTGTTATAATCAGGACTACGCACAATGGTATTAATGTGTAGCAGTACGTAATCCAAATTACGAATATCGATCTTAAATGTATTGATATTGAAGGTCTGTTGATATTGGTACCAGTTAAAGTTCACTCAGGATATGTGTACAGATTTATAAATTACCTTCCAGTTTCTCTTAACTATTTTTTCCAATCATTTTTTTCAGTTATTCAAACAGCAATTATTAATCAGTTTCCATTATTTGCCCGCCCACATATGCCGCTATTCAGCCTCCAGTGCTAAGGACGTAAACATATCACAGGTGCTCAGCGTGCCAGGTGTGCTAGCTTCGGTTATATACTACGTTTCTAAGTATTCTTTGTAAATGCACCTCATAAAAGATACGTTATATGTGGAGAGTTGACACGTAAGTCCATCTGCGTTCCATTACTTGCATGAAAGAGGAATAAATGTAGATGGTATAATTCGCATGAACAAGAAAGGTAGGCCAAAACTTGAAACTAACCTGCTGAGATATGAGATGAAATTTAGGCCAGGAGGTGGCATGACAAAAAAGAAGTATGTATGTTGACGACATGCTATACAGCTGCAATGGAATCAGCTGTGAAAACAGACCGACAAACTAATACCGAAAGATTTAAACGAAATTATGAGTTGGATTACAACGAGTCTTACGGGTGCAGTAAACAAATTCAGCGAGCTACTTACAACTCAACGGAATGTTTTCGCAAAAAGTGAAATGTTAGAAAAAACTTTTTTCGTTCCTTAGGTGAGTGCATGCTAAACTCCCACGTTATTTTACAAAGTTCGTAACGGAAAAAATACTAGTCACCGAACTTCATCTCACACACACCTTCATTTGTCAGTCAGATCGGTACCAAATGTCGTATATCGAAAGAATGTCAACAAAAACACCGACATAGTTTTTTCTATGCGCTGTCGTCCAGGAGATCATGTGTAAACTATAAATAATAAGTACCACATGACCTACGGTCCATAAAAAGCACGCCATACGCATCTGTCGTGTGGAGCTAACGCCTGGTAGACGGTGGTGCGTTAGTATGTCGTACCAAGAGTCCCGGAAATTTCGGAAATTTGTGGTGAGTTCCTATGGGACCAAGCTGCTGAGGTCATCGCTCCCTAGTCTTCCACACTACTTAATGTAACTTAAACTAACTTAAGCTAAGGACAACACACACACACACACACCAATGCCCGAGGAAGGACTCGAACCTCCGACGGGGGGAGCCGCACGAACTGTGACAAGGCCAAGGCGGCTACCCAGCGCGGCAAGGGCCCCGGGTTCAAGTCCTGGTCGTACTAATACTTTTACTGTAGTACGTGTGAAACTATTGTATGGGACAAGATATTCCTTACGTGTGAAAGGATTGTTCGGAGTTGATAGATGTACGACGTTGCTGCCATCTAGCAGTTAATTCTTCCTCTCCCTCTTCTTCTTCTTCGTCTTATTATTATTATTATTATTATTTCTTTCCTTTCTCAGACGTAATGTCTGGATAAAACTGGAAAGTGACGCGGACCTTGATCAAGCGTGACTTCCTTTTAACTGTACGGTATATGTTACATTGCATTTAGGAACTTTCGGGTAATTGAACATGTATCAGTAATTACAGATTTCTGTAGTTGTATATATACGTTTGGATGTAGCTGTATTGCGTTGATGTACTGGTGGATACTGTGTGGTATGACTCCTGTAGTTGATAGTATAATTGGTATACTGTCAACTTTATCCTGATGCCACATGTCCTTGACTTCCTCAGCCAGTTGGATGTATTTTTCAATTTTTTCTCGTGTTTTCTTTTGTATATTTGTTGTATTGGGTACGGATATTTCGATTAGTTGTGTTAATTTCTTCTTTTTATTGGTGAGTATGATGTCAGGTTTGTTATGTGGTGTTGTTTTATCTGTTATAATGGTTCTGTTCCAGTATAATGTTTATTCATCATTCTCCAGTACATTTTGTGGTGCATACTTGTATGTGGGAACGTGTTGTTTTATTAGTTTATGTTGTATGGCAAGTTGTTGATGTATTATTTTTGCTACATTGTCATGTCTTCTGGGGTATTCTGTATTTGCTAGTATTGTACATCCGCTTGTGATGTGGTCTACTGTTTCTATTTGTTGTTTGCAAAGTCTGCATTTATCTATTTTGGTATTGGGATCTTTAATAATATGCTTGCTGTAATATCTGGTGTTTATTGTTTGATCCTGTATTGCAATCATGAATCCTTCCGTCTCGCTGTCTACATATTGCCTTTTCTTAGCCATGTGTTGGATGCCTCTTGATCGATGTGTGGCTGTGTTAGATCATACGGGTGCTTGCCATGTAGCGTTTTCTTTTTCCAATTTACTTTCTTCGTATCTGTTGATGTTATGTGATCTAAAGGGTCGTAGAAGTTGTTATGAAATTGCAATGGTGTAGCCGATGTATTTATATGAGTGATTGCTTTGTGTATTTTGCTGGTTTCTGCTCGTTCTAGAAAGAATTTTCTAAAATTGTCTACCTGTCCATAATGTAGGTTTTTCATATCGGTAAATCCCCTTCCTCCTTCCTTTCTGCTTAATGTGAATCTTTCTGTTGCTGAATGTATGTGATGTATTCTATATTTGTGGCATTGTGATCGTGTAAGTGTATTGAGTGCTTCTAGGTCTGTGTTACTCCATTTCACTACTCCAAATGAGTAGGTCAATATTGGTATAGCATAAGTATTTATAGCTTTTGTCTTGTTTCTTGCTGTCAATTCTGTTTTCAGTATTTTTGTTAGTCTTTGTCTATATTTTTCTTTTAGTTCTTCTTTAATATTTGTATTATCTATTCCTATTTTCTGTCTGTATCCTAGATATTTATAGGCATCCGTTTTTTCCATCGCTTCTATGCAGTCGCTGTGGTTATCCAATATGTAATCTTCTTGTTTAGTGTGTTTTCCCTTGACTATGCTATTTTGCTTACATTTGTCTGTTCCAAAAGCCATATTTATATCATTGCTGAATACTTCTGTTATCTTTAGTAATTGGTTGAGTTGTTGATTTGTTGCTGCCAGTAGTTTTAGATCATCCATGTATAGCAAATGTGTGATTTTGTGTTGGTATGTTCCAGTAATATTGTATCCATAATTTGTATTATTTAGCATGTTGGATAGTGGGTTCAGAGCAAGGCAGAACCAGAAAGGACTTAATGAGTCTCCTTGGTATATTGCACGCTTAATCTGTATTGACTGTGATGTGATATTATTTGAATTTGTTTGTATATTAAGTGTGGTTTTCCAATTTTTCGTTACTATGTTTAGGAACTTTATTAATTTAGGATCTACTTTGTACATTTCCAATATTTGTAGTAAAAGTGGGGTACACTATCAAAAGCTTTTTGGTAATCAATGTATGCGTAGTGTAGCGACCTCTGTTTACTTTTAGCTTGATATGTCACCTCTGCATCTATCATCAGTTGCTCTTTACATCCTCGTGCTCCTTTGCAGCAGCATTTTTGTTCTTCATTTATAATTTTGTTCTGTGTTGTATGTGTCATTAATTTCTGTGTAATGACTGAAGTTAATATTTTGTATATTGTTGGTAGGCATGTTATAGGGCGATATTTTGCTGGGTTTGCTGTGTCTGCTTGATCTCTACGTTTCAAATAGGTTATTCCTTGTGTAAGTGTATCAGGGACTGTGTATGAGTCTGCAATGTAATTGTTAAATAATTTAGTTAGATGTGAATGTGTTGAGGTGAACTTCTTTAGCCAGAAATTTGCTATTTTATCATTTCCAGGGGCTTTCCAATTGTTCGTAGAGTCTGTTAAGTTGTAGCGGGTTTCACCATATGTTGCTCCAGAAGTGTTCCATGTCTGTTATGTTTGGTGGATGGTCTATTTTAATTTGTGTGTTATCTATTGTCTGGTAAAATTTCTTTTGGTTTGTGTTGAATGTTTGGTTTTGTTTCCTTCTATTTTCACTTTTTTTGTGTCTTCTAAGTCGTTTGGCCAATGCTTGTAATTTCTGCTTCTTTTCATCTAATTGCTCTATCGCTTCTTGTTGTGAGATTTTACCTAACCTCTTTGTTTTTTGTCTGATATTTCATTTCTTATAAATTGTGTTAGCTGTCCGATGTCTTTTCTCAGTTTTTCTATTCTGATCTGTAGCCTGTGTTGCCATGCTGGTTTTGTGGGTTTCTTCTGTGTGTTGGTTGGTTCTGATCTCTGCCTAGTGTGTATATTTAGTGTAGTGAGGGCTCCTACATAAACCAGTAGTTGTAACTCTTCCTTAGTTGTATTTTCATTTATTTTGTTGTTTTGATTGTGTTGATAGTTGTTATTGTTGTTTCGACTCGTGGGTTATTTGGTGGTCTATGCAAGAATGGTCTAATGTCTGTATTTGTGTCTTTGTATTCTATATATGTCAACTGAAATTTTTCTTCTATATCTAACATGTGTGTCACTTCATGTTCTATTTGTACTTGTTCTGGTGGTTGTCTTAAGATTTCGTTTTCCTCTGATTGTTTAATTGATGCGTGTTGTTCTTTGTTTGTTTTCTCTGGGATATTTGAGTCCATTACTGTATTTTCTTCTTCTTCTGATTGCACATTATTTTGTTCCAGTATTTGTTGTACTTGTTGATTGATGTTTTCTATTTCTGACTGGGGTATCCTGTTATTTTTTATTATTACACGGATCTGATCAGCTAGCCGTTGTTCTGTTAAGAATTTTAGTTCTGGGTATCTGGTATTAAATGTTGTGTATACTGGTGATCCGTATCCAGTTGTGTTGGTTCCTAAGTTTGTTGCTTCGTAATAACAGAACATGAGGTGTCGGTTAACTTCATCTGACCATCTCATCCTCTGTCTTTGTTTTCCTTCTAGAGTGGTTGCAGGAAGCATATCCTGCAAAACACCTCTATTTAGATTTAAATCATTTGCCGTTTGGCTAGCAGTGTCGTTACCATTGTGGACGGGCAAAGGTTTCAAGCGTCGTCCCCGACCATGACAGCGCTTGTCCGAGGCTTCATTAGTTCTGTCCTGAACCAACTAATTACACTAAAAGGGGGGTTAGCCCTATTAGTGGTTTGTTCTTTTCGTCGCCTTTTACGACTGGCAGAACATACCGGAGGCCTATTCTTTTCCCGGGCCTCCACGGGAATTGTTATTATTATTATTACTATTATTATTATTGATATTATAATGACTATTAATACTTCCGTAAGCGCGATGCTACTGTTCCTTTATTCTTCTGTTACGATTGTTTGTGTTTATTCTGTGAAACTACAAACGTACTCTATAGGTTGGCTACTTTCAAGTAAACGAAGGGAAAGCGGACTGCTAGTACACTACAAAAAATGGAAAGAAAAGGGCTCGAAACCGTTATCCTTGGTACGACAAGCTAACGCCGTACAAACTCCCTCAAAGTCAGTCTGCACGACAGGCACTCACAGTTGTGCTTTCCTGTGCTCCGTAGGTCATGTGTTGCATATTATTTACCGTTTACACACGTTCTCCCAGTCGACAGCACACAGCACAAACTACATAGGAATTTTGGTTGACACTCTGTCGATAAACAACATTTGGTACCGATCTGACTGTCTGACACCTGGAGGTTTGGGTATCAGCTTCATTCGTCACATTTGAGAGGCATACATACTATCGAGAAAGGAAAGGAAAAATTGGAAATTTGTGGTGAGTTCCTATGGGACCAAACTGCTAAGGTCATCGGTCCCTAGGCTTACACACTACTTAATCTAACTTAAACTAACTTACGCTAAGGACAACACACAAACCCATGCCTGAGGGAGGACTCGAACGTTCGACGGGGGTAGCCGTGCAAGCCGTGGCAAGGCGCCTTAAACCGCAGGCTGTGAAAGGGAAGGATGATGTAGTCGTCAGAAAGGAAAAATCCGTTGCGGCTTCGAGAAAGGCACTTTCCACCGCTGAATGTTCAGTAAAACAACAAGAACTGTAAGGAGATGCATCATATGCAGCAAGAACAAAAAACGCTGCAAACAATTTGACAAGGGACTGTGTGTTGTGGCTTGTTTCTAAATGTACCTTACAAAAGATCTTTGTTGAATGTGCTTCTTTGTAATGTTATCTAGTTTCATAACTTCGACAATAAAGAATAATCACAGTACACTTCAGTTTAATAACTTATTGGTGAGAATAACTACGGAAGAGCCACCGTGGCGTCAACGAAATATTTTCAGAGAAGAAAATTGGTGATTGAAATTTCAAGAGAAGGCTCTGCCGCAGCGAAAAAAGGCTTTGTTTTAATGACTGTCGCGAGAATTCGTGTATCATATTCGCGGCACTCTCTCCCTTATTTCGGGATAGTACAAAACGAACTGCCCTTCTTTGAACTTTTTCGATATCCTCCTTCAATCCTATGGGATGCAGATCCCACACCGCACAGAAATACTCCAAAATAGAACGGACAAGCATAGTGTAAGCAGTTTCTGTAATAGACCTGTTGCGTTTCCTAAGTGTTCTGCCAGCCGCGGTGGCCGAGCGGTTCAGTCGGCTCTCAGCCGTGGCAGCGTGCGGACGGCCCTGCGCGCCGGCCAGTGCTCCGCTGCAGGCGTTGTTTACTTCCGCGTCGTAGCTTCAAGGCTTGTGTCCGTCCACCATGAACAACATGTCGAGCGCTTACCGCCGTGCGACCCTTAAAGTTTCCTTCCCAGCTGAACATGCGCGACCTCGTGCACATGAAGTTGAAACGTTCATACGTGAAGAAGTTCGTTTAGATCCTAACCACGTTATCGGAATCCATTTTTCGATCATGAGTAGTGTCGTTTATATTAAAATGACAAACACCGAGGTATGTGAAGATGTTATTCGCCGCCATGCCAATGGACTTAAGTTCAAATACTCTGATGGTCACGTCGGAGCTGTAACACTTGAACTCGCAGAGTACGGTCAACGTACGATTAGGGTGTTCGAACTACCTTTTGAAGTGCCGAAGGACGAAGTTGTCTCTGCGTTACAACAATACGGTAACGTCATCGGTTACGTAGAGGAAAAATGGCAAACCTTCACGACCTACCACGTCCTTAATGGTGTGCGTCAGGTCAAAATTGAACTGAAGAAACATATACCATTATATCTGACAATTGGCGGGGTGCGAGCCATTGTCAAGTACGACGGCCAACCCCGAACATGTGCGGGCTGTGGACAAGAAGGCCACGTCAGATCCGCCTGCATGCGACGCCGCCTGATCCAGACGCCGGTCGGAGAGGAAGCGTCCCCAGCGGTGATCACTCAGATCCCTGTCACATATGCCAAGGTTGCCAAGGAAGGTAGCATCTCTCCACAGGGTCTTCCTGCTTCGTTGCCGTCGTCTGATCAGGTAGATGCAATCGCTACTGAGAATCCTTCTAAGGTGCCACAGACGCCAGATCCTGACCTGCCGAATCTTCGCAGCAATGTGACTGAAAATGCTACTGAGATGGACGTTGATCCGGGAGTGGTACCTACTTCTGCTTTCCTTCAGACTGGTCCGGAATCAGACGAAAGCCACCCGCAATCAGACTCTGAACGACATGTTCGAAAACAAGGGACGACACGAAAGAGAAAGAAACGTAGCCGTACACCCCCTGATGAATCCATTCTACGGATGGATACCAGGGATGCAGACCCGAAGATGGACGGCAAACCGCTCTTTGATGACCAAAGAGTCTGATGCGAACGACCCGCCACAGGCGACCACTGGCAACGACCACCCCTCCTTAGTGGCGCCGTCGCCCCCACAGGTCGACGTTGAAGAGAGCCTATCTGCTGAGCCGAAAACTACGTCTCCTCTCCACGTGGATGATGTGCACAGCCGATGCCCTACCGCAGAATCAGTCTCCTGGGCAGACGACGTGGAGATCGACGGGACTGGGGTGGACGGTGATGATGACGGGGCGCCCCCATCGGTTGCGCCCGCGCCCGCAAACTCTCCACAATAGCAGCCTCTTCTGTGGACCGGCAAGATCGGCGACCTCTCGCTCCTGAAGAAGAAGCCCCACCTGTCCCTGTGGGACTCCAACACCTGCATTATCGTGTCGCAACGATTAACCTCGCGACCATTCGTGCGCCCCACAAACTAGCGCTGCTCCGCGATATGATTTATGATGCGGACATAGATATTGCGCTTTTTCAGGAAGTGCATGTCGCCGATTTTTCACCACCACATGGCTTCACGGCGCATCTTTCTCCCGCTTCGGACACCGGTAGTGGTGTTACAACCATCTTACGCGAATGTCTTCCTGCCGAAGATGTCCTATACCTCCCCAACGGCAGAGGTATGGCCCTTACTCTCTTTGGTGTACGCATCGTCAACATTTATGCGCCGTCGGGCTCCAGCTACCGTCGTGAACGCAATGCCTTCTTCGCGAATGAAGTTACACCCCTTTTTATGGGACCCCACGGTGACTGGGTCATGGGTGGAGACTTCAATTGCACCCAGCGACCTCAGGATCAATTGCCGCGTCACTCACCATGCGCAGCTCTGGAAACAGTCGTCACGCGGCTACAATTTGTTGACACGTGGAGACATGTTCACGGTGATCTTTTGGGCTTTACGTACTACACTGCACATTCCTCTAGCCGACTGGATCGCATCTACATCTCGCGATCCCTTATTCAACACACTCGACAGGCTGAAACCTGGCCAGTTGCTTTCTCAGATCATGAGGCTTACTTCTGTGATGTTGTTCTCACAAGACAGGCAGTATGGCACGGACGTGGTTTATGGAAACTGAACACGGCACTTCTTAATTCACCTGACTGTCGACTTCTAATAGAAGACACTTGGATCACATGTAATAGACGCCGACCCACGTATCCGTCTACCATATCCTGGTGGATACAGTGTGCAAAACCTGCTCTTCGAAAAACTTTGATTCGGTATGGCAAAGATGTTGTCGCCTGGAGGAAGAGCACTATGGACTTTTATTACAGGATCCTACGAGAATGCTCCACGATGCTAGCCTCCCCTGAGCGCCATACAAGGGTGAACTATGCTAAGGCCCAAATCTCCAATCTCATGCGAAGGCATTTGGAAGGAGCGATAGTACGATCTCGTACTGCTGATCGCATGCCTCATGAACATCCGTCGATGTACCATATCATCCAAGAACGCCAAAATCGACGCCGAAAATTGATTCACGTCCTAACAGATCAAGAAGGGCGTCGCTACGTAACCCAATCTGCAATAGGGAATGTGCTTCACGCCCACTACAAGCAGCTATACGCCGCAATTCCACATTCCCCAGAGTTGATCGAGGAAGTCACACAGCTCAACTTCGGTGGTATCCCAGGCGATGCGGCGATTGACTTGATGTCAGAGGTGACTGATGAGGAAGTCCGCGATGCGATCCGGGCAGGAACCATCAATCGCTCCCCAGGACCCGACGGTCTTCCCCTCGAATTTTATCGCACCTTCCGTGATTTGTTAGAGTCCACCTTCACCTCGATCTGTCGGGAACTGGTGTCTCCGGAAGTACCTGTGCCGGACGCTTTCATTGAAGGAATTATTATTCCTGTACATAAACCGCATGGTGGCAACAATATAAGTGATTATCGGCCCCTCACCCTCCTTAACAGTGATATGAAAATCTTCACTCGCCTTTTGGCAGCACGACTTAAAAACGTTGCCCGATATGTTGTGTCGCCAGACCAAGCATCTTTGGGAGGGGATAATATTATCCGCACGGCTTTATGCCGCTACAGGGATATGATCGCCGTTACCCAGGCGCAACGCCTCTCTGGGGCACTTGCGTCTTTGGACTTTAGTCAAGCTTCTGATAGGGTTGACCATTCGTTCCTTACGGCCGTTCTCCACCATATGGGTTTCCCAGTCGCCGTTATCACGGTAGTGATGCGCCTTCTACGGGGTGCCTCGTCCAGGATTATGTACAAGGGGAGACTCACTCCACCGATAAAAATAGGTCGATCCGTACGTCAAGGTTGCCCTCTATCAGCGATTTTGTACGCCTTTTCCTTGGAATCCTTGCTATGTGGACTAAGACAACGTTTGGTAGGGTTGTCCATAGATCGCTACCGATTCTGTTGCACGGCCTATGCTGACGATGTAGTCATCTGTTTACGTAATGCCGGCGAGGTTCGAGCTGTTTTGACGTGGGTAGCGACTTATGGTGAGGCGTCTGGTGGCTCTTTAAACGTACGTAAGTCACAAGTTATGTTCATTGGCACGGGACTTCCCGTGGAGTGCGTTACACCTCTCACCACCGTTGATACCATTCGCTGTTTGGGAATAGATTTTTCATCTGATCTCCGGCGTTCAGCCACCATCAACTGCCGACGCCTCCTTTTAATGATCAGAGCAGGTCTTATGGACCATCGCCTTCGATCCCTAGATATTCTCCAACGAGCTCGATATGTCAATATATATATCGCATCCCGAGTTCCCCATGTAGCACAAGTTCTACCTTTCCCGCTTACTGTGGCACGTCGCATGTTGGCAGCGATGGCATCTTTCGTCAGCTCTGGGCTGTTGTTCAAAGTTAACTATGCAACCCTTACTCTTCCCCGTGAACGAGGTGGGATCGGTCTGCTTCACGTGCCGGATAGAGCTCGCGCCCTATTTGTCAGCTCCCAGATGACGGTATGGAGACGTTGCCCAACGAGCCTCACTGGTCTCCTCCTGTCGAAATATTCGCCGGTCTCACTGTCAGCCCCAGTGATGATCTCGGATGTTCCGGCCCAGTTCCATTATATACGGTACTTCTTTCTCGAACTCAGTTATCTACGCCTCACCTTACCAAGACCGCTTTTACTCAAGACAAAGGAAGTATACAATGTCCTCCAATTAGGTCGTCCACCTAACCCGATTGAACAAAAGTTCCCCCAGGTTGACTGGCGTCATGTATGGCGCGCGGTGTTCGCCTGTTACCTTGACACGAATGTTCAGTCTGTCTGGTACCTAACTGTCAATGGTAAGCAAATCAACCAATTTCGCCTTCATCGTATCCACCTCGCCCAATCACCTCTATGTTCCACGTGTGGAGTGCCAGACAATGATGAACATCGGTTTGTTTGCGGACCGGCGGCGGAGGTTTGGCACTTGGTTCGACGTATTGTGGCTTTTCTAACGCGGGACATTACGGATCGGATTACTCCCCTTTCATTATTATTTCCGGAACGTGACTATTTTCCTCGGACAAAGACCAATGCTGTGAATTGGATTCGAGGACATGCCATTCACTACCTATTTGGACAAACTGTAGACTCTGTACTCGATTTTTGGACATACCTCAATGACCGTCATTATGTCGTTGTCCGTCACCCAAAATACATACAATTTTTCTCGAACTTCCTTGGGAGTGCTTTCCACGACCCGCCTCGCAGCTGGAATGTGTTAAGCCAAGAGAGAAGAAGGTTTCCTGTTTGAACCAATGAACATTTCTGAACAATTCAACGGAACACATCAATTTCGAGAAGACGTGACTCAACATATTACCAGCGGGGCGCAGAAGGCCTCTGATCAAATACGCAACAAAACTACACAAAAATAAAAAAAATTTAAAAAAAATAAAATTAAAAAAAGGAAGATTTTGTTGTTTGTAAGGATAGCCCTAACCTTGATTTCCCATATTTCCCCTGGTATATAGGCAGCTCTCTGGAGTAGGTTTAGCCAGGAGCCAACGCCTGAAGTGGACCAGATTTTTCGTTATTGGATGAAAAGTGGCGGTGGCACTTAGTTTTTTTTTCATTTCATTAAGGGGCTTTCCAAAATAAAGCTGGTAAAAAAAAATAAAAAAAAAGCGGTCTGAGGCGCTGTAACTTTCATAAAAAAAAAAGCGGTTCTAGGCGCTTCAGTCCTGAACCGTGCTGCTGCTACGGTCGCACGTTCGAATCCTGCCTCGGGCATGGATGTGTGTGATGTCTTTTGGTTAGTTAGGTTTAAGTAGTTCTAAGTCTAGGGAACTGATGACCTCAGATGTTAAGTCCCATAGTGCTCAGAGCCATTTTTTTGGAAGAGCCAGCGATAACGACAGCGCAGCAGGCGCTGCAACGCTCTGCACATATCGTGCCCAGCACGGCAGGCACACCACTGCCGTGTGGAACGTCCCGATCGCACACGGACGTTTGCAGTGTGCACAGTAAAAGCCGGCATTACGCGATACTCCTATCGTATACAGGTCTGCACCAGCGCCCCAAGCGTACAATTCCGGAAATCGGAACTGACGACTTTTTCTTTAGCCCTATTACACGATACGTCTAAACGTGGAAGTCTGCACCAGCGCCCCGAGGGTACATATTCGGAACTGCAAGCTTCTCTACATCCTTCAGTGTGAAAGTCGGTATTTTTGTAAAGCTGCTACTTTGCTCATACTGAAACTTATAAGAGGCCTATGTTCATATTTATTAAGCAGTTACTGTTATCTTGTGCAGCTGCAATAAAATTATCTTATGATAATACAGAATTATGGACTAGAGTATTCGTTTTATGACACGCTGGTACAAGCAAATGATTTTTCTGTTTACGTTTCACAGTGTTTTAGACATGGAGGATGCAATTATCTATGTAGCATTTTCCCTAACAGTGTCCGTCTTGATCTCAAGAGAAGGGCAGAATGATTACGTAATGTCAGGAGTGGGAATCTGCGTTCGACCCACTCTGGGAGAAGGCGTGATGGCAGGGACATAATACTCTCTCCCAATGAAGGAGCTAAGGCCAGAAGCTCCACGGGAATTTAGAAACTTCGTGAGTATGGATGTGCATTGTTCTGACAAGCTGCTGTCGAACGTACACGACGGGATTAGCGCAAATGACAGAGTAATGAGGGAAGCTCATTCCAACAGAGCGACCGCAAAGACGCAAAACGGCTTTTATAGTCCTCACTGGTAGCGGACGGCACAATACTGTGACTCTTGTGGATACTCTCTCAACACTATCCTTATACGCATGTTGAAATAATACAAAGGCGCTATACGTTACTAAACACTTCTAGACTTACCTTATTATAGTAAATCTTACCTAGGGGATCATATAGATACCTTCCCTTGCTGTATGCTTCGATAAGCACGCTTATACTTTCTTTGTTTCATTCCATTTCTACAATAAGGAGCTATCATTAGATACACGGCTTTTCTGTCATTGCAATACGAAAAAGAGACTTCTTATTTGTTTTATTATTGGATTTACAAAATAAGTACTCACTAAAAATGTGTAGAATATCTCGCGCAGTAGCCAAAAGAGTCCTCAAGAGCTCACATATTTATCGCCTGCTGACCACAAGTGAAAACAATAACAAGCAGAAAGCCCGCTCGAAATGCTGCGTACTGTGCAAGCGCGCATATACCTCTTGTACTGCGCATGGGCGGATCCACAGCAGAATAGAACGGGTTCTACGTCTTCTAGGCGCATAAACCGTCTACTACAACTGTAGCTTCACCCGTTCTGCCGCTAGGTGGCAGGCTGTCTACACCTGACTTACACACGTTGGTGCGACGTGTAATATCGGCCTAATGAGGCACTCGGCAAGAGAGGGTTAACGATGCAATACGTCCAGCAGTTTAGTATTGTAATGTGCTAATACTGGGCGATATCTCTTTTCATGGACATTTTTGATCTTCTAATTACCCATATTTTAAAAAGTCATTGTTCAATGCAGCAAATGCTATCTTCAGTTTTACAGATCTCACACTCTGTGATTTCCAGGAAAGCTGTAAATTTCGCAATGTTGGATATCGATTTCAAAAAGCTCCAGCACCTTACGGACCCATTTTACTTTCACCTTCCTTCCCCACATTGTACAGGATAGACGTGGAACAACAAACAGTGAGAAACCATCAACTCAGTTGCGAGATACGCGATAATTGCCCTTTGCGTTACCCAAACGTGTGATAAGTGTGAATATCCTTCGGGAACCGTCCAGTTTGAAAGAAATTAGTAGAACGCGTCTATTCGAAAAGCACACAGAAATTCCCCACTCATTAATAGAATCCGCTTTAAATACTTTTCTAATGCTTTCACTTCTCTCTCTATCTCGTAGTGTCTTCACTGTAATCCTTTGCGGAATTTTCATTTACATGATTTCCAAAAGTCTTTTTGTTTTTGATGTTTCCGGTCTTATCTCAGCTCTGTAGTCTCTTTGTTGTTTTTCATGTTTCTTATCTCCATTTTTGTACATGAGAGGTGTAATACTAGTTCTCCATTCATTTGCCTTTGCATCTTTTCCTATATGCTTGTGTTTCCAAATACTGTCATTTAAACACTTTATTTGCGTTTGTTACTTGTTCTCTAACTTTCTTTTCGACATTTCCACTGTTGAACAGCTCAATACCAAGACATATAAATGTCATTACCTATTGAATAGTTTTTCCATACACTTTCAATTTGAATCTAAATGGTTCTGCAGATATGGTCATACATTTGGTTTCTATATGGATATGACCATATTTAGGTTTTTGGCTATCACGTTAAATATATGCAAAGTTTCTGCAGGTTATCTTCGCTGTTTGCCAGCTGAACTGCATCGTCAGCATAACAAATAATTTCCATTTCTGCTTTGCAGCTAGTTAAACTGGAACCAATTTTCGCCTGGATGTAATTGTGGGAATAAATTTCTTCAATTGCTTTTATTTATTTGGAAGGAAACAATCGTTCGTAGAGCAGATTTTCCACATCTGTTAACTGAAGCCTGTCGAAAGACTTCTGCAAATCAATAAAACAAAGATAAGCTGGTCTGTTGTATGCAATGGACGTCACTACAACCTGTCAAGAATGAATATTGTATCTGTTCATGACCTACCGGATCTAAAACCAATCTGTTCCCCTGAAAGGGTTGTAATGCTTTTTATTTTATTTACCATTACTTTTACATGACTTTAAGAAATGAACGCAGTAGATTTATCCCACTGTAGTTGGATGGGTCTTTCGTATCTGTACGAACAATTCTCCATTCATTTGGAATTTTACTACCAATTATAACAAAGAAGGTCTTCCGAGACATTCCTTTCCTCAATGATGCTGGAAAAACCTAATTTTCCACGTATAGAAATGGTTTCAGCGTTGAAGTATCCGCCATAGATGGTCTGCGTTGTGTCGATCGCAACAGCAGCGTGCGAGCAGCGCGAAGGAGCAGCCGTGGGCAGTGGCAGTGCCCTCCAGAAGACTAGAGAGCGCTCGCCCCGGCCTCGAGAGCAAAGAACTGTGGGACGCCCACGGCAGGGAAAAAGTCGGCGCTAGAAAGTCGACACACTGTGCGTTCCCGTTTCGCGAACCGTGAGTCTGCGGGGGTGGTGAAAGGGGCGGTTGGTAGGGGCGAGGGAGGGGCGGGGGACGAGATAGGCGAGGAAAGTGACGGCACCCGGCTGCCGTGTCATGCGGGCGGCCGATGCCGCAGGCGCGCCGGGCATACGAGTCCCCATTGTCTGCCGACTCGACGCTCTGTTCCTCTTATGTTTAACACGGAAGTCAACACTGAGCTGCTTATTACTCCGCTTTTGATGCTATATTCTCCCTCCCGCGGAGCGTAAGCCACGCTCTACTCAGTACAACTGCGTACTTTTAGCTCGCACATCACCTAATCGTTGTTGCAGTCCAAAGACAAGTTTGACACAGTTCCTCGCGCCTAACGCTAGTTTATCCTGTGTAAGTCTCTTTATTTCTCCATAGACCTGCTTAGCTTACTCAATTCTTAGGCCCCCTATACAACTCCATTCCCCCCTCCCATTCCCGACCCGCCCCGCTCCCCCTACACACACGTACCTTCATTACCTTAGTAACTATTACCTGCCTCACAAATTTTTTATATCAACCGATGCCTTCTATTAGTTAAGTTGTGCCATAAAGCTCTCTCTCCCTCAGTTCGAAACACTAATCCTTCATTAGTTACCTGATTTACCCCTTTAATTTTCTACATCTACATGGTTACTCCACAGTTCACAATTAAGTGACTCACAAAGGATTCTTCGAACCACCTTTAAGCTACTTCTCTAGCGTTCCACACTCGAACAGCTTGAACTCTTGAATCTTTCCGTGCGAGCTCAGAATTTTATTATTTTATTATGATGATCATTTCTTCCTACGCAGGTGGGCGCCAACGAAATATTTTCACTCTTTGAGAAGAAAGTTGGTGATTGAAATTCCAAGAGAAGGCCGTGCCGCAGCGAAAAAGCCTTCGTTTTAATGACTGTCACGCGAATTCGTGTATCATATCCGCGGCACTCTCTCCCTTATTTCGGGATAGTAAAAAACGAGCTGCCCTTCTTTGAACTTTTTCGATATCCTCCGTCAGTCCTATCTAATGCAGATCCCACACCGCATAGAAATACTCCAAAAGAGGGCGGACAAACATAGTGTAAGCAGTTTCTTTATTAGACTTGTTACGTTTTCTAAGTGTTCTCCCAATAAATCACAGTCTTTGGTTTGCTTTCTCAACGTCGTTATCTATGTGATCGGTCCAATTTAAATTATTCGTAGTTGTAATCCCTAAGTGTCAGTCGAACTCACAGTCTTTAGATTTGTGTGATTTATCATGTAACTGAAATTTAGCAGTTTCCTTTCAGTACTCAGGTGGACGACTTCACACTTTTCATTATTTACAATGAATTGTCACATTTTACACTTTACAGATATTTTGTCTAAATTATTTTGCAATTCGTTTTGAGCATCTGATGACTTCACAAGACGGTAAATGACAGTATCATCTGCAAAGAGGTCTAAGAGGGCTGTTCAGATTGTCGCCTAAATCGTTTATGTAGATCAGGAACAACAGAGGGCCTGTAACATTTCCTTCGCGAACCCCCAGATATTACTTCTATTTTACTCTATGACTTCCCGTCAGTTATTACTAACTGTGACCTTTCTGACAGGAAATCACGAAACCAGTCACACAACTGAGACGATACGCGATAGGCACGCAGTTTAATTAGAAGTCGCTTGTGAGGAGGGTAGGTGACAAAAGCCTTCTGGGAATCTAAAAATATGGAATCAATTTGACGTCCCCTATCGATAGCACTCATTACTCTGTGAGAATGAAAAGCCAGTTGTGTTTCACAAGAAAGATATTTTTTAATCCGTGTTGGCTATTTGTCAATAAACAGTTTTTTTAGAAGTGATTCATAACGTTCGAGCACAATGCACGTTCTAAAATCCTACTGCAAATCGACGTTAGTGATATATATATATATACAAATCAAACCCCACAGCCATGTTTCTCTGCGGTATTTGAAATCTCATCTCAGGCACTACTGTAGGATTTTTAATATTGATTTCACCAATAGATACACTGATATATATATATATATATATATATATATATATATATATATATATATATATATATATGCGGAACCTGCCTCCGTAACCGAGGTCGTTACCGGCACGGTAAGTCAGCGTGTTCGGTCAGAGGGTTAGCTGCCCTCTGTTATAAAGAAACTGAGTGAATGGCGAACTTCAACGAGTGCCATGGGACGTCCGCCCCGAACAAATGCAATGAACAATAACGAACAAAACGAGATAAAAAAAGGTCGCTAACGCACGCCTGTGCGGTGGCGCTGGACTCAGAGGTAAGCCGGTTCGAATCCTGGTGGTGGATAAAATTTCCGCTGTCCGTATTTGGCCGGCAAGGGGAGGAGAGGCGGTGGCGTAAAGTTTCTGATCACCAGTCTTTGCCCCAGGTCCAGGGTTAAATGCCACACCTCTCCCCAGTGTCTCGTAAAGTGAGGGAAAGTGACACTGTTGCTGTGGATCCGACCGTCGGCGATGCCCCCGGGAAAGACAGGTCGTGGTGAGTACGTCACAGTACACGACACTGCAAGTCTTACGAGTGCCAACAGCTTTCTTTGGCGAGGAGCGAATAACTATTTGAGATGAGTTTAATCAACCTGACTGCGTGTTTAAATGCATGCAAGCTCTCAATAGCGCACGACAAGGTGAAGACCCTTAGTGGGTCCCTTTTCAATTACATATCGGTTTCCCGTGGGCTTTACACGGGGCCGAGCTTTTGGGAAGTGTAGCGCACAAGCCGACTAGTGTGACATCACAAGTCCTTTCCGAGGCCCGTATTTCTCGTGTGCGCCGACTGTCGGATGCAAACGTTATGCTCGGCGGACCCCTTAGTGCTTTTCGAGAGGAGTAGGCTATTTGCTGGCACTGGGTTTCCCCCTCTCCCTTCCGTTCATCCACAACAACACGAACCCAACATACACTGTATAAGTACTCATCACAGAACCACACTACACACATACGCACTTGACACTTCCAGGAGGGCCTTGCCTTGAGTAGCGTTGGAGGATTGCTGCATCTGCTCTCCCTACACTCATTCCCTGAATATTGGACTATCTATCTGTTTATATACCTGTAATGCTAAATATAAAAAGATTCTGGTCAAGCTTGGCTGCTCTTTGGCGTTTCGGCGGCTTTTTACTGCTTTTTACGGCAGATACCACCTCGTGTATAGCGAGCAGCTCGGGGCTCTTATCATTGCCAAGGGAAGGTTGTAGGCACCTTTGAGAGAAATTTTAAACTTATGCGTCGTAATGAGAGACAATTATGGGGTTTAGAAACAGCGATCCTTTAATTTTGTTTCGCAGTGTAGAATTTGTGGTTACCACCACCACTACCAGCGATGACAACTTACGACAAATGATATAAAAATTGGCTAAATAACTCGCTAAGATCACGTTTAACGCTCGTAGTGGCTACGGCATTCAGATCAGAGCGCCCAGAATACTACTGAACGCTCATTGGCTGTCGGAAAATGCATGACGTAGGTGCGCAGAACAAGCTAACACTCAACCGCTGTCGCTCGTGACTGCGACTATAGCCAGAGGGGGCTGCTGAGATCCTGCTTGGCGTTGAGTATTGCTCTCCTGAACTTATCGATTCCACACTCGCGAGACAGTCATGGGGTCGGATCAGTACGAAGAGCAAAATCACGGAATGATGTCACAGTCTTTACAACAACGATCCCACCGCTGTCGAATTCCGTCGTGTGCTGGTAACAGTATCTTCTTCTTACAAGGGACATAACGTGATTATCTTACAAACAACCAAAATTCAAATGCGATTTATGAATGACAAATCCATACCGTCGGCTTCTTCCCTCTAGGCCACTGAGTGGTGAAAGATACACTATGTGATCAAAAGTATGTGTACACCCCCAAAAACATACGTTTTTCATATTAGGTGCATTGTGCTGCCACCTACTGCCAGGACTCCATATCAGCGACCTCAGTAGTTATTAGACATCGTGAGAGAACAGAATGGCGCTCCGCGAAACTGATGGACTTCGAACGCGGTCAGGGGATTGGGTGTCACTTGTATACGTCTGCACGCGAGATTTCCACACTTCTAAACATCCCTAGATCCACTGTTTCCGACGTGATAGTGAAGTGGAAACGTGAAGGGACACGTACAGCATAAAAGTGTACAGGCCAACCTCGTCTGTTGACTAACAGAGACCGCCGACAGTTGAAGAGGGTCATGATGTGTAATAGGCAGACATCTATGCAGACCATCACGCAGGAATTCCAAACTGCATCAGGATCCACTGCACGTACTGTGACAGTTAGGTGGGAGGTGGGAAGACTTGGTTTTCGTGGTCGAGCGGCTGCTCATAAGCCACACATCACTCCGGTAAATGCCAAACGACGCCACGCTTGGTGTAAGGAGCGTAAACATTGGACGATTGAAGAGTGAAAAAACCTTGTGTGGAGTGACGAATCACGGCACATAATGTGGCGATCCGATGGCAGGGTGTGGGTATGGCGAATGTCCGGTGAACGTTATCTGCCAGCGTGTGTAGTGCCAACAGTAAAATTCGGAGGCGGTGGTGTTATGGTGTGGTCGTGTTTTTTTCATGGAGGGGGCTTGCAGCCCTTCTTGTTTTGTGTGGCACTATCACAGCACAGGCTTACGTTGATGTTTTAAGTACCTTCTTGCTTCTCACTATTAAAGATTCGGGGATTGCGATTGTATATTTCAACACGATCATGCACCTGTTCATAATGCACGGCCTGTGGCGGAGAGGTTACACAACAATAACATTCGGTAATGGATTGGCTTGCACAGAGTCCTGACCTGAATCCTATAGAACACCTTTGGGATGTTTAGGAACGCCTACTTCGTGCCAGGCCTCACCGATCGACATCGATACCTCTCCTTAGTGCAGCACTCCTTAAAGAATGGGCTGCCATTACCCAAAAAACCCTTCAGCACCTGTCTGAACGTATGCCTGCGAGAGTGGAAGCTGTTATCAAGGCTAACGGTGGGCCAACGCCATACTGAATTCCAGAATTACCTACGGATGGCGCCACGAACTTGTAAGTTGTTTTCAGCCAGGTGTCCGGATACTTTTGATCACGTAGTGTACCTTGCGACAGTGCTTTAATCATAGTGTTAGATTTCATATTTATTTAGCTTAGTGTGTTTATGCATGCTCTAGTCCCGCCGTGGCGTTTGACTCTGTTATCATCTTGTGGTTCCGACGGCGTCTGTAACAGAGGTGCGTTCCAAGTGGAGAGCTGTCATTGAGTTCCTTTTGGTCAAAAACAAAACCATCGCAGGTCTTCATAGGCGCTTGCAGAATGTCTACAGGGACCTGGTCGTGAACAAAAGGACGGTAAGTTGTTGGACCAGGCGTCGGTCATCGCAACAATGTCGCGCAGACATGTCTGAACTCCCGCACGCCAGGCGTCGGCGGCAGACAGCTGTGACTCCTGCAATGTTGAAACGTGCGGACACTCTCATTCTAGGTGACTGACGAATCAAAGTCAATTACCTCGCTACTCAACTGGCCTTCTCTGTTGTTAGTGTTCGTCGACCAGTTGGCGTAGTCAAATGTGTGTGCCCGCTGGGGTCCTTGCCACATAATAGAAGACTATAACAGACTACGAAGAGCCATCTGTGCAAGCCACTGCATATTACGAGACTGATAGTGACAATTTTTTGTCGAACATTGTCACAGGCGATGAAACATCGATTGGAAACAAACCAGCAATCCATGGAGTGGGGCCGCACCACCTCTTCTCCGACGAGAAAGTTCAAAGCCGCACCCTCAGATGGTAATATTATGGCGGCGGCCTTCTGCGACAGTGAAGGGGTTATTCTGTTTGAGGTCCTCCCTTACGGTGCAACATCAACTCTGAACTGTATTGTGTTACCCTCAGACAATTGAAAAAAAAAAGACTGCAGCGTGTTTGTCGCCATAAAAATGCGAACGAACTTCTCCTTCTCCATGACATCTACAATCATAAAAAAAGGCAAGCTATATGTTTAAAAAAGCTGATAAAAATCCTCTTAACGCCTTTTTAAAAGAGAGTTTCCACTCCTTCCGATCTGATCATGCAAGCGTAGAAAAGATGTGGAATAATTTCAAAGAGATAGTATCAACGGCAATTGAGAGATTTGTACCACCTAAATTAATAAGTGGTGGTACTGATCCTCCGTGGTACACAAAAGGGGTCAGATCGCTGTCGCAGAAGCAACGATATAAGCATGCCAAATTTAAAAGAACGCAAAATCCCCAAGATTGGCAAAAGTTTTGCAGAAGTTCGAAATATAGCGTGTACTTCAATGCGAGATGCTTTTAATAATTTCGACAGCATCCAAGCGCCACCAAAATTGAAACCACTGATATGAGTACTCAGACTGACTTTCTCACAATGCATAGGGCAACTCAAACTGAGCTCCCTTTCACAGCTGCAACTCCCTCTTCCCCAAGCCGGGAGACGAGGCCGACTAAAGATCAACGGCAATGACATCCTGTGGTAGAGGCTGTGCCGGTGGCAATCCCAAAGACAGAGAAGAACAAAGCTCAGCGGAAACCAGTCCAAGAAAACATAGTTACTAGCTCTAGCGGAAAACTCACCACACCAGATACTCCTGTTGTCAGACTGCCACCAGTTGACCCAATTAGAGTATATCCCAATATTAAATTCACGATGCAATTAGAGAGATTAGAGCAGCCGACTACCCTGACCACTGCCTTAAGACACGTGGTCCGAGTGGGACACGAAAACGGTAGGAAATTCACCTTCTCGGTAATGGAGGCTGTGGACAGGATACAGCTTAAGTCAGTGAATCTCCTCACCGACTTCGGAACCCTGCGAGACCTACTTAAGAAAGTCTTTGAAAGACGAGGAGAAAAATTCGACCTTGACGACATCTATGAACAAGCAGTTTTGGCAAATGGACGTATTACTTTCGACTGGAGCAGACCTGGCCAAATGACAGAATTTGTACGTACTTTCCATAAATGACAAAAATTATCATCGGCCAACACTCACTACGGTAGACTGGTGATGCAGGACGTACGTAAGGAGGTGGAGGAGAGGAGACTGGATGTCCTCTGCCTGCAGGAGCCGTACTCCCAAGCTGGGAAAATAGCTTTCGCAGCTGCGACTTGGCAAGTTGTAAGTAGAAGAGAGGACCCAAGAGCGGCAATTGTGATAACCAACAAACTCCTGAGGGCTACAATACTGTCACAATTTACAACTAGCCACTGCAACGTCGTGGAGTTGCAATCTCCAACGGAAGTGATCATAATTATCAACATGTACTTCCAGTATGGGGACGACATCTGGGACATCTGACCACAGTGATCACGGCGTTGCAGGGGCGGAAAGTAATAATAACTGCCGATATTAATGCTAAATCCCCCCTATGGTACAGCGGCACCAGGGACCCAAATGGAGAGAAGGCAGAAGAGGTCATTATGGCTTTGCAACTAGTGGTGGCCAACAAGCCAGACAGCCCTCCGACCTATGTGGCGGGAGGTGGTCGAGGAACAAACATTGATGTGGTCCTGGTCACGCCCAATGCAGTCAACCTCATTCAACAATGGAAGATAAAAGAGAACGCCACCACTAGTGACCATAGGAGACAGAGAGAGCCGCTGGGCCATATGGTGGGAGGTGCAACACAATTACAAAAGAGCCGACTGGAAACGACTAGCAAGGGAGTGCGACATTCCTGCATTGCCAGAGGGTGACAGACACCAGGACATCGACGTGAACAAAAGAGCTGAGGAACTGGTGAGTGTGATAACTCGAGCGGTGGAAGCTGCTGTACCTACTAGGAGGAAGGCCATGGCAGCCTCTTCGTCACCATGGTCAGCCGAACTGGAGGAGATGCGCCGGTCTGTCAGAAGGCTCAGGAGGCACTACCAGCGCAGTGTCGTCTGGCTGGAAAGACAAAGGTGGTTGCAGCTGTACCGGGAAGCCAAAGACAGGTTTCAAAAAGAACTGCGCGAAGTGAGATCCAGGAGTTGGTAACACTTTGTCTTAAATCAATTGGCCTTGGACCCATGGGGTATCCCCTATAAGTTAGTCCGAGAAAAAATACGCTCTCCCATGGAGCTGTCGACCACCGGGCATGGGGGCGGGATGACGGAGTCTTGGCAGGAGACTGCTGAGGTCCGTCTCCAGTCCCTGCTGCCCGATGACACTGCGGATGGGGAAACCGTTCAACAACAACTGCTGCGTAATGACGACAACAATGAATATGACAATGCAACAGCAGTCTATCCCTTCTCTGAAGAGGAGGTGGCTGTCCATATAAGATCTCTAAAGAGAGGGAAAGCTCCTGAGCCAGACGGCATTGTGGCAGAGGTGGTGCAATTCCTGCGCCCCCCCCCCCTCCCCAGATAGTTGCGCCACTAACTCACCTCTTTAATGAATGCCTTAGGCAGAGAAAGTTCCCATGGATTTGGAAAACTGCTAATGTGGTGATTATCAAGAAGGGACCCGATAAAGACCCAGCAGAAACGAAGTCTTACAGACCAATCTGCTTGCTCAGCCTGCTTGGGAAGATCTTAGAAAGACTACTGGCTACACACCGAGTGCTGTGCAGGATGAGCAGCAGGCAGTTCGGCTTCAGGCCTGGGCGGTCGGCATCTGATGCAATCGCCCTGGCGGCCGAGGTCTGTGGCTCTACCCCGTACAAGTACGTTGTCGACATCATGGTGGATATAAGTGGCGCCTTTGACAACCTGTGGTGGCCTTCGCTCTTCTCCTGTTTACGGGAGAAAGAGTGTCCAGGGCCGCTATATGGGTGTCTGAGGAGCTATTGCAAGGATCGGGAGGTCTGGCTATCTTTCCCTAGCGGAAGAGTGGGAAAATCTATTATTAAATGATGTCCCCAGGGCTCCGTCCTGGGTCACCTGTTTTGGGACATACATATGGAGCCATGACTGGACAAATTACAGCAAAGTGATGTAGTGCTAGAGGTGATAGCCTACGCAGATGACCTCCTCCTACCGGTTGGCGGCAGTAGCCGAGAAGATATAGAGCCCAAGATAGAAAGAGCTATAGAGATACTGCAACTTTGGTGCCGAAGTACAAAGATGAAAATTTCACCAGGAGAGTCTACCTACCTTCTTCTGAAAGGACAGTTAATTCATAACCCGATAGTGAGGATTGAGAGCTCACCAGTTCTCCGGCGACGAGAGACTTGCTACCTTGGAATCATCATTGGTGAAAGGTGGTCCTTCGGGAAGCACATTGACACCGTAACCCAGAGAGCCCTTCAAGTACTCAATAACCTCATTTCCAATGGACATAAAAGATTTCATCTCCCACCACATCTCATTAAATTATACCACAATAGCATACTTACATCAATAGTGGGTTACGGCTCGGGAGTCTGGGCACACAGACTCACGAGGGTGGTGCCTGCCATAACAGTGAGAAGAGTCCAGAGGAACACGATAGTGAGATCAGTGGGGGCATAAAGGACAACGCCGGGAGGAGCCCTGTTAGTCATAATGAGGCTCTGCCCCCTGACATCTAAATTCGTGAACAGGCCGCATGGTACTGGACAAAGAAAGGGAACATAGAGAAAACAGAAGAGATTTTAGGCATCAGGGCTGGGAACAGGGTTGAGATCAGACTAAGAGGAGACCAGTTATGGCAAGAATCCTGGGAAGCTGAAGAAACCGGGCGTTGAACTTTTGATCTTCTTCCGGATGTTAGGGAACGGATGGGAATGAAATACTTCGAAACAACCCGGAGACTATTCCACTTTCTCACTGGTCATGGACCCTACCCGACAAACTTATGTCGATTCGGGAAGAAGGCTACACCTGCGTGTCACTGTGGTGTTCCGGAGGGTACTCCTGACCATGTTGTTTACGAGTGCCCCCTTTTCAATGATGTAGCTTCAATGTTACGTGACCAATTGCCACACCTAACTTACTCAGACAACACGACGCTTTTCAGACCATCAACAAATTGGCAAACGTGGTATCACAAAAAGTTTTAAGGGAATATCTGAGAGACCTAAACTAGCAAGAACTTGAGAAATACTTAACGCCTACTGAGTCCGGTACCCTATTCCCATACCGCCTGAGCGTGGATAGGCCGACTTCTACAGTCTGGAATTCGCCACGTTCGGGACTAGGGGGAGTGGGGTGCAACACCACCGATGAAGGACAAGCACCGAACTTGACTTTAGGATAGAATTAGTTGTAGGACTTAGATTTTAGGTACTTCATTTCTAGAAACCTGCAGCGACTAACGTCTTGGCCTGCCCAGTGTCAGGGGCACGCTCATTGGGTTTAGCTCAATGAGCAAGGCTCTACAAGTAGGTTTATACACTCCTGGAAATTGAAATAAGAACACCGTGAATTCATTGTCCCAGGAAGGGGAAACTTTATTGACACATTCCTGGGGTCAGATACATCACGATTACACTGACAGAACCACAGGCACATAGACACAGGCAACAGAGCATGCACAATGTCGGCACTAGTACATTGTATATCCTCCTTTCGCAGCAATGCAGGCTCCTATTCTCCCATGGAGACGATCGTAGAGATGCTGGATGTAGTCCTGTGGAACGGCTTGCCATGCCATTTCCACCTGGCGCCTCAGTTGGACCAGCGTTCGTGCTGGACGTGCAGACCGCGTGAGACGACGCTTCATCCAGTCCCAAACATGCTCCATAGGGGACAGATCCGGAGATCTTGCTGGCCAGGGTAGTTGACTTACACCTTCTAGAGCACGTTGGGTGGCACGGGATACATGCGGACGTGCATTGTCCTGTTGGAACAGCAAGTTCCTTTGCCGGTCTAGGAATGGTAGAACGATGGGTTCGATGACGGTTTGGATGTACCGTGCACTATTCAGTGTCCCCTCGACGATCACCAGTGGTGTACGGCCAGTGTAGGAGATCGCTCCCCACACCATGATGCCGGGTGTTGGCCCTGTGTGCCTCGGTCGTATGCAGTCCTGATTGTGGCGCTCACCTGCACGGCGCCAAACACGCATACGACCATCATTGGCACCAAGGCAGAAGCGACTCTCATCGCTGAAGACGACACGTCTCCATTCGTCCCTCCATTCACGCCTGTCGCGACACCACTGGAGGCGGGCTGCACGATGTTGGGGCGTGAGCGGAAGACGGCCTAACGGTGTGCGGGACCGTAGCCCAGCTTCATGGAGACGGTTGCGAATGGTCCTCGCCGATACCCCAGGAGCAACAGTGTCCCTAATTTGCTGGGAAGTGGCGGTGCGGTCCCCTACGGCACTGCGTAGGATCCTACGGTCTTGGCGTGCATCCGTGCGTCGCTGCGGTCCGGTCCCAGGTCGACGGGCACGTGCACCTTCCGCCGACCACTGGCGACAACATCGATGTACTGTGGAGACCTCACGCCCCACGTGTTGAGCAATTCGGCGGTACGTCCACCCGGCCTCCCGCATGCCCACTATACGCCCTCGCTCAAAGTCCGTCAACTGCACATACGGTTCACGTCCACGCTGTCGCGGCATGCTACCAGTGTTAAAGACTGCGATGGAGCTCCGTATGCCACGGCAAACTGGCTGACACTGACGGCGGCGGTGCACAAATGCTGCGCAGCTAGCGCCATTCGACGGCCAACACCGCGGTTCCTGGTGTGTCCGCTGTGCCGTGCGTGTGATCATTGCTTGTACAGCCCTCTCGCAGTGTCCGGAGCAAGTATGGTGGGTCTGATACACCGGTGTCAATGTGTTCTTTTTTCCACTTCCAGGAGTGTATTTTGACTAACACATATGTAACGCTGTAGGCAGTAGTAACTAGTTAATAGTTAGGTTTATTAAGTAATTCTTATAAAATTAAAATCAACTTGTTTTGCCCATTGCAATTATCCTGCAGCTTACTTTACTAATTAGTTACTTAAATACAACTTAGGAATTAGCTGTAATTGTAATCATTGTATCATTATCTGGACCCACTAATCATATAAGATAGTGGGTTAAAATTGTATAATTATTAAGATTTTGGAAATAAAGATTTTAAAAAAAAAAAATCTGTCTCGGAATCTGGAAGAAAATCTAGAGATATTCAGGTCATACATAAAGCAGCACCAGTGGCAAGACGCAATTAATGTCTTCACTGCGCGATAACAACGGTGAAGTCATTGATGACAGTGCCACTAAAGCAGTGTTATTAAACACGGTTTTCCGAAACTCCTTCACCAAAGAAGACGAAATAAATATTCCTGAATTACAATCAAGAACAACTGCCAAGATGGGAAATATAGAAGTAGATATCCTCGTTGTAGCAAAGCAGCTTAAATCACTTAATAAAGGCAAGGCCTCCGGTACAGATTTTATAGCAGTCAAGTTCCTTTCAGATTATGCTGATACAATAGCTCCATATATAGCTGTTATATAAAACCGCTCGCTCACAGGAAGATACGTACGTAAAGGCTGGAAAATTGCTCACGTCACACAAATACCCGAAATGGGAAATACGAGTAATCCGCTGAATTACAGGTCCTTATCACTAAGACCGAAATGCAGTAGGGTTTTGGAACATATACTGTGTTCGAACATTATGAAGTACCTCGAAGAAAACGATTTATTGACACACAGTCAGCACGGATTCGGAAAATATCGTTCTTGTGAAACACAACTAGCTCTTTATACTCATGAGGTAATGAGTGCTATCGACAGGGGATGTCAAGTTGATTCGATACTTTTAGACATCCAGAAGGCTTTCGACACCGTTCCTCACAAGTGTCATCTAACCAAACTGCATACCTATGGAACATCGCCTCAGTTGTGCGACTGGATTCGTGGTTTCCTGTCAGAACGGTCATAGTTCTTAGTAACAGACGGAAAGTCATCGAGTATAACAGAAGTAATATCCGGCGTTCCCCAAGGAAGCGTTATTTGCCTCTGTTGTTCCTGATCAATGTTAATGACATAGGAGACAATCTGAGTAGCTGTGGCCGGCCGGAGTGGCCGTGCAGTTCTAGGCGCCACAGTCTGGAGCCGAGCCACCACTACGGTCGCAGGTTCGAATCCTGCCTCGGGCATGGATGTGTGTGACGTTCTTAGGTTAGTTAGGTTTAATTAGTTCTAAGTTATAGGCGACTGATGACCTCAGAAGTTAAGTCGCATAGTGCTCAGAGCCATTGGAACCATTTGAACCTGAGTAGCTGTCTTCGATTGTTTCCAGATGATGCTGTCATTTACTGTCTTGTCAAGTCATCAGATGACCAAAACGATTTAAATAAGATATCTGTACGATGCGAAAAGTGGAAATTGACCCTGAATAAAGAAAAGTTTGAAGTTATTGACATGAGTACTAAAAGAAAACCTCTAAATTTAGATTACGCGATAAGTCACACAAATCTGAAGGCTTGTAACCTCCCCCTCACTTATCGACCTTAATGACAGTGAAAAATTAAACCACGTGTACCTAATGGAAATTTGGGAAAAGCAATCGTCGCCGGGGTTGATTTGTCGGTAAAGAGGGAGGAAAGGGTTACATCTAAATCAAAGGAAAAATGCTAATGAAACTGGTGGAAATTAATTTTGAAATAGGGGTACAGTTAAGAAAGTAAATGTGCGGCCGTTACGTTAACAATCAACTAGCGGTAATTAGATATTTGAGATTTGGGGGAAATTACGGTCGCCAGTCCTAAGGACAATTACTATAGTAACTGAAAAAGAAAGATTATTACACATATAATTAGCACTAGAAGCGTGGCAACTGAAGGTTGACAAGTGTAGTGTGAAAACTGAAAGTTTGTCAGAAGTAATAAATTTCGCTACACTCTGACTTAATTTAGCAAAAGAATTAATAAAACCGGAAAATCGAAAGTTAATTTAGTGACTGAAGTTAATAGTGAGCTTTCTTTCTGAAGCACATCGAAATTCAGTAAAATACGGTTAGTCTTGGACTACCTCAACAATCATTTCAAAAGCTACTTGAATCTACGCAATTTAGAAATAAGAGATTTAACTTTGAACTTGAATTAAATGATTCTGAACTATTAACAATAGTAAAATTTAGTACGTACCAAGCTGAGCTGCAGTCACAGGTAAGCTAAAATACGGTAACAAAACTCGCACTCTTAATTTGTGCTAGTGTAATCTAACTATTGTAGCCAGCTATGAATACTTTAACTGAACTTTGAAATTAAAGCAGCGAAATTGAATTATATTACTTTAATGCTGGCGTTTGAATTTCAACGACACTCGGGTTCATTTCGGAAAAGGAAGGGACCCTGCTTGGCAATGCAATTGGGACAATGAGCAACAAAGGTTCATGCTAAGTTGCTGTAATTTTGTGATGCAACAATTTTAAAAGTTTGAAAAGCTGAGGTCTGCCATACAGTTCTAAAACTTTACGTGCTTCCAGTCTTTCTCGTTGGTTGATTGAAGGTTTGAAGCCGTCGACCGAGGATGTGGCGACAGTCACTCATTGTCAGCCGTCGCTGTTGCAGAAGCTGGATGTTGGCGCGACTTCTTCTCGACAGGGTCACCAGACGAAACGGGCTCTTGATGTGCGCCAGATAATGCTTCCCGTCCGCGACACCATGTCAGAAACTATCATCGCAAGTCGAGCGCAATTACATTCTGCCAAACCCCGAAAGCGCGGCAACTCGCGGGAGCTTCACACAACACACCTGCTCCACTCGCTACTCCAGCCAGACTCTCTCTCTGCCCGCGCTCCACGCGACAGAGTTAACACTACCAAAGATCCTCAACACTTTGGTTCTCCACACGACCTATCGATGTATCCGTTCGATAGCATAATTTTCCCTAGGCCAGACCCAGTGTATACATACAAATAATATTCACAAAACAAACAAACATAAATGCATAAATATATATATATATATACAAACAGTAAAACAATTACAATATATAAAGAGACAGAAATGTCATATCTTGAGGTAACAAAGCAAGGAGAAAAAAATTATAGTACAATGGATGGAAATAGGAGGATATACATTTCCGGCTTTACAGGCTGTAAATTCAACTAAATACTTAGGGACTATAATTACAAATAACCTAAATTGGAACGATCATATAGATAATATTGTGGTTTGAGCAAACCAAAGACTGCGATTCAATGGCCGAACACTTAGAAGGTGCAACATATCTACTAAAGAGACTGCTTATACCACGCTTGTCCGCCCTATTCTGAAGTATTGCTGTGCGGTGTGGGATCTAAATCAGGTGGGACTGAACGGATGACATCGAAAAAGTTCAAAGAAAGGCGGCTCGTTTTTTATTATCCCGACATAGGGGAGATAGTGCTATAGATATGATACGTGAATTGGAGTGGCAATCATTAAAACAAAGGCGTTTTTTGTTGCGATGGGATCTTATCATGAAATTTCAATCATCAGTTTTCTCCTCCGATTGGGAAAACATTCTGTTGGCACCCACCTACATAGGGAGAAATGATCATCACGATAAAATAAGAGAAATCAGGGCTCGCACTGAAAAATTTAAGTGCTCGTTTTTCCCGTGCGCCATTCGAGAGTGGAACGGTGGAGAGACAGCTTGAAGGTGGTTCATTGAAACCTCTGCCAGGCACTTTATTGTGAATAGCAGAGTAATCAAGTAGACGTAGACGTAGACAACAGAAGGCCTCACACAAGCCTGTGAAACCGAGAGGAGCTCACAGACCTCATTAGACTGCTCTTCCTCACCCATCCTGCAGTCCAGATGCCGCACATTCCGACTTCCATCTGGTTCAGCCAATGATGGATGCGCTCCACGGGAAGCGGTACGTGGATGATGGAGAAGTTATTGATGCAACAATATGTTGGCTCCGACATTGACCAGTGGAGCGGTACTATAGGGGCATACACGTTGTCCCAGTAAGGTAGCGTAAGGCTTTTGCATTTAGCGGAGTTTATGTTGAAAAATAGGGTTTTGTAGCGAAAAGAGTGGGGAATAATACGGTGCATTGGAGCCCTGAAAAAAAGGCAGTCTACTGTCAGAAGAAAATGTGTTGCATTACTTACTGAACGACCCTCGTATATGGCGTTACTCCTACCTTCTTCTACTGCTACGCTGAAATGCTATTTATTTACGTATGCAAGTTTGTAGTACCAGTTCGTTGTACGTCCTCTTCAAGGAGTTTCAATTTTAATGCTCAGAACTATAGTTCTCGTTTCAAGTTTCATTGAATAGTCACTTTTTCTGTCCCGACAGTCGTCACCATGTGATACCATTGTTCGTATGCGCTGTCGAAAACTGTGAAGTTATTTCGCTGTGGGACGTGTGCGGAAAATCGTTAAAAAACGGCGAAAAATAGAATGTGCATAACGTTTCCGAGGAATTCTTAGAAAAAAATTCTTTCTCTGCCATTACGGTCGACGGCAGTAATAAATTCCGAGTTTACCGTTGTTTATCTGTCGAATGTATTCGATGCGCGGTAAGCAAAATGCAACACAGGCAAACTTTCCACTGGTGATTAAATCTTGCCCTGTCGCAGATAAAATATCTTGTTTGCGACGGTTTTTTCCGCTCTGTTATCATTGCTTGATTTCATGTGAAGCGTAATACCGGAGTTTTACGGTATATTAATTCATCTTTTTTTTTTATGGAGTTAGACGTTTTACTGTGCTGCTGTTAAGACACGGTCTGACTACAGTTGCAACCCAATCCTCGCATGGTGCTGATTGCAGTGATCTGCGAAGAGGGCAGCACAGTTTCACGTTGAATGTATGAGTAATGCGATGACGAAGAGATTAAAAAAAGTGTGACTGCAGATGTTGCGGCTTCCGCCAGTTCTGTTTTAAAAGGACGAACGTGGCGATAAGCATGGTAGAAATTAAAATGGCTGACTGACTTCCGATTCCCAATTAACAGGTACATTTGACCAAATTTGCTAATCTTCTGGTGTCTTTATACCTCGTCTTTTCTAGCAGCGGCTTCTAATTATTGGGAGATTTCGTTTATCGTACCGTCGACATCGAGGTCGTTAAGAGACGGAGCACAAGCTCGGATTGTGTCAAGGATGGGGAAGGAAATCGGTCGTTCCCTTTCAAAGGATCCCTCTCGGCACTTACCTGGAGCCATTTAGGGAAACTGCAGAAAATCTAAGTATGGATGGCCGGATGTGGGTCTGAATTGTCGTCCTCCCAAATGCGAGTTCATTGTGCTAACCACTGCAGTGCCTCGCGTTTCTCATTATTAATTAAAGGCTTGTAGGGGACAACAGGGGTGATGTATAGAAGTTAAACAGATCTGGTAAAATCTTGCATGTATTTCCATAAACGCCCACTTGGAAATGCGAGGGAGCTTGATAGAATTAAAATATCGGATACAACAAGCACAGGAATTGCGAAAATCTGACACAGTGAACGTCTTGCTGCATAATGATTGTTATTGATCACGAGAAAGAATAAACTGAAGCCCAGGCAGTGGCAGTACCTAGTACTATTGAGCAAGCGTGGTTATCTTTGTCTCCCCTACCGATCGACATGCAAACCGCTGCATTTATGATAGTTAACGACTGAAATAATAGCAGTTGAATTACCTTTACTGCAAAACAAATGGAACCGGAGTTGTAAGATTCATGGCTGCTACAGAGAAAAGTAGGCAAACTCAGAAACGTACAAATGGTGGCAACTTTTGTGCTACTGAACTCTATAGACCTGCTCCAACCAACAACTGCAAGCAACTGAGCACGAGAAGGACACTGCCGTTAGTTTTGTTACCGAGAGCATCGCTCCCCAGTAACTGTCCGCCGGCAGAAAGATCAGTCCGTAACAAAGGTAACCAGAGTGACGGTTAACTTTTGTTCTGGCCTGCAGGGTTTGGTCTCACGGTTCCGAAGCTGGGTTCCCTGGAGTGGCCGCAACTCGTCGACAGGAGAGGGACACGCTGGAGTCCCTCCGCCGCGAATAAGCAGTGGCCTGGGATTCAAAATAACGACTCGAACAGCCTTTGTGGCTGTTCGCCATTTTACAGATTATTAGGAATGTTTACATCAAGGCTCGGAGAATTACTTCGCCCCCATGAGATAACAGTGTTCTGGTTGATACAGAGGTGTAAAACTGCAAAATATTTTAAGGAGTAGATGTACTCACTGACCATAATTTGCTAGTTATGAGATACGGACGAAATCTGATGTACTGGAGAAAGATAGAAGATTAAGGAGAATGACGCTGAATAAGTTTAAATAATCAGAGTTTGTTTAGAATTTTAAGGACAGCCAGTAAAAACAACGCACCTGGAATAGATGACGTTCTCTCAACCAGCCATGACAAAACTTCAGAAAGAAATTTTCGCTCTGCTGCAAAGTGTGGGCTGGCAGATTAAAAACTATGTGCCGGCCCGAGACTCGAATTCGGGACCTTCGCTTTTCACGGGCAAGTGTTCTACCATCTGAGCTACCCAACCACGCCTCACGATCTCTCCTCAAAGCTTTACTTCCACCAGTGCTTGATCTCCTACCTTCGAAATTTCACAGAAGCTCTCCTGCGGAACTTTGAGGACTAGAACTCCTGGAATAAAGGGTATATCAGAGACATGGCTTACCCACAGACTGGGGAATGTTTCCAGAAAGTAGGAGAGGAGATACTGGCGGAAGTAAAGTTGTGAGGACGGGCCTTCAGTCGTACTTGAGTTGCTCAGTCGGTAGACGACTTGCCTTCGAAAGACAAAGGTCTGGAGTTCGAATCTCAGTCACGCACACGGTTTTAATCTGCCGTGAAGTTTCGTGACAGAACTATCCTAGCTGGCAAGTTGGATATAGACAAGTAAATTACCCCCAAACCTGAGAAGGCAGACGCTGACAGGAGTGTCATGGAACCGTCAGTTTATCAAGTGATAGCTACAAAATACTAACACGAAGTATCCACAAATGAATGGAACAATTGATAGACGCCGACCTGGGTGAAGATCAGTTTGAGCTCCAGAGAAATGTAGTAAGACTAGAGACAATAATGACCCTATGAAATGACTTAGAAGATAGTTGCAAGAAAGTAAAACAGCTTTTGACAGTTTTGACTGGAAAACACTCTTTGAAGTCCTGAAGTCATCAGCAATAACACAGGGGAAGAAATATTGTCCATAATTTCTACAAAAACCATACTGCAGTTTCAAGAGTTGCAAAATTTGTAAGAGAGCAGGTAGTCAAGAAGAGATGCGGAGAGCATTACAATTTTATGCAATCTGCACACTTATATTGAGCAAGCTGTGAAAGAAAAACGAGAAGAAAATTGGAAAAAAGAAAAGTAATAAAAAGTTTGAGCCTATGATACAGCTGTCAGAGAGAGGAAAGGAACTGGATGATCAGTTGAACGGAATCGATAGTGCCTTGAAAAGAGATTATAGGATATCGACAAAACTAGAACAAAGAATATAGAGGATAATGGAGTTAAATCAGGCAATACTGGAGGAATTACATTGAGAAATGAGACGACTGTAGTATATGGGGAACAAAATAACCGACAAGGGTCGAAGTAAAGAGGATGTGTAGCGCATACTAGCAATAACGAAAAAGGTTCTGTGAAAAGTTAAATATGTTAGCATTTATACGTATCATAAATGAAAGTACCCCAACGCCTGGAATAAAAAAATGGGGAAATGATAGTGAAATATATAGTGCCCTGTATCATACACCTTAATATGACTTGTGAAATACAGATGTAGATGAAATAATGTGTTATTCGCAGTTTATGAAATGTTTTGTTGATGTTCGCGTTTTGTAATCAGTGTCATGTTGTGGTTTCATCTGTTTTATTATGTATCAGCAGTAGCGCTAAAGAAATCCTATGTAATAAAAATCATTTTCACGTATTTAAAAGCAAAACGAATATTATTTACTCATTCTGTTAACGGCGCCAGGTGATACTACAGAACCTAATCGCTTCTGGAGAATATTTTTTTTTAGTTTGCAGTTCTTATAAGAATAATGACAAAAATTGCTACGACAGCTACTTAAAAGGAGGGTCCCGTAAATTATTCCCCCGATATTTATATCTGATGCTCAAGTTGCAATCGGTAGCTAATTGGCCTTTACGTTTGTTAATGCAGGCCTCCGTCAAAGTGGTAGCAACCGGCGCTAGCGCCAACCCAGGCCCTGCCACGTCTGTGTTGCGCGAGCTTGTCCTATGGTTACAAGCTGAAGAGACTTCTCGCGTTAACAGGCGTCTTCTGCCTGTCACCAGTCTAATGGAGAATTGGCAACATTGCAGCAAACATTTGGCAGCAATGTGGCCTTCGAATTACTTCCTGGACGGGTGCAAAAGTTTTCTTCTAAATTCACTCACTAATATCTTATCATTATCATTAAATATCCTGAATGATTCTCCCTTAGAGGATGATATAGAAGGTATCAAATGAATAATTTTGATTCCAGGAAGCTCATTTCAGCAGAAACTGCAGCTGGTTTCCCTGTTTACGTCGCTGTTTAACTGACGAATCTACGATTGAGGTGACAAGGAGGGAAATTTTGTTGCAGATGGCTGCTAGCGTAGGGTACAGTGTTTGAAAATGAAATTGCAAACTGCGCTTGCTGTCAGTTCAAATACTGGTGGCGACAATACTCTTTCCTCCTCTGTAAACTAGAATCTCTAAGGCAAATCAACAATCAGTAAAGACATCGAATGAAAACCTCTCCGCCATTATATCGCTACCTCTATTCTCTAGTCCGTGGATGTATAGACACAACATTTACAGAACTGCACACATATTAATCCCTTTTTTTCTGCTTTTGTCAATATTATTGACTTAAGTGTGGCACTGAATGATTTTTTAACTTTCTCTGGCTAATTCGTAATGATTTGTGGATTTTGCCTTAAGCAGGCAGACTTTTTTGTACCGTTATCATGATAAGTTGTAATCAATTTTTATTACTATATTGCATACTGCATATGGTCTTTTCGGCAATTTATTAAACACGACACGCAAAAATGAGGGAGTTATTAATCAGCGGCAATGTAACTCACATATAATTCACAACAGTCTGACCAAATCATCATTTAACGGCAGACATTAACATCGCTGCATTTTGAATACTGTTTTACCTCCAGATTTCGCATTTTACAACCATAGTTGCTAAGCTCAAATAAATAAAGAAAATTAACACGATTTCTGCTCTCAAATAAAGGTTTCAGCATTTAATTTAATTTTAATGTTATTAATGAAGAATTGGAGATTTCCGACATTAAATCGAAAAGTAATCTAATGGCTCTGAGCAATATGGGACTTAACATCTGAGGTCATCAGTCCCCTAGAACTTAGAACTACTTAAACCTAACTAACCTAAGGACATCACACACATCCATGCGCGAGGCAGGATTCGAACCTGCGACCGTAGCGGTCGCGCGGTTCCAGACTGAAGCGCCTTTAACCGCGTGGCCACACTGGCCGGCGAAAAGTAATCCCTATACATGCAAGGAACTACATAATGACTATATTTGGGCAGGTGGTTCTAAAAATTATGAAAGAGCATATAACTTTCCTTCAATCACATGTGTAGTAGCAGCATAATGGAGATAATAATAGCAATCATGACAGGAACCATCGAATTATCTGGTAACCTCACATGCTGCAGTTGTATTTCTCGAACTAAAACATTAGTTGCCATAGAAAAAATTTCACATTGGCATCAAATCGGAGCTATGAAGATTGGAATAGTCCTTATATCACGCAGTCATGAGATTAGAATAATACCCGCATTAGGAACTAGCAGGTAATTAACCAGTTAATCGAGAGAGCTGGATTTTTTCACAGCTTCTATACGCATCGTCGGACACAACATAATCACGACAGTGTGAACTGTTAGTTGCAGTGCTCTGCTGCGTTGAGCGTAGTTTGATAATTGCGGAGTGTAGGTTCAATTCTCACTCATGGTGTCCATTTTTAACATTCACGAAAAGATCTAATTCACCTATGGTAACGCCAAGTTCAGAATGTTAGGTCGCACAGTGGTTCAGAATCCGCATTAAACACAATATCCCTTCACTACCAACAGCGTCAGAGCCTGTTTAAATGGCGCCATAACAAAGGCGGCAGCCGCCGAAGGCAAAAACTCTGTCGCGAGGAAACTAACACTAAAAAAGTTTACTTCATTTAATTTAGGAATGGTTATTTCGTTCGCAGTGATCATATTTAATTTGAACTTGAGACGTTGAAATTTTTGGTCCTCGACTGGAATTCGAATTCGGATCTCTAGGAATGGACCGTATCTGGGTTGCAATCCTGGTCCAGCACAAACATATTCATAATTTCATTTTACGCCCTAGCATGTGCACACTGACCTACCACCGAGAAATAATTTGCATATTTAATGTCTGTTCATTAATAGACAACAATAACGATAGGTGCCGTTATTTCTAGTGAAACATGCGAGCATCTCACTACTGGTGAGCAAGCAGTTGATACTTAATGTCTATTTATGTATGGGAAACTGCGGCAGTACGTGCCGTGTTCGATTCCCAGGTAAGCAAAACAAATTGTACCCTCATCACATATTGATAGAGCTCGCTGCTGCTAAATAAATTCGATTTCTAACATCTGATTTTACTTAGTTAACAATCCAATTAAGTGCTGGGTAGAAAATCTCGTCACATTTTAAATCATAGCATTCCAGTTTTCAGCACGTGCATACTTGGTTACTTGTGAAGGAGAGTGTATTAAACGTCTTTCGTGGTTAGTTAACAGAGCGATAATGATTTTCATGTAGTAGAAATAATTTTGTCATTTCGTTTCAAGTTCAGATGTGTTAATTAATACTGGTGAAAACCTTTATATTTCACGTCTCTTTACGGCTAGTCAGCATTGATGATCGTTGCCTTGATCAAGTCCCAGTCAGATGCGAAAGTGTATTTTAGTTAGTAGTGGCTACGTCTGCTGGGTTTCTGTCCAAATCCAGAACAAAAAATTTCGTCATGTCATTTATAGTTCAAACATGTGGGCAAATAATTCTTCATGAATAATTAGTACAGTGACGTTACTGATTATACTCCATTAATATTGCGGTTTCTACAGAGCGTTTACCGTTGTTTATCGCGTTTTCTTTAACTAGTTCCTTTAACGACCAGTTTTTGCAAAAACCAATCGTCACTGGGACATTTATCAGGTGCGGGAAAACCTTATACAGAGGGAAAATACTTCGAACTGTCGTAGACCTTTATTAGTCCAGACATTGTCTCAGAATATCTTGTTCATGCAAACATTTACCTTGTTTAAGGATTGCTACGTACTTTATGTGCCATAGTTAGTTGTTTCAGATTGTAATGAGATAGTAACGCTTTTGAAAATCATTGTAACCTGTACAAGTGTTAGGGACTAAGTCATCTCTGATTACGTGTTTTTCTAGTTTTTGCAGTACCATGGTGTGATGTTACATCGCACTGATTGCCTTAAAGAACAGTGTTGTCTAGTGGTCCCTCGTGTTATCCATTTTGTATAGTCGAACGACTGTACCGCAAAGCGATTAGAGGACCCTCTAGACAACTACGTTATGTTGGTTGCATGCAAATTTCGCAGATCACAATTCAGGTCGTTCGGATACTCTTGTGCATGATAGTACCTGTTAAAAACTTCGACACTAGTCAAACGCAGCGGCTGCTCTAGACCCTGAGGGTTAGACAATCCCCTCGACACTCTTCGGTGAAGTTTGCCTCCCTTCAGGCACTAGAGCAGCGGCAAGACTGTATTGGCCCCTGACATGTACAATTTTAACATACTCAACAGAGATAGAATGGTGGCACTGAGTGAGTTGCCAAACTGGTTGATCTTAGAGGGACACTTTGCCATTTTATTCACGTATGTGACAAAGCCGTACCCTCCTGTGATCACGTCACAAAACGGCGTAAAAACGGAAGGATGAAAAAGAAAAAACACAGTTTTGTGCTTCGGATTTCGTCGAATGGTTTTGAACTGTCCCTAGTGGTTCCATCCTGTGTGGCAAAGCAAAAATTGCTGTCTCGCTACACTCCAAAGGGAAGAGATCACGTCCAGTGCAGTTGCAGCCATAGATCACCGCATTGCGACTGTCGTTTTCGACCGCGAAATGTGTGGGAATCAACAGCCCGAGGGAAGGGGAGGTTTCATCGACACCAGTTATGCCACTCCCTGAAGCCCTTTAGTTTCGATTCTGAGCGGCAGTGGCCGGCCGGGGTGCCCGAGCGGTTCTAGGCGCCACAGTCTGGAACGGCGCGACCGCTACGGTCGCTGGTTCGAATCCTGCCTCGGGCATGGATGTTTGTGATGTCCTTAGGTTAGTTAGGTTTAAATAGTTCTAAGTTCTAGGGGACTGATGACCTCAGAAGTTAAGTCCCATAGTGCTCAGAGCGATTTTTTTTTTTTTTTTTTTTTTTTGAGCGGCAGTGGTCTGAAATGTTTTCCTGTGCCACCTCTAAGAAAACCGAGTGGTTTCAAGGCTGAGTATCGCACTTCTCACGTCCGTCGCAGAGGCGTCAAAAGGAGGGGTGAAAAGAGTGTAAGAGGGGGGGGGGGTGAGGGTGTGATGACCTTCTCATTGTGTGACACGTCTACTGTGGCGCTGAGCAGAATTGTGCTGAATTTTGGTGCAGATGTGACAGTACTTACCCACCTTACAGCTGACATGAACTTCTGGGCTGTGGCGTTTTTTCGTATGTGTCGACACATTGCTGTTTAAGCGTCGCCGAGCCGGAGGGTGACGTCACAGGGTGCCACGCTTTTACGCCGTTGCAGAGGAAGGTTGTAGGCACCTTTGAGCGAGGGACATAATTTGCAGGATACACGCTTTCTTGAAGCGAAGAGCTCGTCTATGCATGTACCGTAACACTCGCTTTTACCCTGCAATACTGCAGTCCCCACCTGTGCCTCAACCTGCGCGAAACACCATCTTTCGTGAGTCGTACTATAGTGCCAGAGAGGGCACGCCACTACCATCATTTTCCTCTTCATCTCAGAGTAGCAGTTGCAACCTTCGTCCTCAGTTACTTGCTGGATGTATTCCAGTCTCTGCTTTCCTCTACAGTTTTTGCCCTCTACAGCTACCTCTAGTACCGTGGAAGTCATTCCCTGATGTCTTAACAGATGTCATATCATCCTGTCCCTTCTCCTTGTCGGTGTTTTCCACATATTCCTCTCTCACTGATTCTGCGCAAACCTCCCTCATTACTTACCTATCAATCCACCTAATTTTTAACATTCGTCTGTAGCACCACAAATCAAATACTTCGAGTCTTTTCTGTTCCAGTTTTTCCATATTCAATGCTTCACTACCATACAATGCTATGCTCTGAAAAGTTATCAATAATTTGTTCCTCAAATTATGGTCTATGTTTGATACTAGTAGACTTCTCTTGGCCAGGAGTGCCTTTTTTTTGTCAGTGCCAGTCTGCTTAAGATATCTTCCTTGTTCCGTCCGTCATTGGTTATTTTGCTGCCCAGGTAGCTGAATTTCTTAACTTCGAGTACTTCGTGACCATCAACCCTAATGTTAAGTTTCTCACTGTTCTCATTTCTGCTACTTCTCATTACTTTCGTCTTTCTTCGATTTACCCGCAGCCCATATTCTGTACTCGTTAGATTGTTCACTCCGTGCAGCAGATCATGTAACTATTCTTCACTTACACTCAGGATAGCAACATCATCAGCGAATCGTATCATTGATATCCTTTCACCTTGAGTTTTAATTCTATTCCTGAACCTTTCTTTTATTTCCATCACTACTTCTTCGAGGAAAAGATCGAACAGTAGAGGCGAAAGACTACATCCCTGCTTAACACCCTTTTTAATCCGAACACTTCGATCTTGCACATATTGTATATTACTCATGTCTCCTTATAGCTTACCTCTGTTTTTCACAGAATTTCGAGCATCTTAACACCGTTTTACACTGTCGAACTCTTTTTCAAGGTCGACAAATCTTATGAATGTGTCTTAATTTTTCTTTAGTCTTGCTTCCATTATCAACCGCAACGCCAGAATTCCCTTTTTGGTGCCTTTACCCTTCCTAAAGCCAAACTTATCCTCATCTAACACATCCTCAATTTTCTTTCCCATTTTTCTGTGTATTATTCTTGTCAGCATTTTGGATGTGTGAACTGTTAAGCTGATTATGCGATGATTCTCTCACCTGTCAGCTCTTGCAGTTTTCGGAATTGTGTGGATGATATTTTTCTGAAAGGCAGATGGAATGTCGCCAGACTTATACTATTCCGGCGTATCGACGAGCGCCGGCACGAAGACGAAGATCGCAAGAGCAGAGGAAGCGGTGAGACGACGTCAGCCAACAGCCCTCTGACGAGGACTGCACCGTGACAGGAGCGCCCTCTAGCCAAAGAGAATATAAGCGCCGCTCCTGCCAGCCTCGGCCGGACAGTATTGGGACAGTACTAGGAGAGCCCTACAACAGCAGCGACGTGTGATCCATATCAATTGCTTGCATGGACCTTGTACGCAGCAAAGGACTCTGATCGTTTGCATGTAGCTCATCGCTTGCGACACCGTGGTAAATGGAAGTAGTGACAATCTGCTTTATTGAAATAAAACTATTAATTTCATTTGCTTGAATTTTTGGATAGCATTCCGAGAACACAGCATCCTTTAGGTACCCTGTGGGAACGAGTGGGCAGCATCCCACATATACATTCCACACACCAATGTTAATAGTCGTTTTGTTGCCACTTCTCCCAGTGACTTTAGAAATTATGATGGAAGGTTTTCTATCCGTTCTGTCTTATTTGTTCTTAAGTCCTCCAAAGCTCTCTTAAATTCTGATTCTGATTCCAGTACTGGATCCCCTAGCTCCTCTAAATCGAATCCTGTTTCTCCTACGATTGCGAAAACATTCTGTTGGCACCCACCTACATAGGGAGAAATGATCATCACGACAAAATAAGAGATTTCAAGGCTAGCACGGAAAAATTTAAGTGCTCGTTTTTCCCGCGTGCCGTTCGAGAATGGAACGATAGAGAGACAGCTTGAAGGTGGTTCATTGAATCTTCTGCCAGGCACTTTATTGTGAATAGCAAATAGCACAGTAATCACGTAGATGTAGATGTTCTATGACATCCGACAAATCTTTCCCTTCATAGAGGCATTCAGTGTATTCTTTCCACCTACCCGCTCTCTGCTCTGCATTTAACAGTGGAAGTCCCGTTGCACTCTTACTAAATAACTAGCAATGTAAAAAGTGGCTGGTTGCTGTTATCTTCTCTGTAAGAGTCAACCTGTAAAAAAATGTAATTTTTCTGGTATATATATATATATATATATAGCAGGCCGAAATTTGCTAGACAGGCAGATAAATTATGTGCACAAATGCGTGTGAAATATGTTAAATATATGTAAAATATATTTGACATATGTGTTTGCGGACAAACCCACGGGTAAACAGATCATCCTAAAACCCTGGAACGATTTCAGTCAGATTTGGTACAGGTATTAGTTGCTATCTGGAAAGAAATATTGTAGAGATAAGAATCACCAGCCTCTTATTGGGGAGAGCGTGATAATGGGGAGAGAGAAGGGGCAAGGAAGAGATGGTCGAACAGCGAGGGGAAAGGAGGAGAAAGGCACAGGTAGGGGCAGGAGGAGATGGACAGAGATGGGGGTGGGTGAAATGGACGAAGAGAGGGGAGAGAAGGAGAGGGACAAGAAAAAGGAAAGAGGAGATGGATGGACAGGGGGAAGGAGAGGTAGGCAGAGAGAGTGGAGAAGAGGTGATGGACACAGAAAAGAAAGGGGAGGAGGAGATGGACAGAGAAGGAAAAGAAAAAAATTGAGAAGAGAGGAGGAGGAGGAAGTGGTGGAATTAGAGGGGGGCAGAGGAGATGGACGGAGGGGGAAGGAGCAAATGGACAGTGGTGAGAGGAGCAAATTGACAGAGATAGGGGGTGGAGGAGATGGTCATAGAGTAGGTGAAGGAGGAGATGGAGAGAGAGGAAGTATATATATATATATATATATATATATATATATATATATATATATATATATATATATGCCATGAACAACATACTAGAAATCCTGCATGGTGAGGAATGAACGTGGGGCTGGAGGTGCGTTTGAACGTCACTTTTCTTGTATAACTCTAAAACTGTGGTCTCCAGCGAAAACGTATCCCAATACAAAATTTAAGTACGTTATATATATATATATATATATATATATATATATATATATATATATATATATATATATATATATATAGGGTGTTACAAAAAGGTACGGCCAAACTTTCAGGAAACATTCCTCACACACAAATAAAGAAAAGATGTTATGTGGACATGTGTCCGGAAACGCTTAATTTCCATGTTGGAGCTCATTTTAGTTTCCTCCACCTACGCTCAATGGAGCACGTTATCATGATTTCATACGCGATACTCTACCTGTGCTGCTAGAGCATGTGCCTGTACAAGTACGACATAACATGTGGTTCATGCACGATGGAGCTCCTGCACTTTTCAGTCGAAGTGTTCGTACGCTCTCAACAACAGATTCGGTGACCGTACGCAACCCCGGTACCAAATGTAGAGACTCTTCGTGCTCGTCTTGTGGACGGCTGTGATACAATACGCCATTCACCAGGGCTGCATCAGCGCATCAGGGATTCCATGCGACGGAGGGTGGATGCATGTATCTTCGCTAACGGAGGACATTTTGAACATTTCCTGTAACAAAGTGTTCGAAGTCACGCTGGTACGTTTTGTTGCTGTGTGTTTCCATTCCATGATTAAAGTGATTTGAAGAGAAGTAATAAAATGAGCTCTAACAAGGAAAGTAAGCGTTTCTGGACACATGTACACATAACATCTTTTCTTTCTTTGTGTGTGAGGAATGTTTCCTGAAAGTTTGGCCATACCTTTTTGTAACACCCTGTATATATATATATATATATATATATATATATATATATATATATATATATATATAACGTACTTAAATTTTGTATTGGGATACGTTTTCGCTGGAGACCACAGTTTTAGAGTTATGCAAGAAAAGTGACGTTCAAACGCACCTCCAGCCCCACGTTCATTCCTCACCATGCAGGATTTCTAGTATGTTGTTCATGGCACTCCCTCCTACAACTGTAAAAAATTTTCCGGATACAAGAACTATCTCCGATATTCAACCTTTTTTGGTTGCTATTGATTGGGCCATTATTTCACCAGTATAGACGATTATATCGTTAATATTATTAATTTTAATGTGTCCGTGAGGGTAATGAAAGAAAATTGACTTCTGTGAAACTGACTGCGTCGTCGATTTAATCTAAACTTATCCCTTATAAGCACGGTAGTTTCGTAATCAGAAAGCCTGACGAATGCAACGATGTAACGTGTTTATTTTCTGCTGTGATAATTCGCAAAGTCGTTAGGTAAAATTTACACAAACGTCAGTCTTACAATTTGTAGGTGCTCGACTAAGTCGGTGGCGTAATAAGGCCAGTGAACGATGACCAAACAAGATCGAATGTGGGAAATAATTCAAGCAGTCAATTTTTTTATATTTTTTTTTTTACAGTGGTAGGAGGGAGTGCCATGAAAAATATATTAGAAATCCCGACAGGTGGGGCGGAGCGAGGGAGTGGGGACGCATTTGAAGGACACTTTTGTACTTTTTCTTGAATAACTCGAAAACCATGGCTTTCTTACAAAAAGGTCCCGCTATTTTTTTTCTGTAAAATTAACAGTTTACGCGTAGCGAGTTCTAGAAAAACAATCCCACGCACTTTTAACAATAAACTGCACAGTGATGCGCAGCCCCTCTCTTGTGGCGTTTGCTCTGGATTTGGAGGAACATCCACGCGACGCTTCTTCGCTTACTAAACAAAAGTGTGATGAAAGACTATGCTCTTCTTTGGATCTGTCTTATTTGCTCTGTGAGGAGAATCTACGTGACGCTTCCTCGCTTACTAAACAAAAGCGTGACGAAATGCTATGCTCTTCTTTGGATCTGTCTTATTTGCCCTGTGAGTGGAAAGGGACTCGATCTGAGAAACAATTCTCTGGTATCGGTATACATATTCATCATAAGGTATAGGCTCGCATTTCTACTAGCTTGGTAAACAAGGCGATATGCCCCGTGATAACGGCCCTTACTACGCCATATCTCAGCAGAATAGGAAAAATAAAAGTGACGTGAAAGCAGTGCAAAAAGAACAGAAATCTAGCGTGACATCACATGAGCGTGGCGCACACGAAGTACGCTTCTGTAATTAGCGAGCCTCCGTAGATACAGAAGTTTTCCGTTCGAACAGCCACAGTGGCGAGTTGGAGTCCACGACCCGGTGAGGTCCCTCGGACCGAAACTTCCCAGCTGCGCTACCGCGTCCCGCTGTCCCACGGCACCAGCAGCCCGACCGCTCCTGCGTGGCGGCCGCAGTCCCGCACTCTGCCTCAGCGACGCCGCGGCTGGTCGCAGTCGATTTGCAGCCGCGATCCGTCGCCAAGCGACTGAATCCGCCCGCCGCGGTCCTCCGGAAACTGGAGCGACACGCGGCGACCAGCCGTGTCGACCCGGGCTACTGCAGCCGGCGCGTCCATGGCCTGCTTTCCCGCCCACTGTCTGGGTGGGCGGGGCGTGCCTACACTCCTACTGTCCACTGTGGACGGACTTGTGAATGAAAAATTATACTCTGCTTTTTATTTCACTTTGAATTATACGAACTAGTGTACCAAATAAGAATAACTAATAATAATAATAATAATAATAATAATAATAGCCGGCCGCAGTGGCCGTGCGGTCCTAGGCGCTACAGTCTGGAACCGCCTGACCGCTACGGTCGCAGGTTCGAATCCTGCCTCGGGCATGGATGTGTGTGATGTCCTTAGGTTAGTTAGGTTTAAGTAGTTCTAAGTTCTAGGGGACTGATGACCACAGCAGCTAAGTCCCATAGTGCTCAGAGCTATTTGAACCAACCAATAATAATAATAAGTAGGAAACACCTCCTGATCTTTTGCAAAATTGTATAATTTGGTCACGGACCTGCTTTCTACACCTACGTCATACTCCGCAAGCCACCTGATGGTGTGTGGCCGAGAGTACTTTCGGTACCACTATCTGATCCCTCCCCAAGGTAGTGTTATAAACCCTTTGCTGTTCCTTACCTATATGAACGATTTGGGAGACAATCTGAGCAGCCGTCTACGGTTGTTTGCAGATGACGCTGTCGTTTATCGACTAATTAAGTCATCAGAAGACCAAAACAAACTGCAAAACGATTTAGAAAAGATATCTGATTGGTGCAAAAAGTGGCAGTTGACCCTAAATAACGAAAAGTATGAGGTTATACACATGAGAGCTAAAAGGAACTCGTTAAACTTCGGTTACTCGATAAATCAATCTAATCTAAAAGCCGTAAATTCAACTAAATACCTAGGTATTACAATTACGAGCAACTTACATTGGAAGGCTCTTGGTTCAAATGGCTCTGAGCACTATGGGACTGAACTTCTGAGGTCATCAGTCCCCTAGAACTTAGAACTACTTAAACCTAACTAACCTAAGGACATCACACACACCCATGCCCGAGGCAGGATTCGAACCTGCGACCGTAGAGGTCGCGCAGTTCCATACTGAAACGCCTAGAACCGCTCGGCCACTCCGGCCGGCACATTGGAAGGAACACATAGAAAATGTTGTGGGAAAACCTAACCAAAGGCTGCGTTTTATTGGCAGGACACTTAGAAAATGTAACAGACCTACTAAGGAGACTGACTGCCCTACACTTGTCCGTCCTCTTTTAGAATACTGCTGCGCGGTGTGGGTCCTTACCAGGTACGACTGACGAAGTACATCGACAAAGTTCAAAGAAAGGCAGCACGTTTTGTATTATCGCGAAATATGGGAGAGAGTGTCACAGAAATGATACACGATTTGGGCTGGAAATCATTAAAAGAAAGGCGGTTTTCGTTGCGACGGAATCTTTTCACGAAATTCCAATCACCAACTTTCTCCTCCGAATGCGAAAATATATTCTTGACACCGACCTACGTAGGGTGGAACGATCACCACGATAAAATAAGGGAAATCAGAGCTCATACGGAAAGATATAGGTGTTCATTCTTTCCGCGCGCTATACGAGATTGGAATAATAGAGCATTGTGGAGGTGGTTCGATGAACCCTCTGCCAGGCACTTAAAGGTGATTTGCAGAGTATCCATGTAGATGTAGATGTAGATCCTGTTCCACTCGCCGATAGTGCGTGGGAAGGATGATTGTCGGTAAGCCTCTGTATTGCCTCTAATTGCTTGAATTTCCTCCTCGTGGTCAATACGCGAGATGTATGTGAGGGAAATAATATGTTGTCTGACTCTTCCTGAAAAGTGCTGTCCCGAAATTTCAATTGTAAATCTCTCCGTGATGCAAAACGCCTGTCTTGTAATGTCTGCCAGTGGGGTTTCTTTAGCATCTCTGTGACTTTCTCTCGCCAACTAAACGATACCGTGACGAAATGCGCCGCTCTTCGTTGGATCTTCTCTATCAGTCCTACCTGATAGGGATCCCAGATAGATGACCAATAATTACTCAAGCATCGGGCGAACAAGCGCCTTATAAGCCACTTCTTTCGTGGATGAGTTACATTTCCTTAAGATTCTTCCGATGAATCTGAGTCTGGTGTCTGCTTTTCCCACTATCTGTTTTATATGGTCGTTCCACTTAAAGTCGCGTTGGATAGTTACACCTAGATATTTTACGGCGGACGCTGTCTCCAGCTGTTTGTCATCAACAGTGTGGCTGTACAATAATGGATTTTTTTCCTATGTATGCGCAATATGTTACATTTATTTACGTTCAGGCTTAACTGCCCAAGTCTGCACCATTCATCAATTCTCTGCAGGTCGTTCTGCAAATTCTTACTGTCTTCTGACCGGCCGGTGTGGCCGAGCGGTTCTAGGCGCTTCAGTCTGGAACCGCGTGACCGCTACGGTCGCAGGTTCGAATCCTTCCTCGGGCATGGATGTGTGTGATGTCCTTAGGTTAGTTAGGTTTAAGTAGTTCTAAGTTCTAGGGGACTGATGACCTCAGATGTTAAGTCCCATAGTGCTCAGAGCCATTTGAACCATTTGAACTGTCTTCTGGATGTTGCTACTTTGGTATAGACAACTACATCATCTGCGAATAGCCTTAAAGAGCATCCGTCGATTTCTACTAGATCATATACACATATTGTAAACAACTCCGAATGTTACCTTTACATCTGCCGGTTTCGTTCCGTTAAGAGCGACGTGTTGAGTTCTATCTGCAAGAATGTCTTGAACCCAATCGCAAGTCTGCTCCGATACTGCGTAAGCTCGTATTTTTTTCGTTAAACGGCAATGCGGGACGGTGTCAAATGCCTTACTGAAATCAAGGAACACGGCATCGACCTGAGCGCCGTTATCCACTGCGCTGTGGATCTCATGGAGGAACAGAGCGAGCTGAGTTTCGCAGGATCTCTGTTTGCGGAATCCATGTTGATTTCTAAACAGGACATGTTCATTTTCCTAAAACGTCATAATTCTTGAGCTTTCGGCTTCTTACGAGGAGAACACAGCAAGTGCGGTAACTTGATTTCCCAGGAACTTCACACTGTGGAATAGGAGTCAAAATAAGCAAACACGTGTCTCGGCTTATCTGTAGATACTCGACCGTTTCTGAGAAACCGACGTTCGAAGTTTTTGACGTAATTTAGATGTCTTTTAGTGCACGACACTATCACCCGAACTGGCAGCGTGGCGGTCTGTGTTTTGCATCCCGTGTTCGAAACACGATTATTCTTTAGTTTTATTTTATTTTTTTCATTTATCTACCCAAGTTCGTACAAGGTTACTATACGAACGTTTCTTATCAAGTTAGGGGATACAAAGGCGTTGTATTAATTGTAAAATTACAAAGGGGTTTCACAATAAGTGTCATACATTTATTATGTATAACACATCTGTGTGTGGTATTTTCAGGGGTTACAATCTTTTTCAATTCTGAAATTCGTATATTTCATTTTTATATCAATCCTTGTATTTCATTCTTACGTTTATTCCTCAGGAAGATTTGGTGTATATTCTTGGACAATACCGATCGTAAAAACATTCGGAACACATAAATTACGAACATCACGAGCATAGCGCGAAGACAGGTTTCCCATAATGACATTTCTTCATATGAATCTCATTCGGAAAGGAAACGCCGTTAAAATTGCTGAAGATTTCACCCGTTGCTAATAATTTTACGGCAAACCATGCATAACGGATCACTTTACCGAAATTGATTTTGAATGAAATTCACTGCAGGAATTTCGATGAAAACAATTTCACAAAATTTTCTGATTCATTTATTATTCATTATTCTTTTTTAAATAAATCATTCAACAGACTTACAGCTGGTAGACTGTTGAGGTACAGTTATTTCAATATACATTGGAAAATATTCCTGCATTAATCTTCTACGGACATGGGTAAATAAGTGAAAAATAAAAATAATAATCTGGTTAAGAACACATGGCGTAAAACTGAGAGACCACGATACTAATCACGTTGCTACCATTCCAGCTGAGGTTACTGCGCGCTAAAAGGTATCTAAATTATGTCGAAAACTTTGACCGTCGTTTTCTCAGAAACGGTTGAATAACAGATAAGCCGAACCATATGTTCTCCGTGTTCTCCTCTTTAGGCCATCTTCAGGTGACACAGACACAATGACGTGCTACTTACCTATATGTTATATACGCAGAATACACAACAATGATAACATGTAGGGAGTTTACATATCAAAGATTCCAATTTTGGTCAAGCAGTACTTATTACATTAAGCAAAGAAAGAAATAAAGTTACTTTTTGATATCAGTCGGAGTGGTTGTGTGTATGTGTGTGTGTGTGTGTGTGTGTGTGTGTGTGTGTGTGTGTTTCTTTGTGATGGTACATTTAACAACTGATGAAAAATACTTTTGAATTTCAATCCATCATTTTATAAATAAAATTTAATTTAAAAGAGGAGAAAAAGGAAACTGACTTCGATCATTTAATACTTAACTAGTATTCTGTGTCACATATTTGTTGATTTCTCGTATTTCTAGCAACTACCATAGATCTGCCTAGATCTATGGCAGTTAGGTTATCTGCACCTGAGAGAAGCTGTAGATTAAGAAAAAAAGATTGAACTTTAGCTCATAATCTTTTAACAGAAAACCACTCACATGATGTACAATTTGAAGTTTTACTTTCTGTAAAGAAAAATAGAAAAATGATCGTGCTAGAAATTCCAACAACGAACATATGACACAGAATGCCAGCTCACTGTTACATGATCAAACCCAATTTTCTTTTCATCCTCAGAATTATTTTCATCAGTTGGTAAACATACCTCCACAAAAAGCGAGAAACAGCTTTGTTTCCCTTTTTAGTTAATTTAATTACCTCTGTCTGACAAAAATGGGATACAACACATGTCAACATTTTTGTATCTTTTGTATTTTCTGTGTAAATAAAACCTGTGATGTCGCCCGTCATTGCATATCTGTTTGCGACATTCAGTTGTCACCTGAAGATGGGCTAAGAAGCCGAAAGCAGATTCGTGACCAACAAATATAATCTTACGGAACCTCAGGGAGTGTTTCGTATTTCATCTTACAATCGTGTTATGTTAAGCACCAACGGAAAATGCAATTATTGTTATTAATAATAATTAATCTGAAACTTCCTGCCAGATTAAAATGACATTACATTACGAAATACAGCAACTAGCCACTTTTTATGTAATTTTATTTATGCCAATACGCTTTTCTGGATTTTACCCATCATGTTAATTCTTCAGTTGCACATCGTTAAAACGTCGGCAGAGGTTCGGACGCCGCAGCTGGCCTGTGCAAATTAACACTTTTGTTTAGTTACTGCTCTCCGCGTATTGTATATTTAGGTCTATATTATTCGTTAGAAGTACTTTTTTTCTACTCTGCTTCTTCTGATCCAATTTTTGCCTTTATAATCGTGGCAGACTCACTTTTTCACTTGTATTTTGCACAAAAAAAATGTTGTCGACTGGTATATTTGTTCCCGCCGGAAAATTCTATCTGTGGTCAAACTTATAGTTTACTTACAGGTTTTGAAAGCATTTAAATTATTCAAACTATATGCCGGATTCGACCGGCAAACAGTTTTTACTCTTTCAGGAAGTTTCAATAATAATAATAACTGCACATTGTTCAATAACCGTGTCCAGTTCTTTATACTGGATGCCACTTCGACGACTTGCGTGTCCCCAGTCTACGTTAGTTATCCTGCCGTTGAAAGGGGACCTACAGTTTAACGTGGATATTGTTTCTGACGACTTCACATATTGTTGAGAGTTGAAGACAAGGTTGAAGGCAGACTGAAAATTCCCGATCCAACCAGGATTCGATCCCATGACCTCTCGGTTTTCAGGCAAGCGCTTTACCATTGGACTAGCAGGCCCGAAATAAATGTGGAGCCAGTCAAGTTATATACACGAACACCGTATTTTGCGACTGCAGTAAAAGTCTTATTAAGATCAAACGCGTTTCACTTTAATTCAAAACATCTTCATTAGTCACTGTAATAATATAGTTTGATTTGCTAAGCTCATGAACAGTTCTCATGATTTAATTTACTGCTACGAACAGAATTAAATTATTACCACGAATCACTGTATTTTTTTTTTTTTTGTTTCTTACTTTATTCTTACAGTTCTTCTTCATGTACCTGTCAGGCTATTGCACACAGGACTGTCATTGACACGAAACATATTTACATATTTAGGAATTGTAGGTCCATGTCCGCCTACTTAGCTGAGTGGTAACGTGCTTGCCTACCACGAAGTGGGCCCAGGTTCGATTACCGGCCAGGTTGGGGATTTTCACCGTCCGTGGACTGGGTGTTGTGTTGTCCTTATCATTACCTCATCCTCAACAACGCGCAAGTCGCCCAATGTGGCGTCACATGAAATAAGACTTGTAACACGGTGGCCGAGCATCCCCGGACGGGGCCTCCTGGCCCACAATGCCACACGATCATTTCAGTTCACTGCCATCTCGCCACTTCATTTACTTCGTTTCGGTATTGCGGGATATGCTCGTCTTCGGTTTTGTTTTGGTGGTGGTTGGAGCGTCTGCCATTTCTCTCTCTCTCTCTATCTGTGTGTGTGTGTTCTGTTGTTTGTTGTCTTCAGTTCGGTGACTGGTCTGATGCAGCTCTCCATGCCACTCTACCCTGTGTAGCCTCTTCTTCTCTGAATAACAACCTGCAACTTACGTCCTCCTGCATCTGCTTATTGTAAGCATCTCTATTCCCTCTACAACTTCTACCCATCTCCCCCCCCCCCCTCTCCTCTCCACGTATCTCTCCAATACTAAAATGGTAGTCCCTTGAATGTGTCATATGAGTCAATCCCTTCTTATAATCAACTTTTGCAACTAATTTATCGTCTCGTCAGTTGTACTTCAGTATCTCCTCATTGTAAAGAGGAGGTATCTAGTTACGCGATCTACCTAACTAATCTACAGTATTCTTCTGTAGCACTACATTTCAAAAGCCTCTATTCTCTTCTTTTCTAAGCTGATATAGCGTATATGGCCTCGCTTGTGTGTCCTAACTTAAGTATGTGTAGATTGGTTCAAATGGCTCTGAGCACTATGCGACTTAACTTCTGAGGTCATCAGTCGCCTAGAACTTAGAACTAATTAAACCTAACTAACCTAAGGACATCACACACATCCATGACCGAGACAGGATTCGAACCTGCGACCGTAGCGGTCACGTGGTTCCAGACTGAAGCGCCTAGAACCGCACGGCCACACCGGCCGGCTATGTGTAGATTATTACTGCTCTACGGTATAGTGCTGGGTAACCTAGACTGGTCATATTGCCTAGTTTATGTGATATTATTTTTGTGATGTCTAGGGAGGTTTGGTCATGTGTTTCTTTGCTGATATTGCCTTTTGGATTTGAATCTTCTCCTGCAGCGTCAAGAGATGTTTCTTGTTAATGAATCTGATTATTTTTACGTCTATTCTATTGTGATAGGGTGATGCTTTTCTCGCCTGAAATGTTCTGCAAATGTTGAATTGCTGATGCTATATTTTTATGCTCTTTTATGTTCTTTATATCTTATTGCAAATCTTCTGCTGTTCTGTCCTAAGTACAGACTATCACAACTGTTACAAAAGATTTGGTAAATGTCAGATTTTTTTATATATATCATTGTCATCCTCCTCCTTTAGACACTTTTTTTGAGATGTCTATCTCACCGTAGCTGTATTTGTCAAGTGGTACTGTGTTTAGTCTGTGCAGCATGCACCTGAGAGCTACTGAAGGAGTGTTGATAATTTTTCTTTGTGATGCGCGCGCGTACACACACACACACACACAGAGAGAGAGAGAGAGAGAGAGAGAGAGAGAGAGAGAGAAAATTTGCAGACGCTCCCACTACCACCAAAACAAAATAAAAAAAGTGCGCGTCCCCCAGTATCAAATCGAAGTGCACGAAATGGTGAGCTGGCAGTGGAACTACAAAATATAAAAACGTTAATGTATTTAGTGTCAGTGAATGTGCTGTGTGCAAGAGTCTAACATATAGCTATGTGAAGAAGAACTTGAAGAACGAAGCAAGAAACAAAAATACGATGAGTAACGATAATAACTGAGTGCTATCTGTAATAGTAAGTTAAAGCATGAGAACTGTTCATGAGCCTAGGAAAGAAAACTGCAAAAAAGAACTATATTGCTACAGTGACCACTGAAGATATTTTAAAATTAAGCGAAACGTGGTTGGTCTTAGCAGTTGCAAAAACATTATTTAACCTGTATAACTTGTATAATTGCGACTGCGGAAACAGAGGCTGTACAACAAAGAAGACTACATTTAACGGTTTTCAGCTTTGTATGGCAACAACCACAGAAACAGTCGCTCTGTGCCTCGAAAAGGTTCATTAGCACGAAATTCTCGATTTATAAGGTGTTCCAATTATCTTGACAACTTCAAACAACTTTTGTCCAGAAGTAAAATAAAAAGCATACATAGCAATTGTTGTTTTGCTACCAGGAGAATTGGGGGGGGGGGGGGCGTGTGGCGGGGGAGCATTAACCAGCATGCAAGATTGTCTTCTGGTAACTTTGTTCCTTACGGAGATATGAACAGCAGTTTGCCACTTCGTCGTCATTCTGACCACACTGGAAGCATCTGCGCCACCAAACCATTCTGCCCTAGGTTGAAACGTTGTTGACGTGCACTTCCACCTACTCAGCTCGGACTATTGCCTTTTAAAGGCACAAAACGAAGTTCCGCGCGTTACTCCATTTTATCAATGAGCTACACCACATCGTTGTGACGCTCTAGTGGCGTGCTGTGATGTTGTGGGGTAGGTATTTCAGTTTGTACAAGGACTGTAGACATGTATAAGCAATCGCAAAGTATTGCATAACTTTCGAGGTGCGAATTAAAACTTTATGACTACCCCTCGTATGATGGATACCAATCAGCGTTACTCGCATTATGAAGTAATCTACATCAAAATATTGTTTGCCGCGATGGAGTATACAGCTCAACAACACAGTATTTGAAAACGAAACTGCTTACTGCAATAAAACACTTGCGTATCTTCTGACTTGTCAGCAGTTTCTTATCAGATTAGTGAGTCATTTACAAATGGTATCTCTCTCGGATGAGAAAACGACTCTTTTCACAGACCTCGGAGCAGACCGTTATTATTACACTGCTTGACAAATGCTAGGGAAGAATTGATACTTGCTAAGTGACAACTTCCAGTTAATACCGTATCATGAAGATTGTTTACCCAGACAGAAACTAAATCGTAAATTGCATTTAATAAAATAAATACCTAAGCATAGGTGGATGAAGGTACTTGGCATATAGGATAAATCTCGATTCATCACTCATGGAATGCGACAGCATTTTGATGTTCAGTAATCAAAAAGGTGATGCCGACACTTCGTGGACGTTATAATAGAGATTTTGGACTATGTCTTGTCTCCTGAGTTCTGGAAACCCAGTTCCCGCCCCACCGCCTTAACGACTGGATTGGAGACGTGCTAGTGGCCGTGCGGTTCTAGGCGCTACAGTCTGAAGCCGAGCGACCGTTACGGTCGCAGGTTCGAATCCTGCCTCGGGCATGGATGTGTGTGATGTCCTTAGGTTAGTTAGGTTTAATTAGTTCTAAGTTCTAAGAAGTTAAGTCGCATAGTGCTCAGAGCCATTTGGAGACGTGCTATTGGTTGCTGCAGATAGGGTGCAGTGCTGGTTCATTAAGGAGACCCATACGATTGGTCAAAAGATTTAACATTCACCAAAAGTTAAGATATAGCTTTTCATGATGCATAAACTGGCACTCTGATTTATATTTCCTGACCACTAGGAAAGTGTAAATGATCTTCGATAACTTTACTTTAACTTGAAACGAACTGTGCACCGAGTACGTTATATTAATGATAACTAACTCAAAGATCCCTAATTAAACATATAATAACTTTCAATTTTTCTATCTGTAATAGTAAAAATAATTAGAGAATCAGACGTCCTACCAAAAGAAAGATTTGGTTTGAACGTCCCGGCGACGGAAATGTCTTAAGAGGAGGTGCACGACCTCTGAAAGAACAAAGGGAACCATCATAACAGTCGCCTTAATCAGTCTAGGGAAATCGCGGAAACCTCTAAATCTGGATGACTGAATGGAACCTTCTGTCTTATCGAAGCGTGCCATAGACTCATGTAAATCACTCCAGTGGAACACTAATCAAACTGCCCTCAATACGAAGGTCAGTTTGAGCACACCAGTGCTTCATTGAGCATTGTGCTGTTGGAAGTGGTTTGCCCTCTCCTTCTCTAACCTTTGAACTGACCTACAGAGATCTGCAGTTTAACGTTATCTCCGATTCACGGTGGCACTTGGATTTTTTACATTAACAAATCACTGCATGAGCGAGAAGCTGAGAAAAGTGCAAGACCTTGACTTTTGCAGTCTGGCACTTACCCACTCCACCAGCAAGTCACACACAGCTGCACACTATATCACTTATAGTAGTATGGAAGTGATCATTAACATCTATTACCAGCAAATGCTAAGAAGGGAGTTGGGGAGAGGCTGTTTGTTGATTTATGGTGCTCAACAGCGAGGTTATCAACCGCGCGGGGTAGCCGCGCAGTCTTAGGTATCTTGTCACGGTCCTCGCGGCTGTCCCCGTCGGAGGTTGGAGTCCTCCCTCGGACATGAGTTTGTGTGTGTCGTCCTTAACGTAAGTTACTTTAAGTTAGATTAAATAGTGTGTAAGCTTAGGGACCGATGAGCTTAGCAGTTTGGTCCCGTAAGACCTTACCACAAATTTCCAGATTTCCGAGGTTATTAGTGTCAATGCTTAAGAATTCCCCAACTTGAGAAATATATCATTTATGATTCACAAGTCTATTTGACGTGTTTTGGTGACCAGTAAAGAATTCCACCCCCATCCCCTCGCCCCCTTTCCCTAGTAGCAGTCAACGGTTGTGCTGCAAACTATCTCACCTGGTACACCAGAATATCTTCACTGAGTCCTGAACGCTTTTATTATAGCAACTATTTTTTTCAATACATATAGCTCGGGAAATCTCTTTTACTCAGTCCAGTCGCATTAATGTGACCACTGCCTATGTTCGATGTCATCGTTCAACAAACGCTCAGAGACGGCGGGTGGCAGCACTGGCAATGACGCGTATATAAAGCGTGCCGAGGGGACGTGAAAAACAGTGCAGTCGTTGTCGCAATGCGGAAACGGAACAATTTGTCTGACGATGAAAAGGTCGCGATCATTGGCTCTCAGGGCAAGGATGGAAGCTTTTGCGAAATGCCTAAGTTTGTAAACTGTTCGCGCGGCGCCGTGGTTAAAGTATACCGTGCATGGCAAAATGGCACTGTCCAGAACTGGTGCCGAGGCAACTATGGTGCAGCACGGACCATAGATAGATAACAAAAGTGGACGACGTCTGCGGAGATGTGTTCGTGCGAATAGACATGCAACTGTTGAGCAACCAGCCGCGCTGATGAACCAAGGGGCAACCAACAGTGTCTCCTCAACGACCACTCAGCCAATGTTGCTGACGGGTCTCTGCAGCAGGCTCCTGGTTCATGCACCCATGCCGACTGCTGTTCATCGGCGACGAAGGCTGGAATTTGTTCACGACAGTGGGGATGCTCGCTGAGTGGCGACAGGTGGCCACTTCAGATGAATCACGTTCTATTCTTCTTCGAACAGAAGAAAGGCGTCTAAAGGCCTGAAACAATTGTCGGAAGGGTCCAACCCAGAGGACGGAGAATTATGGTCTGGGGAATCTTTCGTGGCATTCCTCTACATCTAAATCTACAGCTACATAGATATTCCGAAGTCACCGTATGATGCGCGGCAGAAGGAACCCTTACCACTACTAGTCATTACCTTTCCTGTTCTACTCGGAAATAGAGCGAAGGAAAAACGACTATCCACACTCATGGTCATAAATTAAGGATAATACTGATACATGGTGAAACAACGCTCTGGTGGGCGTTTTGAGGATTTAAATCACCTCGGGGTGTGTTCGTGCATGTCAGAGTACGGTGCAGCGAGTAAGTGTGCAGACGTTTTCAGAAGTGCTAATGGTGACTGTGTGTTGAAAATGGCTCAGAGAACACATATTGATGACATTATGAGGGATAGAGTACTAGGGCGACTGGACGCTGGTCAAACACATCAGGTCGTAGCGCCACAAAGTGTGATCTCAAGATTATGGCAACGATTCCAGCAGACAGGAAACGGGTCCAGGCGCTACAGTACGGGACGTCCACAGTGTACAACACCACAAGAAGACCGATGTCTCATCATCAGTGCCCTCAGACGGCCACGGAGTACTGCAGGTATCCTTGCTCGGGACCTTCGCAGCCACTGGAACAGTTGTCTCATGATACACAGTCGACAGATGACTGAACAGACATGGTTTATTCGCCCGGAGACCTGGAAGGTGCATTCCACTGATTCCTGGTCACAGGAGAGCCTGTAAAGCCTGGTGTCAAGAACACAGTACATGGTCATTGGAACAGTGATCCCATGTTATGTTCACAGACGAGTCCAGGTATAGTCTGAACAGCGATTCTCGCTGGGTATTCATCTGACGTGAACCAGGAACCAGATACCAAACCCTTAATGTCCATGAAAAGGACCTGTATGGAGGTCGTGGTTTGATAGTGTGGGGTAGGATTATGATTGGTGCACGTACACCGCTGCACGTCTTTGACAGAGGAACTGTAACAGGTCAGGTGTATCGGGATGTCATTTTGCACAAGTATGTCCGCCTTTTCAGGGGTACAGTGGGTCCCACCTTCCTCCTGATGGATGATAACGCATGGCCCTACCGAGCTACCATCGTGGAGGAGTACCTTGAAACAGATCAGGCGAATGGAGTGGCCTGTCTGTTTTCCAGACCTAAACCCCATCGAGAACGTCTGGGATGCTCTCGGTCGACGTATCGCTGCACGTCTTCAAACCCCTACGACACTTCAGGAGCTCCGACAGGCACTGGTGCAAGAATGGGAGGCTATACCCCAGCAGCTGCTCGAACACCTGACCCAGAGTATGCCAACCCGTTGTGCGTCCTGTGTACGTATGCACGGTGATCATATCCCACATTGATGTCGGGGTACATGCGCAGGAAACAGTGACGTTTTGTAGCACATGTGTTTCGGGATGGTTTACTCAACTTATCACCAATACTGTGGACTTACAGATCTGTGTCTTGTGTGTTCCCTATGTGCCTATGCTAATAGCGCCAGTTTTGTGTAGTGTCGCGTTGTGTGACACCACATTCTGCAATTATTCTTAATTTATTAGCATGATTGTATATGCCTCTGTATGAGCCCTAATATCTTGCATCTTATCTCCATGTTACTTACGCGCTATTTATGCCGGCGGCAGTATAGTCGTGTGGTAGTCAACTTCAAATGCCGGTTCTCTAACGTTTGTTAGAGTTATCTCGTCATTCTTGAAGGCACAACGGATCATCACAAGTATGCATCTATCCGTGGGACCATGTCCACCTCTACATGAAGTTTGTTCAACTTCGGCACAGTGGCACCAACCAGCAGGACAGTGCAACGTCTCACACAGCCCGCAGTGCACTTGCATGGTTTGAAGAGCACCAGAGTGAGTTTATCGTCCTGTTGTGGCCACCAAACACCCAGAATTAAAGCCCAATCGAGAATCTATGGGACCACGTCGATCGGGGTGTTTGCGCCGTGCATCCTCACCCGTGAAACCTAGCGCAGCTGGTCACAGCACTTGAGTTGGCATGGCTCCATATCCCTGTCCGTACCTTCCAGAACATCACTGACTCTCTTCCTGCAAAAGTTGGTCATTCAGGTTTTAATGTTATTGGACCTTGTTTTTATGGATTACATACAATTAATTTACACAGTAGAGCACTTGAGTTAGAGACATGTCCTAAATTGGAGACATCGTGCTTTGTCACCATGGTGGAAGGAACAGTGTGGCGTTGCACTTGACTGGGATGCCACGTGACCTCACACTGGCCGTCAGTGTGAATATCGAGAGTGTGATGGGCAAGACGCGCGGTACCGGTGCATTCAATCGTGGACAGGTCATGGGTGTCCAGCACATGGGGCACTCCATCACCGAGGTTGCACAGAACCTACCTGTACCACCGAATCAAAGGCGTACCGTGGCTACCTCAACTTGGGAAAATCAGTTACCCATAGAGTTTAATATTTCTTTCATAACAGCGCCTGAGGCTGTGTATAAACAAGATGCCCTACAGGAGAGTCTCTGCAAATGGAAGAAGACTGTGGCAAGTTAAAACTTTACACTGATCAGTGAGAAGTCCTTGGATGACATGACTGGCCTAGTGAACTTCTCGTGAGACGCAGGGATTCAGATTCTATGGAAGGAAGGTAATGTTTACCGTCCCATCGACAACGAGGTCATTCTAAGTTCACTGGACAAAAAATTAGTCACCCCAGTGCACACACACGCATATAAATCATTGAGCCTTTACAGATGGAGCAACTATCGGATCAAGTGAGCATGCGCACTGCCTTTACGTGAGCATGAGGAAGGAGCGGTTCGTGAGACATTTATGTATCAAGCGGACATTGTACGTAAACACTGGTAAGTCTAACGACGTGGCAAAATGGCAAAAAGGGACATTCGAGTTTGGCCATGCTCTTTGTCATAGGGTGTTTGAATTTGCTGGACTCCTTGGTGTTTCGCAGTGGACTTTTCAACGTGGCTACAAGCAGGGGTGTAACACAAATAGCCACGAATCACGACAGTCAGAACTGTGGTCGTAAAAACATCGTGACAAAGGGATTCGAAGGGCGCTTCACGGCTTTTGAATAAAAATCGCCTCCAAAACCGAAAGGAATTACTCCAGTCAGTGAACGAAGGTCCATCCCAACATGTTAACGAGAGGATATTGCGACGTGAACTGCTTGCAGTGAATATGTGGAGTCGGTCAGCCCGGAAGAGGCCATTGCTTACATAAAGACGACAACAGCAAAGTGCATCGGGCTGAAAGAATATGTGACTGTGAAAGGGTACAGTACCGCCCGACATTGAAAATAGGTACAACATACTTCATTATTTTTGTCAGAACAACACATTTTGTTTGTAAAATAACTCAATTTCAATTAATACAGCGAAGCCGGATACCAGTGTAGAAATGAATGACAATTTATTTATTTAATTTATCGTATGTGCACTCCCACAAAATAAATCCCTACATCCAGTTTGGTGAGATCTTTTGAAATGAATGAATGTATGGTCGTCTGCTAACCACAGATAGTGAATGTGAATATATGATCATCTTTGAGTAGATCCTTTGGCCACCTTTGGTGGGACCAAAGACATGAAATTTACCAGAGCTTTGAGCGCCTGAAATGTGGCTGACCATTAAGGTAGCAAGGTGCTTCTCCCACTTCGACAGAGGTGCGAGAGAACCTGAATACGGCCATGTTTCAGCACTCTGCCGCTGGATCCTGTGCTGTTAACACCTGTTTTAGTTGTGCTACGTAATGACGAAAGAATGGAGGCATGGTATGCATGTGGAATATTTAAGAGTAGTTTGAAATAATAATTTCTCTATTTCAGGAACTTTTGTGGGGAGAATTAAATGTCAGGCAGGTAATATTAATGGGATTGTAGTAATCTTCGGAAGTGACCAACGGTCACAAAGAAACCACGTGTAGCAATAAGTTGAAATACTTCCGTGTGCTTAAGCTAAGCTGAATTACTAGCGTGTGTACAATAAGTTGAAATATTTAAGAAATAGCGTGTGTACCATAAGTTGAAATATTTAAGAAATGGCGTGTGCAGGACTTGAAATTAGAGACGAGTACTTCCACGTGGTGAGTACTGTGTGAGTCTCAATCTGTGTATGAGACAAAGGATAAAGAGAAGTACTCGTCCATGGTATCAGTTGAGGACTCGCGTGTGTGATGAATACATTAATATTACTTTGCGTGTGACGCTAGATTCAAACTCTGAGAGAGAAGCAAGGTGAGTCGGCCGTCTATCCAGCAACGCCACATGGCTTGCATTGCACAGGAAGACGTGCATATATCTCCAGAGTTCATAGTAGGAAAGTAGAATTACAAAGTGGGGCAGTGTCGTGTGAAACTGGGATAAATATTAATTGAAGTGGGAAAGCTGAAAGTGATAATGTTGTGACTATTCACTGTCTTGTATTTCATATTGTAATGTGGTGTATGTCATGTAATTTGGGTATGTGTGGTTTGCATGGGAGTGTAGCGAGGTAGTTTCAAAAGATTAGTGGGTTATGCTTGTTCCTTCTGTACTGCTCGGTCTGGAGGAAAGTTTCGTGATGATGATTGTGAGAGTCGAAGTGTGAGAGATAATAAAAGATCCACCATCCTATCCGGAAAGTGCACTGTAGCGTTAAATAAATTACGAGAACATAATATAGAGATTCACTAATGTAAAGCCATGCCCACTGGGCGGAATTTCTCATATGTTATTGTTGTAGGTTATAGAATTTGTGTGTTTAGGTTAGGGAATTTATCGGAATAAATCAGATAGTGAAAAGAAAGAGATTGGTAGACTATTCCTTCAAATTGTATGTTGTCATAATGTCCCGAATTTATAATGTGTGCGCCATTCATATTCAGTGGGATGGCCACGTGTTAATAAAAGCCGTCAAATAAAAGACAAAAAGAAAATGTGGTACTGCCAGTGCGTAGTGTACAGTCAGAGTTCTGTAAATCACTGATAGTCAGATATGCGTTTCCGTTGCGTAGTAATCATATAGGAGGATAACTTGTAACTTAAGTGAGAGTACTAGAGCTAATATTACTCGATAACTAAGAATGAATCCACTCGCTTGGCAGACCACTCATCTTGCAGGCCTGACTGCTTGATGCCACAGTATGAGCAAGGCATGTGGGTGCCTCTCAACTGGTTTTCTGATCACTCCCCCGCACTATTAAATCTCGACTGGCCTGCAAAATCACCTGAGTCGCATGTCACACTAAATCTGTGGGACATGTTGGAACAGCGGGTATAACACCGACGGCAGCATCCCCTCAGTTCGGTGGAGCTGCAAGATCAAATCGTCAGCGAATGGCTTTACATGGATGCTACGTAGTTGCACAACATTGTGGACTCACTTCCTAACCGAATCCACGATGTTATCGAATCCGGAATTACACGGTATTAAATGATGCTGGTAGTGATTTCTTTAAGAGAGACTAATTTTTTGTCCTTTTAGCTTAAGGCGAAGCACAATCTCTGGCTGTGTTAGGTTGTGGAAAGGATACGACTATACCCTTTCAAAAGAGCTATCCTGATAGTCTCCTTAAACGATTTAGGAAAATGATGGAAAACCTAAATATTGATGGCAGGGCAAAAAGTTGAACTGTCCCGGTTCCGAATCTTGGAACTGTCACATAAAATCTGCGCATCATGTACACTGCATTAAGTAGAAGATTTTCTTTTAAGTTTTGTTCTCACACTCTCCTTTCATTAGTTGCCAATGTAAAGGAAGCAACGTTACCTCTTATTCAAGTAATGATGAATACAGCCGGTGTTCCCAGTGCAGGGCAAAGCTATAGACAAATAAATAAATACACTGGTGACCACTAAAGTTGTAACATCAGGAGCTGTAGCACATGACGTAATTTTACTTATTCTGGGTATAGGAAGAAGACGTTATTAAAGTTGTAGGTGTGATTCCTAAGTATCCCAGCACGTTAGTTGACCGAACAGTATACAGGTGTACTGCCGCTTCGTAGTGTCCAACGGGCACAATATTTCGCTAATCAGGCGTATCGCCATCCTCAGGTGCGTTCCCAACCACAGACGCCGATGCAATTGCCTCTTCACCCACCAACTGCGCACTTGGGTGTGGACAGCTCACAGAGTGGCCCGCAGGGGTATGTCAGCCGTACTCCTTCAGGAGTCAGTTTGTCAGCGCATAAGACAATGGCGACATGTCACTCCGCTGCTGGACCAGATGGCGTCACTCATAACCAACTAAAGCACATCCGCCAGAACCTCACACGCATCTACAATAAAGCAATTCCCGTAACCTTGGAAGACTGCACAGGTGGTGCGTATACCGAAATCTGAAAAAAAATCTGAGTTAGCCCTTCAATTATCAAATACTGAATCTCTTGTTAACAATGTCCAAAACTCTTGAACGGCTGCTACTCTAGAAGATACGACCATTAGTCCTCGACCAGGATGTGATCATACCGGATCAGTTCACCTTTCACCCTCGGCTTTCGGCGAAATTACAACTTCTACGGATCTCAGGGTACATCGCCTATAATATGAACTTATCTATCTACACCACTGCCTTTTTTTATGGAGAGGGATCACGACCGGGTCTGGCAAGACAAACTGATCACCAAAGGGTATGACCTTGACGTCCTTCCTTATTACCGTATCAAGTCGATCATCATCCTTCTCCAGGACAGGGAGGTAACAGGTAAGATAGGACAACGTTCCAGCCTCAAACACCTGCCGGCCGGAGTGGCCGAGCGGTTCTAGGCGCTATAACCTGGAACAGCGCGACCGCTACGGTCGCAGGTTCGAATCCTGCCTCAGGCATGGATGTATGTGATGTCCTTAGGTTAGGTACGTTTAAGTAGTTCTAAGTTCTAGGGGACTGTTGACCTCAGAAGTAAAGTCCCAAAGTGCTCAGAGCCATTTGAACCTCAAACACCTCTCGGAAGGCGTTTCAGAGGGACCGGTCTTGTCACCAACTCTTTTTGTCATCTACGTTAACGACCTTCCAGTTCTGCCGCGAGTTATGCTTGCACAATTTGCTGATGATACGGCTCTGTTGACCTAGTGCCTGACGAGTCAGTGCCACCATCAACCGCCTCCGCCAACAATGCCGGAGCAATACTGTGTCAAACTCAATGCAGAAAAGAGTAAGGCCGTTATGTTTACAGGACGACACCCTGATCTCCGTGATCGCCTGATTCTGCACAAATGACCGCTCAATTGGGCGGACCGAGTGAAATGTCTTGATATTGTCCTGGACTAGTATCTCCTTTCTAACAATGATGTACGAGAGAAACGAATGAGATGCTACACTTTTTTCACCAGATCTACCCTATACTAGCTAGCATGGAACCAGGGACCAAACACTGCCTTTATTCTGCGACAGTCTTCCAAGTGATACTTTACGGTGTCTTGAAACGGGATATTGTTTGTCCCTCACCCTTTCCCCTTCTCCAGGTAGTCCAGGATCTGTGCTTTTGGGCCATATTCCATGAACCTCAATGTGCCTTGATCCAGGACCTCGCCATGAATTTGGCATGCCACGATTCGGGGAATAGATTCGGATATCCACTACGAATCTCCTCAACAAGGTTTAGGCATTACACCTGACATCCAGGCGCCTTGAGTATGTCATCTCTGTGGCAACTGCCCAGTGGCACAGGGTCAAGGTACCCTGAGCCATCGTGAAAGATCTTCCATAATACGTCGACTTGAAGCCAAATGAGGACAAGGAAAAAAATTTGAAACTTAAAATAAATCAGTCAGGAACCACCGGCTCAGTAGACCATACAACCCAGAGCCCAAGAGTCTGTTTAAGACCCATTTACCTTCATCCCAGGAGTCCACCCACACAGACAGTACTACTTTGGAAATACCCACCCGCCACACATACAAAAAGGTGACATACCTGATCACCGAAATACTGTACTCGTTGGACACTATGACACGGCAGTACACCCATGGACTGTTCAGTAAAATATGCAGGTTATTTGGGGGTATACACAGTTAGAAATTTAGTACACAGCGCTACCATCTCTGTATCGAGGTAGGTCAGGTCAGCATAGGCAACATTTGTGGCCGAGTGTACCAACTTTGGCCAAAAAGCAAGACACCCAAGGTCCTGTGTTCATGGTTAAAAGAAAACCGCGTTTAAAATGTCTGTGCGGTCCATCAGCAGTAGTCGGCAGTCAGCAGACCGTCGTCAGCCAACCGTACATTTTACCTTGGTTAATTCCACGTACTGCAATGAAATATGCCCTGGAGATGAAATGATGGCAATAGAGATACGAATTTGCCCACAGCCGCCTATATACATACGTTTTCTGTACAATTGCTGGTGAGTGACGTCATTGTCACACATACTTTCGGCAACAAGCAGCAGTCACACCATTTATGTTTGGCAAAAAAAAAAAAAAAAAAAAAATACCAAATTTTTCGAAGGTTGAGATGGATATACCTCTCCTCGAATTGGTCAGTGGGAATGCATCAGTTCTCGAAAAAAATAAAAAAATGACAGCTGCAGTATAAAAGAAGAGATGTACAGTGTCTCGTTTCAGTCATTATTCTTCCGTTCAGTCCGAATACCTACGTCATTTAAATATGAAAGTCGTAAAATATATGCTAATTGAGACATCTAATAATCATTTTATGAAAAATTCACGTCTTATTATTTCTAACTGTATACTGCAGGCAAAAATCCAGTTTTCATTGTAAGAAAAAATTCTTAGTTACTGACTTTAGGAAAAGATTGGTAATTAAGATTATACAATTAAAAAACTACAAAACCATTTTTCTGTCGTCTTTTATTTTACATTTTACGTAAATGCTCATTGAATATGCACAGTTGTTTAAAAATTTGAATTTGAATCCACCTAGAATCTAATCCAGGCCCTCCTTGCAGTAAGCAAGCACACTACCACAGAACCACATTGCTTGTGAAAAAAAAAGCCTTAGAAGTCGATTTTCTGGAGGATTTTTGAGAGTTGCACAGAACTGCTTTTTGAGAGATATATTTGAGTTTTGAACTTGACTTACAATAAATTAATTACAAAAAGCCGATTGTCATGTGGTCCCCTTGTTAGAGAAAAACAGGCAATGTGGTGTCATGTGGAGGCACAATTTAATTCTACACCTATTAAGTTTGATTCATAAATTAATAAATTTCTGGGTTCATCTTATGTTTAGTGTAAGGTATATGGTGCCTTGAGTCTGTCTCAATAGATCGAGATGTTCCACCATCTGACTACTGTACAGTTATAAAACCAAGCCATCTCGCGAAAATCGGGCGTGAACCACAGTCAAATTTAGTCATGGTCAACTCGCTTGTTTAACTTTGATTGAGGTCGGTGCACAGAATTTTACGACGAACAGGATTAAACGCCAACAGTACGACAGTAAACTTTTAATGGAGGTTGGTGCACTCAGCCAGTGGTATTGCACTATGAAAGATAACATTACAGAGACCTTGATGATATGCCACAGCTCCCTGGCTTAACACGTCAGAAATGTAACAGTGGCTGTCATAACTACCAGCTACATAGACCAGAGATCGTGTACAGCGTTGAATATGGCCTTCCCGAAGCAACTGATCCCAGATCCGCATGAAGCCTTAACTAACGCTAGCAGAAAAACCTCGACCGATAAAATACGGTCTCTATAGGCAACAATGCTGTTGCTCTCGAATTCCAACAAGTGCTGGTAGATGTTTCTGCTTCTTACAAACAATCAACATTCAAATCCGCTGCTTTGTGCAGTTGCCATGAAATGCTTATCGCTTGCATCTCTAAGCATGTAGCGTTCATGTCAAGTTGACGTTCGTTGAACGCCGCTTCCGTGCTGTTGCAGTTTAATGGCCAGCGGCGTAAATAACGCTCTTGAGCTCATAGTGTTTTAGTTGATGTGAAGCACGTTGATTTCACAGTATTTCGTATCAGGACCCTTTACAGTGCCAATACCTGCTTGCCTTCAATTTTGGCTTGCCTCCGCTTTAGACAAATACGCCGGTGAGCTAAATCTGGAGTCGTCCGTTGAAAAAACATTACTTACAACGTTTGTGCAGTGCGCATCATGTAAGGGATAGTCTCCCTGTGCCTCTAGGTAGATATAGTAGCCTGTAAGCAGTAAGACGAAGTGAAAGTCAGCTGGTTCATTAAATACAGAGCGGATTTTCGTGTCGGCCTTCGAGCGATCTAGCGAGAAGTGAAGGCAGATCTGCGTCGGTGACAGGAGAAGTGAAGCTGCTCGCGTGCGACCGCAGTAGAAGAAACATGGCCGACGGCACAAAAACAGTCCACACCACGACGGAATGGCTGGTGAAAGTCTGGAGATGCCGCAGTAAGCGTATTACTTATCTCTAACGCATGCCGACAACAGCAAAGTACTGGAAGCACTCCAAATCTAAATTTGTATTTTAAATGTTGTTTTGAAATGGGTTTTCTTTCTCTTTTTGGGCTCCCGTGTCCAACCATGGGGAAACGAAGGATTAGTACATAATTAAACCATTTCGACTATATATGTACACTACAAACTACCAAGCGAGGTGGCGCAGTAGTTGGCACACTGAACTCGCATTCGGTAGGACAACGGTTCAAACCCGCGTACCGCCAACCTGATTTTGGTTTCCCGAGATTTCCCTAAATCGCTTGAGGTAAATTCCGAGATGGTTCCTGTAAAAGGGCACGGCCGATTTCCTTCCCCATCTTTCCCTAATCTGATGGGACCGATGACCTCGCTGTTTGGTCCCCTCCTCCGAGTCAACCAACCAACCACTCCAAACAAAAATATTCTGGGATATCGCAGTCAAGCCCTTGCTGAACACCCTGGACAGTGACGAAAGGGTAAGAGGTGTGGTGGCTTACGCAGATGACCTGCCCATAGTAGTGTCAGCCAACTCGAGAGCAGCACTAGAGACAAAAGGCACGCAACTGCTTCAGAAAATTAACAGTTGGTGCAAAGAAAATAAATTAAAAATAGCTCCCAACAAAATTGTATGTTTATTGCTCAGAGGAACACTACAGAGGAATCCAGTTCTAAAATTAGACAATACAAGCATACAGAGGAAGCAAGCCACACGTTATCTCGGACTGCATCTAGACGAAAAACAGACTTTCAACCACCATATAATATTGACAATTGACAAAGCCTCCAAAATTATGCACAAGCTAACAAGACTAAACACAACTCAGTACAAATTACCTATTAAGACGATAAAGACCTGTCACATTGCGATATTTGAATCCGTCACATGCTTCGCCGCAAGTGCTTGGGCTCACAGACTGAACATACAGACTAACAAGGCAATTGCAAGACGAGAATGAGCGGAGCCTTCAACACCACGCCACTAGAGGCTCTTTGCTTTGTGATGGGGACCTGCCCTATAGACATAACAATACGTTACAGAGCTGCACTTTACTGGCTGGAGAGGGACAGGCTCGATAAAGTCACCGAAATAAAGGGGAACAAACATTATGAACAAAACACAAATGAAACAATGGCGGATTCAAACATGGCAGAGAGGGTGGGATGCATCCGATAAGGGTCGCCGAGTACACTCTTTCTTTCCTGATGTATACGAAAGACTACAACTGAAACATGTCGACCTAAGCCGGGGGATGGTCCATTTCCTGACAGGCCTCAGGCCGTATCCCGCACATTTAAACCGTATGGGACTAACTAACGAAGAAGTATGCGTATGCGGAGAAACTGGGACACCAGAACATGTCACACTGTTGTGCAGCACGCTAGCACAAGTGTGACCTATACAGAATGACAATGACATCGACAGAATAATACGTAATCCCGATGACTGGAACACAATAAGTAGTGTACCCGATATTGTATCGAACACTCTGCACGAAGAATACAAGCGCCAAAACCCGTATGAAAGAAGGCGTAGACAAGGACAACCAACACAATAACCCCATGGGAGGACACAAACACGACCACAGATTCCGAAACCGAGGAAGGGACACTAAGTGAACATGACTCAGAAGGGATCAACATGTAAGGGACCAAAACCAACAATGTATGACACTGCATGTCACAACACAGTCACAAACAACACAACAATCATAAAATGAATAAACACCCGCACCACATACTAAGACTGTAGTAATAAGGTAATGTCGCTTGGGAGGAGAATGCTCGAAGACCTTTTATTCCGAGGCTCCTCCTCCCCAATGGCATCCTGCATAGTGTTTAAAGTATACTGCATACAAGCAGTAATGTATTGCTCGTCTTATTGTGTGGAGATAGAAGTATATTCTCTTCTCTATTCAAAGCTATAATCAATGAATTACATATATCAGAAATGTATTAAGTTATTTAAGGAATAATGCATTCAAGTAGCAATGAACCATATTCTATTTCAACTAACAAGTTACAAACATAAGTGTATTTCTCATGTGAAGCTAAAATTCATGTATTCCATGTATGAGGTGCTCGAACAACATTTAATCTGTATAATCTGTGTAAACATACATTAACGCAAACCATTTCAGATGAGAATAGCTCGAGGTTTTACCGAGACCTTCTCATCTGAAATAGATAGAAATAGGCCATTATTGACCAATATGCTCTCTCTATATTACAAATTATTCTTAACCACGCTCACTGTGTTACATTTTCTTCTTTTTTAATTTTTCTTTGACATTTGCATTGTATAAATTATATTCTCATCAACTAGGTAGTAACAAATTATATGCCCGTATCTCGTGGTCGTGCGGTAGCGTTCTCGCTTCCCATGCCCGGGTTCCCGGGTTCGATTCCCGGCGGGGTCAGGGATTTTCTCTGCCTCGTGATGGCTGGGTGTTGTGTGCTGTCCTTAGGTTAGTTAGGTTTAAGTAGTTATAAGTTCTAGGGGACTGATGACCATAGATGTTAAGTCCCATAGTGCTCTGACCATAGATGTTAAGTCCCATAGTGCTCAGAGCCATTTTAACCATTTTGAACCAAATTATATGGAACCATTTTAACAATTATTAAGCATTCAATTCGCTGTACCCTCAGAGAAATCTTTATATATTATGTTCTTTATATTATTAAAAAAGCATTAACAACTGTATACCAATAACACTGTAACTATGAGAAGTCTTTGCTATTAGATTCAGAAGCATCCAACCCACCTTTCATTTCAAGGCGGGGTTTACTCTGCACTGTTAATGAAATAAAATAAAAAATAATAAATAAACTCCAAACTAATATAGTACTCCAGAGTGAATCTTCCACTCTGCAGCGGCGTCTGTGCTGTATTTAAAGTAGACTAAAACTGTGTGCTAGACCTCGACTTGAACCAGGAAGTTTGCCTTTCGCCACCTTCTGTGAAGTTTAGATAGCAGGAGAGGTTCTGGCGGAAGTAAAGCTTTGAGGGCGAGTCGTGAGTCATGGCTGGATAGCTCATCCTTTAAGAGCACTGGCCGCAAAAGGCAAAGGTTCATGCTTCCAGTCCCGGCCTGGCACATAGTTCTTATCTAATATGATGCTGACGATGCAGAATACTTTTACAGTCATACGTTTATTTCATGCACGTGGAAGTTTATTAGATTGTACTTAAATTTAGGAAAGGCTTTTGACAATGACTGAAATGCACTCTTTGAAACTTTGAAGTTGTTGCGTATAAAACACAGGGAGCGAAAGGTTATATACAACTTATACCAGAGTGAAGTTCTTCCAATGAAAGGATATGGAAGGGAGACAGTTACTGAGAAAGGAAGGGGTCTGGTTTGTGACCAATGGCTGACGTTATTCACTCTGTGCCCAGAACAATCATTAAACAAAAGAAAGGAGAAATTTAGAAAAGTAATTATAGTTCTAGGAAAAGAATAAAAGGTGTGCTGATGACATTATAATTGTCGCAGAGAAGGAAAAACATTTGGAATATAGGTTGATTCGGATGGATAGTGTCTTGAAACGAAGTTATAAGATGAACGTCAACAAAAGTAATAAACCGGTAACAGGCAGCTGAGGAATGTAGATGAGGAAACGAGAACCTAAAAGTAGTAGATGAGTTTTGTTACTTGGATAGGAAATAAGTGAGGATGATCGAGGTAGAGAGGATATTAAATCCAGGTTGATCACAGCAGTAAAAGCGTTTGTGGAAAAGAGAAATTTGCTAACGTATAATACACAAGGTGCGGCTGTAAAGTTCGGTGAATGGTTCGGAAAATAAAGGAAACGAGAGCTATAAACAAAATACCATTGCTGGCCTTGAAATTAATCACCATTAGCTACAACACTCTTCTGACACCGGTTGCAAAGCTATCGAAATCCCTCGAAGCAGCGCGATCACCCGTTCTTGGGGATCCGTAATGTCTGTGGTACATCCTGAGGCATCAGACAATAGTTTGGTAAGAGAAGGAAGTGGATGTGTGAGGGGTGGGGGCATCGTAGAGGGACACCAAAGCACAAGAAAAGCAAGCTTTTGTTCCATGGTGAAGCAGCTGACTCTAACCCATACATAACCAATAAGTCATAGGCACTATGTTACACAGTTTACAGTATGGAGAGAGACTATAGTACAGGGCTATTACAAATGATTGAAGCGATTTCATAAATTCACTGTAGCTCCATTCATTGACATATGGTCACGACACACTACACATACGTAGAAAAACTCATAAAGTTTTGTTCGGCTGAAGCCGCACTTCAGGTTTCTGCCGCCAGAGCGCTCGAGAGAGCAGTGAGACAAAATGGCGACAGGAGCCAAGAAAGCGTATGTCGTGCTTGAAATGCACTCACATCTGTCAGTCATAACAGTCATACACACAGTAAGCAGTAAGAACGTTCGGCTGGTTCAGTAGTTATGCAGAGGTGAACAGGCTTTCACAGGCTAGACTAGTGTAGGGATCTGCACCAAACGAGTCTTTGGGCAGATGACAAAACCAAAAATTAGCATTCTAGAACTGGCCGTATTTACTGCATATGAATAACTTTTCCTCGGTGCCATTGCAATAGTAATTGTGCTATGGTAGCTACTACTACAGGGCTATTACAAATGACTGAAGCGATTTCATAAATTCACTGCAGCTCCATTCATTGACATATGGTCACGACACACTAAAGATACGTAGAAAAACTCATAAAGTTTTGTTTTCAGGTTTCTGCCGCCAGAGCGCTCGAGAGCACAGTGAGACAAAATGGCGACAGGAGCCGAGAAAGCGTATGTCGTGCTTGAAATGCACTCACATCAGTCGGTCATAACAGTGCAACGACACTTCAGGACGAAGTTCAACAAAGATCCACCAACTGCTAACTCCATTCGGCGATGGTATGCGCAGTTTAAAGCTTCTGGATGCCTCTGTAAGGGGAAAGCAATGGGTCGGCCTGCAGTAAGCGAAGACACGGTTGAACGCGTGCGGGCAAGTTTCACGCGCAGCCCGCGGAAGTCGACGAATAAAGCAAGCAGGGAGCTAAACGTACCACAGCCGACGGTTTGGAAAATCTTACGGAAAAGGCTAAAGCAGAAGCCTTACCGTTTACAATTGCTACAAGCCCTGACACCCGATGACAAAGTCAAACGCTTTGAATTTTCGGCGCGGTTGTAACAGCTCATGGAAGAGGATGCGTTCAGTGCGAAACTTGTTTTCAGTGATGAAGCAACATTTTTTCTTAATGGTGAAGTGAACAGACACAATGTGCGAATCTGGGCGGTAGAGAATCCTCACGCACTCGTGCAGCAAATTCGCAATTCACCAAAAGTTAACGTGTTTTGTGCAATCTCACGGCTTAAAGTCTATGGCCCCTTTTTCTTCTGCGAAAAAAACGTTACAGGACACGTGTATCTGCACATGCTGGAAAATTGGCTCATGCCACAACTGGAGACCGACAGCGCCGACTTCATCTTTCAACAGGATGGTGCTCCACCGCACTTCCATCATGATGTTCGGCATTTCTTAAACAGGAGATTGGAAAACCGATGGATCGGTCGTGGTGGAGATTACGATCAGCAATTCATGTCATGGCCTCCACGCTCTCCCGACTTAACCCCATGCGATTTCTTTCTGTGGGGTTATGTGTTTAAACCTCCTCTACCAAGAAACGTGCCAGAACTGCGAGCTCGCATCAACGATGCTTTTGAACTCATTGATGGGGACATGCTGCGCCGAGTGTGGGAGGAACTTGATTATCGGCTTGATGTCTGCTGAATCACTAAAGGGGCACATATCGAACATTTGTGAATGCCTAAAAAAACTTTTTGAGTTCTTGTATGTGTGTGCAAAGCATTGTGAAAATATCTCAAATAATAAAGTTATTGTAGAGCTGTGAAATCGCTTCAATCATTTGTAATAACCCTGTATTTCCGTCAATGAAAATGCTACGACTACATTAACTACAGTACTATTATACGATGCACAGGGTATGGACACAAATATGATAACACCAAACACACAACACATTATCATGAGACCACAAGAGCTCGATAATATTGAGATCTGGTGACTGTAGTGTCCATGGGAAATGTGACTATTCATCCCCCTGTTCACAAATGGTTCAAATGGCTCTGAGCACTATGGGACTTAACATCTGAGGTCATCAGTCCCCTAGACTTAGAACTACTTAAACCTGACTAACCTAAGGACATCACACACATCCATGCCCGAGGCAGGATTCGAACCTGCGACCGTAACAGCAGCGTGGTTCTGGACTGAAGTGCCTAGAACTGCTTGGCCAAAACAGCCGGCCCTGTTCACAAAACCAATCCTAGAAGATGTGAGGTGTGTGAACAGGAGCACCGTCGTCTTGGAACGCACCGTCTACTGTACCATGGAATGGACCTGACCAGCCAAAACGGTCTCATAACCCTTGACAGAAATGCGACCTTACAAAGCAACCAAGTAATACCAAGATATGGTTCCCAAATCATCACCGAAATCCCACCATATACGACGTGCGATAATAAAGTAATGGGACTGATTTTCTTTGCAAGATGTGGCAACCCTGCAGGCTTGCGTAGGCACAATATCTTTGACCTTGGTCTATAAGCTGCTTCTAGTCCAAGCAGCACATCCATGCAACTGCTCAGTCATGAGTTGTGCTGTAATAAGTTAACACATGTTTGCGTCTCTCGTCACGGAAATGGAACCGCATAATATTGCGCAACGGTATGTCATTTCTTTTTGCGTTAAATTGGGTGAAAACGCGACGACAACTTATGGTAAGCTTCAGAAGGCTTTTGGAGAGGAGGTTATGTCAAGAGATCAAGTTTTTCGTTGGTATAAAATGTTTAATTAAAGCAGAACGAATATTGAAGATGAAGACTTCAGTGGACGACCATCAACCTCTCGGACGAATGTCAACTTGGCCAGGGTGCGTGAACTAGTACGATCTGATCGACGATTATCCGTGAAAATGATTGCAGAAGATTTGAACATCAATCATCAATCGAGAAACGGTCTAATAATAACTGAAGATCTTGGTAGGAGAAAAATTTGTGCAAAAATGGTCCCCAAAAATCTCACACCACAACAGCGAGAAACACGGTAAAATGTGGCAGCTGATCTGTTAGAGCAAAAGGAAATCATTCCAGAATTGTTGAGCCGTGTTATCACTGGTAATGAAAGTTGGTTTTTTCAGTACAATCCAGAGACAAAACGCCGATGTTCGCAATGGTGCTCAAAGGGATCACCTAGACCAAAGAAAGCTCACATGTGAAAGTCAAAAGTGAAATACATTCTTTGTGTGCTGCTTTGATTCCAAGGGAATTGTTCATAAAGAGTGGGTGCCTCCTGGACAAACAGTTAACCAATATTACTATAAAGAAATTTTAGAAAGACTCTGTAAAAGAGTTCTTCGTGTCCGTGCCATCATTGCTGATAATTGGATTCTGCATCACGATAATGTGCCATCCCATACTGCTCTGTCAGTTCAGCAAATTTTAACCTCAAAACAAATTTCAGTGCTACCACAGACACCTTATTCACCAGATATCGTTCCGTGCGACTTTTTTCTATTTCCAAGAGTCAAAACGGTGGTCAAGGGACACCATTTTCAAACAATGCAGGATGTCCAAAAATCTGTGAGCAGGGTCTTGGAGGATGTTACAGAAGATGAGTTCCAGAAATGTTACCATCAATGGCAGAAGCGCTGCAAAAAGTGAGTGCAATCAGAAGGGAACTATTTTGAAGGAGACAACACTAAACTTGACATCTTGGGTTGTCGGGTGTTCTGCTGGATATCAGCGTCGTACTTGCACGATATTTCGGTCACGTAGCTCGTGACCTTCATCAGGTGCGACCTGAGACTGCTCCTCGAGTGGACCTGGTCCAGTATTTATGCCTATGGCCTTTCCCCTCCACCAACGGCTGCAGGCGCTTCCTCTGTGGTCCGCGCCCATTCCCTGCGACCTGCTGGAGCGTTGCTGCTCCTTTTTCCGTCCGCTGTGGTTCTAGGTGTTCCCTCTGCGTTCCGCGCCCACCAAACCCGCTCCTGGGGGTTTCATCTACGGTCTGGGTACCATGCGTTCCCCCTGCGGTCCGCGCCCGCTCCCCGCGACCTGTTGGAGCGTTGGCGCTCCAGAGCCGCATCGGACGAAAAACGGAGAGTGTCACATTATCCTGCTGGAATTGCCCAGGTCCGCCGGAATGCACAATAGACATGAATGGGTGCAGGTGATCAGACAGGATGCTTACGTACGGCTCACTTGTCAGAGTCGTATCTAGACGTATCACGGGTCCCATATCACTCCAACTGCACACGCTGCACACCATTACAGAGCTTCCACCACCTTGAACAGTCCCCTTCTGGCATGCAGGGTCCATGATTCACGGGGTTGTCTCCATACCCGTAACCGTCCATCCACTCGGTACAATTTGAAACGTGACTCGTCCGACCAGGCAACATGTTTCCAGTCATCAACAGCCCAATGTCGGTGTTGACGGGCCCAGATGAGGCGTAAAGCTTTGTGTGTGCAGTCATCAAGGGTGCACGAGTGGGCCTTCGGCTCCAAAAGCCCATACCGATGATGTTTTGTTGAATGGTTTGCATGCTGACACTTCTTGATGGCCCAGCATTGAAATCTGCAGCAATTTGCGGAAGGGTTGGTCTTCTTTTACGTTTAACGATTCTCGTCAGTCGTTGTTGGTCTCATTCTTGCAGGATCTTTTACTGGCCGCAGCGATGTCGGAGATTTGGTGTTTTTGCCGGATTCCTGATATTCACGGTTCACTCGTGAAGTGGTCGAGTGGGAAAATCCCCACTTCATCGGAACCTCGGAGATGCTGTGTCGCATCGTTCGTGCGCCGACTGTAACACCACGTTCAGACTCTCTTAAATCTTGATAACCTGTCATTATAGCAGGAGTAACAGATATAACAACTGCGCCAGGCACTTGTTGTCTTATATAGGCGTTACCGGTCGCATGGCCGTGTTCTGCCTGTTTACATCTCTCTGTATTTGAATACGCATGCCTGTACAGTTTCTTTGGCGCTTCAGTCGTGTGACTAGGGCCTCCCGTCGGGTAGATCGTTCGCCAGGTGCAAGTCTTTCGATTTGACGCCACTTCGGCGACTTGCGCGTCGATAGGGATGAAATGATGATGATTAGGACAACACAACGCCCAGTCCCTGAGCGGAAAAAATCTCCGACCCAGCCGGGAATCGAACCCGGGCCCTTAGGATTGACATTCTGTCGCGCTGATCAATCAGCTACTGGGGACGGACGGCGCTTCAGTGTAATAAGCGTAATGTCAGTCTTTCGTCAACTACGTATTTTGCAAACCTACTGTAACGATTGATTTCCTCCCAAAATTCTTGCGGTCTTTCTTGGCGATTTCACTACAGCATACAGTTTATTTTCGCTTTTCTTTCTGATTCGCCCTATTGTGGTAAGGCTCACTGTTTCATTGTGTCTGGTAATTTTAACCAAAAGTTATTTTTATCTGGTCCTTTTAACACAAGCTGTAATGACGTTAGAGACGATCGAGTGCTTATTACTCCATAAATACCGCTTCTTTGTATTATCGACATTTACTTGCGATGCAGTATACTTACCCATCAATTCTGAATAACTAAGCATATTACTAAATACACAAAACAAATCGACGGACACTGGTAACAAATACCACACGAACAGAATCGACGTAAATCACCGCATGCTGCACTACAATGGTAGGCAGGAAACGCGCATCTAATTTTGGATGTGCCTTTAGGGCAAGGCAGTTGCAGGGTTCTTCCGGGAAAGGACACTTCGTCCACCAAGAGCGCTGCTCGCTCATGAGTTTGCCGACAGACTATACCCTTTCGGGCGATCTGTGCATGTGCGATCCACTTGGCCAGTCCCGCACGTTGGGTCAGCGAGAGGCTATGCCAGTAGGGTCACATAGCCACACCTCGGCTGGTCTCACTGCCCACAGCTGCCCGCGAGCGCACGGTTGCCAGCGGGCGGGCACGAGCTGGGACAGCGTACAACGCATTACTGCGAGCAGCAGTGCAGCTTAACTTTTCAGGTCCTAAAATTCTGGAAACAAAGAAATAATACAAGATAACAGAACACATCGGTAGCATCTACGTTTTCCGAATGCCATTGTACTGTTTATTTCTAGTAGGGGAGAGCCGGGCGAAATGGCCATGTGCGACAAGATGGCCACTGGGGTCCTGGGACCTATGAGACGCTCGCACGGCGCGCGAACTGCTTTAACTTTTTCTCCCTATAGGGCTCGTTCACCCCATAAAGTCTAACCTGTCTGTGTGCCGCTCTTCACAGTTATAATACCTTTTGCGGGTTTTAGTTATCCTGATGTAAGGTCAGGTTGTCTTTATTATAGAGAAGGAGTGTACCTTATGTCTTTTTAATGAAATTGTGTTGGACGCGTCATATATTGACTCCATAATCCTTCTTCGGTTAACGAAATTTCTGTAATGCTGTTGGAGCGTATACAGCTTTTGTATAATGGCGTCAATGCGGACACAATAACCACCTCGCTGGTGGGTTCTGACCACACTGTATAAGCTGATAGAAGAAGCGCTCCATGGCGATATTTACAGCAAGTCCTTATAACAGTGACCTTGAACCGGCAAATAAAGAAAGAGAAGAAAACGAAAGTAAAAAGGAGAGCAGTGGATTAAGTGACAACTGTGCTCTCTCTTTCCCCATGAACTCTGTACAGGTGTGGACGAGCATAGTTTGACTTTTATTTGTGAAAAGTGTAACTTTTTCGAATCAAGTTTTACAGTAAAATATATTTAATTCTTTCTTAAAACAGCTTTTATCCCACAAACTGAGTGGCCACTTTGCGTGAAAGTGGCCATTTTGCCACTTTCTAAAAATTGAATTGTTTAAATTATTTAATATCACCCTAAGTTAAATAAGGTATTCAATATTATGCACTTCAATAGCTGCAAATTATAATCACACGTTTCTAAGTATTTTCATCTATTGCTACTCGGTTTAAAAAATAGGAATACTTCACTCTGGCTGCTTTGCTCGGCTATCACCCGCACACAAACTTCGACAAAAAGTAGACTCACTTAATACAGCAAGTTTGAAAAGCAGCTGTGATAAGATTAAAATTATACCTGACCAACACACTTATAAGATAACAGTAAAAATTTACAATGAGGTCACACTACTAATTATGAGGTTGTTTTAATATTTTGTGCAGCCGAAGATACAGAAAGAAATTATAGAAAAATAAATAACCAGAAGAATAAAGAAGACATATTGAGCTTTTGGTAAACTATACTATAAATTAGACGATCAATATCTTCTACTAGTTTTGACCTATGGCAGCGACACATGGGACGTGCGAAAAACATTTAAAATTTGAGAGTTGCTCAGCAAGCAACGCAGGGTCATAGTTGGGGCTACAAATGCCTACAGTGAACATGTGGTGCAGGCCACACCAGAGGAAATTTTGCGATAACTATTCCATAATAACAGCATTTTACAGCAAAGTTTAAATTAAAAGCTTGCAAAGCGGAATTTAAAGTTTATTATTTAATTGTATGAATTAACAATACAATTTATGGTTTAATGAATGGTGAGATAAAAAATGAGAAGAACTGGATTCATTAAGGTTCTCAATACGATTTATGAACATAGCTATGAACAACTATATTTATTATAAAAAAGAAACAAAAATTTGAGATTCTTGCCCACTCAGAAACCAGTATTTCAAATTAAAAATAACATATTATAACAATAAGCGAATTCTTGGTGAGCTAATCCTAGGAACAAATCAAATGTAACAAAAAAAGGTATTGTATTTGAATTAAATATATTTAAAATTTGCTTTCTTACAGCATCTCATTAAACGAGCAAAGTTACCTGATAATGGAGTTCCTCAGGTTCTAAAGTTCATGACGCGTCTGGCGACAGGAAGTCAAAAATTTTGTGTGTCCTGGTTTGTATGAAATGTGGAACTGTGTCTAGCATCAGCAAATTTTTCTTGTCTTAAAATCAAAACAATTGGTTGCGGAAAATTTGACCGTTAAACAAATTTTTTACTTGGTAAATCAGCAGCGACTGAAACACAGCTTCATGTCCTGCCCATAACAAAGGCCAAGAACAAAAGCGAATGAGTAATATAATCTTTACGATTTTATTGAATCTTTTACCTAAAACTAGCTTCTCACCTGCAGCTTCACCTGCGTATGCACACACGGTCCGTCCGACAAAATAGGTGACTTATATGAAATAAAACACAATCCGTTGTTTATATGGGTTTTTATGCAAAATAGGCTCCTTGCGAATCAATGCACGATTGCAATATTTGGAAAAATTGTTCGAAACTATTCCGATACTCAATCTTTGAAATTGGTTGCACTACCATGGAGATCTGAAATCGTCTCGAAACGCTTTCCTTTCATTGCCAACCGCAGTTAGTACTGAAAAAAAAAACAACAACAACGGAAGTCGCATGGAGACAGTAGACAGTTAGGCGAATAAGGTGTTTGTTCAAGCACGACGGTACATTTTTGAGTCAACAAATCGCGTACGATCTTGCTTTTGTGCGGTGGTTCATTGTCGTGCAGCAAAAAAATGGTTCAAATGGCTCTGAGCACTATGGGACTCAACATCTGAGGTCATAAGTCCCCTAGAACTTAGAACTACTTAAACCTAACTAACCTAAGGACAGCACACACACCCATGCCCGAGGCAGGATTCGAACCTGCGACCGTAGCAGTCCAGCGGTTCCGGACTGCACCGCCAGAACCGCTAGACCACCGCAGCCGGCGGTCGTGCAGCAAACATTGTGATCCTTGATTCCGGTATTCAGGTCGAACTCAAACTGTCCTCGCCCTTAACGATTTGAAATATCCAACTAGCGATCTTCGTTGGCCATTTGGCGTTCTGGGTCGAATTTTTTATGGATAATTCCTTTTGAATCAAAGCAAACGGTGAGCAGTGCCTTGACATGGTTTTGCTGCATGAGCACTTTTTTTCCCATTCCAAGGTTAGGCGCTCCGTAAGTGACTCGTACTGATAACACCATATCTCGCCACCTGCAACGACGCAAGACCTGAAGCCTAGATCCCTAGTGGCCAATCTTTCCATGTCTCTGCAGTGTCAGTGAGTGAGTGAGTGAGTGAGTGGGGCACAAAGCCACACCAGATCTCGCCCAAATTTTGCGTTAGAATGCGGTGCCAAGTTGTTTTAGCAATTCCACTGAGCACCTCAACTAACCTCATAATTCGACAACGATCATTTCGAATAATTTCAGCCGCTTTTTGAACGTTCCCTTCGACTCAAACTGTCGATGATGCTCACGGAGGTGATCATCTTCATTGAAATCTCTACGATCACGAAAATTTGCGTACCACGTAAAAACCAGGAGATGAAATACTGGCCAAAGTACAGCTGTGAGGAGGGGTCTTCAGTCGTACTAGGGTAGTTCAGTCGGTAGAGCATTTGCATGCGAAAAGCAAATGTCCTGAGTTCGAGTCTCGGTCTGGCACACATTTTTAATCTGCTCAGATGTTCATATCAGCGCACACTCCGCTGCAGAGCGAAAATCTCATTCTAACATCTTTACGACTCATTACTTCATTACCATAAACTCAATCATTTCAAAATGTGGCATTTTTACCCCAATTTAAAACTAAAATTAATGTTCACACTTTACTCTATTCCCCTTTTCACAACCGGTTCAGAGCATCCTGTTAAATGTTCCGTCTATTATGAGCAGTCTATACCATGGGCCTATTAAATTTAAAACGAAAGGAAATCGAAATATCGTACTAGTTAATTAACGTATCCGTTCATATATTCAGATCCGTTCACAGATTCATTTTGAGTTTTTGTATGTCCATTCTTTTGATTGGAAGTCTTGGGGACCACGGCCGTTCACTATTGTAAGAAAATAAAACGCCTACAGTCGTTCGCATGATCTTATTTATTGTATAGCTACAAGTTTCGGCGCTTCAAAGTGCCATCTTCAGGCCTTAGTTGATTTATAGGCTGCATCAGTGGCCAACATAACTGGTTTACGCAGACCAAGTAATGTCAGCACTCCAACCAATAACTGCGGTTGACGGTTGGAGTGCTGAGATCACAGTTACAGATAGTCTGCGTAAACCAGTTTGTCACCACTGATGCAGCGTATATATGGACAGTCTGTTCTTCACCATCAACTAAGGCCTGAAGATGGAGCATTGAAGCGCCGGAATTGGTAGCTACGTAATAGATAAAATCATAAGGACGGCTCTAGGCGTTTCATTTTCCTACAGTTCATTTTGAGGGTCACCTGCCAGTCCCACAACAAATTATTAATTCTTTACAGTTCTTCTGTTCACTACAATTTTCTGGCGTTCCAATGACAGCATCACCTGGGGAGCATCGCCCCATTATCAGCTGTTATCCATTAGATTATTTATAGAGGGTGAACACGAACTCTAATGACAAAATTTCGGAGATGTTCGGGACATTTTATAAGTATTCTGGTAGAAGGAGCCCATCTTTTCCGGTAGCTCATTACAGAGTAATAATGTAATTATGATTTATTCGGTTTGTTATCCCAGTTACCTTTATTTACGTGAAAAACTATACACAACCGTGAAAAGCTCTGTAACAATAACTCACCAAAAAGGTACAACTCAAAACACATAGTAATAAACCGTGCCAGAAGTCAAGGGATAGCAATACGCATATTTATAAATGGCGTTAGTACCGTGTACACAAGGTATAAAAAGGCAGAGCATTGGCGGAATTATCATTTGTACTCAGGTGACTCACATGAAAAGGTTTCCGACGTGATTGTGGACGCACGACGGGAATTAATAGACTCTGAATGCAGAATAGACGTTGGAGTTAGACGCATGGAACATTCCATTTAGGAAATGTTTAGGGGATTCAGTATTCCGAGATGCACAGTGTCGAGACTGTGCCGAGAACACCACATTTCAGGCATTACCTCTCCCCATAGACAACGCAGTGGTCGACTGCCTTCACTTAACAATCGAGAGCAGCGGCGTTTGTGTAGAGTTGTCAGTGCTAACAAACAAGCAACTCTTCTTGAAATAACCACAAAAATCGAAGTGGGACGTACAAAGGACGTACCCATTAGGACAGTGCGCGAAATGTGGCGTTAATGGGCTGTGGCAGCAGACGACCGAAACGATTGCATTTGCTTTCAGTTAGTAAGAGCTGATGGCAGTGTCGCAGACCCCACGAAGCCATGGACTGAAGTTGTCAACAAGGCACTGTGCAAGCTGGTGGTGGCTCCGTAATGGTGTGGGTTGTGTTCACACGGTATGGAGTGGATCCTCTGCTGCAAATGAACCGATCATTGACTGTAAATTTTCATGTTCGGCCACTTGGAAACCATTTGCAGCCATTCATGTGGACTTCATGTTCCCAAATAACGATGAAATTTTTATGGATGATATTGTGCCATGTCACCACGCCACAATTGTTCACGAGTGCTTTGAAGAACATTCCGGACAATTCGAGCCAATACTTTGACCACCCAAATCGCCCAGGGAGAGGTCAGTTCGCGCACAAAATCCTGCACCGACAACACTTTCGCAATTACAGACAGCTATAGAGGTGGCGTGGCTCAATATTTGTGCAGTGGACCTCCAACGACTTTTTGATATCATGCCTCGTCGAGTTGCTTCGCTACACCGGCCAAAATGAAGTCCGTCACGATATTAGGAGGTATTCCATTACCTTCGTCACCTCAGTGTATATGAGTACACCGTGATCATTAGTGGCCTTACAACATGCATCGAGTGCGCCGGAAGTTACTTGTACATCTGACGGTGTAAAAGGAGACGCATCCCTGTCTATGGTGTAAGCTCGCTAGCAGCACACACATTACTACCAACGCGGAGTAAGGCAGCCTGGACTGGGGAATGTGACTCGGCCACTGGAACGTCTTCGGCGCTCACTGCAGGATATTCGACTCCGGGTGCCGCGAGGTGGAGCTCTCGGGGTAAGCCGAGAAGGCCGCTTACTCGTGGTAAGGCTACAGCCCGTCCCTCACGGCACTTGCACACGCTACCGGAAGACATGCAGCTGCTTCCACCATAAGGCTGCAACCTGTCTGCGATTTCCTTCTCTCTGTTCCTCGCGAGCTACCATGGCTACCAACTTAGCTACCCTGCTCCCACTCTTATTGGTACGAAGGTTCTCTGATAAACAATGGTTTCTTCTGGTAAACCTTCCGGGATGTAAGGTCGTGGTCCATGAAACGATGAAACAATTGAAATATATAAACATAGGGATAATTTCAATCGGAAAGAAGAGACCATGAAACTTAGTGATATTTGGACAGTAGCACTACAGAATTGCTAGACAGTTTTATCCGTGACGAGATTACGATCGATAGTTAAGTTTTATCTCTTACAAAGATTATCTCTGCATATCACGTGTAATTCTGGCCACGCCCACTTTCTACGATATATAAGTCCCTCTCAGACGCCTGACCCGTCAGTCGGCAAGACTCACCGGAGGAGAAACACCCCTCTGAAGATGTCCAGCGCAGCTCTGGACGAAACGTTAGGAGCTGAAGAGTTTCATGGACCACGACCTTACATCCTGGAAGGTTTACCAGAAGATATGTCATCCGGTCGTGAAAGCCTTCATACTATGATCAATGGTTTCGCTTGTAATACACGTCGACAGGTGACAGCACGTACATGAAACACGTGTAATATAATCTTCAGTATAAAATTTTATGAAATGAGAATCGCTAATCATAATAAAGCTTCGAACTGTTCCACTCTCCGTTTCGAAATAACACAACATATTCAGTTCGCTACATCTACGTAGAAACACTTCACTAATCGTAGATACAACACATGGTAAGGGGATAATAAATACACTACTGGCCATTAAAATTGCTTCACCATGAAGATGATGTACGATAGACGCGAAATTTAACCGACAGGAAGAAGATGCTGTGATATGCAAGTGATTAGCTTTTCAGAGCATTCACACAAGGTTGGCGCCGGTGGCGACACCTACAACGTGCTAACATGAGGAAAGTTTCCAACCGATTTCTCATACACAAACAGCAGTTGAATGGCGTTGCGTGGTGAAACGTTGTTATGATGCCTCGTGTAAGGAGGAGAAATGCGTACCATCACGTTTCACCCTTTGATAAATGTCGGATTGTACCCTATCGCGATTGCGGTTTATCGATCGCGACACTGCTGCTCGCGTTGGTCGAGATCTAATGACTGTTAGCAGAATATGGAATCGGTGGGTTCAGGAGGGTAATACGGAACGCAATTCTGGATCCCAACGCCCTCGTATCACTAGAAATCGAGATGACAGGCTTCTTATCCGCATGGCTGTAACGGATCGTGCAGCCACGTCTCGATCCCTGAGTCAACAGATGGGGACGTTTGCAAGACAACAGCCATCTGCACGAACAGTTCGACGACGTTTGAGCAGCATGGACTACCAGCGAGGAGACCATGGCTGCGGTTACCATTGACGCTGTATCACAGACAGGAGCGCCTGCGATGGTGTACTCAACGACGAAACTGGGTGCACGAATGGCAAATCGTCATTTTTTCGGATGAATCCAGGTTCTGTTTACAGCATTACGAAGGTCGCATCCGTGTTTGGCGACATCGCGGTGAACGCACATTGGAAGCGTGTATTCGTCATCGCCATACGGGCGTATCACCCAGCGTTATGGTATGGGGTGGCATTGGTTACACGTCTCGGTCACCTCTTGTTCGCATTGACGGCACTTTGAACATTGGACATTTCATTTCAGATGTGTTACGACCCGTGACTCTACCCTTCATTCGATCCCTGCGAAACCCTACATTTCAGCAGGATAATGCACGACCGCATGTTGCAGGTCCTGTACGAGTCTTTCCGGATACAGAAAATGTGCGACTGCTGCCCTGGCCAGCACATTCTCCAGATCTCTCACCAATTGAAAACGTCTGGTCAATGGTGGCCGTGCAACTGGCTCGTCACAATACGCCAGTCACTACTCTTGATAAATTGTGGTATCGTGTTGAAGCTGCATGGGCAGCTGTACCTGTACACGCCATTCAAGCTCTGTTTGACTCAATGCCCAGGTGTACCAAGGCCGTTATTACGGCCAGAGGTGGTTGTTCTGGGTACTGATTTCTCAGGATCTATGCACTCAAATTGCGTGAAAATGTAATCACATGTCAGTTCTAGTATAATATATTTGTCCAATGAATACCCGTCTTTCATCTGCATTTCTTCTTGGTGTAGCAATTTTAATGCCTAGTAGTGTAGGTTGGATACTTCGAAATTGTTAGGTGTCCGTATTGACGATAACTTAAACTGGAAAAAGCACGTTTTGAAACTCCTAAAATAACTTAGCTCAGCCACATTTGCACTTGGTCATTACAAATCTTGCGGACGGAAATTAGTAACTTGACATATTTTGCACATTTTTATTCAGTAATGTCAAATGGAATACTATTCTGGGGTAACTCATCTTTAAGAAAGAAAGTCTTCATTACGTAAAAATGTGCTGTAAGGATGATATGTAGTGCTCACCCACCATCGCTTGCAGACATCTTTTTAAGGAGTTAGGCACATCTGACCTCTGATTAACATTATATTTGTCGGCCGTAGTGGCCGAGCGGTTCTAGGCGCTGCAGTCTGGACCGCGCGACCGCTACGATCGCAGGTTCGAATCCTGCCTCGGGCATGGATGTTTGTGATGTCCTTACGTTAGTTAGGTTTAAGTAGTTCTAAGTTCTAGGGAACTGATGACCACAGCAGTTAAGTCACATAGCGCTCAGAGCCATTTGAACCATTTTAACATTATATTTATTTCCTCATGAAGTTTGTTCTATATAATCCACTTTAGTTCAAAAGGAACAATGATGTACATAATTAGAATATCAGAAGAAAAATTGCATTCATTACCCACATTAATGTTGTCTTCAGCACGGCCAAGGGTATAAAGTCTGCACCCAATATTTTTGATCACTCTTCAGTGATAAAAAATGTCTGACAGACAGAAAATTAAAAATTTAAAAACAAACTGAAAAAGTTTCTATTTGACAACTCCTGTTCCATAGAAGAATTTCTATTGTTATAATATCTAAAGGAGGTGGGTAGAACTTACTAACTAATATCTATATTTTTTTTTAAAATGTAAGCATGTAGCCATATTTACAAATTTATTTTTTGGACATAACATAACTCGCTCCACATCATTGCCATTTATCGTGCAAATGATCCAGGGAATCTTAAACTAACTGGTTTCGGAACGCCCGCCCTTCCTATCAGCAGGTGTTGTATGAATTCTCACAAATACATCATTGAAAGCTTTGAAAACAGTTCTGTGAAAATGAGCATCGATGATAATGAACATAATGTTATAAAAATACACTGGCGTCCAAAATTATAGCAACAAACCCGCAATTTCCCCGCTCTGCGTCAAACTCTCAATAGATGCCCGTACGATCGTGTTCTTCACAGAAGGTGGCATTCTGGTCAATCGACAATCACGCCCAAGATGACATCAGGGCACCTATCAAACGAGGTGTGTTTGCCGGGTAGTCCCTCATCCACAGTTGCTGCATACACAGTCACAGACGGCGCAGTATGGCACAGAGAAGACGCCTATCAGACTCTGCGGTCGAGGGCCATAGGAAGAATGGAAGCAGGACAGTCGCAAGTGTGGTCTGATGACTTAACGTGAATCGTTCTGTTGTTTCTCGAATGCGGCAATAGTTTATACAGACGGAAACTATATCCCAAAGACCAGAGCAGGGCCGACCATTTGTGACATCAGGAAGAGAGGACCGTTATTTGGCTGTGAGGGCATGACGGTATTGCCGTAGTACTGTACGGTAAATGGCATCTGACCCCGCAGCATCCACTGGACGTGTTGAATCGAGACAAATGGTGTACAGAAGGCTTCAGCAGAGTGGCCTTTACTGTCAGAGACCTGTTTTATGTGTACATCTGATGCGTCTTCATAGAAGGGATCGTCTAGAGTGGAGCCATCAACATGCCACCTGCACGGTCAAACAGTGGGCGAATGCTCTTTCATAGACGAGTTCCGTTTTGATCTGGAGAGTGATTCTCGACGGATTCGCATCTGGAGAGAATGTAGAACTCGATTTTGGGACCCAGACATTGTGAAAAGGGACCGAGATCAAGGAAGATCCCTAATGGTGTGGGTAGGGTTTATGTTCATCACATGAACACCACTTCAAGAAATTGCACAGATGGACTGGCAATGATTAACTACTGTCAGATATCGTGATGAGATCTTGGGACCTCATGTGTGGTTGTTGCGAGGTACTGTAGGCCCAGACTTTGTATTGATGGTCAATAGTACACAATGTCATAGAGCACCGGTGGTTGATGTTTTCTTGTAAATGGAAGATAATGCACCCCTGGCGTGGCCTGCTTGCTCTCTCGATTTGAATCCCATAGAGCATGTCTGGGATGCGTGGGGAGATGGGTTTCATTGCATCAGCTTCCATCAACCACTCTCAAAGACTTGCGAGCAGCTCTGCAGGACGATCACACATTGTTGCATCAACATGAGATTGATGACATCATTGCCGACCGCAGTGGCCCAGTGGTTCTAGGCGCTTCAGTCTGGAACTGTGCGACTGCTACGGTCGCAGGTTCCAATCCTGCCTCGGGCATGGATGTGTGAGATGTCCTTAGGTTAGTTAGGTTTAAGTAGTTCTAAGTTCTAGCGGACTGATGACCTCAGAAGTTAAGTCCCATAGTGCTCAGAGCCATTTGAACCATTTTTTGATGACATCATTCACAGCACACCCTGTCCTTGTCATGCATGTATTGCTACCAGAGGTGGTCACAGTTGTCAGAATGTGTCTGCAAAACTGTTAAGTTGGAAAACACGAAGAACATTTTCCTGTATTGTTATGTATGTAGCAGTTGTTAACATTTCTGTATTCTTTGCATTGTTTCTCCTTTACTATCATCTGTGTATTTTTTGTGGCAAAATAAACGCAACCTTAGAAAATTTTCGTTTGTTGTTTTAATTTTGGACACCAGTGCACAAAAATATTTCTATATATATTAGTCAACAATGATAACATAATTCTATCAAAATATGAGCTGATATGTTAAAGTTCCCTAAATTTTTCGAGTGCATGTGGTTACGAGTACAGTAAAATATCACAGGGTGTCTCCCACACAGCTTTCTTTTATCAATGTAGCAAATGTCTGTGAGCCAAGTTGTTTGGTTGCTGATTGGTGCTCATATTTTTATCGCCCTGTTTCCGTAAGTTAGTGGTTTTGTGATGGCTGACTTGAGAGAACAATGTTTTTGTATAAAGTTCTGTTTCGGGAAAACAGCTGCATAAATGCACAAAATGTGGAAGGCAGCTTTTGGAAAGAATGTTCTAGGTCAGACACAGACTTATGACAGGTATAAGCAATTAAAAATACACCAGGGCTGATGTTATTTACTGTACCAGTCGACAGCAGTTGGACAACCTTCGTGCTGCTCCACTCTGCATTGTTGCCAAATTTATTCAAGATGATGGCCACAGATGTGGTAACATTGCAGTGACATCATGGCAGGAAAGTTCAAATTTTGGTGGGCAAACAGGTCAATTGGGCTACCCCCACTAACCTAACGCCCTCCACTCCCCTCCCAGCCACCCCACTCCTCCCCCCTCTCCTTATCTCCCCTCCCCAAATTGGCGGGAAAAGGTCTCTGGCCGTGCTGGGCAGCCAGATAGGATGGATATAAGTCATTATTTTGTATGCATTGCTTATTTAAACAATTGAGTTGCCATAGAGGGTAGCTCCATCCAGTGTCTTCACCATAAGTTCTGGAGTGCAACTGACCTAGTTCACAGAACTGCCACCAGAGGGAACTGACATCCCTCCCCCTCTTCCCTCCTTGACGTAATCCAAGATGGCGGTCTGGGGAAATGGCGAGAAAAGCACTCAGCCTCTGTCTAACTGGTGGACTGGGAGGATGGACACAACTGTTTACTGTGTTCACTAGAGGAGATGTTTATGCTGGGCAAGGAGGAGTATGTTAGCATCTGAGGTCTGTGTCGATAGCAATGATATCTTATAAAGGCAAATATGCTTCACAAAATAATGAATATGGGGCTAAGTTATGCATCCCAATTCATACTGATAAACACGTGTGCTGCAACCATAGATAACTCGATAAAAGTCCACTCAGTCAGCCTTCTGAAGCAAAAGAAGCAAGATGTTAGTAGTGGGACAAGCTATGTACAAGGACACACTGCATTGTTGCCAAATTTATTCAAGATAGCGGCCTGTAGTCTTGGCAACAGTACATGACGTAATCCAAGCTGGGAAGTTTGAATTTTGGCGGGAAGATAGGTCAACTGGGCTATCTCCACTAACCTAACCCTCCAGAAAAAAATTGGCACGAAATTCAAATTCCAGCAGGATAATACGTCACACCACGAAAATGGCGAGAAAATAGACCAATTAGGCTATGTCCACTAACCTAACCCCCCAACCCCTAGAAAAAGGTGGGAAGTTCAAACTCCAACAGGGTAATGTCTCCAAAACTGTACTTCCCTCTATTATTATCATGTATTATAATTTTCTATCATTTATTATTATTTATTATTATTATTATTTATACCATGCCCATGTGTTCGCTATGAGGTCCGGAGTCCAACTGTGTTAATTCATACCCCTGCCACCAGAGAGCGCCGCCGTGACGTTATTCAAGATGTCGGATTTTGCCGGGGGAAAATAGGCCAATTGCGCTACCTCCACTAACCTAACCCCAAGAAAATTGGCGCGAAATTTGTATTTTGGCAGGAAAATAGGTGAATTGGGGTATGTCCACTAACCTAACCCTTCAGAAAAAATTTGCGCCAAATTCAAATTCGAACAGGATAATGGCTGCAAATCCGTATTTGTCTTTATTACTATTCATTATCATTTATTATCATTCATTGTGATTTATTATCATTTATTATTATTTATTATTATTATTTGCCTACCTCAACTAGAAAATTGCGCCAAATTCAAATTCCAAGACGATAATGTCTCGAAAACTGTACTTCTATTTCTTCTTATTATTATTATCATTTATTATTTATTCAAGATGTCCGATTTCGGCGGGAAGAAAGCCATTTGCATTACATCCATAACAAAAATCTGTCACAAGATCAAATTCCAAGTTCAAGTTTCAAGCAGTACCGTCATCACTTGTTCTCCAGTAGAATTAATACACATCTTCGAGATGGCGACACCCGTTGCGCTCGCCACTAGGACCAGACGCCAACTGACTTAGTTCAAGTGGTCCCCAGCAGAGGAGACTACCCCTGGTGCCACCGGTCAGCAGTAGCCCACACGCACGCCACTGGCCCAGCGCCCGCTCGGGCCGTACGCTCTCGCTAAGTTAACTGGCACAACGTCTACTCCCACTCAGACGTGCTCGAGCTATAACCGGACATGCGCCGCGCCGACGCCCCACGGGCGTCCGATCGCTTACGCCACACATCCTTGCACGCCACCTCCAAACACGTGCTGGACATAGTCTTCTGTAAATATGCCAACTCCCACATCGCGCATCTAACCTATCAATTACCTAAGTACTTAACTCCATTTCAATTTTAATCATATTAAATAATTCAATTTACAATTTCATATAGGTCTTCAACAACTCACTTTCAACTACTTTTCAAGGCCCAGACCATCACCTCTTCCTAAGAACCCTCGCTGAGTTTGAATTCTGGCAGTAAAGAAAGGTCACTTGCGCTTTCCCTACCAACCTAACAAAATTGCGCGTAATGAAAGAACACTTGTACTAACCTCAGCCACCCAACTGCCACTTCCTCCTAGGATCAGGCGCCAAGTGTGAAATTGCCAGTAAAATAAATCTCGCTTGCGTTTTCGCTACCAACGTAAGAAAAGTGTTGCAAACGAAGCTCACCACCACCACTACTTCCTAGGGGCAGGTGCTAAAAGGACTCAGCCTGCACTAGGCTGATGGAGGAAGGAAGGAGTGTACTTTATATATTTGTGAGCAATTTATTTAGGGATGGAGTGTATGTATCACAGAACACACACTCTGACATACCCCACAGCATACAAACCTTCAAACCACTCCTACATAACTCATGTAAAAAGCTCTACACACACTCTTCCTAATTGTAAACCGTCAAAAATAACACATTGCACAGCCTACAGGCATGCGAACCACTCATCAACAATGCACAGCATTTACATCCATATAGCCAAACAACTCCTAAATTGTCAAAATAATAATCCATGTAAAAGACTGTGCTTGCTAATCGTCAGCTGTTGAAATCATACACCAGCCTTTATTTGAAGAATTAGAGGCAACACCACCACCAAGTGTATTCGCCACTGAGTCCATAGCCCAGCTGATTTAGTTCATATTGATGCCACTAGAGGACGCTGTAGTGACGCAACTACCGTAATCTATGATGGTGCCACCTAGTGTGTTCACCACGAGCTCTAGACCCCAACTGTCTTATTACATTTCCTCGCCATCAGAGGACGCCACAGTGACACCAGCTGATTACAGAAGTACAGTTATCCATGATGGTGGTAAAGAGTGTGTTCTCTACGAGGTCTACGACACTATCATCTGTTCAAAAATGGTTCAAATGGCTCTGAGCGGTATGCGACTTAACTTCTGAGGTCATCAGTCCCCTAGTACTTAGAACTACTTAACCCTAACTAACCTAATGACAGCACAAACATCCATGCCCAAGGCAGGATTCGAACCTGCGACAGTAGCGGTCGCGCGGTTCCAGACTCAAGCGCCTAGAACCGCTCGGCCACACAGGTTGGCGCTGTGATCTGTTTTGTGACGTAAATCAAGATCATGAGGCAGCCTGCTCTGGGCTGCGGGGGGAGTAAAGAACGAGTTCACTATATTTAGTTTCAAACATTTTCTTTAGCGATCGAATATATCCATCACACTGATACAAAACATCCACCCTAATGTGCTTGGCGTCACAATACACGGTCTGCAGACATGGAAACAACTCCTAATTTCAGTACACAATAGCAAACTGCTCCTAAATAATGTAGTACACATATCTACAAACACGCAAGGACCTGTGCGTGGTTTGAGGGCTGTCAGGCGTGTGACTTCGCGGGAGAGAAGACGTGGTGGTGGGTGCTTGTGCGCGTCTTTGCCATGTGTTATTTGGACGGTTTACAAGTACTGAGCATGTTTGCAGATATGTGTACTGCATTATTTAGGAGCAGTTTGCTATTGTGTACTGAAATTAGGAGTTGTTTGTGTGGTGTCACTGCTAGGTGGTAGCCTTTAAATCGGCCGCGGTCCTTTAGTATACGTCGGACCCGCGTGTCGCCACTATCAGTGATTGCAGACCGGGCGCCGCCACACGGCAGGTCTAGAGAGACTTCCTAGCACTCGCCCCAGTGGCACAACCGACTTTGCTAGAGATGGTTCACTGACAAAGTACGCTCTCATTTGCCGAGACGATAGTTAGCATAGCCTTCAGCTACGTCATTTGCTTCGACCTAGCAAGGCGCCATTACCAGTTACTATTGCTGCTGTAAAACATGTACTGTCAAGAGCGACGATCACCATTTACGGATTAAAGTTAGGTATTCAACCAGCTACGTCCTTTTTTTTGCTAAAGTCTAATTTCCTTGTCCTGTTCCAGACCTCACGCCAGCCTGCATGAGCTAAAACGTGTGCCTTTTGGCTTCCTCTAATATTACGGTGTTGGTCTCCTGCCAACCCACAACATTTGGCGACGAGGCCAATCCGCGTTCGTATCGATATTGCCCTGATTTACTTGTGTAATGGCTTCGCCACAATCTCCAGATGTACTGTCCAAATTTTATCGCTTACAGAATCAGCAGACACAGGCCTTACTGGATGCCCTTGGACAGCTCGTCCAAGGTCAATGTGCAATGCAAAACGATGCAGCAGCCGCCGCTCCACCGCTAACGCAGCCACAAAATGCAGTTGCACCACCTTTTCGTCCTTTTGATGCTGCACTGGAAAGCTGGACGGAGTGGTCACGCCAATTTGGATTCCATCTCGCCGCCTACAGAGTTCAAGGTAACGAGCGGCAGCCTTTTTTATTATCTTCCATAGTGGTGACCACATACCGTGTGATAGTCAAATTATTTCCCCGACGCGACGTAGGAACTCTGTCCTATGACGAAATTTTGTCTGCATTAGATGCATATTTCAAAGAATCAGTCAATGTAGTTGCCAAAAGGTATACCTTCTTTCGTACAAAACGTACGGCAAGTCAGACTAATCGGCAGTGGGTTGCAACCTTGCAAGGCCTTACTAGGGATTGTGCTTTTGAGTGTCAATGTGGACTCCCTTATTCAGATACTATGGTATGTGATGCAATTGCACAGAACGTTTCTGATGTCCGTATATGGGAACAGATTTTGAAACTAGTCAATCCCTCCCTTCAACAAGTGCTAGACATATTGGATTGGCAGGACATGCTTGACTTTGCTCAGGAATCATTTGAAACTTCGCCACCCATGTGTCAGGTTCAACAGCCCGCCGTGCGAGCTGCACAGAACAGTAAACAGTCCTCACGCCCGACCGCGCCGCTGCCGACAGGCTCTCAGCCACGTGTACCGCGCCGGCAAGCATATGCAGTGCTAAAATTATGCCTGCGGTGTGCTACTAGACATTCACGTGAGAATTGCCCGTCACGCCAAGCTATTTGCTTTTTCTGTAATAAAAAAGGACATGTTCAGAGTGTTTGCCAGAAAAAGCTCAAATCGGAAGCTCAAAACCATTCCAGGCCCTTTGCTTCGCGCCGGAATCAGAATCGAACCATGGATACTCAGGCTCGCGAACCTTCGCCCATGGAAATTCATATAGTTCATGCCACTCCGCCCAGTGCCACTCTCTCTAACAGTGACTGTGTTCGTCCCACAAATAGTGTGCGTTGACATCACAGGAACTCCCGTCAAGTCGCAAGTAATTTCGTACCAGCATCAGTTCACGTTTCACGAGACAGTCGCTCTTTTCGTCAGCAGGACAATAAACTTTTTGTGGACTTGGACATTAACGGCAAAGTGATACCATTCCAGCTCGATACCGGAGCTGCAGTTTCACTGATCAATAAAGACACTTGCAAACTGCTGGGCGCACCTCCGTTGCGTGCCGCAACTGTTCAGTTAACTACCTATTCAGGTCACGAGCTCCCTGTGTTAGGACAGTGCAGCCTTCTTGCAACATACAAGGGACAAACAAAACTTGTGTCATTTTACGTCCTTCGTTCTTCTTCTGCAGTGAACTTGTTTGGTTTCGATTTATTTCAGTTGTTTAACTTGTCTATAGTAAATCAGGTCCTATCAGTGAACCAGACTGTGCCTTCAGACAGTGTTTCTCGTCTCTGTGAAGAATTTGCAGACATTTTTGCACCGGTTCTCGGTTGCACTAAGAACTATAAAGCACATTTGGAACTGAAAGTAAACTCGCAACCGAAATTTTTCAGAGCGCGCAATGTTCCCCTCGCATTGCGTGATGAGGTCGCAAAAACATTACACGATTTGGAATCACAAGGTGTAATTGAATGTGTGCAGGCTTCTCTCTGGGCATCACCCTTAGTAATTTTGCCAAAACCTTCCGGAAAATTGAGACTTTGTGTGGACTTCAAGGCAACCGTGAATCCACAACTAGTGATTGCAACTTTTCCTTTACCCCGCCTGGAAGATCTTTTTGACAAACTGTGCCCGGGTAAATATTTTTCGAAGTTGGACCTACCAGATGCGTACTTGCAAATACCGGTGGACGAAGAATCCCAGCGCGTTTTGGTGGTTAACACGCATCTTGGTTTGTATCGATTCAAACGACTGCCATTTGGGTGTGCATCTGCCCCTGCATTGTTTCAGCAGTATCTACAACCTGTTTGTGTGTCGGTCCCTACTGCAGCAAACTATCTGGACGATATTGTGATCTCCGGACAGACAGAAGAAGAACATTTAGCCAATCTCAGAACATTATTTCAGGTCTTGCGACAAAATGGTCTTCGCTTGCGGAAGGACAAATGTGTGTTTTTTGCTCGTGACTTACCCTATCTGGGACATGTACTCAATGCCCAAGGCATACATCCCAGTCCAGAGCACCTCCGTGCCATACAAGACTTGCCTTCGCCGCAGAATTTGAGCAGCTACAGAGTGTGCTGGGAAAAATCAACTATTATCATAAATATATCCCCCATGCCTCTTCCATTTCAGCTCCGCTTCATCGCTTACGCTGTAAAGGCGTTCCGTTCGTCTGGACGACGGAATGCGAACGCGCCTTTCGCCAGTTGAAATCGGCGTTGCTTTCCAATACTTGCCTTACGCCATTCGATCGCCAGAAGCCCCTTTTGTTGATGGTGGATGCATCGGATTTCGGGATCGGTGCTGTGCTTGCACACAAAGATGGTTCGCACGATCGCCCTATTGCCTTTGCGTCCAAATTGCTATCGTCTGTGCAACGAAATTATTCACAGATCGAGACAGAAGCATTGGCTCTCGTATTTGGTGTTACAAAGTTTCATGATTTCTTGTATGGTCGTCACTTTACCATCATCACAGACCACAAACCTTTGACATCGCTTTTTCATCCGACCAAGCCTGTACCTCCACGTACAGCGCAGAAATTCATTCGCTGGTCTATTTTCCTCTCGCAGTACCACTACGATATCTTGTATCGGTCCACTGCTAAGCACAGAAACGCCGATGCGTTGTCTCGTTTGCCTGTTGCTGAGGATAGAGCATTCGATTCCTCCGACCTTGCTTGCATGTTCATTGATACGGAAACCGATGACGTGGTCGAATCGTTTCCGATTGATTTTCGTCGTGTAGCTACAGCCACAGCTCCCGACCCTGTCCTTGCTACCGTTCTGCGTTTTGTTGCTACGCAATGGCTCTTGTCAAAGTCACGGATCGGGGATCCGTTGGTTCGCCGATTTTTTGCTCACCAGGAGAGACTTTTTGTACGACGTGGTGTTTTGCTGTTGCGTTCTGATAATGATCAGTCCAGGGTCGTGGTCCCACGTTCGTTACAGTCCTCTGTCTTACAGCTTCTCCACCAAGGACATTGGGGTATAGTGAGAACGAAACAACTTGCTCGTCAGCACTGTACTTGGTTCGGAATCGATGCCGCGATTTCGAATATGTGCTCTTCTTGCATGGTGTGTGCCGAACAACACTCCGCACCACCGTGGAAATTCTTTGCATGGCCAAAAGCCACTTCCCCTTGGCAACACTTACACATCGATTTTGCTGGCCCATTCTGGAATACTCGATGGTTGGTTGTGGTCGATTAATTCAGTAATTTTCCTTTTGTTGTCCGAATGTCTTCCACGACGTCATCTCCCACCATCCAAGCGTTATCCGCTATTTTTTTGTATCGAAGGTCTTCCACAGACTATTGTTTCCGACAATGGCCCACAATTCGTGTCTGCAGAATTTCAGTCATTCTGCAAGGCCAATGGTATTCAACATCTGACGTCCGCGCCGTTTTCGCCACAGTCAAACGGTGCCGCTGAACGATTGGTCAGGACTTTCAAGTCACAGATGTTGAAGTTGAAAGAGTCGCATTCTCAGGAGGACGCGTTATTGCTCTTTTTGTCCTCGTATCGCTCTCAGCCCCGAGATGGGCGCTCGCCGGCTGAGTTGCTGCACGGTCGCCCTCATCGAACCTTGATGTCTTTGCTACATCCGCCGCATCAGGTTCCTGTGCAGCGGCAGACACCTGCTTTTGCCCCAGGCGACGTTGTCTACTACCGCAACTACATTCACGGCGTTGGCTCGAAGGGCGCATTCTTCGCTGCCTCGGCCGCGCTATGTATCTCGTTTTGGGGGCCTCTGGTGAGGTGCGTCGGCATCTCAATCAGCTGCGCCTCTGTCGTCGCACGGGATCTGCCGCTCCCCGTCTGCTTTTAGCGACGGTGCCGTCCAGTCAGCACCCTGGGGACCCATCTACTGGCTCGTCTCAGCCCCAGGTGTTACCGACGTTGCCTTCCATTTTGCCCCATGGCGACGCGCCGCCGCCGCCTGTTCTCCCGCCGGCGACGCCCGCAGCGCCCGCAGTGGACGCGTTGCTGCAACCGCCGGGCGCCTCCCTGGGTCACGCGCCGCCGATCGCTTCCCGTGACCAGTTGTCCTCCGACATGGAACTTTTGCCCGCTCCGGACCATATGTCGTTTTCGCCCGTCGGGTGCCCCGGCCCGATGGAGGTAGACCCTTCGGCCCCTCCTGTCTCCCTACGGGCGCATACACCGCATGTTGGCGTGCACCCTGGAGCAGGTTTTCAGGCGTTTCCTAGCTCCCCGCGGCCCGAATGGCAGGGTGCGGGTGGCACAGCCTCGCCTGTTGTTAGGCTCCCCACCTCGTCGTATACGTCAACATGGGGTCCTCCCCACGGCGGGCGGAAGCCTTATGCCACAACCATGCAACGATTTGTGGGGGAGGAATGTGGTGTCACTGCCAGACACCACACTTGCTAGGTGGTAGCCGTTAGTATACGTCGAACCCGCGTGTCGCCACTATCAGTGATTGCAGACCGAGCGCCCCCACACGGCAGGTCTAGAGAGACTTCCTAGCACTCGCCCCAGTGGCACAACCGACTTTGCTAGTGATGGTTCACTGACAAAATACGCTCTCATTTGCCGAGACTATAGTTAGCATAGCCTTCAGCTACGTCATTTGCTTCGACCTAGCAAGGCGCCATTACCAGTTACTATTGATGCTGTAAAACATGTACCGTCAAGAGCGACGATCACCATTTACGGATTAAAGTTAAGTATTCAACCAGCTACGTCCTTTTTTTTGCTAAAGTCTAATTTCCTTGTCCTGTTCCAGACCTCACGCCAGCCTGCGTGAGCTAAAACGCGTGCCTTTTGGCTTCCTCTAATATTACGGTGTTGGTCTCCTGCCAACCCACAACAGTTTGCATGTCTGCAGACCGTGTATTGTGACGCCAAGCACATTAGGGTGGATGTTTTGTATCAGTGTGATGGATATATTTGATCGCCAAAGAAAATGTTTGAAACTAAATATAGTGAACTCGTTCTTTACTCCCCCCGCAGCCCAGAGCAGGCTGAGTCGTTTTGCCTCACAATCTTGATTTACGTCACGAAACAGATGACAGCGCCGGCCGGTATGGCCGAGCGGTTCTAGGCGCTTGAGTCTGGAACCGCGCGACCGCTACTGTCGCAGGTTCGAATCCTGCCTTGGGCATGGATGTTTGTGTTGTCATTAGGTTAGTTAGGTTTAAGTAGTTCTAAGTTCTAGGGGACTGATGACCTCAGAAGTTAAGTCGCATACTGTTCAGAGCCATTTGAACCATTTTTGAACAGATGACAGCGTCGTAGACCTCGTAGAGAACACACTCTTCACCGCCATCATGGATAACTGTACTTCTGTAATCAGCTGGTGTCACTGTGGCGTCCTCTGATGGCGAGGAAATGTAATAAGACAGTTGGGGTCTGGAGCTCGTGGTGAACACACTAGGTGGCGCCATCATAGATTACGATAGTTGCGTCACTACAGCGTCCTCTAGTGGCATCAATATGAACTAAATCAGCTGGGCTATGGACTCAGTGGCGAATACACTTGGTGGTGGTGTTGCCTCTAATTCTTCAAATAAAGGCTGGTGTATGATTTCAACAGCTGACGATTAGCAAGCACAGTCTTTTACATGGATTATTATTTTGACAATTTAGGAGTTGTTTGGCTATATGGATGTAAATGCTGTGCATTGTTTATGAGTGGTTCGCATGCCTGTAGGCTGTGCAATGTGTTATTTTTGACGGTTTACAATTAGGAAGAGTGTGTGTAGAGCTTTTTACATGAGTTATGTAGGAGTGGTTTGAAGGTCTGTATGCTGAGTGGCATGCCAGAGTGTGTGTTCTGTGATACATACACTCCATCCCTAAATAAATTGCTCACAAATAAATAAAGTACACTCCTTCCTCCCTCCATGAGCCTAGTAGGGGCTGAGGCCTTTTGCACCTGCCCCTAGGAAGTGGTGGTGGTGGTGGTGGTGAGCTTCGTTTGCAACAATTTCCTTACGTTGGTAGCGATAACGCAAGTGTACTTTGTTTTACTAGCAGATTTCATACTTGGCGCTTGATCCTAGGAGGAAGTGGCAGTCGGGTGGCTGAGATTAGTACAAGTGTTCTTTCTTTAGGTGATATTTTCTTAGGTTGGTAGTGAAAGTGCAAGTGACCTTTCTTTACTGTCAGAATTCAAATACGGCGAGGGTTCCTAGGAGGAAGTGGCAGTCAGGTGGCTGAGGTTAGTACAAGTGTTCTTTCTTTATATGCAATATTGTTAGGTTGGTAGTGCAAGTGCAATTGACCTTTCTTTACAGCCAGAATTCAAACTCGGCTAGTGTTCTTAGGAAGAGGTGGCAGTCTGGTCCTTGAAAAGTAGTTGAAAGTATGTAGTTGAGGACCTTTTTATACCTATATGAAATTGTAAATTGAATTATTTAATGTTAAATTATCATGACATTCTTATTTGGGTTTTCTGGTGTCTTGGGGTGCTACAATATGTACCAATATTCCACAACACCAGATGTATAAACTCCTGAAACAGTTCGCGTTCAACAACAAAGGGTATCTATGCATTGGGGATGGGAAGGAGAAAGGCCGCAGGTATTTCCAATGCGTCACGAAGTGCCTAACAGTTACCGTGTGACCATGCCGTAAGTCAGCACGCTCCCTGACCGTACTGTAAGCTAGCATGGTGTGTCTCTTCCATTGGCACACAGAGACTCTGGGGTGCATGTCTTGTCTCTTTCACTTCAGAAGACTGACTGACTAGCATGAATTGAGATGTGTAAATTAGTCCCATATTCACTATTTCATGAAGTGTATTAGTCTTCTTAAAATAACACCAATATCGACACAGTCCTCAGATGCTAATATACTACTCCTTGTCCAGCACAGATGTCTCGTCTAGTGAACACAGTAAACAATTATGTCCATCTTCCCAGTCCATCAGTTAGTCATAGATTAGTCACAGACTGAGTCCTTTACTCGCCATTTTTTCCCAGACCGCCATCTTGGATTATGTCACAGGAGGGGAGAGGGCGAGTCCTCTGGTGGCAGTGCTGTGAACTAGGTCAGTTGGTCTCTGGACCTTATAGTCAACACGCTGGATGGAGCTGCCATCTACGACAACTCAAATTGTTTAAATAAACAATGTATACAAAATAAAGACTTACGTGCACCCTATCCAGCACAGACTGGGTCCTTTTCCTGCCAATTTCCAGATGGGGAGTGGAACGCCAATTTCCAGATGGGGAGTGGAAGGGATGTTGGAGCTAGGGTGGAGGGGAGAGGAGAGGGTTAGGTTTGTGGAGGTAGCCCGATCGACCCATTTTCCCGCCAAAATTTGAACTATCCGCCATGATGTCATTGCGATGTTGCCACATCTATGGCTGCCATTTTGGATCCGCCATTTTGAACAAATTTGACAATAACGCAGAGTGGGGCAGCAATAATGTTGTCCCAATATTGTCAAATTTCAGCTGGTAAGGAAGCAGAAAAGTGCAGGAACTGCGGGATCTGATTTAACAAGATCTTACAAACACGATCTAAGAACTCCACAACACCTTGGAAATAAGTTGTGGTACACAAGGATGTATTTTGCAGGATGAACTGTACATGAGAATGCTTGTGACGAAATTTGGGCAACGACTGCATCAAGACCATCAGAATCAACATTGAGTGGATGTCTACGGGGAACTTGAATAGCTTTTCCAAGACCTCCCAAATTTTCTTTCAAAGGATGTGACTGGAGATAGGAATTCGGTTTATGGGTATGACCCTTCAACTATGCAGCAATAGCTGCAAAGAAAGTGGCTGAAAACGCTGAAGTCAAGAGTAACATCGTGTCCTTGTTGATCTGTCATTTTATTTATGTCTTGATGGGATCGTTCACGAAGATTTCATCCCCTTTCGTCAGACGACCAATGAAGTATTCTGTTGCATTGTCCTCAGACGTTTGAGAGAGCATATGGGATAAAAGTCAACAGATCCCCATCAGACTGTCAACAAAATTTTCCAGAGTGATATTCTACACTGAAGTGATAAAATTCAAGGGATACCTTCTAATATAATATTGGACCTTCTTTTGTTCTGCTTAGTGCACCACCTTGACGTGACATGGACTCAATAAGTCGTTGAAAGCGTGCTGCAGAAATGTTGAGCTGTGCTGCCTTTATAGCCGCCCATGATTGCAAAAGTGCTGCCAGTGGAAGATTTTGTGCACAAACTGACCTCTCACTTATGTCCCATAAATGTTAGATGGGATTCAAGTCAGGAAATGTGGGTGGCCAAATCATTCACTCAAAGTGTCGAGAATGTTCTCCAGACCAACAAACAATTGTATCCCACTGACATGACATTGTTGTTTTTTTATGAATGGCTGCAAATGGTCTCCAAGTAGCTGAACATAACCATTTACAGTCAATGATCGGTTCAGTTGGACCAAAGGACGCAGTCCATTCCATGTAAACACACCCCACACCATTGTGGAGCCACCACCAGCTTGCACAGTGTCTTGTTGACAACTTCGGCCCAAGGCTACGTGTGATCTGCTGCACACTCAAACCCCACCATCAGTTCTTACCAACTGAGATCGTGACACATCTGGCCAGGCCACGCTTTTCCAGTCATCTAGGTTCAACCGATATTGTCATGAACAGAGAGGTGCTGCAGTTAATGTCGTGCTGTTAGCAAAGCCAATCGCATCGGTCGTCTGCTGCCATAGCCCATTAACATCAAATTTCTCTGCACTGTCGTAATGGATACATTCATCGTATGTCCCACATTCATTTCTGTAGTTATTTCACGCATTGTTGCTTTTCTGGTAGCACTGGCTACTCTATGCAAACGCCACTGCTCCCTCTCATTAAGCGAAGGCCGTCAGCCACTGCGTTGTATGTGGTGAGAAGTGATGCCCGAAATTTGGTATTCTCAGTGTACACTTGACACTGTGGATCTCGGAATACTGAAATCCCTAACAATTTCCGAAACCAGCTACCATTCTGCATTCGAAATCTGTTAATTTCCATGGTGCGGCCATAATTAAGTTGGAAACCTTTTCACATGAATCACCTGAGTACAAATGACAGCTCCGCCAATGCACTGCCCTTTTGTACCATGTGTACCCGATACTACCGCCATCTGTATATGTGTGTGTCGATATCTCATGACTTTTGTCACCTGAGCGTAAAGCTGCATATCTGCTGAGCACAGCAATGGTCAGTGGCAGTGTGCACATTGTGCAGCTATACCTCAGATATTCGATACCAAAATTGCAGTCCGCAGTTGAGCTGCCTAGTCGAAATTGCTGTGCTGGAACCAAAGCAGAATGGCCTACCTTCCCATAGCAAAGAGATTTCACAGTGCTCTGCGACGGTAGTCCCACTGAGTATTCGTGGCAAAAGTGAACAGCGAGATGCATCTTGCTCTTATAGAATGCTACAAAACAGAAGAGGTGATCTGAAACGCAAAGCACAGAGACTACCACAACAAAAATATGCATAAGGATGCATGGAAGGAATAAGAACCGAAATGAAGTTGCATGTTTACTAGCTTCCTACAGTAACCACTTCCTGAAACTGGGGGTCTATTTTTCTTATTTTTGGATCGATCATCGCATTTAATTATTCGAAATCATGCAGTGTCAATCGAGTAAAAATTTTAGTTGTATCTTATACCACCTCAGAACCCATATCTTGCCCAAGTCTGATTCCAGAATCCATTCTTTGACAACAACAAAATTGTTCAAATGACTCTGAGCACTACGGGACTTAACAGCTGTGGTCATCAGTCCCCTAGAACTTAGGACTACTTAAACCTAACTAACCTAAGGACATCACACACATCCATGCCCGAGGCAGGATTCGAACCTGCGACCTTAGCAGTTGCGCGGTTCCGGACTGCGCGCCTAGAACCGCGAGACCACCGCGGCCGGCCTTTGACAACACACTGTTCGTTTTGGTTTCCTATTGTTTGCCATGTTAAACGTCAATGAAGCCGCGTATCTATGTGTGTGGCTGCCACATGCGAAGATGGTCAGACGCGCTGTGCACAAACCATCACATTGGGCAGCTGTGCTCAGTCTTTTTTTCTTAGGGTGTTTATAATTAATAGGGCATGCCCTCTACTAAGAATCTCTTCCAGTTTCAACAAAAGCCCACCGGTTGTCCTAATAAACAGCGTGGGAAGTGATCTGCATTTACATGCCCAAACATCATTCTGCCAATCAAAAGGTGAAAGCCAGTACACTACCATCTTTTAGTTTGTAGGCAAAGAATACATCAAGTGCTGGAGGAGAAAATTCTGCAAGCCTTCCCTGTGTGCAAGAAGAGAGAGAGAGATTTCCTGTTGTCATTATGGCAAACCTTTCAATGGCCTCCCCTCCTACAGTAATTTTGAGAAGTGTGTGAGTAGAAGTCAGTCGTCAATTTTGACGTGAACACGCAGCAGCACTTCTTTAGCTGTTTTGCAGTAAGTGACGTGTTTAGCATTTGATAGTTTATGCAGCGCATAGCTCACAATTTGCAGGTCTGTTTCACAACTTTTGATTGCCTGTTATCGTTAATTCTCTATCATACTGGGATCAAAAGTCGATGCTATCCAGTATACATCCCTTCCGTGAATTGCCTAGACTTTGGAAAGTGATATGCATCTCAGTTTATAGTCTTCCAGAGAACATTCAGGTGCTTTCCTCATGGATACAGTGTTCATAAATCTAGATATTGTTGTGTTAGTAATTCACAAAAATCTTAACGTTCTAGGCATACTGCTACTTACATTTTGATGAAAGTAATACTATATCAATCCCACTTCAACTTGAACAATATTTATTGAGAGCAGATAAATTAGTATTTTTAAGATAACTTTTTCTCCCACAATGTTCTGATGAGGCGAACTGTTCCCATTAAAAATAAATATCATCAGAGGATCCTAGCTCACAGAATGCAGTCTCAATGTGACAGTGCTTCCAATTTAATACAGGTGCTATTATGAGAAACATTCTTTTTTTCTTTTAATCTGGAAAGAAAGCTGGGTGCATTTAATTATACACTGAAGTGCCAAAGAAACTGGTATAGGCATACATATTCAAATACAGAGATATGTAAACAGGCAGAATACGGTGCTGTGGTCGGCAATGCCTATGTAAGAGAAAAGTCTTGCCCAGTTGTTTTATCTGTTACTGCTACTACAATGGCAGGTTATCAAGATTTAAATCAGTCTGAACGTGGTGTCACTTTTGGCGCATGAGTGATGGAACACAGCATCTCAGAAGTAGCGATGAAGAGGGGATTTTCACATATGACCATTTCACGAGTCTACCATATCAGGAATCTGCTAAAGCATCAAATCTCCAACATCACTGAGGCCAGAAAAAGATCCTGCAAGAACGTGACCGACGACGACTGAAGAGAATCGTTCGATGTAGAAGATGAGCAACCCTTCTACAGATTGCTGCAGATATCAATGCTGGGCCATCAACAAGTGTCAGCATGTGAACCAATCAACAAATCATCATTGATATGGGCTTTTGGAGCTGAAGGACCACTTTTGTACCCTTGATGACTGCACGACACAAAGTTTTACCCCTCGCCTGGGCCCGTCAAAATCGACATTGGGCTGTTGATATTGGAAACATGTTGCCTGGTCAGACGAGTCTCATTTCAAATTGTATTGAGTGGATGGATGTGTATGGTTATGGAGACAACCTCATGAATCCATGGACCTTGCGTGTCAGCAGGGGACTGTTGAAGCTGGTGGAGGCTCTGTAATGGTGTGAGGTGTGTGCAGTCGGAGTGGTATGGGACCCAGGATACATGTAGGTACTACTCTGACAAGTGACATGTACGTAAGAATCCTGTCTGAACACCTGCATACATTCATGTCCATTGTGCATTCCGACGGACTTGGGCAATTCTAGCAGAACAATCTGACACCCCCCACGTCCAGAATTGCTACAGAGCGGCTCCAGGAACACTCTTCTGAGTCTAAACACTTCTGCTGGCCACCACATTCCCCAGACATGAATGTTATTGAGCATATCTGGGATGCCTTGCAACTTACTGTTCAGAAGAGATCTCCACCCCCTCGTACTCGTATGGATTTATGGACAACCCTGCAGGGTTCATGGTGTCATTTCCCTCCTGCACTACTTCAGACATTAGTCGAGTCCATGCCACATTGTGTTGTGGCACTTCTGCATACTCGCAGGTGCCCTACAGGTAGGTGTACCAGTTTCTTTGGCTCTTCAGTGTTTGAATTGAAGTAAATCTTATTTCTTGGATAATGAAGCTTCAGCTGCATTGGCACTTAGCAGCGCAAATAATTATCAATTTCACATTTGTGCGATTGTGTTGGGTTCTATATGAGTACAGAATCGATTGGTTGGTCATTTGTGTTCAGTTTGAAAATGTCGCAGGCATTTTACACAAACAACAGCTAAAAGCGGTCGACCCACACATAGTACAACAACCACAACAAGAGACGTAAACATTCAAGCTGAAGAGGTGTTATGCAACATCCGCACAGACCAAAGGACGAAGAAACAGATAAACAGAACACAAAAAAAAGAAAAGTGAAAGGTGGTAAAGTGCATGCCTGGTAATCAAAAGGTCGCAGATCGAAGCTTTGTGGGGCAACGGATTTTTATTATGCTTTTAGCTTAGCAATCATCCTCAACGAAGCGGAGATTCAGAAGAAACGAAATGTGTTTCAGATTCTACGCTAAACTCCAGGTCACCTTTCCCTAGTTGGATAACTGGCTAGGGAGATGAAAGTACATTTGCACCAGGACACTGACCCAAACAAAATTATTATTACAACAACCTCTACCAAAAATAAATAATTCAAAATAAAAACCACGATCCCAAGCTGCAACTGAATAAAGAGGATGTGCCTCTCTCAGACAAATCCATAACCAATTTTTGACTTTCTCTACCGATATATTCCAATATAAATACATCAACCAATACAGAGTTTTTGGAAGAAACGAACTAAATCATTACCAACTTTTGAAGACTGTTAAAATATGTTTACAATTTAATATTGTTATCAATCAACAACAAAAAAGGGAAAATATTTTTTTAAATAGTCCTAGAGGCACTGGCAACACATTATTAATTAATCTAATACTTGCAAAAGTCTGACATGGTGGAAAAACTGGCCTCACTGTGCCATTGTCTAGCATTGCTAGTAGAGTACCAGTGTACGTTCTAGCCAACCTTCAAATGACCTTTGGTGCCATATTACACCTAATTCAGTTGTGTATATCATATTCAAGGTCACTAATGACATGTGTCAGTGTCATCCAGGGGAGGGAGAGGAGAAGGTCAGTCAATGGGAAACAAGCTCTATCCCCTCCCACACTCCCCACCCCCATTTTGCTCTCATCCAATAGGAATCATTCGAGGTCTACACTCTGCAGTGTTAAGATCAGCCTCCAACCCTTTGATCAATTTTTTTAATAATTTGATTGCTGTCTGCACTTCGTGGACCCCACTGCTTATAGCAAACTGCTCCAAAGACAGGATTCTGTAGTGAGTATAAAATAATGGGACATAGCATAATCTGCAAAATGTTAGTTCAGTGACACCAAATGCAGTGGCCAAAAGTATACGAACGAACAGATGGCATCGCATCAATGTTATGCTGACATCGTACTGACATTACACCAGTGTCACACTGATGTAACATTATGCCAATGTCATTACTTCTCTCTATTCGAGACCTCTGTTCTGTAGTAAGATGTCAGTCGAGGGACCCCCTGCAATCGTGCTGTTTTCCTCAGAATTTTTTAAAAAATTTAGATTGTTATTGGACTATCACACCTCATAGATAACATATCTGTAGAATGCTACATGAGCGGTGCATTAGTTTTTTGTGATGATGTGTAATACGGCACAAATACTCTGACAAATAGCATATATTCAAACACATACACAGTAAATATTTCGATGCTTAATGTATATCACCTCTGTGCAGGAGATTGTTGTTTGCAACATATCCCAAGCACCACTCTGACCTTGGCATACACGTTATTCTTTGGTACACATTGCATGACACTCATTTGATCTTGAAAAATGCGCCATCGGTGCCCTCCAGCACACACCAGCCTTGAAAAGCATGCCACAATCAATGCACTAGATGAGGCTGGAACTGGATAAAGAGAAAGCCGCTGCAGTGTGCGTCTCCTAGCAAGTGTGTTGCAGTGACTCAGTGAGGAAAAAAAATCTGCATTAATAATGAAAAGGTAATCAAAACCATTGACATTGTAATTCTGTCAGAGACAGCAAAGGACTTGGAAGAGCAGTCGAAGGGAATGGACAGTGTCTTGAAAGGAGGATATAAGAAGAACATCAACAAAAGCAAAACGAGGATAATGGAATGTAGTCGAATTAAGTCGGGTGATGCTGAGGGAATTAGATTAGGAAATGAGACACTTAAAGTAGTAAAGGAGTTTTGCTATTTGGGGAGCAAAATAACTGATGATGGTCGAAGTAGAGAGCATATCAAATGTAGACTGGCAATGGCAAGGAAAGCGTTTCTGAAGAAGAGAAATTTGTTAACATCGAGTATAGATTTAAGTGTCAGGAAATCATTTCTGAAAGTATTTGTATGGAGTGTAGCTATGTATGGAAGTGAAACATGGATGATAAATAGTTTGGACAAGAAGAGAATAGAAGCTTTTGAAATGTGGTGCTACAGAAGAATGCTGAAGATTAGATGGGTAGATCACATAACTAATGAGGAAGTATTGAATAGGATTGGGGAGAAGAGAATTTCGTGGCACAACTTGACTAGAAGAAGGGATCGGTTGGTAGGACATGTGTTGAGGCATCAAGGGATCACCAATTTAGTATTGGAGGGCAGCGTGGAGGGTAAAAATCGTAGAGGGAGACCAAGAGATGAATACACTAAGCAGATACAGAAGGATGTAGGTTGCAGTAGGTACTGGGAGATAAAGAAGCTTGAACAGGATAGAGTAGCATGGAGAGCTGCATCAAACCAGTCTCAGGACTGAAGACCACAACAACAACAATCAAAACCATAATTTCCCACCAAAGTTTTTAAAATGTTGCTAAAAAATATATTAACAGCTATTGATAAATCACAAATAATGCCATTTATGGTCAGTTACAGATTAAACAAGAACACCTGCAGACATGTTAGCATGAAGATAGTGTCAGATTATAAATTTTATTTGGTGACGTGTTCGAAAATCTGTGATATAGGGCATTGAAGTAATGTTACCCATACATGAATGGAATCGTTTATGTAGTGTCTCAGTGTAGATTGCTGCTTCATTCCACAGAAATATCCTAATCCCCTTAGTGATACTAGGTGACAATACTATCACAGTGGGAAACTTCTCACAAACAGTTTGATTATTTAATGAGAGAGAGAGTAAACTCATCTACAGGAGCACACTTTTAATAATTAAACTTATTCCAGTTGGCCAAGCTGGTAAATATACAGGGTTATTACAAATGATTGAAGCGATTTCACAGCTCTACAATAACTTTATTATTTGAGATATTTTCATAAAGCTTTGCACACACATACAAAAACTCAAAAAGTTTTTTTAGGCATTCACAAATGTTCGATATGTGCCCCTTTAGTGATTTGGCAGACATCAAGCCGATAATCAAGTTCCTCCCACACTCGGCGCAGCATGTCCCCATCAATGAGTTCGAAAGCATTGTTGATGCGAGCTCACAGTTCTGGCACGTATCTTGGTAGAGGAGGTTTAAACACTGAATCTTTCACATAACTCCACAGAAAGAAATCGCATGGGGTTAAGTCAGGAGAGCATGGAGGCCATGACGTGAATTGCTGATCATGATCTCCACCACAACCGATCCATCGGTATTCCAATCTCCTGTTTAAGAAATGCCGAACATCATGATGGAAGTGCGATGGAGCACCATCCTGTTGAAAGATGAAGTCGGTGTTGTCGGTCTCCAGTTGTGGCATGAGCCAATTTTCCAGCATGTGCAGATACACGTGTCCTGTAACGTTTTTTTCGCAGAAGAAAAAGGGGCCGTAAACTTTAAGCCGTGAGATTGCACAAAACACGTTAACTTTTGGTGAATTGCGAATTTGCTGCACGAATGTGTGAGGATTCTCTACCGCCCAGATTCGCACATTGTGTCTGTTCACTTCACCATTAAGAAAAAATGTTGCTTCATCACTGAAAACAAGTTTCGCACTGAACGCATCCTCTTCCATGAGCTGTTGCAACCGCGCCGAAAATTCAAAGCGTTTGACTTTGTCATCGGGTGTCAGGGCTTGTAGCAATTGTAAATGGTAAGGCTTCTGCTTTAGCCTTTTCCGTAAGATTTTCCAAACCACGGGCTGTGGTACGTTTAGCTCCCTGCTTGGTTTATTCGTCGACTTCCGCGGGCTACGCGTGAAACTTGCCCGCACGCGTTCAACCGTTTCTTTGGTCACTGCAGGCCGACCCGTTGATTTCCCCTTACAGAGGCATCCAGAAGCTTTAAACTGCGCAGTCTTATGCACCGAATGGAGTTAGCAGTTGGTGGATCTTTGTTGAACTTCGTCCTGAAGTGTTGTTGCACTGTTATGACTGACTGATGTGAGTACATTTCAAGCACGACATACGCTTTCTCGGCTCCTGTCGCCATTTTGTCTCACTGCGCTCTCGAGCGCTCTGGTGGCATAAACTTGAAGTGCGGCTTCAGCCGAACAAAACTTTATGAGTTTTTCTACGTATCTGTAGTGTGTCTTTACCATATGTCAATGAATGGAGCTACAGTGAATTTATGAAATCGCTTCAATCATTACACACAGAGGGTGGTCCACTGATCTCTCATAGAAAATTATATATACAGGATGGTCCACTGATCGTGACCGGGCCAAATATCTCACAAAATAAGCGTCAAACGAAAAAACTACGAAGAACGAAACTTGTCTAGCTCGAAGGGGGAAACCAGATGGTGTTATGGTTGGCCCGCTGGATGGCGCTGCCATAGGTCAAACGGATATCAACTGTGTTTTTTAAATAGGAACCCCCATTTTTATTGCATACTTGTGTAGTATGTAAAGAAATTTGAATGTTTTAGTTGGACCACTTTTTTCGTTTTGTGATAGATGGCGCTGTAATAGTCACAAATGTATAAGTATGTGGTATCACATAACATTCCGCCAGTGCAGACGGTATTTGCTTCGTGATACATTACCCGTGTTAAAATGGACTGTTAACAATTGCAGAAAAGGTCAATATCATGTTGATGTATGGCTATTGTGATCAACATGCCCAACGGGTGTATGCTATGTATGCTGCTCGGTGTCCTGGATGACATCATTGAAGTGTCCGGACTGTTCGCCGGATAGTTATATTATTTAAGGAAACAGGAAGTATTCAGCCACATGTGAAATGTCAACTCAACCACGACCTGCAACAAATGATGATGCCCAAGTAGGTGTTTTAGCTGTAGCAGACAAATTGCACGAGAATCTGGAATCTCAAAAACGTCAGTGTTGAGAATGCTACATCAACATCGATTGCACCAGTACCATAATTCTATGCACCAGGAATTGAATGGTGATGACTTTGAATGTCGTGTACAGTTCTCCCACTGGGCACAAGAGAAATTACGGGACGATGACAGATTTTTGCACGCATTCTATTTAGCGACAAAGCATCATTCACCAACAGTGGTAATGTAAACCGGCATAATATGCACTACTGGGCAACGGAAAATCCACAATGGCTGCGACAAGTTGAACATCAGCGATCTTGGCAGGTTACTGTATGGTGCGGCATTATGGGAGGAATGATAATTGGCCCCCATTTTATCAATGGCAATCTAAATGGTGCAATTTATGCTGATTTCCTACGTAATGTTCTACCAATGTTACTAGAAGATGTTTCACTGCATTACAGAATGGCAATGTGCTTCCAACATGATGGATGTCATGCACATAGCTCACGAGCAGTTGAAGCGGTATTGAATAGCATATTTCATTACAGGTGGATTGGTCGTCGAAGCACCATACCATGGCCCATACATTCACCAGATCTGACGTCCCCAGATTTCTTAATGTGGGGAAAGTTGAAGGATATTTGCTATCGTGATCCACCGAAAATGCCTGACAACATGAGTCAGCGCATTGTCAATGTATATGCAAACATTATGGAAGGCGAACTACTCGCTGTTGAGAGGAATGTCGTTACATGTATTGCAAATGCATTGAGGTTGACGGACATCATTTTGAGCATTTATTGCATTAATGTGGTATTTACAGGTAATCATGCTGTAACAGCATGCATTCTCAGAAATGATAAGTTCACAAAGGTACATGTATCACATTGGAACAACCGAAATAAAATGTTCAAACGTACCTACGTTCTGTATTTTAATTTAAAAAACCTACCTGTTACCAACTGTTCATCTAAAATTGTGAGCCATATGTTTGTGACTATTACAGCGCCATCTATCACAAAGCGAAAACAGTGGTCCAAATAAAACATTCATATTTCTTTACATACTACACAATTTGTAATAAAAAATGGGGGTTCCTATTTTTTTAAAAACGCAGTTGATATTCATTTGACCTATGGCAGCGCCATCTAGCGGGCCAACCATAGCCCCATCTGGTTTCCCCCTTCAAGCTAGACAAGTTTTGTTCTTTGTAGTTTTTTCATTTGATGCTTATTTCGTGAGATATTTGGCCCGGTCACGATCCGTGGACCACCCTGTATATATAATTTTCTATGAGAGAACATGGAGAAGACTGTTGGCATGCAAAACTCCTCACTCATCAGAAGAAACCATCGCTCAACTCTATGATCCGTTTTCCACATTGATGCAAGAAGAAGACAAAATGTGCAAACTAAATGTAGGTGTAGAACTATCATCTTGCGTAAGTGCCTTCACCTTCATATACTGTGATATATGTAAGAGGTTATAAACAAAGAAGTGTAACTCTAAAAGCCTCCTGAATGCTCAGTAATTGTGTAGTTGTCACCATGACTGAGTTGATGAAGCACCCCTGTCACAGTAGCCTTGTGGTAACCGACTGGTCCTGCAATGATACTGGAAACCAGGAGAAGACGAGGAATATAATATATGTGCTTTGATTGTTGGGCCTTCTGATTATGGGAACACTAATTTTGTTCTGTCATTGTTAATAAGAGATGGACGATCCTCTTCTGAATTGATTCAAAGAGCCAGCCCCTTCTAAGGAGTGAGTGATAGGTGATTCAGTAAAAAGAAGTGTTAAAAAATGTCTCTCTGATGTCAGTAATTGGTCAGATGAAGACAGTACCCTAGGCCACAAACTTAAGGAAACATTTCCCAAGCTACAAAAAAATTTCTACAGACCATGTGCACGTGTGTATTTGTGTACCTTACTAATATATGCAGGTTCTCTCAACCATCATTCGATCAGCATGTAATTTCTATAAAGATGTTTTGGGAACTCAAATGGGAAACACATGGAGTGTTCTTTTCAAGGGACACTGTTGAGGAAATTTAGAGAATGGGCACTGCAGAATGATTCTACTGCTGCAAACATACATTTCATGTAAGGATAACAAAGATAACAGAAATTGGGGTTCTTATGGAGGCATATAGACAGCCGTTTTCCCTGGCTCTGTTTGCGAGTGCAGCAGGAAAGAAAATGACTGGTAGTGGTACACAGTACTCTCCGACTCACACTGTATGGTGGACTGTGTATGAACATGAAGATGTAGAACACAGAAAATGATGGATGACCAGTTCTTCAAAATGCTGCATTAATGCAGAAAATACTTTGCAATATCTTATTTTCACTCTTAATTTGAAAAGAAAATCTCAAATTAGAAATGCCCAATACACTTTATGTACTTTTGATGAGTTGCAGCTTCTTATCCTTTGATATAGCATTGCACTTTGAACGTATTGTCAGTGATCATGTGACTAGGACGAGCTGCGGTCTTCAGCCAACATGTGCACTGATCGAATAGCAAGTGACCTGGAAATAACCCCCTCCCCATGGTTCACAAGGATTGGATCATAAAGCACCTCAACGGTTCACCATTCCCCACCAATCTCGGGGGTCGGATTGCAAGCTGACTCACCACTCCCCATCATTCTCGCAGATTGGATCACAAAACGACACAGGAATCACTCCCCACTCCACGGTTCACATGGAGCAGACTGCAAAGAGACTTGAGTCACTCCACTGTCTGCGCTCTTGTCGTACGTGCATCTCATGAGATCGTCATTATTCTCTCGTTCTCTTTACGCAAACTGTTAGTGTTAGAGGAAAAAATTGCAAAAACTAGAAAACTGTAGCAGCTATCAAAAATGTGTTGCAGTGTGATGTGCAGCACCTCTGAGATTCATGGGCTGTTGTAGCTCTTCTGTTAACCAAGGTGCAGGTTTTTCCTTTAGGTTTCCAGTCTTTGGGGAAACATTCATTGTGTAATAGAGTTAATTCGTCAGTAAATGCATGGAGTTCTGCTGTTATGTCCAGGAATGGATTGGAATTCTTCTTTCAAATTATCTGTCGTGCCTCCACTGCCAGTTCAGGTACACTGATGCACTTAAATCCTCTGTATCTTTCAACATGATCGAGCACCAGTTCATAATACACGGCCTGTGGCAGAGTGGCTACATGATAACAACATCCCTGTAATGGATTGGCCTGCACAGAGCCCTGACCAGAACACCCTTGGGACGTTCTGGAATGCCAATTTCGTGCCAGGCCTCACCGACCAACTTCGATACCTGTCCTCAGTGCAGCACTCCATGAGAATGGACTGCCACTCCCAAAGAAACCTTCCAGCACCTGACTGAATATATGCCTGCGAGAGTGGAAGCTGTCATCAAGGCTTAGGGTGGACCAACACCAAATTGAATTCTAGCGTTGCCGATGGAGGACGCCACAAACTTTTAACTCATTTTCAGCCAGGTGTACAAATACTTTTGATCACATAGTGTACATTCAACTTGTTTGTTTTCGTTTCCGTTGGATATGTGTAGCAAGCTCGGTAATAAGTCAAAGAATTTGTATGCTTGTACTCCACTTCCTTATCAGTTATTTCTGTGGTGTTTTGGGGCAGTAGAGTCTATATTTATGGAACTAGAGTGTATGCTTGGCTTCAGCCAGCCTTCCATATCGGATACAAGAATTATGTGGATGTCACATTTTGAAATATATGTTCGTTGAATTGACTTGAGAGTGACTGAACATTTACATGAGCCACATGGAGTACTGTACGTTTTGTTGCAGAAGACAGAAGAATATCGCTGGCAGATACATCTGACTTAGCTCTGGCTGGTCTGCATGCCCGGTAGTATAAAAGTGCGAGGAATGCGCTGGGAGTGTCTGGGTTAAGGAAACAGTAGGTAGGAATGCAAGGGGGGCTGTGCGACCAAGGCTGGCTGATTTTGCAGCAGTTTTGGGACAAGGAAAGTGGAGGCAGGGCAACGAGCCTCAGTAACAAGGGAGGGGACCATATGAACTTTCTCTCACCAATTTGATTCATATTGACAGGCTCTGTAAGGCATGACTTGGACTTCAACAGATTTAAATAGGAAGGCGTAAAATTGTTTTCGAGAAAATAGAGTTTGAAGATTTTACACGTACTTACATGCATCATATGGTCGAAAGTAATCATGGACTCCGCAGTCGGATGACTAAGCATTTATTTTCTTAAGCCGAGGTCTGTGGATCTAATTGCGCTGTCAGTAATTTTTCTTTTCTTTCTTTTCCTATTTTTTATTCCCACATAATTCTACCAATAGTTATTCGTGGTACACTATGAAGTTGTACGGTGAGCAGGAACCGTTTACGAATGTAAACCAAGTTTATTTTGCAACAGACATATTGAAGAAACTGTCCACAAGCAAATATTCGACTTATGTCACAATAACGCAATAACGCCAACGAAAATTTTTTTTTAACTTTTTTACTTTGAGAACTGATCTTTATAGATTTTTATGAGCTGAATCCAAATCTACCCTTAGTTTTTTGTATTGCCCATAGTTTTCGATCAATATGCTTTTTATTATATAGTATAAAAATCCTATGCTATATGCTAAATGGGGAAATTAATGAAACGCTTTGTTGCAACATAAGCATGGTTTATATTTACAGTAAGCTACTTAAAACAATTATGTGTGTCAATAGAGGTTTCACTTGTCAGCTGGAATTGGTTTTTATTTTCTCTCTCTTTTTTATTTGAAGCTTCTTGTGTAGCTTTTTCTACTTCTCGGTGAAGTGACCAACAGTAGTCCCCCATCATGTTAGTGTTCCAGCAGCCTTAGTAGCGTTTTTCCATCACTTTAATGTCCTTGTGAAAACTCTCCCCTTGCTCCTCACTAACATCTCCCATATTGTACGGGAAGTAATCAAGGAGACTGTTCAAAAAGTGAACATTCAGGCTCATTAAACGTCCTAAAGCTTTAAACTTCTTTAACGTTGTAGCTATAATAGAAACATATTCTGGGTCTTTTTCATATCCTAGGAAATTTGTAACAACTTGCTTGAATGATACCCATGCTTCTTTCTCGTTGAAGGTCATTGTGGATTCAAAGTTAACATCAAATGTCAATTTTCTAATGTCAGGTGTGACAAAGAAGGCTTCTTTTAGTTTAACTTCTGAAAGCTGTGGAAACGTTTGGCAGAGGTACTTCAAACATGGTCCATCTTTAGACAAAGCCTTTAAAAACTGTTTCATTAGGCCTAACTTTATGTGTAAAGGTTGTGGGAGCACGTTTTTTGGATCTACAAGGTTTTTGCTCCGAATGTTCTTCTTACCAGATTTTGAAGACTCCCTCACAGGCCAGTTCTTTCTGCCTACTGTCCCATTCACACAAGAGATATGGAAATTTGGTAAAGCCACCTTGTTGACTAAGGAGCAGGCATGTTACTTTTAGATCACCACATATCATCCAACCATGAGAGGAATAGCCTATTTCATTTAGCACTATTTCTAGGTTTTCATAGCTTTCTTTCATATGTACTGAATGTCCAACAGGCATAGATGGATACATGTTACCATTGTGTAATAAAACAGCCTTTTAACTAGTTTTGGATGAATCAATAAACAGCCTCCAGTCTTCCTTTTTGTATTCAAAACCAAACTCATTCTCAGACCGGGAAAGTCTGAGCAGTACACTAAAGCACCTTCTTGTTGAAAAACTTGGAAAATTGCTGCTTTCTCTTTCTATACATGTATATGCTGGTTCCAACTGGGGGAGAGGGGGGGGGGGGGAGGGGGTCTGTCTATGCTGTCTATAAGTTCTGATAGATCTATTGGATTCTCTGAATACTATTCAGTTGGATTCCCTTCCAGGTGGTAGCATGATACTAAATTTTGCTTAATGTTTTGGTCTTTCAAAAAGGATTTCTTCTTATGGCTGGTGAAATTACTGGCATTGTCAGAAAGTATTGCTGAAGGCTTTCCTATCCTAGGGATGCAGTCATTAGCAATGCATTTGATTATAGGAGCAGAAGTAGTGGTTTTCGTAGGATGCAGTTTCACAGGGGGGGGGGGGGGGGGAGGAGGGAGAGGGGGAGGGGAAGTGGGGGGGAGAGAGAGAGAGAGAGAGAGAGAGAGAGAGAGAGAGAGAGAGAGAGAGAGAGAGAGAGAGAGAGAGAGAGAGGTCTCATTACAATGTGAAGACTCTCCAGAGTGCTACGCACTGCTGATGCATGTCTGCCCATATCAATGTGGTTCTGCTGGTGGTACAACCTTAAGAAAAAATAAACAGTTTGACTTCTCCTGTCATGAGTAATCCAGCCATAAAGTAGGTTACGGAACATGCTACAGACAAAATTTTAGAAGTATATTCACCAGTATTTGAGGTTCCTTACAGTTGTTCATTTAACTAGTGCCAAAAAACAAGGACTGTCTTTTCATCATCATCAGTCAAGTAGTAGACAGAATGGCTGTATATCCAGGTCACAGAATTCGTTTTTACTCTCAGAAAATGCACCTCATCCAGGAAGATGAGCAATTGTGCAATTATCTGGTCATGAGTCACCAGTGTGAGGAAAGCCAACATCTGGCACACCAAATGACGGCCATCTTTTGCCGATATGCAGACAATTTGACATTCATCTGTATCCATCACTCCCAGGTGACATACGGCGGAGAGCCCTTGAGATGAATTTGATGTAGGCAAGACCGGAACACCTGCTTCCCATTAACCATTACGTATCAAGTGGACAGAATGTCAATATCATTAGTGGCTGTGCTGACCACCTACCAGACAATGTGACACTCTATGTGTGGGTTCTTTCTTTCAGTCACTTTCAGCGCCCTACTCAGTGGCAGATTGGTGTGCATCACCCTCGTTGATGTCAAGCATGTGGGCAATAGTGCAATGCCATGTGGGCAATAGTGCAATGCAGATGTAACTCAGTTCAAGGAAGAATTGACCAATGTAGAAGAAAGGCACTGGGATGTCCAATAACAGCACTGGTGGAGAGAGAGAGAGAGAGAGAGAGAGAGAGAGAGAGAGAGAGAGAGAGAGATCGGTGGTGAGGTCTCCAGCAGCAGGCTTGTAAGACAAGTTGGACAACATTGCCACATCTTCATATCAGAGATTACAAATAGGTCCTTTACTCTGTCCTCAACATCAAAAAGCCCTAAGCCCCTCTGTCTCTCAGGAGGGTGAGGGAATCATAGTGGATCTTAAAAAATACGCCCATACTAACAAAGGACCCTAAAGGCGCCAGCATGTGGTGGGACAGATGGTGGAATCAGAAGCATCAGAGCAACGGGGGGAATGCAAGATGGCAAATAGATGTTGGCATATCGTGTCCATTGCAGAATATCTAGAGTCCTAAGATGGCGATCAGTAAGCCCTGCTCTGATCTGGTTTAATATACACCTGCAGTTGATGACTATTGAGCACAAAAGGTGTGTATAGTGTCACTCATAAGGGGACACTGCACCCACTGGGCAGACCCTTACCTATAGACAGAGCATGCAATTTTTGGACACTGAGACTACTGCCTGATGCATATCATAGGTCGCCAACCACACCAATACTGCACTGACAGCATTACTGGCATGAAGGAGTAGTACTAGATCTTCGACATAGGCATTGCAGCAAAAAGCGTGTCTGCCAAGTCTTATCCCTGCCAGGCGTTGTTGGAGGTCGCAGAGCAGTGGTTCCACAGCGAAGGCGTACAATATCACTAAAAGAAGACAGTCTTATCTCATGGAGTGCTGGCCATTGTAAACATCCTAGATATCAACCTAATAAGATGATGCATCACTACCTCTACAATGGTATCTGAGTGCCTCAGTCAAAAACCCATGGTCAACCATATCAAAGGCCTGGCTGATGTTGAGGAAGGCCTAGACCACAGGCGTTTGGTGAGCCTTAGCAAGTGTAATCAGGTCGCGATACTGACAGACTGCAGTGCAATGCCTAGTCCTATGAAACAACATACTGGATCATCCCTGTAACGCATGCTGCCAGCAGTCAAGGGAAAATCTTAATGTCACTGTTGAGTAAGGTCAAGGAGCGATAGTCACAGATCCTGAATCCATCTTCTGGTTTATATATATGTGTGATAAGTCCTTCGAGGAAGGCTCCAGAGAGCTGCTCTATGGGACAGAATAGGTCATTGCAGATGTCCATCCAAGATAGCCCCAGCAATTGCTCGACAACTAGTAGAACTCCAGAGGAAAGCCATCGGGTCCCAGTGACTTATGAATGGTTCCCATAAGTATAGCTTCAAGGACCTCTGCCTCCATTACATCTTCAATCAAATCCTTTATTGCAGCCAGGGGAATTGTGCCAAAAGTGAGCTAGACTTCCATGACCACCTCTAGGGGATGGTGATACTCCGAGTACAGCACAGTGTAGTGTCCCTGGAGGGCATTCCATGTATCACACTGAGTATCTAGGTGTCATCCATCGTCCTTCATGACAGTATGGATCTATGCCCATTGCCAGCATCGTCTTTCTGCGATGATACGATACATAGATGTTCCCTACTGTGCCACTCTGTCTGGAGTGCATGCCCTGATGATCACCCCATCATGTGGTGGTATGTGAGGTTGGTGACCTCTGCCTTGATGTGATTCTCCATTGTCTGCCATGTGGGCCAATGCAGCAGTGTGGAACACTCCCATAGAATGCAGAAATAAAAGCCTGCAGAATGTTGCCTCCATGGCGGCATGTATCTACCATAGCCAAACAAGATCTTCTAGAGTGCAGGCTTGGTGCAGAGTATCCAACACAAGAGGTCATGCCACCAAGGGCGTGAGTTCCACATGTCCTCTGTGGGTCACTGACATATCAGAAAAGCAAAGTGAACCAAATGCAACTACCATGGATCACAGCTCTGCCATACCCTCTGAAGGCCAAGGGTGATGGCTCAGGTATAGGCTGCATAGTCGGAATATGCTATGGACCACATGTGGTGTCACCGCCAGACACCACACTTGCTAGGTGGTAGCCTTTAAATCGGCCGTGGTCCGTTAGTATACGTCAGACCTGCGTGTCGCCACTATCAGCGAATTGCAGACCGAGCACCGCCACACGGCAGGTATAGTCTAGAGACTCCCTAGCACCTGACCCAGTTGTACAGCCGACTTTGCTAGTGATGGTTCACTGCCTACATACGCTCTCATTTGCAGAGACGACAGTTTAGCATAGCCTTCAGCTACGTCACTGGCTACGACCTAGCAAGGCGCCATATTCACTTACTATGTGTCCTGAACAGATAATACTGTGAATCATGTACCATCAAGAGCGACGTTCATTAAAGTTAAGTATCAAACTAATTATGTCCGCTTTCTGAATTCTAATTCCTTGTCATGTTCCAGACCTCACGTCAGTATAGTCCTTCCCTCCTCACGCCAGCCTGCGTGAGCTAAAACGCGTGCGTTTTGGTCTCCACTAGTAACACGGTGTTGGCTCTTCTGCCAACCCAACACCACACTTTGGCAGCTCTTGCCCCCCTGACAATGAAGCCCGAGATGCGCATGAAGCCATAATGATCACCATGAATGTTTTCCCATGAGTCCATGAGCTGGAGGTTAGGACAACTGTGGTAAGTTTTGCACGTGGAGAGTGACGTGGTAACTCATCCTCGGGTGCTTGGGTGCAGTTCAAGTCCCATAAATAGAAGTGTGAATGCATCCTTGAAGAAGGTAGATCATTCATGACACCGACCTGATCCAGATGGTGCTTCGTTGTTTATGAGTCTGACCTCTAGGATAGTAAGAGCCATACCTCTGGTGTCAGGGAAACATTCATCTTAGGAAGTATACCTTCAGGAAGAAGGACCACTACTCCACTACCAGTGGCAGACACAAGCCCTGTATCCCAATGATCCTGTGAAATCTTCGACACATACCTCCTGAAGGAGGCTAATGTCAATGTTCTTTGCACTGAGCATGTCTTGGTGTATGGCCAGTTTATAGCATGCAAAAATGTTGTTGATATTACTAGTAAGTTGTTTGGTACAGCATTTGCGGCCACCAGGGTCAGTTCAACCAAAGCTGCAGAAGCAGCCACTCTCACTGTGAAGGGATTTTGCTGGACACAGCTGACGGGACACTCCACCCTCATCACCCATGTGGTACTCTGATTCATCCTTGGTCTCCCAAGAGTCAAATTTGACACTTGGTAGCTGCTGGAGAGTACTGTCAGTGGAGCACTCACATGCATACTCAGCAGCAGAAGTTGGTCCATTGGCGGCAGGTGCAGGTACTGTAGGTACTGCCATGAGCTGTAAGAACACAATGGGGCAGACGAGCCGTGGCGTGGCGTTAGGGAGGGTGGTAATTCTACCCAACACCTCAGTGTTAGAGTCCTTTGCATCATCTGAGGGCAGGTCATTGTCCTTTTCATACATTCGAAGAAGGCAGTCATCTGATGGTCTGCTCCACCGCTTCTTGTATTTTTGCAGGGGCTGTTGTTAGCAAATATTTGGTTCTGTGTCAGAGTGTGGGCAACACTCATCTGACACTGCCCACATGGGAGGGAGGGAAGCAGAATTGGGTACAACTCCTGACTCAACATCCATCTTCTCAGGAAGGTCAGCCTGTGGGTGTGAGTGGTCATTTTCCTTGGGCAGTCCAGCCGAAGACAGTGTGAAAGGAGGCATGTGGTCTGCCATGCTATTATTGACTATTGACAGTGGCACAGTGTGTTGGTATTTGGCAAAAACATGTCACTTCCATAGCTGCTGCATATGTGAGGGGGAGAGCAGTGGGTGTCATAGGAGCTGCAACATCGCCAATTGCTCTGAAGCTGTCTGTACTGGATACATATCAAACAAAATTACCTTCCTGGCTAAAACTGGCACTAATAGGAAGCTGTCCATCATATATGACGATGCCCCTGCAGTACCCCATAACTAAGTAGGATGGCATGAGCTTTCTCAATTTGATCTTGATTTGCCACACATGGTTTAAGACATAATATGTCTCAACCATTTGTCTCTTTGCAGCCAAATGGCTTATCATGTTATCATAGGGTTTGAACACTGTCATCACACCACCTGGTGGAACTTTGAAACAAAGCTCGAAGACCCTCAGAGTGCAGAGGCCAAATCCAGCATGGTCTATGATGACAACATCTACATGACCTTAAGAGTAATTAAATTTGAGATCACGAGCATGTCTGTACACAACATCTGTTCACATCTCATTTATCAGTTTCATTTAGAGGATGCTGCTAGTAACTGATACGTAGACCCCAGTGATATTTTGAAGTGCAATATGAAGATCATCCTGGATGATCAAGTGCTCAAGGTCTTGCATGCCTGCTTGAAACAATATCTGAACTGTGGCCTGGTGGTACAAGTGTGCTATAGTGTTCTCAAAAGATAGATGCAATAAACTTGCTGTGGTGAAAAGGTAAACAGGAAACACTCGTGCACATGCTCTGTGTGACAGGTGGGACACAAACAAGATGTCCTTACCTCACCGCTGCCTTAAGGCACAATGAGTAAATTAATCATTCAGTATTGAAAATTGTCAAAATAAATCAGTTGTTAGAAGTATGTGGGATGGTAACAAAAAATTAATAAAATAAAATAAAGTTGCTGGTGGGGAGATTCAATCAGCAGACCTCACTCTTCTGAAACTAAGTGCTTACATTTTCAGCAGTGGACTCCAACTGCTAGTGGCCATACAAAACACTGCATAAAAGCACATGCAAAATTTTCAAGCTCAGTTTTTTTTCAAAAATGGTTGAGAGTTGCTTCTTGTTTGCATATGTTAAAGCCCTACTTGTGCCTTACACATCCTGTAAATATGAATCAAATCAGTGGGGAAGTTTGTACCGTTCTCTTGTAAGAACGAAACGAATTTGTAAAAGGAAATTCAAAAGAATGGTTACAGAGAGTACTATTAATGTTAGTGGTGCTAATGACATCAATGATATCATCATAAATGAGAAGAGAGAACTAAAGGCATACATTTTACAGTGCTTAAAATATGAAGAAAGGCACACTGCAGAAAACATCTTAAACTGGCTGAAGTCCATTACCACCTACTACTGTATAATATCAGTGTCAGAATCACAGCCATAATAACAGACAATGTGTCAAATACAAAATTAGCTGCCACACTTCAGAAACTTCCGCACATCCCATGCATTGTAGATACTTTAAACCCAACTGTGCAACATGGAATTCAGAATACCATACAGAAAAACATTGATGAGTCAACAGAGCTGTCATGTTTTTCCAAGAACAGTTCCTTTGCTTTAAGCAAACTAGCTGAAATGCTAGAAGATTAAATGAAAAGATTGAATAAAACCGAAACAAGATGCCCCAACCAGGTGAAACTCTTACTTATGACATGCTGCAAAGATGTATTTTAAATGAAGATCCCATAATTGCTTGCCTCTCTGTTTTAGGCATGACTTGAAAGACAGAGACAGGTAGATAATACAACATGTTATACAGATTCTCAGAGTTTCCTGGGAGGTAACTAAAGAGATGTCCTCACAGAAAAGAGTCTCAAAAATTAATCTTGGCAAGATTAAGGGAACAGCAACTGAAATATAGAATTTCCTCAAGAAATAGATTCATTGGTTAATAATTTGCTTGAGGGTTCTCAGAGTGGTTTAGGGTTATCTCCAGCAACCGTACTGAACCACCTCTTCCAAAGGCAAGGATTTGCAGATGACAGAGCATTCCAGGAATTCTGCAAGATTATTGGAGAAATGAAAGAGTTGCTTGTTCAGCAAGAACAAACACCGCTAAGTTCTCAACCAGTTACTACCGTGATACACGAGACTTCTGCCACCAGAGACAAGGTTAACGAAACTTCTAACTTTTTCGGACAACGTGGGACAGTGTGGTACTGAGGTGCAAGACTCACACGTTTCTCGCAGCTGACTTGCATATTGTGTGCAGCCGATTCTCTTCTCTGGTTGGTCAGTTACGTCGATCTCCCAAAAGCTTCTACTCCAAAGACTACAGCGGATTACAGGAATTTATTAAGCTACTTCTCTATTCTTGAAATAATTTGTGTACTCGTGGAACACTTTCAGTTCATTAATGGTATATTTTCAATTCTCAACACAAAGCAACAATTACTCCTTTTCAAATAAGTAAGTAAACTCTGGCAAGCCAATTGGTGTCCTTAAATGTGAGACTCGATAAAACACAAGTACAATATCATAGTAACAATCCAATAATTTATGGACATTACATGCATCCTGCCTCATGCAGAGCTAAGACGTGAGTGGGATAAAAGTCTCTAGTACCAAGCGAGTCCAATACATGAATGTGCATAGAAATCTATATTCAATTGTTCATTAGTCTTTTTTACAACCAACACAGACACTAACACACCAAAGAATATTACATAATTATTCCTTGGATTTTCATCACATCTTCAGTGGTGTTGGCAGCAAACACTTGTCGTCGCCAGTGACTCGCCCCTCTTACAGTCTTCTAATAACAAACTTCCGACCTGCATATAGAAACAGGTGGATCAATAGAAATGTTCTTACTCTCCCGCACTTGAACCTAAAATATCAGGTGTTCAAGATGGTTGAAGGCCGAGTGTTTCTAGAATTTACACCAAAATTCTTGAGGCAATACAAAGTATCAGTCAGCTCCAAGGAAGTTACAACTGGGGACATTTGGCAATTATCAAATTTAGAAAATATTTATCAAGGCATATTCTTCCAGAAACCCCAGTGATCCCTTAAACTGGTAGCAAATAAGAAAATTGTGTACCCTATGCTATACAAAATGGCTCTGATAGTATTATCATCATGTGAAAGCTGATGTCATGTATTTGAGCCAGGCATATTCCAGATTCCAAAGAAGTGAGTGAGAATGTGAATCTTTTTATTGAATCTGAACAGGACAAAAGAATTTAAAACCTATTGACCAAATGCAAGTAGGAACCGATATGATGTTCAATGAAATTGTTAGCACATGTGGGGATTGCTGGAATCCCACACAGTACGGCTTTCTGGTGATTGTTAAAACAAGTAAATTGAGTGAAGATCAATACAGATGAAACTTCCATGAGAGTCTGTTTACTGATGTGTAACTATGCCAGCATACTGTGGACTACACATGAATTCACACGTGTGCTATATACTTGTTCCATGGTCATGGAGCACATGCATCTATACATTGTCAGGAAAACTGAGGCAATCACCACAAAGTCTTACTGAGGCAGTAGCTAGAAAAGGTGAGATGTTCAATGATGGAATGGAAGACTAATGGAGATGATCAGATTTACCCACACAATAGATACAGAAGTTGCACCCCATCACCACCCGTAGTTTCACAGTATATCGACATCATATGCTAGCTTGAAAACAGTTTAGTATACAACATCTCCACAGTTTGACTTGTTATTATGGAGGTTTGTGAAATGGACTGCAGAATTCAAAACTATATGACTGCATGTTGGATTATTTTGCACCCCATAGGATTTGGGAATGTCCAAACTTCTGTAGGTGTCATAGTTGATTTTGGAGTTTCTGAGTTTTCTTCCTCTCTTTTACTGCAAAAACAGGGATTTCTTATTTTAAACTGATTCATTGGATCCATATACAAGGGTAATCCCAAAAGTAAGGTCTCCTATTTTTTTATAAGTGCATAGATCTGTTTATTTCTACAATGGTTTACATCAGTTTACAGCTTGAACATTCAGCTATTTTCTGACATAATCACCATTTCTGTTGATGCATTTCTGTTGACACTGTGCCAGTTTTTGTTCAAAATGGTTCAAATGGCTCTGAGCACTATGGGACTCAACTGCTGAGGTCATTAGTCCCCTAGAACTTAGAACTAGTTAAACCTAACTAACCTAAGGACATCACAAACATCCATGCCCAAGGCAGGATTCGAACCTGCGACCGTAGCGGTCTTGCGGTTCCAGACTGCAGCGCCTTTAACCGCACGGCCACTTCGGCCGGCGGCAGTTTTTGTATGCCCATGTCATACCAGCTTGCCGCCATGCTGTTCAGAAAGTTATGAACCTCTGGTTTCACCTCATCATCGGACCTGTGGAAATGTAGGAAACCTCTGTCGATCCTTCCATTTTCCAATCATAACTCCCTTAGAGTACCGTGCAATTGTCTCTCCTCTCCCAAGTTTTGCCGATACAATGTCTTCAGGGGTATATTTCCTATTTAATTTCAGAGTACCTGTGGAAAGTGTTTTTAGGTTTAACAGAGTTGTAGCTAAGTGAAAACTGTTATAATAATTGTCCAAGTAAATGTGATAAGCAACATGCAACTTTTCTGCCATCAAATGCAAAACGACCTTTTCAGTGTGATCTTTTCCCCCCCATATCTCCACTACTTCCCGTGTACACAGCGCACTTGTTTATGAAACCATCTGGATTGTTGAGCATGTATATCTTAATGCCATATTTATAATGTTTGCTTGTTATGTATTGTCTAAATGACAATCTTCCCCTCCAAAGAATCATTGATTCATCTACTGATAAATCTCTTCCCGGGTAATACACTTGAGACATTCTCGTGTTAAAATAATCCAATATAGGTCGTATCTTATATAAACGATTGTCTGGTTTCGGGTTTCCTGGAAATGGATTTTTTTTGTAAAATGCAGAGAGCATAATATGATCAAGTACCAGTCTCTACTTATACTCATCGCTATTCCTCTATTCTTAAACAGTGGTTCTTTCTTCCAGTAGTCTTGTAATCGCGGATATTTAATGTTACCCATATGTAACAAAACACCCAGGAAAACTAGTAATTCGCCTATACTTAGAGGTTTCCATTTACAGAGCCTAGATCCCTCTTTTTTAATTTTGCTCAACAATATGTTTCCTACGTTATTGTTCGTTTCGTCAACTACAACTTGCAATTTGTCTGTTACCAATAATCTGAAGAAATCAATAGGAGAATTGCCAGCAGGATGAATTTGCAGAGCTTCTTCCTTCGTAAATGGGTGATACTGCATATTATGTGGTTCTTTATGCCAGGACTCACATGGAATATCTCCATGTGACAGGTCGGGCTCTTTCACACACACACACACACACACACACACACACACACACACACACACACACACATGCGCGCCACAGTAAAAGAGCCAAAACTACTCCCATGATAAGAAAATGGCATAGTTTCTTCAACAGTTTAAACAAATAAACTAAGTTAAGTAGCACTTGCTAATGTCACAGAGTTTCCCAATGCACTCGGTGATGCTGAAAGTTGTAGCCAAATCACAGACACTCATTCCTAGAAATGCATGAAAAAAATCTGTACTCCAGACACCAGGGAGGGGAAAGTGCCATCCCTTGCCGCCCCCCCCCCCCCCCCCCGCCACTCTCCACCCCTCTGCAGATCCCTCTAAGGTTGTGCTGTGAGAATCATAATGTGTGTCATTCACCTCAACACAGAGATGTGCACTGATGGAGCAAATGGTCTGTTAAAATAATAATAATAATAATAATAATAATAATAATAAATGAGATGGTCAGATGAAGTTAATCGACACATGTTCTGTTATTACCAAGCAACAAACCTAGGAAACAACACAACTGGATACAGATCACAAGTATACACAACATTTATTACAGATACCCAGAATTAAAATTTTTAACAGAACAACGACTAGCTGATCAGATCCGTGTAATAATAAAAAATAACAGGATACCCCAGTCAGAATTAGAAAACATCAAACAACAAGTACAACAAATACTGGGACAAAATAATGTGCAATCAGAAGAAGAAGAAGAAAATACAGTAATGGACTCAAACATCCCAGAGCAAACAAACAAAGACCGACATGCATCAATTAAACAGTCAGAGGAAAACGAAATCTTAAGATAGCCACCAGAACAAGCAACACATGTTACATATAGAAGAGAAATTTCAGCTGACATTTATAGAATACAAAGACACAAATACAGATATTAGACCATTCTTACATAGACCGCCAAATAACCCACAAGTCGAAACAACAATAAAAACTATCAACACAATCATACACAACAAATGAAACCACAACTATGGAAGAGTTACAACTACTGGTTTATATAGGAGCACTCACTACACTAAATATACACACTAGGCAGAGATCAGAACCAACCTACACACAGAAGAAACCCACAAAACCAGCATGGCAACACAGGCTACAGATCAGATTAGAAAAACTGAGAAAAGACATCGGACAGCTAACAAAATTTATAAGAAATGAAATGTCAGAAAAAAACGAAATAGGTTAGGTAAAAATCTCACAACAAGAAGCGATAGAGCAATTAGATGAAAAGAAGCAGAAATTACAAGCATTGGCCAAACGCTTTGGAGGTACAAAAAAAGTGAAAATAGAAGGAAACAAAACCAAACATTCAACACAAACCACAAGAAATTTTACCAGACAATAGATAACACACACATTAAAATAGACAGTCCACCAAGCATAACAGACATGGAACACTTCTGGAGCAACATATGGTCAAACCCGGTGCAACATAACAGGCATGCACGGTGGATACAAGCAGAAACAGACACATACAAGATGATACTGCGGATGCCTGAAGTGATAATTTTGCAACATGAAGTCACCCAAGCAATTAATTCTACTCACAATTGGAAAGCCCCCAGAAAAGACAAAATACTAAATTTCTGGCTAAAGAAGTTCACCTCAAGACATTCACGTCTAACTAAATTATTTAACATATTTAAAAAGAAAGATGATGAGACTTACCAAACAAAAGCGCTGGCAGGTCGATAGACACACAAACAAACACATACACACACACAAAATTCTAGCTTTCGCAACCAACGAGGCAACCGTTGGTTGTGAAAGCTAGGATTTTGTGTGTATGTTTGTGTTTGTTTGTGTGTCTATCGACCTGCCAGCGCTTTTGTTTGGTAAGTCTCATCATCTTTCTTTTTAAATATATTTTTCCCACGTGGAATGTTTCCCTCTATTATATTCATATCATAAATTATTTAACAGTTACATTGCAGACCCATACACAGTCCCTGATACACTTGCACATGGAATAACTTATCTGAAACCTAAAGATCAAGCAGACACAGCAAACCCAGCTAAATATCGCTCCATAACATGCCTACCAACAATATACAAAATATTAACTTCAGTCATTACACAGAAATTAATAACACATACAACACAGAACAAAATTGTAAATGAAGAACAAAAAGGCTGCTGCAAAGGAGCACGAGGATGTAAAGAGCAAATGATAATAGATGCAGAGGTGATATATCAAGCTGAAACTAAACAAAGGTCGCTACACTACGCATACATTGATTACCAAAAAGCTTTTGATAGTGTACCCCACTCATGGTTACTACAAATATTGGAAATATACAAAGTAGATCCTAAATTGATACAGTTCCTAAACATAGTAACGAAAAATTGGAAAACCACACTTAATATACAAACAAATTCAAATAATATCACATCACAGCCAATACAGATTAAGCGTGGAATATACCAAGAAGACTCATTAAGTCCTTTCTGGTTCTGCCTTGCTCTGAACCCACTATCCAACATGCTAAATAATACAAATTATGGATACAATATTACTGGAACATACCAACACAAAATCACACATTTGCTATACATGGATGATCTAAAACTACTGGCAGCAACAAATCAACAACTCAACCAATTACTAAAGATAACAGAAGTATTCAGCAATGATATAAATATGGCTTTTGGAACAGACAAATGTAAGCAAAATAGCGTAGTCAAGGGAAAACACACTAAACAAGAAGATTACATATTGGATAACCACAGCGACTGCATAGAAGTGATGGAAAAAACAGATGCCTATAAATATCTAGGATACAGACAGAAAATAGGAATATTAAAGAAGAACTAAAAGAAAAATATAGACAAAGACTAACAAAAATACTGAAAACAGAATTGACAGCAAGAAACAAGACAAAAGCTATAAATACTTATGCTATACCAATATTGACCTACTTATTTGGAGTAGTGAAATGGAGTAACACAGACCTAGAAGCACTCAATACACTTACACGATCACAATGCCACAAATGTAGAATACATCACATACATTCAGCAACAGAAAGATTCACATTAAGCAGAAAGGAAGGAGGAAGGGGATTTATCGACATAAAAAACCTACATTATGGACAGGTAGACAATTTAAGAAAATTCTTTCTAGAACGAGCAGAAACTAGCAAAATACACAAAGCAATCACTCATATAAATACATCGGCTACACCACTGCAATTTCATAACCACTTCTACAACCCTCTAGATCACATAACATCAACAGATACGAAGAAAGTAAATTGGAAAAAGAAAACACTACATGGCAAGCACCCGTATCATCTAACACAGCCACACATCGATCAAGACGCATCCAACACATGGCTAAGAAAAGGCAATATATACAGTGAGACGGAAGGATTCATGATTGCAATACAGGATCAAACAATAAGCACCAGATATTACAGCAAGCATATTATTAAAGATCCCAATACCACAACAGATAAATGCAGACTTTGCAAACAACAAATAGAAACAGTAGATCACATCACAAGCGGATATACAATACTAGCAAATACAGAATACCCCAGAAGACATGACAATGTAGCAAAAATAATACATCAACAGCTTGCCTTACAACATAAACTTATAAAACAACATGTTCCCACATACAAGTATGCACCACAAAATGTACTGGAGAATGATGAATACAAATTATACTGGAACAGAACCATTATAACAGATAAAACAACACCACATAACAAACCTGACATCATACTGACCAATAAAAAGAAGAAATTAACACAACTAATCGAAATATCCATACCCAATACAACAAATATACAAAAGAAAACAGGAGAAAAAATTGAAAAATACATCCAACTGGCTGAGGAAGTCAAGGGCATGTGGCATCAGGATAAAGTTGACATCATACCAATTATACTATCAATTACAGGAGTCATACCACACAATATCCACCAGTACATCAATGCAATACCGCTACATCCAAACTTATATATACAACTACAGAAATCCGTAATTATTGATACATGTTCAATCACCCGAAAGTTCCTAAATGCAATATAACATATACCGTACAGTTAAAAGGAAGTCACGCTTGATCAAGGTCCGCGTCACTTTCCATTTTTGACCAGACATAATGTCTGAGAAAAGAAAGAAAGAAAGAAAGAAAGAAAGAAAGAATAATAATAATAATAATAATAATCAGTAACACGTTTACATGGATCTCACCTTGTGTACTGATCTGTTAGGCAATTTTGTAATACATAATAAAAACATATTTGATGTCTGCTTAATCTGCAATACATTTACATGCATTGTAAGCTATTTTACTCTGCACTACCATAATATCTCATAATTATTTTCAAATTTTGAGAATATTCATTCACATCATACTGTGATATGAACATAAAATTTAATTGACTCCGTGAATGTTATGTATACATTGATTATACTCAGGTAAATTTTCTTTTTTGTTCCTTTAACTTCATGGCTCTTTGTCTCTCACCAAACACCTCATTTTTCCTGTGGATGTGTACGGTTTGTTATAGGCTGACATAATAATATGCAACGTGGTAGCAGCTGTGAGTTGTATTGTTTAAGCCTCACAGTAGCGGCTGGCGAACTCTCTCAGTGCATCTGTTACATGTAAGGTGGGGACGTTACAACAAACTGTAACTTTTTTCCTGTAAGTTTCTTTAAACTTCAGAAAAATTCGTTTACATGAACTTATTTTTCTGCATAGTCTGCTGAATGGGAAACACATTTTTCCCACTGGCTAGGCAGTTTCTTGCTCCCATTGTCATACAATTAATGTGGCTGTGACAACAGCCAGTTGCACACAAACACTTCAACAGCACCAATGTTGTCAAAAGTATGTCCTCCGACTGCTTCCTTTGGTGGCCTAAAGAAATGAAAATTGCAGAGCAACAGCTCCCGACTGCAAGGAGGATGTTCTAGTTTGATCCAGAACAATTCCTGAATGTTTTGTTGAGTTTGGGATCTAGTGTTGTCATGAAGCAAGATCACATGCTGCATTGGAAATGTGCGCCTTTTCTGATGATACATGTGTTTCGTGTTTTAAAAGCAAAAAAGACTGTTGCAAGAACTTCCCCCACAGAGAGACAGTTTTTAACTTTGATGGGTGCAGATTTGTTCTTTTTGAACCCTTCCAACCTGCTTTTTTTTCAATTCCAGAGAGTAATGGTGCACCTACATTTCATCACAGCTCACAATCTGGTGCAAAAGATATCCCCATTCAGTTTCGTAGAGTGTCAGTAGCCATTTACTTACCTCAAGATGATGAAATATGTGCTCTGTGGTGAGAAGATGAGGCATGTACCTTGTGTACAATTTACAAAATCCAAGGTCATCAGTAACTGTTTCTCATCCTCTTAAAAACTGTTCGCGTCGTGTATACATTTGAGTCTTTCTCAGGGTGTTGTCCCCGAACTTTGCCACAAGTCTTGTCAAAATTTGGGACTGTATTACACCCACTGTTGTACGGAACTTGACGAATGCATTGCACAACAGACAGCGGTACCTCATACTCTGAAATTGCAACTCTTGAATGACAGAATGGCATAGCAATGTTCTAGCTGTGGAGAACAATCACTGGAAATGAAAGCAACAATAGGCAGAGATCACACCACTCTCTGTTTATAAAAAGTTTCACAATACAAAAATTCTGGTTTATGTTTGATTCACCCCGGAATTACTTTGCATTTATGTCTGTCAGGCAGTCTGCTTTCATCTCTTTGCACGTCTGGATTATTTCTAACAGTTGAATTAGTTTAGTCTAATCCCTTCCATATTTTCACTTTTCATCAGCATATCTTTTTTCGTATCTTCGCTATTGGGACCCCTTTAAACTATGGTACCGGTATATGCGATACTTTATGGCATATCAATTCCAGCTTGATTTTACTGAGTCACTACCCACTGCAAAACACAACACACTAAATACATTTATTAAATACTTTGTCACTACAACATTGGCCTCAACTCCAAACTGTAATTTTTTTTAGATTGACAGTATAACAAAAACTTGTCAGGGATTCCTATTTTCTCCAAGTTATATGTTATAATATGAGTGATGAAGTCGCACATCTGGTAAGATTCAGTTCAAGAAATCAGCTAATTTAGGATTCCCAGTAACAGTAACTCATTTCAAAATAATTACAGATATTCTCAGTATTATCAGTTTTGACAAAGACTATTTTAATCACATTAAAACAAAAAGATGAGACTGATCCATATCACAAATTTTTAAGTACAGGGTCATTATAATTAAGGTTAAACTTTCAAAACGCTATAGAAATAATACCACTGGTCAGAATGGCATCAAATTGCAACGGAATATTATCGGAGAAGGGGGAAAATGTATGGCTGACAAAAAAGAATAGTGTGAAAATTGATCAATGTGTGTCAGAATACATGGATGGAAATGAAACACCTGTCATGCACACGACCCACTGAAGATGGTATAAACATGCCAGGTAAATGGCTTTTCCTCCTTTCTCGTCTGCGACGTTCCCCATGACTGTCTCTGCTTGTAAAGCTGTATTACAAGAATATGACTATGCACACATCACTCTGCAGAAGTTTTAGACACTAAAGGGTCTGAAAAAAGGTGTTGGTCCAATGGCTGCCGAGGGTCAGGAGAAAACGATTTGCAAATTTGAAGACACAGGTTCTTTTGGTGTGCAACCTGGTAGAGCGAGGAAACGAATTGATTCAACGTCAGTGGAAGCAGTGGCCACAGCAATGCAGGAGGAGATGAGTGGTGGCGTGCAAATGTGTAGTGCATAGAGAATTGCCCGAAAATTGGACATACCCATGAACACGGTGTGTAAAATCCTACGAAACATCCTTCTTTGCTATCCATTCAAAATTACCCACGTGCACGAGTTGCTTCCTGTTGACCTGCCAGCAAGAGAGACCTTTGATTAGAATTTCTTGCTCCCATGGAAGTGGATAATGATTGGCCATGGAAGATTTTGTAGACAGATGAAGCCCACTTCCATCTGACAGGATATGTCAATATACAGAATTGTAGAAGATGGGCAACGGAAAATCCACACTTAAATCAAACAGTACTCACCCTGAAAATGTCCCTGTGTGGTGCAGGTTTAAGGCATCATTTATCATAGGGCCATATTTTTTTAAAATGATGCGTGCTTCTGGTCCTGTTACCTATACCGTCACTGGTAAGCGCTATGAGTGCCTTCTGGGCAACCAAGTCATTCCAGCTCTCCAACAGTGCAGGTGGGATCATTTTTATGTAAGCTGGCGCACCTCTGCACATTGCAAATCTAGTTAAGCAGCTGCTGAAGCACCATTTCAGAAATGCTAGAATTATCAGCCACAATTTCCCTACAGCCTGGCCGTCCCAATCACCTGATGTTAATCTGTGTGACTTCTGGCTGTGAGGCTATCTGAAAGATGTGTTCAGTGTTCTGATTGCAAACTTAGCTGCACTGAAGGCACGCATTGCGCAACACATTCTGAATGTGACCCCTGAAACACTTCGATCAGTTGTGGAACTTGCTGTTTCTTGATTTCAATCTGTTGCACAAAAAGGAGGACAGCATATTGAACATGTTTTGCACCAGTCACATGGAAATTAATAATTGGATTTCATTTTGATTGACACTTTATATGCGATTTTTGGCCTCAGGACAATTAGAAACCAATTTTTCCCATCCGATGTGATATGACCTCGCCATGGTGGATGGGCGTAGGTAACTAACAGTATAACACCTGTACATCCATGCACATTGAGAAGTACAGTTTGTTTAACATCAAACTTGCACCTTAGGCATTGTTGTATGATTCATTTGTCATTCGTAGTCGACTCTTAAATTATGATGCTTACAGCGCCATCTATTGCTGCAGTTGATAACTATTTAATTTTCTTCTGCTACACTTTTCCCCTTCTTCGATAATGTTCTGCTGAAATTTGATATCATTCTGACCAGTGGTGGTGTTTCTACAGCGGACTGAAAGCTTAACTTTAATTATAATCATGCTGTACTACGTACGAAGTGATATACTTTCTGTACCACCAATAATAATTTTAAATCTTTTAAACATTGTTTTGCCACTTTTCCATTGTGCTCTGGGGCGTCCTAAGACTTGAGAATTTAAGTACTCAGTTTTTTGACTGATTTGATGCCAGCCTCCCTCTTCTCCTATCTTGAGCTTATCTTTTAAACTCCACATAATTACTACATTCCGCCTTCCAGTATAGCCTTAATCCATCCATTATAGTCTAGTCTCTGCTGTCCCTGTTATTTTCCTTTCTACTATTCCTCCCAGGACTAAGGTAATCATTCCTTTTTGAGAGTCTTCCCCACTATATTCTTTTTAGCACATTACTTCATGTTACCCTTTATCTGTCTACTTACTATTTTAAATATTATTCAATAGCATCACTTTCAAATGCTTCCAGTTTCTACTTCTTTGGATTTCTGATAGTCAACACTGAACTTCCATACATCACTGTGCTGCAGGTGCCAACTTTAGGGAACTACTTCCAGTTTCATATTAATGTCTGACAGCAGTGAGCCTTCTTTTTTTATTATTGAAGAAAGATTTCTTTGCCTGTGCCAATCTACTTCAGATACCATTATTGCTTCAACCATTCTGTGTACCCCTACTTCCTAGGTAAAAGAATTCTTCCACTACTGTGTTTCCAGTTTTGAAGTTACAGCAGCAATTATTCTCCTTTTTATGATTCTTTGCACTGTTCATTAGTAAGCCATTTTCTGAACTGAAAATGCTATCCATTCCTTTCAACAAGTCTAACACCTTACATCCCACCAGAAGAGCTATGACATCTGCAAACCTTAGCACTGATCTCTGTCCCTCTTACAGCATTATTATTCTCACAAACTCTTCATTCATCTCTTTAATTGCTTCAATATTTAACAATGCCACTTGGTTATGTTAATGTTTTGAATAGAGGGAGTTAGAAGGGAGTAGTCCTCAGTGATTTTCTTTCTAGCTTTGCCAAGCAATAAAATGTCTTCTTAGCAAAGATGCAACAACAGTTTGACAATTAGTCTTCGTCTTGGTTATGGAATTGTGCCATATTCAATAACATAATGCTTTCACGATCTTACCAAAATGTTACTGAGCAGAAAAGCATAATCAATTGCACTTTTGAGCTTTGTTACTGCCAGAGTTTAGAAAGCTGTACCCCAATTAAAAATTCTCTGCCACGGAGCACAGGCAGGCTGCAGGCCTCTTCACTCTCATGCTTCCTGCTACAAGTGAGGCCACTAGGGTGCCACATTTTCAACAACATTGAAAGACAAGTTCTTAACTACTCTGAAGAAATTGAACCCAAACTGCCACCAATGCAAGACACAAATACTTACTTACTACTACAGAAGTGGATCCAAATAATCACCTGTGTTCTAGCACTATTTTATACACTGAAATGACATTATTACTTAAGCAACAAGAAAATAAGGCAGCCAATAAAGAATTACAGTATCACTATAGTTCCTTCACTGTTGTTGCTAGCTAGAATCCAGTAAAAGTTTATTGTCTGCTTATTGTCTTCTTAGTGCTATATTTGATAAGTTGATTCAAACAGACTCCCTACCTGCTAAACTTGTTGGAAGAAGCTGCATGAAGGAGCTAAAACAACAATGGTGGTAATGGTACTAAGGAATATTTTTGTAATTTTAAGTTCCACGTATTTTGTACAAAGTTATTTGTATTTAGCAAACATGAACCAGGATTACTAAAATATTGAGCAAATAATGTCCTCCAGAAATTTCTTTGCTTTTACTTGGGTAATTTTTTAAGGATGATGGTGGTGGTGATATTCTTACTCTGCACACTGCTCCAAATGACACCCACCTTTATCACTGAGACTAATATCTGTGTAATTATTGTAAATCCAAGAGATACAAATTGGAATAACTTAGTTTTAGTAGGAGTCTCAGAGAAGTCAGCCTGGTGAGTTGATGTCTGTATTTTCTCGCATCTACTGTTGCATGTGTCCTCCATAAACTACAGTGGCAGTGATGGTGACCCACTGGCTACTTCCACTCAACTTGGCAACCTTCTCTCAAAGATGCCTTTTGCGGGCACAGTTCCATCACTATGCCACCACTGAGAAACATGCTGATTGATGGTTTCGGTTCAGCTTTTTTCTTTAATAAATTAACCCATGTGTAGTATGCTACATTTTTATATAAGGTAAATCATTATAAACTCTTCCATTTATAATTATCAGAAGTGCAAATGTTTAATACAATTAAAATAGGCTTGCTTTCCATCCTCTCACTTCCACCAATGGTATGTTTCATGGGTTGAATGAAACTCTTCTCACTATTTTTGAGTATTTACTTACTAGACGCCATTACAGTTCTTGTAGAACCTTGTCTTTTTTCACCTGTTTCTACTCATCTCTGTCCATTACTTTCCTTCTCCAGTCCCTGACTTCCAATGCTTTGAGTGCCTCTTATACATCTTCAAGTGGCATTTTCCTGAGTTTTTGTCTCCTTCTGCCCTCGGGCTTTCCTATAAACAATTTGTTTACACTCCATGTTTCTGGCATTCTCTGTACATTACCAACTCTTCTTATTCTTCCTTGCTCAATTTTCACTACAATATTAATATGTTCAAGAAGTGTCTATAGCTCTGTGCTGGTGCTTATTCTATAGCTCTCTTTCCCTTTCACTGCCCCACGTATCTTTCTCAAAATTTTCCTTTCTCATCTCAGCAGCCAGCCTTATTCCTTTGTAGTCATCATCTAGCCTTCCAATCAATACATTACTGTGTCTTAATATGGTCATGTATGTATCGATTTTTATATTCCCACTAGCGCATTTCTGGAGTTCAATATATTCTGCAGGCGACAATAGCATTTATAACACCTTGCTAACCTTTCTTGAACTTCTACTACAGTCCTATTATCTTCAGTTATTATTGAATATAGATATTTAAACCCCTCCACACACTTTTTATTGAAGTCTCTCTTCTACTCCTACCAGAATCCCCCATCGCATACTTTCGTTTGCCTAAATGCACTGGCAGTCCTTCTGCACTGCTCATTTTAATACAGCGTAATTATTCTTCAAAGCTCTGACAGTCTTTGAAATCAGTGCTATATCACCAGCATTTGTCACAAACTGGACATATCGATAAAATAGTGTTCCCCCTGAGTTTTTTGGCATTTGAAAAATTACGTTCCCTAGGGCTACATTAAAGCTGCAGCACAGAGAGAGAGATCTCTCTGTAGCAACACCCTCCCTACCCAGAGCTCTCCTAAAAGCTCTTGTTCTACTTTAAACATGCAAACTGTAGCTTGCATTGTCATTTGCATCATCCTCAATAATTTTAATGGTATTCTAAAATCTTTCATACTCTGGAGAAGCTTATTCGTGTCTATACTGATGTATGTTTGTTTAAAATCAGTGTACAACTGATGCAGTTGCTTTCCATAATCTCAGAATTTTCCTAGTAACTGTCTCAATCAAAATGTCTGGTCCACTGAATATCTATTTATCCCAAATCCAGCCCAAATATGTTCCAGTATTGTTTCTACCCAGCATTCTAATCAAGAGGCTAAAATCTTACTAAACACCTTATATGTTGATATTCTACCTCCCTAGCACTTCCTCTGTGGCTACACAGATGATTGTTTTCTGAAGCTCCATTTGATTTCCACATGCCCTTTCTTTCCTGTGCTTTTTCTTGTCTCGAGAATCTAATTCCTTCTTGTAGTCTTCCTGCTTTTCTACAATTTCAAAACTTCCTATACTGTATTTCACTTTTCCTTTATTGTTTTTGTTCCTTGCCACACCTATCTTCTACATGTATGCGATCCACATTATGTAATGACCTGTCTCTCCGTCCACCCCTCTATGACTACTGACTTCCATAATGTCCAATGTGTGTCATTTATCTATAATTACACGATCTATCTGATTTCTTGTAACTCCATCAGGTGATACCCACGTGCACTTCTTAATATCTCTCCTTGGATGCCATGTGCTTATCACCACCTCCATCCCAACAGCAGTCTAGCAGCCTTAGCCACTAATTTGATGGAGGCTATCTTTTCCTACTGTGTTTATATATACTACTACTTTCCCTATTTTGCATTCAGATACTCAAGGATCATTTATACATCATGCCTTTGTACTTTGCTGATTTCCAGGCTGGAGTGAAATCCACCCTCTTCCACTTCATCTGCATCATCCACTGGGGCATAGGCACACATCGTAAATTATTATTATTATTTTAAGAAGCTCTAAATCTCTAAGAGCACAACCTATCACTCTTGTTGTTGTTGTTGTTGTTGTTGTTGTTGTTGTAGTTGTGGTCTTCAGTCCTGAGACTGGTTTGATGCAGCTCTCCATGCTACTGTATCCTGTGCAAGCTTCATCTCCCAGTACTTACTGCAATCTGCATCCTTCTGAATCTGCTTAGTGTATTCATCTCTTGGTCTCCCTCTACAATTTTTACCAACCACCCTGCCCTCCAATGCTAAATTTGTGACCCCCTGATGCCTCAGAACATGTCCTACCAACCGGTCCCTTCTTCTAGTCAAGTTGTACCATAAACTCTGCTTCTCCCCAATTCTATTCAATACCTCCTCATTAGTTATGTGATCTACCCATCTAATTTTCAGCATTCTTCTGTAGCACCACATTTCGAAAGCTTCTATTCTCTTCTTGTCCAAACTATTTATCGTCCATGTTTCACTTTCATACATGGCTACACTCCATACAAATACTTTCAGAAACGACTTCCTGACACTTAAATCTATACTCGATGTTAACAAATTTCTCTTCATTAGAAACACTTTCCTTGCCATTGCCAGTCTACATTTTATATCCTCTCTACTTCGACCATCATCAGTTATTTTGCTCCCCAAATATCAAAACTCCTTTACTACTTTAAGTGTATCATTTCCCAATCTAATTCCCTCAGCATCACCCGACTTAATTCGACTACATTCCATTATCCTTGTTTCGCTTTCATTGATGTTCATCTTATACTCTCCTTTCAAGACATTGTCCATTCTGTTCAACTGCTCTTGCAAGTCCTTTGCTGTCTCTGACAAAATTACAATGTCATCGGCGAACCTCAAAGTTTTTATTTCTTCTCCATGGATTTTAATACCTACTCCGAATTTTTCTTTTGTTTCCTTTACTGCCTGCTCAATATACAGATTGAATAATATCAGGGAGAGGCTACAACCCTGTCTCACTCCCTTCCCAACCACTGCTTCCCTTTCATTCCCCTTGACTCTTATAACTGCCATCCGCTTTCTGTACAAATTGTAAAAAGCCTTTCGCTCCCTGTATTTTACCCCTGCCACCTTTAGAATTTGAGAGAGAGTATTCCAGTCAACATTATCAAAAGCTTTCTCTAAGTCTACAAATGCTAGAAACGTAGGTTTGCCTTTCATTATCTTTCTTCTAAGATAAGATGTAGGGTCAGTATTGCCTCATGTGTACCAATATTTCTACGGAATCCAAACTGATCTTCCCCGAGGTCGGCTTCTACAAGTTTTTTCATTTGTCTGTAAATAATTCACGTTAGTATTTTGCAGCTGTGACTTATTAAACTGATAGTTCGGTAATTTTCACATCTGTCAACACCTGCTTTCTTTGGGATTGGAATTATTATATTCTTCTTTAAGTCTGAGGGTATTTCGCATATCTCATACATCTTGCTCATCAGATGGTAGAGTTTTGTCAGGACTGGCTCTCCCAAGGCCGTCAGTAGTTCTAATGGAATGTTGTCTACTTCCGGGGCCTTGTTTCGACTCAGGTCTTTCAGTGCTCTGTCAAACTCTTCACATAGTATTGTATCTCTAATTTCATCTTCATCTACATCCTCTTCCATTTCCATAATATTGTCCTCAAGTACATCACCCTTACAGACCCTCTATATACTCATTCCACCTTTCTGCTTTCCCTTCTTTGCTTAGAACTGGGCTTCCATGTGAGCTCTTGATATTCATACAAGTGGCTCTCTTTTCTCCAAAGGTCTCTAATTTTCCTATAGGCAGTATCTATCTTGCCCCTAGTGAGATAAGCCTCTACATCCTTACACTTGTCCTCTAGCCATCCCTGCTTAGCCATTTTGCACTTCCTGTCGATCTCATTTTTGAGACGTTTGTATTCCTTTTTGCCTGCTTTACTTACTGCATTTTTATATTTTCTCCTTTCATCAATTAAATTCAATATTTCTTCTGCTACCCAAGGATTTCTACTAGCCCTCATCTTTTTACCTACTTTATCCTCTGCTGCCTTCAATACTTCAACCCTCAGAGCTACCCATTTTTCTTCTACTGTATTTCTTTCCCCCATTCCTGTCAATTGTTCCCTTATGCTCTCCCTGAAACACTGTACAACTTCTGGTTTAGTCAGTTTATCCAGGTCCCATCTCCTTAAATTCCCACCTTTTTGCAGTTTCTTCAGTTTTAATCTACAGTTCATAACCGATAGATTGTGGTCAGAATCCACATCTGCCCCTGGAAATGTCTTACATTTTAAAACCTGGTTCCTAAATCTCTGTCTCACCATTATATAATCTATCTGATACCTTCTTGTATCTCCAGGATTCTTCCATGTATACAACCTTCTTTTATGATTCTTGAACCAAGTGTTAGCTATGATTAAGTTATGCTCTGTGCAAAATTCTATCAGACGGCTTCTTCTTTTATTTCTTACCCCCAATCTATATTCACCTACTATGTTTCCTTCTCTCCCTTTTCCTACTACTGAATTCCAGTCACCCATGACTATTAAATTTTTGTCTCCCTTCACTATCTGAATAATTTCTTTTATTTCATCATACATTTCTTCAATTTGTTCGTCATCTGCAGAGCTAGTTGGCATATAAACTTGTACTACTGTAGTAGGCGTGGGCTTTGTGTCTATCTTGGCCTCAATAAGGCGTTCACTATACTGTTTGTAGTAGCTTACCCGCACTCCTATTTTTTTTTATTCATTATTAAACCAACTCCTGCATTACCCCTATATAATTTTGTATTTATAACCCTGTATTCACCTGGCCAAAAGTCTTGTTCTGTCTGCCACCGAACTTCACTAATTCCCACTATATCTAACTTTAACCTATCCATTTCCCTTTTTAAATTTTCTAACCTACCTGCCCGATTAAGGGATCTGACATTCCACACTCCGATCCGTAGAATGCCAGTTTTCTTTCTCCTGATAATGATGTCCTCTTGAGTAGTCCCCGCCAGGAGATCCGAATGGGGGACAATTTTACCTCCGGAATATTTTACCCAAGAGGACGCCATCATCATTTAACCATACAGTAAAGCTGCATGCCCTCAGGAAAAATTACAGCTGTAGTTTCCCCTTGCTTTCAGCCGTTCGCAGCACCAGCACAGCAAGGCCTTTTTGGTTAGTGTTACAAGGCCAGATCAGTCAACCATCCAGACTGTTGCCCCTGCAACTACTGAAAAGGCTGCTGCCCCTCTTCAGGAACCACACGTTTGTCTGGTCTCCCAACAGATACACCCCCCCCCCCCATATTATAAAAGGTCTGGATTGTTCCTCCAGCACCTTTTTCCATCCTGACACTAAGCTCTTCTTCATCCATATGTCTAATTTTTATTTATATTCTGGTCAACAGTTTACAAGCTTGACTTGTTAGATTAATTGAACGGGTTGATGGAAGAAAGTGATAACCCTTCATTTAGTAAGTATTAGTTTGATCACTTTATCTCTTGTGTTATTAAATGCACATCATGCTGGTAACACAGTTCCACATGCACCATTAGAAAATGCTGTTTATTGGATGAATTGCTTTGTTTTATTGTCTTTATGTTCTTATCTTTGAATTTAACAAAATATATAACATGCAGTAAAGCTCTTGTGGGTCAGCATTTTCTTCCGTTGACACCTTCCATTGTCCCAACATTATTTACATTTATGGTACTATTATGTGCCTTCTGTGGCAAATTGCTAGCTTTTCTGGAAATCTGATAGTAACACATCTGTTTCATAGATTTTTATGCCAGTTCAAATAACCCAGTTTATACACCTTTAAATGTATACATCAACACCTTATTTGTTTCTATTCAAACAATTTAATGCACTGACTGCATTACTGGAACATGTATTTCTTCCACTTCTTCCACATTTTTCACCAACATCTAGTAGTATTTTTCTGAAGTTCCATTACACTGTCAATTTTTTCTAAAACCACATTTTCCTCAGTACCTTAACATATGTTCCTCATTCATCCTAATTTAGCCTCTATTCTTCTTGTTAGTGCTCTGTCTGGCCTCAATTGTTTCTTTGTTTACTATATTTGACTCATCTACTGAAACACTACTAATACTTTTACTTAGGCCATTAGTCACTACCTCTGAGAACTTCCAATTCCCTATAATTTTGTCTTAAATTTTCTGCATTAGACTCCATTGTATATTCTTTCTTTATCCTCTTAATCGACAACAAACTGTTCATCAAAACTAAGTGCACCACAGAGAAGAGAAAATCTGAAATAATTGCGAAACTGAAAGAATATTACGAAACTTTATTTGAAGCTCAGAATTAAGTTGTACAGGACTGGAAATCACATCATTCAAATGCTGTCCATTTTGAAGTATGTATTCAGTGGTTGTCTTTTTTAGAATTTTGTTTCTGTATCTTTATCTAACCATGACATAGTCCAGCTGACACTTATCTGTGTCTCCTTGTCTTGCAATTTTGGAAGAGAGTGGTAATTTCAACCAGTTGAAAACTATTTTCAACCTCCTAATACACTTCATTAGTCCCTCATGGGGGGGAGGGGAGGGTAGGGGGAGGGTAGGGGGAGGGTAGGGGGAGGGTAGGGGGAGGGTAGGGGGAGGGTAGGGGGAGGGTAGGGGGAGGGTAGGGGGAGGGTAGGGGGAGGGTAGGGGGAGGGTAGGGGGAGGGTAGGGGGAGGGTAGGGGGAGGGTAGGGGGAGGGGAGAACAATGTCTAGTAAAACACTGTGGCATTCAAACTAACTTTCAAATTTATTTTTTAAGGTTAGAGAAAATGATGCAGAAATGTAATTAATATTGCCGAGTGTTCCGAGTATAAGTCAGCTATTTACACAGGTGGTTACACCAACAGTATCAAACAAATGAATTTCCTAACATAGAATAACAATTCTTTGCAAATCAAAATTATTTAGCGTAACAGGCACAGGTATGACAAATGTAACACTATTAAGCACTTATTATTCTCGCACATATTTTTCTAAAAATAAGAGTATATATATGAAGCCCATTTGGAAGGTATCATGGACATCACTCCTCTCAGATGATAAATTCAAATATAGCACATATTAAAATAAAGTGAAACAGTGTTCATAGTTTGAGAGGTAATACTTTTGTTTAATCATACATCACCGTTCACTCAGGGACTACAAAAAATGAAGCACAGTGTTCTTTTGAAACAAATATCACCACGTATGACAGTGTAAAACAAGAAAATGTAAGTACAAACAATCTCTCACAGGGAAAGGCTCAGTCATCATCTGCTTCAAGGTTTATGTGATTTCCAAATTTAGCATAAAGGTAAGTTTTCAGTTCACTCATTTGGTTTTTTATATTACTGCATTTATCCTCCAAATCCTTTGTTTCTGATAAAATCTTGTTTTTGGCTTCCTCCAACATTTTCTGGAAATCATTGTAATATAAATTAATTCAAATAATAATAATTCAAAAAGTATAAAATATATATTATATTATTCTAAGTACCTCTGTTTGTTCAATATCTTGATTGATGAAAACTTCACCCATAAAATATGGAACAAATTCTGTTGGGTCCATTAGCGTCAATTCATCACATGCCTCCTCCAAATTCTTCAGCTGGTTCTGTAACAAAAATGTAAATTCGCATCCTATTAACTTGACAGTACACAGAAATTTAATGAACAAATGAAACTTCACAGAATGTTACAGAAAAATATCTTTACCAAAAAATTCCCAATTTACAGCAGTATTCCAGAATGACATTTTCACTCTGCAGCAGAGTGTGCGCTGACATGAAAGTTTCTGGCAGATTAAAACTGCGGGCCAGACCAAGACTTGAACTCGGGACCTTTGCCTTTCACAGGCACGTGCTCTACCGTTTTACAGCAGTATTGTTTATGTTTGCATTACTCAGTAATCTCTACATCATCTAGATGGAGAACTAACTCCACTGAGTGACTCCAAATGTCCATTTCTTCACACACACACACACACACACACACACACACACACACACACACACACACACAACTACAAATTTTACAATATCCTTGTGGTTTCATCCCAGCAAATGGTATTACATTGATGAGGTATTTTTAATATGTATATCCTGCTGGAAACTGAATCAGTTGCAACACAATACCTAACACCCATCATCTGTTACACTGAAAGCATCTCTGTTGTTAAAACACATACATTTAGTGCCGAAAAGTCTATCTCCTGAAAACTTAATATTTCTTGTACTGTTGTTAGTTATACATTGTCACATTTGTAATATGTGTGTCTGGTACAATGAGTGATAACATGCCGGAACTGGTACGTAACTTATCACTTCAAACACAAAGTATCTAAAAACGTATTTTGCTTTAAGTGAGAAGCAGATGCCCTTTCATGTGTTACCATCAGCAACTTGTACATTCACTATTTTTATCATCAGCAGTGGCAGATCTAAGCAAAATATGCCAACTTCGTTCAAATGAGTCTGCACTGGTTGAGGCACTTCCCTTTGGAAACTGCAAGTACTTAAAGATTTTGGTTGGTAAAACATTTAATTTATCAATTTTTACTACGTCTCACAGCACTGGTTTACATGACAATGGATTAAATGAGTACAGTGTGTGAAAAAGCAAAATATATTTAATGAGCCCCCCTCCCAACATACAGATCACATTAGAGTTCAGAAATGATACAGCAGAAATTTTCACTGGTGTTTTTTTTCTTACACTAGTTTTGAGAAGGTTGTTTTTGTTGTTCTCCGGGAACGTTCAGCATCCAATGTAATAGAGCCATATGGTGCAGAATCAAAAACTATTTTCTTTTGCATTCTAGTAACATTTGAAAAAAAAAATCTTTGGCTGGCATTGTAATCGTCTACTCTGAACATGTAAACTGTTAAAAAAATTCATGAAATTATACAAGTACAAATAATACTGCATATGCTCTTGATTCATGAATAACTTCAACAATGCATTGTTTTAACTAGGCCTAAGCTAAATTTCACCATTAAAATTCAAAATGTTGCTTTTTTAACTTCTTTACAGACACTATGCACTATAAAAAGATTTGCACCATAATCTGGTTGGCTTCAAGAGATTTGCATGCACTGGAAGCTCTTTTAACTAGCATTTTCACAACAAAGTACGTATGCTGTGACCTGGCGCAACATCAGGTGGTCAAAAACCTCTAGGCCTCCAATGACTGAACTATGTGGAACATCAGGTTACTTATGTAATGGCATGCTTCACCCACCATCATATGATTTCATTGTATATGAGTTTTGTATCACAAGACCAAGGAGAGATACAGAAGTTCAAATATGTGTGTGTGTGGGGGGGGGGGGAGGGGGGGGGGGAGGGGGGGGGCAAGATTGCAGTGGCCCACAAGCCAGCGATTTTACAACAATTACATATGACCAGGTCAATTTACAGAAATGTTAGTATTTCGTGGAAATGCAATGAAAGTACTTAAGATGATCACAATTCTGGTAAATCTATGAAATTTTCTGACAAGGATCTCTGGATGATAAAGTATTCTCCTGCCAGGAGTCTTGGTCAACAATGATTGGACAGAGGCTTGGCAAACCACTTGTATTATCTTACTGTGACATGAAGAACTTCCTTTTGGAGGAAACATGATTTTATGACAGATACATTCCACAGGAATTAAAAATTCCCAATGGAATGGATGTATCACTGGCAGCTACCAACACCTAATGAAACACGAGCACTTCTGGTAAACCACAAAATCTATTCAGTTTCAAAATCATGTTGAAGTGAAATTTCATGGGAATTCTAACATTCTCAATGGGATGGGTGAATCAGTAGCAGGTATCAACACCAAATCGGACAGAGCACTTCTGATAAACCATAGCATCTATCTAGTTTCAAACAGGATGCCTTCATGTTCATAGAAAAAGACCTTCAATAATTACATCAGACATGGATGAAAAGATTGTGTAGTAGTACTCTGCTAGTAAATACCAGCACCTCTCATTGAGTCCAGTCAAAAGTGGAACTAACCCAGCAAAGCCGAGCTACAAAATGTCCTTTCCAGTAATACAGAATGACTTGTAAAAAAAGAATGTATATTGACTGTAAAGAGGCGCTAAATCAGTTGAGAAATCAGTTATGGAAATGAACAATTTGTGACATAAGATCCAGCCTTACATAACCAACTGAGAGTATAGTACACGAGCATACCACCTTGACATGTAAAGGCTAATCCACATGTGGCAAATGTATATGTCCAGCTCAGGGAAACAGTGCACCATATTCACAGACAGGAATGCGAGTTAAATTCTCAGGAAGGCACCCTGCATAAAGAGACACCTTTACCTATAAGTGTGTTCTGCAACTACCAGAAAAATCATATGTAAGTGTTCCAAAGCTCTCTACACCAGTTCCAGAAATTTGTCACTGTTCCCCCATCCACTATTATGCAGAAAATGGTGTAGGAGAAACTAAATAAAATAACAAGAAACTATCAGTCCCACAAATCCACTGTGAACCACCGAATCTGATACTGAAGTTCGGACTTCAGTGAGTGGAGATGTGTAAAATGTAAAGATGAAAATACATCAAAAGTGGAACTTCTGTACTTCACAAATGTACAAGCTTTAATGACTTTCAAAGGAGAGAATGATGAAACTATACACTCCTCTACAACAAACACAATGTAGGTTGAAATATCCTCCAATTAACTTCAAATGGAACAACCTCTGTGCTAACGTCTTTTTAAAGATTTAAAGTGGAACCAACATCAAACCAGTTGCTTCAAATTTAACAATAAAATACTTAAATGGATGCATCTCCATTAGTAACAATGTAATTGGATAATAACTGGTATTCCATGGAAACTGAAAGGCAACCCTGCCTCAAACATTTTGATGTAACATCTATAAAAACTATTCCACACAATGGCATCCCCTTTTTAGGTACAACACACAAATAAATGATAAAATTTTCACACAGGTCTTTAAGAGAGCATCCCGAAGCAATCCAAATCCATACTGATGGCTCCAACAACGACACTTGTGTTGATAAGCAAATTCTATATGGTATCCAGGTACCCCTCCTGACTTTGTACAATTGCGAATCATTTGTAAAAGAGTAGCTGAACTTCAAGTATTGTGATCGTCAATGCATGACCACACAAACAGATTTGAAAAAGAAAGGAATTACATTGATGTTTGTGAATGAATCATCTGAATGCGGCATGGACTAGCAAGTTCCAGCCTGTTGTGCTTTGTTGCACAATTTCCAAATGCCCTGTCTTGTTCACGAGGGTTTTTTCTAATCAATGTGCAATATATCGCAGCACACACAGGTGGAATGTGGTTTTCTGGTCTGAGGAAAATCCCTAAATGCCAATTTATCCCTGCTTCCCAGATCAAACTGCTTTTGTGTTTCTTTAGTCAGGTGTTAATGCTTCTTTTTGTACTCCCTATATACACTTGACAGCATGTCCAATGGATTTTATATACTTCTTTGGGGCAAGCAGCAGGTATAATTCCCTTGCAGTATTCAAACACTTGCACGTCTTTCTTGTTAGTTTAAACCAGGTTGGAAAACCTCTGATGATCCACAGGCCTGATTCACATATTTACTTCGTCATGTGATAAGGACAACAGCATTTGAAGTGTATCAAGTCAAAACTATAGTGCAGTTTTGCGTATTTTGCATATTTGTACACGTTTGTGCATCTTTTTCTGTTAACCAGATAACAATTACCTAACACCTTCATTTGCTCATTTCCCATATTTGTCCCAACAGCATCCCTGTCACAATATACCCCTGCCCTATCTTTCTGCACCCTATCCTCATTCCTTCACAACCTTATCTTCTCTTCCATCCAATTCACCACCTGGTCCTCGTCAACTCAGTGTGCTACCTTCCTGGATGTTTACCACCTCCTCTCTGCTCCATCTACATCGCTGTCCACATTAAACCCACCAACCACACACAATACCTGCATTCCAACAGCTGCCATCCCTTCTGCATCAAAAAATCCCTCCCATACAGCTGGTAACCCACAGATGGCATATCTGCAGAGAGAGCTCCCTTGCCCAGTATGCTGAAAGTCTCACAAAGGCCTTCACAAACAGGACACAGAATGGAAATAATGAGTCGGACATACGGGGATAATGTGGAGAGAGGGCTGGGCAGCTAGGTGGAGTCAACTGATTCAATATATTTCTTATTTAGGAGCTTTGTGTGTTAACTGTGTGTACCGAATTAGTGGCTTATATGTGTACTGAACACTACATTCACTGCCTCAATATTTATGGTATTTCCAAATTGCTTGTATATCAGTTGTATACAGTGCCACAAATTTTTTATTATATGCATCTTAAACGAAGATTATGTCATCTCATATAATCAATGGACAATAACAATCTTGATAGCATGCAGTGCTGCATCAAACCAGTCTTCATACTGAAGATGACGACAAGAACAATATATATCTAACTCCTTTCTATGCTAATGTTAACAAACTGAGGTCTTTGTAGACATTTTTGATCCTAGTGTTGCTTTTAACTATTTTTCAGGAATAGAGAATATTGGCAATGACTAACGACATTACTAGATATTTGTATTGTGGAGTAGTAGTCAAAATGTGCACGTTTTGAAAAGGTATTTGCAGGATGTTCTTGAATTAACACCAGTTATAATTCTTATAACACACTTCTGTATTCTGAAAATAGGACTACTATCCTTGTAACTTAAATTTTAGGTTCCCAATATATTATTGAAATTACAGAAACTGTTAAATAACTAAGAACAGTATAGCCCATCCGGGTGTAAAAAACCGCGGCGCGCCCGGCTCCAATTTTGGAAGCAAGAGCAAGCAAGTCATTGCTCCTCTATAACTACTAAAAGCAAAGTTTCATGAATGGGTAAAACTACTACAAACCTCATAAACAAAAGCACATATTGTTTTGTCTGGATTCGGCACCCACTGCCGAATCCAGAGGGTTATAAGTGAAATGATAAACTTGTTAAGTTGGAGAGAACTGCATCCACATAACTTCAAATATCAATTTTTGACGAAAAGCGTAAAAATTTGTAACTGTCTCAGTGTAATATAATCAACCATAGGAACTGTGTAGGATCGGTTCTTGGGTGACTGTAACATTAAGTATACATTTTCTAAAACCCAAAGATTGGTACAGGAAAGTGTGTGCCATTTACAAGGAGCTTGAGGGAAAATTATCTAAATTATTCTTAGCATAATACTGTATGAATGTTATATGACCCACCTGCTTTGATTTCAGTTCATCCTTATAATCTTCGAGCCTTGCATTATGTCTTGCAAATTCATTTATCTTTTGCTGGTCGTCATACGAGATGTGAACGTCTGAATCCTAGAACGAAGGTAATATATGGAACTGTTATTAAACTGTTTCATGTCACACTACTAAATACGACATTAAACTTACTTAAGAAAGGACAAATAGTAAAAAGAAAGAAGTATTTTGTCATCTACCCAATGCACGTACCGGCTGAAAAGTAGCCGAATTCGAGCTTGCCATTTCCCACGATTAATACGGACTTCAATTAAATCGTAAACACTACCACTACCGCCTCAACCACAGATTATGTGCCACAGAACAAAGATGTTCATAAAGAGAAGATGTCATATTTCCCCTTCGTACCAGAAAGAACCAAAGCCTTATTAGGCAACGGAAATATCGTTTTACCTGGGTTCTTCAATGGGCGATACTGAGATGGGCGATATTTATTAGTTTATGACAGACTTCTTTAGTTAAAGACAAACTTCTTTAAATTCGAATCAATTTATTAATGGTATCTCGTAATCATTTACTTCTGTCGCACTTGCAGGTTTTCGATGTTTATCTTATCTTTGATACCGTAGAATAGTGTCTTGAATGTTTGTATACAGTTTGTATTTATGTCACATCATCGGTATTAAACTGTTGATAAAAATTTTACCATTGGTTTGGAGTTGGCCTTGACAGTTTGTGAAAACGTTGATAATCATTTTAGACATTTAGGAAGTGATAGAAATGTTTCTCGGAAGTCGAAGATGATGACATTTAAGGTTAATATATGTTGCTGCGATACTTAGTGCGTTCTAAATGTGATAAAATTGGAATCGGCAGTCGCAGAGCAATTTAAAAAGAAAACTATGTGCAAAATAAAATATGCATAGCTGATAAATGGGCCGTTCATGGCCGGAATTAAGTGGTAAGACAGTTTAAGGTACGCAGATATCTCAAAAACATCTTCATTATGTTTCGAGAAAATATTTTCTGATGTAATTAAAATTTGTTCAAGGTATGCTGGATATCCGTTAAATCAAAAATCCTGCATGACTAAACCGGTACCCCTTTGCAGTTTAACAAATCTTCAACTACGGTTTCTGTGTCCCACAGATCTTGATGAGGTTTGTATTATGCATATGTACATACATTTGTTTACTGACAGTCTGGTGTTGAGTGTGTACCCAGGCACAAGTGTTGCACGTCGAATGACTTATTTTTAATGTCACACAATGGAAAGTCCTGGATGAAATACCATATTTTTGTTACCTGGCGATGAATATAAACCAAAAAACTAACACTGAAAAACTTATACTGTAATTTTATTTTTTTTTGTGTTGCTTTGAATAATACCACATGGATAAGCATCAAATCGTATTTCTTGCAGCTTTTGTTGAACTCTAGACCTAAGAAAACAATTTGACACAGTTAATAACTAATAATAAAATAATTATGATCTATGTTCCAGTAATATAATCACATAGGAAGGTAATAGTGTATTAAGAGATGATCGTTGTATAGTTTCAGCCTCTATAACAGTGCATATTATGGTTAACAATGCCACTCCATTTGAGTTTTCTCTTGTTTCATATCCATTATTCTGAAAAAAGAATGTCCTGAGAGAGACACAACATGCTTTACTAAAAAGTTTCCATCAGTGGCAGTATGAAACATATGTTTCATGTTCCTATAATTTGCTGATGATGCTTAGTAATAACATTCACACAAACAAAGTTGACACTCAGCTCGGTGACTGATGGGAGCGACTGTAAACGGGAAATGCCTTTACAGTCGCTCCCATCAGCCACAGCGCTGAGTGTCGACTTTGTTTGCATGTGTAGTACACATTATTTATACTTTAGGTTAATTCATAGTAAACACTTTTTTTTCCAAGTGAGATGAACAGCATATTGCCAACCATTCATAAAATACTCTAATATTTTTCTGTGAGCAGTGACTGTATTAGGTCTCTCTCTAAGGTAAAATATTTGGAAGTCATTATATGAAAGTTTCACATATAAGATTATTTACACAATCTTGTTCGTTCCAGTTAAAAGTCAGAAATAGTCTCCATCTTTTTTTTATATAAAAAAAGAATGCTTTGCATAAACTATACATGTGATGATAAATCCAGATTTTTTCCTGCAACTTAATTTATATTTTTATGCTTTTGTCCTTTTTTTATTGAGCAGAGTAATGTTTGAGTTCCAGACAAACTATCTGCTTTTTGTGCATTTTATATGTTTAATCCAGTAGAGTAGTATCTGAATATTACTTTGCACTAACTGACGCAAATGGCTCCTCATGTCATTCATAGTATATTACAGTTTTCGAAATTTGTATTTATTTTTGTGTATATTTATAGGCCTAAAGAAAAGGCTCGCCAGAAGGAAAGTGTCACTTTTATTGGTATCTGGCACCACATTCCTTTAGTAGATATGCTGCCATCAGCAACCATATTTTTAAACATATTTTTTCCTGTATTGCACCAAAACTTCTACATATCAGTTTGCACTAATATTGTATCAAGAAAATGAATATGTTTATTAAGTGTATAAGGAAAATTCACTTGAGAAAACTATAAAATTACAAAGAGACGTAGTAGCTGGCTAGTACTTTCCTTCAGTATATCAAAGTCCAGTACTGCCAGTAGACACACATCAAAGTGGAAAAAATATTCTTATGTATCAGAACTATTGGTTCCTTCCTTAGGCAGCAAAGAGGAATAGGCTGGGAACATAAAAGGGCAGGTAACTTAGATCCCAGAATGAGAGCGACTCTGTTGTGAGAACAAGCAGACAAGCGAAAACAAAGTCTCTATATGTCCATTGCTTCACAGATGGTTTTAAGGCCCCGGCTGTCAGTACGGAATGTCAAATCAAACAGCTTTCAGCCATCTCAATTTCCAAATTGTCATTTTATTGGACTACCAGTTTCAGCACTATATTACATCATATTCAGGCCCCCAGACCGACGTGTAGGAAGATTCCCACCTCTGTTCCAGTCAAAATAGGGGCCAGCATTAAATGACTGTTATCCATAGTTTCTACTTGAGGCAGTGATCACTTCAAACATCACCTGCCAAGTCAGTGGTTTGCTAATTTGACATTCAGCAAAAACAAAGTTTCAGTTCACCGATGGTATAACAACAGAGCAAGGAATAAAGGTGGATAAAGGAACAGAACTAAGAAGTGAAATGAGTAGTGTATTTAAAAACTGAAAAGATGATTTGGGAAGCCATGGGAGAGGGAAATGAAGATATAAAAGAAGTAAAAAAAGTAACTGAATAAATAAATAAAATATGTAATAATAATAGGAGTTAGGAGACTGTATGTTAACAGAGGTTATGTCAGGAGGAGTTAGGAGATTGTATGTTAACAGAGGTTATGTCAAGGAGGGTGGCAAGTATCAAGGATATGTTAGAGACCAAGCTATTATCTCTGAGGTTCAGTGAGCCTAGTATTGGCTGCAGGAACCAAATAGCCCATGTAACGTTGTAAGCACTCAAGTCCCTGAAGTTGTGTTGCAGAGCGTGCCCAGTGACGGCATACTGAATGTCCCTAAAATGGACAATTCTTTGTTCATTCTCCACTCAATCAGTTTAGTAGTGATCTTTTCTATTTAAAATACTGTGCAGTGAACACATGTAAATTAGTAAACAACATGCATAGGTTCACATGTTATGCCTTTCATATTGCACAATTTACCAGTGGTAATGCTGGAGAAAGTGGTAATGGATGGTGGGTGCAAGGGACAGGTTTTACAATGTGAGAGACTGTAGGATAGAACCCTTTGGGTTGGGTAGTGGTCTGGAATGTCATATGGTTGGAAACATATGTTACAGAGGTTAGGAGTGTGGCTGAAGGCTATAGTGGGTGGCTTGGAGAGGATATTTCAGTGAGAGGATCTTATTTTGAAGCCTGATTAGAGAAAATCATAGCCTTGGTTGAGTAATATGTCGACACATTTGAGTCGTGGATAGTTCTGGAGACACTTAAAAGTTATTTGGAATTGAGACTTTATTAATCAGAGAATTTTAGAGAAAGATACTGCCAGGAGATTTGTACGTTGATAAGATCTGAGAGGGCATTTTGGGAGATGAAAATCTGTATAAAGTATTTAGTGTAGGTGATGAGGAGGGACTCGTTGGTGAAGCAGATGTGTTTGTTACGGACTTCTGGACTGTGGGGAAGGGAGCATTTCTTGTGAAGGGATGGTAGCTGTCAAAGAGCAGTTGCTGTTGTTTATTTGTAGGCTATACATTAGATGAGATATTAACACCAAGTACAGGCTAAAGTGCACATATGGTATCAGCCGTTCTTCCACTGCATGTTGCTGTTGGCAGCTTGTTTGTGTTGGCTACAGCTAATGGGGTGATAGCATATAGAAGCCATTGAGAATTGCTGAATCTAATGACTTGTTTTGGCAGAAGATATGAGTTGACTATATTTGTTTTTGACATGGATACTACGAGATTAATGATTGTTAATCTGGCTATTGTGGATTATCTACCTCTACATCTGTACTCCGCAAACCACTGTAAGGTGTATGGCAGAGAGTATATCCCATTGTATCAACTATTAGGGTTTCATCCTGTTCCATTCACATATGGAGCATGGATGAATGATTGTTTGAATGCCTCTGAGTCATGCAGTAATTATCCTTATCTTATCCTCACGATTCCTCTGTGAGTGATACATAGAGGGTTGTAGTACATTCATTGAGTAATCATTTAAAACCCATTCTTGATACTTCATTAATAGACTTTCTCGGGATAGTTTACATCTGTCTTCAGGAATCTGCCATTTCAGTTCCTTCAGTATCTCTGTAACACTCTCCCATAGGTTAAACAAACCTGTGACCATTCATGCTGCCTTTCTCTGTATACATTCAGTATCCCCTGTTAGTCCTATCTTCACAATGTCCTGATCTCTGAGATTGTGGTTAGGCAGTGTCCTAACAGTACAGTTTAAATTTATGAAATAATCTGTTATATATGACACCATTTCACACAATACATTTCATTATGCGTTCACGTAATGTCATACACTTGACATCATGATGACATTTGTGAAACATTTTTTTCTGATTTGTTTTGCCATCTTGTGTGATTATGATTTGTCATATTCACTTCCCATCGTTCATCACACTCATAGTTACCATCTGTAGCATGCAACAAAAAAACCGTTGACACCGCAAGCGCACTTTTACCTTGAGCAGTCCACCCTGTAGTGGAGCGGTCAGTGCTTCTGACAACAGGCCCGGATTCAGTTCCCAGCCAGGTCAGAGATTTTCTCCACTGAGGGACTTGGTGTGTGTTGTGTTGTCCTCATCATCATCGACACACAAGTCACCCAATGTGGCGTCAACTGAAAAGACTTGCAGCTCAGTGGCCAGACTTCCCCACATAGGGTCAGTGCCATACAGTCATTTCATTTTAGCCGAAGTACAGTGTTAATATTAAGTGCAGTTTTGGAGCTGCCTTATTATAAGATGCTGAAAAATGCTAATGCAAATTCTTTACAAACAAATGGAAAAACTGGTAGACCCCGACCTTGTGGAAGATCAGTTTGGATACCGTTGAAATGTTGGAACACGTGAGGCAATACACTACGACTTATCTTAAAAGTAAGATTAAGCAAAGACAAACCTATGTTTCTAGCATTTGTAGACTTAGAGAAAGCTTTTGACAATGTTGACTGGAATACTCTCTCTCAAATTCTGAGGTGGCAGGTGTAAAATACAGGGAGCGAAAGGCTATTTACAATTTGTACAGAAACCAGATGGCAGTTGTAAGAGTCGAGGGGCATGAAAGGCGAGCAGTAGTTGAAAAGGGAGTGAGAAAGGGTTGTAGCCCATCTCCGATGTTATTGAATCTCTATACTGAGCAAGCAATAAAGGAAACAAAAGAAAAGTTCAGAGTAGGAATTTAAATCCATGGAGAAGAAATAAAAACTTTGAAGTTCGCCAGTGATATTCTAATTCTGTCAGAGACAGCACTGGACCTGGAAGAGCAGTTGAACGGGATGGACAGTGTCTTGAAAGGAGGATATAAGATGAACATCAACAAAAGCAAAATGAGGATAATAGAATGTAGTCGAATTAAATCAGGTGATGTTGAGGGAATTAGTTTAGGAAATGAGACACTTAAAGTAGTACATGGTTTTGCTATTTGGGGAGCAAAATAACTGATGATGGTCGAAGTAGAGAGGATATAAAATGAAGACTGGCAATGGCAAGGAAAGCGTTTCTGAAGAAGAGAAATTTGTTAACATCGAATATAGATTTAAGTGTCAGGCCGTCTTTCCTGAAAGTATTTGTGTGGAGTGTAGCCATGTATGGAAGTGAAACATGGACAATAAATAGTTTAGACTAGAAGAGAATAGAGGATTTCCAAATGTGGTGATACAGAAGAATGCTGAAGATTGGCTGGATAAATCGCGTAACTTAAGAGGAGGTACTGAATAGAATTGGGGAGAAGAGGAATTTGTGTCGGAACTTGACTAGAAGAAGGGATCAGTTGGTAGGACATGTTCAGAGGCATCAAGGGATCACCAATTTAGTATTGGAGGGCAGCATGGAGGGTAAAAATCGTACAGGGAGACCAAGAGATGAATCCACTAAGCAGATTCAGAAGGATGTAGGTCACAGTAGGTACTTCGAGATGAAGAAGCTTGCACAGGATACAGTAGCATGGAGAGTTGCATCAAACTAGTCTCTGGGCTGAAGAACACAACAACAACAAGATGCTTCATTAGTATTTGATTATTTTCATTCTGCGAAGGAATTTGTATATGTTGTTGTATTGGCTCAGTGTCATTGTGTGAGCTCATTCTGCATGAAATCACCTTCTTTACCCTTTTCTGAAATATGCTTAATTTATTAAATGTAATACTTAGGTCTTTTCAACATTTCTCATAGCTATTTTAATACTCAATTTGATCTCTTCTAATGGTATTGTGCAAATTTAATTCACATAAGCTCTTGTGCCATTAGTAAAGAAACAGATGTAACAATATTGTTTTTGGAACTATTATTAACGAAGACGAGGAGCTTAGGACTATTATAGAAATACTTTGTTATGCACCAGGAGGGTTTACAAAGCTGCTCTCTCTCTCTCTCTCTCTCTCTCTCTCTCTCTCTTTCTCACTCTTTCGCAAATTCTCACCATGTTAGCTTTTTACAGACTGCTATTCACTATTCATTGTCAAATAGTCTCCTTGCTATTTGTTTCCAGTAGATCACTATCTATAATTTCTTTAAAAAAGTGTTCTGTAAGAACTCAGCCTTCAAGATTGCAGAGACATGACATGCCTATAGGCTCAGCATCACTAGCCTTTGTATCAACAGGAAGATCAGTAGTGTATTACATGTGTCCAATAAGAAGGTATTAACCAAATTGGGAACATGAAATCAAGTGCCATCCGTATAATTTGTTGCAGTATGTAAGTCACATGTATTGCATATGTGTCCTAGAACAGAGTTCATCTGCTTCAAAATTAGGAATTATATACCAGAGGCTATGAAGAGCTTTAAATGCCAAAATCTGGTCATATAACTACCACTTGTGTGGTGAAGATATGATGGAAAATGTGGATCAACATCCAAGAAGCACATTTCTACACATCTCCATGAAAATATGTAAACATCTCAGATATTCATACAGTGTGGAACAGAGTTTGCTCTTTTTATGCTGAGGAAAGGTAAATACTAGTGCTGATGAGTAATATCCTATATGGGAGCACCTCATGTACCAAACCTCTCTAGAAACTTTCAACAAGACCAATGTCACAATAGACATTGTGAATACCTGTGTCAGCACCTGCACATGTGTTTGTGTGGGGGTGGGGGGTGGGGGGGGGGAGTGGGGGGCTGGCCATTGACATTCTGTCTTTTTCCCGTGTCCTTTTAAACATTCTTGAGTGTGAAGCCAGTGCTGACCCTCATTCCAGTGACCATGTGCTTATATAGATAAACATTCCAGATACTGAAATCCCTAAAAGAAAGCTATTAAAATGGGTTTTCAGCAGAACAAATCTGATGATGTCTAACCACCTGGAAGGACTTAAACACTAAGGTAGTGTTCAGCACTGGGTAAATGACATCACAAATGTAATCCATTACACTGCTAAGTGCTGATGCACCTCTACTAAACAACTCAGTTAATCTTTTTTTTTTTTTTTTGGGGGGGGGGGGGGGGGAGACATTCTGCCTGCTAAATGATGAATGTCTTCATACAATGAGAAATTCTGCAAGAATTTATTATTAGTAGATGATTTTATTTCAATCAATACTTCAGGGCCTTGAGTTGTAGGTTGAAGTGACAGGTTTTTCAGTTTTTCAATTGTGGAAACATTTTGTGTCAATTGTAACCACACTTATCACATTTTAATGTTCTACAGTTGCAATTACTATTATCTATTTCACCCATTTGGTGAGATCTCTGGGCCTCATATGTGGTGACACTTGTCCTGACTTCGACGTGTAAAGGAGATGTAGTGTCAGGCTGTGATAGGACATACATGTTCCAGTTTTATAATGCATTTGCATGATCCATGTTGGATATATCATGCATGGCCTGTGTACTTTTCAACACAGACAGGAATTAGGCTCATCACATAAATTTATAAAATTAGCCTTACTTCAAACTTTCTTGTGGAAGTGGGAGGACACCACTTGCAGTCTGTCTGCAAGAAATCTTATTCCTTGGATCATTGCATCAAATAATATTTAATGCTCAAGTACATTAAGACTGTTTGCTTTGCATAAAGTCTCTCCAGCATTTTGTAGATCATATAATGTTAATGGAAAACAGATATTTCAAATACATAGGTGCCTATCCTTTATGCATCCATTCAGTTTCAGGTAAAATCAAATCAGTAAACTTTACTATTGTCATTTGCTGCTGGAATTCCATTCTTGGCCACAGCTTATTGATATACACATGGGGCCTTCCATTTCATGAACAGACCACAAGACAAAATTGAGAAAATTCATCACTCACAAGCTCTTCATGGAGGGGCATCTGTATCATTTCTTGCCTTATTTCTCAAGAACCTGGAAACAGGGACTGACAAGACCATTCCCCAGGAAGGAATCTGCCAAAAAACCCTCCAGCTACAGACCCAGCAATGTCTAAGACTTAAGAACATGTAGATCATGGCCAATTTACTAATCACTTAATCTGGGATAACTTTCTAGACAAATACCAATTAGGTATATGCAAAAAACTGCAGCATGACAACTGCTCTTATAAAAGTTCCGGGTGAATTGAAGCTAGCTACGGACACTCAAGAGAACAGCATTATTTGCTTTTTGGACTTTAGCAAAGCTTCCAACATTGTCCACTTGCAACACACAAGCCAGAATTTTTCTATAAGTAATGTACATTGATTCCACTCACACATTACATTCTGCCAATAGTGTCTACTGAACAGAGAAAAACAGTTACAGTGGAGAGAAGTAGCGTAAAGGACCCCATAAAGATCAGTACTAGGTCCATTACTTTTCTCATTACATCTTAATACTATGTCACTGATCTCTCCCTCTCTCTCATGACAAGTATCACTGATGACCTCAGTTATACATGTGTGCAAGACCAACATATTTGTGCACAACCATCAAGCATGTCAAACTGATATACCTGCCTTATCACAATGGGCACGGAATACAGGTTTGAAACTTAATCCATCAAAAATGCAAGCAGTTTTAGTAGCTTACAAAAGACCTAATACACCTCTGTTCAGAGAATCATTTCATCCTTAATAATAAACAGATCAGAAACAATTTTTTGCTCTGTGATAGGAACTGAAGAACGGGATAATTTTGGACCATCACTTATACTAGACAGAACGACCAACTGCTGTTTGTAAAAGGTGTCCAAATCTCTTTATGCACTCCATAAATGTAAAAAGGTATTTCCTCCTGAGCTGAAAAAGAAACCTGTAGAATCACTTGCGCTCCCAGTTCTTGAGTATAGTAATGCTATTCTTCAAGAACTTTCCTGTGAGAGCTCACACCAGACAAGACATTTGTGTATGATACATTTCTAATATTCATATTTTTTACTCCTGCCTTTGAACTGTTATCATGACTGTGTGTCTACATCTCCATCTCCATCGATATTCTGCAAATCGCATCTAAGTGCCTGGCAAAGGGTTCATTGAACCACCTTCACAAATCTCTATTATTCCAATCTTGTATAGCGCGCGGAAAGAATGAACACCTATATCTTTCCATACGAGCTCTGATTTCCCTTATTTTATTGTGGTGATCGTTCCTTCATATGTAGGTCAGTGTCAACAAAATATTTTTGCATTCGGAGGAGAAAGTTGGTGATTGGAATTTCGTGAGAAGATTCCGTCACAATGAAAAATGCCTTTCTTTTAATGATTTCCATCCCAAATCTTGTCTCATTTCTGTGACACTCTCTTGCATATTTCGCGATAATACAAAACATGCTGCCTTTCTTAGAACTTTTTCGATGTACTTCATCAGTCCTATCCGGTAAGGATCCCGCACCATGCAGCAGTATTCTAAAAGCGGATGGACAAGCGTAGTGTAGTCAGTCTCCTTAGTAGGTCTATTACATTTTCTAAGTGTCCTGCCAATAAAACGCAGTCTTTGGTTAGCCTTCCCCACAACATTTTCTGTGTGTTCCTTCCAATTTAAGTTGTTCATAATTGTAATACCTAGGTATTTAGTTAAATTCACGGCTTTTAGATTAGATTGATTTATCATGTAACCAAAGTTTAACGAGTTCCTTTTAGCACTCATGTGGATGACCTCACACTTTTCGTTATTTAGGGTCAACTGCCATTTTTCGCACCATTCCGATTTTTCTTCTAAATCATTTTGCAGTTTGTTTTGATCTTCTGATGACTTTATTAGTTGATGAACAACAGTGTCATCTGCTAACAACCAAAGACGGCTGCTCAGATTGTCTCCCAGATCATTTTTATACAGGGTGTTACAAAAAGGTACGGCCAAACTTTCAGGAAACATTCCTCACACACAAATAAAGGAAAGATGTTATGTGGACATGTGTCCAGAAATGCTTAATTTCCATGATAGAGCTCATTTTAGTTTCGTCAGTATGTTCTTCCACCTACGCTCAATGGAGCACGTTATCATTATTTCATACGAGATACTCTGCCTGTGCTGCTAGAACATGTGCCTTTACAAGTACGACACAACATGTGGTTAATGCACGATGGAGCTCCTGCACATTTCAGTCGAAGTGTTCGTATACTTCTCAACAACAGATTCGGTGACCGCTGGATTGGTAGAGGTGGACCAATTCCATGGCCTCCACACTCTCCTACCTCAACCCTCTTGACTTTCATTTATGGGGGCATTTGAAAGCTCTTGTCTACGCAAACCCGGTACCAAATGTAGAGACTCTTCGTGCTCGTATTGTGGATGGCTGTGATACAATACGCCATTCTCCAGGGCTGCATCAGCGCATCAGGGATTCCATGCGACAGAGGGTGGATGCATGTATCCTCGCTAATGGAGGACATTTTGAACATTTCCTGTAACAAAGTGTTTGAAGTCACGCTGGTACGTTCTGTTGCTGTGTGTTTCCATTCCATGATTAATGTGATTTGAAGAGAAGTAATAAAATGAGCTCTAATATGGAAAGTAAGCGTTTCCGGACGCATGTCCACATAACATATTTTCTTTCTTTTTGTGTGAGGAATGTTTCCTGAAAGTTTGGCCGTACCTTTCTGTAACACCCTGTAGATAAGGAACAGCAAAGGGACTGTAACACTTCCTTGCCAGAGTTCACTTCTGTTTTACTCAATGACTTTCCATCAATTACTACAAACTGCGACCTCTCTGATGGGAAATCACAAATCCAGTCACATGACTGAGACGATATTCTATATGCACACAATTTCACTATGAGCCACTTGTGTGGTACAGTGTCAAAAGCCATCTGGAAATCCAGAAATACGGAATCGATCTGAGATCCTTTGTCAATAGCGCTCAACACTTCATGTGAATAAATAGCTAGTTGTGTTTCACAGGAACGATGTTTTCTAAACCCATGTTGACTGTGTGTCAATAAACCGTTTTCTTCGAGGTAATTCATAATGTTCGAACAGAATATATGTTCTAAAATCCTGCTGCATATCAACATTAACGATATGGGCCTGTAATTTAGTGGATTGCTCCTACTACCTTTCTTGAATATTGGTGTGACCTGTGCAACTTTCCAGTCTTTGGGTACGGGTCTTTCGTCGAGTGAACGATTGTATATGATTGTTAAGTATGGAGCTAATGCATCAACATACTCCGAAAGGAACCTAATTGGTACACAGTCCGGATCAGAGGACTTGCTTTTATTAAGTGATTTAAGTTGCTTCAATACTCCGAGGATATTTACTTCTACGTTACTCATGTTGGCAACTGTTCTTGATTCAAGTTCTGGAATATTTACTTCATCTTCTTTTGTGAAGGCATTTTAGAAGGCTGTGTTTAGTAACTCTGCTTTGGCAGCACTGTCTTTGACAGTATCTCCATTGATATCGCGCAGAGAAGGCATTGATTGTTTCTTGCAGCTAACATACTTCGCATACAATCAGACTCTCTTTGGATTTCCTGCCAGGTTTCGAGACAAAGTTTAGTTGTGTGCAGTTAAGTGTAGATAGCTTCTGTTTGCTCAGCTCTCTATTCACTCATGGCTCTCCCTTTTTTGTACCTTCAGCCCTTAACATTACTATCTAAACATCATAGCAAAATTACTGATTTTCCACAAACAAAAGTTTTCTCTATACCACTACATAACACAACTGTCTTCCAAAATCGTTTTTTGCTTAGGGAACCCAAGTTTCAATCTATATTCCTCAAAGAAATTACACTCCTTTCCAACTTTGACATGTAATGTTCCACCTTCTATCACAACAGTTATCTCTTACACACACAAAATGTAAGTTAATGCTGATGAGTAGGAAGAAAACTCCCATACTGTTCAAATATAGTATTAGTGGCATGCCGTTTGAAATGTGTTAATTAAATATCTGGACGTAACATTACAAAGTGATTTGAAATGGAATGAGGCATGTAAGGTCAATAGCAGGGAAGGCAAATGGTCAGCTTCGATTTATTGGGAGGATTTTATGGAAAGTGTTGCTTATCTGTAAAGGAGACTGCGTATAGAACATTAGTGTAACACATTCTTGAATATTGCTCAAGTAGTTGGGTTCCTCACTGCATAGGATTAAAGGAAGACATCGAACCAGTTCAGAGGTGTGCCACTAGATTTATTACTGGTGGGTGTGATCAACATGCGAAGTTTACAGAGATACTTTGTGAACTCAAATTGGAATCCCTGAAGGGAAAAAGACATCCTTTTAGCAGTCACTATTCAGAAAGTTTAAAGAACTGGCATTTGCAGCTGATTGCAGAATGATTCCACTACTGCCAACTTATATTTTTCATAAAGATTGCAAGTAAAAGATAAGAGAAAATAGTGCTCATACATAATTATATAGAAAGTTGTTTCTCCCTCACTCCATTTGCAAGTGGAACAAGACAGGGAATGACTAGCAGTGGTACAGAGTAACCTCCGCCATGCACTGTTTGATGGCTTATGTGGTATGTATGTAAATACTTATCCTCCTCCCTCACCAGTCTATCCCCTTGTCTTAGAGTGTTCTTTATTGAAACAGTCTGCTCTTTCTTAAGAGCTGCTGTTACTGTCAGTATCACTGTCTTTTCAGGTTTCTTCTCTATCCCTATCCCTTTGTCCAGATATATTAAACACAGCTTCAAAAGTGCTAAAGTAATTAATATTATTGTTGTTATTAATGTCTGCTTATGTTATTATTATTATTATTATTATTATTATTATTATTATTATTATTATTATTATTGATATTACGTGTGGTGGTCATTATAATAAGCCTCGTAAGAATAGAGGTACGTAACTGAGCCACAAGTGTACATAAAAGTTGAATATGTTTTGTAATAGTTTTTGGAATGTATAGTTCTTGGCCTGTTGAAAGAGAGAGCCTAAAGACTCTGATCTGATCAGGCTAAATAAAACTATAAATAAGTAAAAATAATCATGACATTCCTGCTTGTTGCCTGTGAGTAGAACTTACCTTTAGTAATGCTCATAAATGGAGGGACTATTTGGGACCTGTGCTAAGTGCGACATAGTGGCTCTTGATTTGGACTAGTGTGTCTACTTGCAAGATAAGAAATCATTTTGGGTTTGTTATCCATCATTTTGTCATGCCTATTTGTGTAGTGTCACTTTGCTTAGTCTTGTGACACAGGGCTGTCTTTCAGTTGACAACATGCTGTGATCTGGTAGGTTAATACTTAACCATTAATTAGACATTTACTAAGGTACATCAAGAAATGACGTGCAAGTCTCAAAATCGGACATGAGGTAAAGCTTTTAAAATGATGGCTGTGGCTATTGTTATTATCAATCTAACTGTTCAGTTTAAATTAGCATCACAACTTGAAGGTTGGTTGATAAGTTATCCCTTTGCCCATCACTGGTAGGGGTTGTATTAAACAGTTTTTAGCTGCTATTATCTTTATTGCAGATAGTTAAGTAACAACATCTCTGAAAGAATGTACGAAGCCACAATATTCTGACTTGGCTGCTGCACTTTATATCTTTTGGATTCAGTTTACTTAGTTTTGTAAAGTATAATCCATGTTCTGTGAATCACACTTGTAGCTACTCGCTGTGATGTGGAATATGTCATTATGTGTAGAAATAAGGTACATTTCATTTTTGAAAATGTGGCTACATGCTAGCAATTTAAATAACTGGCTTTGTAAAACTTTTAATCTACACCATAGTTTCATAATATAATTCAACCATACAGTGGAACTTCAATTTTACAGTGTCCGGTTTTACGTTTTTCGTTATTCTATACCGTAAATTGGTAGCCCCTGTGAAAAACCCATAAGATCAATGCTCAAAATTCCCCAATTTCACATTTCTTCCTGGTAAGGTTTAACTCAGTTGTAAATTCTTACTCGATGTCCCGCTTGATTTTGTCCCATTTTCTTTCTGTTGATTTTTGATGTGGCACAAAAGACAGATGGTTCGCACCACAGGTGGTGGCAGAGTTATGGGAATATTTTAGGCTGTTGCGGAGAAGGGAAATGTGAGAGAGGAAATGCTAACATAATCCACAATTGGTGTTGCCAACACAACTTGCAACATTTAGCTTCACCACACAGTTATGATACAACTACTGCTACATTGCAGCAGTAATGTAAAAACAAGACAGTCGATGCAAAGTGTTCTGGAACAAGCCAATATGGGATGAAAGGGGCCAGCTATCACCTTTTCTTATGCCCATTATATGTCAGTCTCATCTTTTTTGCATGTATTTTTGATGTACTGTATTCAGCATCAGTATCAATCGTCAACATTTTAAATTTAAGCACCGAGTTTCAAAGAACATGCATGGTCATTATTGAGGAAATGTCACCCATTTCTTGCTAGTGCACTCTTATAGGCTGGCAACTTGTTAAGTCACCCAGTTGTCTGTGCAGCCACCACACCACTCTGACACATGTAAAATGAGATTGCCTGCTGGGTGTATGGAGAGTGGGAGTGGCCCCCTCACTGACGGGAGAGCTGGTAGGGGTGAAAGCATTTTGTGAAGTCCTGAAAATATACTTTTTGGGCAGATGATATGCTATGACAGAGATTTCACACAGAAACAGAACAAGGGTTTTGCGATAGCACATTTTAAAGACTTTCATGTTCAAATCTGACCTGATACGTACACTATTCATGTATATACTTTGCACCAGACACACCATAGATCGTAAAGAATGGCAGCAGTGATACAGGGCATGAAGCAAAACTGTAGCACCTAAGCTTTCTTTCAAATTTAGATTTTACACAGTGTACAGAAATTCACTGAGCTGACTTCTGATAAGCTTGTGACATCAATTGGGGAAGTAAACTCATTTTTTTATGTTTCTGTTTCTCTCATAAAGCCTCAAATACCACATTAACAGTGGTGAGCGTATGAAGTGCGGCGCGTAAGAAAAGCATTACACAATAACAGCGATGGTGACGAAGTATGTCATTAGGCAGATGTCCACATTTCTGCTTATGGTTTGAACACTTAGCTGCTGAATGTTTTTGATTTAATTCAATATGTTCATCAAGTTTTGCTTTTTCCTGGGTGAGCTTAATGGATGATCTTTCAAAAATACGTGTTTTGAATGTACAATTTGTGGTCATAGCATGTTGAAAAACAGCTTAATTACCTTGTATGCAGATACCAGTTTCAACTTTTTGATGAGTTTTTACTTGCTGTTTTACATTTGTGATTTTTTTAAGAACTGATGAAATTCATGACCACAAATTATTGTATAAACATTGTGTATTACATTTAATTTCCTTCACTTAGACAAATTTTATAAAAAGTATTGGATAGGATTGTGATTTTTAATCATATATTCAAATTTCATGTGGTTTTGATCATATTTTGGGGTTTTAACATTTTCCTTGATTCTGCAGTTCCCTCAATTTTGTGTTTTTTAAGTCTGCAACGAAGCCAAATACCGAATATGGACAAAACTAATCTGATATTTGATATGCCAAGTAACAGAACTGTTGACATTAAAGGTGCTGAAACCGTAAATATAAAAACAAGTGGATATGAAAAAATGCACTACGCTGTTGTCCTTTGCATATTTTGCTGATGGTACTAAACTTAATACAGTGATTATTTTCAAGCACAAAACAATGCCAAAATCTTCTGAAATACTGCATGGTATTGGTGTTCACGTACATGACAAGGTTTGGGTGGATGAGGCTGGTGTGAAACTAGGATTAACAGAATGTGGGAGAGAAGGAAAAGTGCTTTATTGAAGAAGAGTTTTCTCCTTCTACTAGATGGTTTAACAGACATCTGAAAAATTCTGTAAAGGAGAAGTTGAGACAGGGAAATACAGAGCTTGCTGTTGTTCTGGGAGGACTGACTGCTCAATTGCAACCTCTTGATACCTCAATAAATAAACCATTTAATGTGTATTTTAAAAAGGAATAAAACAAATGGCTGATGGATTAAACCTGAGATGAATTCAAGCCGAAGGGAGATTTAAAATGATCTGCAATCAAATATGTGTGTCAGTGGATAAAATAGTCGTGTCTACAGTGAGAGATTGTTAAATCTATCAAGAAGTGTGGATTAAATAATGCTCACAGTGGCCATGAAGACCATCTTATATATGAAGAGGACAACGATGATGATGATGATGATGAAGAGAAGAAGAAGAAAGTTCAGATGGTGGTTTTCAGGGAATTTAAAGTTCAGATTTGTTTTACAAACTAAGATTTATTTTTATTTTATTTTTTACTGTGGCTTTGCAATCCAATAATAAGTAGGTAAAAATGTTATTTTTTTAAAAATTTCTTAAAAATTAAGGTGAAATTATTTAATTGGATAGATAAAAAATCTACTCACCAAGTGGCGGTAGAACACCCACATAAAAACTGTTGTGATTGAAAAGCTGATTCTTCAGGCAGAAGGGTTGGAGGGGAAGGGAGAAGGGTGAAGGGAGAAGGAAAAGGACTGGAGAGACCTAGGAAAAGGGGTAGATTTTGAGAAAGTCACCCGGAACCACTGGTAAGGGGACACTTACCATACAGGATGAGAAGGAAAGACTTATTGTTGGGGACTGCATCGAACAAGATTTGAAAACCTGAGAGCTTAAAGGTAGAAGACAGAGTAATTTGCAAGACAGACATTACTACTAAAACATAGTGCCTGAGTTAATAAGAGTGAGTAAGCTAAGTGCATTGTATGTAACAGAAGTGGGAGGGGGTGGTGAAAAATAGACAGGAAAGTCAATGAAAAATGCGGAATACTAAAATGGAGTGAAGCAAAGAGTAGTTACAGTGAAGAAAAGCTGAGATGGAAGAAATTAATGTAAATTAAGGCCAGATGGGCAGCAAGAACCAAGGACATGTTGTAGTGCTAGTTCCTACCTGTGGAGTTCTGAGAAACTAGTGTTTGGGGGAGGAATCCAGATGGCGTGTGTGGGGAAACAGGCACCAAGGTCATGAATATCATGTTGTAGAGCATCCTCTGAAACAGGATATTGCGAGCTGCCAGCATATACCCTCTGCCTGTCTGCCCCATTAGCTGAACGGTCTGCTCTTTGGAATGCCACGCACAGGGGCTCGGGTTCGATTCCTGGCTGGGGTGGAAATTGTCTCCCCTCAGGGATGGGGTGTTGTGCCATCCTCATTATCATTTCATCCCCATTGTCGGCATGCCAAGTCGCCCACCGTGGTGTCACATTCAATAAGACTTGCACTTCACGGCCGAACTTCCAGTCTGGGAACTCCCGGCCATTGATGTCATACGGTCCTTTCCATTTACCCTCTGCCTATGCCCATTCGTCCTAATTGATAATTTGGTGATAGTCTTGCCGATGTATAAGGCTAAACAGTGTTTACATACTAACTGGTATATGATGTGTTGTTTCGTAGGTGGCTCTCCCTTTGATAGTATATGTTTTGCCAGTTGCAGGGCTATTATAGGTGGTGGTAGGAAGGTGCACAGGGCAAGTCTTGCAGTAGGGGTGGCCACAGGGTTAGAAGCCGTAGGGTAGGGAGATGGGTGCAGAAGGAACATAGGGTCTGACAAGAATATTGTGAAGACTGGGAGTGTCTTCCCTACATACGCGCGCGCGTGTGTAGGGATGGATGAGTGGGTGTGTGGATGTGGATGTGCATGTGGTTGGGTGGGGGTGGGGGAGGTGGAGGAAGGAAGAACTAGCCATCACAGTAATGCTCAACAAACTGCAGTCGAAAATATTACAATAAAATCATTGTGCTTTCCCAGGGAGGCTTAGCAACAAAATGCCGAGAGTGAACATTCCAAAACAAGTTAAGAAACTTACTCCAACTTTCAAATAATGTAATAATTATGATGATAAAATTAGAGAAATCCGTGGTTGGGCAGAGGGGTGTCAATAGTTGGGGATCTACAAGCTTAATTGTAAATTTTCTTTTTAATACACAGCTGACTATTAAAATTGCAACACTGTACTATCTGCTTCGATATGCAAATGATTATCGTTTCAGCATAAGTGTATGAAGTGGATAGGGCTATTGCATATAAGGCAAAATTACAAGTATTTCATTTAGAAATTGTATTTGAATGTCAGTTGTTTGTGAGAACATCATGTTATGCCTTCTGTGAGAAGGAGATATGTCGATGAGCACATGTCAGAATCCAATAACGGCTGTATCATTGCCCATGGAGACTGCAGTTTGCCGTTCCACCAAATTTCTGCTTGGATAGTTGGATTGCATGACAGTCACACAAATGTGGAATCAATGGGCACAGGATGCCCATGCTGATTGCTGTGGGAGATCTCAATGGCCCCACAAGTATAGCTCTTGAGAAGACATACATATTGTCCACTTGGCCATGCAGGATCATACAGCCACATAACTTGTTTAGAGACTCACTTGTAGCAAACAGAAAGTGCCATAACATCTGGAGCACCATGGACTGTCAGCATGACAACTGTTGTTGCAGCTTCCCGTGATGTGGCAGCAGAGAAGGATGTACTGACAGTGGTGTGCACAACGATAATAGTGGACACAAGAATGGCATCACATTATCTTTTTTAATAAGCTGTGCTTCTGCATACCCATCAAGATGGATGTATGTGTCCATGTGAGGAGCTCCAAGGAGTATGAACGGTGACAAATTGCATTCATTGCCATCATACAGTCCCAGCACCTGGCATGATAATTTGAGTTGCTATTGTGTACACAACATGATCACCTCTGTTTCACATAGCCAGCAATTTGGACAGCAGCCATTACATTTCTGGTGTCCTAAGGGTGGTGGCTGTACTCTATCTTCAGGTGATATCATCTTTCAACAGGATAATGCAAGTGCATATGTTGCCTGTGCTGTCCTGACCTATTTCAGTACAGAGGATGTTCACTTATTGCACTAGTCAGGACATTCTCCAGATCTCTGGCTTAGAGGTGAAGCAGCATGGAGTGATGCACCAATATCTGTCATCCAATCTCAGCTTGACTCAATGCCTGCTTGGGTTAGAATGACTGCTGCTGCCATAGGTGGCAGCTACGTGTACTAAGTTTTGCAACCTGTTTACCTCCAAATCAGCTACATATTTAATCATAGTTTCTACCTACTGCTGTGTTATTGGTCAGCAGTCTATATAGTGCAAACAAGGAGAAATTTTAGTACTAAATAAGGAACGTTGACAACCCTAAGCAGTTCAACAACCTTTGCTTTGCAAAAATGAACAGACAGTCATAGACATTAACAGTGAACGTGGATGTACAGTTATCAACAATGAAGGCAAAAAAAAGGGGAACTTCTAGAATAAAAATTCAATACTGACATATAACCAGTTATCCACCAACTGTATAATGAATGAAAGCGAAAACAAACTGAGCTAGTGAACGTAAATTTGATTCAAATTGATCAAGAAGTTTGACTTAGCAGGGAAAACTCTCTCTCTCTCTCTCTCTCTCTCTCTCTCTCTCTCTCTCTCTCTCTCTCTCTCTCTCTCTCTGTTAGTTCAGTACATCTGTTCCATCAATATTTACGTTTGCATTAGCACCAGATTCCAACATTGTTTTATTTATTAAGTAATAGATTGTCACAGAAATGTCTATTGTACTTAGAAATCAGTATTACTCTTTTATAAAATTATATTCACACAACAGGAATCCATAAATGAATTCATAATCACTGATTAAAAAATATGTTTGCATATCCTGTAAAAAGGTATATCTATTATTTATTTCGTACTACCTTTTGAAGATTTATATTTGCTTTAGTCTGTTAAAACATCCTTTATAATTATTTGTAAAGTAAATTTGTCACATTGGGTGTCATAGGGTTAATACTGAAAATGAGGGTATGAAGTGAACTATTAAATTATTCGAAAATCAGCAACATAGAAAATTAATGGTAACTTGTAGTTACTGTCTAATATAACATGTTATTCTGCAGGAACCTCATGTGTACAGGACATACAAACTGTACTTTTTGCAAGTTGAGTACATTTTATAGCACTGGGGTGCAAGCTTGTGCTAATAGCCCTTAATCTTGTCATTCATGAAGAGTAGCTGTATTTTTTAAGTGTGTACTACAATTCTTTGATGGCTGCAGCTAGTAAATAACGTCTGTAGTCAGGATGTATATTTAAACTCATTATTAAGAGGATGTGTTTTTTATTTTACTTTAGTTTCATCACTAATGGCCCTTTCATTGATGGAATGTTAACCTTTAATTTTTCATTTACTCTAGTTAAATGTAATGCAGTGCATTTATTTAGAGATATACTGGTTTTTTTTTTTAATTCCTAACCTTTTTTAATAACTGTCATGTGTTTGCCTTGGTATTTAAGCATTTAATGCTGTGTGGAGTGTTGTCCATATATGAGAATGGATGTTTTCTAAATGATTTTTGTCATGCAGGTGCGAACTCTGTGCCAGGATTGGTTTCCAATTGATTATCCCTATTCATGGTATGAGGATATCACTTCAAATCCAAGGTTTTATTCACTAGCAGCAGTTTATGATGGAATTATCATTGGCCTCATTGTGGCTGAAATAAAATCTTATTTCAAATTGAACCGAGAGGTAAGCAGATGTTGTGTATTATGATGTTAAGGTGCATACTCCTAAGGTAAGTCACTTTACTCCTGAGCTTAACAGAGTGAAGCTGTGCAACTTTAACAGAGTATGAAGGCTGGAAGCAAACATTCTAGACTTGCTGCTGTTTGCCGACAGGACCAAGCGTTTCACTGGTTAAGAAACAACTCTTGTACTCGGAAGAAATCGCGATTAAAGTTTTCTTAAAACACCAAATGCTCGAATTTTTCCTTAGCCAGATCAAGGCCAGCCATGTTCTTGTCGAAATGAGTCAGTGACCTCAACATCATTGAGGCGTTAATTTTCAGGATGCTTGTGATGTGTGAAAAAGTAATTAATTAGCCAGAAGTCCCTTGAAATAATGCAGTAATCACTGTGTGAAAGGTCTGAAAGTACTGCTATTAGTATTACTATGTAGCTCACCTGATGTGTCTGAAATAATGTCTGCTAACACAAAGCAGGAAAAGGGGTAATCCACACCAGTTCAAAGAAAAATTGAAAACGTAGTTCATCAACCATTCCTTACAGAAATTATCAGATTATCTAGATTCAAGGATTGAATATTCTTGTAAGCTTTAGCTACATGATCTTTTTCCTGGTAGCACTTTGATATAACTGAGGAAGCAGTGGCTTTACTTCTAATTTACTAGTATGCAGTTAGCAAGCACAAGCACAAATCATATTTTGAAGTACAGTGGCAATTTATTGTTATAACAGAGCACAGACAAAGTTTTTACGCGGTGTCTATCTTTTTAATGTGCATTTTGACTCGTCCCACATCCTGAAGGTTCTCCGCCTCGAACCCACCTACGGAACATGATGAATGATAGCAGGTGACATCACTACCCATTTTCAAAAATAAGCTTACTATCCAACCTGTGTTTGTATCACTCTGTGTCCTCTCATCAGTGAAGTCATAATCCGGTTATATCAAAGGAAATGTATCATTGCTACAAGTAAATTGTTTGGTATATGTTGCAAGAAAGCTGAAGCAATTAACAAACATTACCACAAAAACATACAACACAATACATACAATTGCTGTCATTCCTCAGATAGAATGCTAGAAGCTAAATGAAATGAACTTCTAAAATCAACAAATAAGTATTGGAAAATAACAATGTATGATTGCAACAAAAATCATCATCATAGAACTGGAAATGAGAAAAGAAAGAAGAAGATTTTTGCTGTATGTGATTGCCGCTGTGGAATGTGTTAGTACCAAATTCAAAATGGCATTTTTAGAAACGAGGTACCTCGCTTCATAAACAACAACAAAATGCTGATCTTCATAAATTCATTCAACGAATCAGACAAAATTAATAAAGAATATTCCATCATGTGGATATAAATTGTGTCTACATTAGCAGCAGTAAAGAGGAAATCTTAAAAACTTAATTTGACTGATGCATTCATTATATTTTATAGATCCCATCAGAAGTAGAACCTTCAGGGATGTTAAATGAGTCAAAGTATTCATTAACAAAAGATAAGGAAACCACAGAAACTTAATCTGTATATTGTATTAGCAATAAACTATGACTGTATCACCCAGGGAATGGAAACCACTGTATTACAGACACTTGATATGTCAACAGAACCTGTAATCTGTAATTGAAAATGTGTCGTGATGATCACTCAATTGGCAAAATTTCCCAGATTAGTCCCTCATTCGGATCTCTGGCATGGGGTTGCCAAGGGAGAAAAAGATTGAATAACCTATAAAAGGGTAACAGTACATGACTTTCCAAAAACATACAGTAATTCAGCCAGGTAATATTGACAGCAACCACCGTATTTCGGCGGGAGCACACCCTGCCACTTTCAAGGCAAACTGTAGAATCCAAGAATTGTGGAAGGGAAGCTAGAAAATCTGAAAAGGGGACAGCAAAGGCTTAATCTAGATATAGTAGGGATCAGTGAACTGTTTAATGGAAAGAAGACAAGTTTAGTGTCAATACTCAAGGAGTGCAGCTGGCGACAATTGAAATGCATTAGTAGTAGTAACAACTGATGGTTTTTTAACTAAGAAACAGAACTCAATTCACAGTTTGTGGCGACTAGTGTCCACATTACTTGAATACCAACTGAAAAGTCAAACCTGGATGTTGCCTGAAAGGTGCTCACAATGGCAGGCTCAATGAAAGCTGGTTGCTTAAGGACAATTAGCAATAGGGTCCCATGAAGCCATTGCATCAAGAATGGTTGAGACGAAAGTCCTACACAGCCTTGAGCTTGCGGGCAGCTGAGCTGCAGGCTTAGGGACCGATGACCTCAGCAGTTTGGTCCCATAAGACCTTACCACAAATTTCCAAATTTTTGCCAGCAATGCATTGCGCTCGAGGGCAGCTGATGGAAGGCCATTGAGTATTAAATGGCAAGTGTTCATGAAAGTGGTGAAGATAACTTGTTTAACACTGCAGATGTGAGTGATGTTCAGTCCGGAGCATGCACGATCTACAGAGTTGTCGAGCTATGGCCTAAATATCCACCAGTGGATGGATACTGGAATGGCGTTTTGCGAGCATGTCATTTCGCATAGGAAAGTGGTGATCATGACTGCAGCACCATTTACTCTGATCTTCACACCACATATTGGTGAGGCTGGAGTTATATGATACCTTAGAGGCAGCATGAAACATGGTTGTTAACAGCCTGGCAAATTTCATTGCTGCTTGCTGTTTATATGCAATTTCCTGAGGTAGTGTTACTTGTAAGACAGGTCATTTACAAAAGAGATGGTGGTGTCATCTGGGAGAGGATGTGGTACCTTCAGCGGGAAGACTCCACAAAGGTGTGGAAGCAGTTCTGAGAAAAGGGAAAGCAGGCATTGTCGGCATACAGGAAAGACGGAAAGACGAACCAGATGCGACAGGCAGCAGATACTTTCCGTAGAATTTTGAAGAATGCACAACCCGAGGTGTAGGAAAACCCACACAAGCAACAGAAGCAAAAGCTCACAGCTGAGAGGTGCCAATGTGGGTGCACATGCTTCCCACGACCGGAGGGGAGGTCCAGGACAAGAATCGGAGGAAGACATGCTGTGTCCTGGGGTAATGCCAGTTGAAAGACTGTGTGAAAATCAGAGGCACAATGGAGTCAGTACAGGAATAAGACTATCTGGACTATATTGTGTGAGCATTATCGAAGAACAGGTGGTCTCACGAGTAGCCACAGGAGAACCCAGAGAAGTGGCCAACAGAGAGAGGTACAGAGAACTAAACGTGTCACACTTGGATGGAACGTCATCCACATCTGGAAAGGAAACAATGCAGAATGGTGGGGATACCAAAGGCATTGGTGTAGGCTCTGCATTCAAAGGGAAGGAAATTTAACACCAAGGGCAAAACTACAGCAGATGAGAACTTCTGGTGCTCAGGACAGAGAGAAGTGACCAGCAATCAGCACAGGCAAAAGACGGAGCAGCACTGTCACCACCAAACCAATGGGAGAAGCCCCCCAATAGAGGATGTGAACAGCAGATACCACAGACACAGAAGGTGAGGCAAAAGGAGAAGGAGGCACAGAAACCTGAGAAATGGGTGATTCGAGAAGAGAGGTGGTGCCAGGGGTTAGCAAGACAGGCTGCAGGGCCGACCCGGGCAGCCAGGCTGGCATCGGTGTCAAAAGGGTTGGCCACAACAAGGCCAGTGTCATCCAAGACAATGAGAAAGAGTGTTCTGAAGGTCAGTGAGAGGAGGATTGGCATTGGTGCTTACAGGGCTGGCATCAACCAGTCTGATGAAATGGCTGGCGTCAACAGGACTGGTCACAACAGGGCTAGGGTCGGCTGGGCCAATGATGAGAGGGACAGCAGCACTGAGGCAAGTGGCACAGGAGGCCATGCCAGCATATAAGAGGTGGCCACCACTGCAGTGGTGGCAGGTTGTTACACAGGCTCCCAACCAGCTGATCGCATACCTGTGGAGTTCTGTTTGAGTAGCTGCCATACCTTTTCCTGCTGTTGATGGTGTTGCACGTGCGTCTGTTCCAGCCATTGCTGCTAAAATTCCAGAAACTGTTTGTTGATCATGACAAACTATCACACAAGTGAGTGTCACCCTCATCGACAGTTTAATGCCCGTGGCCGAGGGGTAACTGGCAACAGTTGAAGTGCACTGGTAGCTATAACAGCTGTTTATTTTCTAACTGAGAAACAACTTGGTACACAATTTCTTGCAAATAGTGTCACACTATTTTAATGCAAACTGAAAAGTCAAACATAGATGTCACCTATAAGATGCTCACAATAACGGGGTCCATGAATGCCGTAGTCAGTGGTGAGCAGATTGGGTTTCTTGTGGATGGTTAGCGATATATTCCAACAAGGCTGTGGGCTTGTGGGTGTTTTAGGCAAAAGTCCTGTGAGGTGTTGAACTTGAGAGCGGCTGAGATGTAGGTCCAGCATAGCATGACACACAAGAGCAGCTGGCAGAATCCCAGTGGCACATTGCACTCAAGAACAGCTGATGGAAGTCCAGTAGGTATTGAATGGTAGGTACTCCCAGTGATAGCGAAGAGACTCCATTCAATGGGCTGCAGATGTGGCCATTGCTGAGCCCAGTTTGTGGACTGACCGCAGAGCGGATGGATACTTGTCTGGCATTTAGCAGGCCTGTGTCTTCGCATAAGAAAGTGGTGCATGTGACTGCAGCGCTTTTTACTTTGATCTGCAGGCTTCATATTGGTGAGGTTGGCTCTCCCTGACGCCCTGGAGGTGTGCAGCTTGATTGCAAATAAACTGTCGAATTATGTTTATGTCTGCTGTTTACATACAATCTTCTGAGGTAGTGTTACTAGCAGGCCAGGGTGCAGCTACCAGCAGTATATGTTTGCAAGACTAGTGGCCTTATCACCAAGCAGCAGCCCAGCATACACAGTAGCAAAGATTTCTGGTCAGATGAATATAGCATAATATAAACAACAGTGGAAATGTTGTAGTGAGAATGTTTCTCATGAATATGAAGGTAGGGCAGAGAATGAGGTACTGTGGCTAGCTCAGTGATTTGATTATTGTCATCATAATCTACAGAGGACCAATGCCAACAACAATAGTTCAGATATAAATTCTGACATCACAAGGAGAAGCTGAAGAGAGGTGGAGACACTGAATGTGTTATTCATTGTGTAAAGAGAGGTGAAAATCTAATGATCAAGGGTGACTGGAACAGTGTAGTAGCAGAAGAAGTGGGAGACAAAGTTACGGAGAATATGGCTTGGTAATAGTAAGGAGAGAGGAGAAAGACTAATTGAGTTCCACAGTAAATTTCATCTAGTAATAACAAATATACTGTTCAGAAATTACAAGAGGAGGAGGTATAATTGGAAAAGGCCTGTAGACGTGGGAAGATTCTATTTGTATTACATTATGGTTAGACAGAGGTTCTGAAATTAGATATTGGATCGTAAAGGATGCTCTGAAGCAGATATGCATTCAGATCACATTTCAGTAATAATGAAGAGCAGACTGAAGTTTAAAAGAAATACCCAGAAGAATCAATGAAATGGGATACTGGAATATTAATGAGTGAGGACATGCATTTGAATTTCCTTAAGGCTGTAGATACTGTGGTAATGAGAACCTCAATCGACAGTTTAGCTGAAAAGGAACTGACATCTTTAAAAAGTGGTGATCACCGACAAATGTAAGAACAAGTGAGGTAACAGTGAAGAAATGTTGGGTAACACAAGAAACACTTTAATTGTTCAATGAGAGAAAAAAGTACAAAAATATTCAGGAAAAGACAGGACTACAAAAATGTCACTTTGGAATGAACTAAAGAGGAAAAGCACTGAAGATAAGGCAGAATGACTGCGGGAAAAATGTGAAGACATAAAAAAAAAGAAATGGTTATTAGAGGGACTGATTTGGTGTATAGAAAAGTCAAAACAAATTTCATTCACATTAAAAGCAAATGTGTCAACATAAAGAGCACTACAGGACTTCCACTGTTAAATGCAGATAAATTGAAACAGTACACTGACACTTCTACAAAGGGAATTTACATGCAAAACATATGTGATACAGTATTAGAGTCAGAGTTTAACATAGCTTTGGGAGACTTGCAGTCAAATAAGGTGGAAGGAATAGAGAATATTCATTCAGCTTTTCTAACTCGCTGGGGAAGTGGGAACCAAATGACTGTTCATGTTGGTTTGTAGAATCTGTGAATCAGGAGATGTGCCATCAGATTTTCGAAAAAATATTACCCACACAATCCTGAAAATAGCAGCCCCAGATAATTGAAAGAACTATAGCACAGTGAGCTTCACAGCTCATCCATCCAAGTTGCTGACAAAAATAATGTACTGAAGAGTGGAAAAGAAAATAGTGGTTCTGTTAGATGATGATCAGTTTGGCTTTAGTTGCCAGAGAGGCAGCTCTGACATTGGGCTTGATAATGGAAAAATAACTTAAGAAAAATTAACCATCTTCTTCATAAGATTTGTCAACCTAGAAAAAGTATTCCATGATGTAAAATTATCAAAATAGGTGCAAGCTATAGGGGAAAAAAAAAAGACTAAGAACAAAGTGCTAGAATTGGAAAGGGTATAAGATAGGGCTGTAATCCTTTGCCCCTACTGTATACGTTGAAGAAGCAACAATGGAAATAAAAGAAAGGGTCAGGAATGGTATTAAAATACAGAGTAAAAGTTTATCAATGATAAGATTCACTGACAACATTGCTACCATCAGTGAAAGTGAGGAAGAATTACAAGACTTGTTAACTTGAATGAACATCCAATAAGTACACACTATAGATTGAGAATAAAACAAATAAAGACAAAGGTAATGAGTGTCAGTAAATATGAGATTAGCAGTAAACTCAACATCAAAATTGGAGACAACAAAGTAGACAAAGAGAAGGAATTTTGCTACTTTATAAGCAAAGTAATATGACGGATGAAGCAAGGAGGATATAAACATCAGGCTTGTACTGACAAAGAGGGAATTCCTGGCCAAAAGAAGTCTACTAGTATCAAACATCAGCCTTAATTTGGGGAAGAAATTTCTGAGGCTATACATCTGGCACTCAACATTGATGGAAGTGAATCATGGGCTGTAGCTAAATTGGAAAAGAAGAGAATTGAAGCATTCGAGATGTGGTGGTGTAGAAGGATTTTGAAAATGATATGGACTGAAAAGTTGAAAGATGAGATGTTCCACAGAATTGGGGAGGAGAGGGAGGTGTGGAAAGCATTGACAAAAAGAAGGGACTAGGTGATCAGACATGTGTTAAGACATCAAGAAATAACATCCACGGTGTTAGAGGGTAAAATTTGTAGGGGAAGACAGAGATTGGAATGTATCCAACAAGAAATACTTAGTCATCAAATTAATTTCAAAGACATATATACTCCTTGATGCTATTCATGCCTGCACCAGCTAAATTTAATTATGAAACTTAGAAAGAAAGCTACCACTTTGAAAAAAGCTGCTGTCTCCTCAGCTATATTGAAATGTTGCTGTTTATCTGCTACTGGTAGCTTAATATTTATTTAACTACAGATTTTTTCCACAAAGAAAACATTTACTTACATTTGTAAATACTGAGTGCTATACACAATACAATGCTACTTGTTGTCATTGAGCTTTATGACAAACACTTCTACTTGCCATGTATTTTAATTTTCTGAACAAGTATGCATATTTGAAAGTTGATACATAGAATTAAAACAAAGAATATTATAATTAAGTCAGTAGACATAATTATACTAGTCAAACAACACGATCGTTTTAACATAAATTTCAATATCTCTCACAAAAATTAGACAACATGCAAGAAAGTTCTGTTTGCTCAGATTTTGACACTGATAGAGGGAAAGAATCTCATCAGTCAGCAGTGTGTATCGACTTGATTTTACAGGGTGGCGAATGAAAAATGGCCCCGAGTGCTAGACTGCTCATTATCACCCACCAATTGTCATCTGTTGTTTCAAAGCTGTTGTGATTACATTTTGTATTTTCAGTACAAAAGCTGTTGTGACTTGGTTAAGATGTGTGCAGTGAATATCTCAGCAAGATGTTTCCTCTTCAAAAAAAGAATCATAGTAGAGACATACATGTCTACTGATTAACTTAAGGAAATGAAGAACATTTTTGCAAAGAAGTTTCCTGGCATTTCCAAACCAGCAAAGAGCAGTATACAGGATTCGGTGACAAAGTAGTGTACTACAGGGCCAATTGCAAATGCAGAAAAGAATCATACCTCACCCATTCATACCTGCTGTGATTGTCAATATTTGAGCACAAATGATCCGGCGCCCAAAGAAGTCAACATGTGAACATTTCACGTAGGCCTTGTCATCATGTTTTACACTGCATTGGAATGAAGCACTACAGAATGACAAGAGTTTAATAACTGAAGAAGAAAGATGAGGGGAAACGTGTAAACTACTATTTGTGTCTGTGTTAAATAATTGGTATGAAATGTTGAATCTGCTGCTGTATTTCATGAGTGATGAAGCGTGGTTCCATCTGACAGGACATAACTCCCAGAACACCAGGAAAAAACAATCCCTATGTGATAAATCAGAAACCACTTCACAGTGAAAAACTTGTTTTGTGGTGTGCCGTGTCAGCAAGTTGGATTGTGGGTCCAATATTCTTTGAAACAGCAGTAAAAACTGCTATGTATTTGTGAATCTTTGAGGGATTTTATGCACATTTGACCTCTCATGAATGTGCATATGATATCTTTCAACAAGGTGGGGCAACCTGTCACACTCCACATGAATCAATCTCATGAATTCATGAAGGATTCACGGAAGAAAGGACTGTCAGCAAAGGATTGTGGCCACCATGTTCACGAGGCCTAAGAACTTGTGATTTTCATCTATGAGGCGGTCTCAAGGGAAAAGTGTACGTAAATAACTCAGTAATGTTAAAAGACTTGAAGTACAATATTCGTAATGAAATTTTGAAAATTGATGCGGCAGAGTTGGGTAAAGTGTATATTAATGTATTAGGCTGCACACAAAAGTGCATTGAAGTGCATGGAGGTTTTTTCCAGCACCTCATGTAATGTAATGCAATGTAATGTAAAAGACAAGATCAGTTCATAAAGTACAGACCTTTGCATTAGCTTATTCATTATTTATTTATTACCTAATTATTACATACTTATATAGTTGCTGTTGTATCAGTTGATGGTGGGCAAAACAATTAGTGCATAATTGGTGAGGAGTCAGTACTTGGGGCTGGTTTTTCAGTGCCATCCCTTACGATATGGCTTCACTCTCAACTTCAGAGATTTTGCAAGCTAAATTAGTGTGCAGCAGCTTTTACAGCTACTTTCTGACAGATTAAAATCTGACAGTATAAGCAAACTGTGCTTGCATTTAGAAATTTCAAATCAGTTTTTATTTCTTATTGAACTGCCAGAAATAAACAAATCAATCATCAGAAAAACTTGTGCAGAATGCAATATAGCTAAAAAAACGTTTTCTTATTTTTTGGTAAACTAAATGAGATAAACTGGCCAATACAGCAATCATTCCATGTAAATGAAATATCAGCAAATTTTTACACCATTTCTTTCTTCATTTTATGAAACATTTCCTCATATAATAGATCATAAGAAAGTGCTAATTAAATAAATAAGGAAGTGGTAACTAAATTAAAATGGATTACTACATAACTAAAAGCATCCAATGGCATGAAAAAATACACAGTGAACTAAAATATAGTAAAAACTTCTCATTCTTCCTTTGTCCCTGAAACCAATTCAGGGAAACCTTCTCAGTCCTCATTGTCTAAGGAGAAGAAGGATAAAAAGAAGTCCTCTAAGATGAAGGAAAGTCTGGTGGCCCCCATGCCACTGGAGTCTCTATGTACTCCTTCTGTGTCCAAGGTGGAGATCCCGGTGACCCCTGGGCACCAAATCTCCCCAGGCAATGTGCCACAGAACCTATGTCAATAGATCCCCTGAATTCTCAACCCATGGCAATACAAGACATTGGATCATAACTTGCCCTTCCGCACTGCAGACACTTCATGCCCCACAGTTTTCAGACGATCTTATCCTCCAGTAGAATTGTAACATATTTTTCCTCCACTTGGCGTAACTATGACAGCATACCCTACATTCTGTATTGCCATCCAGGAAACAGGGCTTCCAGCAACATGGACTCCTGCCCTTTGTGGCTACCGAGGTTATTTTAAAAATTGTACCAACTATGAGAGGCTTTTGGGTGGTATTTGTACGTATGTGCTGGACTCTATATACAATGACCTTGTGCCTCTTGATACACCGTTGGAGGCTGTAGCTGTTCGGGTATGAATACAGCAGAATTTTACCATCTGTAATGTTTACCTCCCTTCTGACGATGTCATGCCCCAGGATGTACTGTGTGCTTGTCTGCACTACTCTATCAGCTCCTCCCCCCTCCTCCCACCACCGCCGCTGCTGCCCTTTTCCAGTCTTGGGCAACTTCAACACCCATAACCCTTTGTGGGGTGGAACAGAGATCAGTGGCCATGGTCAAGACATTGAAAATTTACTGGCACAGCTCAATCTTTGCCTCTTGAACTCTGATGCCCCCACACACTTCGTAGTGGCAAATGGACTAATTCGGCCATTGATCTTTCCTTTTGCAGTACTGGTCATCTACCATCTATTCACTGGTTGATGATGGTTGGTTTGTGGGGCACTCAACTGCATGGTCATCAGCGCCCGTACAAAGTCCCAATTTCTACTCAGTCCTGTCTAGCCAGTGTCATGAATGATGATGATGATGATGATGATGATGGTGGTGAAATGATAAGGACGACACAAACACCCAGTCCCTGGGCAGAGAAAATTCCCAACCCGGCTGGGAATCGAACCTGGGACTCCGTGATCCAGAGGCAGCAACACTGTTCACTGGACCATGAGCTGCGGACCTATCCACTGGAGGTTCCATGATGACTTGTGTGGTAGTGACCACTTCCCGATCTTCCTGCCCCTCCCTCAGCATTGCTCCCCTGGATACCCAAGATGCAATGCACTGGTTTTCGATTCCTGGCTGACATGGCTTCCCCACCTCTGCCAGCTTAAGCGTAAGTGCTGGTGACACCTCAGTACACTTCACTACCTCAGTAACACTAGCTGGGGTGCAGATCGCTCTTCCCTCTGCAGCTCTGCAAAGCCCTGACTCGGTACCATCTTGACTATGGGAGTCTTGCATATGGCTCAGCATCGCACTCACCATTGCGGGTACAGGACCCCATTTATCATTGTAGGGTCCGATTTGTGACAGGAGCCTTTCAAATTAACCCTATGAACAGCCTACTATTTGAGGCTGGAGTCCCTTCGTTCTACATCTACATATATACTCCACTAGCCACCTAGCGGTGTGTGGCAGAGGGCACAATTCGCGCCAAAGTCATATTTCCCCCCTCTTTTCCACCCGTGGATTGCGCGAGGGAAAAACAACTGTCTGAATGCCTCAGTACGAGCTCTAATTACCCTTATCTTTGAATGGTGATCATTGCATGATATGAAAGTTGGTGGTAATAATATATGCTCTACAGCCTCAGTGAAGATCGGATTTCAGAATTTAGTGAGCAGCCCCTTCTGTTTAGCATGCCGTCTATCTGCAAGTGAGTCCCACTTCAAACTTTCTATGAGATTTTTAACGCTCTCGCGATGGCTAATGTACCAGTCATGAATCTTGCCGCTCTTTATTGGACCCTGTCAATCCCTTGAATCAGACCCAACTGGTAAGGGTCCCATACAGACGAACAATACTGTAAGACTGGACGAATTAATGTATTGTAAGCTATTTCCTTTGTTGAAGGACTGCATCGCTTCAGGATTCTACCAGAGATCATTTTGAATAGTCACGCCCAGTTATTTGACAGATGTTACCGCTTCCAAAAACTGGGCATTTATTTTGTACTTGTACATTAATGGGGATTTTCATCTCGTTATACGCATTAGGTTACACTTACTAATATTGAGAGATAACTGCCATTCATTACACCACGCATTTATTTTCTGAAAATCCTCGTTGATTTGTTCACAACTTTCGTGTGATACTACTTTCCTGTAGACTAGAGCATCATCGGCAAACAGTCTAATGCCGCTGTCAGTACCATCAACCAGATTTTTTATGTAGATTGCAAAAAGCAGTAGACCTATTATGCTGCCCTGGTGCACACCTGAAGTTACGCTTGTTTCTGTTGAAGTCACCCCGTTCAGGATTACATACTGCTCCCTGTCTGTTAGAAAACTTCCTATCCAACCACATATGTCATCAGATAGACCATAAGCATGCACTTTTTGGAGCAAGTGAGAGTGCAGAACTGAGTCGAATGCCTTTTGAAAGTCGAGAAATATGGCATCAACCTGGGAGCCGGTATCTAGAGCCTGTTGTATATCATGCACAAAGAGGACCAGCTGTGTCTCCCATGACCGCTGTTTCCTAAAACCATGCTGGTTCCTGCAGATGGGCTTCTCAGAGTCTAGAAAGGTCATTATGTCTGAACACAAAATATGTTCCATGATTCTACAACAAATCGATGTCAGTGAAATAGGCCGGTAATTATATGCATCCAATTTTCTACCCTTTTTATAGATTTCTATGACCTGGGCCTTCTTCCAGTCCTGTGGAACTATCCGCTGTTACCTATAAGGTGCCAACAACAGCTGCTGAATTATGCTGTAGGCATTCATAGCTTCCCTGAACATCCCAACTACTGTGTCCTTTTCCATGGAAGATAGTTCCACCTCACACAACAGTGACTCAGAACTGGGTTTACAATTATATATGAAGTCTTCACGGGTTGTCAGCCGAGTAGCATCATCGTCTCGTAGCGACGATGCTACTCGACTGACAACCCGTGAAGACTTCATGTATGAAATTCGTCGAGAAAGCCTGCACTTGCATTTACAATTGCTGCCTGCCTCCAGTGTCTCTGTTCAGAACTCCAACTTCCTCCACTGTTGCCTCTGGTCAGGGAGACATTGCATCTGCCCCATGGCTTGTGTCCTGACCTCGGATTTGCCTCAATTTCTCCTTTGGTCCAAAAGATTCCGTTGACGCCACAAATTTTTGCCACCTGTTCTTGGCTAGCATCCGGGTTCAGAAACAGTATTCATGAATGATTTCAATTCTTGGTTTTAATGCCTTATCTTCACTGATCTTTTAATGACTTGTCTGTGCTGTCTTTTTTTCTGGGCTTTATCTATTGTTTTTTATTGTATTAGTTACACTTAGGCTTTCCAGGATTTGCCTTTCAGCTGCTTCCTGTGACAGCTCCTCTTGGTTTGCCACTTAATGGATGAAGGTACTGATAATCTTGCAGTTTAGTCCCTTTCACCCCAAACCAACCAACCATGTCTTGCAAATGACCTATTGTTCTCTGTTCATGTCTGGAGCAAGCTTTGTCCTTTAATTGATTAACTTCTGATGGTTTTGTTTTCTGATAAGAGTGGTGACAATTTAATGGATATTTTGTACATTTCAAAGAAGAGGCTGGCAGGTATTTAGTTTTCTCTTCTCGTATCCATCTTCTTTCTTGTGAAGAAGAACAGTTGCAGCATTTATTTAAGGAATTTTTTTTCTTCTGCAGACTTTCTGAAGTAGTTTTCGTTGTTCCTTTCATGTTACTTTTCCTCTTGTTTTAATCATTTTCTATAGGTGTCTGTGTCAGCAGTTGACATGGATGGTCACACAGTCAAGGTGCATTTTCTTTATATGTGCCTAGAAGAAAAGAAATTTTTAACTGTGTTTAAGAGCCGTACAACAAAAGATACAGAAAAGACTATACAATCCATAAAAAATAATGTGTAGTGCAGTGTGATAGAATGGAATGTTTACCTAGGTAATAAAAGATTTTTCTAAGGAAATAACACATCCTCTGTCTGCAACAATAAATTAGTCATTAAATGGTCACTCCTATGGTCTTCTGAAATATGCTAAGGTGAAGCTATTATATAAAAAAAAGTTTTGAAACAGAATTTGAAGAAGTTATCACTCAATCTCTAATCTTTGTATCATTCTGTTTTTAAAGGTGTTCAAATCTTTTTTACCAACCAGATACAAATTCTCACACAAACGTCAATATTCATGTAAAAAGTTCAACTAGGCTTTTAGGAAGACAGTTTAGTGATGCAAGCTATAAAGGAATAATAGAGATCACTGGCTGCTCTGTGGATAAATAAAAAACAGTCACAGGAATTTTCTATGACACGGCAAAGGTATTTAATAGTGTGAATTGCACTATTGACCTAGAAGGCATGGAGTCAAGGGAAGTGCATTGGAGTGGATTAGGTACAATCTGCCATAAAGAAATCAAAGGGTAACTGTAGAAGAAGTCCCCCAAGGTTCAATTTTAGGCCCAGTTCTCTTGTTCTTGGATGTAAATGACTTACTTATTAATATAACTTCTTATTCAGTACTTTTCAAGGATGATAGCATAATGATCATCCTTTTTTAAAATTTATGTCAGAAGAACCAGTACAAAGAAACACAAAAAAATTGTATAGTGCATTAAACACCTTACATAATGTAAAGACTTATAGGTAAAAATGCATAACATTACACTGTGAAGGATCTAAAACAGGCAACATCAATACCATTTGAAGCTGTAGTAGATCTCTCTTGGTGCAGGATGTAGGACAGAGGCAACAGCAGAGCAAGAGGTCCACGGTTTGCATTTCTCCACAATTGCAGTCGGTAACAATGACTGCAAATCCCCGGTTTGAGACCATTGAGGATCATTTGCAGACAGTATTTTCCACATGTCCATTCTCGCTTTGGATGGAGTAATCTGCAACATTTTGTTGGTTTTCATGAAGTTTTCCTGGGCCTCACTCTCTGGATGGTTGATACATAATCATTCAATGGTTAGCAGGGCTTGATGATTAGTTTCTTCTTTCCACACTGAAAGCAACTTCTTGACAGGTATCTGGGACAGCAGTACCTGCCAGATGATATACCTTGGAAAGTAGTGTAGGCTACAGAAATATAGTAATAAGCAGGAAATCTCATTCAGAGTTTGTTGACCTGTTGGATGTGTGCAAATCTGTACCCGGCAGGATGTGGAGGCTATGCAATGAAGTATCAGTATAATAATACCAGTATTCTTAAAGTTCATTGGTAAGAGGCCCTTGTACTAACTGATATCTTCCAAGGATTTTATTTATTACTTCCTCTTTCAGCCTTGTGTTATGGCAGTACACCAGTTAAGGTTTGATCAAGTGTGACACCTAAATATTGTGGATGTGGTGTAACATCCGGATGTACTCCTTGACATGAGACACTTGTTTTTCTGTATATTTAAGATGGAAAGTACACCATTGGGTTGTAACTGTTTTTGGTCGAAGTTGATTGTTATTGTAATAAACACTTATATTCTTTGAAGCATCAGTCAGGTGACCTTCCACTTCCACAAGACTTTGCTGGAGTTGCCAAAGCCAGATCATCTGCATAAAGAAAACTCCTGGTGTGCTCTTGAAGTGGCTGATCATTAGTATAGGTGTTAAAAAGGGCAGGGGCCAGTATGTTTCTTTGTCACCTGTTATGGAGTAATTCTTCAATGAATTTGATGCAATAGTAGTTCTTGGTAAGCTCACAGATCTCCTCCATCAATACACGATAATTGATAGTGTCGTGAGCACCTGTTGTGTCAATGAAAACTACACCCTTGTAGTATTGGTGTACTCAGCCAGTACAGTGTATCTGTACAGGTGTGTGTGTGGAGGGGGGGGGGTCATGCAGGAGTGCCACAAGTTCTGGAAATCAGGAAATTTTAAACGTGTCAGAGAAATTTGAAGGGGGGGGGGGGGGGGGGAGGACACTGGAAAAATTTTGTTTTTGCCTCAATATATGAAATGGTTTGTTTGCTGAAATGTCATGCATCGTCGCTGGCTGCGCGCAGCTGAGAATATGCGCCGCTTCTTTACCCCCTCATTGTTACTGCTTCTCTCCTACCTACCACTCCCCTCAGTCATTGCTGTCAACATTTCTTGCAGTTAGCCTAGAAGCTACCGACGAGAGGCAGGGAGGCATAAGGAGTGGTTTGTTTGGATCTGATTCTCAGAGATTGTTGATGCAGCGTCCGGAGATGGTGGTCATGTGTGCATGACTTGTGTCTGAGTTATTGTGTAAATGTTTGTGTGCTCTCATTGTCTGACAAAGGCTATGGCTAAAAATTTAGTTGTGACAGTCTGATTATCTTCTCTATGTGCCTGTCTGCAGCATAGCAATCATCTTTACTGTGAGTTGCTACCCACCTTCATTAGTATTGATTCTCAGAGTATTTGCACAAGTTATCTGTTGCATAGATTGATCATTGCAGCCTCACTTCATTAACATGCTGTCTGTGACACGTGAATAGTTGGCCACACGAGTGGATTCCTGCAATGAGCCAAAACTGCAGGCCATATTTGCAGGTATCTCTAACGTATAGGGCCTGCCAATCTGAAGCCCATTGTGTCCCACTAATGTGCAGACCATGCCCGTCAGATGTAGTCTCATTGATCTGTCCGCAGGCCAGGTCTGTTTGTATGTGGCATAATCAGGTGGATTTTCATGGTTTATCTGTGAACCTATTACTGAGGTGCTCCACAGCGGGTCAGAGGCCTTGGGTGATAGGTTTCAGGAATTGTGACTGTCTCACTGCAAGTACATTGTACAGTGTGGTGTTTTATAGACATTTTATTTATTGTAGTACATTCTGCCACTTTAAAAGTGGTTTATATATTAGAAAGTATGGATGATAAGAACAAGAAAATTGTGGCAGTTGCTGGCGGTTTGTACACTATATACTCGTATATTTCTCGAAAGAAAAATCACACAATACCTGTAAAATAATAGACATAACACAGTGGGTAAAAACCGATAATAAGTGGTTTATATATTAGAAAGTATGGATGATAAGAACAAGAAAATTGTGGCAGTTGCTGGCGGTTTGTACACTATATACTTGTATATTTCTCGAAAGAAAAATCACACAAATCCTGTAAAATAATAGACATAACACAGTGGGTAAAAACCGATAATAATGAACATAGTAGAACCAACATTTTCTTGGCCGTCACATGTAGTGTTGGTTTACACAACTCTTCCCTGCCTTATACACTTCTTCCAAGAGACCTACTTTTTCTGAGGTTATTTCTGAAATCAGTAATTTTAAGTCTGTCTTTTGACTCCAAGGAATGCTTATTTTTGTCACCAGATGTGTTTTGTTTTATTGAAATAAAATAACAACATTGGTCTTAATGAGACATTTATACCATTTGGCTTGTTTTCTCCACCTAAAACCAATTCATTACGAAAGATGTTGATGTTAGTACTTAAGATTTTTGCTCACACGTGGGAGAAATAGAGAAGTCCTTACATTTTTTGTCAACTTATGTCTTTACTTACCTTTGAGAGCTCACAATTTGTCAGGGGAAAAATGCTAAAACTTGTCCGGAAATCAGGGAAATATCGCCGCGCGGGATTAGCCGAGCGGTTTTAAGGCGCTGCAGTCGTGGACTGTGCAGCTAGTTCAAGTAGAGGTTCCCAGCGGAGGTTCGAGTCCTCCCTCGGGCATGGGTGTGTGTGTTTGTCCTTAGGATAATTTAGGTTAAGTAGTGTGTAAGCTTAGGGACTGATGACCTTAGCAGTTAAGTCCCATAAGATTTCACACACATCAGGGAAATATCAGGGAATTTCACATGGGGAAACTTGTGGCAACCCTGGTGTGTGTGTATGTGTGTGTGTGTGTGTACTCTAGTGTAAAAAAAGATTTGCGAGAAAGCCAACATGTTTTCAGCTTGTGCCTGTTGACAAAGCAATGCCTCCAGTATTCAGCAAGTTTTTACCTTTTTCTCCTAATTTACTTATACCTGTAGTCCTCCAGTATTCAGCAAGTTTTTACCTTTTTCTCCTAAATTACTTATACCTGTAATAATGTGCGTTTTTAATGCATTTTGCATGCACTTGGTGTTATAATAAAAACCTAAAATGCACAATCTGCTTATTAGTGTATTACTGATGGCTCCACCAAGTGCTGTAAGCCATTCAGCAATGTTCTTTCAAAGACTGTATATAAATGATACAATAGTGACATTGTGCTGCAGCTCTTAGCATCTGGTGGTGGTTTACCTTGCTTCAGAATGGATCACACATGTGATTTCCTCCAGATTTTTAGGAATGGCTTGTTTTGAGGTAGTTACTGTAGAGTTGAAGGATCTGTTGTCTTGCTTCCTTTCCGAAAAAACTTAATTTGTTCATCTGTGTCATCAACATCTGCTCCATTGTCATTCTAGGTACTGTAAGTATCTGTGTGCAGTTCAGGTATGCTAAAGCTCTGTATCAGTTCATTAGTTTCATCATGAACTATTTGACATACACTGCTGGATAAAGGCCTCCACACGACTTTTCTATGAATTATAGTGCTATATTATATAGTTAGAACTGTGATATTTTGGGCTGTATTGGTATCACACTGATAGCCAAAATTGGTGTTATATTTTTATTATATTTCACCTCAATCTTAAGTTCTCTAAAACATTTAGATGTGTTGTTTCATGTAAACAGATTAAAATTAAACTTTGAGAAAACCCTAGTTATGCAATTTAAGAATAGTTAATCAAGAGCAAGTAAATTCTGAATTATTCATAAAAACGTGGAACTGCGGAAAACGGATTACAGCAAAGTTATCAGTGTATACCTCGAGAAACATCTATCATGGGGCCTACATCCATAATTTTTTTAGAAAATAAACTAAACACTTCGATAGTCACAATGTACTATTCAACATGACTACCAATAAGACCAAGAAAAGTAATGTACCATTATATCTGAATCAGTTGTAAGATATACAAAATTATTTTTTCAGATGAATTCAATTAATATATTATAAATACTCATGCTGTAGAAAAAATAATTAGAAACATGTAATCCAAACCCTATAGATTCATGTCATCTCCTATTAAGAGATCAGAAAATGCTGTTTCTCCATTGTACATTTTGATCTAATTAACATCATACATCAAAACACAAAATTTATGTGAAGATAAAATATTTCCATTGCAAATATATAAATAGTATTAAAAATATCATGCTTTCAAGTCAGACTTTAAAGCTGTGTGCTCAGACTTCATAATGCATGTATATGAAAATATATAACAAATCATAGGGATGAAATATCCAGTGTGTGGCATTAGGAATGCTGAAGAAGACACTACACAGTTTGTTATTATGAAGATGCCACTATTCCATGCAGGAATTTCTGGTTAATACTGTAATATTGTAAACAACATATAATGTGCGTATTGTCTGCTGAAGTTCAAAATTTTGGTATTATTCTTATGGTCTTCAGACAAAGACAGTTTTCATGCAGCTTTGTATACTTCTCTAATTTGTGAAAGTATCTAATGTAACAATAATAATAATAATAATTATTATTATTATTAATAATAATATTATTATTATCAGCCATCATCTTTATTTGTCCATAATAACATCATCATTTTTGTAGATTTACAATAATGGTATCATGCCATATAAAAGATGCACATCTTATACTTTATAAACACTTACCACCACTAATACACTGCAGTATGTAATGCAGCTCGGAAAACTTTGAGCGAATGTAAATACCTTTCAGTTAGCAAATGTTTCAGGTTTCCCTTAAAAAGATTGCCATGGAGTTTCTTTATGTTATTTGAAAACCTATTATAGAACTGACTTCCAGCTCCAAATGGATTGTGTCCTGTAGCTCTCTTCTTACTCAGTATCCTATGATAATCACACCTGGTCCCTGTGTTGTAACTGTAATGTCTATGTTCATTACACTTCCTTCATAGACTTTTGTGGAGCATGCATAGATGAGAGAGAAATAACTCCTTAACCAGAATTTAATAAAAATAAAATGAAACTTTTGTATCCATAGTTAAATGAGGTCGAGTGATCATCTACAGACGTTCAAGAAATGAGTAAAATGTCACATTTCAGAGTGTGCGCTGAAAAGTAATGCCCCCAATTTTTTTAAAATTCTGTTCTGTAATGTTCATATGTCATACACATTACTTGGTCAACTTTCCTGCTTCACTGACGCAAGTTGCAACCCTCTGCCGCTAGAGAGCTCTGAATTGTAGTGTGTAAAATGGTGGGACACAGGTAGTCTGTAACATAACTATGTTGGTGCATGAGAAACATCATGCTGTAATCCCTCAGAAAACTGATAGCATGAATTCAAGAGTTTTTCCACAGGTGGACACCCTCTTCTTCACATCTATTTCCATAACTTAAAGAACACCTTCGAGGACTTCACTTTGATAGTGATGAAGTGGTACAAACAGAGATGATGGTGTGTCTCCACTAACAAAGACAAACATTCTATAGTGATTCTACCTACGAAATGGTCTCTCATTGGGCGGTATGTGTTTGTTGTCAGCTAGACTATGTTGAGAAATAAATATCTAGACATGAAGCAAAAAGATATAAAATGTTTGTTTTATTTGAACAGCTTTAGGAGTTTTCATGTAAAAAATTCAGTGGCATTACACCCTTGTACAAGGCAGTAGAAATTATATATATCTCAATATCCTTGACTATTTCTGTTCCACACCATCTTTGATGTAATACTGTGAAACACTGGCTACCTATTATGGTGTACATTCACTTACTAGCATAGTAGTCTTGCTATATCAGTAGTCTCATACTAGGTCCTTCTATTCTTACTGTGATTCTTCTGAGATCTGGGCAGAGGTCGTAGTGTAGCATCTTAGAAAGACGCATAGAGTGTGACAGTTTCATGCAGTAAGCGGAAGAGAAGACAGCATACTCTGGTTGCATCCGTAGTGCCGTTTGTAGGAAGCCAATGAGCCCTGGAGAGAGCAAGGCTCACTGTTGTGTGCTGGCAGCCTCTTTAAATATATCTTCTTACACAGAGGTGTGAGTGTAGCACTTTGTGCAGTCAACAGAGGCACCATTGGTATCATATTCCCCCCCCCCCCCCCCCACACACACACACACCTCTCCCCCCCACACCCCCGACACAAAAAATGATAATAGAACAAAAAATTGTGCATTGTCATCGCATAGTGTGGATTTGGGCAATGACAAGAGGTAAGCCTGTGGCATGGTGAAGCTGATGGAGTTGGTTGCAGCCCTATGGCAGATAGTGCCAACTAACTCTTGTCCCAACATTCTCCTTGTGAACCACTCTGCCAAAAAACTGGAGGTAGGCTGTCTATCCAACAGCACAGGCGATGCTGCTGAGCACAATGAAGGCTGTGAGGCTGATACAGGCTCAATGTCCATGACTGACACTGCTACGAAAGGCGACAGATGTGATGGGTGCAGCTATGGCTGTGTAGGTTGATAGAGGTCGACCTTCATGACAATGTCATCTGTTGACCCATGTGTCCTAACTTCAGGCCCTGGCATTGTCTGTGTGGCAGCAGTTTGGTACACAGAAAGTGATCCTGAAACATTAAAATCCATGGCAGAATCACAATAATCATGAAATCGAAGCTGGTTTTGGTATCGTCAGTGGGTGCTTGTTTTGCAGTGAGTGGTATAATGAGCTCGGCAAGTCGTGTTAGTGATGACACCAGATTCCCCATTGTGACGCTTGTCATAAACATTATAGAAGACTTTGTTCTTCATGTGGAACTTCATTGCGAAGTTGGCCTTTGAAGCAGCGGTTAGAGGGTGAAACAGATGAAACGAAGTGCGATGACAGTGACCTTATCATAACTCTGCTGGTGCAGCATGGTGAAAAGGCAGAGTGTAATAGGGGCTGAGAAACAACAAAAAGCACATACCCGGGCATGAGGTTTGGACATCTGAGCCCTGAAAGTACGGACAAAACATTTGGTTTCACCCTTAAGTTGAGGATAGAATGGAGTAATTTTGATATGTTGAATCCCATTTTGTTGGCAAAATTGTTGAAATTCCAATGAAGAAAACTAAGGGCCACTGTCTGAAATGATTGTTTGTGGCAAGACTTCTAAACAAAAGACAGAAATGAGTGCTTTTATAGTGCTAGTGCTAGTCGCTGTGTTAAGCAGAATGACAAATGGATGTCTATTGAATGTGTCAATGATAATTAGCCACCATGTGTTCTGGAAAGGGCCAACAAAATCAATGTGCATATGTTGCCAAGGACTGTCAGGCTGATGCTAGTTGAAAAATTTTTGGCATGGTGCTGCCCGTGGCAGTGAGCAGTCATATTTTTAATCTTCTTATCAGGACTGACCATGTACAATGCTAGCTACTTAATTTTAGTGATTCCCCAGTGTGCTATACATAAAAGTCTCAAAATAGTTTGCTGCAATGATATGAGAATCATGACTTGCATTTGTTCAGTATGATTATGCAATGAAATCATGTTGTTGGAAAGAGAAAAGCCATTGCAATGAGCATGTTTTTTGCATACTACTGTACCTGAAATTGATTTTGGACTTCGAGGCCAACCCATCCAAATGTAGTTCTTGAGCAGTTGTAGTGATTCATCAAGTTCAGTAGCTTGGGGGGACAATCAATGGGTAAAGCTTGCAGTGCTTATGAATCAGTTGATCAATTTGAAGACAAGAAGCCTCCAATGCATAAAATTCTGGATCACATTCCATAGATAGGTGAGACAGTGTGCCTCCCTTTGCATGATGTGCTGTAGGGCAACAAAGAATTTCATATTAATAACTGGAAAGAAGTAGTGACTAATAGCAGCTTTTGTGTTGTACAATCAGGTACATCTTTTGTTGAATGAGTAGTCCATGGCTTAAGATCAGTCACAAGAAAAAAATTTTCTGGTACGTAGATGCTGATGAAATTTTGTGCTGCCCTAAATAATTGCTAAGTCTTCCTTTTCCAGCTGACTGTAGTTGAACTGGACCTTATGGAGCTGTCTCTTAGCCATGTTTTGGCAGTTATCATTCATGCAGGCAGGCAGCTTGGTAACAGTCATGCCCACATAAAATGCCGCACAGTGGTTGCAGCTTAAGTAATAGAACATATGGCTGCTTTCAAAGTTGCTCACACCTTTGATAAGGTAGGAAATGCATGCGACAGTACTGGAATATATGGTAGTGGAAGAGTGTATGGGACAGGCGAGGTATCTAGATCTATTATGATGATGCAAAATATGGGGCAAAGCGTAGGGAGCAAAGGTGGAACAGGGATGGACAGAGGTGTTGCATAAATTGAATGGTTGGTGGAATACTACCGTGGGAGGAATGGGGAGGACATTTCTCATTTCTGTGCACAGTGACAGGTAGTATACAGAGAAGCCCTGGTAGAGAAAGTGATTCATTTGCTCCAGTTCTGGGTGGTACTCAGTCACTAAGTCGGCACTGCTTTGTGACCTGTCAGTCAGTATGTGGGAGATGGTGTGTGACTGGAGAGACAAAGCATAGGTTGTTTTATCTGTACTGAGAAGCTGTCCCTCTCCAAATATTCCAAGGGTCTAGCCAAGGACTTCATAGACCGAAATCACCCTCCCTACTTTCTCCAGAAACAAATCTCCTGCACCATGTGTTATACCATTGTGTTTACATACTGAAACAGCAGGGACATAAATTGCAGACCATTATCAGCAACAACTTTGCACAGAAACCCATTCATGACATAGAATTTGGTAAAGACCAGCAGAGTGTATTCTGTGTTGTGGTTATTAGCATACTACTGAAACAGTAAAGTAAAATTAGTCCAGTTGTTCTGACTAGCCTCATCATTAACTTGACTCTTCATCAAAGCAGCCATTTTCTCAGTTTTGGGGAAAAAAATAATCATTGGCAGCCAAATCTGGTGAATGTGGAATTACTTGAAGAAATACAGCAACCAGCCACTTTTTGTTTAGCTTGATCTATGCCAAGACGTGTTTTGGGTCTTCACCTATCTTCTATTGGTTTAGTAACATTTTTGTCTTTATCACTACAGTGTTCTTGTCAATTACATTTTGTGTGTTGCATCTATCTTTTGCTCTGTAACTTGTAGCTCCTTTTCTTTCATTTATATGCTTAGCACATACGCTTTTAACTTTATTGTTGCAGGATAGCATTCACCAAATGGCCAATTTGTGCCTGGGAGCTGTATTTCTTCAAGTAATTTAATCCTCACTCACAGAGCTCAACAAACATTGCTATGGCTTAGTCAATATGCCAAGGTTCTTCTTCATACAGGAATAAGAGCACTTTTGCAACAGTGATGTGCACATTATCATGAAGGAAAAGAAATTTCTTCTGAAAATTTAGTCTAAATAGCAACCTTTATTTTGACCATTAAATAATACTCAGCAAAGGTTATGGTACAACCCATATTGTGGTAATCTATTAACAACATACCTTTGGAATCTCAAAAGATAAACTGTTTTCACTTTTTGACACATTTTAGCCTTTTGTCACCATTTGTTATGACTGATATTTTGTCTCTGACATTTAATGATGAGTCCTAATTTTACACAATGTTATGAAATATTGGGAACACATGTATGTGGTTTACAGACATAACCCTGCCACACAAAAGCTTTATAGTGGCCACAACTCCATGTAAAATGTGTCATATTGATTTTTTAATGTCTGGAGCAGTGAATGCAAAATCACACTTAAATTTAGCCGCCAGCTGAAAAATTCTTTCCTGTTGAATCTAGCTCCTATTTTATATTCATGTGAGTTGAACACTGTAAAATGCAGCTCTTTATCACAGTAGGTAATTCAAATACATAAAAGATATTAGTACATGGTTGTTCACAAAATCACCACAAAAAGCAGATAAGCATACATCTCTGCAGCTTCAGAGAATTTCAGCTGAAGGTTTATGCTTCCCTAAGCCATAATATTTTGGTCACGTGCTTGCTGTTTCTTTGTCAGGGCAAGAACTTTTAAAACATCACTTCTGTACCATGTGTATTGCATGTTATTTCATCTATAATCAGAGTGGAATAGTATATATCCTAAAGAAGAATGTATTTCTTTTCTAAGGTTGTAAAATCATGTGGATTTTTTGTTGTATTGACTACAGTGTATTAACTTTTAGCTGCTATTGAGTTGTTGTATGAATCTAAGCTTTTTATTTTTTCTCCAACTTAACACTTTGTTTCCAGACAAACAATAGTACCATAACCATTGAGACATAAAAATTTTATTTTTAATATTAGCTCCATGTAGCTTATATTTAAATCTAAGACAAGGAAAAAAGAAAATACAGCGAGAAAATTCAGACAACTTTAATTCAGTTTTGATGTTTTGCTGCAGGATCGTGGCATTCTGGCACAGTCATTTGGAAAACAGACAGAAGTTGGATACATTTTGAGTCTTGGCGTCAGCAAAGCTCATCGTCGTAATGGCATTGCATCGCTCCTGCTAGACAACCTCATTTCTCATCTTACAACACTGGAGCATTCAGATTGCAAGGCAATCTTCCTGCATGTGCTGACTACAAATTCAGCTGCCATTCACTTTTATGAGCATAGAAACTTCAGGTAAATCAGAAAATAATGCCTAACATTTCTTGCTGTAATGTCATATATCTGCTGCAATGCAAAGAGGTCCTTTTTTGTAGTTAAATAGTCAATGGTGGTATTATAGATTGGCAGGTTTGTTAAATTTTCACAAGTGATTGATATGTCCAGTAAGAAAGAAACAGTCAGTCCAAAACTGTTCCTCTCCTTTTTCATTCCTTCAACAGCTGTACATATACCCTACCCTTTTCCTTCATTATGATGAAGGAATGTTATAGTATTCCAAAGGCTCAAGACCCAGATGTATTTCTAAATTTGTGTATGTGATTTTGCTCATTTTTGCTATGATTAAGTACACACTCCTCTTCAGTATCACATATAGTTAACAACAGTTTTTTTACTTTGATTTTCAAAACTGTTTGCATTTGCATTTAGTGAAGCATTACAGGCAAGAATATATCTGGTAAATTATTACTGTCCAAAAGTTAGAAATAAATTAGTGTTACCAATAAATCAGTTACTCAAAATAGGAAAATTTTATTTAATGTTTTAAAAACTCATTTATCAAATTCCTAAGAAAATCAGACCTCTATATTTTCAGCAAATTATCAGAATAAGAAAATTTGCTTTTAGCAAGCTGTAAAATAGTGACAATTAAAATTTTATATTTCTGTGTCTTCTTTAAGAACATTGGGAAAGAGGAAGATACACGCGCATTTGTATTCACAAAATTTGGTTTGAATTTTTTGTTAGCCTCTACTTATTGAAATCTTAATGTATGTCCATTTATCATACCACGAGAGTTGTGTATCACCTAAAAAAAAAATTATCAGAAGGCACAAACCAGTCTCCTTAGCCCCACAGCTGTCATTCACTTTTATGAGCATAGAAACTTAAGGTAAATCAGAAAATAATGACTAACATTTCATGCTCTCTGCAATGCAGAGAGGTCCTTTTTTTGTAGTCTCAGCACTATAGGAAAAACAACAGATGCTGACGAACATTGCCAATCAAAAGGCGGCTGTACTGTAGTGAAGCCTAAATTTGTCCAGAAAACATGTGAAAAGTCAAAACAGCTAGTATATGGTAACCCATTGTACCTGTGTCTCTGAAAACATTCAGTTTAAATATACTGATGCCCATGTGTTACAAAGCTGCAGCCATCGCCAGGAGATGGCCCTCAGTCGGCAGAGATCTAAATGTGATTATAATGCTACACAACCAAGGATTGTTGATCTTAAAAGCATGAACAAAATACAGTGTCTTGCATGTATTTTAGTTTTGTAACGGTTGAGTATAAGATCACTTCTCCGAAGGTATTTCACTACTGTAGGATTGTGGTAATAAAATTTTTCTCTGATAAAGGGTACTGTAGATCTTGAATTTGAGAATCAAAATTTTCATCAGAGTCACTTAAGATTTTTATGTAGTTGTTGACTACATTGCTGAGTTGTTCAGAGATAACCATTAACTGCTCATTTCTGAGACACACATTAATTATTAAAGAAGTAAATTAATGTTTCCACTCTTAATAATGCTTTTCCTCTGTTTAATTACTGATACTTAAATTTTGTATTTATTGTAATGTAAATCTCTCAGTTCGTTTTAACTCAAATTACGTTATATAACTTTTCCTATTAACCAATTGTCATAAGTTAATAAAACCAAAGATAACTTGATACCCCAAGTTGACCATCATATTTAGACTCCAATTTTAATTCAAAACTCTTAATGTTTCACAAAATTTTACTTCTATTAGATAACTATGTATAATTTCAGGAAAAAGTTCTCCATTAGTAACTCAGTATATAACCACTGAATAAATTTTAACACTTCACAAAGTTTTATTTTGTGTTCTTTATATACTTGCTACTGACCATTTATTATTATATTTTAATTGACAGAGGCGTGTAATCAGACATGACTTAAGACATACTAAGCTTTGTTGATACATCATTTTAGTAACATCTTATATATTAAATTTGCTTTAATACTCAACAACAATATCTTGACATAGTTGGAAGCATCTCCTCACACTGTGTGGCTGTTGACTTGCCGAAAGTTGGCCTGGCATCTAAAAGCCAGCAAAGCAGCACCAGAAGACATCCATTTGGTACTTGAAAGAAACTAAAAACATGCACTTTTGTAGCATTTGCAAAACACATTTAATGTAATAAAATTGGTAATCATTTACTGAACAAAAGAACATAACCTACTGTACTGTATATTATGAGGGTGGTAAAATCCATAGTGAAATGGCTTCCAAGTTGAATCACTATATGGTGTAGCTATCTTTGTTAGTAAAACATGTCAGACACCAGTAACCAGTAGTAGTTGGTAGCTATCATCCATTTGAATTGTGATTCATACCTCACCATCACCTTGCAAACAGTTGCCGTAATAGTGCATTTGCCACAGGATAACGATATGTATCCTTTAACCTACTATCTAACAGTGCTATAAAATAAAATAAATAACTTCTTTCTGAAATCAGATATGAACTCCAGACAACTTCTGGAGGTATTTCCCAGACAATGGCAGATCATTTTGCTAAGTCTAGTACTGCTGAACTTCTAGTCCCAGCATCCCATCACCACCATGCATCTACAGGACGCTATGAATTGGACATCAGTTACAGTGATTCAGTATCCTATAACTACCTAACTGAAGCCCTTTTAGAACTAGGACGAGAAATTCTGCCTTATGCAAGACACTTTTTTTCTGTTTTGTTTCACCCAGACATGTTTCAGTACTTTTTGTGCTATCTTCAGTGGATTATTTTTTATTTTCTAACTGTAAAATTGTTGTTACATATTAACATTTAGTGAAGCTTTTGGTACATAATATTTACAACTGCATAAGGCAGAATTCCTCTTCCTATTTTCATAGCAAGTATGGACATAACAAGAACAAGAAGAACTGTAACACCACAAGATGATCTGTTTAAAACTATTTGATATAATGTTAGAGAAGGCAATAATTCATAGATGAGTTTGCAGTTCTTTTGTTCCTCCTCCTACACTGCAACAGTAATGTATCAGTTGCAACAACAATAACAACAACAGCAGCAACAACAACAACAAATATCAAATTGGCTACAGCTCTGAGTGTTCATTTTAACCATTCTTTTTGTCTCTTTAATTTATGTCTTTTGCTGTTTTCTTCTTCTTCTTCCATGTCTGGATGCACCAATTATATCTTCCCTTCCCAGTAATTAGCAATGTAGATTGCTTTGTCATTGACTTTCAAAATATCATCTTTAGTGCATGTTATAGACATATCTGGGCAGATCAGTAGGTGGTCCAAGTCCTGTATTGCTCCGCATTCACACCTATCACTATCACTGTAACCCCATTTAAATAGGTTTGATTTGCACCCAGTTACTGCAGTGCGCAGCCGGTTTAATGACCTCCAATTTGTAAAAGATAGTTGAAATCCTGTAGATCCCTCCTCAAGTAGTTCCATTGTGGAGTGTGGCACCATTTCTTCCCAAAGGGATAGCCGCCTTGCGACGGGCTTGGTGGGGAGCTCTTCAGTAGTTTCAATGACACTCCTGCGGGATTTCAGCTGGATACGTTGTTTTCGGTGCATATGCATCGGTTGTCGAGGATCATTCTTTTGTTTTGATCTTTCGATCTCGGCGGCTACTTGTCTGCGGATAGTGGGTGGTGCTATGCCTATGATGGGGTAAATGATGTCTGTGGGAGTTGGTTTGAGGCATCCTGTGGCAATACGTACAGTTTCGTTTACGGCGATGTCAACTTGCTTAGTGTGAGCAGAGTTCCTCCAAACTGGCGCTGCATATTCGGCTGCTGAGATACTCAGCACCAGACCCGTGGTGCGCAAAACATGTGGTTGAGCTCCCCACGATGAACCTGTTAGCTTCCGCAGTATGTTGTTCCTGGCACAGACCTTTTTTTTAGTGTTGTGACAGTGCTGCTTAAAAGTATAGTGCTCTGTCCAATGTTACTCCCAGGTATTTTGGGCTGTTTGTTTGTTTCAGCTTTTCCCCTTGCCACATGACTCGGAGTTTCTGTTTGGCTTGTTTGTTCCTAAGATGGAAGGTGGATACTTGAGATTTACTAGGGTTTGGTTTGAGATTATTGCCGTCGTAATAGGTAGCAAGTTCTGTTAAGGCTCCTGTGAGATTCTCCTCCATTTGTTCAAAGGTTTTATCCTGTGTGGCCACTGCTGCATCATCAGCATATATGAACATTCGTGTCTGGTGGCTGATGGGAAGATCATTGGTATAGATGTTAAATAGTATTGGAGCCAAGACACTACCCTGTGCAAGTCCATTTTTCTGTGTCCTCCATCGGCTGTTTTTAGATTGTAAGGTTACATAGCATACATTGCACGAACATAGAAAGGGTGTAGTCCTTAGTAACATTATACACTTTCTGGGTAAGCAACTTATGGTTAACTGTGTCATATGCAGCACTGAGATCCAGGAATGCGGCCCCAGTTACTTCTCCTCTCTGATAGCCATCTTCGATGTACTGTGTGAGATTAAGGATTTGGCCACAGCATGATTTTCCTGGTCGGAATCCAGCTTGTTCATTAATGAGGGCTTTGTCCACATAATCAGCTATGCGTTTCAGGATCATTCGCTCCAGCACTTTAAATAAATGACAAAGCAGTGAGACAGGCTGGAAATTTTTAGCTTCAGCTGGGTCTTTCCCTGGTTTTAGTAACGCAATAACCCGAGCTTTCCTCCACAGTTTAGGAATTTGCATTGTTGTAATACAGTTATTCATTAGCTCTAGGATCCATGCTTGTACTCCTGGTCCAAAATGTTTAATTTGCTCAGATCTCAGATCGTCGAGGCCAGCGGCCTTATTGTTTTTCAAATCGTTGATGGCATCTTGTAGCTCCTGAATGAAGAATGGGTGAGCTAGGAAGCTAATCTTCTCGTTCAATTTTCTTTTAATTTTGCCATTCCTCATCTTCCTTTTAGTTTTTCCATTCATGAGTAGTTGGTGAGCTATCTGATTAGTGTAACTTCACTGTAATTTGGTTGTGGTTCTGTTGGGTCATTGTTGAGACTTTTGACCAGTTTCCATGCCTTCCTACTGCTGTGCTTCATGTCCATCTCTTGTAAGAGGTTACACCACTTTTCCTTTCTTGCTTCAGAGATACCAGACATCAGTACCTCACCTGCCTGGATCGTTTCCTCTGAGAAGGGGTCCTTATTGTACAGTTCTTCATACTTTTTCAGAGCTTCCTTGCTGCTACCATTGAGTCCAGCGATATACTGGGTGCGGCACCCTCTAGGTATCTGCCGTCGAGAGATTTTCTTGACAAGGTCTATAAAAGTTTCATATGATTGTATCTCTGGTTTAATTTCCAGGATCTCCTTATCAAGGTCCTCTGTGAAAGTTCGCAATGAGCTTTTTTGAAATTGAAGCGTCTCTCGAAGGGCATTACATCTGATTTGATTACTGCAGTAATGCAGCAAGTTATTGCTCTGTGTTGCGATCTTGGAATTGGGTCCTCGATTTGCTTTACAGTTTGCAAGGATACCTTTTCGGAGACAAAGATGTTATCTGGATTATATCCTCGTTTCCATCTTCTGCTGTTAAACGATGCAGGCAACTTTGGGTCATGTATCAATTTCAGTTTAGCCTGGTCTGCCCAGGTCTCCAGCATTTCACCATCATCATTTGTCTCTTTATAACTCCATGTGAGACCGTGACAGTTAAAATCTCCTAGTACAACTTTAACGTTTTTTGAATGGAAATTTCCAGGCTCCGTAAATTTGAACCTCGCGCTGGGTGGTTTGTACACGGATGTTACAGTACATGAATGTAGCTCAATAGTTAAAATTTCTATATTTTCTTCGCAGGTCAGAGCACAGGAGCATACGTCTAAGTTCGGTTTCACAAATATAGCACTTCCATACCTTTCGCGTGGTCTCTCAAGAACTAATTTCATGCCTTGTATTTTTGGTCTATGGCTAGTTGGTGCTCTGCGTGTTTCTCGTAACACTAAAACATCACAGTTGTTTCGTTTGCACATGTCAGATAATAAAATTACTTTATGTACAGATAAGCCTTCAATATTGCAGGAAGTTGTCACTAGTGATGGTCTTGATAAAGGCCTTTTTTGAGTCTCTTCAGAGAGTTGTTTTGTCATCTTTGGTTCTGCAGATGATGAACACTGTCCTAACTTCCATAGATTTGAGAAAGTTTCTGGGTCTTAGTCTAACGGTTTGGACGACTTAAAAGTGTTGAAGTATGTATGCAAACTTCCACTTCTTTAACGAGATGACTTACTTGAGATGTTCGGCCGACCTTCCTTGCTGGTTAGCCTGCCGCTGCAAACTCTCTTTCTCTTCTCTGAAGTATTTTGCTAGTTACAGGAATTTCTCAAGACTTTTGCTACTTATAAAAATAAGTAGACGTACAAAGTTTCATTTGATTCAACCAACAATGTATATTTGAAATTCAGACATTTTACAAAATCCCACTCTTCACATAAATAAACATAGGTTAGTATGTCTCTCGTGTGTCGAAACGCCAGGAACAAAGTTAATTTACGTGTAAGAGAAGGTTGGCTTAATAACCATGTCCTTTCTAAACATGAATCTTAATATACGTCTTCCCTTCACCAAGGCTAAGACAAAAGGTTCTTTTTTTTTCCCACGTTACTATAACAATAGTCAAAACACAATTAGAACAGAGTAGGATAAACATTCCATGGTTCTTCTGTCCACTTTCACTAAACTTCCATTGATCGACCGACAAGTACTTGTCAGTGCTGTTGAACCACTGCCTCTACATTCTGCCCATGACTCATTTCCAACCTGCACACACAAACATATGATGTGCAGTCGGTAGGATTCCACTTCCTTAAACTCATATCTAAAATCCGATGGTCGTCACTCTGCCCGTTAACACAGAATGTTAATGTCCCTGGCGGATATATGACACCGCCTGGGTCCCATGGATCTGATATTAATTTTTCTTGTGCACTGGCAGACCAGTAATTCTCATTAAATTTCTTGTGGAAGTCTCCCCAAGAAGAAAAATTCTCAATATTTACGGTTCCCTATTCTGAGGCTTGTCCTAATAGGAATCCCACAGCAAATGCAATCTTTTTAGAATCTTTTCAATTCTTTGGCAAAGCTTGATTGAATTTTTTCAAAAAATGGGTTGGATGTACATCCCCGTGTGGCTTAAATTTAGGAAATTGCCTGGATAATCCTGAATTAGGCCCCCATTGTAGATCAGTCATTACTTCACTAGTTAATACTGCATTATGCGAAGTTACCTCTTTGTCTACTTTATTCTGGATAAGTTTGAATTTTTTCCACAGGACATCTATAACTTTCTTGGTATCACTAAGTTCAAAAGATAGAATAGGAGATACGTTTCCGGATGTTACTTTCTCAGAAACTTTCTGATCTATAAGTTCTTTCACCTGTTCCTCCAAACTATTTATATTTATGATATCAGAGTTCACTAATTTCTCTTTGAAGTTCCTTTCACATTATCTACTCTTGTACTAACACCTGCAATTTGCAATTGGCATTAAATTATCTTGCTTATCAACACTCTGTTTCAAAGTACTCAACCCTTGCTTTACAGCATTGAATTTAACATTGCACACATTTTCAAAGGATACTAACTTTTGATTAATCTCTGATTCTACACTATTACATTTGTCTTCAATATTCAATTCTAGCCTTTTTTTTTTTTTTTTTTTTTTTTTTTTTTTTTTTTTTTTTTTTTTTTTTTTTTTTTTTTTAAAAAATCCTGAAATTGATCATTCTGTTTCTGACTAAAGTCAGTGAACAGTTGATTTACATGAATGTTCAAGGAAATAGTTAATTCATTCTTTAAGTCTAATTTCAGATTCTCTAATTTACTATTTAAGGCGTCGAATTCAGTTTTTAAAGCATCCATGCCTTCGCGTAGATTACTAAATTCTCTGCTTTGTGAGTCAACCTTGGCATTTAACAAACCTAGATTAGTCGCTTGACTGTTTAAAGTTTTGCTCTGGGTATTTAATTGAGAATGTACTGAGTCTAGTATTTCACTTAGTTCTTTAGCATTTTGAGCATTTAAAGCTGCACTCTGGGCATTTAATTGAGCATTTACTGATTCTAGTTTTTCACTTAGAGTTGCATTTTGAGTTTGGATTAAATTTACTAACTCATACCATTCAGGCACTTCCTTACTAACTTTCATAGCCATAGCTGGTTCTTCAGTTTCCTCGACTTGCTGTACATTATTCATATTCCTATAGGCTTTAGACTTTGTGAGCCTTTAATGCTAATTGTAATTATACTAAATACACAGTAAAGTTTCACTCCACAGTATTCTGTCGCACTTCTTATTCTAGTAATTAAGTTTTGTTTCATGCTCACTCAGCATAGAGTTCTCACTGCGTAGGTGAGCAGATGTGGAAGCAGGTCAGCATCAGTGAACAGCAACTGCTGCCGGCGGTGTCGGATGTTGGTTTCTGTGTCTGCGTCCCCGCGATGCATGTGAGAGCTGTATACTCCCCACACTGAATCTTCTTAGTCAGACTGTTCTAGGCGTATTTCTTCTTAGTCTAATACATCGAGCTTTTCTCCTTATTATGCTCAGTTGCTATGGCAACACATGATAGCTTTTCCTCCCATTTTTGTCTCGAAATTCCTGTTTTCTTCTGTCCTTTCACACAGGTCACCACGTTCTAACACTTTGTGCAGGTGCTGTTGACTGTGCAGTTGAGCGCCCCACAAACTGAACATCATCATCATCATCATCACATTTGCACTTAGAATTATTGCACATCTTGGGGACAAATGTCTGCTTGTGACTGTGTTTATGCGGATGGATATGTGTGTGTGTGCGAGTGTATACCTGTCCTTTTTTCCCCCTAAGGTAAGTCTTTCCGCTCCCGGGATTGGAATGACTCCTTACCCTCTCCCTTAAAACCCAAATCCTTTCGTGTTTCCCTCTCCTTCCCTCTTTCCTGACGAGGCAACCGTTGGTTGCGAAAGCTAGAATTTTGTGTGTTTGTTTTTGTGTCTATCGACCTGCCAGCGCTTTTTATATATATATATATATATATATATATATATATATACACACACACACACACACACACACACACACTCCTGGAAATGGAAAAAAGAACACATTGACACCGGTGTGTCAGACCCACCATACTTGCTCCGGACACTGCGAGAGGGCTGTACAAGCACACGCACGGCACAGCGGACACACCAGGAACCGCGGTGTTGGCCGTCGAATGGCGCTAGCTGCGCAGCATTTGTGCACCGCCGCCGTCAGTGTCAGCCAGTTTGCCGTGGCATGCAGAGCTCCATCGCAGTCTTTAACACTGGTAGCATGCCACGACAGCGTGGACGTGAACCGTATGTGCAGTTGACGGACTTTGAGCGAGGGCGTATAGTGGGCATGCGGGAGGCCGGGTGGACGTACCGCCGAATTGCTCAACACGTGGGGCCTGAGGTCTCCACAGTACATCGATGTTGTCGCCAGTGGTCGGCGGAAGGTGCACGTGCCCGTCGACCTGGGACCGGACCGCAGCGACGCACAGATGCACGCCAAGACCGTAGGATCCTACGCAGTGCCGTAGGGGACCGCACCGCCACTTCCCAGCAAATTAGGGACACTGTTGCTCCTGGGGTATCGGCGAGGACCATTCGCAACCGTGTCCATGAAGCTGGGCTACGGTCCCGCACACCGTTAGGCCGTCTTCCGCTCACGCCCCAACATCGTGCAGCCCGCCTCCAGTGGTGTCGCGACAGGCGTGAATGGAGGGACGAATGGAGACGTGTCTTCTTCAGCGATGAGAGTCGCTTCTGCCTTGGTGCCAATGATGGTCGTATGCGTGTCTGGCGCCGTGCAGGTGAGCGCCACAATCAGGACTGCATACGACCGAGGCACACAGGGCCAACACCCGGCATCATGGTGTGGGGAGCGATCTCCTACACTGGCCGTACACCACTGGTGATCGTCGAGGGGACACTGAATAGTGCACGGTACATCCAAACCATCATCGAACCCATCGTTCTACCATTCCTAGACCGGCAAGGGAACTTGCTGTTCCAATAGGACAATGCACGTCCGCATGTATCCCATGCCACCCAACGTGCTCTAGAAGGTGTAAGTCAACTACCCTGGCCAGCAAGATCTCCAGATCTGTCCCCCATTGAGCATGTTTGGGATTGGATGAAGCGTCGTCTCACGCGGTCTGCACGTCCAGCACGAACGCTAGTCCAACTGAGGCGCCAGGTGGAAATGGCATGGCAAGCCGTTCCACAGGACTACATCCAGCATCTCTACGATCGTCTCCATGGGAGAATAGCAGCCTGCATTGCTGCGAAAGGTGGATATACACTGTACTAGTGCCGACATTGTGCATGCTCTGTTGCCTGTGTCTATGTGCCTGTGGTTCTGTCAGTGTGATCATGTGATGTATCTGGCCCCAGGAAGGTGTCAATAAAGTTTCCCCTTCCTGGGACAATGAATTCACGGTGTTCTTATTTCAATTTCCAGGAGTGTGTGTGTGTGTTATATATATATATATATATATATATATATATATATATTTAAAAAGAAAGATGATGAGACTTACCCAACAAAAGCGCTGGCAGGTCGATAGACACACAAATAAACACAAACATACACACAAAACTCTAGCTTTCGCAACCAATGGTTGCCTCGTCAGGAAAGAGGGAAGGAGAAGGAAAGACAAAAGGATTGGGTTTTAAGGGAGAGGGTAAGGAGTCATTCCAATCCCGGGAGCGGAAAGACTTACCTTAGGGGGAAAAAAGGACAGGTTTACACTCGCACACACACACATATGTGTGTGTGTGCGAGTGTATATATATATATATATATATATATATATATATACACACAGGCAACAGAGCATGCACAATGTCGGCACTAGTACAGTGTATATCCTATATCCACCTTTCGCAGCAATGCAGGCTGCTATTCGCCCATGGAGACGATCGTAGAGATGCTGGATGTAGTCCTGTGGAACGGCTTGCCATGCCATTTCCACCTGGCGCCTCAGTTGGACCAGCGTTTGTGCTGGACGTGCAGACCGCGTGAGACGACGCTTCATCCAGACCCAAACATGCTTAATGGGGGACAGATCCGGAGATCTTGCTGGCCAGGGTAGTTGACTTACACCTTCTAGAGCACGTTGGGTGGCACGGGATACATGCGGACGTGCATTGTCCTATTGGAACAGCAAGTTCCCTTGCCGGTCTAGGAATGGTAGAACGATGGGTTCGATGACGGTTTGGATGTACCGTGCACTATTCAGTGTCCCCTCGGCGATCACCAGTGGTGTACGGCCAGTGTAGGAGATCGCTCCCCACACCATGATGCCGGGTGTTGGCCCTGTGTGCCTCGGTCGTATGCAGTCCTGATTGTGGCGCTCACCTGCACGGCGCCAAACACGCATACGACCATCATTGGCACCAAGGCAGAAGCGACTCTCATCGCTGAAGACGACACGTCTCCATTCGTCCCTCCATTCACGCCTGTCGCGACACCACTGGAGGCGGGCTGCACGATGTTGGGGCGTGAGCGGAAGACGGCCTAACGGTGTGCGGGACCGTAGCCCAGCTTCATGGAGACAGTTGCGAATGGTCCTCGCCGATACCCCAGGAGCAACAGTGTCCCTAATTTGCTGGGAAGTGGCGGTGCGGTCCCCTACGGCACTGCGTAGGATCCTACGGTCTTGGCCTGCATCCGTGCGTCGCTGCGGTCCGGTCCCAGGTCGACGGGCACGTGCACCTTCCGCCGACCACTGGCCGCAACATCGATGTACCTTACCCCACGTGTTGAGCAATTCGGCGGTACGTCCACCCGGCCTCCCGCATGCCCACTATACGCCCTCGCTCAAAGTCCGTCAACTGCACATACGGTTCATGTCCACGCTGTCGTGGCATGCTACCAGTGTTAAAGACTGCGATGGAGCTCCGTATGCCACGGCAAACTGGCTGACACTGACGGCGGCGGTGCACAAATGCTGCGCAGCTAGCGCCATTCGACGGCCAACACCGCGGTTCCTGGTGTGTCCGCTGTGCCGTGCGTGTGATCATTGCTTGTACAGCCCTCTCGCAGTGTCCGGAACAAGCATGGTGGGTCTGACACACCGGTGTCAATGTGTTCTTTTTTCCATTTCCAGGAGTGTATATATATATATTTTACCAAACAGGAAAGCGCTGGTAGATGGGCACAATAAAAAACACACAAACACACACACAAAATTTCAAGCTTTTACAACCAACGGTTGCTTCGTCAGGAAAGAGGGAAGGAGAGGGAAAGATGAAAGGATGTGGGTTTTAAGGGAGAGGGTAAGGAGTCATTCCAATCCTGGGAGCGGGAAGACTTACGTAGGGGGGGGAAGAAGGACAGGTATACACTCGCGCACGCACACACATATCCATCCACACATATACAGACACAAGCAGACATTTGTAATACTTGTGTCTGTATATGTGTGGATGGATATATGTGTGTGTGTGTGTGTGTGTGTGTGTGTGTGTGTGTGTGTACGAGTGTATACCTGTCCTTTTTTCCCCCTAAGGTAAGTCTTTCCGCTCCCGGGATTGGAATGACTCCTTACCCTCTCCCTTAAAACCCACATCCTTTGATCTTTCCCTCTCCTTCCCTCTTTCCTGACGAAGCAACCGTTGGTTGCGAAAGCTTGAAATTTTGTGTGTCACAAGGTCAACATCCTAATCTGAACCTCCAGATAAGGAGTAAACCTGACAGTCACACCCCAAATTAGCAAGTCTGCTTAAGAGGTAACACGTTTGGGACACTCAAAATGTCAGGAGTGTGAGGGTGGCATAGAAATCGGAACAGTAGGCACCTGGCCCTCCACCAGTGAGGCAAGGGTGCAAAGGAAGTCCACATTCTGAATTATAAATTCCTGCATCAGCTCCTCTTGCTGCTCCTTCTGTAGACACAACTGTTCGTGGCACCACTGCAGAAATGCTGGATCCGTGCTGACCAAGTGAATAGTAGGAAAAGGGGAAAGAAAATGCAGGGGTGTAACAGGCATAAGAATGTCCTTTGACACCACTTTAGTAGCTGCTCTGGTGTGAGAACCCTAGTCCACTATATGGTCAGTGCGGATACTTCACGGGTCGGTGGTGACTCCATAATATCTGGGAGACAGTACCCCATAGGAGGGAAATGAATGTGCTGTGCTAGTCAATATATGCAAGCAGACAGTCCGAAACTGCATAGAGAACACAGGAAGAACTCAGAGCATGGTTGGCAAGGACAGCTAATGCCGAAACACTTGGCACAACACATGGCACGATATGTAAGCACTGGCATGCCCAGCCTATTCCCACTCACAGTTAAACACCTCTGCCCCCTACCACATGTGGCATGCACCCTGCATAGTCAGGTTTTCGCACTATTCTGCTATGCTACCCATACCAATTTGTCTGCGTCTGTCTTGATGTCTGCTGGTGGGTATACTAAAACTAATCTGGGATAGAAGTTAAAGTATTGAGATTGCTCTACCATTGTCATCTTCCCAGTGAATTATCTTGCTTCATGATTTCCTTAAGAACTGTTTCTGCAAATAATTGTTAACTGAAGTTTAATAGCCACCAAATGCATTCATGCAGCTTATCTAATTTCAGCATAAGGTGTGTCCAGTGGGCTTCTTATTCTGTCTTTCTTACCTTAAAGGAGCTTAATTCCATGTGCATCCATAGTTTTTTCACTTTGGCAACAACTAATTGTTCCGTGCTCGACTTCTGACCACTGAAATTCAGTTTATGCAGCTAGATATATTAAAATGCTTGTGCAGACAAGCCATTTAAGTCTATATACTAATATAAAAACTTTAAATGTAAATTTTTAAAACCAGTTGGGTATATTAAACTTACTGGAGGATATGTTAAAAACATCTTTCCAGATTACAAATTTCTAGTTGTTCACCAACTGCTTTCACTATTTCATCTCTCGAAGCCGCCCATGAATTTTCTATTGTATTCCATTCAGCAGTTCTCTTTTGTCATTTCCTAATGCTGCCTTTGAAACTCTTTACAGGGTGTGGTTTGTTTCCACATTTGTAGATTCCATTTCATTAATTTCCTATCTTTCTGGAATTTTGTCACCCATAGTGTATATTTCATAACTAATTAATTATGATCAGAGTCTTCATCTGCTCTTGGAAATGTTTTCCAGTTCAAAATCTAGTTTTCTAGGACTGTATCTTAGAAGTATATAATCTATCTGAAACTTTCTGATGTCTGCAGGTCTCTTCCACATACGCAGTTGTCTTTCTTGATTATTTTGCAATGTGTTAGCAGTTGTTAAATTTCTCTGTGCAAAATTCTTATATGCAGCTTCCCCTTTCAATCATTTCCCTCAGTCACATTCTACCAGTATTTTTCCTTCCCTTACATTTTCCATTGTCACATTCTAGCCCCTACACTATTAAATTTAGCTATACTGTATCCGAACATGGAAGCAGAATTGCAGCAAAAGCCAGCATCATGCAGGAATTTGCAAAACAGTACTTCAGAAGACATAGAGTTTAATTTGATTCCCAGTCCAGCTTAAGATTTTATTCTCTGATAAAATAGAACTGCCAGGGCTGGCCAAACAGTACACACAGCTCAGTGGATCTGTGGTTTCACTCTGCTTGGCAGTGCTCACCACAGTATCGCAAACTACTCAGTCACTTAACTTTTGAATTGTGCTGGATGAGTGTCTGTCTGTTGCTGTGTGACTAGTGCTAATAGACGTCAATAGGTAGCTACATGACTGAAACCTCAAACCATTCATACATGCTTAAACAAAGCATAGTAAGTACCCTGTTGTTCCATATTTTGCTGTGACCTCAATGAATATTTTTACAAAAGTAATGTACCTTCAAGCTAATGCAGACTCACCTTTATTGTTTGAAAAATTGAGATGTGTTACAAAACACTCCTAGCACTCATGCAAGCTATTTTAAGAAACACTCCAGTCAAAGTCCAGTTCATGCAGTGTCAAGAGTCCCTCCAGTAACTGACAGAGTTCACAGAGGAAATCTATAAAACAAACCAAATGACTGAGTGGCACACACTTCCACTGCTTGAATTAAAACTGCCTCACACTGGCCATGGGCTCGCTTATAAAGAGGATTCGTCAGAGGGCATTCCTGGTGACAAATGTTTTCTGATTAGTGGTACTATGGTGGTCAACAGTAATGTTGTGCCAGTGCTAGTTGGTTTCTGCAGTAAAATCAGGTGGTGCCATTCTACCATGTTTCATCACAGTCCATGGGCATCACTGTGGACAGATGGGGCAGGACAGGCTTGATAGAAGTTGCATGATCTGCAACAGGAGCAAAGGGTAATCCAGGGACAGGGTACCAGGCAACTGCTGACCTAGGCAGTAGAAATGAATTTGAGTTTGATGGCGCCACAGAAGGCCATGGATGAAACCATAGTGAGCAGCATTCATCATGTGGATCCAGGTTGGATGACATCCAAACTCACAGGCCAGCACTGGAATACCCCACCTGGAAGTTACAGGCCTTGCCGACAACGTGTGCTGGCAGTGGGTGCAGTATGTCCAAGAGGACATGCCAGGCTGCAACCTTCCATTGGGGTGGTCTCGTAAATTCTCAAAAACTATTGAGGATATTAAGTGCAATGGTACTCCTCAGTTCCTAGCAGAACTGGGCCTTGAGAGTGTGGATAAAGCATTTTGCATGACTTGGAGGCTGGATGAAAGAGCGTGGTATGAAGGTGTTGAATCCCTTTACAGGCACAAAACTGTTTGAAGTCATGTGAGCTAAATGTGATCCCAGCATCTGAAGCCAAAGTGCATGGGGTACTTACAAGGACAAAAAGTTTTCCCAAGGCCACAGTAGAAGGGCAGAAGTGACCTGGGACATGTAGAACACAAAAGACAACTGAGAAAAGGAATCTGTCACAGCCTACCACATGGAGCCCAAAAATGGGCTCACAGCTCTGCAGCACTGGGCCAGGGAGAACACTGCTGGGGAGGTGTAGCTTGATGGGCCTTGCAAGCAGAACATTGACAGACAAAGTCCGCAGTGTTCGAGGTAGTACTACGCCAGAATACTTGTTGCACCAAACTTTCCATTTGTGATGTGGCCTAATGGACGATGTGCAGGAGGTGCAGCACTTGTGGCTGAAGAGAGTGAAGAATCAGGACACACCAGTGGTTTTCGTCTGAAACCCACTAGCATTTGAATTCACCAGGACCATCAAAGGAGAAAACAAGGTCCAGGAGGTGCATCCAGCCACTTGTGTTGCACCAAGTAAGTGAGACAGTGTAATGATGGGTCCTTGTCAGTGGTGGCTGCAACATTGTGTATGTTTAGGGAAAAGCTGAAATGGCTGAATCCAGATATCAATCAACCTGGAAACACACCAATTTGTGTTGGTAAAAATCTGGCTTGTGTCTCATGAGGAATCAGGACAATACATTCACATTTATGTGTAACACAGCTGTCTGATAGTGGATACAACAGTGGAAATTAGGCTAGTACAACACCCAGTACCCTGCATTGGTCCGCTGTGGTAAACAATGCTTTGGGGAAAATATGGTGAGCACCAGTCAGTGGTCAATGACAAGGTGAAATTTATGTACATAATAAAGGAATAATTTAAATTTGTGGAGTGTGTAGATGATTGCAAGGGCCTTCCTTTCTGTTTGAGAGTAGTTTTGCTCGGGGGGGGGGGGGGGGGGGGGGTGTTTATCTGATAAGCATATGCAGAAGAGAGTACTCTGTTCCATCAGGGTGTCTGTTTATGGGACAGGGCTGTGCCAATTGTTAGGGGGTCAAATCAGCCACTAACACTTGCAGCAGGTGGGGGGAGACATGTTTTGAAGCACAGTGCCTAGTTAAGGTGATGTTTCAAAGCCTGGAAAACTTGTTGACAGTGAAATGACCATTCAAAACTTGCACTATCTTCATATCTGGTTCAGTGGATAAGACAATAATGTTCCATTGCTTTGAGTCAATTGGCTGTTTGCACAGGTTGATTTGACTCCTTTTGCTGCCAGACTCTTGAACAAGAGCTCAAACTGGTGAAGTGGCCATCTAGAGTTGCACCTGTAACGAAGATATCATTGAGGTATGGGGGACAGTTTGGAATACTTAATAGAAATTTATCCATAAACCTCAGAATATAGCAGGGGCTGATGAGTTTCATTAAGGCAACCAGTTATAATGATAGAGCCCATATGATGTATTGAGCAGTAGATAAGCGTGTGATGCTGCATCCAAGGGAATTTGAAAATATGCTTCAAAGAAGTCTATTTCATTGAATAAAGTACTGTGGTCTAATTGTAGAAAGAGTTCATTGAGGCTCAGACAGCGGTAAGTTTCCACTTCATCTTGTGCACTTATTTTCATTTTAAAGTCATCACAGAGTTTCAAATTCCCATTGGACTTCCATACTGCTACCAGTGGAGTAGCTCATTGAGTGTGTGAAATAGATGTTAATACATATTCAGTAGTGAAACTGTACAGTTCTATTTTGAGAATACCCTTAGATCTAGTGGCACTGTATGAACTTTGAAGAACTGTGGGGTAGGTGTTGCCTTAAGCATGATGTGAGCTTTTAAATCACTTGCCTTTCCAATCCAAGTGAGAAGATTTGACCACATTTTTCACAGAAAGTCTTTAGCATAGTGCAAAGTCCTTCAGATTGAATGGTATGTGCTGCTTCAGGAACTGGAAACCCAAAAGTGTGGAAAGAATGTACCTCAAAAACATTGTTCGCTTTGGGATCAGGTGGCTCAAGAAAATTTATTGAATGGGTGATTTCATTTAAATGAGCAAAACTGAAATTATTCCTAACAATCACATGTGATGGGTCCGTAGGCCCAAAGTTTTGTCCCTGCAACATATCCTTTAGTCTTATAACACACTGGCCTTAATCTTCACTAGTCCCTGTCTTCTACCGGTCTATCCCCTTCCTTGCTCCTACTACATCCCTGCACACATCTTGTATCCTCCCAGTGCACACGCATGGTCCTTTCTCCTCTGTTTCTCTACACTCCTCATCCCCCTCCCCCCTCCTTCTCACCCTGCAGAGCCTCTTGATGTTACATGTAGTAGCCCATTATCTTATCATCATCACATCCCTGCATGCTCCCTCAGGCAGCACTAGCATCTTCCACCATTCCTATCCTGCTATCCCTCTCCCTCCCCATCCCACACCTCTTCTGTAGCCCACTATCCACCCAGCAAAGATCACAGCTATCCTCAGAGGCAACCACATTCAGTCAATGGCACCCAGAGACAACAGTGGTCTTGTATGTGTGAGTTCCAAATGTGTGTGTGTTTTATTTTGTCTGTGTCTGATGAAGAACTTAGTAAAATAGCAAATAAACAAATAATATCTAGTAGTCTCTTTTCATTGTGCCTGTCTGCCACTCATAGCCTTATCTGTATGGTGAGTAGTGTGATAATCTGTCCTTTCAGATCTGTGAAAATATTCTTGGCAGTTCAACTTACTGTCGGATTCATTAGTGGCTCTAGTTTCTGTATCAGTTGATACCATTCAGGATTTCCTGACAAGAATATGACCCTTTGTCTTCTCATGTTGGAAATTTGGCAACCTGTAAAATCTAACTGCAATTTTTGCCAGTAAGTCTCCCACTCTTCACTTTTTTCATTAAATAATAGAAAAACCATAAACATGGATGGTATGGAAGACATATTTGCTATATTCACTAATGTTTGCACTGGCTCTAATATTGCTGTTGTTAGCACTTGATGGCCTTATGCGGTTTGAGTTAGTAGTTGTAGTTATTCCATGATTGAAAAAAATCTCACTTAAGATTGTTCAAAGTCTGATTTGCATATCACTTGTCTTGTATAGGTTATTTATACTCAGAACTAATGGAGACACACCAAGTTTATTTGATAAACTGAGATATGTTACAGAACCATCCTTGGAACTGTACAAGCAGCTTTAAGTAAGGAATCCCATAAAAAAATCAGTTCATGCAATCTCAGAGTCCCACAAGTAACTAACAGAGTCTGGAAAGTAAACACCCATAAACTAAACCAGTAGACCGATCAGCATGTACTTCCACTGATTGAATAACAACTGGCTTGCACCATCTTCTGGAGATGAGCACCATCTGGGTAGTGATGCAACAGCAGTTGACAGTAATTTTGCACCAGCTAATAGGTTTCCATACTGATGTTGGGTGGCGCCACTACAGATATTATGGCTGTCATTTGTACTTTGTGATTATCATGATCAAGTACATGCATGGTGGTAGATGCCTAACCACACAGGGATCTCACTGTTGGAGCAGCAAACTCACCACACATGCCAAGGAATATGTGCAGTCATGGCTGGGGCACAGGGACTCCGGCAAAGGTGTATTGGCCAAGTAACGGTTCCTGTGGGTGGGTGAGACCCATGGGGAATGCCCTTGTTTGAAGTGGGTAGTACCATGGCAGAAGACTTGCACTTGAAGCGAGTTAAACTTTCTTCTGCTTGTGGCCACACAGCCTCATTAGTCTCTTCAGATGGTAACACTTATTACAATGGAGAGAGATATGATCCCAGAATGATTCCTTTCCTGGCTAGACCGTGGGAGGAATATAAGGCTCAGAAACAAGGGGTGAAATGCTCCTCCCAGTACTTAGTTTGTTCTGTGACCAACAGGGATTCCCTTTTGCCTACAAACCCACGTTTCTTCGCTGAACACCTCGAGGACATTTTTGGGGAAGTAGCAGCAATTTCAGAAATGAAAAGTGGCTCTTGATTAAAATGGCCTACCCTCCTCAGTCACAAGCATTCCTCACTGAGTGGGATGACATTCCTGTGAATATAACTCCCCACAACAGTATCAGTGTGGCACAGGGTATCATCTTAATCTTACATCTGACTGATGATGAGTTTGGACTGACATGTTATGCATTTTGCCCATTATGTCCAATGGGTACCAGAGGACAGTAGGATTGATACTGTAGCCTTCATGTTGACCTATCAAGGTGACAGTATATCAGTGCGATATGAAGCATTATGTTCCTCCTACCATGCAGTGCTACAAATGCATGAGAATGGGCATATGTCCTCACCTTGCAACATCAGCCCCATCTGTAGGGATTGTGGACGGCAGTTGCACATGAAAGCTCCTTGTGCCCTTCCCCTGTCTGTATCACTTGTACCCATTCGTCTGCTACTGCTTTCCCCAGACACCCTTTGGGGGTCATCGGCTCCCCACCCACCAGGGATGTCATCCCCAACACCCAGTTGAAGAAACAACACCCTCCTCCAGCATCTCTTACCACGAAAGGGTCCTTCAGGACACTCCCTTCCCAGGATTTTGCTGATCAGCAAGTGGATGCCAGCTAGTGGCAGAAGGAGCCACAGGTTACAGGTCATTGGACTTTGCATTCCCCCTCTGTCCAGAATCTGGGGCAGACAAGTCCTCCAAGAAGAAGGTGGTTCCAGTAGACACCATGCCACCGAGCTCTACCTGTTCTGCCTCTTGTCTTTCTGTCTTTGAAGTGGCATCCCTGGTGGCCCCTGTGTCCCATACCCTCCCCTCCCCCCCCCCCCCTCATCCACACACACACACACACACACACACACACACACACACATATCTTGGTTCAGAACCAATGTGTATGGATGCCGTTATCTACGCAACTGGTGGCAGCAGGTGGCCTTGAGATGTGACCTGCCTCCTTGGTCACTTCGTGTCCCCACAGGATATTGATAGCATGATCCTCCAGTGGAACTGTAGCAGTTTTTTCTGCCATATGGCCGAGCAATGTCATCCCTTATGCATTTCCCTTTTTCTTACATCACCCTTCAGGAAACATGGTTCCCATCAATGTGGACTCCTTCCATTCGCAGCTATCAGGGCTATTTTAAGAATGAACTAGTGTTGGGCAGTGTTTACACTTACATTATGTCTGCAGTGAACACATGCACTGTAGCTGTTCGTGTGAGGATGTCTCTAGAATTTATCGTCTGTAATGTGTGTCTTCCTCCCCACAGAGTTTCCTAAGCTCCCCATCCTTCCTTATATTGGGTGATTTCAATGCCCACCACCCTTTGTGGGCTGGAACGTTGACCACTGACTGCAGTAAAGCTGTTGGAAACTTGCTCACAGAGCTCTATCTTTGCCTCTTGGATACTAGTGTTCCCACACACTTCATTGTGACATATGGGTTTTATTCAGCCATCGATCTTTGCATTTGCAGCTCATCCTTCTCTTGGAGAGTGCATGATGACCTGTGTGACAGTGATAATTTTCCGTTTGTCTTGACCCTCCCTTGATTCACTCTCCTGGGTGCCACACAGATGGGTTCTGAACAGAACTGATTGGGATGCCTTCACCTCTTCCAGCACCCTTACCACCCCACCACATGGAGGTATCGATGTGGCTGTCCAGCTGCAGGGCATCTGACTTACCAATATCCTATTTCTTGGGACCTCCTTGTCAGAAGACAGTACCTTGGTGGACCCCAAAATCACTGTGGCCATTAGAGACCGAAGACGAGCTCTCCATCACCATAAGCAACAGCCATTGATGGAGCACCTCATTCCTTTGAACAGCTCTGTGCCTGAGTCTGTCACCTCACAAAACAACAGAAATGAAATGCTGGGAACAGTTTGTTGCTACCATTTGACAGTGTCCCCCCACCCCCCCACCCCCCGCTTTCAAAGGTGGGCCAAAAATTTGACACCTCCATAGACAGCAGTCCCCCACAGGTGTACCTGGTAGTCTACACTGACCCAGGCACTGTCACCAAAGATTTTGCTTTGCGTTATGCTCGAGCCTCTGCATCTGAGAATTATCAGCCAGCATTTCATATCCTCAAACAGCAGGTGGAACAAATTCACTTACCTTTCACTAAACGTCACCTGGAGCAATATCATGCTCTGTTCTGTGAGTGAGAATTCATCAGTGGCCAAGGTCTTTGTTCCAACACAGTTACAGGTCCAGACTGCATCCGCAGCCTAATGTCCAAATACTTATTGGTGGATTGTCAACATCAAATCCTCGCTATTGTGAACTGTATCTGGAGGGAGGGTGAGTTCCCATCTCAGTGGCGAGAAAGCATATTGTCCCTGTATTGAAACGGAGTAAACACTCACTTCAGATGGACAGCTATTGCCCAATTAGTCTCACTAATGTTCTGTATAAGCTGCTTGAATGTATGGTGAGCCAGCAGCTGTGTTGGTGCCTTGAGTCTCAGGGTCTTTCAGTTCCATCACAGGTCTATGTTTACCAAGGACTTCCTTCTGCTTATTGCTGCTGTCTTTGACTTTTGAAAGTCTTACAGCACCGCATGATGCCAACACATCTTCATTACCTTATGTGAGTTTAGTGTCTGAGGCCAACTCCCAATTTTTATCAGGAACTTCTCATCAGATCATACATTCTGGGATCAAGTTGTTGCTTTTCACAGTACCCCACAAACTCAAGAGAACTGGATCCCGCAGGGCACTGTATTGAGTGTGCTCCTTCTTTTAGTGGCTATCAATGGTCTAGCTGCAGCTCTGGGGTCTACAATGTCACCCCTCTTCTACGCCAACAATTTTTCCATTTACTGTTGTTCCTCAACTGTGGGTGTTGCTGAATGCCAACTGCAGGGTGCCATACGAAGCCTCCGGTTTTCAACTGCAAAGACATATTGTGTAATTCTGTCGGGATCATACTGTCCGTCCACACCCATGACTTTACCTCGATCATCAGTTACTCAGTGTGATGGAGTCATTGCTTTTTTGGGACTAGTCTTCACTGATCGACTGATGTGGCTTCCCCATCTTTGCCAACATAAGCAAACGTGCAGGTCACACTTTAATACTCTTTGATGCCTCAGTAACACTATCTGGGGCACTAATCACTATACGCACTTGTAGCTCTACAGAGCTCTTATTCTGTCTGATCTAGTTTTTGGGAGCCTGGCTGGTGGCTCAGCACCACCTTCAGAACAGTGGATGCTAAACCCAATACACCATTGTGGGGTCCAGCTTGCAACATGTGATTTTTGACTAGCCCTGCAAACAGCCTACTCATGGAGGTGGGGTCCCCTACCTATGGCTCAAATGACAACAAATGTTGCTCACCTGTGGGACACACATTTGCTGCTCTCCTGAGCATCCGAACTACCAAGTCCTTTTTCCTGGTGGGGATATGCACCTCACACAATAGAGGCCCAGGGCTGGATTCACGATCACAGTTCGCATATAGGGTCTCTGCTCTGAAGTCTAGCTATTCCCACTTTCGTCTCTTATTAGGGAGCAATTGCATACACCCTCATGGTTTGAACACCATTCTTGGGTCTGTCTCGATCTGTCCTTTGGACCAGAAGACACTGTTAATCCCATTGTTTTTTGCTGCCTGGCATACACTGATGGCTCTATGGTCAATGGAAGAACCAGTTTTGCCTACACATGTGCAGGGTGCAGTGAATTACACTCCCTGCTGAACAGATGCAATGTATTCACTGCAGAATTAGTGGCCATAGCCCAAGCCCTCAGTTATGTTCATTCTTACATTGGTGAGATGTTCTTAATCAGCAGTGACTCCCTGACTCGGCTTCAGGTCATCAACCAGTGCTACCATCAACACCCATTGGCTGAGACTGTCCAGGATCTCCTTTGTGACCTCTACCAAGCTGAAGCGTCAGTTATGTTTTTATGGACCCCAGGTCAAGCTGGGATACCAGGGAACAAACACGCTGACCAGTTGATGAAATTGGCTACCAGGATGCTGACTTTGGAGGTGAGGGTACTAGAACTGGATGTTTGGTCGATAGTACACCATCAATTATTGGAGGCTTGGACCATGGATGAAGAGGGCCATGACCAAGTGGCAGTCTTCCCTTTGTGCTTCTGGCAGGGAAACTGTTGTTCTCTGTTGTCTCCACATTGGCCACATTCGTGTGACCCAGGGCCACATTCTCCAAAGTTAGGATCCTCTCCACTGCTCGTGTGGTGCCTGCTTGACAGTGGCCATCTTCCTAAGGGACTGCCTTAATTTGGTGATGAAATCTTGACCTTGCTGACACACTACCTCCTAAGCTAGCAGATGATGCCAAAGCGGCTGATCTGGTTTTACACTTTACCTGTAAAAGTGGTTTCTACTCTTCTCTGTGATGTATGGCATATTAGCCTTGTCAGCCACTTGAGGAATTGGACGTGTGCTCTGTCACCTGCTCTGACTGAGGGGAACCAAGGCTGCCCTTGCTTGGTGGTCCAACCTGGCTCCTGTCCTTCCCAACTTTTTAATTCTTCTTATTCTTTCACATCTGTTGTTGGTTTACTGTCTTGTCATCACCATTCTATTTTCTGAGATTTTATGAACTTGTCCACACTGCTAGTTTTCTTGTGGTAATGGAGGGTCTGGAAGCACTGGTCTGATGCAGAGGGTGCCTCCCATCATATGACATATCCCGAGGGCCTCCAGCTGCTTTCTAGATGGGGCATATCTCCCACCTTCACCTTTTTATGCCTGTCTGACTTCTTCTTGCTTCTGTATCTTGAATTTCTTGATTCTCAGATGCAGTCGAGTTCATTGAGATTTGTCTTTTGTATCTTTCCTCTCTGGGGACTATTTCTGGCTTGACACATGAAGGATTTAGGGACCAATGACCTCATTGTTTGGTCCTTGTAACCCCATAAATCCATCCATCCAAAGATAACTCACCACCTGTTCGATAACATCTTTTACTACAGGATCCTTCAGTGGGTGGCATTGTTTGTGTCACTCAACATAATGACAGGAGCTGATGATGAGCATAATTAAGTATAATCCTAGCAGCACATACAGTAGTTGATTGCCAGATGCTGTCGCTTCTCTATGCATATCGTGGCTGTTATTTGTACCACATGATTTATTAATGTCCTCCACAGTTGCCAATACATGTTTTTGATAAACAGATGGTGTAACATAATTCAAATCTTGCCAGTTATGATGAGCATTTACCGTGGTCTACACTAATTATTAAAATGCAAAACCGTTTGTCAATTTGAACACACTAATCTCCAAATCTACTAGATGAATTTTCATGGGGTTTTCACAGGTAACTAACTTGAGTGTAGCTTGGGGAAACATATAGGCTTTATTTGATCAAAATCAGGTCATGAAGAGAAAAAGGTATCATGATTTACAGTTTTATCGAAAACCATTGTGTCTGTCAGTTTGAACACGCTAATCTTCAAAATTAGTTGACGAATTTTCATGGGATTTTCACAGGTAACAAGAGCGTAGCTTGAGCAATTTATAGCCTTTATTTCATCAAAATTGGAGCACAGGAAAAGAAGGTATCGTAATTCATAAAGTTTTATGTAAAATTTTCTGCTCAGCTTAGTATTTCAGATGTTTAATCATCACATGTGGTGCAGCAAAGAACCAGTGGATGGCACTCTTAGCTTCATTATACACCAAAGTTCCAATAGATAATGCTGTTAGTTTTTTTAACTCAAGTACAGATGTATTTGAGGAAGTTTATACCAGTGACAGAATTAAGTGTCACAACCTTATTTTTACAAATACAAACTAACAGTGCATTTACTTGACTAGGTATTTACTGATTTCACTTCATGTATTAAAAACTTAATGACATGGCATTGCTTCATTCAATATGTTTTATTTCAGACTGGAAAACCCCCTGGGTTGCAAAGTTATTTGTTTTAATAATGCAGTTATCCTTTTGGGGCATCATCAGGTTGTCTACAAAAAGAGGAAAACATTCCATTAAAAACAAAATAGAGGGAAGGCATGGTCCTATCTTGTACAACTACACAAATAAATGAATTCAAATGTATACTAGAACTTACATAAAGGTAACTGTGTAGAAAACCCATCCATCATAGTCATACAGAATGAGAAGGGCACGTAATTAAAAGAAAGGTAATATGACAATAAGCCATCCCATATATGACGGCGACAGTAACACTTTTCAAAAAAGACTGTATGTTGCCTTACTAACACCAGCAAACTTCACCTTGTTAGCACAACCTTGGACCACGCTTACAGAAGAACAAACACGGTATCAGCTGTGCGCAACTCAGGTCTGTTTAGTGCTAACACAAATATGACTAGCAGAGTCTAGAAAACACACATAGTACTAGTGTGGCAAAATGTAACTAGATGGTGTGCAATATCAGCCATAAGGAGCATTACATAAATATAAAATTATACAAAACAAGTAAATTGAAATGCATTTATGGAAATCCTAGGAAATAAATAAAATAAAAGCATTCAAAATTACATAAACCAAATACATATTAAGCTGGCCATATGCGAAGCAAAATAGTAAATGATGGTAGCTTAATACATAATGAATCAAATATGCCATGAAGACCCACTGATGTGAAGTAAACTGCCAAAAATTTACAGTGCATATACAGCACGTGCATTCAGTTACCAACAAATACAAACATCAAAGCACTAGAAACAGGGATTGTAATAAAATTTGCAGATCACAAACAGACATTAAAATGAATAAATGTTGTTGTTGTTGTTTTTGTTGTGGTCTTCAGTCCACAGACTGGTTTGATGCAGCTCTCCATGCTATTGTATCCTGTGCAAGCTTCATCATCTCCCAGTACCTACTGCAACTTACATTCTCCTGAATCTGATTATTGTATTCATCTCTTGGTCTCACTCTATGATTTTTACCCTCCTCGCTGCCCTCCAATACTAAATTGGTGATCCCTTGATGCCTCAGAACATGTCCTATCAAATGATCCCTTCCTCTAGTCAAGTTGTGCCGTAATTCTATTCAATACCTCCTCATTAGTTATGTGATCTACTCATCTAATCTTCAGCATTCTTCTGTAGCACTACATTTCGAGAGCTTCTATTCTCTTCTTGTTCAAACTATTTATCGTCCATGTTTCACTTGCATACATGGCTACATTCCACACAAATACTTCAGAAACAACTTCCTGACATTTAAATCTATACTCAATGTTAACAAATTTTATATCCTCTCTACTTTGACCATCATGAGTTATTTTGCTCCCCAAATAGCAAAACTCATCTACTACTTTCGGCGTCTCATTTCCTAATCTAATTCCCTCAGCATCACCTGATTTAATTCGACTGCATTCCATTACCCTCATTTTGCTTTTGATGACGTCCATCTTATATCCTCCATTCAAGACACTGTCCATTCCGTTCAACTGTTCTTCCAGGTCCATTGCTGTCTCTGACAGTATTAGTGTCATTGGCAAACCTCAAAGTTTTTATTTCTTCTCCATGGATTTTAATTCCTACTCTGAATTTATCTTTTGTTTCCTTTACTGCTTGCTCAGTATAAAAATTGAATAACATCGGAGATAAGCTACAACCCTGTCTCACTCCCTTTCCAACCACTGCTTCCCATTCATGCCCCTCGACTCTTATAACTGCCATCTGGTTTCTGTACAAATTGCAAATAGCCTTTCCCCTGTATTTTACACCTGCCACCTCAGAATTTGAGAGAGAGTATTCCAGTCAACATTGTCAAAAGCTTTCTCTAAGTCTACAAATGCTAGAAACATAGGTTTGCCTTTCCTTAATCTGTCTTCTAAGATAAGTCGTAGGGTCAATATTGCCTCACATGTTCCAATATTTCTACGGAGTCCAAACTGATCTTCCCCGAGGTCGGCTTCTACCAGTTTTTCCATTTGTCTGTAAAGAATTTGTGTTAGTATTTTGCAGTGTGACTTATTAAACTGATAGTTCACTAATTTTCACATCTGTCAACACCTGCTTCCTGCTTTCTTTGGGATTGGAATTATTATATTCTTCTTGAAGTCTAAGGGTATTTTGCCTGTACCATACATCTTGCTCACCAGATGGTAGAATTTTGTCAGGGCTGGCTCTCCCAAGGCTATCAGTGGTTCTAATGGAATGTTGAAATATATATGTAAAAAAATAAGGTACTTACAATAAAATAAAGCCCTTAAAAATCCCGTAGCAGTCCTCCCCCTAACTTCTCAATATACCAAAACAGTAATGTTAAAGACTACAGGCTCCTATACAGATGATTTATGTGGAAAAATCTATATCAAGCAATGAGGAGGTTAGAGGTGTAATAAAAATGCCCTCAGCAAAATCTAATGTTAGTGTAAAAATCAGTACTAGTAATAAGATAAATTGTAGTAATAAAGTTCTTTCTGTTTGCCATCAAAATATTCAGTCAATAGCAAACAAAATTTTAGATGTAGAGATTTTACTAAATACGGAACTCCACTTTATCACTGTTCTGCACATTACAGAACACTGGCTAAATATTGATCAAATTGTCTTTTTCTCTATGCCAGGGTAATCACTCCCAAATTATTTCTGTAGATACAGTTATAAAAATGGAGATACTGTGATGTTCATCAATCAATGTCTAAAATATAAATCCATTAATAAGTATCAGAATCTCCGTACAGAAAGAGACTTTAACCTGGTACTCATTGAAGTCTGTGATACAAATACAGTTATAGCGTGTATTTATCGCTCCCCAAATGGAAATTTTAACTCATTCCCAAATAAATCTTGAATAAGTACTAAACAGACTCCATCTAGACAGAAAATCAATGTGCTTTGTGGGGACTTCAAAACTGATTTTCTTGGAAGCAACAAATGAAAAAATCTACTGCTCAGCCTCATAAATACTTTCACCTTAAAACTGACTATAACAACACCAACAAGAATTACAAAAACTACTGCCAATGCCCTGGACCAGATGTTTGTGAATACAGACTGTTGTGCAAAATTTGTAAGTAGAAGCCTTAGTGACCATAAAGATCAAGTTGTCACCCTCCAAAGCTACTTGCTCCCCACCCAGAGCTACAAAAGGACTGCAACAGCAAGAAGTTTCAGTACACATAATATAGAAACATTCAGTCCAATATTATCAGGAGAAAGGCAGGAGGGAGTTTCCCAAATAGATGACACCAACAAAAGGTTCAAGAAATTCTCTAGTATCTTCAGTGATTACTCTGAAATTGCATTCCCTCTCAAAACACAAGTAATAAGAGGCACAACTCCAAAAGCTAAGAGATTGATAACAACAGGTATCAAAATCTTAAGTGCGAGGAAAAGAGAATTACTCAGATACTGGAAAAACAATAACATACTCCCACTTCTGAACAACCACATTCAGAAATACCTTCAAATTTACAAAAGAGTGATATGCTAGGCAAAAAGAATGGCCAATGATAAGTTCATAACAGAGTCATCAAATAAAAACCAAGCAATGTGGAAAGTAATAAAGAAGGAAGCAAATAAAGTGTCCCCTAAAATGGAGAATATCACCCTGAACCATGAGAAGAAGAAGAGAATAACTGATCCCCAACACATCACACATCTTTTCGGGTGTTACTGTGCAGATATCACAAATAATTTAACAGTCAGTGTCAAAACAGTACCTAGAATAGAAATAGAAAAACAAAGTGCAGTCATGTTCCTTTTCAATCTATATTTCTGGAATGACTCTAGATGAAATCATCCATGTTGCATCAACTCTTAAGAAAATATCATCAGGAATTGATGGTATTCCTGATTGTGTCATATTGTGAACATTTCACTGCCTCTTGCAGATATATAGTCAATTCATCTTTACTGTCAGGCACATTTCCAGACTGTTTAAAAATTAGAGAAAATAAATCAACAACTAGTGCCATCTATAATTTTATACATGATGCCCTGCAAACAGTGGGGAAAAAAAAACAAAGTGGCACTGCAATTTGTTTACACGTAAGTAAAACTCTAAGCATATGCCATTAAAGGCATTGCACTAAAATGGTTCACATTGTACTTGACAAACAGAAAACAGAAAATAAAAATAAAATGTGAACTAAAGTAAAATACTAGAATATGTTTCTCAGATGCAGAAACTGGAAGAAAAGGAGCCCCTCAGGGATCCATTCATGGGCCAAACCTTTTTCTCCTCTATATAAACAATTTAATTTAGACCTAAACATTGAGTCACAAACAAATACTTTTTTCGCTGATGACTCAAGCCTCCTTATTACAAGAAACACCTCAAGTCAGCTACAAGCAGCTGAAAATAAAACTACAGCAAAGCTAAATAGATGGTTTGGAGGGAGTAAAGTACTGATAAACACCAAAAAACAACATTCCTAAATTTGTGTTTAAAAGATGATGCATGCAACATCAGTGTGGCAATAAACTCCAACAACATTTCATCTTCTCAGAAAAACTAAGTTTTTTGGCATATGGCTTCAAAGTAACTTCAAATGGAATACACATATAAACAAAATAAATGGAACATTAAATAAAATATGTTATAATCAACATTTATCCTCTGTTAAAGCAAGTTTTGGCACTGTCTGAATTGCCTACTTTGCTCAATTCCATAGCATCTTACTGTATGGAATTATATTCTGGGGTAATACACCACCTAGTTCACTCATTTGCTAACCCAGAAAAGAATTGTAAGAGCAATGCAGCAAGCTCGACAAACAGATTCTTGCAAACCCCTCTTTCAAAAGTTATCACCCCTCCCACTTCCCTGTATGTACTACTAGACATCTGTAAGAATGTTAGAAAGAACTTAAAAGGCATAAATGAAGTATGTTAGAAAGAACTTGAAAGACGTCAATGAAAATTTTAATATCCATGAACATAACACAAAGCAAAAGGAAAAGCTTCATAGCTAGTCAGTAATGACATCATCCTACAAAACTTCCACAATAAACAGTGGTATACAAATTTGCAATAGTCTTCCACATAAGGGAAAAATTATATAATCATTCACACTTTTTTGTAAAACCTTCAGGGCATTTGTATTAGATCATTGCTTCCATTAAGTAGCAGTATGTTTGGAACATTTGAGATACAAGAGACTTGAGACAAGACAGTGCACCTACTGCAAGTAGTGCAAGCTCTTTTGTGGATAAGGCTCTACTGAAATAATACTGCATTTTTACTGTATTGTGCTACTGTTTTGTTTTGTGTTTGTGTCCCACAATCTCAAAATATTTTTTGGATGAATGAATAAATAAATAAAAGTAATCCTGTGTGTGAAACCAACTAAAACAGAAAACAATGCATATCATTGTACTAGCATTGTAAAAACCGAGAACATTGAATTGTAATCGACTTGATTTTTACTGATCAGTTGATTATTCAGCAAATTATCCTTATTCTGGAATAATTTTATTTATATTCTACGCTAGGAAAATATGAATTTGTTAAATTTCTTTGTAATATGAGTATCTACTCATTATATTTTGATTTAGTTTTGTTTCTGAATTAAAATTTCTAGAAATGGTTGAGTCTTTCCGAATACATCAGAACAGCTATAAGAGGGTTGGGTTGTTTGGGGGAAGAGACCAAACAGCGAGGTCATCGGTCTCATCAGATTAGGGAAGGATGGGGAAGGAAGTCGGCCGTGCCCTTTCAAAGGAACCATCCTGGCATTTGCCTGGAGCGATTAAGGGAAATCATAGAAAACCTAAATCAGGATGGCCGGACGTGGAATTGAACCGTCATCCTCCCGAATGCAAGTCCAGTGTGCTAACCACTGCGCCACCTCGCTCGGTAAACAGCTAAAAGACTTCAGGACTATGCGGTCTCAAGAATCCAATGAAGATCATGAGACAAAACTTATATCAGGCTCTAACTCACTTTTTGGAGACTTCTTCTGAAAGCGAGGTGCCATATAACTCTGATTGAGACCATCTTACATTATCTCACTCTTCAAAATACTGCAATCACAGAGGCTCGAAGTTACTTGCCTCCACTGTAGCATCATAGAAGCAAAAAATTTTAATGTGAAGTGGCACAGGCAAGTGAGTTTTTATATCCCGAATCCTTCTTATTCATAACAGTTTACCATTTCGCTTTAAACATGTAAAATTCCCATTGAGCTTATGTTATACCGTGACCATAAACAAAGCACAAGGCCAGACAGTGTGTGTTGCTGGCGTGGATCTTAGCTCAGTCTCCTTTTGCATGGCCAGCTCTTTGTGGCTCTCTCTCTCTCTCATTAGTGAAGCAAAGAAGCTCTTAGTTCATGTCCCCAATCATACTACATCAAACATAGTATACAAAGAAGCTTTATAAATCAAAAATAAATTCCACACATTCAAAGTTTCAGGCTCAGCTATCAAAATATACCTGGGCAACAGCAGGGCTCTCAGCTAGTTGCAGTAATAAGATACATCTGTATGTGACAATGATGTTGCTAACAATGTAGCATAAAAAGTTTAGTTGCTAAGAATGCTCTATCTGTTAGTTTATGCTCATTCGATTGAATGCAGAAAAATGAGCTACTTTCATAATTAGCTTTAGAGGTATGAAACTAAAGTTTCTCCTGGCTTATAAAATGTACAAGCAGCATAGAGAAATGCAGCCAGATGACATATTCAACAACTCCCGATATTTCAACCGGTGAGCATCCCATCATTTGCAAGGCACACATGCAATGAGAGATCACTGTGCAAGAAAATTTAGAGAGGTTGTTTTTTTTTTTTTTTCAAGAAGGACGTTATTAAAAGATTATTGAAGGTGGCACATTATGACGCTAACTTCAGTTGTGCGCCTATTTGAATTTTGAAAAAGCACCTTCATAATCTATATAATTTGGTTTTGGAAAAACTATTACAGAAGGCACATGTAATGGTGATAAAATTTAAAGAAAAAAATAATAGTTCCATTTCTCAGAGCAATGTTCTTGATTCTTTAAATTTTGTTGTAATGTGATGCCATAAGCTGTATTCTGTTCTCTTTGTGTTTTGTTTTAAAAGAAACCTGTATGCTTTTCATGATAAAAGAAGATTGTATCACAGTGTTTCATATTATTTTTCAGGTTACATTCTTTTCTACCATATTATTATTCCATAAAGGGAAAGTGCAAAGATGGCTTTACATATGTACTATATATTAATGGAGGCCATCCACCATGGGGCATATAATATCCTTTTCCAAATGTGTACAGCTTTTTGAGTTTGAGAAGGTATTTTGTAATTATACTGTTGTACCTGAATAATTAAAGATATTTTATGTTTATAAAACTGTTTATTTTTCTTTGATCTTCACTTCAGTTGCCAATTCCCATCATTTTCTCTTTTATATCACTAGTATTCTTTTGTTATTGCATATCTTATCCTCATCACATTGATTTTTTCCTCAGATGGTATCTAGCTGCAGCATGATAAGAGTGAGCATACTATGTGGCATTTCCTGCTTTCTGATCTTTGATTTTCATTGTTCAGCCTATGAAGCATTATATGCTCTCAAGTTCTGTCCCATAGAATAAATTTCAGTGAGATTTTGGTGGCATTAACCTGATAGATTATGCTCCTGTTGATATATATGTCTGCTCATGAGACATCATTGACTTAGAAGTGATACACTATGTGCCCAGTTGGAAATGCCGCATTATTATATAATGCGGCACTATACATCCAAAGATATTATGAACCAATTTGAGTTCATTGCAGTTGTTTTTGTCATATATAGCTCTTTTTGTAACTTTCAATACATTTCTTTCAGCTCTCAAATTCTTTCACAAACTGTTTTGGTTTTGGTGTGGTCCAACTCTTCTCTGCCATTGTGCACATAGAGACATTTGTGCTTTCTTCATTACATACCTTTGTCTCAGATAAATAAGCAACATCAGGAAGAATTCTACTCTCTCATGTGTAGAAACTTTTCAGTAATGAATGGCATTCAAAGTCATCATAATTTTAAAAATACTAAATTTAATGCCAACACTCTTGTCTCGTATATGGACTGACTGAAATTTCAAATAGTATGTTATTATTTCAGCAGGCCAGTCATTACAAGTATGCACTGTCGTAGAAATGCATTGTAGTAAACTCATAAGCAATTGACTTAATGTACCTAGTAGCATGTAGCATCACTTTTTGATATGATGACAGCAGTGACAGAACATGGCATGGACTAGGAGACACTGAATATGTTGGCAAGCAGTCCCGATCCATGATTGCTGGACTACACCCAAAGTTCAACAGGGCATATGTTCAAGTAACCTGGAGGGGGCATCTTACAAGCAACCACACTCCCATGGAGTGGCACAATTTGGGTTCAGTGGTTCCTTGGGTTTGCTGAAGATACAGTCTCTTGAAGAGTGCTGTAAGTGAACAAAAGGATCAGACAGTAGGTTGCTGTCTCATTCTTCAGTGAGAGATGATGGCAGGCATATCAGGGATTCCATTTTAAGCTGTGCGAGTGCACCCCATGTGAGATTACTTCCCCACCCTGGAGAATGTTGCATTGTTGACAAGTGGAATGCATCTCACGTATAGTTTTTGACATACTTGTATTCTTTCATTGGAATGTACCTTCATGTGCTGGAACTCATCAGTTCAAGTGATATTTTCCATGCTTTGAACATCTGATAGTAACGGTCATGTGTCCTTGCAAATCACTATGGTCTGTGTTGTGAGCGAAGCAGAGGTACACACATTAGGCAGTGGCTTTACAGTGAGGAGATAATTCTGGATGTTGTGACAGCTCATGAATTGTTCAGTATTGAATGTTCAAATGAGTTACTGCACCATGACCCATATACTAGCTGTTACAATCTGTGATAACTGGTGGTGATTCCTGTCAGCATGATATTACTAATGGTAGTTGTCTTTAGCAGTGTTGGTTTTTCACAAATGTAGATACTTACAGTGCACCCTAGCATGGTGGTATTACATAGCCCAGTGCCTGCATAACTTTCAAGATGGTATTGCTCATGCAACAAGTGTCCATGATGTGCTTACAGTCAATTGTATTTATCAGTGGCGGTCAGTTACCATTTACTAATGTGCTACAGCACACTATAAATATCACAATAAAATTACGCCATTTCTCTCTCTTTGAATGCGAACCACAAATCACACTAAAATTACATTGACTCCCTTCAAATGTTTGCCAAAATCGCAGTAAAACTACACCATTTCTCTTCAAATGCAGGCTGGTATCCAAATAAAGTGGACAAAAACATGTTTTGTAGCACTCCCTCCATGAAAAAATTTAAAGACGCTAATGTTTCATTATATCAATGAAAACAATCAGTTATTGATCAAATTATTTAATTTTCCCACGTGGAATGTTTCCCTCTATTATATCCAAATTATTTAATTGGGTAGGTAAAAAATCTACTCACCAAGTGGCAGCAGAACACACACATAAAAGACTGTTGTGATTGGCAAGCGTTCGGAGTCAGTGGCTCCTTTTTCAGGCAGAAGGATGAAGGAAAAGGAGTGGAGAGGTTAGGGAAAGTGGTACATTTTTGGGACAGTCACTCATAACCATGCATCAGGGGAGACTTACTGTAAGGAGTGAGAAGGAAAGACTGATTGTTGGGGACTCAGGTTTTCAAATCTCATCTGCTGCAGTCCCCAACAATAAGTCTTTCCTCCACATCCCGTACGGTAAGTCTCCCCTGACCTGCGGTTCTGGGTGACTTTCCCAAAATCTACCCCTTTTCCTAGACCTCTCCAGTCCTTTTCCTTCATGCTTCTTCCTTTTCCTTCAACGTTTCTGCCTGAAGAAGGAGCCACTGGCTCCGAAAGTTTGCCAATGACAACAGTCTTTTATGTGTGTGTTCTGGCACCGCTTGATGTTTCATTTTGTAAGGCATAGTTTTCTGTTGCAGAACCACAAAATGACTTCAGAATGGCTGAAAATAGCTGTGAACAAATAAACTTAAACCAGCAAAAATAGGAAATGCCATCTTCCTTTAGTATTAAAGTATTGTCTGTAGATGATCTGCTAAAGAGGCTCTTTCTCAGTAGATCATAGGAGGAGAAAGTTAGGTCGATCTTCTCCATATGTAAATCTAACAACATAAGGGTGCGGGACAAGGCTGACCGATTTGGCTCAAACTATGTGAACAGAAGCAAATAGATGCCCCTTTCAAGTTCCTAAAATATTTTCCATGAATGGGCAATAGGAAAATGTATTACATTCTCTAAATATTTATGCATAGAGTATGAGGAAATTTTGAACAGCAGGCAGAATGGCTCAGTAGCTAAGGGGTTAAGGACGTGGATTGATAGCTCGTTTGATGGAGTTTGATTCCCGCTGGTTCTACCTTTTTTTTTTTTTTTAATTTTATTTTATTACTCGCAATGTTCAATGACTCATTATGAAATTTTAATATATTTAAACACTTCAGTTTATATAGAGTGAACAATAATAAAACTGACAAATTGCAGGGACAGATTCCTGACTGGAAAGGGAGTGGAAAAGGTTTTATGAACATGTGTCTGGAAATTTATCATTACCACAGTAGATGGCGCTGAAGAATGACAGTTCCTCTGACCATGTGCCTTGTGTTCCTTGTGTGTTACAGGTGGTAGTGATGGTAGCAATTGTCATACAGGATACACATAATCGTACTTCAGCTTACACCATATTAGGGGGCCACTTGCCTGGAGCTTGCACTAGGGTCATCTCAATATCCTGTTAAACGAAGTCCTCCAGATCTGGTGTATGCACAGTCCGCCTCCTTCTTGCACATTCATCTGTCTGAAAGGACCCAAGATCACACAGATGCCCAAAACGGGCTTGAAATGTTGTGCAATGTGGTTGGTGTCTCGGAGGTTACCTGTTTTGGTACAGCCGTGCTGCCTCTCAACTGTTTCCGTGTGCTTGGCCATACACAAACACCATCTTGGTTTGTTCTTGACATGAATACCGGACCATTCTGGTGCTCACCGTAAGCTGCGTTAATCACACAAATGTGCAACACATGAAGAACACATGGCACATGGTCATTTGTCAGCGTAATCTATCATGCCAAAGATGCATTTCTGGACACATGTTCTTTTTCCTCCATTTCCAGTCATGAATCCACCCCTGCAGTGTGTTGGTTTTATTAATGTTCACCCTGTGTATGTAAAATTACTATATTCAATTTAGTTGCAATTACTATCTTTTTAAGGTCTATAGGCCACCACATCGTAGCACATTGGTGAAATTTCTCTTGAGTTGCCACACTTCCAAAATCCTATATTTGAATGTCTTCTGTCAACCAGTAGATGGTCTGACTGTATCCTAATCACATGACACACAGAGCTCTTCCATTCCCTGCATAAATAGGAGCCCTCTTTATTTAATGCAACAGCAGTCTCTAATTCAATTACTCAAGGGTGTAAATTCTCTGTTACAGAAGGAGTGCATTGCTTCCCATTTTTTACATTTTCTCATAACTGGTATTGCTCTGTCCTCTAGAAGCTGTGACAAGTTCCTTAAGGTAAAAATTGCATTTAAACAATGCTTGTTACTGACAATCAGTAAACCTCAAATTATTTCAGAATGTCCAGTAAAAAAATTACATAAAGGCACATTTCTGAAAGAGAGTGACACTCATTATGGCATACTGCCTTCCAATTCATGTAATTTATTGTGCACTTTTTTTGTCTGTCTTCCTTCATTTGCAACTGTCTTTGCACTTTTGTGTCTTAGGTTACTTTCATATTTTTATAGTAATAATGTATTTAAGCGTATATATAGCTAATAGGATAGGGTCTCATTAATAAATGTTTTGGTGGTAACTGATGAGAATGTTACAACCGTTGGCTAATTGCTTATCAATTTTTGGCACTGTAGCATACGAGGGTGGTTTGAAAAGTTCTCGGAGCAGAATAGAAAAAAAGTACTTACATCACTGAAACTTTTTTTTTATTTTTCAATGTAGGCCCCATATGTCTTGGTCCAACAATATTCCAGTGCTTTGATCCCATCTCGAAAATGAGTTTCCTCCAGGCCTGCAAAGTAGTTGTCAACTCCAGCTATCAGTTCTTGTTTGAAGTGAATCTTTGTCCACCAAGAAAAATTTACTGTTTTGGGAAGAGATGGAAGTCTGACGGAGCCATATCAGGTGAGTAAGGTGGGTGTGGCAACAATTCATACCTTAGTTCGTGTAATTTTGCCATGGCTACGGCATATGCATTTTTGATCCAGCATTAAGAGTCACGGCACCTATCTTGCAGATAATATTTTCATTTATAATTCTTCGGTTAAAATGTGATATACCCTATCAGATGACATCTGGCAAGCATGAGCAATTTCACGCATTTTCAATCGGCGATCCTCCATGACCATTTTGTGCACTTTTCCAATGATTTCTGGAGTAGTGACACATCTTAGCTGACCACTGCACGGATCATGGCCAACCACAGTGTGGATCATCATCTAAGCTCTACTGACCAAATTTAAATTCATTTGTCCACTTGGTTACAGTTGAATATGAAGGAGCAGAGTCCCCCAGTGTATTCTGGATATCAGCATGAATTTCCTTTGCTTTCATACCTTTTTTTTTTACGAAGTACCTAATCACTGCTCGAATCTCGATTTTTTTTCCATCCTCGCAAATCACTATGGGGGAACAACATCAGAGCCATGTCACTGCCACAGCTCTCTTTCAAGACCACTGACATGGCACATGTTTACAGGCAACAGTCCAATGAATATCACGTGAACATTGCGCTAGTGCTGACCTCTCGTGGTGATTCCAAAAACTTTTCAAACCACCCTTGTAGTTTCATCTTAATACATATAAGTGGAAAACATTAACTGAAGAAAAATTAATTTTTGCACCAATTAGTGTAGGGAAGATCATGATTGTCTTCAAAAGCACATAAAATGCTGCAACATAGATTGAGGTTGAATTTAGGAATCTGCTAGCAGTTGCAATCAACAAACTGAAAGAACTAGATAGTAATTTGTTGTAGAGGTTTAATAAGAACATACTTGCTGCTTTGCATGGAAAGATCCATTGCAATTCTTATACCAAATAATAAACATCTGTGACCATACAGTTTCACTAAAGTGTGTCATGAGAATTACTGAGCTGAGCCTACAGAAATCAGAATGTTCTCTTATGCAAACAGTGATGTGAAACACGTAGGTGAAAAGAAATACTTTTTTTCTTAAAAGAAAATAAATGATGCAGAGGTAAAATTATTTATATAAGAATGAAGTCACATAATACCAAAGCGGAAATATATTTTTGTTATGGCTCATCATCAAGTTTCTACTTAAGTAAATAAGATAAAGATAAATGATTTGCAAGTAGCATCTGTTAGTGTTAGTCACACTGAGTTTCCGGTATGTTACAAATCTGCTGAACGTCAAAAGCAACTTTGGGAGAGAGATTGGGCATATAAAACAGGATTAGTGAGAGAGACAATAAAAAAAACTGCAGAAACGAGTGAAGTGGAAGAAACAGACAGCATTTTAAAATGAGATAGCAGATAAAAACATATATATTTCAGCCAGATGTAAGGTGCATGAAATATGTTTAATAAGGAAGAAATGGGAACTGAAGAAGCAGTTAAAGGAAAAAGAAAGTGAAATTATATTATTAATTAGACAAGGAAACTTCAAGAAAAAAAGAAATAAAATAAAAATTATTCAATGAAAGGCGGTGTTTAGAAGAAGATGTACAATGCCTGAAGTTCTAATTATGTGTTGTTTAGAGAAACAGTTGTAGAACAATTACAGGGGGCCAGTTTCATTAAAAGTAAAGTAAAGACCATTTCATAAAAATGTGTTCAAAAATTAGAATATGCTGTTTTCGAAATTCAGAAAAATCTTACTAAAGTAAATGAGAGAAATAAACAAGTTACACTCAATGTGAAAATTGAACATGTATCTCAAGTAGGAGAAAAAATATTGGCCATAAAGTGAATGTTTATCCCTATCTTCTAATTTATCATCTGCTTTCAGTATGTTCATTGGGGCAGTGGCACACTTCGTACCATGAACAAACAGAAGTGGCCTGTGGAATTGTACTCTTGCCAGGCAGTATAATGATTTTTCCAATGGTGTCAGAAGAATGGGCATGAGATTAATATAAAGAAATTGTGTTCAGAATAGGCAGGCAGTTATCTGCTCAAGCAAATAATACTAGGGCAATGCATACACATTTGTAACTAGAAAAAGCAGTGAAGTCACATAATTTGGGTTCAAAAATTATTAAGACCTGCTGTCAGGTCATGAATTTTCCTTAGTGCAGCAACATTTGGTACAGTTCACTTCAGAGGAAGACTGTAGTGGCTAGAAACAATTAAGACAAGAAAATGCAAGATGGAGATGTCCCCTTGAAAGTTGTAAAACAATAAAGAATACAATTGAACAACTTTAAATAGGAAAAAAATTGGTTAAAAACAAGCTGTAACTAATCAGATGCACAAAACACATACAGAGCAAAGTGATCGGTGCTTTGTGTACTGGAAATGTGAGTAAATTTTGAGCAAGATGGTTGAGTGACAAAATTTTACAAAAACTATCCCTTCCTAAAAATTTGTTATGGTTCTAAGAAATATTTTGTTATTCTGGATGTAACAATCAATAAGTTAGGAATAAAAATTACCCAAAGATTTTACAGAATTTACTGATGCATGGATGGTTAATAAAAGAAATTGCTTTAGACTGCATAAATAAAACAAGAAACAGTGAAATGGTATGAATAAAACTGTGTTATGAAAATTGTGGCTATTGTGTGCTAATCTACAGCTGAATCAAGTGAAAAGATTGAGTGTCTGTATGTTATGTAAAAATATTGTGACCCAGCTGGAAGATGTGCTAGTTTACATAGATCAAGGAACAACCACCAAAATAATTACTCAAAAAATTGTGTGTCGAAGGATATAGCATAGCTTGAGTTAGTAATAGAAAACAAATTCAGATAAATAAATTATGTTTGAACATATATATTTGAAACTTACAAAATGATGAATTAATTTAGTATAGAACAAGTAACATGTACGTTAGTACCCAAAAGAGCCATCACCATCTGGAGGATGTATCAAGCTGTCAATAGGTATGTAAACAAGAAGTTGAACATTTTAGCTCAGCTTCCAAACTTTCTGTCCTCTCCCGTCTGTCAGTTTGACCAACGTCCAGTCTGCCAATGGCACTTCATCTCAGTTTGTCTGGTTATGATACCCCAAGCCATGTGGTTGGCTATCTCAGTTACCCCCCCCCCCCTCCTCCACACACACACACACACACACACACACACACACACACACACACACACACACACAATCCCCGCCCCCCTCCCTGCCCCGCTCTCTCTCTCTCTCTCTCTCTCTCTCTCTCTCATTGTATCAGTTGCTGTACTGATATGAAATATAATATATACTGTGGACAGTGACAAGACTACATTGCAACACAACTGTTTTGCACATGGTAGTTTTGTGCAGTTTTGATGTCGTCTCTGTATCAGTTACTTTAACTTTCCTGTAATTCTTGGAAACCAGTGAAGTACAAGGCTATAACTGCATCATCTGTGCTGAAAATTTTAAGAATCCACATTAAAAGCTGCATAATTAAGGATAAACCACATGACATGACAATGAATTTCAGGGTGTAAATTATAAAATATGTAAAAATTTAATTACACATGGCCATTTTTTCTAAATTTAGGGACTTCTCTGCTTGATTCTTATATTTAACTATGCTCTTCCTCAATAAATTTAATATTAGTAGACCGCACAGTAATTGATTCACAAATATATAGCAATTATCAAGAAAAGTTGATTAATTTTAATGGTAAAAAAATGTAACTCTTGCCAGCAATAGATTTACTGTATTGTTGCATGTACTATGTGCTGGGTAGTTAGGTGCCCACCCCATTAAATAGTTATCAAAATTCCTAGGCTCTGATTTAAATTTATTATGGTTTTCATAACTTATTTAAGCAAGGCAATTAGTTTTTGGCAGTCGTACTGTAAACGAAGTTTGACACACCTCACAAGAAACACTTCTGTATGTAGACAGTATTTCCACTGTTTTCTCAGTAAAGCACATTTGTATTGAGAATGGCATAAGAATTTGATTGTTGGTGCCATTTAACCTAGGAACCCATATTTTACATGTATCTGTGCTACATAATCGCTTATCAGACCCCTGAAATAATTATATTACTGAATTTGCCTTATAGAGAATTGCTTCAGTTGACACAAAATTAGCATATTAGCATTTAAGTGGCAAAACTTGTAGTCTGTATATCAGTGGTTAATTAGATTGCAAAATCAGGAGTACTACTGCTTTACGAGCTCCTTGTGACTACCCATTAGAATTAGGAAGATACAACTGAAGATTCGAAAGACATCAAACTTACACAATGTTGCCAAAGCAAGTGATACTGTAAAAATAGATGGATGTTGTCCAGAAAAGATTTCTTCAGTGAAAGAGCTTTGCTGTTATAATTTAAATGGAAGTGAAATATGTTTGTTTGTTTTTTTAAGTGGGGGGGGGGGGGTTGGTGAGGAGGGGACATATATAAAAAGGAACTAGAAGCATTTGAAATGTGGTGCAGAGGAAGGATGTTGAAAATGAAGTAAGCATGCTAAGTACAAAATGATAAATTACTACAAAACATGGGGAAATAAATCTATGAGACACTCTCTCCTGAAGTCACAATGGGTTGATAATTAACTTTCTGTGGGAAGAAATAGGAAAAAAAAGAAAAGAAAAAAACTTATTGGAACAAGCAAAGATTAAAATGTTTAAAACAGATTATTGAAGTGGTATCAGCATTCTGATGTCCCTTACAGCACTTACAGACTTCACCTAATGATATTTTTAATTAACGAAATACAAGTATTTGCTTCTGGCACTTTGACCAAATATACAGCTAGTCTTAATAGGAGAAAACAATCATTGCTTGTGAATAGAATTTTAAGTATGTTTCAATGAAGTATGGTGAAACTGCTGCTGTTATGCACAAATGATGCAGCAGACAGTGTCAATAACTCTTCATATTTGTGTTGAAATAGTGCCTTGATGCTATTGGAGTACAGTGTGAGGGATAATCTGCAGGGTCATGTAGCAGGTGAGATGACACAGTGGTTAAGGCACTGGATTCACGTTCAGGAGGATCAGGTTGTCTTATCCCATGTGGCCATACATATTAAACCCTCCATGGTTTCACTAAATTGGATAAGACAAAGGCAAGAATGGTTCCTATGAAAAGGACACAGTGATTTCCTTTCCCATCCTTGTCCAATTTGAGCTTGTTATTTATCTCTGATGACTTCATCATCAATGAGATATTAAATTATATTCTTCTTCCCTTCCTTCTACAACCACTTACATTTATCAGATATTGCAGTGGACTATTGACAGAAAAACTGTATTTGGTGAAGTTTTTCAGAGGGATAGATAAACTGCCAACACAAAAGTGCATTTAATTGGTGAAGTTCTTCAGAGGAATAGATAAACTGCCAAGACTGTTACTTCAGAGCCCTTTGGGTAACCTATTTGTGAATGATACTCATCTGTCTTGATCCTTGCCAAGTTTGTATGACTGAGAAAGAGGTTTTTCAGGGTAGTTTTATAATTTGCATACATTTGCTTTGGGAAAAAAATATTGAAATATGCTGAAACTTCAGTTGAATTCCTCATGCCACTCACCAGTGTCACAGAACAAAGCATGACTTCAACAAAGGGCGTGTTATTATGTAACTTTTTGTTCTAGGTTTGGCTGTAGAAGATAACACAAGTGAATTTTCTCTGACCTATATGTTCAAGGGAGGGCAACAGGGTTCACAATTTAATACTATGGGCATCTACAATATAGATGGCGAAATATTGTTTATAAATTGAGAAGCTGGTTTTCAGAAAACAAATGACAAGAAATATTATTTTATTATTGAAAGACATTTTAGGCATTTTAATAACTACTTTTTGCCACCTCATAGTTATGTGCCATTGCACAAAAACCAGACACTGGACCAGAGAAAAACTTAATACTGAATCATTCATTTTGAATGCTCTTTTGTTCCTAAGCCTAACCAACAGGTTCTACTGATCAGTAAAGTGTCTTCAGTATCTCACTGTTGCATATTGATTTCTCAGTTTTCACTAATGCCTCAGTTCAGAGTAACAATGCCAGCATTTCGTACATGTATAGACACTTTGGGAGACCATTATTCAAGATATGTGGTCTAAATGTACTACTAAATAAATATACAGCATATAAGTCCACAATTAATGCCTTAAATTTCACACTCCATCTCTAGGTTCAGTTTTTCATGTTTACTCTTATTTTTCTGCTTGAGCCAAAAATCTGGCCTTTCTTATGTTGTTGTGTACTGTTGACTACCAATTATTTCTCTTTGTATCAACAGCTGCTATATTCATCCACTGCAGTGTATTTCACTTTTGAAGTAGCTTTCTGTAGAACAAAGTTGGAATCATGTTGTTTTAGCTTGTCAAATTTTGAATTATGTTAATGGTTTTTCCTTAATATATTAGTTTTCATAATTAGAGTAAAATAGAAGACATGTATTTTCAGGACATACTTTTGGATGGAAGACTTGAGTGATGTATGAAAAACACACACACACACACACACACACACACACACACACACACACACACACAGATATATATGGTTGTAAAATGTTCTTTAATTATTGATATCATATGTTTGAAGGCTCTAGATGTAAGAAACCATCTTTAAAGCTGTATATTTGTCCTTGACGTTGTTGCACTGACTACATGAAGCACTACTGCAGCATCGTGTACCGGTCCAATCCGTGCTCCTTTCCAGTGTGGTTGTGGCACAAGATGCAGGCAGCCCTGCAACGTGTGTGGCCTGGACTACGACGAGTTGTTGTACAGAATACAGCAGCAGTCTTCTCATTTTACAGCTAACATCTGTGCTTTCTCTGCAAAACAGAAGATGGCACTACTGGTTTCACAGACAATCCTGTGCTTAGTAGAGCTCTGGAAATATATTTGGAGCTAATAAACATTTTATTATATTTATTTAGGTCAATTTTATATGGAGTGTTGTATGATTAGAATTTATTCTACACCAAAACTTGAAGTGCACAAATAGCAGGAGTTGTGTAATTTATTCTGCTCTTTTTCTTGCCCTCTGTTGTAGGTTCTTTCAGATAATTAAAAGCTCTAAGTTAACGAAGTTTGATGTTTACAGGAGTAGAAAATGGGAAAGTTATACTACTTTAATATTTGCTCTCTATTATTTCAAGTGTTCTGCTGAATCTGAATTGATCAGGATTATCAGCAGAACAGAGACTACCATGATTAATACAGTGAAGTAAATGATAAAACTTTCTCTAATAGTTGGAACTGTGATTAGTTTAAGAGAAAAATAAGTGAATGTAGGCATTGCTTTTTTATGACTAAGAATGGATTACTAAAGAAAGAGTACTGAAGAAACCACAGCTCAAAAATATAGAGTTGATCTGTTACACAGTTTGAAGTAAGCATTTTCTGTCTGCTTTCACCACTTCACTTTTATTATAAGGCAGAAGTCTACTATGTTATTGAAGGGTCTAGTCAAAACTTTTACAGTTTCTGGAAATTGACTTAGTATTAACTGGCAGTTTTTCATGTGGCCTTATCATGTTTAGTTTTTCATGTGGCCTTATCCTGTTTAAAACTTTTTCTTGACAAATCGTTGACTGTATGAGGTATCAGAAGAGAAGTATTCAGTGTTCATGTAAAGACTGTATCTTGAGTATAAAGATGCACATTTAAGTTGAAAAGTGGATTACTGAGTTCTAATGTGCAGAAAAATAGAGTACTTGAATTTTTAAAAATAATGTTAGTTTTATGCTTACAAAGAAGAGACCAAGAATTATTTAAATATATTTGATTCCAAGAAATCATTTGGTATCTGTACTAGACGTTTCAGTTATAAATATGTTTTTATTACATATACCATGAAATAAAATTATCTTCAGCAGTACCTGATATGTATATTGCAGAGAAACCAACACAATCCTGAAAGAAATTCGCAGTGAATATTACAAATCAGAGGTTCAAATGAAAGCCTTAAATATCTGTTACCAAATAATTTATTACATACATAACTAATTTACTGTTACCCATTCATATAATAATCCTTATGATGTGTTATTTATACATTACAGTCTTTGGAATTGGGTAGATACTGCTTGAGGAAGGTGTTTTGTCCACAGCTGTAATTACTCTCTAACCATATTTTCACCCATTCTTTATCTGAAACATATCTTCCTCCAAATGCTTCTTTCAGCAGTAAAAGAAAAAAGAAATTGTAGATGTGATTTCGTGGTACGGTGAATGAAGCATACGTGGAAAACACTCAGATTCTGTATGTTGTACAGTAGCAACTGTTAATGGACAGTAAGCACCAAAATATTCAATCTCAGAAGCTTACATTGTTAATTGCAATTAAACAGGAAGCCTTCATTAATTATCTGACATGTTGCCAATAAATTTTCCTCCCTTGTCCATCAGAGATCCTAGTTATTTTCTATCATCCCAAAGGAAAAGAGTCATCCAGTGACGTGTTTTCTGGCATAACCATTCATTATGCCTGTTCTGATCACAGATTTGTATCACTGAAATGATGCTTTTGAAGCTACTTTTGTAAGAAGTGACCATATTTCTATGCCTTTGTTGTTTCTGTGACTTCAACAACTCATGTCATCTCTTAGTGGGCAGTTTCATTCATGTGCTTTCAAAATTATTCTGCACATGTAAAATTTTCATTTCGCTTTCATATTTTCATTTAGATAAGAGAGAAAAGAATCACATGCCTCTAATTTGCAGAAAGACTTCTTGTTGTAGAAGTTTCTATTGTCATTCTTTTCTTCCTATTTTTAACAGATGAAAGTATGTTACTATTAGCAAATTTGTTTTGGCTGCCATATAAAAAATTGACTTGAGTATTCATAATTCTTCATGAAGAAACTTATTTCAGCCTCGCTTTGTTTTTGTTGATCACAGATGTGGTAAACAAACATATTTTTGCTCTTAGTTATCACCAAACTTCTTGAAGTGCCTGTCTTTCAAATTGTTTTATCAAAAGTAAGATAGTGGTTATGAATGGATGAATGTGGTATAAACACATTTATACCCAAACTATGTTCACAAAAGGCCTCTAAAAAAGAAATTAGTTACTTACATAACTGTTGCTTGTCATGCACTGATTCAAAGAAATTCTGTAAGCTAATTGTTAGTCTTTTCTGATGCTATGTTGTAGATAGAAAAATGATGTCAAACTACATTCCATTTCTATTGTGAATAGAAGTGTGGGGGGTGAGGAATCATATTTACAGAAAGTTACTGCCCCAACATTAATACAGCATATTAGGTCATCTAAAGAATTGAACTTAAGTTACATCCCACCGCCTTTTAGGAGTGACAGGAAAAATTGAAAGAAATTTACTTGTCAGTCGCAGCTCAAACAAAGCGAAGTGTAAAATTGAAGGGCCAGGTTTGCTAATTATTTTAACAATATGTACAGGACATGTCTACTTTAACATAACTGTCACTTATATCTATTTTTTATGTAGATACTCTCCTTACCTTTTGTGTAAAAAAAATTCTCACTGTTCCCACCAACAGCAGTGACCATGTAGTTAGAAACTGAGAAAGTTTGATTTGTAGACACTGACACAGAAAGCTTTTGGTCACAAAACAAACTCCATCTCAGCTGTACTCTAATAAGAAGCAGCTTACTCAGACAACTGTTTCACATATTTTATTGTCCAAAATTAGTAACATTAGTGCATTATCTCGACACATATCTGGCAAAACAGTTCAATTTATGTTCATGTATTATATAGGTAATGATCATATGTTTGATTACTAAACTTGACCATTTGATACATCACAGTTCAAGCATACTTCAGATAGACAGGTCATTCCTAACTCACATTAGTAATATGGCAAGCTTTCAAAATGTAAACATCAGCTACAGTATACCCCAATACAGTCAGTCACTATAAATGAAACCACTGTTAATGAATTTTCACAGAGGATAGGAACTTAAGGCAAGTGAGTTTCTGACATCAGTTGCTAGATTAGCTTTTAAAGCTAGAAATTAGTTTAAATGAATTTCATTGAGTGCTGTATCCTTAGAGAAGGAAATCTAGGAACTAATCACTTTATTAAAAATAATACTTAGAAAGCAAATAGTTATTAAAGTTCACATTTTACTTACATTGTAAAAAGACTGAAATATGTAGAGAAATTCATAGCACAGCTGCACAGTTATGACTAAAACCCAAATGAGCCAGTGAGAAATATTCCATTGTCTTTCATGCATGCAGCTGGGATAATATTGTTTCTTCTTGAGTTGTTCTTTTTTTTTTTTCAGCTGATAACCTAACAGCCTTCTTCAAGAGGGTCACTGGAAGAATTTAAACCATTTGACACAATGTTGTGGAATAAATGAACAATAAAACTTTGTCTTGCTAAGAGTAAAACAAGCCAGCACAGATTCTGCATATCCACAGTGTTTAAGAATTATGTAGTTGATTATTAAAAATGATGGTATGTATAGAAATAACAAGCAGTGAAGACTCTGAACAATGATTCCTCTGAAAGTGCAGATATGAAATGAGTGGTTTTCATGATTCGTCAAGCTCATCTTGATTGAGCAGGTTGTCTGCTAATTGTATTTACACCACTTCATTAACCACAGAATTGCAATGAGTTGAAGGTGCGACCAGTATTTTGACTTTCCATAATCCATAGAAGGGTCAGTGTATATACAATTGTACGCCACTATGTTTTGCTGTGGAAGGTGGGCATGTCAGTGGTGTTCAATGCACAATTCTTGTAAAGTATGTACTGTTTTTCCTATGTACTTTTTACTACAGTGTCAAGGAATTTCATATACATTTGCCTTTCTTGAAAGCAGATCATATTTCACAGATCCCAGACGAATTGCTGTCTTGACTGGTGGTAGGTAGCTCATGCCCACTTTATGCTGCTTCATCATTCTATCAATTTTTGAAGATACATTTCCCACATACAAAAGAAATGCTTTAGATTGTAGTAAATAACTCTGCTTGTGAAAACACTAGAGCAATCAAAAGAAGAGGAAGAAGAAAGAGGTGTAAAGTTTGTGCTCTTTCAACCATATTGGGAAAGTGCAGAAAAAGCATAGACTGCTTCTCATCATATGGAAGACTTTGAGTCATAGACAGGCACAATTAAAAGACTGCTATACATTTAAGCTTTCAGCCAAAAGGCCTTCTTCCAAAGCAGAAAATTCACACAAGCATAACACATATAGACAAGACCACGGTCTCAGCCATTCTGGCCGGACACAGTGATCATGTATGTGTGAACAGTGCTCTGTGAATGTGTGTGTGTGTGTACTCTATTTTGAAAGAAGGCTGTTTGGCCCAAAGATTAAATGTATAACAGTCTTTTCATTGCACCTGTAAAGTCTCCTCTATATGCTGAGTAGCAATCTATCCTTTTCATGACATTGTTCTATGTGGGAAATGTTTCATGAAAAATTGCCAGAGTAATGAAAAAGCTTAAAGCGAATGTGACCCTCCTCTTGCCAACCAAGACGGCAGTTCTTCTGGGGTCTGCTTTTAAGAAAGGCAAGTATATGTGAAATTCCTTGTCATTGATGTTAATGGTGCATTGAACACCAGTGACACACCCACCTTCTACAGTGTGACAAGTCTCCAGTGGCTTACATTTGTATTTACACTGACCCTTCCAGGGATTACGGTAAAGTCAAGATCCTGGCCACACCTTCACCCCGGTGCAATTCTGTGATCAAGGAGGTAGTGGAAATACAATTAGCAGATAACTTGCTTAGCGGAGATGAGGAATTCCATCTCAATAAACCACAGAAACCACTCATTTTGCATCTGCAGTCTCAGAGGAATTATTGTTTGGAGTATTTGAAGCCTGGTACTTCAACACATGCTATTCTTTTTAGTTATCAACCATGTATTTCTTAAGAACTGTGTACCTACTGAATCTGTGTTTGCTTTGGTTTACTCTTAGACATAAAAAGTTTTTTTTTTTCTGTGATTGATGCTGTTGTTGCTGATTGCTGACAGTGTAATCTCTGTCACACACATCTTTACACCACAGCACTGTGTTGAGTGGTTTAAGTTCTGGCAGCATTTCACCTTATAAAGATGGCTGTAAGATTACCAGTCAAAATATCAGAAGAAACAGCGCTATTCCAGATGCTCGCCTGAAAGATGATGGAATAAGCCAGTCAGAGTAATTGTTTTACCCAACAAACTGAGATAGTGATAGTGATAGTAGTAGAAACTGTGTCTACAAAAAGCTAGAATGGTGTTGGAAATTACACAGTTTTGTTTCTGTACATTAACAAATTTGAAAAATTACTCCAATAAGTATTTTATTGAAAAAAGTTTTGTGTACAGCTGTACTCAAGTATAGTTAGTATGTGCTCTGATGGTGTTATTTTTTATCATAGATCATATGGTGAGCAGCTTATGCAACACAACCCTCAGTTGTGTTAATATATATGGGCTTGCAGGGGTGGTCTTGTTTCCCCAGAACATGCAATGTGCTAAGTTCTCTGTGTCTTTGAAGCTGAAATGAAAACTAATCTATGGCAGAGCACTTCAAAATTTCATAGGTGATGGCTATAGCATAAGAAGTCAGTTACAGCATTTAATATGAAATTTTCACACACATGAACTAAAAACATTAGATACAGGGTAAAGGGATAAGGAAGAGATCTAGTACCCCAACATAAATGGAAGTATTGCATTCTGCATAACTTGTTGGAACTATAATTGGGTCACTTCCTATTATTTTTCTGTCACCAGTTGTCTGCTTCCAGTGATTCTAACGTACAAAGTGAGGTATCTCACTTTTTCTCTTCAAATAACTTTTGACTCATTGATGATGTTTGTAATCTCTTTTCATCCAGATGAGTCACGACCAGTGGCTTGTGAAAGATAGACAACACATTTTTTAAAGACATTAACTGTGTTATTTAGTGGGCCTGTGGTGTTTCTCTCTGTCATAACAGATTTTGTAGGTATAACAGAAAATTACAGGTTAAATATATCTTTAAAATGAGGATAATGAGCTGTTGTGATCATTTGAATGCTGTATAGTGCAGCAGTGTATGCTACTCTCCATGGAAATTTCATGTTCGACCACTAAACTTTGCAGAGGTTTAAACATTTTTGTGCTGAAGATAAGGATATAGCTCTAAAACCCACTTGCAACAAACCATTTAAATCTTTGTAAAGTATAACACTCAGACATGACTTTGTGTCTCAGCTGGGAAGTGCAGTTTCCTGCTCATATAAGCTAGAACTTCTGGTCACCAAGTCATTCAAACAGATGCTTAACAGAACAAAAATCCAAACAAAAGAACTGCATCACTGAATTTGATATGTATACATATGCTATTCCAGTGAAAAAAAATCATAATTTAAAAAAGAACTTTATGTCTGTAGCTTAGTGAATGATGAAATTTTGAAAATGTGTCAATGTTGTTTCATGAGCCCCTAGTCTTATTTGTCTAGATGAAAAGAGATTACAGTTATCAGTAATGAGTCAAAGGTTATGTGAGATAAAGAAAATTAAGCCCTTTACTCAGTATATGCTGTTTCTAGCAACAGAGGTCTCATACAGATATTTCTCTGATTGGTCAGAACTGGACATTATTCACAATTGCTTTCTCCGAAGCTCCTTTCAAATGTTTTAATGTTAAAAATAATTCAAAGTAAAGAAAAGATTTTAACAGTGGAGCACCTTCATTTACAAATAAAATCTGTAATAATGTTTCAGTACCATGAATCCCTCTGTAAATGACTTTTTTTTTTTTTTAATGCAGTTCTTGAGCTGTTACCTTAAAATCAATTTGTAGTTTAGAAACATTGCAGATGTTGTATATATGCATTTCAAGCTATGGAGGTTTTAGTGGCATATATTTAAAAAGAATTTAGGAAATTCTTCAATACAACAAAGCAAAAAAATTCTGTATGAATATCTGTGTAAAAAAAAGATTGATCAGGTGATAAAAATCTACATAGAATATGTATACAAAAATTGGTTCTGCTGTCCCATTACCCACTTGTTCATTGTCATGGCATTGGTCGAAGTTCATTTCCTGTGTTATAAGGCAAAGAAGGCAGAAAGGGTGGGGGTAGTCTAGTTTTAGAATATGCGTTAAGTGTTGCTTGGAAGTGTAATTTTCTTCATTGTTCAAAAGTTATGTTGAGATGGTGACTGACAGAAGCAAGATTGTTGAGATAAAAAATGGCATGTTATTAATTGAAAACACATGAAGAGTAGTAATTTGTGTGTGCAAATATGGACAAGATTAGTCAGGAAGAAGAATTTGGCATATAAATGAAAGACAAAAACAGTTAAGAAGAAGTAAGATAATTATGACAGAGAGAAATATGATTTGTATAGCTTGAATATCTGTTTCGCATATCAGTTTTACACTTCCTGTGTTAAGTAAGCAATGTCTGTATGCAAGGCAAAAAAGTGGTGATGAAAATACTGGAACGTACTGAGCTTTTCAGATACTAGCAAATATGCCTCAATAAAAGAGATAACTTACTTGTGTTGTTACTTACATTTGTAATACATAATGTCATACATTATTCTGTTTGTCATTTGCTTCCTTAAACTGATCTAATGGTATGACATTTCTCCCCGTGCTCTCAATATGGTTGCTATAACAACAGTTGTGTAGTTTAGTAGTGAACCCATTCAGTCCTATGCTAACATTCATTGTTTAGTTCCCTTTGCAAGATCATAATAGCCTTATCACTTTTGTGTTAACTATCACATATAGTTTCACACATTCTGTTAAGCAAATTAAATATTCTTCCATGGCAAAAATAAAGACAAATCACACTGAGAAAGTTACCAGTCACATATGCCATCTACAATTACTCTGTAGTAACCAGTAGCAGAACAATATGTAACAGTGAACAGAAGATATACCATGACATAACTAGTTCTCTTGTTGTTTGTTGCTGTGGTAGCTGTTCCGTAAACAACTAGCTGTCATTCACTTTGTAATTCTGATCCAGGCATAACAGCAGCTGTAATGTTTCAACATGTCATTTTGCATAATAAGTCCTTGCTTCTTCCATTTGCTATTTCTTCCCTCACCGTACAATTACAGATGCCCTTGAGTATAATGTCTTTTGTTTTAAAGCACTTGGCCTGTTGCCAGTATTGCATTAGTGAAACAGGACATGTTCATTGCTCTATTGATGCTTATACATACCATTTAGTGGCACTTCCTTGCCTGTATAAAGCTGGTTCTTTTAGTACTACCTTACTTTTCCTTTCATATTTCTTCCACTGATACTACATTCTCTACATCAATAGACAGCTTTCTCCCCCTGAATGATTAAGTGAACTGTCATAAAACAAAAAAGTTGTGTTCAATTCGTATTCCAATAGTTCAGAATAGATTTACTGTAGCTCCTTTAAACAATACATTTTTTGAAGCCAAGTCTCATCATTTTCATCTTCAATACTTGTTTGACAGAGAAAATACATTGACACTAATAAACCCACTTTCCATGTGAAAAGGCAATGTGGCCTTTCTTTTTCGATCTGTCCTACCATTTTTCCTGTTACTTTATAACAGTCCCCTCCCATAAAATCTAATCATAGAACTATTGGAATCTAAGAAAGTTTGACATTTAGTGTCATAATTAATAATGATGATAGTGACAATAACAATAATAACTTTACAGACATCAAGTAATTTAAATTCAATAAGTTGAGGTAATTCAGTGTCTTCATCACTCATTTATGTGGCTATGAAATGAATAATAAACATGCATGATCCTTTAAATTTCCACTGTGCAGCTCAATGACTTCTCTCCTTTTTCTTTTTCTTCATCTTTGTCTTCTAATATTTTGGCTGTATACCTTTCAGCCATCTTCAGAGTGAGCCAGCAGACAGAAGCTACAGTACTCATTCTGTTATTTTAAACCACAGATACACAAATGCCAAAGATGTTGATTGGCAGCAAAGAGAACGCATAAGTTGACTCCATGATGTGCTCCAAGAATTCAGTGGATCAGTCATTGCATCATGAAAATATGAAGATGCAAATTAACAGACATGTTTATTTGTTGTGAAAAATAGGAAATAGATCAGCATTTGAGGGGAAACCAGTCTTGAAATCGTTATCACATAAATTACTTAATGAATTTTGATATTAATTAATTTTAACTGTGAATGAATGTTCCTACATGTGTAACTCTTCAGAATTCTGTACACCATCCCAGCTTTTCCTCTCCCTGCTGCAGATATGCCCATACTCATCAAATATGTTGTCTTAGTTTGTAATTCTCAATCTAAATTTTTATTTTTGATTTGTGCGTAACTTGTTTTTTGTAACCTTAATGCCACTTGTTTCTACTAACGTAACTAGAACAGACATTGTCTTTCAGTTTGGTGTAGAGATTCCTTCTTTAGGAAACGCTGTTAGATTCTTGATTCAGGAAAACTTTCCAAAACGCCGTGAGAAAGAAAAAAAACAACCTGTCCTGTTTATACCTTTCTTATTGTGCTGGACACAGTGTTTGGTTCATTTATCCCTTACAGATTCCAGATTTTTCCCTGTGTTTTTTGTTGCTCTTCTGATTCATAAAGTTCAAATTTATATAAGCTTTTTCGGGTACATTCTACTGTACACTTACAAATTATTTTGATAAATATATTACCTTATTTTATCTTAAATGATGTTTAATTTTTATTTTTTGATTGTTTTATGTAATTTTTTAGTGTGTTCAAACCTAATGGCAGTTATTTGTAAAGTATTTGTGTTGTATATGTGTAAACAGCTCATCAGCGATGAATGCATAAATGCAATAGTAATGTTAGAATGGAATTAGATAAAATTGTGTTTTAATTGTAGCACAAGTGAATTGTGGTGAGGTATATAGTATCAACTGTAATGATTAAAAAGGTGAAACGGAAGCATCCACAAAAAGCAAAAACTGCCATTTTTATGATTGATTATATAAGCCATAAAAAACATTGGGATGCTTATGAGGAACCTACGAAGAACTTGATTATAAATTAAGAGCTGTAGTGCTATAATAAATACTCATAGTAAATGTACTGTTTGTTTTTAAAATGTTTATGACATTTGTTATATGGGTTTTGAAGGAAAATTTATTATGCCGTTGTACATCCTGTTTTCAGGAAAGTGCCAAGATTTTGTGGTGATAATGTAGTACTGTTGTATATGAATTTCTTGACTGAGTGTTAGTGAAGAATTTTTATATTACATTTTCATATGACATATTGTAAGTCTGTTATGCCAAAAATGTGGTTGTTGCGAACTGCCATGTTAATAAACAGATAAATGTTAAATAATGTGGTGTTTAATTTCAGATAAATATTACCCTCACCTTTCATTTGTGTTTCTATATCACAGTTCTCTCTCCAAAAGAAATTACATTTTAACTCACTTCATTTTCATAAGTCTCACATTTTATGTTACTAAGGAAGTGTAAAGCACTACCGTAAACACATAGCAAGCTGTATTGCATGAAAGCTTTGGAGCTCTGCTACACATGTCAAAGGGAGAAGGTACAGAGTTATATAAATGAAACACGTGTAAAGGATATGTAAATTAAATGTTTTACAAAAAGAATAAAACAATGGAAAATCTAGGATGGAATGTAACAATATGAAAAGGATAGTTGCTATTTGCCATATTGCAGCAATGCTATCAGAAAGTGAGCTTTCAGCCAACAAGGCCTTTGTCACACACACACACACACACACACACACACACACACACACACACACGACCCCAGTCTCTGGCTGTCACCTTGTGCGTGTGAGTTGCATTTGTGTGTGTGTGTGTGTGTGTGTGTGTGTGTGTGTTTTGTCTGTTCCTGACAAGGGCCTTATTGGCCAATAGCGTACTTTCTGGCAGTCTTCTCATCTTTTTGTTATGCCTGTCTGCGACTCAGCATCTCTGCTATGTGGTGAGTGGCAACTATTCTTTTCATAATATTGTTACAAAAAGAATAGGTAAGTATGTCCGATAATTGTAGTGTCACTTAAAATTTAGGCATGAAATACAGAAGTATATAATCTGTTACCAAATCCGAAATATGCAGATGAGCTTGAAAAGTTCTCACCCTAGCAGTGAAAGGCTGCATTTTCCAGTCAGAACTGGATCTTTTCTTATCTGATACCCTTCTAGGTCAATCCACTTTGTCCAAAGTAGTTGCAGTGAATACACTCTTGCCTTGACTTGTGCACTGGATTCAAAATGTTTTGTACCCACAATTTTTTGTAGATGAGGGAACAACGGAAATTAGGTGCCAAATCTGGTGAAAAGAGTTATGTTCCAACATTTTGTACTTCAGACCCCTAGTTTCTGTCATCAAATGACTATCGTGAACAGGCATGTTGTCCTTATGAAAGATGTTTATGTTTTTGATTTGTAATTGAAGGCCCCCTTTCACTTTCTCTCTCTCTCTCTCTCTCTCTCTCTCTCTTTCTTTCGTTCCTTTTTTTTTTCACTCAGCTGTTCTAGAAGGCATGGCTGCCATTCGCCAGCTATTGCTTTAATATTTGCTAGGTAGACAGAAAAGAATCCTTTCTTCACACAAGAAAATTATAGCCCTAATATTTCTGGCAGATGACATGGAGTTCATCTTTTTTGTACAAGGTCACCAGCATCCATTCAGCATTCTCAGAGTAGTTTGATGTTTTAACAGATATACCTTTTGTTATTGAACATCCACTACCATGTTGTGCACTTTTTATGTGTTTCCATTTGTGCTTGTGGTTCTGTAATGTCATTCATGTGTGTTGCTTTTAAGAGAAGCATGGGTGACTGTGACCTTGAAGACTACAGTAATTAGGGAGATCATAAGAAATCTAGATCAGAATGAGAAAATGCCTGCAATTACAAATGCAGTATCTTCACCAAAGTTCTCAGTTCTTCAAAATGAGACATTATAGATCATCATATTTGCACATTCTCTATAAACACAATTCAAAAAGTTGTGAAACTCATAATGTATCCCACAAAAATGAAATGTAAAGAGTGAATGATTATGTTGATTATTTCAGTGGTGGGACGCATCACATTGACAACAGCAGATGTATAGTAATAACATGGAGCTCTAACTTTTTTCTATTAAAGGTAAAACTGAAACTCCTACTGCATCAATTAATATTGAAACACCTGAAAGCTCAAAATCATGAAGCAGTTAGGTGCAGAAATCGTTAAAGAATGCAAAAGCTTGGTGATGCAGGACCATGATAATACTGAATTGCAATGCAACAAATGACTTGTATATTAATAGCAATGATAACTGAACCCCATAAAGAACATTAGGCCACAGGTTCAACTTGTAAAAATGTAAATGCACATTAGAAAACAGGCTGAAGGATGTGGGCGTCACATCACCAAACTGACCAACAGGTTTAACTAGCTGAAATCATATGAATGGTTTACAGTTAGCAAGGCAGGTCAGGAGCATAATGATTGCAGTAATAAATAAGACACAGTACATTTCTAGATATTGGGTATGTCAACAAAATAAATACAGAACCTTCTCTTGTGCACATCCATTTGAGAGAGCCGACAAGCAGTAAAAGACAAGAGTTGAAGCAAGAGCACGTTGTACATCAGCTTTTTGAAAGCAGGTGATTCATGAATTTTACAGAAATTTCATTATGTATGTTAGGATGTATTCTCTACAGGATAATTACATCTTTGACTTTAACATATGTTGTAACGATTCATTAAAATGCCTCCTTGAATGGTGAACACAAAGTTTACAATAGTTTGTTCTTGCCTGATTCACAAAGGGGCCAAGTATTTCTACATCTACACAGATACTCCGCAAGCCACTGCAAGGTATGTGGCGTGGGGTACCCTGTACTACTATTTGTCATTTCCCCTCCTGTTCCACTCACAAATAGAGTGAGGGAAAAACAACTGTCTCTGTGCCTCCGTATGAGCCCTAATTTCTCATATCTTATCTTCGTGGTCCTTATGTGCGATGTATGTTGGCAGCAGTAGAATCATTCGGCAGTCAGCTTCAAATGCCAGTTCTCTAAATTTTCTTAATAGTACTTCCTGAAAATAATGTCACCTTCCCTCCAGAGATTCCCATTTGAGTTCCCAAGGCATCTCTGTAACACTTATGTTTTGTTTGAACGTACTGGAAACAAATCTAGCAGCTTTCCTCTGAATTGTTTTGATGTCTTCCTTAAATCTAATCTGGAAAGGATCCCAAACTCTTGAGCAGTTCTCCAGAATGGATTGCATTATAGATCACACCAGCATCCTATATGGGGTCTCCTTTACAGGTGAACCACTCTTTCCTAAAAATTCTCCCAATAAACCAAAGTTGACCATTTGCCTTCTCTACCACAGTTTTCACGTGCTCTTTCCACCTGATATTGCTTTACGATGTTACACCCGGACATGTTAACGACTTCATTGAGTCAAGCTGGACACTAGTAATACTGTATCAGAATGTTACAAGTTTGTTTTTCCTACTCATCCACATTAACTTATATTTTTCCACATTTAGGGCTAGCTGCCATTCATCATACTAACTGGAAATTTTGTCAAAGTCATCTTGTATCCTCCTACAGTCACCTGCCCCCCCCCCCACCCCCCCACCCCCCACCCATCTGCCAAATCATTTATGTATATAGAAAACAACAGCAGTCCTATCAGACTTCCCGGGGCACTCCTGACGATACCCTTGTCTCTGATGAAAACTCATTGTCAAGGACAACATCCTGGGTTCTATTCCTTGAGAAGTATTTCATGAGTTTTGGAATCAAAGAAACATGACAAGAGCACTGATGTATGAATTCAGCATAAAATATAACATAGATACAATGTCAATTTGTTAGCATTCCTGAGAGAGTAGTTTCTGCATATTACATTTCTAACAAAAGCGTTTTCTGTATTTCTCAAAGAGCCTTTGGTTGGTGCAGATTGCATATGCTTTTAAATGCCTTTCTTGCATGACATTTAAGTAAGCCATTGATCACAACAGATTACTCAACTCCTTAACAACACAATATTAAATGTCACAACTTAGTGTTAATACCTGAAGTTTTAGCTGTGCTCAGGACTTTAATTAAATATTTGCTTCCCCATCTGGATGTAGTTGACAGGAAGCATGAGACAACTGTGGCGGGGGCCTCAGGTGTTAACACATCACAAGTGACAGATATTATTGTTCATTAGAAAAAATGAAAAAAGCATACTACACTTCACAGATATGTAGATTTTCAAGTACTATTCTTTGAAATGTGAGCAGCAGAGGCCACTTTGTATTGCTTTCATTGACCTTGTTAAAGCATTTGATTTAGTGAGCAGAAATGGGCTTTTCAAACTGTTACAGAAGATTGGATGCCCACCTAAACTACTGCAGATAATTGTCTCTTTCCATGAGAAAACACAAGCAATAATTTGCTTCAATGGTAAAACATCAGAAGCATTCCCTGTTAATAGCGGTGTGAAACAGGGGTGTGTGTTAGCTCCTACATTATTTGGGATTTTCTTTTCCCTTCTGCTCAGATTTGCCTTTGAAGACTGTGAGGAGGGAGTGTATCTACATACGAGGTCTGCTGGAAATCTTTTCAACATTGCTCACCCCAAGGCCAAGACCAAAGTAAATACAGTTGTTATCCGTGAGTTGTTATATGCGGACGATGCAGCTCTAGTAGCGAACACAGAAGATGAGCTGCAGTATATAATCAACAAATTATCAAATGCCTGTGAAAAGTTTGGTCTACTCATCAGCCTTCAAAAGACTAAGATCATGGCGCAGAGCACTACCAACCTTCCATCCATTAGCATTGATGGCAATCCTCTCCAGATAGTTGATGACTTTACCTACTTGGGATCCACAATATGTAGCAACTTGTCCATGGACACTGAACTTACTAACAGAATCGCAAATGCATCATCTGTCATGGCTAGATTGAAAAACAGAGTATGGAACAACGGACTGCTTACCACAAAAACTAAATTAAAAGTCTACAATGCTTGTGTTATAAGCACCCTTCTCCATAGCTGTGAGACATGGACAACTCTTTCTAGGCATGAATCTCGACTCAACAGCTTCCATCTCTGCTGTCTCCGGAAGATCCTTCAGATCTCTTGGAGAGATAGAGTACCCAACACCGAAGTCTTTCATCGTGCAAGCACAACCAGCATCTTTGCAATCCTGAGTCATCGACGTCTAAGATGGTTGGGACATGTCAGGGGCATGGATCCTGAATGGATACCGAAACAGCTGCTGTACGGCGAACTTCAGGAAGGTGTGAGACCAGTGGGACGACCGCATCTTTGTTTCAAGGATGTCTGCAAGAGAGACCTGACTAAGACCAGAATCAATCCAAATCGCTGGGAAAGCATTGCAGATGACCGTGTCAAGTGGCGAGTAACTGTGCGCAACGGGGTCAAGCTCTCAGAGGATGAATGCACACAGGAACAAATCAGGAAGAGGACAAAGCAAAGAGACAGAGCAGCTTCTGTTCGAAGTCCCTCAAATTTCACATGTCCAAACTGCAGTAGGGACTGCCACTCTCGAGTGGGACTTTTTAGCCACAGCAGACACTGCAGACTCTGAACCAAGCATGCTACACCATCATCCCTCAAGGATGGACCGATGCCATTTATTCTTTGAAAGACAGTTTCTCATGATATATGATTTACTAAATTGTCATGTTTTTTAACAATTTATGCTTTAGCAGTCAAAGTTCTTGTAATTAATTTTTCTTTTAGAATAATAGCTTTATATTCTTTAAATCAATGTGATTATTTTGGAGTTCAGTTCAATTGTTTTTGTAAATACTGCCGTGTCACTGTGGTATGATATGCATGGTGATAATGGCAGTAAGATGACTACGGTTTCTTTCTTTTTATAACAATAAGTGTTAAAATTCATGAGATGCTGGATTGTAGGAATGACGTTATGTTTCTGTAGGCAATGACCTGGTGTGATGGACCAAAGGATAAGGTGCTGTCAGTGTTGTAAGTTATGGTAGGGCCCATCTTAGCAGCCAAGTTCCTGACAGAAAGGTCATCAACCAGAACAGTAGGCAAAAAGTGTCTGCTTAGTTCTGGTTCCATCTCAGAGTGGCCTCAGAGAGTTTTGTCATTATCATGTCACATGAAACAGCTGCACAACAGAATTACTATTACATAATGTATGACCTACATAGGTTGTACTGAAAGAAAATTCTTTGTTAACACACAAGCAAAATTTTTACACAAACAGAAATACCAAGGATTAATCAAATACATTAGATGGGTCCATCCTTAGCATGGGCAGAACTTTTTTGTATTTTGCCTTCAAAGCATCACTCATTGTCCAATACACTACTAAAGTTTGTGATGAATGAGTTCCTAGAGCCAAAATCACTTTTTTAAATTAATGTCCACAATCAATAATGACAGTGTGCCCAGTATTTACAGCAGCAGTCAGGTCCGGTGCAAGGATTGTAGAACAGTTAGCCCCACTATTGCATTGTTGTTCCTCCAACATATTGAATATCTAAGTTCTTATGGTGTGCGAAAAGGCATTCCATATCACACAAGGAAAACTTCATCATTTTGCACTACACCAGAAGTGGACAGCAGGTTGTGGAGTTCATCTCAGGTGAAAGCAAAATTTTGTGAAGGTTACATTGGTGCTATAGTTTTTGTTGTTTATATGGTTGTGGCGACTTCTGCCACCGAATGTATCGGGATGACCAAATGTAGTGCGAAGACACCAAATGTAGTGGATGGGTGCCAGGAGGTGCCGTATTAAAACTCGGTGAGAACTTTCCAAATTTATTTATTTGCTTCCACTGCAGTGCTCCATTCACCTCGCTCTGCGTCACATGGCCCCGCAGTGCTGAGGCCACCGCCCCAGCAACCCAGTGCAACACGCTGCTGTGTGTCAGCCTTGTAAGACCGCATCATCAGGGCTGCACCTGCAGCCAGCTCAGTGGTCTTCTTCTCCGTTGACTCAGCGCTGCTCCACCGGGAGCCACAGGCCGGCCCTGCTGCTGCTTCTTACTCGCTCGCATAGCTGATAATGCGGCAGCAATGACCACCCATGATCCGGCATCCGAGTCTGCGGCCCTCGCCTTGGAAAGTCTCCGGCATGTGACGAGAGCCAAGACGACTGCCCGCGGTAGTGTGCCAAAGAGTGGCCCGCCCTGACTGGCTGCAGACCCCGCGTCAGCCTCAGAGGGTCAAACCAATGACCCGCCATGGACTGGGACTCTGACGTCCCATCTGTTGCTGCGTGTAGCTTGGTAGTGTGGTATGCCCCGCCGTCCAGGAGAGCTGTCACACTTCAATGAATCTCATTAGAAAACGGCACCTATTTATACTTGGCTGTGTGCCTCTGTTCTGCCAAGCACACCACTTTGCATCACGTATGCATAACACTTAGGTTGGGCAGTGGCCCTCTTCTGCCTGTGACTTGCACCATGGAAACTGCTGTGTGTGCCCTCTCCAGCAGTTCTACGCCCCTGTGGCCTCTATTTGCCTTCGCAACTGCTGGTATGTGTAACTTACTGCGATCCGGCTAGCACCTGGCTGTAACTTGTGCTCCGAATATTGCACAAAACTAACTTTCCCTATCCTAAATGGTGCCGCTACATTATTCCCCTCTTTGGAAAGACCCACACCCCGGGTCATCCTTTAACTAACTCTTAAACTTGTTTGAATTGGCACTTATGACATAATTACTTACTATTAGAAAACTTAGACATGATCTAGTGCTACTAAGCAAATGACGTGAGGGGAAAAACATTTAAAAAATCTTTAATGGATTGCTACTCCGCTGAACACTTGTTCAACCCCTTACCTATGCCCTCGGTATTCAATCTACTGTGACTTAGACTACCCTTGGTTCCCTCTTGGAATTAGCTCTCCGCCTGATCAGAAAGAAAACAACACATAACAAAGTTAAGGCTGTGATGACACTTGGCACAGAGGTGCTCAAAATGACTGTTATTTGCCGTTGCCTTTCCCTATACTGAGCAACATGTTGCATAAGGCTGATATATGCCTCTCTTGCTTTAAAATGAACTGGTTTATGTATCTCAACAGATCTGGCTCCAGAGTTTGATTTAACAAGGTCAGATTCTGCCTTGGCGAAAACTCTAAAGTGGCTTCTGGCCAGTACAGCTGTGGCTGCGTAACATTCAATTGTGTGACTCCTGAAACTGACACTGGTTGGTGGAAGGTTGGTCCTATTATGTTACACTTAGTTCCATTGATTAAAATTCTGCTCCCCTCGAGCTCTATATGTTTCACTTCCGTGAACGCTCTTTGCTCAAAACAACTTGCTACTACCACCAAATTCTCATAGGTGGAGAAGATCCAATGCATCCCGACCCATTGCAAGCTCCATTTTGGTTCCATGATGTCTCTTGGACATCCTATTCCTTTCCTCCTGGCTAAAAGTAACTGCACCGTGCACGTGTCCCATATTCACAGCTTCACAGATTTTCCTCCTACATTCACTAGTTTTGATCCAAACTCAACACCAATTGTGTGACTACTTTCATCCTTAAATTCACATTATATGTACTGGTGCAATAAACTCGACTTTCCTGACCCACCACTGTCGACAACTAAAAATTTAAACAGGGAATCATACTACTCTGATATCATTCAACACATATTTATTACAGCTTTCCTGCAAAATTTACTCTGACACATTTATTTCTCGAGAACTGCATTTGATTTCTCCTCCAACAATACTCCACATACGTCAGATGGTACATGTCCCTTTTCAGTGACCTGAGGACAGGGATCACCATCACCCTTCCTCCCACTTCAAAATGACTGCTGCCCTAGCAGGCTCACAATACTCAAAAAAACATATAAAATACAATGCCTAATTACTCTACACAAACCCAATGATACATGACAAAAAAACTACAAATACTCTACTACTTTCTGGATCGCAAAGCATACGGTACTTCATGCTGTACTCTATCTGCCTGGTTTTCTCTGCACTTAGCACTCTCTTCACTCTCTCTTTCTTCCTCTTTCCTTCCTGTGACATGCCTGGAATCACATCCCGACAACCCTTAAATGGCCGTGACCACCCAATGTGTACTATCGTCATTCTAGTTGGCAGCTGAAACTTAACATTAACGGGAGATGTGGTTTCAACAACTTGGCATGGCCCTTGATACCTCGTGAGGAACTTCTTCGTTTTCCCTTTTTGCGTATAGGGGCTGGACAGCATTACCCATTGCCCCACTCTATACTGTGGTAAACTTCCTTTCCGCTTTACTGCATCTCCCTACCTTTCCAAAGCCTTCATATTCGCCTTTTGTACCCATTTTCAAACATCCCAAATTGTCCTAGCAAATTGACGTACAGATTCACCAGTCCTTCCTTTCTGTAGCTTCACTAAATCAAACGGTGATGGCATTTTCCACCCGTACGCTACCTCATATGGTGACAAACTGGTATTTGTATGGACTTTTGCATTGTATGCACATACTATATGCTTCAAATACTCGTCCCACGGATGGTGATGAGAATCCACATAAAAACTCAGCATCTTCCCAATTGTTCTGCGTACCCGTTCCGTTCTTCCATTGGCCTGTGGATGCAATGCACTTGTCTTCAACTTCTTTACCTTCAACAATTTACATGGTTCCTTCATTAAATCTGACATGAAGTTGGTCCCTTGGTCAGTAATGATTGTCTCAGGCACACTAAACTTCAAAATCCAGTTGTTTACTAACGCTTGCATGACCATTGCTGCCTGTTGATTTGGCATAGCCACCATCTCCACATACTTTGAAAAATGGTGTATTATTGTCAGAACGAATCTGTTCCCCAATGGTGTTTGCCTAAAAGGTCCTAAGACATCAATCCCCAGCAAAGAGAATGGACATGTAGCTTCTGGTAATTGTTGTAGCTGTATCTGTTTCCTGTTCAAATCAGTCTCTGTGCATATGGTATACAATTCTTGACATACTGATACACATCTGTTTTCCTACCTCTCCACCAATACCTCTCCACCACTCTCCTATTCATTGCTCTACACCCTCCATGACCAGATAACACGTGATCATGTGCTTCCTTTAAAACCTCATCACTCAACTTCGCTGGCACTGCTATCCTTGGCCCTAACTTTGCTTCCCTGCACAGAAGACCATCATACATATTAAACTGTTGCTGTGTCTGATATAGTTTTTCCACCTTCCTACTTAGTGCATTCGCATTACCGTGCTTCTTCCCAGGCTTGTGCACCAACTCGTAGTTGAATTCACTAAGCCTTACAGCCCACTGAGCGAGTCTGGTGGACGGATCCTTCAACCCCAACTACCACTTCAATGCAGCATGATCTGTCACTACCTGAAATCTTCTCCCATATAAATAACATTTAAACTATGTGATTCCATAGATTACGCTAAGCATCTCCCTCTCAGTTGTTGATTAATTCCTCTCTGCTGCTTTCAACTGCCTAGATGCATAGGCTACAGGATGTTCTTTCCCATCAATTTCCTGACTAAGAACATACCCTAATGCTTGATTTGATGCATCGCATGCTAGTATAAACTCCTTTTCAAAATCTGGAAACACAAGAACCGGACTTGATGTTAACACTTCTTTCAGTTTGTCAAACGCTTTCTGACACTCTTCTGCCCACTCAAATTTTTCACCCTTCTGTAATAATCACATCAATGGCTGTGCTAAATCTGCAAAACCCTTCACGAACTTTTGATAGAAATTGCAAATTCTGATGAATTACTGCACTTCCTTAACTTTTTTTGGTTCCCAAAAATCCCTTACAGCCTGTACCAACCTCGGATCTGTTCGCACTTCTTCTAATGCAAAATGACACTTCTCCAGGCTCAATGTCAAATGAGCTACTCTTAACCTCATAAAGACTTCCCTTAACCACTGTCTATGTTGCTCCATACTGCTTCAAAACACTATAATGTCATCCAAATAGACCAGACACTGCTGTGGTTTCAAACCCCTCAAGACACTGTCTAGCAACCTCTGAAACATTGCTGAAGCATTTTTCAAACCGAATGGCATTCTGATGTACTGGTAATGGCCTCCAGGTGTAGAGAAAGTGGTTTTTGGATGATTCTCTGGAGCCACCTCTAACTGGTGATAACCACTTGTCAAATCCATTGTAGAAAAGTACTGGCACTGTCCTAAGTGATCAAAAGTCTCTGATATGTTTGAAATGGGGCATGCATCTGTTACTGTCTTATTATTGAGGTATCGGTAGTCACAACAGAACTTGTATTTCTTAGTTCCGTCTGTAGATTTTTAGGCACAACGACAATGCCCGCTCCCCAGCAACTATTACTATGCTCTATAATACTGTCCACAAGCTGCTGATCAACGAAATCCTCCACAATCGGTTGCAAATGCCTCGGTATTCTGTACGGTTTATGGTAAACAGGTGCTTCATTCCCTGTTGGTATCATATGTTGAACTAATGGAGTTGCTGGTAACGGCCCTTGTGGAAAAAAACAAATCCTTAAATTCCCATAACAATTCTTCCATATGCTCTCTTTCTCCTGCTTTTAAATGCTTAATTTTGGCAATGCAGTTCTGTTGGCAGTTAGTGGTTGATCGCTTCGCCTACCTCTTGAACACCAGTCTTCATCATCTGGCACATTTAAATTTGCTACTAAAACTCCTTTCCTCAAATCGCATCTACAGCACTAAAATTATCAATGTTCATGGGAACTACTAATGTGTCATTCCCCTCCTCTACATGTACAACACTACGTTTCATGAAACAACCCAATGGACCTAAAACTTCATTATCCTCCAATGGTTCAATAATGCATACTGTACCCACAGGTAGATTCGACTCCACACTTATCCAAAGCAACTTATTGGTGCCACTAGACACACACTCATGCGAATTAAGCCTTAATACTAATGTACACGGTTCAATTGGTTTGCTCATTACGTTGAACGCCCCTTGCGACAGCTCTGCATTGACAACAGTTTCCCCTAGCGGAAATAACATTCCACCAAGTTCCACAGTTGGTTGTCCAATGTCAATTTTGGCATGATGTTGATGCAAGGAATCTACTCCTAGGATCATGTCGTATCCCTTGCTTATGCATAGTACTACCTCCATGCATGTATTAAATCGGACTTTCCCTATGCAAAAGTCAACTGTCACCAACCCCAAAGACGTGACCTCCTTATCCCCCACTCCATGCAACCTATTACGTGATGGGTCTAGTTTTCTTCGTCCCATTATATTCTTAGTAGCCACTGACACTTGCGCCCCTGTGTCCAACAAAATCTTAAACTTTTTAGTTCCTACAGATCATACCACTGAACATTCCACCTCTGCATACATATTCGTAGCATTGAAATCAAACGGGAGCTCCCTTAGGTGGGTCTTGGGCCCCATCTGTCGTTTAACAATTGTCCACCTCTCCTATCTCCACTTCTCCATCCTCCCCGCTGCTGATTTCCACCCCTTCCTCTATTCCTTGGTGACTGGGTACATTGGCTCTGCACATGTCCTGTACGACCACACTTAAAACTTTCACACCTGCCGTAAACACTGTTTGCCTCTCGCATGCCCCTGTTGCCATGTCTATTTCCTCACATTGAATTGCCAGCTGAATGGCCTAATACAAATCATCCAGATTCCCTTCACGTTCTTTCCATGACATGCGCCGGTAACCCTCCCAAAAATACATCAAGTGCCCTTTGCTTCATTTCTCTGACCCAACTTGTAAGTATACTCATTAATTTCCCCTATCCAGTCTGCAAATTTCTCCACCATCTCCCACTGTCTCTTTGTCATTGTACTTAACCTCTCACTAAAGTACTGAGTGCTATTCTGTTTCTTGTACCCTTGTAAAAGCCCTTCCTTTAACTGGCTTAAACTGTCCTGCCTCCCTCGAGGCCTCAGAACACATTACATATGTCTTCACTTCACCCATTAATCTAATCTTGGCTACATGTAACAATTGTTCATCAGACCAACCATTCATCACCGCGGAAGTCTCCAAGTCCTCCTCAAATAAACATATGTCCTCAGATGTCTTGCCAGAAAACGGAATAATCACACTCGCGGCAGCTGGATCAATCTCCTGCACCCTATACAATGACGACTGATCAGATGTGGTTTCCTGCTCACTTCTAGATGTTAATTCATTTCTCAACTGCATATTGTGTGCTGTCAATTGTGCTATCTTTTCCATCAAAATCCGCACCACTTCTGGTTCCGACACACCTTGTGTCATTTACTCTGCCATTGTGTTACTTTTGTTCCCAGTTAGTCGTTTTGTTTCAGGATTAAGTACAAGAATAATCTGACTTCCTACAGCTCAGTATGATGATACTCAGTATCATCATAAACCAATACAAAAGTAATCAAATGCCATGAAAAAAAAAATCATACTGCCCCAAATACACCAACACTTAGTCTGACAACAAAAAATACTATGCTCAAGCAAAACATCTACAAAATGGCTTTTGACACTTCATACTCAAAACACAAACAAAAAAGAAAACGTCCAACACTCAAAAGAACAATTTTGACAGCACTCACCACATCTTGTGATAGTACTGCAGCAGTTGACTCGAACGCCATACTGGACAGATGACGTCTGCTATTCTGACGCCAAATGTTGTGGTATCAGATGCCAAATGTGGTGTATTGAATCCCAGTAAGAACTTTCCAAATGATTTATTTGCTTCCAGTACAGTGCTCCATTCACCTCGCTCTGCGTCACAGGGCCCCGCATTGCTGAGGCCACCTCCCCAGCGACCCAGTGCAACGCACTGCTGTGTGTTGGCCTTGTAGGACTGCGTCATCATGACTGTGCCTGCTGCTGGCTCAGTAGTCTTCTTCCTCGTTGACTCAGCGCTGCTCTTTTTGGAGCCATAGGCTGGTGCCACTGCTGCTTCTTCCTCGCTGGTGTAGCTGAGAATGCAGCGGCAATGACCGCCCACGCTCTGGCATCTGAATCTGCAGCCCTCGCCTTGGGAAGTCTCCGGCATGTGACGGGAGCCAAGACGACTGCCTGCGGTAGCAAGCTGAAGAGTGGCTCACCCTGGCTGGCTGTGGACCACGTGTTGGCCTCAGAGGGTCAAACCAACGACCGACCATGGACTGGGATACTGGTGCCCCATCTGTTTCTGCATGTAGCTCAGTGGTGTGATACGCCGTCCAGGAGAGCTGTCACACTTCAATGAACCTCATTAGAAAACGGCACATATTTATACTTGGTTGTGTGCCTCTGTTTTGCCAAGCGCGCCACTTCGCATCACGTATGCATAACACTTAGGTTGGGCAGTGGCCCTCTTCTGCCTGTGACTTGCACCATGGAAACTGCTGTGTGCGCCCTCTCCAGCAGTTCTACGCCTCTGTGCCCTCTATTTGCCTTTGCAACTGCTGGTATGCGTAACTTACTGCAATCAGCCTGCACCTGGCTGTAACTTGTGCTCTGAATATCACACAAAACCAGCTTTCCCTATCCTAAACAGTGGTGCCACTACAATATCGACACAACCCAACACAGTGCTAGTTTGATTGTGTCATAACTTTTCACATTGTTCGTTCATCATTGTCCGATATCTTCATCGCATATTCATTAACACAGTAACTTTTCAGAAAATGAGTTCACTTTATTATTTACAGTTCATGCTTTCATGTCACCCCATGGATCCCAAGTGGTTTTTGTTAAGCAAAGATAGGTAACATGTTTATAGAAAAATGTGTACATCCTTCTGTAGAAATCATAGCCATACTTCATTACAGAAATAAGTTTACAATCATAAAAATAGTTTTCTTTTGTACACCTCTGGTCTGATTTCATAAAATCCTGCACTGTAATAGAATCACACTGGCATAGGTCAGCACGACATTGTCTTTTCATAGGACAAAATCAACTTTTGCATAGAGTATTCAGCTTGGCAAACCAAAGAGAAAAAAATGAAGAACATGTTCAAAGCTGAGCAGGACACATACTTAGGACTTGCGAGGAGCTATGATAGCTGTACTCATTCAAAGCCTGCTTATATGGATAATGCTAATATATACATGGCTTTGAATGCCATTAACACTAAATTAATCTCCCATTGTTACCCAGTAGTAATATGATATGTTAGGGATTTACAAATAATCGGTAATGAGGGCACATCCTTCTTGTGGCAAGCTTTTGTTTCATTTGTTCCAGAAGAATTGGAGAAACAGACAAAAAAGTAACCTACGTAGCTAAATATTTAGTATTACAAACTTCATATTAGACTGTTCACACAGTGGAGAGTCTAGCCATGCAGATGTATAAATGTCATCCTTTTCTTTCCCAAACATATTCATGCTTATCTCCAGAGTTTCTTTCACTCCCTTAGGCCATCTGGTACTACAGCAACTGCATGTAGAATATCTGAATCAAAAACAGTCTTGGTTGCAACCAAGATTGTTTTTAATTCAAATATGCCACTCTTCCTTGGGATAGTGTCATTTTATTTCTATGGAAGGACCAGAAGTGGTAAATTTTCTTTGTCAGTTCATCAGTCAATGCATCTAACTTGTTGATCACCACAACATGTAGATTGACTTCTGTAGTGCACTGTTCATGCCCTTTGTAATGAATGTCCAAGTATAAAAGTACTAATCACATGGTATTTTTTCAGTTTGTTGGTTATTTTGCTAACACATGGCTATAAAAGTTTCTACTAACATCCCTGGTTAAATTAGTTTGTAGATCACAACTAATAATCAGTTAAGTACAAACACTTTACATAACATAAAAGGATTAATAATTCATGTAGGTACTTTTTGTGTCTTGATGGGTATGTAACACCTTACTTTTATTGTTTTTGGAATAGGCCAGGAGGTGATTCCTTTCATGTGGAATCCTGACTATTTTATAAGTACCTATGTACAAAAGCTGCCATTTAGAATTTCTATTGTGAAGAAGTGAAGATTTTGGGTGAGTTTTCAAAAAGAAAACTTCCTTCTACCTGATATCTTTGCGTTTGTCATAATTTCCCAGCATAGTAGGCCTTTATCAAGTGTACTCGTTTGGTGAGAGTGACTAAGGCTTGTCATACCTTTTCATCACAAGAACATTCTTATCTCAGAAGACGTGAAAAGGGATCTGTCCAGTCACTCTTCTCTTTTGTCTTGCATATTAGCTGGAGTGAACAGTGTGGAGTAAATTGGCAAATTATTTGCTGTCTGTTTGAATAACTAAATAGTCTGTCCAATGTGTCCATTGACTATGTACATATGTTCATATAAATCTACTCAGCTCACAGAAAATTCAGACTATGAGGTTTTCTTCTGGGTGAAATTGTGATACTAGTATCTGTTTAATTTCATATGCACGTAGAAATTCTTCCATGCTTGATCCATTGTCTGACAGCAAGGCAGCAAGCTTGTCAATTGTAGGCATGAAATAATTTGTAATATTTTTTTTAATGACTGGACCCACTGCAGTTGACATTGTAGCATATAGTTCAGCATATCTTATTTGCCTGGTGTGACCATTCATGACAGTGGCTCTTTTGGGCCATAGGAGGGATTATTTATTCAGACAGTGTATGGGAGTGAACTTCTATTTAATATTTGCCTGTGTTAATAATATCAGGTTTGTTCCCAAATATGTGCACATACTTTAACAGAATTTCTTTTGATTCTACCTGTTGCAATGAGACAATAGTATTAGACTCAACAAGCTTATCTTTAACTTGCTTTTCATTATTCTCAACTGGACTACTGTGTGAAGGTGTGTTATCAGTATATATCGCCTTTGTCTTAAGAAACTTTACCTTTAAGCAGTGTTGGTGATGCTCTATATTTGTTTTTACTAAGTCAACTACAATATTACCTTAGCAAAAGATCTTGCTGAAAATCCAAGGAAATTCTGGTCTTACGTAAAATCAGTAAGCGGGACGAAGGCTTCCATCCAGTCACTCACTGATCAGTCTGGCCTGGCAAAGGAAGACAGCAAAATGAAAGCTGATATTTTAAATTTAGTATTTGAGAATTCTTTCACGCAGGAGGATCGTACAAACATACCACCATTTGAGTCTCGTACAGATTCCCGTATGGAGGACATAGTGATAGATATCCCTGGGGTTGTGAAGCAGCTGAATGGGTTGAAAATAAATAAATCGCCAGGTCCTGATGAGATTCCAGTTCAGTTCTACAGAGAGTACTCTACTGCATTGGCTCCTTACTTAGCGAATCTCTTGCCCAACATAAAGTCCCGAGCGACTGGAAAAAAGTGCAGGTGACGCCCGTATATAAGAAGGGTAGAAGGATGGATCCTCAAAATTACAGACCAATATCCTTAACATCGGTTTGTTGAAGGATTCTCAAACATATTCTCAGTTCGAATATAATGAATTTCCTTGAGACAGAGAAGTTGCTGTCCATGCATCAGCACGGCTTTAGAAAGCATCGCTCCTGCGAAACATAACTCGCCCTATTTTCACATGATATCTTGCAAACCATGGATGAAGGGTATCATACGGATGCCATATTCCTTGACTTACAGAAAGCATTTGACTCAGTGCCCCACTGCAGACTCCTAACTAAGGTACGAGCATATGGGATTGGTTCCCAAATATATAAGTGGCTCAAAGACTTCTTAAGTAATAGAACCCAGTACATTGTCCTCGACAGTGAGTGTTCATCGAAGGTGTGGTAGGTCCGCTATTGTTTTCTATCTACATAAATGATATTTTGGATAGGGTAGATAGCAATGTGCCGCTGTTTGCTGATGATGCTGTGGTGTACGGGAAGGTGTCATCATTGAGTGACTGTAGGAGCATACAAGATGACTTGGACAGGATTTGTGATTGGTGTAAGGAATGGCAGCTAACTCTAAATACAGATAAACGTAAATTAATGCAGATGAATAGGAAAAAGAATCCCGTAATGTTTGAATACTCCATTAGTAGTGTAGCACTTGACACAGTCACGTCAATCAAACATTTCGGCATAACATTGCAGAGCGATATGAAGTGGGACAAGCATGTAACGGCAGTTGTGGGGAAGGCAGATAGTCATCTTCGGTTCATTGTTAGAATTTTGGGAAGATGTGGTTTATCTGTAAAGGAGACCGCTTATAAAGCACTAATACGACCTATTCTTGAGTACTGCTCAAGTGTTTGGGATCCCTATCAGGTCGGATTGAGGGAGGAGATAGAAGCAATTCAGAGGCAGGCTGCTAGATTTGTTACTGGTAGGTTTGATCATCACATGAGTGTTACGGAAATGCTTCAGGAACTCGGGTGGGAGTCTCTGGAGGAAAGGAGGTGTTCTTTTCATGAATCGCTACTGAGGAAATTTAGAGAACCAGCATTTGAGGCTGACTGCAGTACAATTTTACTGCCACCAACTTACATTTTGCGGAAAGACCACAAAGATAAGATAAGAGAGATCAGGGCTCATACAGGGGCATATAGGCAGTCATTTATCCCTCGTTCTGTTTGGGAGTGGAACAGGGAGAGAAGATGCTAGTTGTGGTACAAGGTACCCTCCACCACACACTGTATGGTGGATTGTGGAGTATGTATGTAGGTGTAGATGTAGATATTTTGGCTGTCAATGTTTAGAAAGCATTTGCTTGAGGAGAAGTTGATCACTGTGTCCTTCTTCCTTAGGAAACCAGTGCCGAAGATGCATTCCCAACTAAGCACTAGCTATTAGGAATAGGATTTTATAACTCCATTTGCTATTTCAACTTCCACCTGCATTTGAATTTTGACATTTCATGACCTAACACCAATAGCTTCAATACCCTTACAATTTTGTACAGAAAACGGGAACTTTTTTGATCTGACAAATCTTATTAAATAAATTGGACAACATAACGTTCCCCATAGCACCTGTATCTAAAACAAATATAGTGGGTATCTTCCCTACAATAAAGTGTACTGTGACTTGAACAATTGCTTCACTATGACCACTGCGTTTGTAACTGTCATTAGTCAATTCTTCCCTAAAGTCTTTGTTGTAGTAACATAATAAGTTTACTGGATTATATAATTTGCTCCTGGTCCACCATCCAACAACTTACTGTTTGTTATCAAGCATAGTTTGTTAAACTTATCATCGTAGGGTGGGGCTCTTCCACCACCAGAACAATGTTCACAGTGAGTTTCTGTATTCGCCAGTTGTATTAGTATTATAATTTGGTCCTGAAATTTCTTGTGTCTTTTGTTGATGTTCCACTGATTATGTTTGTCATAGTGATGGTATTGTCCTACTCCATAATGATGGTAACTGGTTTGGTATGTGTTACCATCCCTCCTTATTTTAATGAAATTTGGTGGGCTACATTGCTTCAGACCTAATTACTTCTTCCAAAGTGTCATTCTGAGATGAAAGTTCAGCAGCAGAAGACTGCTCTACGTGTGTCAGTTCTGAATCTAATTTTTCATTACAGTTATTTGACATTTCTGATGACATGCCTTCTGGTTTATATGATATAGCATCTGACTTAGTTAACACTTGATTTATGTTAGATGATATTTCCTTACACATAGATGACATTTCATCATATCAAGTGAACTTTACACTTATGGTAGGAGACATTTCGCTATTTTTAGTGGATATTTCATCTATGTTAGTCGATATTTCATCTAACTGAGTTGACATTTCATTACACATTTCATAATATTTAGTTTAAATTTCTTTACACTTAGCAGCTACTTCATTACATTTAAATGACATTTCATCACTTGCTTTAATGGAAATCTCACTAAAATTTTGTGATGTTCCAGATAATTCATTTTCCATTTGTACGAACATTTTGGATAATTGATCTGGTGTGAGAAAATGGGTTGGATTAATTATCTTATTATCTGCTTATGTTTCCATTGTGGTGGATTTTCCTGTCTTTCACTATAAGATATAACATGATAGAAATCACATAAGATTCATGTATTTCAATTTAATATCAGCACAGTAATAATAGTATTGTTGAGCAAGATCATTCTGGAAAGGCAACTTTACTGTCATGAAACAATAAAGAAGCACTGCGCTATTACTTATGCTCATGACACTAAGTCAGCCATCTTGTACAAGTTGGATTTTTACTATTGTTAAAGCTCATTAACACAGAAATTTTAAAATATTCAAATTTCAAGCAAAATTTAGCCTTGAAGTACAGGTATGCATAAAATCTACTCTACAAGCTGGCAAAGAAGAATAAACAATGTTGTCTGTACCTTCTGTGTTAGCTCATGACGTAACTTTTGCCCATTTTATTTTTGAAAATTTAATTTTCTATTGAATATTTCTTCAGTTACAGTTGTTTTTTGACTACTTTGGTATTTTCTGGTTGTTCATCAGCTGCTTGTCAGTTTTTTCCTTACTTATACATTTTTTAGTATATGAAATAAATCCAAGAAAATTTACAACAATGAGATGACAATAAGGTTTACATGCAATGTGCAAAAAAAATTAACCCTCGAGCAGGTGCATCATTTTTCATAACACATGTAAAGAATAGATCGCTTTACATTATCACATAGAAGAAGGTGTAAGTAGATGAATGATGAACACTAACTTCACTTAACGAAGGTTTATTCAACACTTGTACATACAAGAACTGCCTCTGGCCAGAACACATACAGTATATATACAGGTACAGAACATTCCAGTAGAATGATTCTTGATATTTGTGGATACTCATAAAATGTACGCGAACCAAATATAGAAATTAAAATGGTACGGTCCAGGTGAGTTTTGAACTCATGACTCTCCATTCAAAAGTTTAGTATCATAACCACTACACCATGGTACTACCTCAGCCTCTTCTGTGACATGGCTCCCTCCTTAAGAGAACAGTGTCTTGGTGTTACATTGTCCTAGTCCGGGAATGAGTCATCAGTCCTGCATACTCCGACTTCCAATGACTGATGCTCATCCTGACAGTGATCTTCTTAGAACTTCTTTTGCCATTATGCTCTTTGTCACCTTTCCACTTGTTGCCTGTGGCTGGAGCTTTGAATTTACCCTGGGTGGCAGGATCCTTGCAGGCCTTCATTCAGAGGATGTGGACCATATCTCTGATATTTCGTCGTCTTGCGTCGGGGTAGAAATCTTCAGCTTCACAAGTAACATCAGACAACTGTCTTACAACCTTATAAGGTCCAAAGTAATGCCTGAGGAGCTTCTCAGAGAGACCAACCTTCCGAACTGGAGTGAAGATCCAGACGAGGTCACCAAGCTGGTAAACAACAGGGCGGTGGCTCGCGTCATACATTCGGCGATCATTTTCTTGAGGCTGCAGCAAGCGGAGTCGCGCTAACTGCCAAGCTTCTTCAGCTCTGGTTAACGCCTGGCTGATGTAGTCGTCATCCTTGTCATCAGGATGTAGTGGAAACACAGTGTCCATCATTGTAGTCACCCCACGCCCATGTACCAGGAAAAATAGCGTAAATCCTGTGGTGTCTTATTTGGCAGTGTTGCAAGCAAACGTCACAAAAGGTAGCACCCTATCCCAGTTGCTCTGCTCAACATTGATGAACATTGATGGCATCTTGGCCAAGGTCTTATTAAGGCATTCAGTAAGCCCATTAGTTTGTGGATGGTAGGCAGTCTTCATGTGATGAGTAATGTTGCACTGATGGTTTATCTCTGTCACAAGATTCAATTGAAAAACTTTCCCTCAGTCTGTAATTAATGACCCTGGGGCATTATGTTTTAATAAAATGTCTTCCCCAATGAATTTGCCTACCTTGGATGCTTCAACTGTTTTCACAGCTTTTGTAATGGCATAGCGTGTCAGATAATTAGTGCAAACAATAATCCAGCTATTGCCACTAGCAGACATGGAAAATCATCTGAGGAAGTCAGTCCCAACATGCTGGAAAGGCATTTTTGCTGATGGAATTGATATGAGTCGGCCAGGTTGTTTCTGAGGAACTGCCTTTCTCCTCTAGCACTCTCGACAGTGCGGCACATACAGACGGACACTCCTAAATAAACCTGGCCAGAAAAATATCTTGTGGATTCTATTGTAGGTCTTAATAAATCCTAAATGTCTGGTCTCAGGTGTGTCATGGAATTTCTGTAGAACATCTAAGCACATGTGTTAGGAATCACTGGTAGCCATCTCTTTCCAAACAGATTAAAGTTTTTCTTGCAAAGTAATCTGTTAACTACCTTAAATTGTCCTTTCACATCCTCTGACCAATTTAAGGGAAGCATAATTTGAGATATCTTGGTGTCCTTCTTCTGCTCAGCAGAGAGATCCTGGAGTGCAGTGAGACAGTCACTATCTTCATCAAAGACTTGATGGTCTTGCATAGAGTTTCTTGAGAGACAGTCAGCATCTTGATGCTTTCTTCCACTTTCGTACACTATGGTAATGTCATACTCTTGAAGACGTAGTGCCCACCTGGAGAGTAGTCCTGTTGGATCCTTAAAACCTGTCAACCAACAAAGTGAATTATGGTCTCTAACAACTGTGAATGGCCTTACACAGAGATACTGTCGAAATCTGCACATGGCCCAGATCACAGCAAGACATTCTCTTTCCATAGTTGAGTAGTTTCTCTCAGCTTTTGTAAGTGTCCTAGAAGCATCTTTTCCATCTGAAATTTGCACCAGAACAGCAACGATGCCATACCCGCTGGCTCATCATACAGACCAAGTCCAGACCCACTCATCAGAGCTTTTCACAGCACATTGAAAAAATCTTGTTAAGCACAACCCCAGATAAATTTAGCATCAGCTTTTAACAACTCTTGGCCTGGCTTTGATACAAAACCCTTTGATAAAATGACAGTAATAAGAATGTAATCCGTGGAAGCTTCTCACATCTCTAATATTTTTAGGAATAGGAAATTCCATTATAGATCTCACCTTTTCTGGGTCTGGCCACACACCTTTGTTTGACACAAGGTTTCCAAGTATTTTGATTTCTTTTGCTCCAAAGAGACACTTCCTTGGATTAAGTTTCAATCTGTCTCGTTGGAAACACTTAAGAATGGCCCTCGGTCTTTTTATATATTCATCAAATGTCTCTGAGAACACTATAATGTCATCTAAATAACAAAAACAGATCGCCCACTTCAGGTGATGTAGAAGATTATCCATCATCTGTTCTAAAGTTGCTGGTGCATTACATAAACTGAACGGCATTACCTTAAACTCATACAGGCTCTCAGGTGTGATGAATGCAGTTTTCTCACGATCAGCCTCATCAACTTCAGTTTGCTAGTATCCCAAGTACATGTCCATGGTTGAGAAAAACATAGCCCCCTTCAGACAATCTAGTGTATCATTAGTTCGTGGAAGAGGGTAAACATCCTCTTTAGTTATCTTGTTAAGCCTCCTGTAATCAACACAAAAGCACCAACTGCCATCCTTCTTCCTGACGAGGACCACTAGAGATGACCATGGGCTTTGTGGAGGCTAAATGATGTCATTCTTCATCATTTTCTCTACCTCATAGTGAATTATTCGACGTTCCAGTGCTGACACATGGTATGCTCTCTGGCTTATTGGTTAATGGTCTCCAAGTGCTAATCTGGTGCTTCACTGTCGGTTTGTCTAATTTGCTCTTCACTGTGGATTGAAGCACTCAGAGAACTCTTGAAGAATGGAAAGTAGCATCTTCTGTTGTTCCTTAGTGAGATCTGGTGGTAGTCAAGCTAGAAGATCTTGTCTCGTAATGGTAGCACTAATTCTGCCCACAGACTCAGCATGGGAGGTTTCTATGATGCTCAGCTGTCCTTCAATTAATGGCTCAGTGTTTGCTATGCACATGCATCTCAGAAGGATCTACAGTTCTCAGCGACAGTTAACCATCCACAATTCACTGAATCCATTCTTAAATGAAACAACAGAGGCTGGGATGACCAAGTTATTCTTCAGTGGTATGCTTCTCTTACATTCCACTACAAGATCCAGGGGTTGATGCATGGCATGGCACATGACAGTTACATTTCTAGCACTGACTACAGGAATGATCACTTCATCCAGCACTCATAGTCTTCATACACTTGGGTGCACATTTTCCTGTCCACAGTATCTCATCTCATCTAGCATAATCTTCGAGTGACCACAATCTATAATTGCCTGAGAAGCTTTCAAAAAGTCCCATATGAGTATGACGTCATGACTACACTCTCATAAGACAATGAATTCAAGGCCTATGTATGGCCACTTATACCCACACAAATGGTACATCTTCCTGCAGGTTTTACATATTTCCCATTAGTCACCTTCAGCAGAGATGTTTTGTTGTCAATGAATGTGGTTTTTTGCAACTGGCGATGTTACATCTCCGAAATGACTGAATATGATGCTCCAGAGTCCACAAGAGCTTGGGCTGGAAGGCCATCTGTGAGGATATTGATGTAGTTTCCTATCATTTTTGTAGTGATCGACAGTGGAGGATTTTTCTCTTTGGTGGCCTCACCTCCAAGGAAGGTCGCCTTTAGTTTTCCAGGTTGCGGCAGCTAGGTGATCAGCTGGAGCTTCTAAATGGCAATGGAGACCTTGATTGGCACGTTGGGGTGTGTCCTCTCCAGCGGCTAGCTTGCGGTGATGGTGACCTACATCATCCTGCACCCACATTTTCTTGTTCATCTTCATCATCCTGGAGTTGGCAGTGGCTAAGATTGGTCTGCTGTCTTCTGGTGCAAGCATCATCAAATATCCAATGCCTTTCTCGACAATAGTGCACCATATGTCCCGGTCATCCACAGTGGAAACTTACTGATTGGTCCTCCAGAGGTCAGTCTTCCTTGGTGCCCAAACAGGTTCCTCATGCGGCATTGTAGGAATGTAACTCCGCCTTGGTCTCGACTTTTTCACCATTTTAAAGGGAAATGAAGGATGAGAGATTGGGTTCAATGTCTGTTCACGTTCCTCCCTTATGACCTCTTGAAGTGTCTCAGGTTTTTGCTCACCGTGCAATCCAAGTGCCTTCTGAACTTCCTCTCTCACTATCTGATGAAGAACACTTGTGAAATCAGTTGCTTCCTCCATCACAGACATTGATACAACATTTGGTAGCCATTCAAACTTCTTGTGCGTAATTCTTTTTTGATGCATTGTCTCAATATACGGGCACCATTTTATGAAGTCGTCTACTGTCAAAACCTCCTTCAGGAATAGGGCTTGATACATGTCCTCAGTAACACCCTTCATGAGATGTGTAACCTTATCTTCCTCCTTCATTCGAGGATCCACTATTTTACACAGCTCCAAGACGTCTTATATGTAGGATGCTGTAGTTTCTTCTGGACACTGTGCCCTGCACTTTAGTTTATCTTCAGCCTTGTACTTCCATCATTGTGTGTTGCCGAAATAGTTGCCCAGTTCCATCTGGAATACTTCCCAGCTTGTGAACTTCTCCTTGTTGTTTTCATACCATTGCTTGGAAGTGCCCTCCAAGTAGAAAAATACATTAGCCAAACATACGGTGTCATTCCATTTGTTAAATTTGTCTATATGCTAATATACCTTCCGCCACTTGTTTGGACCTTGGCCATCATCACCAGAGAACCCGGAAGGATGTCTCATGTGGTGGCACACAGTTGCTGTCATCTTAATGTCCTCTTTTTCTTCCCTCCCCTGTAGATTGCATTCTGTTGAATATGGCTTGAACTCCGTTTTCTCGCCACGTAAACGGCAGCTCTGTAGTGGCCTGATGGGAGCCACTGTGTTGTTGATAGTGTGCGCTATCACAAGTTCCAATACCCAATGCCTGTACCAGAATAAAGTATACTTAGATGAGTGACAAACACTAAATTCACTTAACAATAGTTTATTCAGCACTTGCACACAAGATTGCAGTGCGAATTGCCTCTGGCCATAACACAGTATATACAGGGTGGTCCATTGATTGTTACTGGGCCAAATATCTCACAAAATAAGCATCAAACAAAAAAACTACAAAGAACAAAACTTGTCTACCTTGAACTGGATAGCGCTATGGTTGGCCCACTAGATGGCACTGCCATAGGTCAAACAGATATCAACTGCATTTTTTTAAATAGGAACCCCCATTTTTTATTACATATTTGTGTAGTACGTAAAGATATATGAGCGTTTTAGTTGGACCACTTTTTATGCTTTGTGGTATATGGCGCTGTAATAGTCACAAACATATGGCTCACTATTTTGGATGAACAGTTGGTAATAGGTAGGTTTTTTAAATTAAAATACAGAATGTAGGTACATTTGAACATTTTATTTCGGTTGTTCCAATGTGATACATGTACCTTTGTGAACTTATCATTTCTGAGAATGCATGCTGTTACAGCATGATTACCTGCAAATACCACATATCGGCAATAAATGCGCAAAGTGATGTCTGTCAACCTCAATGCATTTGGCAATACATGTAACGACATTCTTCTCAACAGCGAGTAGTTTGCCTCCCATAATGTTCGCACATGCATTGACAATGTGCTGATGCATGTTGTCAGGCATTGTCGGTGGATCATGATAGCAAATATCCTTCAACTTTCCCCACAGAAATAAATCCAGGGACATCAGATCCGGTGAATGTGCGGGCCATGGTATGGTGCTTCGACAACCAATCCATCTGTCATGAATTATGCTGTTCAATACCACTTCAACCGCACGCAAGCTATGTGCTGGACATCCATTATGTTGGAAGTGCATCGCCATTCTGTAGTGATACATCTTGTAGTAACATCTGTAGAATATTACGTAGGAAATCAGCATACATTGCACCATTTAGATTGTCATCGATAAAATGGGGGCCAATTATCCTTCCTCCCATAATGCTGCACCATACATTAATGCACCAAGGTCGCTGATGTTACACTTGTCACAGCCATTGTGGATTTTCCATTGCCCAATAGTGCATATTATGCTGGTTTACGTTACTGCTGTTGGTGAATGATGCTTCGTCACTAAATAGAACGTGTGGAAAAAAATCTGTCATCGTTCTGTAATTTCTCTTGAGCCCAGTGGCAGAACTGTACACGACATTCAAAGTTGTCACCATGCAATTTCTGGTGCATAGAAATATGGTACGGGTGGAATCAATGTTGATGTAGCATTCTCAATGCTGACATTTTTGAGATTCCCAATTCTCACGCAGTTTGTCTGCTACTGACGTGCAGATTAGCCATGACAGCAGCTAAAACACCTACTTGGGCATCATCATTTGTTGCAGGTCATTGTTGATTTTTCACATGTGGCTGAACACTTCCTGTTTCCTTAAATAACATAACTATCCTGCGAATGGTCTGGGCACTTGGATGATGTCGTCCAGGATACTAAGCAGCATACATAGCAAAAGCCCGTTGGGCATTTTGATCACAATAGCCATACATCAACACGATATTGACCTTTTCCGCAATTAGTAAATTGTCTGTTTTATCATGGGTAATGTATCACGAAGCAAATACCATCCACACTGGTGGAATGTTATGTGATACCATGTACTTATACATTTGTGACTATTACAGCGCCATCTATCACAAAGCAAAAAAAGTGGTCCAACTAAAACAGTCATATATCTTTACATACTACACGAATATGTAAAAAAATGGGGGTTCCTATTTTAAAAAATGCAGTTGATATCTTTTTGACCTATGGCAGCACCATCTAGCACGCCAACTATAGCGCCATCTGGTTTCCCCCTTCAAGCTAGACGAGTTTCGTTCTTTGTAGTTTTTTCATTTGATGCTTATTTTGTGAGATATTTGACCCAATTCACTATCAATGGACCACCCTGTATACAGCTACAGAACATTCCAGTACAATGATTCTTGACATTTGTCGATACTTTTAGAATGTACTCAAACCGAATATAGAAATTGAAATGGTACAGTACAGGTAAGTTTTGAACTCACGACCCACCATTCAACAGTTTAGTATCATAACCACTGCACCACAGTACTACTCAGCTTGTTCTGTGACATTGCAAAGTAAACACTAGCAAAATCTTAGTATAACCAAGCAATCACAAGATAAACTTACATTATATGGAATACTGTTTAATTAAATAGTAATAAAATAAAATTTCATTACATCACTCTGTAGCCATACACAAGTGTTACCCCACATTAATGATCAACTCACAGCATTAAACAGTGCAGTTGCATCATATCCTAGCCAAAGGCTTATTTGATTCTAATTATCTCATTGACAACTGCCTCATTGTGTAATTGTGCTGCTAGCTTGTAATCTGGGTCATTTTCTTACACAGATCATAAATTTTTCTCACCCAGCTGTTTGTTTGTTTTATGTAGCTGATGCTCACTTGGATGTATGAAAACACAACTTATCACTGTTGTTAAGTGAATCAGTAATGAAGGAATCGGTATGGCCTGTCAATTGTAAATCAACTATTGAATGGTATATGACAATGTTATTTGTGGTTGGCACACTTTATACATAGGTGTTCAAACTCAATGGTTACAGATGTCCTGTCATGGTCACCACTATAATATATCCCCAAAAAAAGTAAAGAATGAAATGATGAATTTTTGAATGTTGATTATTTGAGTGGTGGGACACATCATATTAGTGACAACAGCAGTATATTAATGAGATGGAGTTGTAGCTTTTCTGTATTAAGGATAAAAATGAAACTTGTACTGCATCAGTTAATATTAAAATACTTGACAGCTCAAAATCTTTAAATAGTCAGGCACAATAGTTATTGTTGGAGAGTGGAAAAATTTGTTGATGCAGGACTGTGATAATATTAAATTGCAATGCAACAAATGATTTGCATGATAAAAGCAATGATAATTGGACATCATAAAGAACATTACACTTACAGGCTTGACTTGTGGAAATGTAAATGCACATTTGATAGTGCACTGATGGTGCATGACCATTGTGTCACCAAACTGACCATTTCGAACAGGCTTAATTAACTAAAATCATATAAATTGTTTACAATTAGTAGAGCAGGACCATAATGATTGTAGTAATCAATAAAACAGAATACTTTTCTAAATATTGGGTGTATTAACAAAATAAATACAGAACTTACTGTGCATATCCCTTCAGGAGAGTCAACAAGCAGTAAAATACAAGAGTTGAAACCAGAGTAAGTCATACATTAATTTTTTTGTAAACAGGTGAGTCACAAATGACCACAGCCCTATTGCTATTGATTGCTTCCTTTACCAATGCCTGGCTGATTCCAAACCTCCAACCCACTTTCTGGTCACCATGAAGAATTATATTATCTGTCACAGTTACTTCTCCTATGAAGGTCTAACCTATAAACAAATCTGTGGCACAGCAATGGAAACCCACATGGCACAGTCCTATGCTTACCTATTCATTGGCTATCTAGAGGAATCCTTAACAACACAGGATCCCAACCCCTTCATTTGTTTTTGATTCATCTATGAGCTCTACATGATCTAGACTGAGTGTGAGAACACACTATCCACATTAGTCCAGAACCATAGCACCTTCCCCCCAATTTTTGTTTCTGGTCCTTCTCAGCCCAACAAACTTGATGTTGACCTCCACCTCAAGGATGACTACATTGGTACCTCCAACTATATCAAATCTTCCAACCACCAACAATACCTCCACTTTGAAGGGTGCCACCTGTTCCACACCAAGACTTCCCTTCCATACAGCCTGTCCACCCATGGTCATCACAACTGCAATGAGCAGCCCCTCTCCCAATCTACCAAGGGTCTCACTGAGGCCTTCACAGACTGAAATTACCCTCCCAAACTTGTTTAGAAACAGATCTCCCACACCTTGTCTCCCCAGTCACCTACCACCACCACTGTCTGGCCAAAAGGAGCACCACTCTCATGACTCAGTACCACCTAGAACTGGAGCAAGTGAATTAAATTCTCCACCAAGGTTTCCATTTCCTCTCATCATAGCTTGCTGTGATGTTGTTGTTGTGTGGTCTTCAGTCCCGAGAGTGGTCTGATGCAGCTCTCCATGCTACTCTATCCTGTGCAAGCTTTTTCATCTCCCAATACCTACTGCTACCTACATCCTTCTGAATCTGCTAGTGTATTCATTTCTTGGTCTCCCTCTACGATTTTTACCCTCCACGCTGCCCTCCAATACTAAATTGGTGATCCCTTGATGCCTCAGAACATGTCCTACCAACCGAGCCCTTCTTCTAGTCAAGTTGTGCCACAAACTCCTCTTCTCCCCAATTCTATTCAATACCTCCTCATTAGTTATGTGATCTACCCATCTAATCTTCAGCATTCTTCTGTAGCACCACATTTCAAAAGCTTCTATTCTCTTCTTGTCTAAACTATTTATTGTCCACGTTTCACTTCCATACTTGGCTACACTCCATACAAATACTTTCAGAAACGACTTCCTGACACTTAAATCTATACTGCCATTGCCAGTTTACATTTTATATCCTCTCTACTTCAACCATCATCAGTTATTTTGCTCCCCAGTGTGCTGTGATAATGGGGACATTATCCTCCCCACCCCTCTCGTGGTGGCACTATGCTCCCCACATCCCCTACAATATCCTTGTCCATCCCTACTCCATGCCTGCTCTGATTTCTGTACTTCATGGCTGATATCATTCCAATAGACCTAGATGCAATGCAAGATCTGTTCCATACATCCTCCCACTACTACCTACTCCAGTCCTGCCACAGGTGTCTCCTACCCCATCAGAGGCAAGGCCTCCTGTGAATGCAGCCATGTGATCTACCAACTTAATTGCAATTACTGTGGCACATTGTACGTGGGCAAGACAACTAACTAAACTGACTAAATGAATGGCCACCACCAAACTGTGGCCAAGAGAGAGCTGCTCAGCCCAATTATTGAGCATCCTGCCCTACACAGTGTGTTCGCTTAAATGATTGCTTTGTCCCTTCTGGATTCTTCCTATCAACTAGCTTTTCTTAATTGTGCAATTGGGAACTCTCATTTCAACACATCCTTCATTCCCATAAACCCTCTTGTCCTCAACCTCAGCTAGCCCCTATCCTCCAAATGCCTATCCCCTTCCCTGCCTGCACTCCAGTAGTGCACAGACATTCTATTCTGCCAACATAACTACATAGTCCTTTCTCTTTTCTACTTCATTCCTTTCCTCTTTCCCTCTCCTCCTTCCCCTCACCCCCCCCCCCACCACCACCCCCACCCCCCAACACATCCAGTGCTGCACCTAGTAGCTCTATCTTGTCCCTACCACATCCCTGCATACTCCCACAAACAGCACTAACATTTTCTCCGAATTTTATCCTACTATCATTCCACCTCTCCACTCCCAGCTCTTACTTATTCACATTGCCAATTCCATCTAGATTGTTGCTCACCTCAGATATAGTTCCAATTAGGCCTTAGCACTTCTGAAATTAGGGCCCTAGTGCCAGGAAACAATAGTAGCCCTATGTGTTTGTTTTGTGCTTTTGTGAATGTGTGTAAGTGTTCTACTTCTGAAGAAGGTCTTAGTCCACAAGCTGAATATTTCCAGCATTCTTATTCATTGTGCCTGTGTGCGACTCAGTGTCTCCTCTATGTGGTTAGTAGCAATCCAGTCTTCTTTCCATATTGATCTAATTCAGACAAAATTGATTTATATATTATATTTATATTTAGAGGGTCATTATACTGAAATCTGAGGAAATTAAATGGAGAATGTTATTGCTCAGATAACTGCATCAAAATACAAGTTGAAGTCTTTCTTGTCCAAATAGTAGACTTCAATTCCTTGTGAAACAGTTCAGTATAATTGATATTTCCTGATGTCTCAGCAAAACTGATTATTTCCAGAGTTTTGAGTTTTCATTCAGCACCAGATTTGCAAATCTGGAAATTAATGCAGTAATTGGAGAATGGTAGATGAGGTGGCTTGGAAAAGGCCATAACCAGAAGCTATGGTTAAACTACCATGCATGGCTTCCCCATCAATGAGACATGATTTTGTACATACTCATTTCCATTAAACACATGTACTATCTCATTTGTTGACATTAAATTAACCTACAAATTGTTAACTATGAAGCATATGTTTAGCAATATACTGTAGTTTAAATAATTGCAGTATATTTGGTATTATAAGGAGACATTGCTCTAGCTACTGTTTTGTGTACCTTTTCAATAATGACTTGCATTATGTGATCAAGGTTATATCACATTTTATAAAGGGAAATGCCGTTTTTTGGCAGAGGGGGAGGGAGGAGGGTTGTCAAGGAGATGACTGGAAAGAAGCTTTGTGGGACGTGTGCCATGCTACATGTGTTACACATAACCAGAGATATGGAGCTCTGCTTGGGTGGACCATGCATTTTCTGTGTTGCTCATGGGAAGAACATGAAGCCTAACTTATAGCAAGATGGGTGTTCAGTAGGAGAACGTAACTGTGCAGTCCAGGGGAGAACACCAGAACTTTCTTCTTAGGAATTAGTTCAATATGTAATATAAGCAATAAGCCTGCCCAGCTAGCCACGGGCTATAACACACTGCTTCCCCAGCAGGTAGGCATGCAGGTCCCTGGCACAAATCCGTACAATGGACTAGTATCGAGGTCCAGTGTGCCAGCCAGCCTGTGGATGGTTTTTAAGGCGGTTTTCCATCTACCTCAGCAAATGTGGGCTGGTTCCCTTTATTCTGCATCAGTTACACTATGTCGGCAATTGCTCTGAAAACGTTGTCTCCATGTACATGTACACCATCATTATTCTAACATGCAAACATTTGGGGTTACACTCATCTTTCCCAGGAGGGTCCACTGGAGGCAGAACTGCACAATAACCCTGGGTTCAGAGTGGGGTGGCAGTGAGTTGGGTGGGCTCCTGTGAACTGTTGTGGGGTTGTGAACCACTGAGGGCTACGGCGAGATGAAGCCTCTTCATCATTTCTAGGTCCCTGGTTAAATACACACACAACACTCACACAATACAAGCAATTATAGTAACATATACACAATGGTTTATAATTCTTAATGTGTTGGTAACCATAAAACATGTTCTTTTGTACATCTAAGAGGGACAGGGCAATTTAATCCATGACTAAAATGTCTTCTGATCACATCTTGATATCTAGTCTATTTGAACAAATGTTCCATATCAAGATATGACTCTTGGCAGATATTCCACAGCTGCTTGCCTTTGCAGCATGTTTAACATCAGTACAGCTGTTATGCTGAATAGAGATACAGTGAATGTAGATGTATCTTAGCTTCCAATTGAACAGCAAGTTGAGTGTTTTACAAATGTGAAGACAATTGTCTTCACAATGTTGTGAAGACAATCATTTGCTGTGGAATTTAAGATGCAGACAATATATGAGGGTCATCTAAGGGAAAAAAGTTGAGTTCTACAAAATGAGAAACACAATATTTATTGGAAAAAAAAGTTCATTACACACATGAAGCTTCCTCCACTTCTCTACATATTCACCTCCTACATTTAAACATGGTCACAAGCTTCATAAATTCTGTAATTCCCATATTATTCTATTCTGCCATCAGTTCATTGAGCCACATTGTCAGTGCATTCCCCAACTCTTCATCACTTTCATAACATTTACTGCCTAGAAACTCTTTACTGCCCAGAAACTCTTACATCTTTGGGAAAAAGTGGAAATTGATAGGAGGAAGGAGTGAACTATATGTGGATGAACAAACATTTTCCATGTGAACTGATCCTGACATTCTTGAATTGTGGGAATAGTGTGATGGTAGGCATTGTCGTAAAGAAGTAAAATTCCTCCAGATAGCATTCCTCACCTCCGGCTTTGGATGACTTGTTGTAGTTTTGAGTCTCACAATGATGATTTGCATCAATTGTAGAGCTTTTTTGCATGAAATCCACCAAAATAAAATCTTTATGACCCCAAAAGAAGTTTGCCAAGATCCTTCATGTTGAAAGAGTTTGTTTGAATTTTCTCAGCTTTTCAGGCGATGAATGAGGATGCCATTCAAGTGACTGGCACTTGTGCTCTCAGGTGATGTGAGAGACTCATGTCTCATCATCATTCACAGTATGATCAAGAAGGGCATCCCCATCTGTATGATATCAGCCAAAAATGTCAGTGCTGAGCCAATTGTCCGAGTTTTGTGTTGGTCACTTAGTTGCAGTGCTAACCGTCATGCACAAATTTCATTGTACCCAAGATGTTACAACACAATTTCACCAAGCAAAGAACAGATATTCCTTGAAACACAATCTGCAATTCATCAAAAGTTGTGTTCCTGTCTTGCATGATTCTGTTGTTTATGGTAGTCTTCGTGTTTCTGTGACCAGTGGTGACTGTCCAGAACTAGTTTCATCATGAACATTTGTTCATCCATTATTGAAAATTACTCACCATTTTTTTACATTTCTTTAATTTTTTGCATTATCACCATACACTGCGCTCAGTTGCTGGTAAGTTTCTACTGGTTTCATCTTTTGAGCATTCAAATAACACTCATTACTTCATGATCTGCAGGATTTTGTGTCATACAGTTCACATTGACCAGACCACACACCAATTGCTCAAGGGTGGCTTCTTGGAACCTCACTCACAGTGTTATTTGCACAACTGTTATGGAAGCCAGTTCACCATGAAGAGAAAGAGGAGTGAACTGTGTGGCTGATATGTGCAAGCAGTCTTTTGTTGGAATGCAGTGGCCACCTGGCTTAAGGAACTGACAGTAGAAGAGTATAGCATATGAATTCTGAAGTTCATGACCATATACAATAAATTTTTAAGTGCAGGGGGTGATTATGTAGAGAAGTGAAGAAAGCTTCATATATGTAACAGAATTGTTTTTCCATTAAATATTGTGTTTTTCATTTTGTATAAATAAATGGTATTTTCCTGGATGATCCTTGTAATAGGCAGTTTAAACATCCTGTTGACAGTGACAGGCAATCAAGATAAATTACAATTGAACCTCATCAATATGTAGCATAGCCAGTATTTTTGGGGCACTACTGTGAAAACAGCAACCCTGCCACAGCATCTGTGAGAAGGCTTATAAGTCAGTGGGAGCAAAACACTTTTATGTCAGTTGCAGCATCTGACCTGTTTACACATCATGAGCCAAGCTGGGCTGAGCATTACACAACCAACAATACAGGGATAGAACAGGGCTACTGCAGAACCAATTAGCCAGTTTCCATTTCTTCAAACAATGGACCTTTTATACTGTATGTGTTAGAAGTGGTACATCAGTGCAATAAATGAGCACTTAACCAGTATAAATATCCATCAATTACAGCCAAAGGGTTCCAGTCTGGAAGCACCAACTGTGTGGAGAGGGCTACACGAGGCAATGGGGTGACATGGTTCTGCAACCAGTGGCCATAAATTTGGCTCTTCACCACCATCAGTCCAACTGGAGGCTCTGAGTCCACCTCATTTGACATGGTGCCTTCCCACTGGTGAGCCACAGTCTTGTTCACATCAGCTAAGACAGACTTCTGCCCTGGTGGGCAGCCATTTGAGACCAGCGTGGTGTACAGTTTGCCCTCCTACGCTGGTGCAGTTGGGTGGATAGTCAACTGCTGCAAATGGGAACGTTGTAGTTGATAGAAGAAGTAAAAAACTTTGTGAGATGTAAGGAGGATTTCAGAAATGCATGGACATTTGAGGAGTCAAAGCAGGGCTTCCAACAGTGCTTTATAAAACAAGTTAGCTCAAGGTTTTTCAGTGAGCAGTTGGGTTAAATAGCAAAGAAACACAGGGGACAGTGGAAAGTTTTGTTGGTAGAAAATGGAAAGTTAATGTACACACTTATGAGCTGGGGGATAGTGATGACACAAATAGTATTGTGCTTCAAGAAGCAGAGCATAGGTCACCATATGCCTTCCTGAGGGGCCTGCCACCTGACATGTCCAGTAGGATTCCAACAGATGTCCCAAAAGACCTGTACACTACCATCAGGTTGGCTATGGACTTAGAAGAGATGGATATAGCAACATGGTTGCATAATAAGCTAGGGGTGCTTTTCCACTGACATACCATGTTATGCATATGGCTGATAGGGCATGTACAGAGGTAATATCGTCGTCAGTCTCAATGTGAAAAATATGGTAAGGTTGGACACTAGTGAAGGGGTTGTACATGCAATAGATGAAGCAGGCTAGAGGGAGGTAGACAAAAATTAAAGACAAGCAGAGGGGAAGTGAGGTGTAGTGGTAAGTGTCAGTGGGAAATGTGGACTCCATAGGAAGACAGCAATTAAACCTATTATGTTATAGTTTTTGTGGGGGTGGGAGACATTGGTGTAAAATCATATGTTCAGCTGTACTGAGTTCTTCAGGTTGGGACAGAGAAATATTAACAGTGTGTAAACATAGTGCCTCATATGAGTGGAGGTTACTATGCAATCCTGGATTACACTTTCTGTTCAAACACGATGCCAAAGTTAACGTTTGAAGCCATGTGGTGGAACTTAGAGGGAAATGTTCCAACTAGAAGAAGCTGTCACCAGTGGAGTACACTCACAAAGCTTTCCTGCCTTTACCGAAAAATTAGTTAAACTGCAGACAGAAACGCTAAGGCTTCATTCATATGATATAGTGCCAGGAGGCATTGGGTAGCTGCTTTGGATGGATTTAGAACCAAAGTTGCCTGTTGAAATGTGTGTATAAAATCACAAGGAGAAAATTATGAGTTGGACACATGACTTTGTTTTGTATGGAGAAGCATTGTACTTGTACAGGAGAGAGATGCTAGGAGAGTGTAGCCTTCAGTTTAGATAATTTTGGTCACAGTAAGCTGAATCTGACCAAGAGGCTGTTGATAGCAAATTTGGACATCCTAGATGCGGATGACTGGGACACATCATGCGTAAGCCATGGTCATACACAAACCACTATTAGAAATGTATTACATAGATGATAGAGTGTCTAAGAGAGCAGAGAGAATAGAAATAGAAAAGGTGTTACCAGAATTTGAGGATTTATTTCATCCCCAGGGTCCATCACCACCAATGCCCATAACACAACATGGCACAAAACACAGAATGAAGTACCAGTATATCAAAAACTGTATCAGATACATTGACATTTACAGCCAATTATAGAGGAATTCATTATCCAGTAATTAGCCAACAGAATAACAGAAAAGAGTACTAGTCCATGGGAGGCAGCTGTCATGGTCATACCCAAAAAAATCAGTAGAGGGTTCAGAAAAGTATAGATCCTGTTGCAAATATCAACATCTAAATAATAAAACAATAACAAATCCATACAAATACCAACATCAGAGGACCATCAATAACTTGTGGCAGTGCCAGTAATTCTCTATGATAGATTTAAGGAATGGGTACTATCAGTAAAAGGTGGTCTCAGGTGACTGGCCGAAAATGGAATTCTCAGTTCTATGGGGTCATTGCCAATACCAGAGGATGCCATTCATATTAGAAAAAGGCAGCAGCTAAAATTGAGCTTGTTGATTGGGAAACTAAGACATTTGAAACCTTGATAATGTGTGGTGTACCTTGACAATATAATTGTGTACTTGAGGGATATGAAGCGCATACACAATGGTTAAAGGAAGTTTTCGAAACATTAGCCCTACATGCCACATATTAAACACTGAGAAGTGTCATTTTGCCCTGGAGGAAGCTAGTTAGTTGGGGCATATAATTAGTTAAGAAGGGGTAAAGAAGGATCCAAGGCTGATACAAGCAGTATGAGAGTTTCTAACTCCTAGAACAAGCTAGGAGTTACAGTTATTTTTGGGATTGGCCAATTATTAAAGGAAACTCGAGTAGGGCTGGGAGGAGGACATTAAAAATGGTGTTTGGGCCTGCAGACAACAGTAATATGTGAGAGCTGAATGGAACCATGCATAAGATAAAGAAAGTTACGAAGAGTAACAAAGTAATGACAGAATGGCATACTACACAGTTTTCACTTTGGAAGAGGAGGTGCTAAACAATATAACTGCATTAAAAACAGAGTTAATGGACTACACAAAGGAAATTGTAAACACCATGAACCGAGACATGGGGTTATACACATCCAATTAGATTCAGTGGAACAAAAGTGACAATTGCAAGACTGTTAAAATCATTATCAGACAACATATAGGATGCTCATGTAGTAATGTCAGGTTTGCAGGTGGTCATTCACCATGCAGTGCACAGTCAGCTAAGTCCAGGACTACTAATACCAGAGCAATATCTGTTTGCCTTAAAAAAAGGTGCAGAGTTGGAACTCATCAAAAAGTCAAACAAAATGGAATCTTCCTCAGTACTACCATATAGCAACAGTAGAAGTTAGGACAGACAGAGAACAACTCTAAGCGATAGTTTACACTGACTGCAAATGATCACTTGCAGTTTATGTGTTTCACCAGTAACCATCTGACAGTAATGTAGGAAATATTAGAGAAATATGTGCAGGTAAGAACAGGAAAAATGTTTCTGATTTTGAAAGGTGGGGGTAGGCAAGTAGTAATGACAGCAGAGTAACTCGGGCACTGTCAGACAGAACAGATTACAGTGTGTCCAGTCAGGATAACCCAGACTGGCATGGACACATGTGAGTTTCAATTGTTTCTAGGCAAACTGGACAATCATGGATGTCCACAGGTCATCCTGGAACCACAGCCCTATTTCCAACATGCAGGGCTGCACTGGATCTTCTCTGTGTACAATGCCACAATGCTGGCAGCAAATTGCTGCATGCAGGGTAGGGTTCAAGCTGACCAATAAAACAAGGAGGTACTGTATAAGTGTATACTGATGTTCAAGTGTGTTGAGTCTTTGCAGATCTGTCAAAGGCAGAAGGAGGCCAGGTCTACTGAATAGTGGATGTATGTAGTGCAGCCACTATTTTTTTGGGCACTACTATGAAAAGAGCAGCTCTGCCACATCAGTTGCAAGAAGCCTTAGAGCATGGCCAGTGGGAAACAAATCACTATCATGACAGTTACAACAACTAGCCGTTAATACATCACAAGCTGGGCTGGGATGAGCATCACAATACCAATGACACAAGAAAAGGACAGGGTCACTGCAGGACTGGCTGGCTGATTCCCATTCACCACTGGAATGTGAATGAATTCAGTACTAACTGTGCTGTATGTTGCACTATTGCCTTGGTTGGAACTATTAGCCTAAGTCAGGGGTTGGCTGTACTTCCTGGTTCCTTGTGGTGTGTTCTCCCTGTTTGCAGAAATGTCTATCTGGCCACAGTGGGGACAAGGAAGAGGTCAGAGAGTCAATGTATGGAGCCACATGGAGAGGCGGCTACTTACTCACTCTGGAGGAACTTTGGCACAAGTTGTGAATGTTTATGGGGCTGGCCATGCACACTGAGCAATGGTGAGCCTGCTGTATTGTGGATTCTGGAGGTGGAGCAGCCTGAACTTACAGCAGTGATTACTGCATGTCTAACCAAGTGAGATGCATGGATTGAATTCTTATCATAATGCATGTATGTTTCAGATAAAAGTAGGTACTGTGATTTGGTGTGGCCATATCACCACTTTCTAGTTACCACTAAAAGACTGTGCTCAAAGGTTAAATGAAATTCATGGATTTGGCCACACACTGTTTTCATGTGATTCTGTACTGAGATTGACTTTGTTATCCCTATATAGAATAATAGGCATTCATCTTATTAATTTATACTGATTATATGAATCTGACTGCTTTCTGCATTTTAATGTCATTCTATGGAGACATGCTTTGTATGAGTATGCCTTTTTGATGCACAGTTGGTTTGTTTAGAATTGTAGAGAGTGCTGCTATATTGTATGGCTGTGCTGAGGAGCCATAGTTTCCTGTTTCTGTTACTGAGTTGTTTCAGGGTAGTCTGTGACATTTCCTTTTATTTGTATGAGTTGACATAGACTGATGTTCCTATGTTGAATTATATGTTATGACAGAATGAGCACCTGGGATCCAATGGGCTATGGCAAGGAAGTTACAGTAGTCCTCTTTGTTCTATGTGGATTCACATTTGGTACCAATCTGTTTGATAATAGATAAGATGAACATTTGTTTCCTAAAACACAGTTAAATTGAAATTTTATTCAATTTTGTAGCAAACTAATGGTTGTCACTTTAAAGAATTTAACAAGAGAGTGTTTTTGTAAATATTTCATTTTTAAAACAGAGTAAAAATTGGAAGTTCTTGTTCTACTGGTTGTTAGGCTTATGCTTAAGTCCTTGTGATACTAAATGCTACAGAATTTTATTGAGTCAGAGGGTTTAAAGCATTTTACTGTCCTCTATTTGATTTCAGTTATTAGGACAGGTTTATTGTTCCAGTAAAATTTCCGTTTTGTATTATTCTTGAGTCAAGTTATTAATAAATGAATAAGTGTTCAAATGTTAACCTGAACTCTATCAATGAATTCCACCCTTTTGTCCTGTCTGTCTAAGCCAGAACACTACATAGTGTAGGAGGATTAGAGTATCTGACACTTGGTGTGTTTATATGATTGGGTTTATGAGGAACACACATTAAAGTTATGCACACCTACAATGGGACATACCCTCTACCATGGACTTTGTAATGGTTTGCAGAGTATGGACATATATGTAGATGTAGAGGTTAACACATTCACTGCCACAAGGGAACCATGTTTCTCAGGAGTGGGGTCCTTATAGGCAAGGAGGGTGCCAACCTCCACAGCTTTTATGACATCAACTCTAAAACAGACCTGCCTGGCAGGAAACCCATATCTGCTTTTTCTATGGACTTACAATATTAAGTCTAATAGTACATAGTACATGCATTGCCCACTAGATCACAGTGCCATTTTGTTTCAGAACCCTATCTTCTTTGTGATCTGCTTCTGCTGCATTGTTTTTATTGATATTATGTTAGATGGCAGCAGTGGTACTGCTTCTGGAATCTTGGCATGTGGTTTCAGTTCACCACATAGTTTCCCTCTGTGTTTTTCAGTTCTACTGAAATATTCTTCTGTAAGCATACAACAGAGTGATTGCAATTGTTGGAAAGGCAGCTGAAGAATATCCAAGGTACCAGTAACTATTTGGCATTTTCTGAGTTATTCTTTATTATATCACCTGGTAAATACCAAATTTATTTTCACACACTATTGCTTTGCTGTCTGTTGTATAGTAAATGGCACCTTCTAGTATCAAAAGTGGTGGGCCATGGAAGAAGTATGGGGCTAATGCCAGCCCCAGTCCCTATAACGGTAATCAGAGATAGAAAGATATATCTGACTTCTCAACAGATAATGACTATGTGCTCAGTGAAACTCCATCACACGTGGAGCAGTTTTTGTGTGACAAATGATGAGGAACTAGAAAAAGATAATGAGCCATCCATTATACAACTTATTTTTCCTCAGTTTCTAGGAGGAATTGAAGATAAAAATGGAAACAAAGTGGACTGCAGCACATGAATGAACATAAAATTCAAAAGTATGGAAACTTTTGAATATAATGGCCCAGGTTACCCCAAGAATTGGAATGACTTGAAACCTATATAAGTTTTCAGGACTTTTACTGGGGATTATATGTTAAGGTTAATTGCTACTGAAATAAAAAGAAATGTCACACAGTTCTTGGCTACTAATCAGCCTCATGGTAAAGCAAGGACTGAGGCTTGGAAAGACACAAACACTAAAGATATGCTGAAGTTCTTTGGTGTGATTATGTACATGGTGCTAGTTCCATACCCAGACACTATTGACTACTGGAGATCATGTGTCTTCTACAGTAGCAACTCAGTCACTAGAACTATATCCCACAATCAATGTCAGCTGATGATGAGATTTATTCATTTAGATGACACTGAAACTGCAGACAAAAGTGAATATGTATTCAGTATCCAAAAACTCCTTGATATGGTCCAGAGTATGTGTTGCTCACAATATGAACCAGGACAGATGCTAGCTGTGGACAAGTCAATGGAGCCCTTTCATGGATGTCTTTTATTTTGTCAGAAAATATTTAAGCCTACAATCATTTTTGGTTATAATGCTGCAAAGCAAGTAATCAATGTTTCAGACCATATATCAAGTTATTTTTCATCATTGAGGAAAACAATAAGATAATACCATAAATTGGTATTTGAAATTAAATTCCATACAGCAGTAGTAAAATCCCACTTTTTGTTCAAAATATTTATCAAGACAAATATTCCTATCAGGGATTTTAGTCAATACACTGACCCAACCTAGCCTCTTAAAGAGTCAAAAGCCATATCCTAGTAGAAATCATGGAGAAGGACAAGAAAATAGAAAAATCTGGGAAAGGTGCAGAAGTTGCTACTTGAAGATTTTAACAGAGAAAGGGAGAGAAGGAGCACAGAAACTTGTAACAAAGATAACAATCTGTAAAGAATGTAATGCGTTTGTTTACATTTTCAAAAATTCACAATTTCTATGAAAAACAATTTTTATTCCTATTTTTATATTACCCATACTTGCAATACATTATTTATTATACTGCATACATCTAATAAATAACATTCAATTGGATGTTTTCAGATAATTTACACCTTGTTTCTTTATCAGGTTATGTAAGAAAGTGGGGTAGCTGGTGTCCTCATGGCCCTCAATGCTAACTTCTTTGAAGGTAGTTCCACTTTTGAGCTGTGAGGATGCCAGCTGTCTCACAGTTTAAGCTCTCTTTTGAAGCTTTCACACACCAGAGGTGCTCTTCATGACATTTGAACACATTCAATGTGTGGTTAGAAACATAAAAAATTTTCTGTGGGGATTCCATTCCCAATACCCTCATGGCAGGGAATGTGTTAAGAGGCACTAGCTATTACAAAAAGAGTTAAGGTGTCTTTTGTATGAATAAGTATTATTTTTGTTTGTATTGTATGCTACTTCTCTTGAAAGTGGTATAGTAATGGCTGTTACTAGCTGTGAACTGTCTAAGAATCTAGTGTCCTCAGTCTTTTCACAACATGAATTATATCCACAAAATTCAGTCAGTATTAAAAGAATATGCAAACATTGTGAAAATATAATCTACATTACACATGAATTGTTACCAACTTCAAGGTTTTCATTTTTATGTGCCCACATAATTACTGAATTTAAATGATATAAAAAAACTTTTTTATGTGTGGGTGTTGGAGAAAACAATTCCTTTATTCCCACATACATTTAGCAATAACTGAACACTACACACATGAATGAATTGTGTAGACATGAACAGCACGAAATAACTAACTAAAGCTAAGTCAAAGAATAACTATATCACTGCACGTAAATTAACACTTCATAGAATGTTTATGAAGCACTGTACACTTGTAGGGATCGATTGTCAGAAATAGGTCACTACATGACTCCCCCCTTTAATGCTAATGATACCACAGATTAAATTTCACACGCCATCCAGCTCTTGTAACTACTTCTTTCTTGAAACTGGGCGGTGCATCATGTGCATCAGTGGTTGTGTCAGGGAGTGGTGTAGTAGTCCTTGACGTCGGTCTTGGTGTTGCAGTGACTGGTGTTCGCTGAGCGTTGTGATGTTCATGGGGTATAGGAACACATCTTGTAGCTTCTCCTGTCTTTTCTGGTTTGTGTTCAGTGGTAGCTGTGGTGTCTGTTGCGTCCAGAAATGCAGGCTTGATACGGTCCACTGCAACTGTGGTGGGTGTACCGTTAATCATTATGCGGAAAGTATTGGTATCCCTACTGACTACCAGATATGGTCTGTCATATGGTGGCTGCAGTGGTTTATGCACAATATCATTGCGTAAGCATGCACTTGTCTAGCTCCGCAAAAACGAATGAGTGTCTTCCAAGCCGGTTTCTGGGCATTGTTGGTCTCAGTTGGCGTATATGCTCTCTTAATCTTGTGGCGAATTCTGAGGCTGTGATTGTATCATCTGCCATGCTGTGCAGAAATTCTCCAGGTAGGCGTAACGTTTGTCCATACACCAATTCTGCTACTGTTGCTTTCAGATCATTTTTGAATGACGTTCGTAGACCCAAAAGTACGATAGGTAGTGTCTCTGTCCAGTTCGGTGTTGCATGACATCTCAGTGCTACCTTTAACTGTCAATGGAGACGCTCAACTGTGCCATTTGATGTGGGGTGGTATGCCATGGTGCGTATGCGTTTCATACCTAATAACGTAGCCAATGCTTTGAAAACGTAGGCTTCAAATTGTCGTCCTTGATCAGTTGTAATTCTCAGTGGAACTCCAAACCGGGCAATCCAACCATGAAAAAATGTTTGAGCTATAGTTTCTGCAGTGATGACCTTCATTGGAAATGCCTCAGGCCACCTAGTAAATCTGTCAATCACCGTGAGGCAATAACTGTAGCCTTCCGATGTCGAGAGTGGACCGATGATGTCAACCTGCACAAGGTCAAAACACTGATTTGGTGGAAGAAATGTGCCTGATGGTGCCCTGATGTGCTGTGTGATTTTATCCTCTGGCACGCCAATCATTCCTTCACAAATACTTTACAGTCTGTGTGCATACATGGCCATACAAATTTTTCTTTCACCAATCTGAGTGTGGCTCTTACTCCTGGATGTGACAGATTGTGCATTGATGCAATTGCCTGTGTTCTGAATTGCTGTGGCACAAATGGACGTATCTTTCCTCTTGCTACGTCACAGTACAACTCAATGCTTGCTTCAGGAAATGTCATGAGCTGTAGCTTCAATCCTTTCTCTTGTTGCAATAGGTTACGCAACTCACTATCACATTGTTGCGCATGCGTGAGGGTGTCGTAATCAATGGCCTTTGTCACTGCTTCCACCTGTGCGATGTCATCTGCTACTGTGGACACTGCTTCTATGCGAGAAAGTGCATCAGCTGGAACATTTAGCTTCCCTTCCACATACACAATGCTGATCGTGAACTGGCTGATATAATCTAAGTGTCACAGCTGCCTGGGTGATGCTTTCTCTGGCTTTACCTTAAAGGCATAGGTAAGCGGTTTATGATCTGTGTACATCATGAACTGTTGCCCTTCTAATGCATGTCTGAATTTTTTTACTGCCGCATAAGCTGCGTACAGCTCACGGTCATATGTTGCCCAACGTTGCTGAGATGGTGACAGCTTATGACTATAAAATGCAACGGGCTGCCATAAATGATCAATTTGTTGCTGAAGTACGGCACCAATGGCAGTGGACAAAGCATCAACCATGAGAGCGAGTGGAGCACACGTAACCGGGTGTGCTAATTGCGCGGCCTCTGCTATAGCTTTTTTTATAGTGTAAAACACGGTGTCCGCCTCGATAGTCCAATGCACATTATGGTTAGGTTTAGGTGCGCCTTTAAGTAGTTCATTCAATGGTGCAGTTATCAGTGCATGATTGCGAATGAAGCATTGGTAGAAATTCACTGCTCCAATGAATCGTTGTAATTTTCTGACTGTGACAAGGCGGGGGTATTTGTTTATGGCCTCTACTTTACTATGTGGCGGTCGAATACCCTGTGCATTCACCAAATATCCTAGAAAGTGGACCTCTTTCTCACCAAAAACACACTTGGAAGGATTAATTACTAGTCCATGTGTTCGTAGGCGGTCAAACACTTGTGCCAAATGCTGTAAGTGCTCCTCTTCCGATGCAGACATCACCAATAAATCATCTATATACACATAGCAAAAATCTAAATCTCTTGTAATCTCATCCATAAAACGTTGGGAGGTCTGGGCGGCATTACATAGTCCAAATGGCATTTGGGTGAATTCAAATAGACCAAATGGTGTTGTCACCGCTGTTTTAGGAATGTCTTCTGCAGCTATAGGGATCTGATAGTAATCTCAAACTAGATCAATGGTAGAAAATATAGTCTTACCGTGAACATTTGCAGAAAAGTCTTCTATATGTGGAACTGGGTACCGGTCTGGAATGGTCCTTGCATTGAGTTGGCAATAGTCACTGCAGGGGCGCCATCCATTCTTCTTTTTAGGCATGATGTGAATTGGGGATGCCCAACTGCTACTAGAAACTCTGCAGACACCTTGTGACAGCATGCTGCAAAATTCCTGCTTTACCACTTTTAGCTTTTCGGCCGTTAAACGTCTAGGCCCAGCGTGAGTTGGCGGCCCTGGCATGGTCAAAATGTGGTGGACGGTTGTATGCTTGACTGGTGGGAGAGTAGGCGATTGCTGTGTGATCTCGGGGTATCCTTTCAGTAATCGTATATATGATGTGTCACCTGTGACTGTGTGTACCTCTAGTGGTGTGATACAACGGACTTTTCCTGTTGTATGCAGACTAGTAGTCAAATCTATCAGTTGCTGGCATCACAGATCTGGCAGAAAGTCATAGAAGGACAAAAAACCTGCTCTGATAATAGGCTGTGATATAACTGCCACTGTAAATTGCCATTCAAACACACGGCGTAGCCCCAAATTAAGGAATAATGTTACTCGACCATATGTTCTAATTTTGGAGTCATTGGCGGCGTATAGATAACAGTCGTCACAGCTCCGGTGTGATAGGCAGTTTGCTGGATATACGGACACTTCTGCGCCTGTGTCGATGAGAAACTGTAGTTTTGTTTCGCGGTCTGTCACAAAGAGTCGGCGAGTGTTTGCACTGGAAGTTATCGCTGCTACGGTGTCTGCTTCATGTTTCCACTTGCAAGGTGGTGTACACTTTCGTGCATCATTACCAAATGTCTTGTGGTACCAGCATAAGTTCTGTAGTGATGGTGATCGATTGCAACTTTATGACCGTTGGCGGCGTGGCCGTTGGTGGTTGTGCGTTGTTTGTAATGCAGCTACCTGTGCGGTCAACTCTGCCAGTTGTGATTGTAGGGAGACTAGCGTCACTGTGGGTGAATTTTCTTGTTGTGGCGTTGATGTTGAGACACTTAATGTGGGATACATTTCAATTAACCTGTCGGCCGTTTGTGCCAGTGCGTTTAAATCGCCTGCACATACCATGAGAATTTTTTGAGGATCTGAAGGCAACCGAGACAACCATATATTTCGTAGCACATCATAAGTTACAGTGTTACTTGCCAGTGTGCGCAAATGTCATAAAAGTTGTGATGGAGTGCGATCTCCGAATTCTTCAGTGCGCAGTAGCTTCTTTAGCCATTTTGCCTCTGACTGTGACAAATGTGTTATTAATGCGTTTTTAATGGTTGCATAATGATCGGTATCCGGTGGTGCGGCTAGGATATCTTGTACTTCTGCTGCTAGATCTTCTGTAAGTGCTGCAACCAAATAGCTGTACTTAGTTTCGTCCGCCGATATTTGTGCGAGGACGAACTGGCTTTCTAACTGGGCAAACCACAGTACAGAATTATGTAAGCAGAATGGTGGAGGTTTTATTGTCACCCTGTTAATTGCACTGCTGGCTTCAGGTTGAATTGAGACTGGTGAATCGGTCATTATCGTGCTGAAACGAGTGTGACGCGGCTGGCGCGGAAGTTACAAATGTGAACATTGCGGAACTTCGATAAACGCTGAAGCCAACGCGGATGTTACGTAGTTCGTCGGGTGTCACCAAATACTACATATGTAACAATATTACAAACAGGAAAGCTGCTACTCACCACATACTGGAGATGGTGAGTTGTAGATAGGCCACACTGCAGTGTGGCTTCAGTTGCAGTGTGAGCTGTGTTTGTGTTTGTGTGAATGTGTGTATGTCTGTCATCTATTTTCAACAAAGGCTGAAAGAATTTCTGCTATATGGTGAGTAGCAACTTTCCTTTTCATAATATTATTACATTCCATCCTGGATTGTCCATTGTTTGAAAACTTCTTTATGGACAGTCACAAATGGAAAGTGTAATTCATACCAATATTATGTGGCAGAGAGTTTTCCATACCAATGTTGTGTGGAAGAGGGTGCTTCATACCAATACCAATTTGAGTGGTATGGGTGCTTCATACCTATGTTGCATAATAGAGGGAACTTCATACCAACAATTGTAATAGAGGGAACTTCATACCAACATTGTGTGACAGAAGGTGCTTCTTACCACTGTTACAGGGATGATGGTGCTTCATATCAGTGTTGCATGGGAGTGGATGCTCAGCAGCAATGGATGTGTGGCAGAGAGTAGATCATAGCAATCTTATACGTCAGGTGGTGCTTCATGCCAGTGTGTGCTAGAGGATACTACGTACCACCTTGCTTGATACAGGGTACTTCATACAACATTGTGTAACAGAGGGTGCTCTGTACTGATTGTGTATAACAGAAGGAGGTTTATACTAATTTTCATGGCAGATTGTGCTTTGCACCAGTGTAGCAGGACAGAGTGCATTTCTTACTCATGTTACATAGCCAAGGGTACTTCCTACCGGTGTTTCTTGGCAGAGGGTACTTTTTGCCGATGGCGCATGACAGAAGGTGCTTCATACAAGTTTTTTTGCAATCTGGGTGTTTCATATAAATGTTTTGTGTCAGAGAGTGCTTCATTACAATGCTGTCCTGCAGAGGGTGCTTCATACCAATGTTGCATGGCTGACAATGCTTCATGTCAGTGTTCTACATCTACACCTACATACATACTCTGCAAGCCATCATATGACATGTGACAGAGGCGTCCTTTTGCCGTTACTAGTCATTTTGCTTCCTGTTCCACACACAAATAGAGCAAGGAAAAAATGACTGTCTATATGTCTCTGTAAGGGCCCTAATTACTCTTATCTTATGTTTGTAGTCCTTATGCAAAATGAACATTGGCAGCAGTTGGATGGTTCTACAGTCAGCTTCAAATGCTGGTTCTATAGGTTTTCTCAATAGCATTCCTGAAAAGAACATTACTTCCCCACCAAGGATTCCCATTTGCATTCCCGAAGCATCACCATAATACTTGCATGTTGATCAAACCTACTGGTAACAAATCTAGCAACCCATCTCCGAACTGCTTCAATGTCTTCCTTTAATTTGACACAGCAGGGATCCCAAACACCAGAGCAGTTCTACAGAATGGATAACACTAGTGTTCTATATGCACTCTCCTTTACAGATGAACCACATTTTCCTAAAATTCTCCAAATAAACCAAAGTTAACTATTTGCCTTCCCTACTACTGTCTGCATGTGCTCATTCTATTTCATGTCACTTTGCAGTATTACATCTAGATATTTAATCAATGCAACTGTGTCATGCAGCACATTACTAATGCTGTATTTGAACATTATGGGATTGTTTCTCCTACTCATCTGCATTAACTTGCATTTTTCTACATTTAGAGCTAGCTGCCATTCTTATGTCATTCAACAACAACACCTCTCATACACCTCAGCATCATCAGCAAATAGTTGCAGGTCGCTGCTCCCCCTGTCCATCAGATCAGTTACATATCTAGAGAATAATATTGGTTCTACCACACTTCCCTGGGACACTCCTAAGGGTACCCTAGTCTCTGATCACTCACCATCAAGAACTACATACTGGGTTCTATTAATTAAGAAGGCTTTGAGCCACTCACATACCTGGGAACCTATTCTGCATGCTCATACCTTCATAAACAGTCTGCAGTGGGGCACTATGTCAAATACTTTTTGTAAATCTAGGAATATGGAATAACATGGAATCTGTGTGTTGCATGTTTCGTGAGATATTTGGCCCGGTCACTATCAATGGACCACCCTGTATATATATATATATATATACAATAAGGTTATAATAGAAGGAAACATTCCATGAAGGAAAAATATACCTAAAAACAAAGATGATGTGACTTACCAAATGAAAGTGCTGGCAGGTCGACAGACACACATATATGTGTGGATGGATATGTGTGTGCGTGCGAGTGTATACCCGTCCTTTTTTCCCCATAAGGTAAGTCTTTCCACTCCCGGGACTGGAATGACTCCTTACCCTCTCCCTTAAAACCCACATCCTTTCGTCTTTCCCTCTCCTTCCCTCTTTCCTGATGAGGCAACAGTTTGTTGCGAAAGCTTGAATTTTGTGTGTATGTTTGTGTTCGTTTGTGTGTCTGTCGACCTGCCAGCACTTTCATTTGGTAAGTCACATCATATATATATACAATAATATCAATACAATGTTGTGGACTACAAATATTTACATTAGTACAATGTTACATGTACAACTTGTACATTTTAATAAACAAATAATTTCCATAAATTGTTTATTAATCTAACATTATAAAATTCTGTTCATTCTGGAAGGTATTCATTTACAGAGTAGAAACTGTGGTCCATCAGAAATGATTTCAGCTTTTTTTTGAACAAGCTATCTTGCTTTACCAACTTGATGTTGTTAGGAAGTTGGTTATACAATTGTGTGCCTCTATGAAGGACACTCTTCTGCTGATGTTCTGGCATATGAGACATGACTGTTATTGCCATTTCTGGTTGTGTAATTGTGCACAGAGCTGTTATCTGATAGGCTTTGGAGATTATTAAATATTCTTTTACAAAGATTATTGTTTCAAATATATATATAGGCATGGCAGGTCCAGTATCTTTAGAGTAAGAAAAAGAGAGCAACATGAACCTTGCTTCTTTATGTTGCAGACAATTCTGATAGCTCGTTTCTGGATTTTGAAAACAGATTGACTACAGGATGCATTAGCCCAAAATATTATTTCATATTGGATTGCTGACCTGAAATGTGTGTGATATGCCTGTATTACTATTTCTCTATTACAGCTTGTGCTTAGTGCCCGTAGCATGTAACAGATTGACGATAGCTTGGTTCTAATGTGTGTATTCCACTTGAGATCACTCTGCAAATTTTACAGTTTTGTTGTTTATTTTCAATGCATGTTCATTTTTTTGTTTATTGTGGGATATATGAAAGTTCATGGCCACCGTTTTCCCAGTGTTAATTATAAGTTTATTTTTTTCAAACCAGTGTGTTAACTCCAGCAATGATGTATCTGTAGTTAGTCGAAGCTCTTTTTGGTTTGACCCTGTAATCAAAATACTGGTATCATCTGCAAATAAAGTTTTCTGTTTGGCATGGACAGTGTCATTCAGGTCATCAATATACAAAAGAAAGAGGATAGGACTTAATGTTGGTCCTTGTGGCACACCATATTTGATGGTAATGTTTTCTGGTGTGTATGTTGTTCTTCTTGAAATTTTTTTCAGTTATTGTGTCTTGTTTGAGAACAACTTTTTGTTGCCGGCTAGTAAGATATGATCTAATCCATTCATTTTTAATACTTCTAATTCCCTTTCTTTCCAACTTACATAGTAGGATACCATGATCTAAAATGTCAAATGCTTTGGATAGGTCTAAGAATATTCCAGTAGCCATTTTGATGTAACAACAGCCAAACATAGTGTCACTGAGCTCAAAAATCTTCTAAGGCAGTACAATCTGCACTTTATCAATAACAGACCCACAAGAGATGAAGCATGTCTTGACAATATCTTTGTCACTTTCAATACTACAGAAGAATCATGTGATGTGACAGTATTTCCATTCTCAGTTCATGATTCTGTATCATTAAATTACATAAGTAGGTTCTGTGCTGATAAGAGTAACATTGATAAGTCTGTCCCAAGACTGGTAATCACTAGATCAGTCACAAATGATAAAATTGACAGATTTTGTAACTCCCTTACTAACAGAGACTGGTTTGGCCAATGGTCTGGCAACACAAATTATGGTCTATGTAAAGATCTGTCAGCAGAACTAATATTTGAAAGGTTTTTCAAAACATTTTTGAACATAATTTAATGACTGCATTCTTATAAAGAAATGCAAAATAATTGACAGAGGCTCCAAAGGCGAGGGCATAAACAAACAAAACCCATGGTATACTGCACAACTAATAAATCTGAAAAACCAAGTTATGTTGTTGCACAGTGTACATAAAAATCTGAAGACCGACCATGCCAGAAATGACATGAAAGAAATGAAAAGAATCAGTACATGCCCTGAGAAATTCAATGCTTTCTTGATTAAATCAGTACAAGAAGTAGGAAATCCTATCACCAAACCTGTCATTAGCTCATCTGAGATTCTTTCAAAAAATGTCTGTAAACCACTAGTAAATACAAGTACGTTTACCTTCTCTGAGGTCCCACCTAGTCTCATCCTAAAAATAGTTAAAAATCTGAAATCGTCTATGAGTGTAGACATATATGACATTTCTCATAACATTCTAAAAAAAGTAATAGTTTGCATTGTGTGTCCTTTAACATACTGCATAAATAAGTGTATATATGATGGATATTTTCCTAATGAGCTAAAAGTGTCTAGGATAGTCCCAATATATAAAAAAGGAGTTACTGACTCACCTTCAAGTTACAAACCAATTTCCATAATCCCAGCTCTCTCTAAAGTGTTTGAATGTGTAATATACCAACAGTTATCTGTGTACTTTGAAGATGCAGGAATAATTAGTGAATCACAGTCAACTGTTGATGCTATAGACTCAGTAGTCAAACAAATACATCAAGTGTTTGAGGGTAAGGGATTTGCTCAAGCCACCTTTTGTGATCTAAGTAAGGGTTTTGACTGTGCAGAGCCTAAAATACTCCTAGAAAAAATGGAGTACTATGGCATTCAAGGTAACAGCCTTAAACTGTTACAATCATACCTACAGGATCGCAAGCAAGCTGTTTGTGTAGGCAAAGAAAAGTCCAGTATTGGATTAGTTAAAATAGGTGTACCACAGGGATCTTTACTGGGGCCTTTTATGTTCTTAATAATGATTAATGATCTGCCATCATTCATCAAGTCCATGACAGTATTATAAGCAGATGATACAACTTTCCTTCATTGTACTAATGATTTCAGTAGCCACAAAGCTTGTGTCGCAGAGACAATGGCTCAAGCATCCTATTCATTTAAAGCAAATGTCTTCCTACTGAATGATAACAAAATGCAGCAGATGGTTTTTAGTCTAAAAGAAAAGCCTCCATCAGAAGATCTTACTTGCGTTAAATTTTTAGGGGGTATATATAGATGAAAAATTATCCTGTGGTCAACATGTACAATATATTAGTGGTAAATTGTCTAGAGTGATGTATTTGCTATGGCAACTGGTATTATTTTATAGGGGAACTTGAGTTCATTGTGTGACATCCTAATACTACAAAAGAAAACCACTAGGATAATTACTGGATCTCCATAAAAAGTACACTGCAAACCATTGTTCTGTGAACAAAAATCATGACTGTAATAAACTTACATATTTACTATGTTTTACTCCACACAAAAAATAAGTTACCAGAAGCAAAAAATATACATTTATACTACACAAGAAGGGGCACATGCATTTATACTGCTTCCACAGACTGTCAAAGTCACGTAACAGCTATGAACTGATGGGGCCCAAATTATTTAATAAGCTTACACGATATGTACAAGAACAACCTGAACAAGCATTCAAACAAAAACTGTACAAATGGCTAGTTGCTCACCCATTCTATGACATAAATTATTATTTCAAATGTAATATAATTTTGTGGTATTAATGACATGGCTCTTGTTTTCTTTGAATTAACAGTTATATTGTATTATAAGCCTGATGTTTTCTATTGGTGTAATGGCTGAATGACAATAAAATTACTATTATTATTATTATTATTATTATTATTATTATTATTACTACTATTATTACACTGTTAACCACAGTGGCATGGATTACCCTGGTATGTCTCCCTGCCTGATACAAATTCCATCTTACACCTCAGCCCATTGCTATTCCCTTTCTAAACTCACATCAGTATTGCAGAGGCTCTCTAGTATTAGAATAGCACCTTAGCAATGAGTAAAATGGGGTTCATCCTGCCAGTACCACAAGCATAGATAAAGGTGAGAGTCAAATGTCTCAGGTAAACATCAATTGTATATGATTAGGCTTAGATCATTGACCTGTGGAAGAAACAGAAAGGGATCCATTACTGATCCTTGGGGTACACCATACGTAATTAAACAGTACTTTGACAAGGGCTCAGAAACAGTTGTAAAGTTGGTATCAGTGTTCTTGATGCTTACTAACCGGCTTATGACTGATCAGGAAGAACTGATTCAACTCTCAGACAGATCTCAAGTGCCATACTTTTCACTTTCCATAAAATAATCTAATGATCAACCATGAGGAAAGCTTTTGATAGGTCAATAAATGTTCCTACTGATTGATGTTTCTTGTCTGTTGGACTTAGTATATGGAATCAGAATCAGATAAATTGTTGATTTAGTCTACAGGGGAGTCATCAGCTATAAAGATTACACACAGAATACAATATTTTTTATAATGTAGCTACAAAATCTGAATATCGTTTTTTATCCTGCTCAAATGGTCAGATCACTATTAAAAAATTCACCCACAGAATAATAGTGTGTCTGTACAAGACTGCTACATAGTTTTGTTTTTATTCACTCAGTTTTTCCCTTTCAAAAATGTATGTCTTTTAGCCTGTTCCACATTTTCATTCCCATTTATTGTGGGGTTTGTGCAAGAAGGTTTACTCCATGTGTAGGAAGCATGACACTTTTTTTGTTCCCAGTTTCAGATCTGTGCCACAAGTTATTTGGAAGAAATAATTCAGGATTATTATTTGTGAAAAGAATTATTTCATACAAATCTGATAAGGGAACATTTAGTATATTTAGGTCTTTTAATTGTGGCCTACAAGATTCTTTTGGTTTGCACTGCATGTTTTTCTGATACTTTTTTCTGCAAAGTTAATATTCTTGTCATGTTACTAGCATTTCGTCAAAAGGCAATACTGTATCTCATGATTGCCTGAAAGTAACTATGGCACACTCTTTCTTATGTCTATGCCCGTTATACTGGCCACAAGTGACATAGCAAATGCCAGACTTTATTTATTTTCTAGATACTCAATATGTGAGGACCATGGCAGATTTCAGTCCATTTGCATTCATAAGAATTTAACATGTTCTGCTTTGTTTGGTCCCTTAATTCTGTGCATACTCTGAATATCAACTATTTTAGGCTGTTCTATCTTAAACTGTGTCAGTTGTGTTTTTTTTTAAATATTCTGTTTTAGGCGGAGCCAGACATCTAAGTTTTCTAGTTTTTGTGTCATTTTCAGGAATTGCTTCTACATTTTTATTTTCTATCAGTAGTGATGTCTCATCAGCAAATAAATCTGAATGATAATTTATATTTATGGGTAAGTCATAAATGTTTTAAGAATAGGAGGAGGGTGATACTGAACTGAGCCTTGTGGTACCCCTGTGAAATAGTTCTCCACTTTGATGGGTACTTTCCTTTGTTGATGTTGTGCCAAACCCCTGTTTTATTTCTGTCAGATATGACTTACTCCACCATAAAGCACTACCCATAATTCCAAATTTTTATATTTTATACAACAGTAAGGAGTGGTTCATGCAGTCAGTTGCTTTGGATAAGTTTCAGCAGATTCCCAGAGCTTCCTGTGTTTCGAATAAAGTGGAACTAACGATATTCACAAATTAACTGATTGCATAAGTTGCACTTTTGCCATTTAGGGAATTAAATTGATGTTTTAAAATTACATTGAATTTGAGACAGAGATTTTGAATTTAAATTGCAACAACTAGTTCAATTATCTTAGAAGACAAAGTAAAAAGTTAAAATGGATGGTAATTTCCCTTACCTTCTTTGGAGGCTTTTTTCAATTGTAATTTCACTTTTGCATGTTTCAGAAAGTCTGGAAAGTAACCTTCTTCAAGTGACTGATCAACTGTTTCTGACTGAATGTGTGCTATTGTATTTGAAGCTGCTGTAATGACTTTGGCAGGTATTTTGAGCCATTCCATTGAATTTATTTTTTAAGTTTAATATAATTTTTTAGCATCTTTTACCATTACTTTGTCAAATTTTCTTCATGCTGAAGCTAGTCACAGCCCTTTATACAAGAAAAGTAAAAAAAACCATCTAAAAAGACTTTTAATTCAAAATCCATTTTATTCTGTAGATGACTCATTTATCTTTATAAAAAGTGCTTTGAAGTATGTCAGGCTCATAGCTTCAGGTAATTAGAAAGTGATCTAATGACAAAAAAAATATTTGTGACACTGTTATTAGTATATTAACAAATGTAAAATGAATTAAAATGTAAAATAATAGTGGTGCATACAAATCTTCTGTTTTTAATGTGTAAACTGACATTTCCAGAAGAACAATCAGTGGGATGTCCTGAAACTGGTTATTTCTAGGGATTGTATTTGATTATTTGTTGTTGAACAATAATAATTGTTATTATTTAGACATTCAGTCTTGTTCTGACTTGAGCCATATAAATGTATGTTATCTCAATAAGAGACTTTGTCAACACCAGATTTTGGTGCAGTTATGAAGAAATCATTGAAATTTTCTGATAGGGTATACCAGTACAATTATTTTGTCTTGTATCTATAGTTTAGAAATTTCCTACTTGCTAGGTGGGATTCAGGTTTGATAACTGTCTACCTGCCTTGGATTTATTTATGTGGTTTTTAATGTATTTAGTGTTCAGCATTAACCTCACTGCTTTCACAACCTTCCTAAACAGTTTTCTATATTATTTAACAAATTGAAGGGGTACACTCATAAATGGCAATTATTATTCACCTCTTATTTCTGAATCCATATTGATAATTGCATAGGATTTTTATTTACCTATACTGCAATTATGTCACACATAACTTTTTCTAATATTATTGTAATGCAACAGGAAATTATGATTGGGCTGCAGTTCATTACTTTATATCTCACACCTTTTTTATATACTGGAATTACTTTAGAGTTTTACATTACATTAGGAAAAGTTCATGTTTGAACTTAGCAGTCATGTAAGCCTGCAACTAGTGCAACTGGATTTCTAGAACTCTTTTTTAAAGGCTGTTGCTGCGGCATCATTAATGCATTCAGATTTGGAGTCATTTAGTCCTTTTATTGATTTTGCTACTTCATTTATGTGACAATGGTGATGTACATTGACCTACTACAAGTACTGTTTTCTATTTATTGGACTGAATATTCTTATTTATGTCTGGCTTTATAATACTATCTGTAACACCTGTGAAAAAGTTGCTAAATAAGGGAGATGTAACATACCAATTCAGTGAAGTGATATGTACACAATATTTATAGTACCGACAAATGCTGGTTTGGTGATTATTCTATGTAGTTGCACCTCTACCTTGGAGAGATGGTGCTCTCCATGGAATAGCATACACTTTGACAATGGACTACATCATGAAAAGAAAAAATAGTATCTGATCTGAAGCTCTCCAAGCATATATGATGCTTCCAAGGGTCTCAGGTGCCAACAGCCTTGTCGCAGTGGTAACACTGGTTCCCGTCAGATCACCAAAGTTAGGTAGAGTCAGGTTAGGCTAGTACTTGGATGGATGACCATTTGGTCTGCTGAGTGCTGTTAGCAAGCAGGGTGCACTCAGCCTTGTGAGGCCAATTGAGGAGCTACTTGATGGGGAAGTAGCAGCTCCAGTCAGGAAAGCTGACAACGGCTGGGAGAGTGGTGTGCTGATTACATGCCCCTCCATATCCACATCCAGTGATGTCTTTGGGCTGAAGATGCCACAGTGGCTGCTTGGTACCGTTGGGCCTTTGCGGTCTGTTCGGACAGAGTTAGTTAAGGTTCTCAGGTGCACTGCTGAATTCCGCCATCATCAGGTGATGCTAATTGAATGATGTGTCTGCTGCGTGCTAGCTGTATTTATACCTATTGGTCCAGAGTTTGGACCTTGGCAGCCCAGTATCATGCAGAGATTGGTATTGGCTCCCATGCCTTGTCCAGTTGGAAGCCTGTGTCCCTGTTGGTTAAATTATCGGTCACATGGATTTCAATTGCTTCTTTGAAAATGCAGTTCCAGACTCTATCAGTGGTTGTCAGGACTTCTGTTTTCTGGTAATTCACTTTACGTCCATTTTTAATGCACTGTTCTGCTACTGCAAACTTATTGAGCACTAGTAAGCAGGTGTGGTACTTATTTTCTGTGCATTGATCTCTGATTGTGTGGCTCATTAGCTCTATTTGGACAGTGCCACAGCTGTTATGTGACTCAACAACTCTGCAATAGCAAGTTCTGGTTATAACCGATAAATTTTGGGACTGTAATTTCAAAGAACAATCTGTGTGTCTAACAATTTAACCAACAGGAACATGGGCTTCCAACTAAGCAAGGCATAGGAACTAATACTAAGCTCCATCATGCAGAGCATGACATCCAGATGCGTGATATGGCAGGGACCTGCATGCCCCACTCCACCACTGAGCACAGCACAGGACCAGCAAGGCCCAAACTGTGAGCCAGCAGGTATAAGTACCATCAGCATGCAGCAGACACATCATTCCGTCAGTACCATCTGATGATGGCGGAATGGATGTTCATCAAAATGTTGTGGGCCTTTGATGATTGGATCCAGCGGCACAGCCGAGAACCTTGGAAGCAAAGAAGAGTTAGTTTGGCTGGAGAGTCTGCTCTGAAGCCTGTTAGAGAATGGATGCTGAATTGTCTATAAATCTGTAGTACTTGATGTAATTGTCAAAGCAAAATTGCAGACAGTTGTATATGGGATCTTCCAAAGCCGTATGAGTTGGAAGAATAGATGCACATCTTCAAAAAGTGACTTCAGTTATTTAGTAGCTGGATGGACATAGCTAAGCATGATTTTCATTTCCACCACAGGAGACAAAGAACATGAAAAGAAGAATGAAGAATATCAAGAGGGAAAATGTACTCAAGATAAACAAGTCAGTAACTGAAGATCTGTACACCACAGCATTGGAATTATTAAATTATTACCTTAATCCCCCCCCCCCCCTGAACATTTGTCAAATGCAGCAGGAAATACCCCAATGTGCTGACTACGTCAAAGGGGTTTGTTACTTTTCTATTTTCTTGTGATTATATTTTTACATGATGCTCTGTTTTCACCACATTTTTTTAAATAACCTTTCACATGCCCTTTGCTTTATTTGTTTAACACTCAAGAGGGTGTGCTGTTGTAAAGAGTACAACAGCAGCAGTTTTTATGCCTGATTGATGCTTTAACCTTAAGCTATTGCGCCATTGCTGCCATATATTCCATTGTCGATGTTTTCTTGACAATTTTAAAGTGGCTTTAGTTCATTTGGTTAGCTTTCTCACTTTCTTTTGTAAGCAATGACGTGTCAAATGGGAAGCTTTGTTTTTGCTGTCAATGCCCAGAGTAACATGTACTAAAAAGTTAACTATACTTGCTCCTTCCAAACAAAAGTGTTGGTACATTGATAGAAACAATAACAAACACAAACACACACACAAATTTCAAGCTTTCGCAACCCATGGTTGCTTCATCAGGAAAGAGGGAAGGAGAGGAAAAGACGAAAGGATGTGGGTTTTAAGGGAGAGGGTAAGGAGTCATTTCAATCCCAGGAGCGGAAAGACTTACCTTGGGGGGGAAATGGGACAGGTCTACACTCACACACACACACACACACACACACACACACACACACACACACATATCCATCCGCACATAACAGACACAAGCAGACATATGTAAAGGCAAAGAGTTTGCGTATGTCTACTTGTGTCTGTTATGTGCGGATGGATATGTGTGTGTGTGCGAGTGTGGTGATGATCCCAAAGAGACAGCAGATGTATGATGGTTATTTATTGAAAAGACAAAGTTTCATGTTGGTGTAAAAGTGAGTGTGCGAAAACATCAAAAACCAACAGAAAAAAAAACATTGTACTAATTCTACCAGACCTGAAGAGAAATGTGATGGGTATAACTGATGAAGTTAGTGCTTTTTGAAAATAATTGATCTTGACTTTATTGATGAAATCGTAAACTATACGTATACCTGTATAAATAAACAGCAAGATGCACATAAATTCTCAAACAAAAGAGGTAAGTTACAATAGGTTTCTGTTTTTTCTAAGCTGTATGCTGTTTGTTGATATGGGAACGAGAAATGACAGGAGAAAAACTGATACGTTTGCAGTTCGTACAGTATTGGATCTTTTTGCTGCTAACTGCCAATGTTCTTACAGCCTGATGAATTCACCACAATATATGAAATGCTTCACCCCTGCAGAGACCACTGTAGAAGGATTTAGTACATACCCATCCAACTGGCTAAATATGGGACAAAAATGTTTTCTCTGTGTGATGCAAAAACATTTTAATATCAGGCATCTAATGCTCCTGAGGACATAGTGATAAGATATGTGGTGCCTAGGAACCTTACAACTGACAATTGGTACAATAACTACCTCCTTTCTGAATATTTTCTGCAGAAGACTGTCAGTTGCATTGGTACAATGATGAAGAACAGACGTGAAATTCTTCCAGAATTTCTCCCAAACAAAACAAAAGAAATTGGTAGTGCAATGTTTGGATTTAAGTAGGATAAGACCTTAGTTTCATTTGTTCCTTGTGAAAACTGTGCTATCACACTTCTGCCTGTTGTGCATGATATGGCGACAGTAGATGAAGAAACACACAAACCAGAAAACATAATTGAGTACAACATGAAAAAATGTGGAGTTGACCTTGTAGCTAAAATGTGTGCCTGATTTCAAGAATTACAAGGAGATGGCCATTGGCTACTTTTTAATTTTTCTGAACATTGCCGTAATTACTTCGCAAACAAATTGTCTGTGAAAGGCTTTACGAAAGTGAATGTATGTCAGAAAAATTGGCTAAATTGTTATTTAAAGAACAAAAAGAGTGACAGTTTTTGTTATAAATATTGAAGATACAAAATATGAACTGCTTTCTTCAGTAAATATAATAGTTTGTTTAAGACAAGTTTGTTTTTACTGACAAATGACCAAGTTGTAAATTTTACAATGTGCGCCTGCTCATGTGACAACAGTAGGCATGCCTGCCGGAGGGTTAATTACAAATATATTCATCATTAGGAATTATTTTGCAGCTCTCATTACCCTCCTTAGAATTTTTGGAATATGTTTAATAATTCGCGTGTAATTCATGTGAGAAGTTATTCAAGTTACATGTTTTATGTAGTAGTCTCTTCTTCCGGCATTAATCCCTTATTCCTCTTGTGATGCAATTACTTGAACCAGAATTGCCCCTTGTGGTTGTAGGTTGTCACCCTTGCAATTTTAAGAGATCCAACTTGTTCCTAAATGGAGTATGAGGAGAGAGACTTACTTCTCCCACAATCACACAAAAAAACTAAAGTGTAGCCCAACTGTACCTGGTGTAACTGTAATCATTTAACCACCAAAGTGGGTGGGTTTTAAAATTCTCTTCACTCATTCACATTGATGACACTGACAATTATACAGGCTCATTAACTCGAAATGTCATGGACAATTCAGCATTCCCAATACGAAAAAATATTTCCCTCAATGTGCTATTATACTCTTTATAATTTAACTTCACATATTCCTTGTTTATAGCTCTTTCATTACATGTTCACTTGACAGACTCAGCCTCACTACTGCTGTCATAAGCTCATTACTAACTCATTGTGTTGCAACAACTATGAACTGACCTTTCGCCCAGAAAAGGTGGGAAACTGCACAAAGTTCTAGAAGCTAAGGCTCACCTGTTGCTATGTAGTTCACTGACAATGATATTGACCTTGGTATCTTTACTGTAGCAGCACCACCATTTAGGATAGGGAAAGTTAGTTTTGTGCAATATTCTGAGCACAAGGTACAGCCAGGTGCTGGCCGGATTGCAGTGAGTTACTCATACCAGCAGTTGCAAAGGCAAATAGAGGCCACAGGCACATAGAACTGCTGAAGAAGGCACACACACAACAGTTTGCATGGTGCAAGTCACAGGCAGAATGGGGCCAATGATGCAAAGCAGCACCCTTGGAAAAACAGAGGCGCACAGCCAGTTATAAATAGGTGCTGTTTTCTAACGAGATTCATTCAAGTGTGGCAGCTCTCCTGGATGGTGAGGTGTATCACACCACCAGCTTCACATAGCAACAGATGGGGCGCCAGCATCCTGGTCCACCGCGGGTTGTTGGTTCGACCCTCTGAGGCCAACGCGGGGTCTTGAGACAGCCAGCAACGGGCCACTCTTCAGCTCCTTACCGTGGGCAGTCGTCTCAGCTCCTGACACATGACAATGACAGAGACATCCCAAGGTGAGGGCCGCAGATTCGGACGCCGGATCACAGGTGCTTATTGGCGCCAAGGCCAAGGCCGGCACGACACAGCATTGCGTTTCACAGGCTGCTGGAGTGCTTACTCAGCATTGCGGGGCCCAGTGATGCAGACCAAGGTGAACAAGGACGCTGTAGTTTGAAATAAGAAATCATTTGGAAAGTTCTCACTGAGTTTTAATACGGCACTTTCAGCAGCAGCCCCCCCCCCTCCCCTCCACCATCACCACCACCAGCTACATTTGGTGTCAGACTAGCGCGGAAGTCATCTGTACAGTACGACGTTCAAGCCCACTGGTGAGTTTTGACCAGTTTTCTTTTGAGTATTGGATGTTTTCTTGCCTTTTTGTGTTTTATGTGTATGGCTCCTGGCAAGCCACATGGTAGGTGTTTTGTGTGGGTATAGTATTTATTGTTGTCAGAGTAAGTGTTAGTGTATTTGGGGCAATAAGTTTTTTTTTTCTTTTTTTTTTCCCCTCCTCATGGCATTTAATTACTTTTGTTTTGGTTTGTGATGATACTGAGTCTGATGATACAGAGTTGTAGGAAGTCAGGTTGTTCTTGTACTTAACTGTTTTGTTTTGGGATTAACTTTGAATGAAAGCAACACAATGGCAGAGTCAGGGACACGAGGTGTGACAGAACCAGAAGCGGTATGGATTTTGTTGAGAAAAGTAGCACAATTGACAGCAGACAACACACAGTTGAGAAATGAATTAACATCTAGAAATGAGCGGGAAATTGCATCGGATCAGTCGGTGTTGCCTAGGATGCTGCAGCAGAAGATTGATCCAGCTGCAGTGAGTTTGATTATTCTGCTTTCTGGCAAGGCATCTGAGGATGTGCGTTTGTTTGTGGAGGACTTGGAGACTAAAGTGGTGATGAATGGTTGGTCTGATGAGCAGTTGTTACATGTACCCAAGATTAGATTTACAGGTGAAGTGAAGACATATGTAAGGTGTTTTGAGGCCTTAAGGAAGGCAGGACAGTTTAAGCAGTTAAAGGAAGGGCTTTTACAAAGGTACAAGAAACAGAACGGCGCTCAGTACTTTAGGGAGAGGTTAAGTACAATGATGAAGAGACAGGGGGAGATGGTGGAGAAATTTGCAGACAGGATAAGGGAAATTAATGAGTATACTAAAGATTGGGTCAGAGCGATGAAGCGAAGTGTTCTGTTGCAGGAGGCCAAGCAAAGGGCACTTGATGCATTTTTGAGAGGGTTACTGGCACATGTGTCACGGAAAGTGTGTGAAGGGACTCTGAAAGATTTGCATTCGGCCATTTAGCTGGCAATTCAGTGTGAGAAAATAGATGTGGCAACAGGAGTATGTGAGAGGCAAACAGTGTTTACAGCAGGTATAAAATGTTATAAGTGTGGTCGTACGGGACATGTGCAGAGGCAATGTACCCAGTCACCAGTCACGAATACGTATGCAGAGATGGAAGGTTCAGTGGTAGGATCCATGGGAACTAAAATGTTTAAGATTTTGTTGGATACAGGGGCGCAAGTGTCAGAGGCTACTAAGAATATAATGGGATGAAGGAAGCTAGACCCACCATGTTATAGGTTGCATGGAGCGGTGGATAAGGAGGTCATGCCTTTGGGGTCAGCGACAGTTGACTTTCGAATACAGAAAGTCTGATTTAATGCATGTGTGGAGGTAGTACCATGGGCAAGCGAGGACTATGAAATGATCCTAGGAGTAGATTTCTTGCATCAACATCATGCCAAAATTGACCTTGGACAACGAACTGTGGAACTAGGTGGAATGTTATTTCAGATAGGGGAAATTGTTGTCAATTCAGAGCTGTCATGATGGGTTTTTGACATAATGAACAAACCAACTGAACTGCTCACATTAGCACTAAGGCTTAATTCGCATTAGTGTGTGTCTAGTGGCACTGGGAAGTCGCTTTGGGTAAGTGTGGAGCCGCATCTACCTGTGGGTACAGTATGTGTTATTGAACCATTGAAGGATAATGAAGTTTTGGGTCCACTGGGTTGTTATGTGAAATGTAGTGTTGTATGCATACAGGAGGGGAATGATGGGCAAGTAGTTCGTGTGAATTTGGATAATTTTAGCACTGTAGACGCTAATTTTAGGAAAGGAGTTTTAGTAGCAAATTTGGATGTGCCAGATGACGAAGACTGGTGTTCAAGAGGTAGGCAAAGTGATTGACCACTAACTGCTGATAGAACAGCATTGCATGACAAAATTAAGTATTTGAAAGGAGGAGAAAGAGAGCATATGGAAGAACTATTATGGGAATTTAAGGATATGTTTTTTCCACAAGGGCCATTACCAGCAATTCCATTAGTTCTACACAGGATACCAACTGGGAATGAAGCACCTGTTTACCGTAAACCATACAGAATACAGAGGTATTTGCAGCTGATTGTGGAGGATTTCATTGATCAGCAGCTTGCAGATGGTATTATAGAGCATAGTAATAGTTGCTTGGGAATGGGCATTGTCGTTGTGCCTAAAAAATCTATGGATGGAACAAAGAAATACAGCTTCTGTTGTGACTACCAATACCTCAATAATAAGACAGTAATGGATGCATACCCCATTCCAAACATATCAGAGACTTTGGATCACTTATGACAGTGCCAGTACTTTTCTACAATGGATTTGACAAATGGTTATCATCAGTTAGAGGTGGCTCCAGAGGATCATCCAAAAACTACTTTCGCTACACTTGGAGGCCATTACCAGTACATTAGAAAGCCATTCGGTTTGAAAAACGCTTTGGCAACATTCAACGTTCCAGAGGTTACTAGACAATGTCTTGAGGAGTTTGAAACCACGGCAGTGTCTGGTCTATTTGGATGACATTATAGTGTTTTCAAGTAGTATGGAGCAATGTAGACAGTGGTTAAGGGAAGTCTTTTGAGGTTAAGAGCAGCTTGTTAAACATTGAGCCTGGAGAAGTGTCATTTTGCATTAGAAGAAGCAAAATATTTGGGTCATATTATCAGTAAGGATGGAGTGCGAACAGATTCAAGGTTGGTTTAGGCTGTAAGGAATTTTTGGGAACCAAAAACAGTTAAGGAAGTGCAATCATTCATCGGAGTCTGCAATTTCTATCAAAAGTTCGTGAAGGGTTTTGCAGATTTAGCACAGCCATTGATGTGACCGCTATGGAAGGGTGTGAAATTTAAGGATGAAAGTAGTCACACAATCAGTGTTGGGTTTGGATAAAAAATAGTGAATGTTGGAGGAAAATCTGTGAAGCCACAAACATGGGACACATGCACATTGCAGTAATTTTTAGCCATGGGGAAAATAATAGACTGTCCAAGGAACATCGTGGAACCAAAATTGAGCTTGCAGCAGGTCAGAATGCATTGGATTTTCTCCACCTATGTTAATTTGGTAGTAGTAGCAAGTTGTTTTGAGCATTTTGTTTTATGTCATGGTTTTAAGATGGCTCTAGACCACATTTAAGTTTTCTAGGAAATATGCCTAGGTGCTGACCCAAACAAGTTAAGGGCTGGGGACTGTGTCTTTCCGAAGGGGGAAATAATGTAGCGGCACACCATTTAGGATAGGGAAAGTTAGTTTTGTGCAATATTCTGAGCATACCAGCAGTTGTGAAGGCAAATAGAGGCCACAGGGGTGTAGAACTGTAGGAGAAGACACACACAGCAGTTTGCATGGTGCAAGTCACAGGCAGAAAGGGGCCACTGGCCAACCTAAGTATTAGGTGTACGTGTTGTGAAGGGGTGCACTTGGCAAAACAGAGGCACACAGCTGAGTATAAATAGGTGTCATTTTCTAATGAGATCCATACAAGTGTGGCAGCTCTCCTGGATGATGGGGTGTATGACACCACCGGGCTACATACATGGGGTGCCAGCATCCCAGTCCACGGCGGGTCATTGGTTTGACCCTCTGAGGCCAACGCGGGGTCCACAGCCAGCCAGCGGCAGGCCACTCTTCGGCTCACTACCACAGGCAGTCATCTCGGCTCCTGACACATGCCGGAGATGTCCCGAGGTGAGGGCCACAGATTCGGACACCGGATTGTGGGCGCCTTGTTGGCACCACGACTTGGGCCACATTGGTGAGGATGCGCTGCGCAGGCATCTTGCGGTTGTCAGCTGGCTGTGCAGCAGCTCCCATCAGAGCAGCATGGAGACATCGAGGATGGGGGCCACTGAGTTGGCTGCTGGATTAGCCGTCCTGACATCATCGCAACTCAGTGGATCAGCCAAGGCTGGCACGACACAGCATTGCATTGCGCAGGCCACTGGGGTGCTTCCTCAGCATTGCGGGGCCGAGTGATGCAGACCGAGGACACTGTAGTTTGAAACAATAAATCATTTGGAATGTTCTCACCGAGTTTTAATACAGCACCTACTGCCACCTTCCACCACCACATTACATTTCCATGCCAAACTGTTTTGCAAACTGAAGTTTTGGCAGAATAACAGCTCAAAAATCCCATGACATTTACAAACATCCCATTTTGATCAAAATACAACAATAGAAATAAAACACCCAATCAAATGTTTGTGGCTTTGCTACAATTTGAAACAGGTCATCACTTCAATTCATTCATATTCTCAAATTTTACAGTAATTTAAAACTTTGACTTGGATTTATTTATGTGACTGACATCCAGACAGATATATGATTATACTGTATATATCACACAAACACAAAATTATCACACAAATTGGGTTCTTGAAGAGCATATGGGATGAGATAACCGACTGAAAAAAATCTGTAAATGTACTATAGTATATGAAACGAATAATGGGTGGTGTGTTTTTGTGCCATTATGTTCAAAACTATGAATTTAGGTAAGTATTTATTGTACATATAGCACATCAAATGCAAATAAAACAGTGTTCAAAGTCTCTTCAGTAACATTTTAGAAAGCATATTGAGTGTGAATAATCAAGACTACGATATTGTAGACAAAATTCCTATAAGTTGCAGCATAAACCTTGGTTCTAGATCTAGTACAACTATCAAACAGCCAATGGCCAAAAACCACTTAAATATGACATCAAGGCATGTTAGAATGTTTTCCACCAAAGTCTTATTACTAAAGAAGATATTCTATGCAACAGTAAATTATGTATGTCAACCTTTTTCATAAAAGTGTCTGCTATAAGAGAGACAAGGAAATAAATGAAAAACATGCCCATTTGCATTATTGTTAATGCCTTAAATTCTTTTAAACACTGCACTTTACTTACATTCACTGCACTCATTGACACTCAAAATTTTCATTATTCTGGAAAATCTGATGTTTGGGTAATTGTAGATACTAGATATTGCCCTGCTTTGCAGCAGCTGATAGTAGCACTGGCTCCAACCAGTGAGGCTATGCTATGGATTGATGATATTTTCATATGTGAGCATGCCTCCGATCATAGCTGGGAGGGGTGCAGCCCACCTCTGTTGCTGCATCTGGTGAGCTCCCACTAAAGTAGACCTCAATTGTCATTGAATGAATAAGGGTGTTGTCCTCCTGCAGGAAGGCTGTTTATGTGTGTAGCATGGAGCACAGCCAGCTGTGGGTTCGTAGCAGTCTGCTGGTACCTCCCCCGTGCAGAGGATGTCGCCTTGCCCCTCCACTTAAGCTCCATAAAACCTTTATGGCGCTGGGTCCAGTGACCCTGCTGCCTGATGCTGATCACCAATGCCACAGCTGCGCAAGTGCTGAAACCACAGGTCAAGGTCAAGTGACATCTGCATGAAATATTTGAAAAGTCCCACACTGCCACCCATTACTTAATCATGAGTCTCATGTCCACAACACTTAATTAGCCAACTTTCACTTGTCCTTCTAGCTTAGTTTAAACACAACAGTTTACTTCAATGGCACTTCTGCACAGTCCAATCACTGTATGCCACATTCCTGACTTGCGCCAGCTCAATGTTGTTGTGTCCAAAATACTTCCTACCACTCTTTCTGTTACAAAAGCATAATAATTTTAAATTGACCTCACTTGGGCATTGTTGCTACTGCTTAGCCTGACATTTAGTTACCAACTCATAGGCTACAACTGCTGGAGAAGAGACCCTACTATATGGGTATGAGGCTGGGAAACAAAGCCTGTGAAAAATTTAAAAATTATGAACCAGAAGAATTTGGACATCATTTAAAAATATACCTAGCAAGTAAATATTATTACAGTGTAGAAGAATTTATAACTTACTATCACAGATAACTGTGCCTGATGTTACATTTTATCCTGTCATGCTAAAAAAGTACTTTAAGTAAATACTTATTCTTAATTTTACTTTATTTTCATAATGATTATTTTAAATCCTTTTGTGGTACTTAAAATTACAAAATACCTGTAATTGTTCTATATACTTCCAATTAGAAAGTAGCTTTAAACTGATGAGCCACCTATGTACCAATCATCTGAGTGTATATGACATGTTATGTGACAATAAAGTTTCTATTCTATTATTTACAGTTTGTACCTGACAACCATCTCATGCGTGAAATGTAGCAGCAAATTAGATCAGATCATGACTTTTTCTTTAGGACTCTGGGTGCTTACAGGTAATATTATGTGTTGTAGCCTACCCCCTCCCCCCCCCCCTCTGCCCCTTCCCCTCCCACCCCACCTCCTCCCACCCATTCCCTGTCCCGCCCTCCACTCATCCCTTGATTGAAGTTTCTTGGTGTAATCTTTTTCTTCCTGCTCCTTCCTTTTGGATATTGAACACTTCCACACTGCTCTCTGATGCACATGTTCCAGGTTATCCTGTTTGTCAAATGGTTCTCTTTCCTCCTTCCAGTGGTATCTCATCATTGGATTTTCTTCCATCCCATTTTTTGGCATTTTCCGATAGCAAATGACTTCCTACTACCTTTTGTACTGTGTTTCCAGCTACTTCTTCCTCTTCAGAATCCTCATTAACTACATTTATATTTCACTTTACTTTTGCTTCAGCCTCTCTTGGCGGATGTGCAAATTCCTGGTTCTCCTTCTATAGCCTTCTTAACATTTTCTTTGTGTTATTTGCCACACCATTTCAACATTTTCAGACATTCCAGCTCCACTGTGTTTGGGCATCACCTTGCAGTTAAGGAACCTCACACACTCTCTTTTCCATATTCTCTGCCACTTCTTAATTTTCTCTTCTTTCATATCTTTTTTTCCCACAATATATGGTTCTTGACCCTTCAGTACCTCTACTGGGGCATACCACAAGGATTTATGCAGCACACTGTTCCTCACATGCTCAAAATTACTCAAATATTGGCTCCAGCTGCCATGCTTTTTGTGACACTGTGCTCAAAAAATCCTATTTATCTGCTCCATTATGCATTTAGGTGGGTTTGATGGGGTCCTATACCTAGATATTAAAGATCAATCCATCCCATTTCCAAGCATTGTTTCTGGCCACTAATTGTGAACTGAGATCCATTACTGCTTAACATCTTTTTCAGAAGGCAGATGTTTTTAAAATAGTCTTTTACCATCTTATTACTCTTTATCTTACAATGTGCTTTATGCAACAGGTAGAATCTCATTATTTCTAAAATAACTCAATGCTACTTGCACTTAAGTAGTTCCCACTTGTGATGACAGTAATGGTCTCAGGAGGTCCACTGCAGTTATTTCTTTAGGCTTGCTTGCTATTATCAGGTGCTTGTGTCTCTTATGTTGCATGGTTGGGGTTTTTGCTTTTTGACATACTATACAACTGCAAAGCTTGTTCCTTACTCTGCAGGCCATGTTATTAAAAATATAATCCCAACATAGTATATCTAAGCTGTTCTCTGCATTGAAGTGTAGTGGGCATACCAACTCAGTTCAGAGATTTTCTGTTACGACACTTGCAACTTCCGATCATCCGCTGTGATGTTAGTCCATCTATACAGCATACCGTTATGTGCCAAGTAATAAGTTCTAATTTTTTTCTTCGCTGGCACACCAGTATGTTTTTCACCACCTTTAAATGCTCATCTGCATCCTGTTCTCTGCAGATTTCCCACATTCCTTTCTCATACTTCACTCCCCTCAGCACATTTTTAATCACTTGTTACACTCTTGAGCTGTGTGTTCATTATTTCCTAAACCCACTGAAACACGTTATAAGGCAGGGTATGATATTATCTTTACCTGATCTGTATCCACCATGAGTTGTCTATGCCACAATTTATTGTTCGTGGTAAATGACAGTGATTTGTGGTCCATCCCTACAATAATTTTCCTACCAGCTAAGTTCTAACAGAACTTAGTAAACCTGTACAATACAGTAGCACCTTGTTTTCTGTAATGGAGTACTTCCTCTCCCATGAGCTCAAGATCCTGCTGGTGAATGCTACAGTTTTCTCCACTATATTTTCTCGTTCTTTGTATATTTACTACAGATGGTAACCGAGACCATACTCCAAACTGTCACAAGTTAGATAAAATACTTTTGTCAGGTCTGGGAGTGTTAATATTACTAAATTATTCAGTTTTGCCTTGATCCTTTGAAACTCAGCTTCCCAGTCCATACTCCAATGCCATAATCTCTATTTCTTCAGTAAAACATTCAACACATTCAACTCTTTGTTGTTTAACATTTGCTGATCTACAAAATGATCATAGAAGGACCATAAACCTAAGAAACACTTCAACTATTTACGGCATGTTAGTGTGGGCAATCCTCTGATTGCTTTTAGCTTATATGGATCTAGCCTAATACCTTCTGCCACAATGACATGCCCTAAAAATTTGATTTCTCGCCACCCAGACTCAGCTGTGCTCAAATGTATGGTGACACCAGCTAAATCAAATCTTAGTACCTTTTCTATAATTTTGATGTGTTCTTTCCATGTCTCACTTGCCACCATGAGGTCATCTGCATATCTCGTAATCGACTTTAGCAAATCTTTGCCCAATACTCGATATACTATCTGCATAAATGCAACAATGGAGAATTTTAGTCCGAAAGGCAACATTCAGTACTGATACTGTCTCCCATTATACAAAAATGTAATATATTGCCTAGATTCTTTATCCACGGAAATTGATGGTTTGCAGCTGTCAAGTCAAAGATACTAAATGTCTTTTGCTCCTTTGACTGTCTGTAATAGTTCATCAAGGGCAGATGGCCTATCAGTCTTTGGCTCAATTATTCAACTGGTTTTTCATGCATCTAACACCAGACCTATGTTTCTGTTTTTCTTATCCACCAAAAAAAAGGACTATTGCTCTTTTGATTGTTGTGATCCAATATCCTTTTCAGTTCTCTGCTGACTGCTGGTCATTTTGTTTATATGATTTGACAAAGAACACTTTATATTGTCAGATCTTAATTTTATAATGTGGTTCTTTGATCACACTTGGTTTCTTAGATAAAACATTTTTATACTACATTCACATGTTCTTCAGTCACACAGTATTTTATTACATCTATTTATCTTACTTTCCTGTCAAATATTTCTTATTGGCAATTTGGCTTCTTTCTCCTATTGACATCATTATAATGATCTCCTTCTTCTTCTTGCATCAGCTGTGCTTCTTTTGTTGACAGCCAATAAATTCTATAATAGTAACATCTGCTCTCATTCCACTAATTCTCTTTCCTTTATTATTTACTCTTGTTCACCTCTCAGCCCTTCAGTTTTGATTACAGCTATCTGTATTTTCTTTCAGCAAATGCTGTTGTTGAGATGACATCTACCAATCTCTTCTCTTCTGGTGGCACCCACCAGCCTTCTACATGGACATCTGCCACTGTTTTGAGTAATGTTACATGATTGCTCAACAGCTCAGTGTTAGAAGAGCTTGGTACTTCTAAAACTGCACCTTTTGATACTGCTGTATCATCTGCTCCTGTATTTTCTTCATCCTCCTCCTCCTCCTCCTCCTCCTCCTCTCAGTGAGTCACAAACCCTTCATTAAACACTTCTTCTTTAACTGGCTGGATTCTGTAATACAACACTGCCATATTAGAGTAATTGTCACAAGAAAGAGGAAGTAAAATTTTGAGTAGTTGCAACTCATTCCAAGCTGTGGATGCAAGGAGGAGAGAATTGAAACAAGACTCATATACCATGTGGTGGCAGCTGGGCATACAAAACCATAGAGCAGCAAAGCACCTGCTGAGTGATACCAACTAGTGGCTAAATAAATTATTTCACATGTTAATTGTGTATAAATAAATACTTGTAATAATATATGAATATGTGAAAATAGTATCAGTAATCATTATTAAGTTATCTGTATCATTAAATGTATTCAGAGAACTTGGCATAAAGTAAAGATAATGTACCACATGGGGAACCCCCATCAATGACAGAACCTGAGATGTTGGCACACAGTGTTCTGGAACAAAGTATCAGATTGTAATACAAGTTTATCAAAAAGCAGTAGGGGCAAGTTTCTGTGAGTCAGTATTGCTAAGAAATGACTTTTGTGAGCTGAAGCTGCTGTACCTTGGGCAATGTGTTTATCACTGCTACTAATAATGGATTACAACCCAGGAAAGCTGTGTCTCAATGATAACTAATATTAGGTCACATTCAACCAATCTACAACTACATTTATACTCCGCAAACCACCCAACGGTGTGTGGCGGAGGGCACTTTACGTGCCACTGTCATTACCTCCCTTTCCTGTTCCAGTTGCGTATGGTTCGCGGGAAGAACGACTGTCTGAAAGCCTCTGTGCGTGCTCTAATCTCTCTAATTTTACATTCTTGATCTCCTCGGGAGGTATAAGTAGGGGGAAGCAATATATTCGATACCTCATCCAGAAACGCACCCTCTCGAAACCTGGCGAGCAAGCTACACCATGATGCAGAGCGCCTCTCTTGCAGAGTCTGCCACTTGAGTTTGTTAAACATCTCCGTAACACTATCACGGTTACCAAATAACCCTGTGACGAAACGCGCCGCTCTTCTTTGGATCTTCTCTATCTCCTCCGTCAACCCGATCTGGTATGGATCCCACACTGATGAGCAATACTCAAGTATAGGTCAAACGAGTGTTTTGTAAGCCACCTCCTTTGTTGATGGACTACATTTTCTAAGGACTCTCCCATCCACAAGGTGCAAATAAGTTTTATTTGGACAGATAGGCACCCCATTTTACCTACACAAGAAACAAAGGCTGGCATCCACAAATTAGGATCAGAAATGGTAGTCAACACTATTGACGCAAACCTTAAGAGGTATGGCAAATAACAATCAACTTTAAAGGGACCATTTGTGGCTATTCTTTTTATGTTTAGAAAGGTCAGCAACAGATGTGCAAGCACCCCAGAAGGCCCATTTTTTGAGGCATTCTGAGGATGTTAGGTCCTCATCAGTACTCTGTGTTGGAGGGGGGAAAAACATGTCATGAGCATACAAATGTCCATTTTGCAGCCATATTTATCATCAAAAATTAAATGATGTCTCCCAAATGGACAATGACTACAAATGCTTTACATTCCTCCATTGTGCACAATACACTAGCTTACAGAAAACATAAATATACTGTATATGTACCTTTAGTAACAAGTCTACCAAAAGCTAACATTTACTACAAGCTGTTAACTAAAATATGAAAAGAGATGTATTCACCAAAAAACTGCACAAGTTAAAAATCTGAGCTGTAATGTTGGGCTTTTTCTCTCTCTGAAAAACCTATTCATATTTTTGAAACAGTCACATTCGATTAACAGTCAGTATGGTATTAGATTCTTGTTTCTGTGCCTAACTATTGCTTAAAGTTTATTTCTCTATGTCAAATGGCTGTCTTGTACTCAGATCAGTGTTAACTGCACGCTCAATAGAAGATTTGTGTGACATTTTTTTAACAATCTGAAACCAGGTAGTTTGCAGATTATTTAAAAAACTTAAATGCAATACTTACAGGGGCACATGTTGCCAATAGTAACTAAAATAATTTAGTAATAACAAAAATTAATTCTCTTATGCAATACATTCTCCAAGTTTCTAAATAAAAATTATTTTAGAAGGATATAACGAGTAGGCACAAACTTATCACCAACTATTCTATCTATCAAGCAATTTACATAACTGGGTGAGTGATCAACAAACTTTTTCTACAGGATAATCCACTTCTTTTGGAAACCAGGGTTAGATTTGACATACACTAATAATTTTTTTTTTCTAGTAGAGTAACTGTGGATATTATCATTTGTTTCAAAATATAACAGATGACGAAGAACAAACTTCATAAGAGTATACATGTACTGTGAAATTGTTGTCAGACTGGTCAGCTCTTTAAATTGGAAACCATCATATGAATGAGTGAACGCTACATGATAAGAGTAATCTGAAACAATGTCCTTTATAGATACTGTTTGTTAACATTCATCCCCTAAACTGTTGTTGTTGTGTAGTTAAAGAGAATCTGAAGTAATGTGAGTATTTATCAATATTTCAAGACTGATACAACAAAAAATCCACTTCAGTTTCTGGTAACCTCCATCTACCGCACAACCCGCTCCGAAGCCCAAAGCCTCATCCCGAGGTACCACCAACTGCGAACAAGAGGAGGAGCTGTGAGTTTAAAAATACTATAAAAACAGTCCAGACCACATACAATATTTCACCTTAGAAAATGATGACCGGCTTCGACCAATACCCGATCATCCCCAGACCACCACACATTTCCCGCTGACCGCCGAAGCCCGCGGCACGGAGCACTAACGGCTCCCGGCCGGTGTAAGGAACAACTGCCACCTGAAGCTGCTCCTCACACCAGCCAAGAGCAGTCAGCGCCCCACACCACCAGCTCCAGGAGCCAGCAAGGAGTATGCACTGGTCTGAAGATGATCAGGTATTGCCTGAAACCGGTTACCGTTCTTAAAACAAAATATTTTACATGGTCCAGACTGCTTATATTACATTTCTTGTAGTATTTTATGACTACAGATATTTCCTAAAACCATGTTTCAAAAACTTATAAACAGGAGTGTTCAGCACAAAATGCCTAAAAGTCAGTCCATCAGAGGGCATCAGAACAAAAAGATAAAAATACAACTAAAACAGGGTGTATGAACAGTATAAAAATATATATCTAAAAATTGAGCAGTAAGACAATGACAGGCGATGTGTGGTAGGAGGTTTTGCCAACCATTAAGATCAGTAACCGCGCATACACTCATCTTAAAAAAAGTGTCAATATAAAAAGTTTTGTCACAATCACAGCAATATATGCAACAGGAACAGCAATGCACACGTATAAGACAGCATGATGCCTCCACACAGCACCAGACATAACAAAAATTAGCAAGAAGCAAAAAGGGATTTAAACTATGACCAAAGAAAGTGAGTAAAGAAACTGAGCCCACGTATAGTGGATAAGAACACTACAATTAGAGAAAGATGAAAATGCTCTTAACATAAGAGGTACTGATAGTATACAAAAATATATCTAAAAATTAAGCAATGAAATGACAACAGGCAAAGAGTGGCACAAGAATGATGGCAATCTCCACCACTATCCTAAAAGACATATCCTTGACATCCTTCACAAAATACAAAATTTTGCACTATCTGAACCAGAACCCTGTGTTTAGGGTAAATGGACAAACTATGCTTAAGCCCAAGTTTATTCCCAATAACTATGAATTTCTTAAGCACTAATTCTTTCAAGCTTCCATTCTTTAGTACCTGAAAAATTATTTTAACACTGATACTCTCATGTATTTAATATACCTTATGTTATTTCATTTTAATGACTTCGTCATTACACTGAACATCCTGTAACTGAATTTTAGCATTCCTATCAAATACACGTAGGTCCAGTTTCTTCACTCAGCCTCACTTGTTCCAGTTCATAGGCCATCCTACTTATCACTCATCCCCACTACATCTAGCGCTGTGTGGATGCACCGCTCTGTTTCACATATTCACATTGCCATATCTGTCATGTACATCAGTTTAATTCTGACTAAGCTTATTATAGTAAGACTGTTTTGGCTCTTGAAGCCAATACTGGTTCCAGTTCATCATTGGCAGTTTGGTACAGCAACTGGTTATGATATTTCCTTGAATAAAAGCAGTCTCAGTTGCAAAACTGTTCCTATTCATACCAACCACGCACCTTGGCCCCGTGACACATCATCAGATCACCTGAAGAACATAAAACAGAAATCCTTCAACGTAACAAACAGTAACACAATGCAGCACGATTCCCAACTGTGCAGCCACACAAAGAGTGATAATAGCATATCTCTAAACTCACACAAAAATGCAGAAGCAGTCTCATACATGATTCGCAACAACAGGGCATAAAACAAGAACAGAAATCATCCGGATAAGGCATCAGCCGGTCAAAAGTCCTATCAGACTGAAGAGAGTCCAAATGGAAACCAAACTAAATTAATTAAATTACTGGGAGGCAATAAAGGATGCAAAACAAATAAAATATGTGAACAGTCAGACACCTTACCCGTGCCAAGACAAGATCAGAACATTGCGCAGAGTGCAAACACACATACAACACGCACGCTAGAAGCCTAAAGTGTTCCTGTGAAACACGTCTGCCAAGCACCACAGGAAAAGCCACCATGAGGCATACAATAAGAGGCACAGTACCTGTACCACCTGTGTGGCCTAGATGACACAAGCATCAACCACAGCTGAATAAGCCATATGCATTACTTAATGGGAATCAAAATTTAAATTTTAATTAAAGTGTATGTGACTATGTTCACAAGGGGCAGAGACAACTTACATTATGGAAGGTTATGAAATTTAACTGATAACATCTGGGGCTAACAAAACACAAAGTGCGGGATAAAACATTGCTGTTTACAAAATTGCTGAGAAGGAAAACTTGTGCGTAAAAAGGTCTTAAATTGTAGCTTAGGCCATCACAAACCAAGTGGAGTAAGTAATACTGCTATCAGAGGGTTACGATGTTATCACAATAAAATATATAAAAGCATCTAATAAATAACCAATTAACTGGTGACAATTAAAGATCACAGAAAAATAATATACGGGAAAAACATTGCCACTCACAAAAATGCTTAAGATGAAGTGTTTAAAATTGCATAACAGGATCTTAAAACATAACTTAACCCATAGAGTGAATGATGGAACTGTCGGAGGATTTATGAAGGCAACATAATTAAATACATAAAAGAATCTTTAAGCAACCAGGAGTACACAAGAAGGGGAAAAAAAGAAAAAAAAACACAGCTTACTAATAAATATCCTCTGTGGATGTACATTTATTAAAAAATACTATAACCAAAACATGCAAGTAGCAGAAGCAAGAATAATAAAGTATGTTAGTCTAACCTAAAAGCAAAAAATATTATGGGAGATACATTATTGTTGGCATCATTCAGTTTTACATTTTCCACAAACCCACCACTAGTGATGCAGTCATTCATGCTTTCTCCTGTCACCTTTACCGCAGTAAGATTAGCTTCTTGAAATCCATGCTACACTGCATCAGCGACCTTCTGTTAAGCCATTTATCCAAAGACAAAGAGTTAGCTAATCTAAAACATATTCCGATCAGCAATGGGTATAGCTCAATGATAGTCGATGATTTGTATAAACAAAAGACACCACCAAATGAGTCCAGAATTCCACTAATCTTGGCAAACTAAAAGTGAAGACCCCATTTGTAGCGAATCTATCATGTGGCTTTGCTAAGCTATTTAAGAAGCAAAATATGGAAGTTGTTTTCTCATCAACTAATAAAGTGCAAAATTATTACACCCACAATGAACACAACACAAAGACGAATATGCAGGTTCTGGTGCTTACAGGATCAACTGCAAAGACTGTGATGCATCACATGGGGACTGACTGATAGAAAGCTTATAATCAGATTTAATGAGCATTTACTTACTAAGAGAGGACAACTAAAGCATCATTCTGCCTTTGCTGAGCACCTGAAATCAAGTGGGCATCAGCCTCCAACTTGAATAACATAAGTGTGCTGCATACAGCTCACAAAGGGAAGAAGATGAATTGGCTCCAAGAGATGGGGATTATAAAACACCTAGATGATAGTCATGACGGTTTTTGAACTATCAAAACCCCAGAAGCACATTATTGCCTACTCCCACCATTTCCAACAAAAAGTCACCACCTCCCCCACTCCTCCTGCCACCCATACCCCAGTCCCTGCCCTCCACACCTATGTCCTGTCAACCCCAGACCCTAAGTTCCTTGATGCCCGTACCCTCACCATGGAGATATGAAGGTGTCTACCTGGTGGTCCCATCTCCCAGCTGATTCCTCGCAGGGACTCAGTCCTCATCAAGTCCCCCTCCCCCTCCTTTCACATGGATTTCCTCTGTAAACTCCTGTGCATTATTTTTGGTCCCCATGCTTCTCTGACACCCTTACTTTCCTCTTCCTCTGCTCCTTCAGCCCCAGCCTCCCCGTCACCCCCCACCTACACTGCCGTGATCACCAAGCTCAGCCGGGTGATCACGGAGGCTGAGGTGTTGGCGGAACTGAACTCACACTCGGACCTGGAAATTCGCTCTGACTGACGTATCCACAATGCCTCTGGTCCCATCTATCTCATGCGGGTCTTTTCTGAGTCCGCCCCCTCCATTTACCACCTCCTCACCCAGGATGCCCTGATTTTCCACCATCGCCACTCTGTTGAATTCTCCAAATCCCCTCCTCAATCCAACCTCTGCCAGTGCTGCATCATGTACAACGATCACCTGACCCCCAACTGCAAAAATCCCCCTCACCTGTCCTCATTGCAAGGCCTCCCACTTTCTTAAACACTGCCCCAACCTCACCACCCCTCCTTCCTGTAACACCTGCAATGGCCCCAATCCCACCTACTCCCACAAGTGTAAAGCTAAACCCCCTCCTGCCACCCCTGAGCTTACTGTACCTGTCTGTCCCATTGAACCCCCCCCCCCTCCCCCGTCCACATCAACAATAGTGTGGTTCCCGCACTACTGCACAATTTGGACAATGCATGGCTTCTTTATAAGCTTTGCTGATGGAGAAAGTTCAACTACTTGCTATTACAGCAAGTAATATATGTGGATACAAGCAGTATCACAGCTTGGAAAGAGTGTAGCAATTTGCATGGGCTGCATAGCAAAGCTCGCTAGGATAGCAACAGATTAAAGTACTCTTTTCATGTGTGGTTGTGACAGTAATCGATGCTACCAGGCCACCATTATATGAAGTATTATTTGTTTCTTCAAATTGTGCAGACAAATTTTCTTCAGTTTGTGTGTTGTATATATTACTGAATAATAATTTTGTTCTAAAAGTTGAATCAATGCTGTGTGTTCTCATTTGGACAAAGTAATTCAGCACTGGTTGCTATAGCAAGTAGCAACATTTGCTGAATACAACATGTCCACAAATCTGATTTTTGTATTTAGCTTTGTCTTCCAAACCATCTTTGAGTGGAGATTATTGCAATTGATTGAAGACTACAGGTATCGTGCAACAACTTATACTATATAGAACCGGCATGGGTGCTTTGCAGTTAATTTCATAGGTAAAACAGCATGCGATAATAGTGCAATGAGTATTTAGTGACTGTAATTGTAACAGTAAAAACTGGTTGTACAAGTGAGCTAAATGTTGTTTGCTAATCAGACAATTTGCCATCACCCTAGTGTATTTTGCATCTTCAACAGAATGCAGGCTAAGTAGTACATTCTTAATCAATTTGTTAATCACATTAAGAGCCTTCAGCTCATCCAGAATTCCTTGTTATCATTTGTTTTGAAAAGTGCATTAAACAATAAGGAATTTGTGCCTTCAGCATGTTTCTAATCAAAGAGTAATGTAAACTATTGAACCTTACTACATTTAATCATACTTCCTGCAATATTATTCTATGAATTATAATGTGACATGATTTGAGAGTTATCTTGAGAACTGAATTACTAGATCTATTTGAGCGTCAAAAAATGCTGATCTTCCTCCCAATGACCAGTCACTTCAAAGTGATTAGTCATTAGTCAATTTTGTTATAATCCATGCTGTTGTTCATCAAATTATTAACTCTTTTCTAAATTCTACCATATGATAGCTGAGTGAAAATAGAAAAACTGTTCAGCTGCCACACACATATGCTTCTATCCTGAAGTCCGGTGCCACGGGGTCAAGTTTAATAGCAGAAATCTGGGAGGGACATTGCATATGGGTTTGCCATGACAGGACTTGTCTTGTCACAATTAGCCAATTTCATGGTATTTGATCACCACATGATGACTGTTGCCAAAGGGGGTGTTAATGTTAAATTGGTGTGCTGAACTTTGCAATAAAATTGGACGCATTTTCAATAGATTAACTAAATCAAAACAGTATTTCAGCATGGATGACAAGCAGATGTTATTAGGTGACATGGATTGTATAGAACAAAATGGCAGGATTCCAAACAAGAACAGTGTAGAAGATAGCACAGCTGAACCAGGAGATGTGTAGTATTTAAGAGTAATGCAGGATTTATTTGAAAAGGATGCAGATAGTAGTGATGCAGAAGATGATCCACTGGGCACAGAGAAGATAAATTATGTAACTATAAAGCAGGACATAGTAGAAGGTGAGCAAAGCTATTTATAGGGGGCAACTGCATATCCAACACAGGAAGTAAAGATAAAAGTGGAACCTGAAGTGAAACAAACTTGGGATTTAAGTACATTAGAGGGATCATGTTTCAGACAATGAGTCAAACAATAACAGATACAGTGAATAGATCAATGAATGAAAAGACAGGGTCAATAAATAGTTATGTAGGAACAATAAATGGGAAAACAGGTTCATTGGAAGAGGAAATGAATGGAAATATTGGATCACTGAAAGAAGAAGTGAAGGGAAAGGTAGGAATAATACACAAAAAAACACATATGGTAAACAAAAATATGGGTTAGGTTGTTTCGGGGGAGGAGACCAAACAGCGAGGTCATCAATCTCATCGGATCAGGGAAGGATGGGGAAGGAAGTTGGCCATGCCCTTTCAAAGGAACCATCCTGGCATTTGTCTGGAGTGATTTACAGAAATCACAGGAAACCTAAACCAGGATGGGCGGACATGGGATTGAACCGTCGTCCTCTGGAATGCGAGTCCAGTGTGCTAACCACTGTGCCACCTTGCTCAGTAAACAGAAACATGGAAACATCATTAAAATCAATGAAGCAGAGAATAGGTGACTGCAAAGAACATGTGAGTTTAGTTGATAATAATGTAGAACAGGTAAACAGTGAAATTAACAAGATTAAAGAAAGGTATATGATAGTAACTAAAGAAATAAAGACTGAACTACAGGACTCAGTTGTGAATAAATAGTTGCCACTATTTAAGTTCCAACCCCCATAGTAACCATAATAATAACAGTGTAAATGGTAATAAACAAGAATATGGTGTGAGATCAATGAGAACCAATAGAGGTAGGAAAGACAGAAGAGCTTATGGAAGTGAGATAGTCACAATGGCAGACCACAACATGAGTCGGTAAATGAGGGTCCACCACAATAAAGGGCCGAGCTGGAGTGGAACATAGGGGTAGGTGCCAACAACAGTATCAGGAGACCCAACATTATCAACAGAATAATTTTAATAACAATACACAGTACAATAGGCAGAGAATGAACTATTGTAAGAAAAGTAAGAATAATGAATGCCATTCTTCTTGTGAGAAAGATATAAATCAGTGGGGAAAAAAGAGAATGGGACTCTAAATTAAAGTGAATATGAAGTTTGCTGGAATTTTGTAGAGAAAAGGAGCCTGACAGGTTTTATAAGTTCATAAAAGCAAATCAAGCAGATGATTAAGTTGGATGCTGCTGTAATGGTGGATGACCCCTTGACAAACCCATACTATGAATTGTCTCACCACATTTCAGGTCATGTCCTTCTCACACTTTCTCACAGGTGTCTGAACATGTCCTGATAGTGCCATTGATTAATAGTTTGTCCCTGTGGCATGAATTAATGATGAACTAATCCTTAAAAGTCAAAGAAAACCACCAGCATGGCCTTGACATTTGACCTGACCTAATGACCTTTTTTTGGTCTTGGAGAACCTTTCCTGACCCATTGTGGAGACTGAACATTTGTCTCAGCATCATAAGCATGGACCCAGGTCTCATCACCAGTTATGATTTTCTTAAGGAACATCTCATTTTCATTTTCGTAATCTAAAAGCTTTTCACAGATTATGAGGCAAAGATCTTTCTGTTCTTGAATCATGAGCCAGAGATGAACTTAGCAGTAACACAATACATTCCAAGATGCTGTGTCAGGATTTCATGACATGATCCGACTGAAATGTTACATTCTTCTGCAATCTCTCAGACAGTCATATCTTTGATTGGCATGAACAATTTTGTTGACATTCCTGACAAGAGTGTCATTGGTAAACGTCGAAGGACTTCCTGAACTAAAGTCATCTTTAACTACTGTCTCACCATTTTTAAACTGTGTGAACCATTCGTAACACCAAGTATGGCTTAAGCACTCATCATCATAGGCAGTTTCATGCAAAATTTACTGCAGACACATTGCTCCTCTGACTCTGCCATCTCAAAATTCGCAAAATTAACAACACAATGTTCTACTCAATACAGCACTGAACAATACCTAATAGGCATACAATAATGAAACTTCGGGCAGTTACACATTAAACAAAGGCATGTGCAGGGATGTCAATCACAATTTGCTCCATCACACCATTGACACAAAATTATGAATGTTCCAGGATTTTCTAACAGACCTTGCAATCCAATACAGTTCCTTTCAGTAATTTTTAAATTCAAAAATTGGATCATGGCACAGTATGCCACTTTGTAAGCTCTAAAAGCCATAATTTTAAGAGATCTGACCATGTTCCTTACGGCTGGCAGTTGGGCTATGGAGAGAGAGACTTACTTCATCCATGGTTGCATAAAAAACTAAACTGCAGCCTAACTGTATTTGGCATAACTGTAATGATTTACTACCACATTACCCAGCAAAGAGAGTGAAGCTCCTCTGGAATAAAAGATTATGCCCTTTGACTTAATTTATTCATCTTCAAACAATGGAAAATATGCCTAACTAAATTGCACTCCTTCACTTTGATGCTTCTGAGAATTATAAAAGGTGACTCATTCCAAAAGAGCCACAGATGATTCAACATTCCTGTTCCAATCAAATATTTCCTTCAATGTGCTGTTATACATTTTATAATTCATCTTCACAAATTTCTGATTCACATCATTTTCATTACAGGTGTGCTCAACCAAGCTCCATAACTTCTCTCACATGCTCATTACTAACTCATCTGTTGTGATGACAGTGCAGTGACCCATCCCCCAGAAAAGACAGAGACTGCAAAAGCTCTAGAGGCTAAGGCTCGCCAGCTAAGGCTTGCTGCCAGCTAGTTCACTGGCATGGATAGCAATAATGGTATCCATCCGTGGTTACAGTTTTCAGTGAAAATACAATCTGGAAATGATGGGTTAATATATCATTGACAGTGTTAAATTTACATAAAATAAAATTTTTTTGGGTGTCTGTGTGTGTGAATTTGTGTACTTTAGCTAGTAAAAGACCAAGGGCTCAAAATCTAGTGTGAATGCTGTCTCCTATTACATGTCTTTGTGCTCCACACATTGGTCCATTACATCAGAGTGATTGCCTTTCCCTTATTTTACATACTGATCCATCATTTAGGTCATTATTAAGGCCGGTTTTATTATCTTTCTTATAAAGTGGTCAGACAACAGGATATTTCAACCTGCCTGGAAATGTGCTGTTTGATACTGATATATAGCATATGTAACTGAATACATTGCATATAATGCAGGATGCAATTTTAGAAATTTATTTTAGTTATTTCAACCCCACAGGAGTTTACTTTTTCAGAATTAATTACATAACTAATTTCTTTTGCAGACCATGGATTAAATGTATTTTTGCTTTACATATATAACATTGCTTCTTACATGTGATCTATTGCTTCATCCCTTGAATTGTCCACATCAGTCTGAGGCAGCTATATCGCAGAAATGTGCAAATGATAGATCAGTAGTTCTCAGCCAGCACAAAGCAAGTGACACCTGGCTTCTTATGATGCTTGCATTTAGCAAAATTTTGGCTGGTGTTCATGTGCTCAAGGCAGAAAAGACAGTGCAAGATGAACAATGGTGCTGTGCAGATGGGATTCCTTAGTGTGATTCTCCTACCTGCAGACTACATGGATTGACCTTAATGGGAGGTCCTCCCCACTGCATACGAGAAGTTAATTTGGGACTGTTCATTCATTTCATTTCATTATGTTGCATCTGTTTAGGACATGGCATTCTGGGTATCAAGCAGCAAGAATTTCCTTTTCATTTCAGACATGTATCCACCATTTTACCTCAATTCTACAATCAGGCGTTGTGCTCATAACAATTGGTGTGTACCCTCCAGACCTAGTGTTTGAGCCCACCGATGTGTGACAAGACTGAACTCTTTGTCTAACTGAATCCATTGCAGCCACATGATCATCACAAGAACAATGGGTGTATCAGTTGCTATGCCTGGAGGAATGCAGTGATAGAAAACCATCTTAGTTCCTGCACAACCAATGGAGCCTTGCATAGTCCAACATGGTTCTGGACTCAGTGTTGTGTGCTATATGGTGCACAGCCTCCCAACTCAAGTGCAAGTGGTCATTGCCACACAGATAGAAATGCAGCTGGACGCCGTTGTGGACTTGGCCGATCGGGTGTGTGACATGCTGGCAACAACACCTAATAATGCAGACGTGGCAGCCTATGACACTGTAGTCCCAGCCCAATACACTTTCTCTCTACAGTGACATACACCTCCCATACTCCCCCATCTTTTATGCTGACCTGTACCATCTAGTCCAGAATCTGGCTGCACAGGTAGCAGCACTAAGCACACAGGCTGAGTAGTTGGCACCCTCACAACCAGAGAGGACAGCAGGCTCAGTAGCACCAGCAGATCCAGTTACCAGCAACCCAATAGGCACAAACAGCAATGCACACTAGCCATTCTAGTGATACTGGTTGACAACAGAATAGCTGCTGAACAGATTTTGCTGATACCACACCCACTTTGGGAAATATGTGGAAAAGTGTCATTCGCCCTATGCAAATGCCAGCTACAACCAGACGTAGCTGCACCTGGCTGCAGTGCTACATCTAAGCATCTATTTTGTATTGGAATGGGCTGCCAGTGTGAAATACCTAATGGAGATAGTTCCTGACCTGACTATATTCCTGCGAACTATGCTGAGAGACCACAGGATAGCTGAGACTTTGTTTCTTATGGTGCCTAGCAATACCACCAAAAAAACTTATGGCATACATCATGGAGATTTGGACTAGGGCTATGCCACACAGTCACATGGTCATTCACTATGGCTGACATAAATGAGCCAAACCTGGGTGTGAGCTTCCTCAGCAGCTACAAGACACCAGCTCATATTGCAAAAATCCAGCTACTCGGCTCAATGACAAGTTCAAAAATAGCAAGGCAGTGGCAGCAGGTAGCTGTCTTCCATGTGAAACTTGTGAAGTTCACTGAACCATATGCCAACATTCTGGACGAATTTCCAGAACTCACTCGCCCACCTGGTGCAGTGAAGGACATTAAAATTTCGACAGTCGACAACATCATAACCATATTTAGTCCACCTACCTCGTACCATGCATGCTAACCTACGACCAATAGGCTCACCATAGTCAAGGCTGAATTTGTGGCCATGCTGTGTCAAAGCATTCTTCAACCATTGAGCTGACCATGGTCCTCCACCTTGCACTTAGTCCCCAAGAAAGACAATTCGTGGTACTTATGTGGGAAACATCGTGCCCTGGATGCACGAATACTGCTGGAACAAAATCTCAGACCACACCTGCAGGATTTTAGCCATGCCTTGGTGGCTTAGTTATATTTGGTAAAATCAACTGCATGAAGGTGTTCACACAGATGCCAGTAGCACCTGCAGATCTTCATAAAAGAGCAATTAAAATGCTCTTTGAGCTTTTTGGCAGCATGTTCATGACATTTGCTCTTTTGAATGCAGCTCAGAACGGTGGTGTTTCCTTGATGACATGTTGTGATGCTTACTATGGTGCTTTTCATACTTTGACAACATCCTGGTGTTTTCAGTCACCTGATCTTCACTGCTGTCACCTAACAATAATCTTTTGACAGACGAGTGAAGCTAGGGTCACCACTAACCCCTTGAAGTGCTTATACAATGCCACTGAAATGGAATTTCTCAAGACTTTGATCACCCCTAATGGATCCTTGCTATTCCTGAAGAAGTTATAGGCAATTGTCAATATTACACACCCACTGACACATTAAGACTGGATTAAGATAAGATAAGATAAGACTAAGATTAGGTCTGGCATATGGAAATTTGGGTTGAACAGGGGACATTCTCAAATAACCAAAGTGGTTATGGTAGGTCGCTGAGATGAATTGCAGCACAAGTCTTCTGTTAAGTAACACAAATTGTTTACTGCAGATGTGGCAAATACATGTCCATTTGTGTCACTAAATACTATGTTCACATTAGCAGGAATGAGACTTGACTGAGTGACATATGCCAACACTGTCCTCTGTAGGCTGATGTGGAACTATGTCACATGTCTTTGTTCATGACCAAACTTTTGATACTATTGCAGATTCAGACAGGAGTCTAAACAGAACTCATCCCTCTTAACCTGTGCAGCAGTTTTTGAAGAGCATGGCATACCAGTGATGCCTCAAACTACAGAAGGCATATCTTACTCCTTCTTCTTCACTAGATCCAAACATCCACCCTGGAACTGAGTACAGAGAAGTAATGCAACAGTGGGGTGGAGGACATAACACCAATATCATTGGGAAGGGTGAGGAGGGTGGGGGTGGGGGTGGGGGTGGTAGGTGCCAAAACTGCAGTCAGTGCCAAGCATCCACCCCCACAGCAGCATTCACCCAGAGCATGCTGATCAGATAACCAACCACAGGGCATGCACTGGCATCCAGAGGTGCAGAGATGTGCATTGATGCTGATGGTTCACTGGAGATGGAGATGGGGCCACCTGTGGCATCTGGCTGGGTCACTGGGCATGACTCTTCTGCTGGTTGTGATGCAAGCTGCCAGCATGGACATGATGCAGAAGGCATGGATCACTGTCAACAGCTGTCATCAGTTTAGTTTTGCTTTCATTAGAGCCTGAGCACACTTTTGTTATTATTTTGTTCTTGCTAAGGGAAATACAGGTGTAGCGTTTTTGTCCCCCTACAATTGTGTAGCCTTTCTTAAATCTCCCTGAAAGTTTCAATTCTTCATTTTCATAATTTTCCATTGCAGCATTCTTGAAATTGATCCCTTCTACATTATCCTTGGCAAATACATAAAGTTGTTTGGGTGTCATGACTTTATCAGTGTATGGGCATTGCAGAATGGTTGGGCAGCCAGTTGCTTGACTGTTCCAACACCATTGCTAGCACATTTACCATGAAAGATGCCTGAAAAATGCCACTGGGTTTCAATTTGGAAATTGTCTTCATGATAGCACAGGTCAATGAAATTCTTTCTCTTTCTATAGTGAGCTGTTGCTCCCTCAAAGGAGTAATTTATTTTACTTGGTTTTTATTAAATTTTTTGGGACTGCAAAAGATGCACAGCAACAGTGTTGTGTGTGAGGCATTCTGATGTGATGACAAGGCTTGTTTGCTCAAATTTGTTTCCATTCTTGTAATAAGCTGCAAAGGGATGAGCTGTTGCTTCTGTGTTGGTCCACTGGTAACTCTGAACTATATCCTGTACAATAGAGGTGTAACTCTCAGCAAAATCACAAATCATCAAGAACCCATCATTTTTAAGCTAATTTTTCATTCTTCTTTGGAAGTTGATTGTTGACTGACCACAAAGGAATGTCATGTAAATGATTTTAATCCATTAAAAAAAAAAAATAATCATACTGTTCTTGGAGGATTTTTTTATGGTTTCTAGATATTTACGATCAACAGAGACCCATTGTTTGTATATTACCTGGTCAATGCCATTAGTATCCAATAATTCTTGTAAATACCTTTTAAGTGTTTCTGGTGCTGGACAGAACTGACATTCGCCAAAGTGTCAAGCAGGGTTACAAACAACTCTTGCAATGCAGTCTTTGTAGTTTTTTATTAGAGTATCATCATTCATTGTCATCTGAGGATCATTACACCCAGTCAGCATATGTTTGATGTGTTGGTGAGTAGTACACACACAAACACTGTGTGTGCCACTGCTTCCAGCTAAGATACAATTTTTGGGATGTAGCTCACCAAACTTGGAAAATGTAATTTTAAATATGTGTAAACCTCTTCCAAATTACTTAAAACTAATCTCCATCAACTATTATCACAACTTTGTTCTGACCTTCTTATCTCATCAGAACAAAAAAGTTTTTACAAACTTAGCAGTCATCTGATTAAGAGACTTGCAGGTTTTGGATTGGGAGAAGAAAAATACCCCTGGTCTTCACCAAATCTTTTACTTTTCTAGCCATGCAGTTAGTTACATTAAATTCATCTTGAAGCTTCTTAACACTCCAGCTTTTATGCAAAATGATGAAAATTTCCATCTGTTTACTTCAAGATGTGCACATATGACATTTCTCTTTCAGCTGAATGATCATCTATTATTCTTAATGATCATCTCTTCATCAGAAGGCAGCAACAGTATTTTTCTTTGGATTACTGATGTTACTTTTATTAGTTCTTTCTTAGGATACTCTTAGGATACTTTAGCTCACATAATCATTTTTTTCTTAATTGGCAATTCACTGACAGATCGCAATGAAACATTCAATGTTTCTAGTGCTGCTCTTGCAGCAATGTCTTGTTCATCACTACAGCTTAACACCTTTTCGCCTTTTAGTTTGGCCTCATAATACACTAGATCATCATTGTTTTCTGCGCTAGACCTATCAGAAACTTCTACTCATGACTTTTTTTCTTCTGGCACTTGTCACATGCTTTCTAACTTAATGTTAGGAAAGGTTTACTTTCTATCATCCATTGGGAAAGAGGATGCAATTTTTTTTTAGTTGTTATGGCTTTTTTCATTGAAAGGTTTACAACACAAAGCTGAAAATTTAGGCATTTTATGTCATTCTCAAATGAACAGTCTAATTTTTATGAAACTTTTTCAAAGTTCAGTGTATCTAAATTTAAATTTTTCATACATTAACTAAATTTTGTAAATATTATGGGACCAAACTGCTTAGGTCATTGGTTCTAAGCTTACACATTACCTAATCTAACTTAAACTAACTTATGCTATGGACAACACGCACACCCATGCCTGAGGGAGGACTCGAATCTCCGATGGGGGAAATACATTAACAAGTTGTAGGCATTTAAACTTCTACACTTTTGTGAGAATCGTACTAAAGTGCCTCCAAGATAATTTCAGAACACAACATTTCAGAATTAATCACATTATTTCCCTTTGAAGGCTATGTCACAGCAAAAGAAAACATACATGCCACAGTTTACATGCAACAGTTTACAACAGTTGATTGCTGCTGCATGAATATTATCCAAGGACAAAATACCAAAGAAGTGGGTGATAGTCACATCAACCAATCATTTTCTATACAGTCTTTAAAATGAAGTATTTATATACACATTTTAGATATCTACATTGATACTTTGCAATTAACTTTACAGCATATGGTGGAGGGTACGCCACACCCCTATAAGTCATTTCCTTTCCTGTCCCACTTGCAAATAGAACAAGGGAAAAATGACTGTTTATGTGCCTCTATATGAGCCCTAATTTCTCATATCTTATCTTTGTGATCCTTACATGTAGTGTATTTTGGAGGCAACAGAATTGTTCTGCAGTCAGCTTCAAATGCCAGTTCTCTAAATTTTCTCAATAGTTTTCCATGAAAAGAATGTCACCTTCTCTCCAGGATTCCCATTTGAGTTTCTGAAGCATCTCTGTAACACTCGTATGTTGTGCAAAACTACCAGTGACAACTCTAGCAGCCTGCCTCTGAGTTGCTTTGCTGTCTTCCTTTAATCCAACCTGATATTGATCCCAAACACTCAAGCAGTACTTAAGAATAGGTAGCACTGGAGTCGTATATGTGTTCTCCTTTACAGGTGAACTATATTTTCCTAAAATTCTACCGATAAACCAAAGTTTACCATTCATCTTTCCTACTACAATCCTCACATGCTTGTTCCATTTCATACCGTTTTGCAACATTATGCTAAAATATTTAAACAATGTGATTGTTTCAAGCAGGACACTACTAAAGCTGTGCCTGAACATAATGGATTTGGTTTTCCTACTCATCTGCATTAGCTTGCATTTTTTTATGTTTAGAGCTATCTGCCATTCATCACATCAACCGGAAATTTTGTCTAAGTCATCTTGATCCTCCCACAGTCACTCGATGATGACGCCTTACCATACACCAGAGCATCAACAACAAACAACTGCAGATTATTGCCCACCCTGTCTTCCAAATCATTTATGTATATAGAGAGTAATAGGAGTCCTTTCACACTTCCATGGGGCACAGATGACGTTGCCATTGTCTTTTATGAACACTTGCATTCGAGGGCAACAGACTGGATGCTATAAGTTAAGAGGTCTTTGAGCCAACCACATATCTGTGAATGTTCCTCATCAGCCTGCAATGGAGCACCATGTCAAATGCTTTCCAGAAAGCTAGAAATACGGAAGCTGCCTGTTGACCTTCATCCACACTTCTCATGAAAGAAAAGGGCAAGCTGAGCTTTGCATCAGCAATGCTTTCTAAAACCATGCTGATTAATGACATAAGCTTCTTGGTCTCAGGAAAATTTGTTATATTCAAACTGAGAATATGTTCAAGGATTCTGCAGCAAACCGATGTTAGGGATATTGTTCTGTAATTTTGTCGTGTAGTGATTTGAGAATTTCTGTGTAAATTCTAGAACCACTCAGCCTTCTACCATCTCAAATACACAATATTCTAGATATGAGTGTGGGATGGTAAAATCCTACCTACTGCGCATCACGTTTGTGTGTGCAAGTTTAAAATCAGTCACGGGAAGAAAGTAGATGTGGCGGTCGAACATCACCAAAGAGTACTTGTTTGGCAATCGACAGATGTGTTAGTGAGTGTGTATGTAAGAACCATGGAATCAATATGCAGCTTTGTGCTTTTTGTGTCACTGACTGTTGTTTTGTGAAATAAGAACAGTTGAAAAAGTACTCATATGGACTCTTAACTCAGCCTTGTTAGAGGCAAGACGTTTTTTCAGTCTCCTTTTCTGAAAGTCATGGTGTCTAAGCAGATTTTCTTTCAAATGTAAATAAATTTGTTTCTAACATATCATTGTATGAGAGACTTACTGAAGTTACATATTATGTTGAGAGTGAGAATTTTTATTGTGCTTGAAAGTCAAATATATTGTTGATTGACGAAACGTAAAGTTTGTATGACTACTTGTTTCACTAGTAGAAAGAGGCTTGAAAGTTCTTGTACCTAGCGTTATTTGACAGAGAAGAAGTCAAGAGAGTTTCCAGCAGCCGGCTATCCAGCATAGAAGAGTGGCTGCAAACCCCAAGTAAGTCATCTCGTAAAGAAGTGGAATGTGGTTTGGGGAAATAAATCAGTATAACCCAGACCCACACTCACACTTTAAGTCATCAAAATGTTAGAGTGGGTCCCTTGTTTTGCCCTTCTTATACACAAGAGTCACCTGCACTTTTTTCCAATCACTTGGGACTTTACACTGGGCTAGATATTCAAGATAAATGCAAGCTAAGTGGGGGCCAATGCTGCAGAGTACTCTTTAGAGAACCAAATTGGGATTACATCCGGACCAAGTGACTTATTTGTTTGCAACTCTTTCATTTGATTTTCTATGCCAGGGATGTCATTTACACAGAAGTCTGCTCAAAGGTCAAATGATGATATGTCTGTATGATTCTCCTGTTTTAACAATTTGTAGAACATGAAATTTAAAACTTCAGATTTCGTTTTTCTGTCTTCAACTGCCACACCAGACTGGCCAACAAGTGACTGGATGGAAGCCTTAAACCCACTCAGTGATTTTACGTAGGACAAAAATGTTCTTGGGTTCTCTGCCAGATGGTGGTAGTAGTTGTACACTTTGTGCATGTATCTTTTCACAAATGCATGAACCTCTACTTACCTTTGCTTGTCATCATTTGCACATTCTCTTTTGAATGAGAGTGCAACAGCCTCTGCTTCCTCAGCATTTTGTGAATCTCATTATTAAACCATGGTGCATCTTTTCCAGCCTTAATCCACTTCTAGGCACATAATTCTTCAAAACCATGATTTACAGTCTACTTAAACTTTGCTCATAATTCCTCTTTGTCCATCTTACTGAAACTAAGTAACGGCAGTTGACCAGCTAAGTAAGATGCTAGTAACTGCTTATTTGCATCATGATCACTGATCTCCATTTCTATACTGACATTGTTTGTAAGGTCCAGTCTATTTGTAGCTACAAGGCCTAAGATATTTCCATTGAGTGTAGGCTGCCAAACTAGTTCCTCAAGACAGTTTTCAGCAAACATGTTCAAAAGTACTTCACACAACTGTCTGTCTGTACCCCCTGTAATGAATCCATAGACATCCCAGTCTCTACTCAGTAGGTTAAAGTTGTATTCAGCTAGTAATGCACAATATTGGTATTTATGTGCTACTGACCACTACATTCTGTGAATAACTCTAGAACTGGCACAGCAGAATTGGACGGCTGGTAAAATCATCCAATAATTACCTTGGTTTCAACTACACCTGTTACACATGACCAGCTAACTTCATTGTCACACCAACTTCAACCTCAATAGGGATAATATTTATGTCAACTGTAATGATCACTCCCCCTCCTATGGCTTCTAATCTATCTTTCCAATATACGTTCCATGACTAGCTAAATATCTCAGAGCTTTTCACTTTGGGTTTGAGCCAGCTCTTGGTCCCAAGAATAATATGAGCATGAGAAAGGGGGAGTAAATTCAGAAACTATGTTAGGAATACTTCAACAGTTTATTGATAAAATTTTGACAGTTGAAGTGTCTTTACTATGGACTCCTTCTCAGAAACTCTCCACATTGGGGCTAGACGCTTGTTACAAAACATGCTTCCTTTGCACCATTCCTCTGCGTGGCAACACTTGCTTTGCCCATACACTGCACCCCCGCATAAAAACAGTCAAATTAAAAACATATGTACTTCAAGGAACCCTCGAGGTTGTCATGTTTCTATCTTAATGATGTGACCGACACAGCTATGGAATCAGGTCACTCCTCAGGAGCCAGTGCTCATTAATTAAGATGCGCAATGAAATTTAAGGAACACAATACGTTATGGGACCCTGAACACTCATCTTGTGTGTGTCTCAACTAACTTTCAGTTAATTCTAAGTATGGATAAGTGTTTCATTAACTACAAAAGGGAAGTCAAGAGTAAACTATATTAATAGTTTATTCCACAACTGGAATGTTACATTTTGAATGAATTAAACATTCATTATAAACAGTTCTGTATCAAATAGTACATAGGCATTCACATTAATGACTATATCTAATTGATGTCAATATTCTAAGGTCGATGGGTGCAGTCATTCGAGTATGCCAATTTCTTATCATGACTATCCTATTGCAAAGTTAAACAAGTACACAGTGATTGCAAGATGACAGGATGAAGGCAAACATATTATTTGGGCAGATTGATGATAGAGGGTTGCAAGCCGATGATAGAGTGTTAGCTGCTTTCACAAAGTTACCATTTAACATGCGTATCCAGCCCTACCATGCTGTCACTTCAATGTATTTTTACCGGAGTCAGAGGTGGCTGGTGTCAAGTTGTAATATCATCAACTCAAGGGGGGGAGGGGGGAGGCTCCATCTTCTCTCTCCCCATCTATGGAGCCAAAGTATCCTCTAGATCTCTGTAAGCTAATTCTGTTTTCTCCCATCTCTGACAGTAGAGTCCTCACTTCTGAATGTCTAAAAATGCAACTCCTCTTGGCATGGTAACTCTTTTCATGCACATAAAATTTTCTGACCAATCACTGAATTTACCACCAACACTGGCCAACAGCATATTTTTGTAAGTTTTTCATCCTTACTACAGTGTCTTCATAAAACCATTCTCCCAATCACCTGCATTACCATCCCTCTAAACCTAAAAAGTGTGACTCAGTATCAATGTCACAGGCCATCTACCAATATAAGATTGTGCTTTTCCCACTGACATGTTTCCTCATGATGGGAAAACAAAAGGGAAAAATATATCCCCCTCTCTTGGCATCATCTTGGTAGGCTACCAGCCTTGCAATAATGTCAAACTGAGTGGTGTTCTGGCTATGCTTTCTAAAGATGTTATCTGCCACTGGAGCCCATGCTTTTGCAAACTCTGAGATGCCAAAGCACTTCTCTGAAATCCCTCACAACACAAGGCAAGTTTTTCTCATTAACCTACAGACACGTGATAGAGCTTGCAAGTTAGACTGGCGGAACAGTTAGTGGCTGCATCTCAGTTTACAAGTTTTGCCCATTGGCACTGGTGGTCCATGATGAAGCACCTGCTGGTGGCTGCCCAACTGTTCACACAAAAGACTGTTCCTCCCCACTGCCCTGGCTGAGAGTTCACTGTCCCAAGGGACAACTCCCATTGCAGCCCTTCATCTCTCCTCAGCACTCACTCTCTCCTGACAGCATCTTGTTTGCCTTAAAACATCATTATTACAGCATACAGGTAATCCAGTCAGAATATACACTGAGGCGACAACATCATGGGATATTCCTAATATTGTATGAGACCTCATTTTGCCCAGTATAGTGCAACAATTTGACATGGCATGGACTTAAAAAGTCACTGCAAGTTCCCTGCAGAAATACTGAACCACGCTGTCTCAGGGTGTACACGGGGACAAGGAAAAAAAAATTCCCGGATTATTCCTGGATTTTTCCCGGATATCCCGTTTAAAAAATATGCTTTATCCCGGGCAAAAATACACTATTTTCCGTGCTAAGTGACAGTAGGTTTTCCGTAAATTTTCCCTCGGACCTGTAAAACTTATCAATTCTTTGAATGGTTAACGTTTTATACACTCGCGTAGAACTTCCCGGGAAAAAAAAGACGGGGGAGAGAAGTTTTGGAAAGACTTAATGGAAAAAAGAGAGAAGTTTTGGAAAGACCTTTGATTTGCAGCAACATATGCTGCATATTTTCGTATTATGAAAGAACAAATTCGAATTGCACCAAACACAGCGCGTTAGTTTCCGGAGCGTTGAAACCGAGATGGCGATGTCTTTTCGTGAGCCAATCACACACTATCTCATGCCACGTGATCTCGTCAGCCGATGACAGCAGATATTCAGAGCGTAAGACATGTGTTACAGTCAGCCAATAGCAAGATCGCTGGTTACATAGTGCGAACAGAAAAAGTTAAAGGTTTATATTAAAGTACATAGGATAGCTACAAGAAAAGCTAAGCTTTTAAATGTAATATTGATCTTTTTTTGGGGTGTGTTATACTTTAAGATACATCACACAAATGTGCCAGTAAATTTAAAAATATGACATAAATGTCTGGGCTCAGAATCCTTTAAGTGGCTGATCCTTAAACTGCTCAATTTTAAACGCTCTGTGGTTGAGAAATCCATCTCACTTACTCACACATAACATAATTCATCTTGCGTAAAAAGAACCACCATTCGCAAGACTATCTGGAGACTGTTAGACATAGGTTCGATTTACCAGTTGCCAGAGAGCACCAGAAAAGGGGCATTATTGCGCATGAGCAGCTGCAGTGGTGTAGGAAGCCCACATGTAAATATGTATAAAGTACTAAGAGAGCTTACATTACAATATAAAAGAAACAGGGCATCAGAGGATACTCCCAACAGCATCGGAATTTTGTAAACGATACTAAAATGCATAATTCGGCTTGAAGTGCACATTGGTTTTTGCCAGATTCACAATGAAGTAGGTCCATCTGATATTAAGTTTTTCAGTGTGGTTTTGGGATGTAAATTTTCTTGGAGTACCAGTACTCTACGATCTCATTTTTGTTTCTTTATTATGGCGTAATGCCACACATGGCAGAAGATAATAATGTGCACTTGAAATTCAGTGAACAGTTGGAACTAACCAATACTGTGGAATGAAACACTTTGTTTCAAATAAAATGATTGCCTCAGGTGAAAGATTAGCAAACTTGAAAAAATAACTTCATTGTTCTGCGAGACGATTAATGCTCGACTGCTAATAACTTGGAAATAAAATAAAATCAGAAAACTGAAATTAAAAATATATTTTTGCCCTTCGTAATTATGTGAATGTATTTTAATTCACTTGATAGAAATTCATTTTGTTTCCATTTGACGTGGGAGCTGTAAACGAAGAGAAGCAGCGAAATCACTTAACATAAACACGGGTCAAATGGAGACTAACCCCCTCCACATTACAACTCAGACAACTCTGTGCATGAGCGAATCTGGCAGCTAGGGCGCGTAAGAAAAAAATTTTTTGTTAGCATCTGGCTGCTTGCTGCTAATGCCTATACAGTTAACAGCCACACTTCAAGTAGCGGGAAGCGGAGAAGGTACTGCTCATACACGGGTCAACTGCGCATGGGCATCAGCCTGCTGGCAACTGGTCAAACGAAACTAATATGACGTCATGCTCACAGCAAGCAGTTTATTGTTGCAATGAATTACATAGTCTTCACCTTACAGCCTTTGACATAGTTTTGCTATTTGAAGACGCTTGTGCTTGCACGGTGTTTTGTTGTTGTAAATTGCGCATTTCCTTTGCCACTAAAGATTTATTTTTTCTCTCTTGTTTATATTTTATTGCTGCAGTATCATTCTCCAATAGCAGGATATAGTAACATTCTTTGCTAGAGAATCAATTTTTACCAGTCAAAATTACAAAAATTTAACTGAAAGCTAAGACAATGAAAAATTCCTGGAATTCCGAAAAATTCCTGCATTTTTCCTGGTTATCTTCTGGATGAAAAAATTCCCGAATTTCCCAGTTGTCCCGGGTCATATATACCCTGTGTCTTTATAGCCATCCATAAGTGCGAAACGTGTTGCCTATGCAGGATTTTGTGCATGCTCAATGGGATTCATTTCAGGTGATCTGGGTGGCCAAACAATTCATTCAAATTGTCCAAAATGTTCTTCAAACTAGTCATGAACAGTTCTGGGCTCATGATGTAGCACATTGGCACCCATAAAAATTCCATTGTTATTCAGGAATATGAAATCTGTGAATGGTTGCAAACGGTCTCCAAGTAGCCAAACATAACTGTTTCCAACCAATGATTGGTTCAGTTGACTTAGAGAACCCAGTCCATCCCATTTACACATGGCCCACACCATTCTAGAGCCACCACTAGCTTGCACAGCGCCATGTAACAACTTGGGTCCACAGATTTGGGTCCTGTGCCACATTTGAACCGTACTATCCGCTCTTACTAACTGAAATTGGAACTCATCTGACCAGACCCTCATGTTCTAGTCATCTAGGATCAATGAAAATGGTCACATGCCCAGGAGAGGCACTACAGACAATGTGCTGTTGGCAAAAGACGTGTTGGTCATCTCCTGCCATAACCCATCAACACCAGATTTTGCTGCAGTGTCCTAACGGATACATTCACCGTATGTCACACATTGATTTATGTGGTTATTTGATGCAGTGTTGCTTGTCTGTTAGCACTGACAACTCTAACCTAACAAACGCCACTGCTGTCGGTCATTAAGTGAAGACCATAGGAACTGCATTGTCCATGACAAGATGATCTCGGAATATTGAATTCCCTGACAATTTCCAACATGGAATGTCCCATGTGTCTAGCTCCAACTACCATTCCACGTTCAAAGTCTGTTAATTCCTGTCATGTGGCCATGATCATGTTGGAAACCTTTTCACATGGCTCACTTAAGTACAAATGACTGCTTGGCCAATAGACAGCCCTTTTATACATCATGTACACGATACTACCACATCTGTTTATGTGCTTATTGCTATTCCATGATTTTTGTCACCACAGTGTAAAAGCACAGAGAGTTACTATTGCCACTGCAATCACTTTCATATCCCTCTTTTAATTTCCAAGTACACCAGTTAAGTTTAAGCTAATTTTTCCCATCATCACCTCTTACACAGTTGAGAAGTGGTTAGCCATAATGGATAGCCACATACCACAGTATACTTATTGTTGGTAAAGGACTTAATTGATGGACTCCGTACTTTCCAACTGACAAGAAGTGGAAGACTTCAGGACATCAGTTCTTTGTGTCTGACCACTGCCACTATTTGTAACTGTACACAAAGTACATGTGTAATGAGTGGGCTATGTGAGGATGGCATTGTTCATACATTTATTTCACAAGCTGTAGCCTGCACCACATTGTGACATGTGTTAATACCAATATTTGAAAAAAATTGTAGTTTTGGTAACTTACCTAATTAGTATTACAGTCTTTTGAAGTAATGGTAATAATAATGAGTTAATAAATTTCATGGCTCTTTTGTTTTCACCCCAGAGAAAAAATGTCATTTTACCCATCAAGGGGTAAATTACTCCAAGATTGGGAACCACTGTCTTACATAGTAACAGGCATGAAATTTAATAAATATAATATAAAAAAAGGGCAGGACAACATACACAATTAACTTTCCACTCTGTAGATCCGTATCAGGCGAGAGCTTGAGACTCACTGATTTGCTCACTAAACAAACAGACGCTTGTCTTCGAAATAAAAGAAATAAGCAACTATTGCAATACAGACTAAATGAAATTACACTTACGAAACATGAGACTAAACCTCTTAAACAGAAAAACATGCATGAAATTTAATAAATACACTGCAAGGAAAAGACAGGGAAAAATAAACATTTAACTTCTCACTATGTAAATCTCTATTAGGCGAAGGTTGATTTATTAATGTTAAGTTCTAATTTAGCAAGTGCAATGCTTTAAAACACAGTTATTTGTATGAAAAGTATGGTTTTGCAGGCCACGTAATAAATCCAATTGTGATTCTGTAAAACTGTCACGGGTAGAAAACTAACAACAACAACAATAATAATAATTCACAACCTGAATGGCATTTAACAGAACTATAACAACCATAAAATTACTTTTGATAGCTATCCCATGCTTATTCCAAGTGGACACTTTCAGAATGGGTAGAGAAAAATAAGAGTATCTCTGAAATATATATATTTCTTGACACTTTTAACAAATAACACAGTTTTTCAAAATTAAGTAAATGCAATAATGATTTCCAGAGAGAGAGAGAGAGAGAGAGAGAGAGAGAGAGAGAGAGAGAGAGAAAAGTGAAGGTACGGATTCCTGACTGAAAATGGAGGAAAAAAGTTTCTATGAATATGTGTCCAGAAATGCATCATTGCCACGAAAGATGGAGCTGAGAAATGAAAGTTCCTCCAACCATGTGCCACGTCTGTAGCTCACAGATGACAATTATGCACAGTGATAAAGCCAGTTCTGGTAAAGATTGCTTCATCAGTAAAGAGGACTGATGACAGAAATCTCACAATTATGCTGGTCTGGTGCAAAAACCACTGACAAAATCCTTCCCATAGAAGGAAATCTGCTGCTGATTCGTTGTAGGTGATAGGATAGTTAACAGTTGTCATTCAGAACACACATAATCATACTTTGGCTTACACCACATTGGCAGGCAACTTGCCTGAGCTTGTATTACAGTTCGTCTCAATATCCTGTAGAACCTGATACTCCAAATCTGGGGTACTCATAGCCTGCACATTCATCTGCATGACAGGACCCATGATCAAACAAACATCTAAAACGGGCATGAAGTGTTGTGTGATGTGGTTGGTGTCTCTGAGGGTACTTGTTTTGGTAGAGCTGTGCTGCCTTTTGATCATTTCCATCTGCTTGGCTGTACACAAACACCATCCTGGCTTGTTCCTGACATGAATACCAGACCATTCTGCTGCTTACAGTAAGCTGCATCAGACACACAGCCTGCAACACACAGTACGTGGCCAGAGAAGCTTTCATTCATCAGCGCTATCTACTGTAGCAAAGATGCATTTCTGGACACGTTCTTAGGGCCTTTTTTCCTGCATTTACAGTCAGGAATCTGTCTCTGCAATTTATCTGTTTTATTAGTGAGTACCCTGTAGATATATATTCAACTAATTGTGTTTTGTACCATATGAAAGCCCTTTAAAAGAGCTTTCAAATGAACTCAGTTCCATTGTTCTAGCTTAATTATAACACAAATTCTCAGTATTGTTCCATGAAATAAAAAAAAAAAGACTTGTTTAATGGTTTTGAACACTGATTACTCAGGAAACTTTCATTACTGTTTATGAATACCAAATGCAATTTCAAATAAATCTAAAAGGATCAGCTGTAGCACTTGTTGACTTGACATGAAATATACCCAAACCTTCAATGTGGGAAGTTAATTTGGCACCATTCCATTTCATCATGTCCACGAAAGACATCCCCCGTGGGTCATGCAGGAAGCAGGTTTTTTCCCTTTTGGACAAGCATCCATCATTTTGCCACAGTCATGTGGTTAGGCAATGTGTTTGTAAACATGGTGAATGTGCACCCTAGAGGACCAGTGTTTGAGCTCTGTGATGTGTAACAAGAGTAAACTATTTGTGCTGACAGCATTCACCGTGGCCACACGATCGCGAGTGTATTGACATTTACAAATGGAACTCATTTGTCAGTTGGCTATGTATAGATTTGTGACAAATATTTTTTTTTTCAAGAAGGCTCTTTCTCAGCTCTTAATACCATACTGTCACCATCACTATAGCCTCTCCTCTGAACATAGTGTGTCAATGCAGCAGTAAAACCAACTCATCACACAATCGAGTTGTAAGCAGTGATCAGCACATATTCCCATTTCAAGTTTCCAACTTCTTTCCAGGGTGTCATTACTAAATATGAAAACATGTTGGTTTCCTGTCAGCTATCACTTATTACCTGGCTGTTGTCTTTAATAATAAAAGTGTCACATCCCTTAATTGATCTTTCAATTTTTATTTTAATGATTCTCCTAAAAGATTTAATTTTACTGTCTGAATTGTTAATTTTAGATGTTACACTAAGGTCCTTTCAATTTTTAAAATAACATTCCTCCAGACAATACTGTACTGCCATTAATATGAAATCAGTCCTATCTCTCTGCTTGACCTAAGTATTTTATGTAATTTTCTTTTCTTTACTCATGATCCATTATAAGTGCCATACTTCACTGTTTTCTTGGGAAAGCAGCTGTTGAATTTTGATATAAATACATTAGATTTAGAACTAACATCTGTCATGTAATGCTCATCACTCTAGTCATCTACCCATGAGATTTCATATAACTTGTTGTTGTCTGTTCAGTAGTCACCTGAGCTGTTTCACATGATGCTACTTCATTGTGATTAGTTGAATTATTAAGAATGGCTAGATGGAAAAACATTTATATCACTGATTAATTATTCACCCACAAATACAATGTCTATTACTGTTCTGCTGTCCTGTGTAACTCTGAGAGAAAAATCAAGAACAGAACTCAGATTATGTGTGTTAAGTAGCATTTCTAAACTGCCTCTTTTTTTCTGAATAAATATGAACTCACCGTTACTTCATTCATAATTAAAAACATGCCTAAAATCTAGCAGAAATGAGTTTTTGCCATTATCTTTGATCCCAACTAATAGAAAACGGTAGGGTCATTCAGCCTTTTTTTGTTTTGTTTACGTAAATTTCCCAAACTTGTGTCAGTGCCAAACATCACATATCATACATCACTGGCATAAATTGGCATTTTAAGATTCTGATGGGCATTAATTCTTATCAAAACAATTGTCCAGGAGTACAAATATCGGATCTGTTGTATGAGAGGAGGAAGGAATGGAATTTGTTAAGAATTGTGCGATAAGTTGTTTCACTGTGAGGTATGCAGTGGGGAGATCAACTGGGAAATGAAAGAGGCTCTGCCTGAACTGCACCATATGCAATAGGAATTAATAATATTCATTAGCAGACAATCTCTGGGACACTAGTTACATCTGACTTGTATGAGGCACATCTAATTAAGCAGGACTTTGGTTGTATTAACCCTAAACAAAATGGATCCTTTCTCACTAACTGAAAACGATTCCAATGGAATAGGTTTACAATCTGGGAGCAAAAGCACCCAATCATGCTATTTACAAATATTTATTGAATGTTTTGAATGTCATTTTTCTTCTACTCATTCTACTGTATTACTGCAGCCTTAGTTTAATTTCATATGCCTTGTTACAAAGAAGTACCACATTTGACGACGACTGTCTCTGTAATGTGCACTCATGAATCCGTTTTAGTTCCGTGTCAAAATTTATACCATTGCAGCTGATCAGAACAAGTCTTACATCCCCAAGAACTGGCAGTACTCACAGCAAAACAATATGAGCAACTAAAATTAGTACACTACAACTGGTGTTTGGCTGAAATTGACTGGTTAAATAGGGTGTATGTAAATATTTAGGCTATCCCATAGGTCAATCTGTTACCATGACCTTTATTTCGCATTCACATTCCTTGGTTTCACCAACTCACAACCAGATTGTCAACTTACAACCTAACCTAGACCTAGGGCCACACTATAGGTGGGACAGTCACTGTAACCAAATTGACTGATTTCACCCGAATGCCAGTTGTACCACATTCATTTTAGCAACTCATCAAGTAATAAAACTTCCCCCTCTAATATATTCTACCCTTGTGTGGCCATACTACTTACACTACCCCTGAGGTAAGAAGCCAGCTCTACTCAGTCTACAGCCAAATTCACAAACATCAATATTACTATCTCCATAGTTATTTTTGTTTATTACTGAACACGAAAACTACATTCTTAAGAAGCTCTTAATGTTAGTTGGCTATTTAGGATTTGAATAGTGGTTGTCAGTTGCATATTATTATAACATATGGCTGAGAACTGCAGGCTACACAAATACTTGTTTTGGGCTGCATGTGGCCTGCGGGCCGCAATTTGACATTCAGCCCCATTCTATATAACATCAGTACTACAGACTGAATACCAGAACCTGAAGTGTGACATAACATTCTGGGACTGAGAGGCACCATTTCTGTGCTTTCCATTGGCTGACAAAAGATGCTCGTGAGGCAAAGTATTTAGTACGAAGCATCCAACATTTGGGAGATGTTTGAAGGTCTGTGCAGATTGGAGTTTTACCAATCCTGTGCTAGCGGCAAAGCGGACTATGAAAGAGTGCTTCCACCTGCTGGGTGAAGTCGTCTTCTCTGTGATGCCACAGGTGGAGTTCATAGAGAGAATGTGTTCTTGATGATGGCAAAGAAATGCTGCCCGAGAACAAATGATTTTGAAGTATATTTGTACCAATTGTTATTGTCTTGATGGACTCTTGATAGACATACATTGTCTTGTATGAATGGAATACATGCAGATGTAGTTGATCTGTCATCATGTAGAATTGTATATTATAGGCAATATATTGACTTAAAACTATCTTGGTGTGTAATTGCAGAGGATACATTGAACAAAGAGAAATCTCTTTCAGTACCTTTCAACATAAAAGGAGAAGAAGACAACTGGAAAGAGCTGATTCTTGGGTAACTGGGAACTTATTACCAGATCCCCTTTCAGCACAAGAAATACAATAACAGATGAATATATTGTAAGTACTTTGGAGAATGAACCTACAAAAATTCTACAGATCGACTGATGAATTATTTTACCTACCAACACCTATCACTGAAATAGGAAAAGTAGAAGAAACACTTCCGCTGGTGACCTCAGTGAGGGACGCAAAAGAAGAAAGGTGCAAAGAAAGGGAGGAAAAGAAAATTTAAAGAAAAACTTCCATTGGTGACAACAGAGAGGGCCACAAAAGAAGAAAAGGTGCAAAAAAAGGGAGGAAAAGAAAATTTAAATAATTGTTTTTATGAAATTAAGCAAAAAGATGTCATTGCTCAGGACAGTCGAAGTCAAGAACAGAAAGTCTAGCAGTGCACATGCAGTGTAGTTGGATTCAAATCAGAAAACATTAATGAAGACACCCATTCTGGTTGTAAGTACAAAAGGAAGAAATTGTTTGAATAACAGGAAGACACAAATTGTGGTTGTTCATAGCAACAATCAACCGTAACAACACTGTGCATGTTTACAGAGTAACACACACACATTTGGAGTTGAAACGGGGATTCGGAGAAAAGGAGTACCGAGCTTCCAGCAGCGGATGGCCCAGGTGGCAACATTTTAACTGGGCATGTGGTCTACGGTGCCACACAGTTACCCGTCACCTGCTATACCGCAGCAGTTTCAGCATCAGCCCACTGGAGCTTATCTCCGCGACACGTCAGCAGTGTTCTGGCAGGTCCACAGCAGTTCACTGCAGTACAAGGTTATGACATTGGGTGAGATGTTCTAGTTACAAATCACGACAAATGTTGTCATTTGTTTGTAGTAATATTACTAAGAAGTGACATTAATAAGTTGCGTCTAGAATTAGACTTCAGTGCTGACTGTTACATTGTGGTGATTTCAGGATTGTGATATTGCTAATAGACTATGCCAGTCACCAAATGTAAAATGACAACTGAATCACTGGGAGATGATATGACAGATCTACTTGTGAAATATATGGAGATGCTCAAAGCATAAGGGGACAATAATAATAATAAATTAGAGGAAACCCTTAAAGCACGGGAGAAAACAATAACTAATAAACAAGTGGAAAAAATAAATGTGATTATGACGCAGGATACTAGGATTACTACTTTAGAAAATGTCGTGAATAATAGCTGACTCCGCAACATGTACAGCAAAAACTTTAACATGGCCACAATGAGGTGCAAAGTTAATTTTATTAAATTGATAGTCTGAATGGTTGGCACAAAAATGAGAAAAATAAAAGTAAATGAAATATAAAATCTTGCTTTTTTATTCTCAGTGGATCCAGATGTGATGTCAGATAGAAGTGGCTTATGGTCGCTATGTAGTGCTTTGAGCACACCTAGCACAAATCTCTCACCAGTGCTACCATAGGCGCACATATCAACCAGTCACAGGGCTCGCAGCTACGCGTTTGTATACAATTGTGCAAATATTCACTTCACTCTGACAAGACTGTATATACATTTTCATGGACCACTCAACAGTGATTGTGCATCACACCACTAAAAATGCACTAGCAAATACATTGTCTTCGACCTACTGATAACAAACAGACCCGAACTTTTCGACTCTGTATGTGCAGAACAGGGAATCAGTGATCATAAGGCCGTTGCAGCATCCCTGAATATGGAAGTTAATAGGAATATAAAAAAAGGGAGGAAGGTTTATCTGTTTAGCAAGAGTAATAGAAGGCAGATTTCAGACTACCTAACAGATCAAAACGAAAATTTCTGTTCCGACACTGACAATGTTGAGTGTTTATGGAAAAACTTAAAGGCAATCGTAAAATGCGTTTTAGACAGGTACGTGCCGAGTAAAACTGTGAGGGATGGGAAAAACCCACCGTGGTACAACAACAAAGTTAGGAAACTACTGCGAAAGCAAAGAGAGCTTCACTTAAAGTTTAAACGCAGCCAAAACCTCTCAGACAGACAGAAGCTAAACGATGTCAAAGTTAGCGTAAGGAGGGCTATGCGTGAAGCATTCAGTGAATTCGAAAGTAAAATTCTATGTACCGACTTGACAGAAAATCCTAGGAAGTTCTGGTCTTACGTTAAATCAGTAAGTGGATCGAAACAGACACTCTGGGATGATGATGGCATTGAAACAGAGGATGACACACGTAAAGCTGAAATACTAAACACCTTTTTCCAAAGCTGTTTCACAGAGGAAGACCACACTGCAGTTCCTTCTCTAAATCCTCGCACAAACGAAAAAATGGCTGACATCAAAATAAGTGTCCAAGGAATAGAAAAGCAACTGGAATATCTCAACAGAGGAAAGTCCACTGGACCTGACGGGATACCAATTCGATTCTACACAGAGTACGCGAAAGAAATTGCCCCCCTTCTAACAGCCGTGTACCGCAAGTCTCTAGAGGAACGGAAGGTTCCAAATGATTGGAAAAGAGCACAGGTAGTCCCAGTCTTCAAGAAGGGTCGTCGAGCAGATGCACGAAACTATAGACCTATATCTCTGACGTTGATCTGTTGTAGAATTTTAGAACATGTTTTTTGCTCGAGTATCATGTCGTTTTTGGAAACCCAGAATCTACTATGTAGGAATCAACATGGATTCCGGAAACAGCGATCGTATGAGACCCAACCCGCTTTATTTGTTCATGAGACCCAGAAAATATTAGATACATGCTCCCAGGTAGATGCTATTTTCCTTGACTTCCGGAAGGCGTTCGATACAGTTCCGCACTGTCGCCTGATAAACAAAGTAAGAGCCTACGGAATATCAGACCAGCTGTGTGGCTGGATTGAAGAGTTTTTAGCAAACAGAACACAGCATGTTGTTATCAATGGAGAGACGTCTACAGACGTTAAAGTAACCTCTGGCATGCCACAGGGGAGTGTTATGGGACCATTGCTTTTCACAATATATATAAATGACCTAGTAGATAGTGTCGGAAGTTCCATGCGGCTTTTCGCGGATGATGCTGTAGTATACAGAGAAGTTGCAGCATTAGAAAATTGCAGCGAAATGCAGGAAGATCTGCAGCGGATAGGCACTTGGTGCAGGGAGTGGCAACTGACCCTTAACATAGACAAATGTAATGTACTGCGAATACATAGAAAGAAGGATCCTTTATTGTATGATTATATGATAGCAGAACAAACACTGGTAGCAGTTACTTCTGTAAAATTTATGGGAGTATGCGTGCGGAACGATCTGAAGTGGAATGATCATATAAAATTAATTGTTGGTAAGGCGGGTACCAGGTTGAGATTCATTGGGAGAGTCCTTAGAAAATGTAGTCCATCAACAAAGGAGGTGGCTTACAAAACACTCGTTCGACCTATACTTGAGTATTGCGCATCAGTGTGGGATCCGTACCAGATCGGGTTGACGGAGGAGATAGAGAAGATCCAAAGAAGAGCGGCGCGTTTCGTCACAGGGTTATTTGGTAACCGTGATAGCGTTACGGAGATGTTTAACAAACTCAAGTTGCAGACTCTGCAAGAGAGGCGTTAGGCGTTCTGCATTGCGGTGTAGCTTGCTCGCCAGGTTTCGAGAAGGTGCGTTTCTGGATGAGGTATCGAATATATTGCTTCCCCCTACTTATACCTCCCGAGGAGATCACGAATGTAAAATTAGAGAGATTAGAGCACGCACGGAGGCTTTCAGACATCCGTTCTTCATGCGAACCATACGCGACTGGAACAGGAAAGGGAGGTAATGACAGTGGCACGTAAAGTGCCCTCTGCCACACACCGTTGGGTGGCTTGCGGAGTATAAATGTAGATGTAGATGTACCATCAGACATTATTACAGCTACATACTGTGGACTTCCCCCTGATTAAGGGGTAATTGTGTTCAAAAATATTTACAACTGTTTTAATAATCTCATTGTACACTTTGTTACAAATACTTCTAAATTCAATGTATCACGCCACAAGACTACAAAACCGCTCCCCAAATACTTAGTTTCTTCCTCAGTAACTACTTCACTTTAGACAGAGAAATCTTCTGTATCCAACAAGAAGGTTGATTCAAATGTTCTTTGCTTTTTATTTGTCATTTACATTGGGTTACACCCCGAGTTCACAAATTCAGAATGTTTCATTTTTTTCTTCGTGTTATTATGGTATAAGAGACTGTGAATCATGTTATCTGTAAGAATGGTGAGGGTCAAACATATTCACAGGAAGGAATTTGCTACACCTGATGCAGTGATGGTGTTCAGCAATGGGAATATTAACAGGAAATGAGATAGAACTATTGGGGTTCAAGCTACGTGTCTTAAGCGTTCCACCATTAGGATCACAGATCACCAGACAACTGAAACTGCTGAGATGGCAATGGAAGAAAGTGGTAATATAGCCACACAAAAAAAGAGGTATTACACAACACAGAGATATTAAGATGAAAGCTGGAGCTATAGATGATGGCGAAGCCCATTAATCTGGAAAATGTTGAAGTACTGGGGACTGATAGACAGATAAGCAATTCTTTAATTTTAAATGGCTTTTTCTACAACTTACATTTCCTTTCAATGAACCATGGACCTTGCCGATGGTGGTGAGGCATGCGTGCCTCAGCGATACAGATAGCTGTACCGTAGGTACAACCACAACGGAGGGGTATCTGTTGAGAGGCCAGACAAACGTGTGGTTCCTGAAGAGGGGCAGCAGCCTTTTCAGTAGTTGCAAGGGCAACAGTCTGGATGATTGACTGATCTGGCCTTGTAACAATAACCAAAACGGCCTTGTTGTGCTGGTACTGCGAACGGCTGAAAGCAAGGGGAAACTATGGCCGTAATTTTTCCCGAGGGCATGCAGCTTTACTGTATGATTAAATGATGATGATGTCCTCTTGGGTAAAATATTCCGGAGGTAAAATAGTCCCCCATTCGGATCTCCGGGCGGGGACTACTCAAGAGGATGTCATTATCAGGAGAAAGAAAACTGGCGTTCTACGGATCGGAGCGTGGAATGTCAGATCCCTTAATCGGGCAGGTAGGTTAGAAAATTTGAAAAGGGAATTGGCTAGGTTAAAGTTAGATATAGTGAGAATTAGTGAAGTTCGGTGGCAGGAGGAACAAGACGTCTGGTCAGGTGACTACAGGGTTATAAACACAAAGTCAAATAGGGGTAATGCAGGAGTAGGTTTAATAATGAATAGAAAAATAGGAACGCGGGTAAGCTACTACAAAAAGCATAGTGAACGCATTATTGTGGCCAAGATAGATACGAAGCCCACACCTACTACAGTAGTACAAGTTTATATGCCAACTAGCTCTGCAGATGACGAAGAAATTGAAGAAATGTATGATGAAATAAAAGAAATTATTCAGAGAGTGAAGGGAGACGAAAATTTGATAGTCATGGGTGACTGGAATTCGAGTGTAGGAAAAGGGAGAGAAGGAAATGTAGTAGGTGAATATGGATTGGGACTAAGAAATGAAAGAGGAAGCCGCCTGGTAGAATTTTGCACAGAGCACAACTTAATCATAGCTAACACTTGGTTTAAGAATCATGATAGAAGGTTGTATACATGGAAGAATCCTGGAGATACTAAAAGGTATCAGATAGATTATATAATGGTAAGACAGAGATTTAGGAACCAGGTTTTAAATTGTAAGACATTTCCAGGGGCAGATGTGGACTCTGACCACAATCTATTGGTTATGACCTGTAGATTAAAACTGAAGAAACTGCAAAAAGGTGGGAATTTAAGGAGATGGGACCTGGATAAACTGAAAGAACCAGAGGTTGTACAGAGTTTCAGGGAGAGCATAAGGGAACAATTGACAGGAATGGGGGAAAGAAATACAGTAGAAGAAGAGTGGGTAGCTTTGAGGGATGAAGTAGTGAAGGCAGCAGATGATCAAGTAGGTAAAAAGACGAGGGCTAGTAGAAATCCTTGGGTAACAGAAGAAATATTGAATTTAATTGATGAAAGGAGAAAATATAAAAATGCAGTAAATGAAGCAGGCAAAAAGGAATACAAACGTCTCAAAAATGAGATCGACAGGAAGTGCAAAATGGCTAAGCAGGGATGGATAGAGGACAAATGTAAGGATGTAGAGGCTTATCTCACTAGGGGTAAGATAGATACTGCCTACAGGAAAATTAAAGAGACCTTTGGAGATAAGAGAACCACTTGTATGAACATCAAGAGCTCAGATGGAAACCCAGTTCTAAGCAAAGAAGGGAAAGCAGAAAGGTGGAAGGAGTATATAGAGGGTCTATACAAGGGCGATGTACTTGAGGACAATATTATGGAAATGGAAGAGGATGTAGATGAAGATGAAATGGCAGATACGATACTGCGTGAAGAGTTTGACAGAGCACTGAAAGACCTGAGTCGAAACAAGGCCCCTGGAGTAGACAACATTCCATTGGAACTACTGACGGCCTTGGGAGAGCCAGTCCTGACAAAACTCTACCATCTGGTGAGCAAGATCTATGAAACAGGCAAAATACCGTAAGACTTCAAGAAGAATATAATAATTCCAATCCCAAAGAAATCAGGTGTTGACAGATGTGAGAATTACTGAACAATCAGCTTAATAAGCCACGGCTGCAAAATATTAACACGAATTCTTTACAGACGAATGGAAAAACTAGTAGAAGCCGACCTCGGGGAAGATCAGTTTGGATTCTGTAGAAATACTGGAACACGTGAGGCAATACTGACCTTACGACTTATCTTAGAAGATTAAGGAAAGGCAAACCTACATTTCTAGCATTTGTAGACTTAGAGAAAGCTTTTGACAATGTTGACTGGGATACTCTCTTTCAAATTCTGAAGGTGGCAGGGGTAAAATACAGGGAGCGATAGGCTATTTACAATTTGTACAGAAAGCAGATGGCAGTTATAAGAGTCGAGGGACATGAAAGGGAAGCAGTGGTTGGGAAGGGAGTAAGACAGGGTTGTAGCCTCTCCCCGATGTTATTCAATCTGTATATTGAGCAAGCAGTAAAGGAAACAAAAGAAAAATTCGGAGTAGGTATTAAAATCCATGGAGAAGAAATAAAAACTTTGAGGTTCGCCGATGACATTGTAATTCTGTCAGAGACAGCAAAGGACTTGGAAGAGCAGTTGAATGGAATGGACAGTGTCTTGAAAGGAGGATATAAGATGAACATCAACAAAAGAAAAACGAGGATAATGGAATGTAGTCGAATTAAGTCGGGTGATGTTGAAGGTATTAGATTAGGAAATGAGACACTTAAAGTGGTAAAGGAGTTTTGCTATTTGGGGAGCAACATAACTGATGATGGTCGAAGTAGAGAGGATATAAAATGTAGACTGGCAATGGCAAGGAAAGCGTTTCTGAAGAAGAGAAATTTGTTAACATCGAGTATAGATTTAAGTGTCAGGAAGTCATTTCTCAAAGTATTTGTATGGAGTGTAGCCATGTATGAAAGTGAAACATGGACGATAAATAGTTTGGACAAGAAGAGAAAGAAGCTTTCGAAATGTGGTGCTACAGAAGAATGCTGAAGATTAGATGGGTAGATCGCATAACTAATGAGGAGGTACTGAATAGGATTGGGGAGAAGAGGAGTTTGTGGCACAACTTGACCAGAAGAAGGGATCGTTTGGTAGGACATGTTCTGAGGCATCAAGGGATCACCAATTTAGTATTGGAGGGCAGCGTGGAGGGTAAAAATCGTAGGGGGAGACCAAGAGATGAATACACTAAGCAGATTCAGAAGGATGTAGGTTGCAGTAGGTACTGGGAGATGAAGAAGGTTGCACAGGATAGAGTAGCACGGAGAGCTGCATCAAACCAGTCTCAGGACTGAAGACCACAACAACAACAACACCTACAACTATCTCAAGGAAATTAATGACAATACTGTATTCAAAATTCACACACACATAAAGGGGTGACCTATATATATCTTGTGCAATAGGTATTTGACATCTGTAGAAATGATAGAAATATATGGCATATAAGCTGACAGTTTCACATAAATTCAGGTCACAAATGTTAAAGATCATTGAACAGGTGTATTTAAAAATGCTTGCATTTAATAGTTAACCATGCCTGACAATAATGAAGCTCATTTTTCTAGTGACAAGGTTATACAGATTTTGTAAACAAAGGCACAAGAGTGATTTTAGTTTTTTAAACAATTTGTGCAACAAGTAATTCAATATTTTTCACAGCAAACCTAAAAACATCTGAATGAAAATGAAAGCAAGTATTTTTATGTCCTACCACCCAATATTTCCCATTTGTTTCTTATAGATTAACACACATACATAATAATTACAGCACTACATTTCCATGGCAGTCCTCCCTTAAAAAGGGCACATAGGAAGAATATAGTCTTTAACTGTTCAACCTGTATATGGAAGAAGCAATGCAGGAAATCTAAGAACAGGTCAAAAGAGAGATTAAAATTCAGGATGAAAGCATACTAATGTTGGGATTCGCTTATGACAGTGCTGTCCTCTATGAAAGTGACTAAGAATTACTGGGCCTATTTAAAGTAATGAACAATCTATTGCGCACAGAATATGGATTGGAAGTAAGCAAAAGAAAGGCAACAGTACAGAGGAGTAGTAGAATTGAGATAAGCAACTTAATATCAAAATTGTGTACCATGTGGTAGATGATGATGTGAAGGAATTTTGCTTCCTTGGAAGCAAAATAACGGATGACAGATAAAACAAGGAGAATATACCACATGTAGAATTATGAAACCAGAATTTCCCTATAGATGGTGCTAGCCGTCAGTGTAGGGCTCATGAGACTGTGTCTGTAGTGCCATCCTGCATCCTGATGTCAAATGTCAACACACAGTAATCCTTGTTCCATATGTCAGTATCGGTTTCAAACCCATAAACATGTCAAGTTTTGTGCCTACGAACTACGATTTGTGGACAGCATTGGTTTTCTGTTATCATTTGAAGAAAACTGCTGCAGAATCGCACTGAATGCTTGTCGAAGCTTTTGGCAAAATGCGTTTGGGAAAACACAGTGTTTCAAGTGGTTCAAAAAATTAAAAATTGGTGATATTTAAGTGATAAATGCTGAGTGTGGGAAACCACTGAAAATTTTAGAAGACAATGTATTGCCTTATTGAATGAAGATGATACTCAAACTCAACAAAAACATGCAGAACAATTGAATGTGATGCAGAAAGCCATTTTTCTAAAAGTTAAAGCTATGGGAAAGGTGCAGAAAGTGGAAAATGGGTTCCACGTGAACTGAATGTAGGACAGCAACCAAGTTAAGACCACTTGTGAATTGCTGCTAGCCAGATACAAAAGTCGTTTCTCCATCGAATAGTAACAGGTGATGAAAAATGGAAATATTTTGAGAATCTGAAGTGCCGAAAATCATGGGTGAATCCAGTCAAACGATTGACATCCACTGCAAGACCAAATGACTTTGGAAAGAAGACAATGCTCCCTGTTTGGTAGGATCAGAAAGGTGTCATCTGTTATTAGTTGCTAAAACCAGGTGAAACTGTTAACACTGATCACTACCAGCAGCAAATGATCAATTTAAATCGAGCATTACGTGAAAAACAACTGAATCTGGAAAAGGCAACAGAAAGTCATATTGCTCCATGATAATGCCCCATCACAACAGCGAAATGGGTCAAGGAAATGATTGAGGCACTCAGCTGGGAAATACTAGGGCATGCAGCTTATTCTCCAGACTTGGCTCCATTCGATCATCATCTATTTGCATCCCTGGGACATGCTCTCACTGAAAAACGCTTCAATTTGTTTGAAAATGTACAAAGATGGCTCGCTGACTGGTTCACTTCAAAAGAGAAACTGTTTGTTTTGGTTTGGCATTCATAGGCTGCCGTGGGAGAAATGTATAAATAGCAATGTAGATTATTTTGAACAAAATATTGTGTATCAGTTTCAAACAACAGACATGTAATTATGCAACCAAATTACAGTTTCATACTTTTACACCTGGTAAGAAGCAGACAACCTCAGGCAAAGAAGCATTGCTCATCAAGAAAAATCTATTAGTATGAAACATAGGTCTTATTTGAAAAAGAAATTTCTTAGAACATATGTCTGAAGTACAGCACAGTAGTTTATATCATGAAGGGTGGGAAAAGTGGAAAATAAGAGAACTGAAGCATTCGAGATGTAGCATTACAAAAAGATGCTGATAATTAAGTGTACTAATAAAATAAGAAATGAGGATGATCTTCCAGATTAGCAAGCAAAGCAATATGCGGAAAACATTAACTAGAACGAAAAGGAAGTGCTACAAAAACAAGGAACAAGGAATAACGCCCATCTTATTATAGGAAGATGCAGAGAGCAAATATCATATGTATGACAGAAACTGGAGTATATATAACACATAATTGAGGACACTGAACGAAATTGCTACTTTGAGATGAAGGGATCGGCTCAGGATAGGAAATCATTGCATCAATCAGTTAGCACCCAACTAGAATTGTAGCAATGCTTGGTTAAAGGATTATCTTGGCAGTCACATGGCAAAAATCTTTCTTGTGACAACTCAGTACTTCACTTTCGTGTTGAACTAAAGGTTTTGAATTCAGTAACATAGTTTAGTGCTTCAATTATTATTTTAGGCGAGTGCAAGGATTCTTGCACAAAATATTAATACGAGAGGTTTGTGAACAACAATTTTTTTTTATTATCTATGTGTTTGGTGACAAATACATACATAACAAAATTTAAAAATATGTCCATGCAAAATGATCTAATGCACAAGATTGGTCGTAGAAATCAATTTGGCATTAGTAATCACTAATATTATGAATAATAATATTTACAAGGTGCATGTGCAGATTTACTGAATATTACCCTCTGAGACTAGCACAAAAACAGTCTATAATCACAAATAAGTGTCCATGAAGTTGCAAACACCCACGTGGTTGCGAATACTGCAGAAATCCTAGTTTTTAAACATATACCACTTTGCTGCTGTTAATACTTTGTATCATTGAAATATCAGAATGACATACGACACACTTAACATATATCATTACCATGGCTAACAATGTGCAGTCTCTCAACAACAGAAAGTAGTTTCGCTATAACAACATGAGAAATAATACACAGAATCGAAACAGAACTGAACAAAATAGATGAAAGCCCTGTACATTTAAAAGGTGCTCTGTAACAAATAACCATAAATTTTACAAACATCTTCCTGAATTTCAAGACAAAAAACATGTAACTAATGATATTAAATAAATGTTACACAGTGGAAAGAAAAGGATAAATAATTAAAAATCCTGATAACAGTGAACATAAGGAAAGAAAAGGAATGCAAACACTGGAATGTAATGACCAAATGAAGACCAAACATAGGTAATGCATTCACTATTTGTGTCATTGTCAATCTGATTAATATTACGTACTGTAAATATCCTCGATAATTCATCTATTTTCATTCAGTTTGTAGCTTTCTGCTCTTGTTGATTTAGGACATAAAATTCTCTTGTGTGGTAACTAAAACTTGACAGAAGCAGATTTCTGTTTGTAGGTTTTTGTCATACTGCACAGCAAGGTTTGTAACTGCTGTTACTGATTTGCACACTGTACAATATTGAAATTATTCATAATGAACTCTCACACAACACTACCATGTACTGATAAAAGTGCAATCGTCATGCTAATACAACAAAATCAAGGACAAAATACAGCTTTGTCCTCATGCATCACAGTTATAAATGAAGTAAAGTGCTCCACATGGTTTAAGACACTTGAAAACCATAACTTATATTTATCTGATGTAGTACATCATTTCTTTTATAAATGTACAGGTACACAATCTGGTGTTAAAAGTGTTTGGTGACAGTTAAATTTACATGGATTTTTTGGAATGTTTTCTGAGACTGGTTAAAACCAATTCTATATACATTATATGTGCAAAAATGATCTGGTTTTTGAATTAGAATTTTCAAATTGCAAACAACATGTCAGTTATATACAGTTACATATCACTTTCATAAACTGAAAAAATAACATGTACTTGTATAATGTGAAAATATCACCACACCTCGTTTTTTCCATAATGTACATCATTAAAAGATTACAGTTTTTAATAAGGCTCACATTTTACAAATTCTTTTTTTAGTTTAAACATATTCTACCACTGCAAATTTACATTACTCATCTGTGAAACAGCAGAGTAAATGATGAAGTACTTGCAAGTCACGACATTCACTGTAATATAATGCTTTCTTGAATGTTCATTCAATAAAATTTCAAAACAATAGCAATTCTCTCTCTCTCTCTCTCTCTCTCTCTCTCTCTCTCTCTCTCTGTGTGTGTGTGTGTGTGTGTGTGTGTGTGTGTGTGTGTGTGTGTGTGTGTGTGTGTGGGCGCGCGTGTAGTTAGTGGAGAGGAAGGCGATATTCTGGCACTTTTGAAAATTTAATTTTAATTTCTTAAAGTGCACAGTGACAATCTTTAAACGAAAATAAGTAGATAAAAAAGGAGGAGAATGAACAGGAGTACTGTGTGCAAAGACGTATGCACAGGTCAACATCTGATAATGAGTGCATGTATGATTACTACTTAAGTGTAAACTTAAATGGTATGCATCTGTAACAAAATTATTATTTTGTGAACATCCACAACAACGAATATTTGTTTTCAACTATGTAAAGTTGTACAAAAGTATAAAGAGATGAAATTATCAATTCTATACAATGCAAGAAAGCAGTAATTACAATCTATCACTGTCCCCACATGAACTACTTAGCTTTTCTTCGTAAACTGGATTAACACCGAATTCTCCTGAGCACAAAGGTGACATTGAAATGTCTCAACAATTATTCACCAACGTATCAACTGATCTTACGAAAATAAAGATTTCTGAGAGATCATCAACAACTACACTTTTACACATTACAAAACACTCAACTTCTTCAGCTTCAACTGTAACAATCAGAAATCATATAGAAAGAAAAATCCGCATTACAATCTTGGCCCCAGCATGAAAGTTCTGTTGATAAGAATGCCTTCAGCACTTAAACCATCTTTTTAACTCTTGTCATCTATGAAGGCATCTGTATAACCACACAGTACACCTGTATTCAGAAAACTTTAGAACAGAACGAAAGTGATGTATTATCTATCAATAATATCACAAATGTCACAAAGACCTAACAAAGTCATTACCATGCATCATGATGATCAGGCATTCCACCATTTCAAACCATAACAAACTGCCTATAAAAATAAAGCACACACTTACAACAATAAATAATTATTAGTGTTCAAAACAGGCATTTTCCTGTTGCCCTCTGGAGAACTCTGACCAGACAGCACTAATGGGACAAACCCAAGGCTAGAGGTCAGGATCAATGCGTTGTCTCTGCAAGCTGATTTCTTCATAAGCTTCCAGAAAATTACGAATATTATTCTGACATTCATTTGTGCACCAATGCTGCACCAGTAAGTGTATTTCTGACTCAAGTGAAGCCTCTAACTTAGTTCGAAGGCCATGGCGTAAAAGTGCCTTTGTTGCTTCCATTGCCTATGATAAAAGAGAAAAATATATTAACAACGATATAATGACATCTACAATGAATTTTAAAACAGTAGTAGTAGAATTTTTGTGGACAACTGACATATGTGAAGACATAAATTATGTATGTTCTGACACAAGTTTGTCTAATGTTTTGTAGATTTATACACGTCATATTAACGCAATGGACACAAAACTGATATCCAATGTTATGTCATGCCTTTTTTAATTGGTCTTATATAACTTCGAGTTCATAGTGATGTTGAAGTGCAGCAGACAATGATCTCTTGGGTAACTGATAATAATCAAAAGCTAGTTCCCTTCCTCTAAACAATCGGCAGATGAGCTGACAGTGGTTAGCGCACTGGACTTGTAAAGGGGAAACACTTGCTTGGACATCTGCATTTAGGTTTTCTGTAGCTGCCTTAAATCATTTACGGCAAATGCTAGGGTTCCTTAAACACGACCACCGCATATTTCCTTCCCTATCTTCATTAATTCCAAGCTCTTACTCTGTGTAATGTTCTCATTGTGAACAGAATGGTAGGTTACACTTGAATTTTCCTCTGCAAGTAATGTGTTTAGTAATCAAGGTAGTGCCTGCTGTCTATATGCGAGATGCCATAAAATGTCTATACTTTGTGACATACTGCAAACTGTGAAAATAAAAGTAATGAAATAATAATCAGTTCTGTAGCATATCAAGGTGAGAATTAGAGTAACTTCATAAACATTGTTAGTAGCAATCACAAAGGGTGTCTGTCTTCATTGTTTAACAATTAAATCTCATTACGTAATCATTAAATCAGGATGTTCACTTGCACGATGGATGTCTGTGTGGTTGTATGCGTCTTGAGACGATGTACTCAAACAAATGAAAGAGCAGTGGCTCAAAAACTAGTAATGTCTCTGTGCTGCTATCTGTTTCTGTGTGCTAGACATCAACTGTCTACAGGTCAATGTTTGCCTTGCCACACTTTATTTTCAATCCTGCTATTTCTTTTATTGTAATAAAGTAGACCATTAAATTAATAGGTACCCTTTGAACACTGCTGTGCATTTCTAACACAGATTAACAGAAAATGTCATTCCATTTTACCCCATCGTAGCTGTCATATTCACAAAAGACTGAAGAAATACTATTTCCATGGTATCTCTTATCAATGGAATATATATATTTGGATAAACATGGGATTACTCACCTATAATATAATTGGTAATGTTTCAAAATAGAACTAATTTGTGACATACAATACATGCTATACATATAGGTGTAGTGAGAGTTACCTAGTATAAACGAGCTATTAATCACTGGATAACAAATAGTCCAGCCAATGGAAGGAAAATCTGAGGAAAAACTTTCTGTAGTTGCAAATTTTTACATGATGGAAGAAGGAAGTGCCATGAACAATATAGCAAAAATCCTGACTGGTAAGGTGTGGCCGAAGAATGGGGGCATTTAAAAGTTACTTTTTTATGTTTTTTGAGTAACTCAATAACCGCAGCCTCTGTCAAAAATATTTCCCAGTGTTACATTAAGCTACATTAATTTCCCTATAAAATTTTTTCTCTGGGACTAATAGTTTTCATGTTGCAGGGGATGGAAAAACCACAAATTACTAAACATAGTGTTTTAATGGTATAAAATTAATGTTTACTGTTCAATGAAATTGTTTATAACAAATGTTAAATGTGTGTTTCATATCTAAGGGCAGTAGTGCCATGTTTAGGAATAAACTGTTTTTTTTTTTTTTGGGTTTAATGGGGGTGGAGGGGGTGGTGGGGAGGAGGTGGGTGGGAGGGGGTGGTGGGGAGGGGAGATGGAGGGAAGAAGCATGAGGGTAGGTACATTGCTGAATTGTGGTTATGCATTTCCCTCCTTTATAGGTCTACAAACTGAAGAGAAGCAGGCGAGTCCCAACTCCCTCTACCTCACAATGTCACAGCAAGTGCCTACAGGGTGTTTAACAAATTTGTACTAACCCTTCTGCAGTGCACCTTATGATAACTGGCCACATGCTGTGCAATGTTCATTTTCCACAAGGTGTGTTAACACTACATGGAATACAGGTAAGACTTATTAATAATATTAATGAAAAGAACACATGTGGAAAGAATCTGTGTCAATCAGTGAAGACTTTTCTACACTGCTAGAGGGAAAATTTATTCTTAGTGATCCCATACAACAGCTGTAGCTTTCTTCCAGGAAAGGCATCCTCTCCCACGGCTGCTGCTCAATTTTCAGTTTACAGGCAGACTATACCTCCGCAGCATTTCTTGTCTACTTCTCTTATATACGTAGACAAAATAACTTCACTGGGGTTGGATTCATACACTGAAGTTATTTTCTGTTTAAGTGAGTTATTATGTTATTAAACTTAACTCCTGCAGCTGTAATACGTCTACCACACTAAAGATTTTAGCCCAAGTGCAACATGTTGTCAATATTTATTTGACAATGTTTATTTCATTGCCTCCACTATAAATAGATGGAATACTTCTCAAATGTTCAATCCTTGCATCAGCTCAGGCTCTTCCGCAACGAATTTAGGTCACTTAGGTGTTACCCAACTTCAGATATTTCAATATAAGTCAAGCAATGGATTACAGCACATTACTGTTTTGGAACTGAACATGATAAAGCCCAGTCCATCAGCCACATTAACACCCACCTTGCAAGATACACTGTGGATGTGTGGTAAGTGGTTCACTCTGTGAGTTCCACTCTACAAGTCCAAGTGGTTTCTGAATGAAAGAGATTTGCATAGGCTACCAGTAACACAATTAACTGTGAGAGAAATGCAGTAACTTTCTGGTCATTAATTAATTCATCACTAAGTGCCTACAACATGATACATAGCCTCACAGTACACTGTCAACAATAAAGAGCAACAAGCTGTTATTTTGGAACTGACCTGAAACACGCTATAGTTGCTTCTAGTGATGTATAGGGGTAGAGATAGTGTGAATTCACCTGTTCGCTATTCAGTTTGCAGGCCAACAAAGGAGGGAAGTGCATGACCACAATCCTGTGAACTACCTTCCAAAATGCATCTGCATACATACTCAGCAACCCACCATATGGTGCATGGTGAAGGGTTCCTTTCAATGCTACAACTCATTTCTCTTCCTGCTCTTCTTGCAAATTGGCAAGGGAAATATGACTGTTCATCCGTACGACCCCTAATTCCTCATATCTTATGTTCATGGTCTTTATGCAAAATGTACACTGGTAGTAGTAGGATTGTTCTAGAGTCTGCAAAACATCAGATCTCTCAATTTCCTCAACAGCGTTCCTTGAAAAGAATGTTACGCTCCGTCCAAGGATTCGATTTGGGTCCCCGAAGTACCTCTGTAATACTTGCATGCTCATCGAGCCTACTGGTAACAAATCTACCACCCCATCTCTGAAATGCTTTTATGCTTTCCTTTAATCTGACTTGGTGGGAATCATAAACACTCTAGCAGTACTCAAGAATGGATTGCACTAGTGTTCTATACGTGGTCTCCTTTACAGATGAACCACACTTTCCTAAAATTCTCCCAATAAACCGAAGTCAGCTATTCTCCTTCCCCACTACAATCCTTACATGCTTGTACAATTTCATATAGCTTTGCAACATTACACTCAGATATTTAATTGACATGACTTTGTGATGCAGCACACTACTAATGTTGTGTTTGAACATTTTGGGATTGTTTTTTCTACTCATTTGCATTAACTTATATTTTTTACATTTACAGCTAGCTGGCACTCATCAAACCACTTAGAAATTTTGTCAAATCATCTTGTATCTGCCTAACATCACTCAATGATGACACCTTCCCAAACAACACACCATTATCAGCAAACAACCGCAGATTGCTGCTCACTCTGTCTTTCACATTATTTATGTATAGGGAGCATAATAGCTATCCTATCACACTTCCCTAGGGCATGTCCCACAATATCTTTGTCTCTGATGAACACTCATCATTGAGGATAATGTACTGGGTCCTATTACTTATGAAGTCTTTGGAGCCACTCACATATCTGGGACCCTATTCCACATGTTCATAACTTCCATTATCAGTTTGCAGTGGGGCATCGAGTCAAACCTTTTCGTAAATCTAGGGATTAAGACCTACCCCAACTGATAAGCTCTACTGCCTGGCTGGAATAGCGCCACCATGGGTACGCAGAACAGTGGCTGCCAACGAGGAGAGACTGAAAGTGGAACAGGACAGTGCCCATCCACTGCACGAACATAATCCACCACAGCAATGGCTGAGATCGCGAAAGAGCTTCCTGAGAACATCTGAGAAGCTCACCATTTCATCAGAGAAAGCAAGGCTGGAGTTATGGATGAAGTCGATGCCTCACATGCAGATGCCAGAAGCTGAAGAACTACCACCTGGACACAACGAGAGCTGGCTGGTGTGGAAATCTTTAAAAAGATTACAATCAGGAGTTGGACGATCTAGAGACAACCTGAAGAGATGGGGCTTCATAACAGAAGATACATCCTGTGATTGTGGACAAGAACAAACCACAAGCCACATGTTCCCTTAAGGGAGAGGGTAATGAGGCATTCCAATCCCGGGAGCAGAAAGACTTACCTTGGGGGGAAAAAGGGACATGTATACAATCGCGTACACACACACACACACATATCCATCTGCACATATACAGACACAAGCAGACAGATATGTAAAGGCAAAGAATTTGTGCAGATATGTCAGTCGAGGTGGAAGTACAGAGGCAAAGATGTTATTGAATGACAGGTGAGGCAGTATCATAGGAGAAAAGGGGAAGCTCAGTTTTGATTGAGCAATGCTTTCTAAAACTAATGATTTGTGGACAGAAACTTTTCAGTCAGAAATTTGTTATATTCGAACTGCTAACAAGTTCAGGAATTCTGCAGTAAATTGATATTAAGGACATTGGTTTGTAATTTTGAACATCAATGGCCTTTAAATGCTCACCCATCCCCATGTGTCCATAAGTCAAGATTTTTAGTATGTTGTTTGCACCACTCCCTCCTACCACCATACAAAAATTTGCAACAACATGGATTTTTCCTCCTATCTTTTTTTGTCTTAGTTGAATTGGCTAGAGAATAAAAATGTGAGTACCACCTGGCACCTGATTCTCATTTTTAAACATAAAGAGCAATCGCTGTAGAATAATCACCAAAGAGCTATGAGGCACTAATTTCACTATATACATTATATACCCATTGGAAGACAGAAAAGGCACAATGGCCTGCTTAATTAAAGTATTTGTCCAACACAAGACTATAATGAATATTCTTGCAGATGGATGGATGTCAGTATCAAGAATCAGATCCTGAATAGGAATAACAATTAGTATTGTTGTTAAATATCAATACCTATGAAACATTAGGACGAAGTCCTTACCCATGAAATGAGCCCTAAAATGGAAGATGACACGATGCATATTCACAAAAGCATAGTTACAAAACTAGACTGACTATATTCGTATGATAAACAGGATGAAGAGTCTACTGTGATCTGGAATAGGAAGGCGGTGTTGAAAACTGTAAATCCACAACAAAGACTTTATTTAAAAGGCATAGAACTGCACTATGTTACACCCAGAAGCACTTTTATCAACTGAATCATGGAATATGCACTGATGCTTGCCTGTCAGGAGGCATTATCACCATAATAATTAATCACAAAAATATTTCCATACAAAAGCAAACTGAATGCACTTCACAGCAATGGAACCACTGGCTATCAAAATGTTGTACCACTCGATGAGCAAGAGCTACTTTTTGAGAAAGGTTGAAAACATATCGATTAGTTGAGTGGTACACAACTTCTTGTTGTAATTATGATCTTCAGTCCAAAGACTAGTATAGTTCTATGTAGCTTTTCAGACTTGTCTATTCTGTGCAAGTCTCTTCATCTCTCCATAACTACTCTAACCCAGATCCATTTGAACCTATTAACTGCAGTCATGCCTTAGTCAATTTTTACGACCCACACTTCACTCCATCACCAAACTGAATATTCCTTGATGTCTCAGAATGAGCCCTATCAATCAATCCTTCTTTTAAATCAAGATATCCCAAATATTTTGTACTACTCATCTAATCCTCACCATCCTTCTGTAACACTACATATCAGGAACTCCTATTCTCCTCTTGTCTGTACTGCTTACCTTTCAGATTTCATTTCTACAAAAGGCTATAATCTACACAAACAGCTTCAAAAAAAACTCCCTATTTCAATGTTAACAAATTTCTCTTTTTCAAAAACACTTTTTGTGCCATTTTTGATGTGTATTTTATACAGGGTGTTCAAAAAGTCTCTCCGCAGTGCTGTATGATTGTTAGCCGTGCGTGCCGTATGATTGTTCGCCTGCCTGGGTTTTTCAACAAAACAATAAACGCACAACGATATTGCAGTGATATTCTGTACCCATTCATAGGAGAACTTGCGTTAAAAGAAATACTGAACGGTTGTTTTCAACAAGATGGTGCAACTGCGCATACAGCTCGCGTTTCAATGTCACTGCTTGCTGATGTTTTTGGTTATCGCATAATTTCACAGGGAATTTGGCCTCCACGAAAGCCTGACCTAAAACCACCTGACTTTTCTTTCGGGGTGCAGCAAAAGCAACTGTCTATAAAAACCATCCAAAATCCATCGATTAATTGGAAACTGCAATATCCACTTTCACTGCTTCTGTTACAGAATAAATGTTACAGCTTGTGTTTGGAAACATGATTAGACAAATTTAATTGTGTATTCAACAACAGGGGGGTCACTTTCAACATTTAATGTGAAAATTTGTAAGTAAAAATGAATATTCAATAAATTAATAACTTTTATTTCATTGAGCTTCATTTAGGTATATTTACTGCAGCATACAGCATGCGCAGCTAACAGTCATACGGCACTGCGGAGAGACTTTTTGAACAGCCCCTATCTTCTCTACTTTGGTCATCATCAGTTATTTTTTTCTGTCAAAATAGCAAAACAGAGCTGCTACATTTAGTATCTCATTTGCTAATCTAATTTAGTTCTCTCCAGTTTGCCAGATTTAATTCAAATACGTTCCATTACTATCGGTTTACTTTTATTGTTGTTCATCTTATAACCTCTTTTTCAAAACATTTTCCACTCTGTTTCACTATCTTCAAGCCGTTTATCATATCTGACATAACTACAATGCCACTGGAAATCCTTAATTTTTTTATTTCTTCTCCATGAACTTCAATTCCTTTCCCAAATTTATCTTAGTATTCTTTTACTGATTATTCAGTGTATAAGCTGAATAACATGGGAGGTAGGCTACTATACTGTTTCACTCCCTTTTCAACGACCGCCCCTTTTTCATATCCTTCGACTTTTATAACTGAAGTCTGGTTTCTGATCAAGCGTATGCAGGTGTGTTATTTTTAATCTTCAAATAAAAAGTCGCTACTGTTTCAAACTAAAAAAGGTTTTTTCTGCACAGAATGAATGTAACATTGAAGTATTACATGACATAAAATTACAGCAACAAACGATGTCCATAGCAAGAGCTGTAGCAATGGTGCCAAAGATGATTTTCTAGTACAAGCATGGAATTCATAATTTCCAACATCCCAACAAGGAGCAAAACCTCTCAGTATCTCACCCTCTTAGTCCAAATTCTTGTGTTACTTCATGATGACTAGTTCTTCACAGCAGCTTTGTCATTACATTCTACTAGTGTTCAATTTGTTGAAATTTGCTCCAATCAATGTGTTTAGTGTGGCCTTTGTATCCAATTATCTTTGACAAGTCAACTGCACCTTTGTTGTCACACAACAGTTTAATTAGGCCCACTTTTAGCAAATGGGATATTTCTCTTCATAGCTATTGTAGGCAAAGTGCTTCCTGGCAGACAGAAGTTAATGCCAAGTAATCTGCATCAGTTACCTAGAATGTTACTGTTGGTATTTTTGCTGTTCCACAATACTGCTGCACCTTGTGCCACAAACAAGAATTCGGTGCTTTATTTCCTATCTTCTGCGTCCCTAGCCCAGTCAGGACAATGAATCCTGTGATGTCATGATCCTCATTTTTGAAAATTGTACTTCGACATCTTTAGTTCCCTCTAAATATTGTAGGACTGTTTTCACAGCTTGGCAGTAAGATATTCCTGGGTTATTATTAAACTGACACACCACTCCAATTATAGATGAAAGAGCTAATCGTGCCTACATTAGGCTACATATGACTTCCCTTCCTGAGATAAATCTTTATGGCAGCTCCCCCTCCCCCTCCCCCTCTGCAATAATACTGGATGTTATGATTTAGCAGTGTGGATGCAAGATGCCAGCCTTGCATATTATATTTTTCTAGAATCTGATTTATATAATGTGTGCTTCATCTACTACAGTCCACACTTGCGATCTTTTGTTAATCAGACCCACAGGCAACTGGACACGGCTCCAATGTCCTATTGTTTGAATTGTTTGTTTAGTTTCTCTTTAAAAGCAATTTTTTGTTGCAGATTGTTACAAAAGGTCAGTAAATCATCAACATAAATTGCTATGATGAATATGTATCTTCCTTGATTTTTGTGGTAAATGCAGGGGTCAGCTGGTGACCTGCTGAAATTTACACTGAGTAGAGCTTTATCCAGTTTGACATTCCAACAGTAACTTTTCTGTTGACATCCACAGACTGCTTTTTAAAGTCTTTTCATGCTTTTATCTTTTACTGTTTTTCTCACATTGCCAAACATGGGAATTATAATATAAATTTCTTCTTTCAGGTTTCCTTGCAAAAGAACTGCACTTACATCACAATGATCAATGTCCAAGTAACATTTAACAGCTAGACTAAATAATTAAATGAGTGAATTGCATCATATCACCAGTGCAATATGTTTCTTCAGATTCTAAACCTTTCACTTGTGCACATTTCTTACGAGTTACAAGGGTGCAGTATTTGCCCTTGTAAGTCTCTTTTTGTCTTAAAGATCCACTTGGCATAAACAGTCTTTTTTTTCTGCATGTAACTTTAATTCTTCTTGAATTGCATGAAACCATTTCTGTCGATCTTTAGATTGCAACGCCTCTTCCAAAGTTGATGGTTTTGCTTCTTGTGAATCATTAGTGGCATAGGACACATAACTGTCCATCTTTTTTGGTCCTGGATTTGGGAAGAGTACTTGTGGATATGGTCTGAAATCTTCTTTTATTCTGACTGAGCCCAGTTCTTCCGAAACACTATTATACAACCTGGCATCCTTTGAGTCATCTTGTGCTACAGTGTTTTCTGATTCTGATGAAACTTCTTTCAATCCGGTTTCATTCTTCTCCTTATCCGCTAACAGAATAAATATTTTGTTTGCTCCCAATGAATGATTAGATGTTCCTAGCTTGTTTATACGCTTTTGAATTGTTTCTCCTTTAAAGGGAACTTTTGGTTTTTATAAATCTTTGTTAAATGGGTGGAACAAACAATACACTTACTATCTTTGCAGTATCCATCGAGCATGCACTCAACACATTTTTGTCCTATTTGAGCCTAATGGCTTTTAGTATTTGGACAAAAGCTTTACTGCTGAATAATCTCAGATGTTGGATGTCAGATTCTGGCATCATGTTCAAAGTTTTTGCTGATGATGCAAATCTAATACAATAAACTGCAATGGAGACTGCTTCTCCCCAAAATTTCATACATAATTTCACATCATCCAACATATATTTTACCTTTTCCAAGATTGTTCTATTGTATCTCTCTGTTATACCATTTTATTCGGGAGTGTGAGGTATTGTTTGATGTTTAGCTCCTTTGTTGTATAAGAATTTTGTTAGTCTCTCATTTATATATTCCTTTCCATTAGTAGTTCATAAGATACAAAATTCTTCACATGTGTGATTCCCTACAATCCTTCTAAAACTGCGAGTACTCTCAGGTACTTCATAGTTACTGCTGACAGTGCATAAAATAATCTTTCTCGAAAAATCAGTCAGTCAGAGTTAGGAAATATTTTGCTCTCTTGTCAGTATAGTTTGTTAAGTTGCACAAATCTGAATGTACTAATTCCAAAACTATTTTTGTTCTAAAAGTGGGATGTGGGAATGGAAGTCTGGTTTGCTTGGATGTTCTAGGCAAGTAATGCATGGAGTGTAAACCGCTTTTTTATATCTGATGCCATTAGCCACAGCTTTTCATAATTCATCAGTGGCATCCAAGTGTAGGTAGCACAATAATCTATCTCGTAGCTGTGTGTCCTTAGACAAGAACATACACTTTGCTTCAGCAGTGTGATCACTTAGTCGATCCAGTATATGCGTTTTGTTGATTAATCATGCTGTGTCCATCAGTTTCTTCTCAGCATCACAAATGTGACAGCTTCTATCATCAAAAATGACTGTTCTGCTGCTTTGCTTGTGGAAAGTAGATTTGTACTCAATTGAGATATGTAGTGCACATCCGTCACCAAATATTTTTGTGCTCTCTGCCCACCAATGCTTCAATACGCATACAACATGTAAGTATTTGTTGTTAGTCATGAGTACTTGCAAAGTGAATACTGACTCAGTGAGACTAAAATCACACAAGTGATTCTACATATGTGCTGATGCCCTAGAATCTGTATACCAGACTCGGTGTATAGCTTTGTTGACTCTGTCTTATACCTTGTTTCATTGATGGCAGACTTTCTACTTCTTCTTACTGTGACAAATCTTAGCTATGTCTCCATATTTGTTGTGGTTATAACATCTCGAACCTCTGGGAACGTAGTGTGTGTTATTGCAGTTTGTTTTATTTGCTTGCAAGAGCAGATGAACAGTTCTCTAATATACTTGTCAACAGTGTTTCCAGCAATCCTATTCTTTGGATAAGTCCAGAGTCCTCAAAGATTTATTTTAATTCTTTCATGCTTCTTCTGCTGCTGATACATTCAGCAGATGCACATGAGTAGAAGGGTTAACTGATACGATTATTTTAGCCCCAGCAACACATATTTTAATCTCATCTGTGATCTCGTTTGTTAGATACAGTTTTATAATCAACTGCCTCATGATGCCATTGACTAAAATACTAAAAGGAAGAGAATATTACAACAAATTACTGCTGAAGGAACTTATAATATTGGTGTTCTGTATCTGTCTCTTGAAGTGACATACTAGAGACACATGTAGCTTTCTTTCCTTCAAGTAAGTTCCAGTTTTGTATTATACTGGTGAACTGGGTGGCCTTAGCCAATAATCTGTTGTTTTTTAATCCTTAAATAAAAAGCAGCTACAGTTTGAATCTGTAAAAAAGGTTTATTTTAACAAAGAATGACTGTCACACATACTATTAAAAAACACCAAAGCACTGCCCATCCACAAAAAAGCCCTTAGCAACAGGTGTAAAAAGGACATCAAACATGATTTTCTAATAGAGGCATCATTTCTAATTCATGAGGTACTTGTCTGTTGCCATCTAACAACTTCTCACACAACTGTTCCAAAGTTCTTTTACAGTATTGCACAGAAACGATTCAATATTGTTATATTCCTAAGTAAAAAGTGGATCAAAGAACTAGAATCAAAATCTGAGAGAACACACAATGTTGTACTGGGTAATTAGTGTTCATTAGAAATAAAGGTAGTAACTGTGAGGAAAGGTACAATGATTCAGATAAAGTTTACATTCAGTGTGATGTAAAGTAATCACATTTTAAATTGCTATAAAATAATACGGACAAATTGCACAGTATTCCAATGTGGCAACTGAACTGAGCTTTTGATTTCAATCACATCAATTAAATATTTAAGGAAGTGGTATAACGTGATAAGAAGTGAAACAAATGGTGTAGTGTATTACAAAGGATACTACAAACTAATATATACGAGGAATTTAAGATATGCTACTGAGGTGGCAATAATAAATTACAACAAGGTGTTACAGAAGTGCCCTAATTACCTCAAAAGGTATTGCTGGAAACAATATAACAATTTCTTTTTAACAAAATTCTAATGGATAAATTTTGAGATAGCACTATTCCAGAGAGGCTCCAAAATAATTCTAGTGTCATTAACATATAAGAAGCTTTTGTTATCACAGCTCAAAGCACATACCTTTAGCTGATAAATGTTACAAATGGTGGTATTTCAGTGATTGCCGTATTGATGACTAACAGGAACTTTTCTTCTATTTAAGTATGGCCTGTTGCCATCAACTATAACTTATCTGATTAGACATTAGAAGTACATATTACATCTTCTGTGCGTTTGTGTGTTTGATAATGACAGTGTTAAGATGGCTATTGTTAAAAACAAGTACAAAAAACCTACATGTTGCAACTAAATACCACAAATGAGGAACACCATCAATTAATGTGGAGAATGATAAAGTAGCATCACAAACAAAATACATTCTGGAATCGTAATAAACATGTCGCTGGAGTTCAGAGATAAGGCTAATCAGTACAAGGAGCTTCAAGGACAAACACATCTAAAGCCTTGCAGCAAAATGCTTAATGATACACATACTCAACTACTGTTGATTGTGTTTCTATTGATATCAACATTAAATTTTACTCATTCAGTGCTTAGCAATATTAATGACAGTGATTCCAACGAAGTTGAAATAAGTTATCGTGGAAATGTATGTTCTCTCTCTCTCTCTCTCTCTCTCTCTCTCACACACACACACACACACACACACACACACACACATACACACACAATGTTATTTCCATAATAATTGGAACAGCATGTTAATTGCTATTACTTTCAGAGCCGCAGTGAGAGGTCTTTGCCAATATGTGAATTAAATGTTGCTTGTAATATTGTGCACAAACGCTTTTGGTTTCCAATAAAAGTAGAAAGATTATGTCGCTGCCACAACACATTTCAATGCTCCCAACAATGGAGTCAAACACCAGACAATTATACCATGATGCTCAGCAACCGTTCTCAGTTAAAGGTATGTAGAATATTACTCAGGAAGTATGTATATTTAATAAACATTTCTTGAGAAGAAACAAAGTTAACCCCTTAATTTTTCTGCATTATAAGCTTCAGTGACTCAATACAAATGACACAAGCTGTACAATTTTTGTATTCCTTTACAAGTATGTGTGATTTTAAAAATACAGGAACATATGTGCTAAAAAATAAAAATGGGAATAATTTTATAAATAGCATATGCAAATTCTTTACATGATGGTTTTTATATTTCCAATTCTATAACTCTTTATGTTCAGTCTGCAGCTCTCTGAATGAACGCTTGTAGGAAAAAGCATTATTTTCAGTAGGAAGTATTCACATTCTTATCATGCAATACATTCATTTCTTTTCGATTTCTTTATGAACACACACGATCTCCATAAGAGCTGACAATAAATTTAAATAATGCAAATCTCTGAATATTCTTCTAAATCGTCACAACTTTCCTGCAGTTTTTATTTCATAATAGGGTCAATGATAAGTCTAACAAATGAACAACTTTTGTTCAGGTGCAGTTCTCCCAGACAAACATAATTTCCAAGACAACCACTTTGTCCGTAGAGTTTGGCGGAAATGTATTAATACTTTCTTCATAGTCTAACACCACAGCACATATTAATGCAGCACATTTTTCAGGCATTTCAGTAAATACACTCACATAAATTTTTAAAATTAACTTATGTACGTTCATTTCCAACTGTCTATAAATATCTTTAGGCCTGCAAATGTCTTTTAGAAGCAATTAAATTTCACGTGTGATACATCAGTGTCAAAAGCATTATAGGGATGGAGCAATACAATGAGAATCAATTAGGAAATTAATAACACACAAGTATGGACAGTAAGGACCTGTGGTTATTTATTAAGGGCAATTTTCAAAAATTCAGAGTCATTTGTTTTGATGTCTTCTGATAAAGGTAGCCATACTTAATCAAAAAAAGGTCATTTCCGAATCAATCTCTCCATCAAGCAAAGACTGTAATAGACAGATCCAAAACTGATCTCACGCAACAGTACCTGATGTGACAGTTAACACACAATAAACATTGGGAATTAAAGCTTACATTACCAAAGGATCACATACTCGGCCGGAATAAGAGTAGTGTTCTATACACCTTGCTACTACTCTGCTTGAAAATTAGATACTTTATTTGAACTGTTGTGCACCAATCACTACATTCATTAATATATAAATGACACTAAAGAGCAATATAATTAGCATTCAGAGACTTTTATTGCCCACAAAAACAGTTTGGGCATAAAAGAGCATAGATAATAAGAGGTAAAATAACAACATGAACATATGTTGTTGTTGTTGTGGTCTTCAGTCCTGAGACTGGTTTGATGCAGCTCTCCATGCTACTCTATCCTGTGCAAGCTTCTTCATCTCCCAGTATCTACTGCAACCTACATCCTTCTGAATCTGCTTAGTGTATTCATCTCTTGGTCTCCCTCTACGATTTTTACCCTCCACACTGCCCTCCAATGCTAAATTTGTGATCCCTTGATGCCTCAAAACATGTCCTACCAACCGATCCCTTCTTCTAGTCAAGTTGTGCCACAAACTTCTCTTCTCCCCAATCCTATTCAATACCTCCTCATTAGTTACGTGATCTACCCACCTTATCTTCAGCATTCTTCTGTAGCACCACATTTCGAAAGCTTCTATTTTCTTCTTGTCCAAACTAGTTATCGTCCAAGTTTCACTTCCATACATGGCTACACTCCATACAAATACTTTCAGAAACGACTTCCTGACACTTAAATCTATACTCGATGTTAACAAATTCCTCTTCTTGAGAAACGCTTTCCTTGCCATTGCCAGTCTACATTTTATATCCTCTCTACTTCGACCATCATCGGTTATTTTACTCCCTAAATAGCAAAACTCCTTTACTACTTTAAGTGTCTCATTTCCTAATCTAATTCCCTCAGCATCACCCGACTTAATTCGACTACATTCCATTATCCTCGTTTTGCTTTTGTTGATGTTCATCTTATATCCTCCTTTCAAGACACTGTCCATTCCGTTCAACTGCTCTTCCAAGTCCTTTGCTGTCTCTGACAGAATTACAATGTCATCGGCGAAGCAAGCAAACATATACAATAGTTATATTATTAAATGGGCAATTTGGTAATAGAAAAATTGCAACTGTGAAGAAAGAGGTGGCTCTTAAGTTGCATTCAATCAACATTAAGAACATCACAACTATGTCCTCCAAGGTGTGCAGCAGAGGGTATGAGATGGAGTTCAAAACAGTGATTGCTTGTCGTTTTCTGCAGTTGTGAAGAGCCATTTCACAAGAAAAATATCATTTCTTGATGTGGTGCTTTGATCTTACAACTCAAGTCTATTTAGTCATTTCCAAATGGTCAATACATCTTAATGTCCTGCACCTAGACCTTCATATAGAACTACCCATGCAGTGAATTGGAAGCAGTGGTTTCCCTAAACATTACTTTCTAGGTTAGTGGTGGACTAGAAAAAAGAGATACAGCAAGGAAAAGACACAAACAAGTGGAAAATAATGGCAATATCAAGGAGGGATCTATTGAATTGAAAAAATGCAAGCAAACACAGTACCAATTAGTATATACTGACACCAAATAACTGGTGGTTACTCTGTGTGTGTGTGTGTGTGTGTGTGTGTGTGGGCGCGCATGTATGTGTGTTGTGTAAAAAAATCCCCTTTGAGAAGTTCTGAGGTGTTGATGTTTGGAGGAATATTAAAATAATGAGTATCGTAATGGGAAAGTATGTTCTGGGAAACTCATGCCATGTAACAATTGATGTAAAACCATTTTTCAGCTTATTATAATGCCACTAAGAGGCTGCTGTGGGTGAATGGACAAAGATATTCTACATAGGTGATGCATGGAAACTTTTATTACAGCATATTCTTAAAACCAATAGCTGTGATCTCAGTGCATGTTTTATTATGCTCTTTTGATTTTTCATCCCAATATCAGTACCAAAGATCTCTGCACACAGCAACCTCCTCCAAATGTGCTTGATTGCTGCAACCCTCCAGCCTCTATTTAACTAACTGGTCCTGTTTAGTACTTCTACAGTTCCTTCCCACTTCTACTCTGAATGTTGTCATATAGTTTTTCTTTTAGTTTTCCTTCTCACTTCTGGTTTCTTGTGCCTTTTGTTTCTTCCTTCCCTGCAGCTGTTATTACTTTTCTTCTTCTTCTTCTTCTTCTTCTTCTTCTTCTTCTTCCAGACATTTGAAAATTCCCTTCTTCAGGCATTCAACTAATAATTTATCAGCTTTAAGATTTCTTCTGTCGTTCAATTTTACTGTCTCCCTGTAGTCCTATCATATTAAACCCACTTTAACCTAGTGTCCTGGATAGCTTTCCCAAGTACTTCTTGATTTTACTCCAATGCTTTCCAAATGAAAAAATCTCTGATTCTGAAATTTAAGATTTTTACAACTACAGCTGCTGCTGTTAGGCATGTAGCCAGTTTTTCTATTTATATTTAACAACTATAGAGTGTATAAAAATTTGATTAGTGTCTTGATGAATCAATCATATCCGTAAACCATTATTATGGTAAAATAACTGTTTCAATATTACTTTCTTCACACCATTTTAGTTTCCTGCATCTTTCATTTTCTGACTTGTCAATTTTTCGCTGTCCCCTGTCCCACTTCTGTTACATACAATGCACTTAGCTTTTCACTCTTATTAACTCGTGATGATGTTTTATCAGTAATCTCTGAATTGTATATTACACTGTCTTCCACCTCTAAGCTCTCAGGTTTTCAAATCTCGTCCGGTGCAGTCCCCAAGAATCAGTCTTTCCTTCTCAACCCATTTGGTAAGTCTCTCCTGACCTGGGGTTCTGGGTGATTTTTCTGAACTATATCCCTTTACCTAAGCCTCTCTAGTCCTTTTTCTTTACCCCTCTTCCTTCTCCTTCAACTCTTCTGCCAGAAGAAGGAGCCACTGGCTCCGAAACCTTGTAAAAGTTAAATCCTTTTGTGCAAGTGTTCCCCTGCCGCAGCTTGGTGAGTAGATTTTTTTGTCTGTTTATATTATGTTATCAATAATTGATTATTTTCCTTGTGTCAATATTTAGTTCACTTCAGGACAATTCTTATATTATGAGTTGGATACAAAATAAAACAAAAATTTGTTTGCCAATCTACAACAACTTATTTTAACCATTTCAGTTTTGTAACAACATCAGCGAACTGCAGAAATGTACAACAGATGAACCTGCGATAGAATTACAATCTGAAACAGCCACAATTCCACGGGGCAGATCTAAAAAGCCTCTAGTTCAGACAAAAGCTGTTGTGAAGTGCAATTGTCCAATGGGACGTTACTGGAAGAGGATCAATGCAGAGGCAGACAATGAAACTTCAACAACTGTTTACCAATGTGCTGATGTGAGTAACAAGAGACATGATAATCCAAAACTGTATGAACTGACTTTAATATTATTTGCCCTGCAACTCGCAGAAACCTGTTAGACAACCAAATGCTTCAAATATAAAGATGAAGTACTCATCACGCATAGAAAAAAAATTAATTCTTCCATCATATGAAGAAACTGCAGTGATATTTCCTACAAAGCATATAAAACTACTCAAGTTTTTGAATTTTTTTTCACGTAAGAACAATAATAGAATTATTGTAAAAATGAAAGGAGAAGCAAGAAACAGAAGAAAAAACTGAGAGATGATGAATGAATGGTTCCAAAATTTTATAGAATCTTGGTTGATTATTTCTTTCTAATGCAACCCACAGTTGTCCAAGCCTCCTACTTACTTCACTTCATACGCTTCATCCATTTTCTGCACTGCATGTAATTACATTTATAACTGCACATTGAATATATATTCTGAGTGATTATTGTCATTGTTGTAGTTGTTGTTGGTGATGGTGTTGGGGGTAGTGGTGGTGTCTTCAGTCTTGAGACTGGTTTGACACAACTCTCCACACTGGTTTATCCTGTGCAAAACTCTTCATCTCTGCAGAACTATTTAAACTTACATCAATTTGTACCCGATTACCACTGTTAAGCCATAGTCTCCCTCTATTATTTTTACCCCCTTTCTCTCCTACTTCCCGTTCCCTCCATGACCAATCTAACTTTTCCTCAGGATTTTTTTCTCAACCAAACACTTTTTCAATCAAGTTGTACCATGAACTTCATTTTCCCCAATTTGATTCAGTAACACTTCCTCAATCATTTAATCTTCAGAATTCTCCTGTAGCACTTCATTAGTAATCATTAAAGTTATATCATTATTTTACGCCAGAGTATATGTTGAGTTCTGCATACAACTGTTGCTCGATAGCCTGCTGAGGCTGTATATAATGGTGTCTGAAGAATTACATTTCTGGCTTATACCAGAAATGTAATACTCATATTTGTGTTCTCAAAATGTTTCTAATACTAAGTTGTTTCTACATGATACAGTTACATTAATGCGACCACTGCCTATGTATTACATCAACATGCAATAACCACTCACAGACGGCAGGCGGCAGGACTAGCACTGAAGGATACATAAAGCACGTCAGGGGGATGGGGAAAACAGTGAACTATTTGTTGTAATGCAGAAATGATTTATCAGGCGTCTAAAAGGGCATTATCATTTGCTTTCGGGCCAAGAGTGGAATCATTTTCTGAAACAGAAGTTTGTAAACTACTTGTGTGCCATCATGAATGAAGTGTACCATGCATGGCAAAATGGCACTTTCCAAAACTGGAAAACTGGTGTCGACACAACTGTGGTGCACCACAGGTCATGGATGACAGGGCTGGATGACAGCTTTGGAGATATGTATGAGCAAACACATGTGCAACTGTTGAGTAACAGAATGAACAGGTAAATGAAGGGGCTACCAACAATGTCTCAACAATTGTTCAGCGAACGTTGTTGCATATGGGCCTCCACAGCAGGCACCTGCTTCATGCACTCATGCTGACTGCTGTTCATTCATGACAAGGGCTGGAATTTGCACACCAATACTGCCACTGGATGTCCACTGAGTGGCAACATGTGCATTTTTCAGATGAGATGTATTGTATGCACCATTGGGCAGATGATCACTGGCGTGTAAGATATGAAACATCTAATGGCAAACACCCTGCAACAAGGGAGAGAACTTTATGGCCTGAGGAATGTTTTCATGGTATTCCCTGGGTGAGTCCATCATTTTTGATGCCACAATGGATCACCACACATAGACATTTATCCTTGGAGGCCATGCAGTTTGTTTTTCCTTGGCATGATGTCATCTCCCAGCAGGACAATACAATGTCTCACACAGCTCGCAGTCTATGCCTGGTTCGAAGAGCACCAGAATGAGTTAACCTTACTTCCATGGCCACCAACTCAACAGATTTAAATCCAATCGAGAATCTGTGGCATCATCTCGATCGGGCTGTATACCTCGTAGATTCTCCACCGAGAGTCCTAACGCAGCTGGTCATGTCACTGAAGCTGGCATGGATCCCCATCCCTGTCGGTACCTTCCAAAATGTCAATGACTTTCTTCCTGCATGTATCACAGCAGTCCACACTGCAATTGATGGTTAGTCAGGCTTTTGACAGGTGGCCATATAAATGTGAGTGGACAGTGTGTTAACCTAAAAATTTGTAATTTTCTGTGGGATTTCCTATTTGTTCACTCTTCAATGCAAGGATGAAAATATGTTTGAGACCAAATTTGCCTTTTCAGCAACTTGATAAGAATCTCAAGACTTGGGAAACAATGTCAATTTATGCCTTCTGCTTAATTAAATAAATTACTTTAGTTGGGAATATTAAACTGGTTCCAAAAGGAGTCAATTCTACATCAGGCTTAGTTTTAACATATCTACTTTTAAAGCTAGTCAAGTTTAAAGTTTGCTAGCAGTCATACTTCTCAAATAAGTAAAATCATCCTTTTCCCGCAGTGGTTTTTGCTACTTGAAACCAAATTAAGTATGGCAATAATACATTACAAACTCTGTCCAGGAGATCGGTGGTAGTACTGTAACGATTCCCTTTTTGCAAATACTTCCATAAGGCTGATACATCTACATTTCCATAAATCTGCAATTACTTCATTCCTGAGGTGACATTTCTAATTTCTTTCCTATGAATTCATCAACATTTGCAAGAAAAAGTTTGTTTGTGAGATGAGACGTAAGGAACTGTTAGTTTCATTTCACTGTTAATAAAATTTACAAATGGTGTTTTAACTTACCATTTCATGTATTAGTATCTTTGTCATATATTTGGCAAATAATTTTCTAAGTTTTGTAAATGTTTAAAACAAAAATGGAAAATTACATCCAGAAATTGAAAGATACGGTATAACCCTGCTTTTACATTACTGGGATTAAAATTCTCCCACCATTTACAACATCTTTTTACTGCTGCCATCAAATTTACAGTGTTCATAATTTTACTTGGCACCCATTTTTGCACCAATATATTTATAATTTTCCAACGATTTATGGTTTACGAAACAAAATACACAGAGAAAAAACTGACATAACTGACATAAAATGAGGCTGGCACTGCACTGGCCTTCAAGCAGTTTTTACAAACATTACATGGTTAACTTTCTTGAGCCTGGGCATTCTACGTAGTAGATCTGAATTGGTAAATGTAGTAACAATTCATGGCACTAGTGCTTTGTCACCTGACACTACCAAGCTCCACTCAGCTTGAAGGCTGAAGAGAGTAGCTGTTTAAATACAAGTCAGATGAAGGTGAAATTTCATATGAACATTCACTTGCTTCTTTCCACTACCAGCCTTAGCTTTCAATGCTGTGTGCTACACAAAATTAAAATCTACATCTACATCTACATTTATACTCCGCAAGCCACCCAACGGTGTGTGGCGGAGGGCACTTTACGTGCCACTGTCATTATCTCCCTTTCCTGTTCCAGTCGCGTATGGTTCGCGGGAAGAACGACTGTCTGAAAGCCTCTGTGCGCGCTCTACTCTCTCTAATTTTACATTCGTGATCTCCTCGGGAGGTATAAGTAGGGGGAAGCGATATATTCGATACCTCATCCAGAAACGCACCCTCTCGAAACCTGGCGAGCAAGCTACACCGCGATGCAGAGCGCCTCTCTTGCAGAGTCTGCCACTTGAGTTTGTTAAACATCTCCGTAACGCTATCATGGTTACCAATTAACCCTGTGACGAAACGCGCCGCTCTTCTTTGGATCTTCTCTATCTCCTCCGTCAACCCGATCTGGTACGGATCCCACACTGATGAGCAATACTCAAGTATAGGTCGAACGAGTGTTTTGTAAGCCACCTCCTTTGTTGATGGACTACATTTTCTAAGGACTTTCCCAATGAATCTCAACCTAGTACCCGCCTTACCAACAATTAATTTTATATAATCATTCCACTTCAAATCGTTCCGCACGCATACTCCCAGATATTTTACAGAAGTAACTGCTACCAGTGTTTGTTCCGCTATCATATAATCATACAATAAAGGATCCTTCTTTCTATGTATTCTCAATACATTACATTTGTCTATGTTAAGGGTCAGTTGCCACTCCCTGCACCAAGTGCCTATCCGCTGCAGATCTCCCTGCATTTCGCTACAATTTTCTAATGCTGCAACTTCTCTGTATACTACAGCATCATCCGCGAAAAGCCGCATGGAACTTCCGACACTATCTACTAGGTCATTTATATATATTGTGAAAAGCAATGGTCCCATAACACTCCCCTGTGGCACGCCAGAGGTTACTTTAATGTCTGTAGACGTCTCTCCGTTGATAACAACATGCTGTGTTCTGTTTGCTAAAAACTCTTCAATCCAGCCACACAGCTGGTCTGATATTCTGTAGGCTCTTACTTTGTTTATCAGGCGACAGTGTGGAACTGTATCGAACGCCTTCCGGAAGTCAAGAAAAATAGCATCCACCTGGGAGCCTGTATCTAATATTTTCTGGGTCTCATGAACAAATAAAGCGAGTTGGGTTTCACACGATCGCTGTTTCCGGAATCCATGTTGATTCCTACATAGTAGATTATGAGTTTCCAAAAACGACGTGATACTCGAGCAAAACACATGTTCTAAAATTCTACAACAGATCGACGTCAGAGATATAGGTCTATAGTTTTGCGCATCTGCTCGACGACCCTTCTTGAAGACTGGGACTACCTGTGCTCTTTTCCAATCATTTGGAACCTTCCGTTCCTCTAGAGACTTGCGGTACACGGCTGTTAGAAGGGGGGCAAGTTCTTTCGCGTACTCTGTGTAGAATCGAATTGGTATCCCGTCAGGTCCAATGGACTTTCTTCTGTTGAGTGATTCCAGTTGCTTTTCTATTCCTTGGACACTTATTTCGATGTCAGCCATTTTTTCGTTGGTGCGAGGATTTAGAGAAGGAACTGCAGTGCGGTCTTCCTCTGTGAAATAGCTTTGGAAAAAGGTGTTTAGTATTTCAGCTTTACGCTTGTCATCCTCTGTTTCAATGCCATCATCATCCCGGAGTGTCTGGACACGATGTTTCGAGGCACTTACTGATTTAACGTAAGACCAGAACTTCCTAGGATTAGCTTCTGTCTGTCTGAGAGGTTTTGGCTGCGTTTAAACTTGGAGTGAAGCTCTCTTTGTTTTCGCAGTAGTTTCCTAACTTTGTTGTTGTACCACGGTGGGTTTTTCCCATCCCTCACAGTTTTACTCGGCACGTACCTGTCTAAAACGCATTTTACGATTGCCTTGAACTTTTTCCATAAACACTCAACATTGTCAGTGTAGGAACAGAAATTTTCGATTTGATCTGTTAGGTAGTCTGAAATCTGCCTTCTATTACTCTTGCTAAACAGATAAACCTTCCTCCCTTTTTTAATATTCCTATTAACTTCCATATTCAGGGATGCTGCAACGGCCTTATGATCACTGATTCCCTGTTCTGCACTTACAGAGTCGAAAAGTTCGGGTCTGTTTGTTATCAGTAGGTCCAAGATGTTATCTCCACTAGTCGGTTCTCTGTTTAACTGCTCGAGGTAATTTTCGGATAGTGCACTCAGTATAATGTCACTCGATGCTCTGTCCCTACCACCTGTCCTAAACATCTGAGTGTCCCAGTCTATATCTGGTAAATTGAAATCTCCACCTAAGACCATAACATGCCGAGAAAATTTATGTGAAATGTATTCCAAATTTTCTCTCAGTTGTTCTGCCACTAATGCTGCTGAGTCGGGGGGTCAGTAAAAGGAGCCAATTATTAACCTAGCTCGGTTGTTGAGTGTAACCTCCATCCATAATAATTCACAGGAACTATCCACTTCTACTTCACTAAAGGATAAACTACTACTAACAGCGACGAACACTCCACCACCGGTTGCATGCAATCTATCCTTTCTAAACACCGTCTGTGCCTTTGTAAAAATTTCGGCAGAATTTATCTCTGGCTTCAGCCAGCTTTCTGTACCTATAACGATTTCAGCTTCGGTGCTTTCTATCAGCCCTTGAAGTTCCGGTACTTTACCAACGCAGCTTCGACAGTTTACAATTACAATACCGATTGCTGCTTGGTCCCCGCATGTCCTGACTTTGCCCCGCACCCGTTGAGGCTGTTGCCCTTTCTGCACTTTCCCGAGGCCATCTAACCTAAAAAACTGCCCAGCCCACGCCACACAACCCCTGCTACCCGTGTAGCCGCTTGTTGCGTGTAGTGGACTCCTGACCTATCCAGCAGAACCCGAAACCCCACCACCCTATGGCGCAAGTCGAGGAATCTGCAGCCAACACGGTCGCAGAACCGTCTCAGCCTCTGATTCAGACCCTCCACTCGGCTCTGTATCAAAGGTCCGCAGTCAGTCCTGTCGACGATGCTGCAGATGGTGAGCTCTGCTTTCATCCCGCTAGCGAGACTGGCAGTCTTCACCAAATCAGATAGCCGCCGGAAGCCAGAGAGGATTTCCTCCGATCCATAGCGACACACATCATTGGTGCCGACATGAGCGATCACCTGCAGATGGGTGCACCCTGTACCCTTCATGGCATTCGGAAGGACCCTTCCCACATCTGGAATGACTCCCCCCGGTATGCACACGGAGTGCACTTTGGTTTTCTTCCCCTCCCTTGCTGCCATATCCCTAAGGGGCCCCATTACGCGCCTGACGTTGGAGCTCCCAACTACCAGTAAGCCCACCCTCTGCGACTGCCCGGATCTTGCAGACTGAGGGGCAACCTCTGGAACAGGACAAGCAGCCATGTCAGGCCGAAGATCAGTATCAGCCTGAGACAGAGCCTGAAACCGGTTCGTCAGACAAACTGGAGAGGCCTTCCGTTCAGCCCTCCGGAATGTCTTTCGCCCCCTGCCACACCTTGAAACGACCTCCCACTCTACCACAGGTGAGGGATCAGCCTCAATGTGGGCAGTATCCCGGGCAACCACAGTCGTAGTCCTATCGGGGGATGCGTGGGATGAGCTGGCTGTCCCCGACAAACCCCCATCTGGACCCCCACAGTGATGCCCATTGGCAACAGCCTCAAGCTGTGTGACCGAAGCCAACACTGCTTGAAGCTGGGAGCGAAGGGATGCCAACTCAGCCTGCATCCGAACACAGCAGTTGCAGTCCCTATCCATGCTAAAAACTGTTGTGCAAAGCTAGGAGTATACGACTTGCTGCTGCAACTGCTTATCCAACGGCGGCAGGGAGCACACTGACTGTGACCAACCGACACTGGCCGTTCAAAACAAAAACAGATGACCGACGACTACGCGAATTTACACTATTCAGGTACTAAAATGCGATGCTACAACTCTCAAATACTATAATACGCCCGAAATTTATGAATTAAACAATGCAAGTACCAAAAACACACAAAGAAATTAAGAATTAAACTATGTAACAAATGAGTGAGCTAGGAGTATACGACTTGCTGCTGCAGCTGCTTATCCAACGGCGGCAGGGAGCACACTGACTGACCAACCGACACTGGCCGTTCAAAACAAAAACAGATGACAGACGACTACGCGAATTTACACTATTCAGGTACTAAAACGCGATGCTACAACTCTCAAATACTATAATACGCCCAAAATTTATGAATTAAACAATGCAAGTACCAAAAACACGCAAAGAAATTAAGAATTAAACTATGTAACAAACGAGTGAGCTAGGAGTATACGACTTGCTGCTGCAGCTGCTTATCCAACGGCGGCAGGGAGCAATGGTGAAATTACTGTAGCCACATTGTTTGTGTTGATTTCACCCTTCTATTATGATGATGATTTGTATATGTAGTGCACACAGTATCATCTGCTAGCTCTTAAAGGCTGACTAGGTTGGCTGTGCTGACAAAAGTTTTGCTAAAGACCAAGGTGAGTTAATTTCAACTGACACAGCTACTCCTTTCAACCAGAGCACAAAGAGTTAACTGTGTGTACTGTGTAACATTGTTTGTAGCCGTACATAACTGATCAAAGTGTTGGGTGTTAGCTATTTCTTTCAAGTAAAAATTTAGCATTTTCTGTTGCAGTTTTAAGAGGGAAAATATTATGAAAAGAGATAGGAAAATCTTTTTGATGGAAGAGAAGGTAAAAATTCCTGAAAGAATTGAAGTTTATCACAGAGCTCACATTGTATTAGTGCAGAGTTCAGTGGTGCCATTGTCCACACTGAACTCAACTGTCAAAAACAAAGACTCCATTTTGGAAAGTGCATGTAACAGTGGCCCAAATTAAAACAAAACCAATAAGTGTGAGTAGGACTTGCACACTAAGTGTTCCATACAAATTTAATTATGTATACAGTTCATCCATCCTAGGAATCTAGCATCTCGACAATTTCTGCCTGTTATCAATATTGGTAACCGGCAAGGTATCAGTCCTGGGAATCCCAAGACTTTAAAGATAGTTTCCAAGATCATTTTCAGATTTCTTCCCTTAATTGCACCTTGGAACATTGCTTCTGACCACATTTCATGATTCTAGGTCAACTGGAAGTACCCTATAGTTTTTATGAATGAATTTGTGAGTATCAAAATAAGTGACATAAATGGCTGCATGTTTTGACTGGACTGACTAAGAAGCTTAATTCTTTTATACCACCAACAGGACTGTTGAATGGTATGTGGCATAAATGGCCACACCTTTTGATTGAAATCACTTAGTAGCTTAAATTTTTTACTCCACCATCAGACTGCTGATCAGAGTATGTGACATACATCTGAATGTGATACATCAACCCACTCCTGAGAAAATGTGATACATCAGCCCATTCCTGAGAAAAAGGGAATCTTAACAGATGAACAGACAGGTAGATAGAGAACAAATGATTAAAAAAATATTTTTCTCGTGTGATATAAAATTACAAATTAACAATTTTCAGATTTTTTCCGTTTACTTTTACTGTGAATCTCTGCTGCTTTCCAAATTTCATGATTTCAGGTCAATGGAAAGTAACCTACAGGTTTTCGTGAGTGAGGGTTTGTGAGTGTCAAATATGTAGCATACTTGGCCATACTTTTTGATTGCAATCACTTTTGGTACAAAATCTAAAAGGTCAGGTACAGTCAGGGCACTGTGTTCAGCCACCAACAACACTTTCTTCAACACTTTAGCATCAAAAATTGAAAAAAAAAAGGTGAAACACTTAAACTGCATATTTCTGTAGTACACAATAAGTACGAAAACTGCCAAATAAGCACTTTAGCTTCACAAACATTAAATCAACATGGCAACTGCTCATTTTACTACTCTCTCTCTCTCTCTCTCTCTCTCTCTCTCCAAAAACACATCGTTTTTAGTGCAATTTAGTGTGCCTATGCTCAAGGAAATGTTAAATCAAAGGCTAAACATAGTATATATATATATATATATATATATATTTTGCACTTCTGCCTCGACTGACATCTCTACCCAAACTCTTTGTCTTTAAATATGTCTGCTTGTGTCTGTATATGTGTGGATGGATGTGTGTGTGTGTGTGTGTGTGTGTGTGTGTGTGTGTGTGTGTGTGCGCGCGCGCGCGCGCGCGCGCGCGCGCGCGCGAGCGCGCGAGAGTGTAGACCCGTCCCTTTTTCCCCCTAAGGTAAGTCTTTCCGCTCCCGGGACTGGAATGACTCCTTACCCTCTTCCTTAAAACCCACATCCTTTCGTCTTTCCCTCTCCTTCCCTCTTTCCTGATGAGGCAACAGTTTGTTGCGAAAGCTTGGATTTTGTGTGTATGTTTGTGTTCGTTTGTGTGTCTGTCGACCTGCCAGCACTTTCATTTGGTAAGTCACTTCATCTTTGTTTATATATATATATATATATATATATATATATATATATGATGATGTGACTTACCAAACGAAAGCACTGGCAGGTCGATAGACACACAAACAAACACAAACATACACACAAAATTCTAGCTTTCGCAACCAACGGTTGCTTCGTCAGGAAAGAGGGAAGGAGAGGGAAAGACAAAAGGATGTGGGTTTTAAGGGAGAGGGTAAGGAGTCATTCCAATCCCGGGAGCAGAAAGACTTACCTTAGGTGGAAAAAAGGACGGGTATACACTCGCACACACACACACACATATCCATCCGCATATACACAGACACAAGCAGACATTTGTAAAGGCAAAGAGTTTGGGCAGAGATGTCAGTTGGGGCGGAAGTACAGAGGCAAAGATGATGTTGAAAGACAGGTGAGGTATGAGCGGCGGCAAATTGAAATTAGAAATTAGCGGAGATTGAGGCCTGGCGGATAGCGAGAAGAGAGGATATGCTGAAGGGCAAGTTCCCATCTCCGGAGTTCTGACAGGTTGGTGTTAGTGGGAAGTATCCAGATAACCCGGACGGTGTAACACTGTGCCAAGATGTGCTGGCCGTGCACCAAGGCATGTTTAGCCACAGGGTGATCCTCATTACCAACAAACACTGTCTGCCTGTGTCCATTCATGCAAAGGGACCGTTTGTTGCTGGTCATTCCCACATAGAACGCTTCACAGTGTAGGCAGGTCAGTTGGTAAATCACGTGGGTGCTTTCACATGTGGCTCTGCCTTTGATCGTGTACACCTTCCGGGTTACAGGACTGGAATAGGTGGAGGTGGGAGGGTGCATGGGACAGGTTTTACACCGGGGGCGGTTACAGGGGTAGGAGCCAGAGGGTAGGGAAGGTGGTTTGGGGATTTCATAGGGATGAACTAAGAGGTTACGAAGGTTAGGTGGACGGCGGAAAGACACTCTTGGTGGAGTGGGGAGGATTTCATGAAGGATGGATCTCATTTCAGGGCAGGATTTGAGGAAGTCGTATCCCTGCTGGAGAGCCACATTCAGAATCTGATCCAGTCCCGGAAAGTATCCTGTCACAAGTGGGGCACTTTTGGGGTTCTTCTGTGGAAGGTTCCGGGTTTGAGGAGATGAGGAAGTGGCTCTGGTTATTTGCTTCTGTACCAGGTCGGGAGGGTAGTTACGGGATGCAAAAGCTGTTTTCAGGTTGTTGGTGTAATGGTTCAAGGATTCCGGACTGGAGCAGATTCGTTTGCCACGAAGACCTATGCTGTAGGGAAGGGACCGTTTGATGTGGAATGGGTGGCAGTTGTCATAATGGAGGTACTGTTGCTTGTTGGTGGGTTTGATGTGGACGGATGTGTGAAGCTGGCCATTGGACAGGTGGAGGTCAACGTCAAGGAAAGTGGCATGGGATTTAGAGTAGGACCAGGTGAATCTGATGGAACCAAAGGAGTTGAGGTTGGAGAGGAAATTCTGGAGTTCTTCTTCACTGTGAGTCCAGATCATGAAAATGTCATCAATAAATCTGTACCAAACTTTGGGTTGGCAGGCCTGGGTAACCAAGAAGGCTTCCTCTAAGTGACCCATGAATAGGTTGGCGTACGAGGGGGCCATCCTGGTACCCATGGCTGTTCCCTTTAATTGTTGGTATGTCTGGCCTTCAAAAGTGAAGAAGTTGTTGGTTAGGATGAATCTGGCTAAGGTAATGAGGAAAGAGGTTTTAGGTAGGGCGGCAGGTGATCGGCGTGAAAGGAAGTGCTCCATCGCAGCGAGGCCCTGGACATGCGGAATATTTGTGTATAAGGAAGTGGCATCAATGGTTACAAGGATGGTTTCCGGGGGTAACAGACTGGGTAGGGATTCCAGGCGTTCGAGAAAGTGGTTGGTGTCTTTGATGAAGGATGGGAGACTGCATGTAATGGGTTGAAGGTGTTGATCTACGTAGGCAGAGATGCGTTCTGTGGGGGCTTGGTAACCAGCTACAATGGAACGGCTGGGATGATTGGGTTTGTGAATTTTGGGAAGAAGGTAGAAGGTAGGGGTGCGGGGTGTTGGTGGGGTCAGGAGGTTGATGGAGTCAGGTGAAAGGTTTTGTAGGGGGCCTAAGGTTCTGAGGATTCCTTGAAGCTCCGCCTGGACATCAGGAATGGGATTACCTTGGCAAACTTTGTAAGTAGTGTTGTCTGAAAGCTGACGCAGTCCCTCAGCCACATACTCCCGACGATCAAGTACCACAGTCGTGGAACCCTTGTCCACCAGAAGAATGACGATGGATTGGTCAGCCTTCAGATCACGGATAGCCTGGGCTTCAGCAGTGGTGATGTTGGGAGTAGGATTAAGGTTTTTTACGAAGGATTGAGAGGCAAGGCTGGAAGTCAGAAATTCCTGGAAGGTTAGGAGAGGGTGATTTTGAGGAAGAGGAGGTGGGTCCCGCTGTGACGGAGGACGGAACTGTTCCAGGCATGGTTCAATTTGGATAGTGTCTTGGGGAGTTGGATCATTAGGAGTAGGATTAGGATCATTTTTCTTCGTGGCAAAGTGATATTTCCAGCAGATAGTACGGGTGTAGGACAGTAAATCTTTGACGAGGGCTGTTTGGTTAAATCTGGGAGTGGGGCTGAAGGTGAGGCCTTTGGATAGGACAGAGGTTTCGGATTGGGAGAGAGGTTTGGAGGAAAGGTTAACTACTGAATTGGGGTGTTGTGGTTCCAGATTGTGTTGATTTGAATTTTGAGGTTTTGGAGGGAGTGGAGCTGGAAGTGGGAGATTGAGTAGATGGGAGAGACTGGGTTTGTGTGCAATGAGAGGAGGTTGAGGTTTGCTGGAAAGGTTGTGAAGGGTGAGTGAGTTACCTTTCCGGAGGTGGGAAACCAGGAGATTGGATAGTTTTTTAAGGTGGAGGGTGGCATGCTGTTCTAATTTGCGGTTGGCCTGTAGGAGGATGCTCTGAACAACCGGTGTGGATGTGGGAGAGGAAAGATTGAGGACTTTTATTAGGATAGGAGTTGATGGGTGTGTTGATTGGCTGAGTGGATGTGTAGGTGAAGGATTAGGTGGGTGAGGGCAATGGATTGTTCGGTTTGGAACTGGTATAGGGACTGATGGAAAGAAGGGTTGCAGCCAGAGATGGGAACTTTAAGTGTGAGGCCTTTGGGGGTGATGCCAAATGTCAGACAAGCCTGAGAAAATAAAATATGGGACTGTAATCTGGCTAGGGCGAAGGCATGTTTGCGGAGGGAATGTAAATAAAACTTAATGGGGTCGTTGTGGAGGTGTTGTGAGGGTGACATGGTACTAGAAGGTGGAAAGTGGAACACGAGGCTGAAATGAAAATGAAAATAAATATAAAAATAAAAATATATGGAGAGAGATAAAGGTAAAACTAGAAAGCAAATGGAGATCTGGTGTGAAAAAAGGCGAAAAAGGGTTGGTTAGAGCTGGGCTATGTTGATCCTGTGGTGAACTTGTGTAGGTAGATAATGATGTGCATAAAGGTTAGGTGGTTGTGTTGCCGCCAAAACACGTTAAAGGGTGGAGAAACACGGGAAAATTTCGAAAAAACTACATGAGGCTGTATTAAAAGGAGTGGTTTTGTGGTGGCAGATTATGGAAATGAAGCTAACAATTGTCTGATGAAGAAATAATGACGTTAAAACCTGTGGGAAGCGGCTGAAAATGATCGGTGATGTGAGAAAAACGGAAATGGAAATAAAGCAAAAGTTATTAAAACTAGCCGAAAAGGTTGTTTAATAGCTGAAAGGAACTGTTTGTGAACTGGAAACGGTGGATTTTATAGCAGCGGTAGTGTTGAAAGCGGAAAAAAAAATTTTTTGGTTATGGTTTGGAAGTGGGTTACGTATTATTACGTATTATTGAGTATATATCGGCGGGATAAAATTGTATACTGGATTACGGTAAAAAAGGAGAAGGTGAATAGAAAGTGAAACTGCTGGCAAAAACAGAAGGAGGAAATAAGACGACAGAAAAGGCTACGAAATGTAACAGTGACAATAACAATAACAATAACAAACGTGATTGTTGGGTTCAAATTAATGATATGAATACAATAGAGGGAAATATTACACATGGGAAAAATATATCTAAAAAGAAAGATGATGAGACTTTCCAAACAAAAGCGCTGGCAGGTCGATAGACACACAAACAAACACAAACGTACACACAAAATTCTAGCTTTCACAACCAACGGTTGCCTCGTCAGGAAAGAGGGAAGGAGAGGGAAAGACAAAAGGATTTGGGTTTTAAGGGAGAGGGTAAGGAGTCATTCCAATCCCGGGAGCGGAAAGACTTACCTTAGGGGGAAAAAAGGACAGGTATACACTCGCACACACACACATATCGATCCACACGTATAAAGACACAAGCAGACATTTGTAATGCTTGTGTCTGTATATGTGTGGATGGATATGTATGAGTGTGTGTGTGTGTGTGTGTGTGTGTGTGTGTGTGTGTGTGTGTGTGTGTGCGCGCGAGTGTATACCTGTCCTTTTTTCCCCCTAAGGTAAGTCTTTCCACTCCCGGGATTGGAATGACTCCTTACCCTCTCCCTTAAAACCCACATCCTTTCATCTTTCCCTCTCCTTCCCTCTTTCCTGACAAAGCAACCGGGGGTTGCGAAAGCTTGAAATTTTGTGTGTGTGTTTGTGTGTTTTTTTATTGTGCCTGTCTACCAGCGCTTTCCCGTTTGGTGAGTCATGGAATCTTTGAAACATTCCACATGGGGAAAAATATATCTAAAAACAAAGATGATGAGACTTACCAAACAAAAGCGCTGGCAGGTCGATAGACACACACACACAAAAACACAAATATACACACAAAATTCAAGCTTTCGCAACAAACAGTTGCTTCATCAGGAAAGAGGGAAGGAGAGGGAAAGACGAAAGGATGTGGGTTTTAAAGGAGAGGGTAAGGAGTCATTCCAATCCCGGGAGCGGAAAGACTTACCTTAGGGGGAAAAAAGGACGGGTATACACTCCCACACACACACACATATCCATCCACACATATACAGACACAAGCAGAGATATACAGAGGCAAAGAGTTTGGGCAGAGATGTCAGTCGAGGCGGAAGTGCAGAGGCAAAGATGATGTTGAATGACAGGTGAGATATGAGTGGCGGCAACTTGAAATTAGCGGAGATTGAGGCCTGGTGGATAACGAGAAGAGAGGATATACTGAAGGGCAAGTTCCCATCTCCGGAGTTCTGACAGGTTGGTGTTAGTGGGAAGTATCCAGATAACCCGGACGGTATAACACTGTGCCAAGATGTGCTGGCCGTGTACCAAGGCATGTTTAGCCACAGGGTAATCCTCATTACCAACAAACAGTGTCTGCCTGTGTCCATTCATGCGAATGGACAGTTTGTTGCTCATCATTCCCACATAGAATGTGTCACAGTGTAGGCAGGTCAGTTGGTAAATCACGTGGGTGCTGTCACACGTGGCTCTGATGACCAGCAACAAACTGTCCATTTGCATGAATGGACACAGGCAGACAGTGTTTGTTGGTAATGAGGATCACCCTGTGGCTAAACATGCCTTGGTGCACGGCCAGCACATCTTGGCACAGTGTTACACCATCCGGGTTATCCGGATACTTCCCACTAACACCAACCTATCCGAACTCCGGGAACTTGCTCTTCAATATATCCTCTCTTCCCGTTATCCACCAGGCCTCAATCTCCGCTAATTTCAAGTTGCCGCCACTCATATCTCACCTGTCATTCAACATCATCTTTGCCTCTGCACTTCTGCCTCGACTGACGTCTCTGCCCAAATTCTTTGCCTCTGTATATGTCTGCTTGTGTCTGTATATGTGTGGATGGATATGTGTGTGTGTGTGTGCGAGTGTATACCCGTCCTTTTTTCCCCCTAAGGTAAGTCTTTCAGCTCCCGGGATTGGAATGACTCCTTACCCTCGCCCTTAAAATGCCACATCCTTTCGTCTTTTCCTCTCCTTCCCTCTTTCCTGATGAAGCAACTGTTTGTTGCGAAAGCTAGAATTTTGTGTGTATGTTTGTGTTTGTGTTTGTTTGTGTGTCTATCGACGTGCCAGCGCTTTCGTTTGGTGAGTCACATCATCTTTGTTTTTAGATATATTTTTCCCACGTGGAATGTTTCTCTCTATTTTTTATATATTTATTTAATTTTCACAAATTAAATAGAGATTTCTCACCTTTTATGTTTTCCCCCATTTTAAACCATTTTTAATGTCCATTGAAAAGTGCATACATGGGGTTCGAGGGTAACTACGTGTTTAAATATAAAAATGCTATACTTCGAAAGGAAAGAAAAACTGGTGTTACAAAGGGATCCCTACTGAAGGGTGGCTACAACGGATACATAAAATTGTAATAAATCTTGATTTTCTTTGAAGACTGAAAGTTATTCCCATAGGGCTTAAGGATGTCTCATAGAACAGCCACCTGCCCACGAACTTAATTGTGTATGGCATTCACATAAAGTTTTCTTTAACCAGGCAACACAAGTGTCCAGTCAGATGAAGGCAGCTGTGGAGGGCTCTAAAATTGTCACATAAGACTTCAAGAAATGCTCCAAACAGATGATGAAAACATTAGGTTATTAGTGATCAACTGTAGAAGCATTCACATGTGCTAGGGTTTAAATTACAACAGTACAATAGTTTGATAAAATAGAAAATGAGAGCAGTGAGAAATGTATGATAAAGGACAGCCTATGTGGCCAGTATATCCATCAGCAGACAAACTTACATCAACTGGGGACAAAACTAATAAACATGTGAAATAGTTCAATAAACTTAATTATTAAGAGTAAGCTGAAAATTATGAAACTGTTCTACAAACTTTCTCTGAAAAGCATCTACAATGGATAGCTATGTTGCCCACTAATGATACCAACATATTAATTTGTAGGTTACAAACATATTAGGATGTTAACAAACACTGTATGTCTGTTAGCAGACACTTCAAGAGTGAAAACCAGAGAAGGTAGTGATGCTGAAAGTTGTTGTCTGGAGCAAAATCAATGTTCTAACACATCCCAAAGATGTTCCATTAGTTTTAGGCTGGAACTCCAGACAGACCTTCCCATTTCTGGATTATTATTGCCCACAAACTGCATTATGACAGGGTGCATTTTCATGCTGATACAAACGATTATCCTCTCTGAACTGTTCCTCTACTGTACGCAGCGTACAATGGTGTTCATATCCTTCTGGATTTAGTGGTTTTTTTAAGCATAATAAGAGGACCACACACTAACCACAAAATACAAGTCCATACCATAAAACCTCGTTTTCCATACTTCACTGCTGGCACTAACAGGATGGCAAGTAACATTCTCCACTCATTCACTTACCCAAATCCTTTTATCAGATTGCCACAGGGTATAGCATGATTCACCAATGCAAATCACATGTTTCCAGTCATTAACTGTCCAGTGGAGCTGTCCTTTATACCACCTCAAGCATCGACTATAAATACAAGTGACTTGTGAGGAGTTGCTAGACCACAGTATCCCATTCTTTTTAATTCTCTATGCTAAGTCATTGTTCTAGCAGGACTCTTAGTAGCACTTTGGAAACCATGAGTGATACCTTCTACTGATTTTACGCCATTTTTTACAATCACTCTTCACAACGCTCGATGGCCACAGTCTGTCAGTACATGAGGTCTCCCTGGTCTTGATTTAGACATGGTTCTTTCTTCATTTTTCCACTTTACGATTGCATCACCAACAGCCGAACTGGGCAGCTTTAGAACCACTGAAATGTCCCATATGGATTTGTTACTAAGGTGACATCAAATGACTAGTCTATATCTGAAGTCGCAGAGCTCTCCTGACTGACCTATTCTGCTGTTTACAACTTCTCTACTGACACTACAACACTCTCTGTCTTCTATGGTACTTATGGGTTCACCTCTTGTGACATCTAGTAGTCAATTCTGCATTGTGTAGGGTCGTAAGAATACATCTGAACAAATAGTAAAGACTGAATCAGTGATGTGATGCACTTGTGATGTGATGCACTTGTAGCAACAACAATCACCAAGATACAAACTAAAAATCATTTTTGAAAACTGGGTTCACAGAAACTCATGCCACTTTTTAAATATGAATTAGAATCATTCAGTGCAAGGTAAGTAACTTGCAGAGGAACTGTGCTAAAACTGAAGAAAATAGTCAAGCTCCACAAAAATAATGATTAGGATGATACAATTGATAACATATGATCAGTTGTAGGTACAGCAGTCTTCCATTCATTGATAGGATACTAGGAAAATGCAATGACACTAGAAAGGTGACTGCTTACTAAACACTCATGTGACCTATCCTAGAATACTGCTCAAGTGTTTGGGTTCCATACAAAAAATGACTAACAGGGGATATTGAATGCATACAAAGGAGGGTAGCAGAGATTATCAAAAGTTTGTTTGACCTATAGGAGAGTACTGCAGAAATGCCAAAAAAACCTGAACTGCCACACACTTGAAAAAAAAATGTCAACAACTCCAAGAAAGCCTACTTACCAACCTTCAAGTAGTAGTATTAAATGAGGAATCTCAGAATGTACTACAACCCCTATTTATTGCGCCTGAAGACATGATCAAAATTATTACAGCATGCACAGAGGCAATATATAAGCAAGCATTCTTCATTGTGTTTGATATGAGAATGGAACAAGAAGAAAGCTTAATATGAGATACGACCTAGAGTACCCTTTGTTATGATTTTCACAGCAGTTTGCAGAGTATAGATGTATATGTAGGTCCCCTTGATACACGTACTATTATCAGGCAAATTTTGTAGACAAAGCACCTGCTGCTCAGTATGTACAAATCAAAACGTAAAACTTAAAGAGATTAGCAGATGTTGACATAAAGTGGAACTGCACTTGTTACAATGTCCTTATAAGTTATTAGTGGCATAAAAATTATTCTTGCTGTGGCCATTGATGATGATGATGGGATCAAAACTAAACAAATACCGTAAAGCTAAGTTCTGTTTATGAATGCTCCTTCCAGACTAAATACTGAAAAATGCTGCCTATGCATCAATAGTACTGACACTAGAAAACCTTAAATCACTTAACAGAAATCCTACCAGATTTCTTTTGGAATTTACAAGCGAATTACATCACTCTTAACAATATTTTACTGTATCCCCACTGTGTAGAGATCTTTTCTTGGGGAGAGGATTGAGAGGGATAGGACTGAGAGAGAGAGGGAGAGGGTGAAGAGGGATAGGACAGAGAGAGAGAGAGGGAGAGGGTGAAGAGGGATAGGACTGAGAGAGAGAGAGAGGGAGAGGGTGAAGAGGGATAGGACTGAGAGAGAGAGGGAGAGGGTGAAGAGGGATAGGACTGAGAGAGAGAGGGAGAGGGTGAAGAGGGATAGGACTGAGAGAGAGAGGGAGAGGGAGAGGGTGAAGAGGGATAGAACTGAGAGGGAGAGGGTGAAGAGGGATAGGACTGAGAGGGAGAGGGTGAAGAGGGATAGGACTGAGAGGGAGAGGGTGAAGAGGGATAGGACTGAGAGGGAGAGGGTGAAGAGGGATAGGACTGAGAGGGAGAGGGTGAAGAGGGATAGGACTGAGAGGGAGAGGGTGAAGAGGGATAGGACTGAGAGGGTGAGGGTGAGGGTGAACAGGATGGGGAGCGGGAAGGTGAGAAAGCAGAACTAATTCACTCTATGCTATTTGCTCCCATCAATAGCAACCTTCTAGAATATATTTTGAGTTCTAACATAGTGATCTACCCTCAATATAACGAAATTTCTATGTGAATCAGCACTGACCTCAAAAGAATCTATTCTGCGACACCATGTCTGCACTCTCCACACAATATTCGAAAAGGAATGGCTGCAATTAACTGGGGGATTAAATGACCATTTGTAATATTTAGCCAAGGTTGTGACTTGACTGAGAACTACTTGACTGGTAACTGAATCACATCTGAACTGTCATATAATACACACAATGGGAAGAAAAATGCACAGAGGCATGAATAGGATTAATCCAACAGTCTTGGTTGTAGATACAGCAAATGCATAGAGGCATGAAAAGGACTGATCACACAGTCTTACAAGGGGAGGCCACGATGTTTGGAAAACGGATTTACTTCTAACTTCGAACACTTGTAGTACTCCATTGGGACAACAAAATGTGTAAACAGTAGCGCGTACTTCTCAAGTGTTATTGAGAAAATTGAAAGATAATTTCGGCCATCAAATATATACCTGTGCATTATCATTTTCACCATGAAGCGGCAGCAGCTGAGCGGTTAGCGTTCAAGCCCCGTAATCACTGAATCGAGTCCTGTTTGTCAGTTTTTTCCCCCAACACAGTCATATTCTTTATTATTTATATTACAATTGATATAATGGGAAAAATACATGTAATCGGATGAACTTTTATTAAATTTGCAACGTTATTTAGCAGTCTAAAAATTTACTAGTCGATAGTTATGAATATTATGTTATTTGTGATAATAAAAATTTGTAGACTGCCAAATAACATTGTAAATTTAATAAAAGTTCATCCGATTACACGTATTTTTCCCATTATATCAATTGTAATATAAATAAGGATATGACTGTGTTGGGGAAAAAAAAAGCTGACGAATGGGACTCAATCCAGCGATTATGGGGCTTCATCAAATTATCTTGCGATTTTCTATGCTTGACAAGTGCACGCTACTGCTTACACATTTTATTGTCCTAACGGAGTACTACAAGCGTATGAAGTTTGAAGTAAATCAGCGTTCCTCCAAACATTGTGGCCTCCCCTTGTTAGTTGTAGATACAGCAAATAGATGGCTCAGAGAGAGAGAGAGAGAGAGAGAGAGAGAAACTGTGTTAGTTCAGTTTTATTTTACAGGTAGGACAATGTAACTGAAATGCTGCAATATCTGAAATGAAAGGTGCATGGATAATGAACGCCTAAATATATTATGCTAATTTACTTAAAATATTATAAGAACAGGTTTTCCTGGCAATTTTTGTAAATATTCTTAAACTTCCTGTATATGGTGGACAATTTCTCATATAGAGGACCCAAACAATCATTCCTTCTGCACTCCACCCGTGAATGGCAGAGGGCATTTTCTTTACCATATTAAGGCTTCCTCCACTTACAAACATGTCACAGTTAACATGCAGATTACTATAAAGGGCACAAAAGTCATGGGAAAAAACATAGCACACCACTAAAGATTAAGTCCATACTCAATCTTTTAAGGCATGTTTCTCACTGAGGTGATGTGGTATGTGGTACAACACATTGTAATAAAGGTCGTGCAATGCAATGCTCATCTGTTCAGCACTTGTGTTCACACGGAAGTGATATGACAAGCAGCAAGACTACAGTCATTTTTAAATCGACACCAACCTGTGAATTAATAGTCATTTCCCATGCATCAATCACAATGAAATTTTATCTAGCCTTCAAAATAACAATAGTTAACTTCTGTATGTTTCAGTACTGTATCTGACATAATTTTGGAGATATTCAAAATTAAGTAACTTTTATAACTTCCCATTAAAAGGAATGTCTGGACATGTTAATATGTTTTTGTAAATAGATAAAAGGATACATCACAAATAATGGATATAGTTCAACTGCAATATCTCATAAATAAGATCTCTCAACACAAATGCAAATTCTATTGTATGAGTCCAGACAGATTGTACTTTTTGGAGCAACTACTTTCAGCTACTTTTGACAAAGCAAGTCACAAACTTGTAACTTACTACTTCTCCTGCTGAGAAGCTACTCATTACAATACGTAAGTTTGTGCAAGTGTTTGAGTGATATTAAAAATGCCGCTATGAAACATTTATTCTTGTAAGACCACATTTGTGCTACTTTATTTAATGTGGATACAATAATAACAGCAACAACAGTTACATGTTGAAAAGCTACAACTATTAAATAACTTAATGAAATTCAGCTAGAGGTGTATTCATAAAAAAATGTTGCCAGATTTGAAGTGAGATCATATTCGAACAGTCATCCTGCATGAACAACATGCTGATTACACACAGCACAGAAAGAAATAGCAGGTGAAGATGTATTCCCAGTCTGTAAGCACACATGCATGTTAATGTTTCGGCTTGTATCAGCAGTAGACTAAAAAGAGAAACACGAGTCAGCTCCACATAGTAGGCGGCAATAGCTTCGCATGTGGTGCATTGTTGCCAACTTCGCTACAGACAACCTACAACATGTATCCTGTATTTACTCAAGACTGGAAAGAAATTTCGATGTGTTAGCTACACCTCATACGCAGAAATCTGTGACCTAAAATGCACCAAATATAAACTGGCCAGTGATTACATTCTTTATTGCAAACTTTTCAAAATGTACTCAGTGAATTACTCATTTCAAAGTACTGCAAAAACTATGGACAATAGGGAAAAGAAAACCAGTTCATTAACATGAGGTAAAAAAAAAAAAAAAAAAAAAAAAAAAAAAAAAAAAAAAAAATTAAAAAAAAAGATTTTTTTAACAATCAGTTTCCTTGGAACTGCATTAAAAATACTGCATAGTGGAGAACACACACAAACCTAATAAACTGTGGTTTTTAACTTCTTATGCAAAAAGTAAAAGCTTTACTGAAAAACCACGTGTAGAGACAGTTGTACCTCGGCTTCATTTACATACAACAACATTTTACAGGCCACATCATACAACTTTAAATTTAGTTCTCCCCTTCCCTCCCTGCATGTCAAACAACAATGTACTGTGGAGCAACCAGCACTCTGTGTTGTGCCAGACACGTGCTGGTGTTGTATTGCTGTCTTTCCAGTGTGAACCAGTAAGTCACTTCAACTACATTTCTGTGTGTTCCATCAATGCAGGCTGCTTCTAAGTCATCACCTCAGTGGGAATTGTGTCTAACCAATTTCCAGTCCTTCCTTTCATTTCTTTTCAATCTGCCACAAGAGGGCAGTCTACATGCCCTACAAACTCTCCTAAGTTTGGCCACAATGGTCTTTATTTGAAGTCTACCATGCCAGTACCTATGTGCAATGGGTACTGAAGTGTATTATTTAATACTAAATGAACTTCAGAATACATGCAGGCAATTCATACATTTGTGTACAGATGTATATGAAATTTGATTTGGACATTATCTGCAGTTCCCCAATGAGGCCCTAATCAGCTGACTGAGTAAGACTTAGAGATTTCTGTCTAATTAGTGCAACCATGCAACCAAATAAAAGAACAATAACTTCACTTAAGAACTCCATACAGTTTGTGGGCTTGAATTACAAGATATTATTCATGCAAACCATATATAAAATATACACTTTGTGCAATAACATAATTCAGAGATTCTTTTCTTGTGGGATATTTGACTTCATTTGATACTTGAGCCACAAGATGTTCTACCTATTAAAACATTAGTATAACTTCCTTTTGTGAGGAATAAGTTATTATTTTCTGATTTGATTTTCTCATTACACAGGCAAAGAAATGTGAAACCAATGAAATCTGTGGATATGCACGGGCTGATATGCACTCAATATATTACCAATGTTCCTGTCCTGCTGGAAACCTCTGCTTATTTGTGGATTACAACACCTACAATGTGACTGAACTATTCTATAGTGGAGCAGCATATCAAGCTCTATGCACTCCTTTTCCAAACAACTTATAAGATATTCATATAATGTTCTTCATAAATGAGTGTATAAGTTTAAACTTCAAATTTACTATGGTTTAATTTTGTACGGGAAATTATAGACTATTTTCATATTGTCTCACTTCTCATTTTTGTATATCTACAAAATCAATTAACAGAAAATACCCTAATTAAGGAATTATTAAGTACTCTGTGATACTAACACAAAGTACAGAACACCCAAATTTAATTGAAATCATTTCAGAAGAATAAGAGTAATGTTACATGTAAATAGTGGTGCAGAAAAGATTGTAGACATAAGAAATTCTTCAGTTACCTTCACAAAAATACTGAATGATTTCTATCAGCTAATCCGATTGCAGAAGAAATGTTGTACCAACAACTAACTACTACTACTTCTACTGTTGCTGCTAAAGCACAGACATGCACGAACATGAATGTGCCCTGACACACACACACACACACACACACACACACACACACACACACACACACACACACACATTTTCTTTGCATGGTGGTTGTTGTCTGCTCCTACATAGTTATTTTCAGGTATAAACACTCTCTCCTTTTCATAATCTTATTTTACATTAATTTGATACAGGCTTGAAGCTGATTTTACACTCTACCTCATGCTATCAAAGATTTCAGAACTGTGAAACAAAACATCACATACATCAAAGTCAGACAAAAACATATACTTGTACAGGCATATAAAAAAAATTAAATATATGGGAAAGTATAGTGTTCAGAAACAATGAAATTTTGGTGTGCCTTACAGGATAAACTGAGAAGTTGCTTGGAGTTGAACTGTGATACATTTTCTTCCTGTGATTTGCCTTGCCTTAGCCTCTGATGAACTTATCCATTTCCAGGTTTATGATGTGACATTTATTTCATGTGTGTACAAAATTTTGTGTAGAGATAAATACTGAAGCTATCTACAATATAAATCTTTCTTATAAGCTACGGGCCATTCAGGAAAGTACAAAAAAATGAAAGAATAAATCAGACACCTGAAGCAAAAAGAAACACAAGGGCCAGGATTCGAATTCAGCTGCAAAAAATAGGTAACGAGACTGCATAATATTTAATTTTATAACTGAAAGAAAGAGCTTAGATTCGAACAACTGACCTAAATTAGACATAAGTGAAAGAAAGAAAATGAGGAACTTAATAAAAGAAAAAAGAAGGCAAATAAAATAAAGAGAGAAGAAGAAAATGGTAAAATGTAATACCTCCCATGGCTGAAGGAACTGAGAACAAAATTTTTTGAGGGGTACAAAAGGAACTAGGATAAAAATTGAAGATTTGATGGATGCAATAGCCTTATGTCACTGGAGAGTTAGTTCCTATCAGTGGACAACAGTAGAGTGTAGAGCCAATGCAACGAATCAAGTATAAAACAAACACTCACATCTCTACTGTAATATTCTGCATAACCAAACATTTGAAAATGCAAGATGGCCTCGGTAGCCCAAAGACTGTGATTGTGTGTGTGAGTTGTGATTGTGAGCATGTGTATATTGTCTAATTCCAATGAAGGCATTTTTGGCCGAAAGTGTACTTGCTGACATTCTTTTTGTTGTGCCCATCTGGGACTGAGCATCTCCACTACATGGTGAGTAGCAAAAATCCTTTTATAATACTGTTATATTCCGCAGCAAATTTAGAAAAATTATTAATTAATTTACTAGCTTCAAGCAGTTATCTGCAACTCTGTGTTCTTTAAATCTTTGTCTTAGTAAGGTATTGCCCATAAACTGTAGATAACGTGACAGATTGCTCAAGTTTTGGTAGTGTCATTAATGTTAGCCTTCTTTGCATATTTTAAGTAATTCATGACATAAGGAATACCACTATGGGACAACTGGACATGAACATCAATTGCAAAAAAGAATGTAATTATAATATATGCCATTTAAGCAAATGGGAAACAGACTCACAATATTTAATCTGATCATAATAGTAAGACAGTGACATTATAAATTCAACACGAATTAAAACTGACTTCTGCCATTTGAGATTTGACACTGCAGAGAAGCAAGTAAATTATTATGAGAGAGATTTCCGAGCCATTATTTACCTTCACAACACAAAATGTGTAGTACTGACATCACAAACCTATGAAAGTAAAGGCAGCATTAATATCTTGCTTTCAGAATTTATACTTCCTTCCTTATGGAGTTGGAGAAGCTTAAAAATGAAGACCTGGTAACTCAGATCCCAGGATGAGAGGAACCCTTAGGTAGTGATGAAGAGGGAAGGGCAAAGATCCTCATCTACGCTTATCACTACAAGTGGGTTTCTCTCATGTAGGGGTATGTGTGGCCTGTCCTTCCTTTGTACTGTTCCCAATGTATCCCTTCTCCTCCCTGAAGACAACACTATTAGTTCTGAAAACTAGATGGTGTTAGTTTTATGTGCATCTGCTAGTAGTTTTATACATTTTGTTGCCTCAAAGCAAACAATGACCAACAATTCCCTCTCATAATTCATTAGTTTACTTGGTCAAATTTTACTTTGATACAAACAAGTAAATCAAAGATCTTATCACCAAGTGGCAGCAGAACACACACGTAAAAGACTGTTGTGACTGGCAAGCTTTCACTGCCAGTGGATCCTTCAGGCAGAAGGTTGAAGGGGAAGGAAGAAGGGTGAAGGAAAAGGACTAGAGAGGTCTAGGAAAAGGGGTAGATTTTGGGAAAGTCGCCCAGAACTGCGGGTCATGGGAAACTTACCATACGGGATGAGAAGGAAAGACTGATTGTTGGGGACTGCATTGGATGAGATTTGAAAACCTGAGAGCTTAAAGGTGGAAGACAGGATAATATGCAAGACAGAGATTACCACTAAAACATCATGTACAAGTTAATAAGCGTAGGAAGCTAAGTGCATTGAACATAACAAGAGGTGGGAGGGGGCAGTGAAAAATATATGAGAAAGACAATGAAAGATGTAGGAAACTAAAATGGAGTGAAGCAAAGAGCAGTTACAGTGAAGAATAGCTGAGACGGAAGAAATTAACGTAAATTAAGGCCAGGTGGGTAGCAAAACCAAGGACATGTTGTAGTGGTAGTTCCCACCTGGGAAACTGGTGTCTGGGGGAAGAATCCAGGTGGCACTTGTGGTGAAACAGGGGCCAAGGTCATTGTCCTTCCCATCTATTTTTCACTGCCCCCCCCTGTCTCTGTTATCCCAGATCATGTAAGAAACAGATTGCCCGATCGCTTGGTCTAGCGGGCAACCCTTGTCAGGGAATGGCCACCACACAGCGACAGCGTCACACCCTTACTTGTGGCACCAATCACTAGATGGCACTCTGTTCTGTGAAATATGTGGCAACATCGTCCGAACGCATGCAGCTTTTCACCGTTTGGCATCTGAGAAGTACAGCTATTTCTGACATACCGGTGGTACTGGATCGAGTCGTATTGCCAAGTGCCTGCGAATATATCAACTGTGGAAGGAGTAGACGAACAAATCCTGAACTAAAAAGTTCAAATTTCCCGCCAAAGATAAAGAAAGGTTACGGAAGTGGATTTTAAATTCAGGTAAATCAGTGAGTTAGTTACGAGTAAGAACTAATAAAGAGCCCTAACCATTCGATCCTATCTAAATTTTGTCGACCTTATATTCTGATATAACGTGGCACCCCTTCCTTTATTTATTTTTTTTTTTTTTTTAAGATATCGTTGTTAAGCGCATACATGAAATTATATTCAGTTACAACTAACAGTAATCAAATGCAAAATGTGATTATACTTAAGAACGCTTACAGAAATACTTAGAAATAAATCAAAATCTGTTTCTTAAACTTATTTACAGTCTCAATGTAAAAAATATATTGCCATTATAACTCACATAATCCCTATACATACTCTATGCAACATAAATAATTCTGTCGGTAATGTCAGGACGCGAAACCCACTGCTCGGTGCAGTTTGTCAGAAAATCAACTGATTATATTTCAAAGACGTTGAGAAGATTTTGAAAGCTTTATAGTGTTAACCTGCACGTGGAGATCTTTTTTACCACCATAATCAGTATCAGAAGAGCTGTATAACAAAGAGGAAATAGAAGACATGGAAGGCGAGTGTAAAACCTATGTGACTGCAATACAGTCTTCATTTCAACAGTAACTCGCGAGAAATGTTTGTGTGTTACTTTTCATTTATTTCATTTCGCATATGATTGTGAGAAGTATCCCTACAACAGAAATAAACTTGGTTTGTAGAATTACTGGAGCTAATCTACATTCTTCGATTGAAAACTCGGGAAAAACCACAGTCGATCATGAGCTACAGTCAGCTGTGTGATGAATGCATTTCACGCGCAGCGCTCTAGCCGAACACAAATCAGCCTAATTCACGTCACCGAAGACACAGCGTTGCCAATTCCGTGACATGGACAGGTCAGTTAGCATTGTAGCGTCGCCTCAGACATCTGTTGACCGATGGGAAAACTATTTTTACAGTTGCCTGTCCCGTCGTAAGGACGGTCAATCTGTTTCTTACGTGATCTGGGCTGTTATGCACAATGCACTTAACTTCCTATGCTTATTAACTCGTACATGATGTTTTAGTAGTAATCTCTGTCTTGCATATTATCCTGTCTTGCACCTTTAAGCTCTCACGTTTTCAAATCTGTTCATCCGATGCAGTCCCCAACAATCAGTCTTCCCTTCTCATCCCGTATGGTAAGTCTCCACTGACCCGCAGTTCTGGGTGACTTTCCCAAAATCTACCCCTTTTCCTAGACCTCTCTAGTCCTTTTCCTTCACCCTTCTTCCTTCCCCTTCAACCTTCTGCCTGAAGAAGGATCCACTGGCAGTGAAAGCTTGCCAGTCACAACAGTCTTTTACGTGTGTGTTCTGCTGCCACTTGGTGATTAGATCTTTGATTTACTTGTTTGTATCAAAGTAAAATTTGACCAATAAAACTAATGAATTATGAGAGGGAATTGTTGGTCATTGTTTGCTTTGAGGCAACAAAATGTATAAAACTGATAGTAGATGCACATAAAACTGACACTCTAGTTTTCAAACTAATAGTGTCTTCTTCAGGCCAGTCACAATAGTCTTATGTGTGTGTTCTTCCGCCACTCAATGAGTATATTTTTATCTATATAATTACATAATTTTATCAATAACTGATTGTTTTTGTTGTTAAACAAGTAAATATTTGAGCACAAGTTGTATGAATTAAAGCTAAAATAGAAAATAAAAATCACTTTAAATACACATTAAGTATATCTGTGTTAGGAAATTATTTCTACGCTGTAATTCAACTTCTGGAAAGATAAAAAATGTGCTTTTTTTAAACACATTACAAACTACTACTCTATCATGCCAACTAAGATCTTTGTAACAACTTCGGCTGAATAAAAATACTCAGTTGTGAAGTATGGTAAATGCCTTCTTCAACACAGAAGGTCTTTGATGGGAATATAATACAGAAATCATAGGCACATAGTACACCAAATGGTATGTACAGCATAGCTGAAAAATTCATCCTCTTTTTCTAAGCTATCAAATTCTCCACTCTGAAGTACAGCACACGATTTCTACATTACAAGACCACTTCTACTTACTACCTACATCTAAATCCACACCTACATCAATTCTTTGCAGTTCACCTTACGGTACCTAGCAGAGGGTACCCTGTACCACTACTAGCCATTTCCTTTCCTGTTCGACTCACAAATACAACAAGGGAAAGATGACTATCTATATGCCTCCGTATGAGCCCTAAATGAGCCATAATTTCTCATATCTTATCTTCATGATCCTTACAAGCAATGTATGTTGGAGGCAACAGAATTGTCCTGCAGTCAACTTCAAATGCCGGTATTTTCTTAATAGTGTTCCTCAACTATTCAACAACTGCACTAATTTTCTGGTAAGTAGCAGGATGGGAGTGATGTGTCAAGCTCTCTACAAATTAAATCTCACTCCACAAGAATTAGTAAAATGCCATTCTAAAAGGAATACTGTGTGTGTGTGTGTGTGTGTGTGTGTGTGTGTGCGCGCGCGCGCGCGCAAGAGAGAGAGAGAGAGAGAGAGAGAGAGAGAGAGAGAGAGAGGAGGGGGGGGGGACTTTCATCTTACATCATTAGCAGTTCTATGCCACTATTTTGTGATGACTGTGTTATACAAAAATTCAAATGTAGTGCCAATCACTGTGCAACCAAATATTTGAATCATCTTTTACTGCATGTCTGTTCCATAAAATAAAACCTAAGAACCCAATACAGCATTTTTCAAAAACTTGAAAATACTTAACTTCTCATAGATCCTGAATTAGTCACATAGAAGGATTGATCTGCAAGGTGAATGGAGATTTTCACACAAGGAATTTCTTTGGAGACTTGATAATTTGTTATCGACAATAACCATTCTCAATGAAAGTCATTTACTGACTGATTAATGGTTCTACGTAACTAACATGATGTACGTAGTGCTTATGTCAAATTTCTGATCACTCTTTACATGGTTCACCAACCGAGGTGGTATAATGGTTAAGGCACTGAATATTATTTCCAGAGAAGGGTATTCAGACACAAGACCAGTTATTCATGGTTTCCAAACGATTCCCTAAACTATCCAATGCAGATGCCATTTTCTATGCCATTCACTTCCTTCCTCTTAACCTCTTAATTTTTTGGTTAATGATTGGATCTAAATGTTTCAAATGTGTAGATGTACTTCTTTCTTGGTGTCACTGTCAGGCACACTTCCACAACTCCTAATAAAAACAAATTTTTTATCTACAACCAACAGTCTGATATTTGTACCAAGGTCCTGTTGAAGAGAAATTTTCTTGATCAGGTATTTTATGCACCTGCTGTGCTACCTTTGTTATGCATGTGTGTTATCTCTCTCTTCTTTAGTCTCTTAGAACTTATTTACAATGTACTGTGCACCTGATATTTGGATCAACATGTGTTAGAGAATTAGTGATTTTGACCATTAAATTTAATTATACAGTTATCGAATGCTGACCATTCATCTCCAGTGAAAATAAGAAAGAAAATAGTGCAGCTGAAGCTGAATGAAAAGGACTTTAAATTATATTTCAAGTAAAAACATTTATGTGTAAAAATCTGCATTTGTAAACAAATGATGTTTGAAAATTAACTAATCTAAAAGATACAGAACCACAAATTGCTGGAGAAACAAAATGGTTTAGCAGCCAAATATGACCAACAGATTCACAAGAGTCATAAATAGGGTATTATTCAGCTAAAGGTATGTTTCCCAAAACAGAAGTTCACGTGTTGTCCTACATTTTTCCCTTATTCATCATGGAAGGTTAAATGTGGAGTTTCAGTGTAGTGATTAAAATACAATGGAACAGAACAGTATGATGAAGACAACAGTGAACATGCTACATCTGATTTGCTGTACTGGCACTGCAGATATTCAATATCAAAAGACGAAGCAACCACATTTTCCAGATCTTTGCCATGAGCCTTTCCATTCCTCTGCACTTTAATCACTTGACTGAAATTCCACATTTGCAATTTGACAACAATAAGGGATGAACATATGACAACACAGCAATTTCTATTTTGAGAAATGTGGCTGTAAGTACTGCAAATTTTGACATACAGTTTAACTTTTTTTCAAGATAAAATACCTCATTTATGACTTTTGTGAAGCTGTTGGCCATAACTGTCTGTTACTCTGTATTGTATCTTCAGTGATTTGTGATTCTGTAGTCTTTAGATTAGCTAACCTGCAATCATTGATTGTGCACAAATGCAGAGTTTTACAGATAAATGATCTTCACAGGTCGTAGAACAGTAACACCTCATTTTAAAATTATTTTTATTCAGTTTTAGCCATTCAAGCTGTGGTACTTTCCCTGTTAGTCTCAGAATGAAGATGGCACCAAGAGTGACTGAAAAAAATTTAAAAGATTGCACAAGCCATATAGAACACTCATGCTCAGACGAGTTGTTAAAAAATCATGAAGAAACACTATCTTGCAATTTCATTTAACAATAGATACTTAACAAAGGCAAGATCCTTTTGTTAAGATTGATTAAATTTGCAACACCTGGCACCGATGTACCAAAAATTACAAAAATTACCTGGGTTGATTGAGCTGAAACCCCCCGAACAATAGGAATCAGCTCCTCTTGGAAACGATCAGGCCATAAAATGCGTGTCACCAGGCCGAAGTGCAAAGCTTCACTGGCTGTTATTCTGCGACACCCAAACAGCAGCTCACTTGTCTGAAAAAATTTATGAGATAGCATTGGAAACTGGATTCCTGCCCTTAGAAACTGTGTGTGTGTGTGTGTGTGTGTGTGTGTGTGTGTGTGGTGGGGGGGATACGAGATCGGTATCAGTGTTGCTGCATGATAAAATTGAAACAATAGAAAGTCAAGGTTGGAATAACAACAACATTATGAGGACAGATTGCTACTCACCATAAAGATGACACACTGAGTTGCAGACATTCACGATGAAAAGACTGTTTACATGTAAGCTTTCGGCCAAAGCAATCTTCAGAAAAGAGAAACACATTCACATTCATACAAGCAAGCACACCTCATACACACCACCACTACCTCTGGGCACTTCGGCCAGACTGCAGCAAACACACATTGAATGTGAGCAACAATCCAGGGCAGGGAGAAGAAAGGGGAAGCATAGCAGGGTACGAGTGGGGAAAGAGGAACCAGTGCTGCCTGGTGAAGCTTGCAGGAGGGACTAGAGGCAGCATACAGGGCTGCCAGATGCAGTGTCAGGAGGCTTTGGGGAAGGGAGAGGAAGGGGAAAACATAGGGAGCAGAAAGGATAGGAGCAGAGACAGGGAAAAGACCACTTAATGCACTGGCACAGAGCAGCACACAATGTGGGAGTGAGGAGGTGACTTGTGAGGAGGTGACTGGACAGAGGGGGCAGGAACAGTTGAGTGGAGGTGTCATAGACTGAGGCCAGGAAGATTATGGGAGTGGAGAATGGATCTGCAAAGTTCAGAAAAACTGGTAGTGGATTGGAGAGTCCAGATGGCCCAGGTTGTGAATCAGCCCTTGAAATCTATTATGTTATGTACACCTGTTTGTTTTGGCATAGTTTGCTTCACTTTGCTCTTGGTCACAGTTTGGTGGTGCCCATTCATCCTGTATGGTGCCCAGGTGGTTAACAGTCATACCAAAATAAAAAAGCTGTGCAATGATTGTAGTAGAGCTAGTATATGACATGGATGCTTTCACAGGCTGCCAAACCTCTGGTGGGGTAGGATAAGCCTTGATAGGACTGGATGACGAAGTGTTGAGTGGGTAGATTGGGCAGGTCTTGCGCCTGGGTCTTCTACAGAGATATGGTGGTGTAGGGATGGACTAGGATATTGTGGTGGTTAAGTGGGCAATGGAACACCACTTTAGGAAGGGTGGGAAAGATCTTGGGATGTATGTCCCTAATTTCAGGGCATGATGATAAATAGTCAAAGCCCTGAAGGATGTGGTAGTTGTTCCAGCCCACGGTAGCATCGGGTGGTGATGGGGTCATTCCTCTGTAGCTGGTTCTTGGGGGTGGTGGGAGGATTGTAGTTTGGAAATATGGCATGGGGAATCTGTCTGTGGGCTGGGTCTCAGGGATAGTGTCTGTCTTTGAAGGCTTTTCGAGATTTGCATTCCCATGTGGCAATCCTGTAAGGGGCGGATTTTTTTGTGTGGAGGGGATAACAGCTGTCGAAATGCAGGTACTGTTGGCGGTTGGTGGGTTTAATGTGGACAGAGGTATGGATGGAGCCATCAGAGAAGAGGTGGTCGATGTCCAGGAAGGTTGAACGCTCGATTGAGCAGGCCCAAATGAACTGTATGGGAGAGAAGTGTTGTGGTTCTGAAGGAATGAAGACAGGATGTCCTGGCCCTGGATCAAGATCATGAAGATATCATCAATGAACCTGAACCAGACCAGGGGTTTGTGTTGTGGGAGACTTCCTCTAGACGGCCCATAGACAATCTGGCGTAAGAAGGTGCCATGGCTGTGTCTTAGATTCGTTTGTATATCTTCCCTCCAAAGGATAAGTAATTGTTTGTTAGAATAAAGTTAATGAGGTGTATGAGGAATGAGTTAGTGGGTTTGGAGTCTGAAGGATGTTGGGAGAGGTTCAACAGCAGTAAGACCATCATCATGAGGGATGTTGGTGCACAAGGAAGAGGTGTCAACAGTGAAGAAGTGTTGTCAACCGTGATTAGTAGGGATACAGGAGGTAAATGGGTGGGCATGATGAAGAATCAGTGAAGGAAGTGGTTGGTATCTTTAATGTGGGAGGCTAGATTTTGGGCCATGCGTCTTGTCAACAGGACGTGTGTGTTCTGCTGCCACTTAGTGAGTAGATTTTTTTATCTATTTAATTACATTATATTGTCAAAAACTGAGTGCATGTATACAGTAATAGACTAAACATTGCCGAGAACCTTCTCTACAATGTTGGGAAAAGCTTTTATTTTACTAGGTCAGCACCGTCATTGTGAAGGGACAAACATTATTATTCTGCTATTCAGTAATAAATTTCAAGAGAAGAAAATTTTTACACTTCTGCAGAAAAGTGACCAGTCACTCACTACTAACAGACTAAGTATGAAAATAATCTTAAAGTGAGTTAACTGTTACTTACCAAACAATTTCCAAACATGTATTGGAATGTCATTGTGGCTCCACCCTCAGGTACTTGTCCAAGTTTAGCATATGGTGTGTAGAATGTTGCTTTATCACTTGCAATCACCATGTCGAAAAAAGGTAGCATTGTTACACCTAAACCAACTGCTGCACCATTAACACCTGCTATAAGAGGTTTGTTGAAATGTGCTAGTGTTCTAATAAAATCCCTGAAAATTAAAATTCAGTTTTGTAGTCAATGCAGAGAAAATAAGAAAATCTATTACAATGATTACAATCTACAATAGTCTTATTCGGTGTTATTAAAGTACACAGAAATACATAAGGCCAACACACTCAAGGCCAAGTCAATTAAATGCTATTTGTTTCATCACACTACAGTGGAACTTCTATTTTACATTTTCCGATTTTACATTTTTTGCAATTCTACATCATAAATTCGCAGCCCTTACGAAAAATCCATAAGATCAATGCTAAAAATTCCCCGATTTTACGTTTCTTCCTAGTAATGTTCATCTCAATTCGAAGTTCTTACTTGACGCCTCACTTTACTTGATCCCGTTTTCTTCCTACTGACAAAAGACCGACAGTTTGCTCCACAGGTGGTGGTGGAGTTGAGGGAATATTTTAGGTCACTGCAGAGAGGGAACACGTGAGAGAGGAAATGCTGATGTAATCCACAATTGGTATTGCCAACACAACTTGCAATATTTTGCTTCACCATGCAATTAGGATACATCTACTGCTAGATTGCAGCAGCAATGGAAAAACAAGGCAGTTGGCACAAAGTTTTCCAGAGCACGAAGTGTTGCATACCCAGCCAAAGCGTGACGAAGGGGACCAGCTGTCATCTTTCCTTGCGCCAGTCTGATCTTTTGGCACATATTTCCAATTTACTGTATTCAGCAACAATATAAATCGTCATCCTTTTAAATTCAAAAATTGAGTTTCAAAGAACATGCTTGGTCATAATCAAGGAAACATCGAGCATTTTCGGCTAGTGAGCTTTTATTGGCTGGCGACTTGTTAAGTCACCCAACAGCCAGAGCAGGCATCACACCACACTAACGTAAAATGAGCTTGCCTGCTGGATGTGTGCAGAAAGGTAGTGGCCCTTTAATGATGAGAGTGCAGACGGTAGCGAAGGCATTCTGTGAAGTGCTGAAAATTCACTTTTTGTGCACATGATTGCTATGGCGGAGAAGCACATTTTGAAAACTTCTGTGTTCAAATCTGATACAACAGTCAAGATTAGGTATTTTGTGTATGGTAAATTTATTAATAGTGCATAACAAGCTTTCATTCTGACAGCGTGTTAATTCTGTAAATATTAGCTGCTCCAGTTTACCGCATTGTATACATCTATTTCGACAGTCTCCTGACAAATGATCAGGGTAGTAAGCATTCTATTCAAACATTTTATGTTTTTATGTTATACTATCTGACATGTTCCACATCCACGAGAATAATCTCATTTCTTGGGTCTATGGAACAAAAACTGAATCTAATCTAATTTAATCTCTACAGTTGCAAGAATTACATAGACTACTCACATATGTACTTTGCACCACACACTGTAGACAGTAAAGATTGGCAACACTGAGAGCATGAAGTAAAACTCCAGTGCTGAGCTGTCTTCCAAATTTACACTTTACACATTGTGCAGAAATTCACCGAGCTGACTTCTAATAAGCTTGTAACGTCAATTTGGGAAGTAAACTCAATTTTTTTCACGTCTCTGTTTCTCTCGCCAAGCCTAAAATAACATTTTGACGGTGGCAAGTACCTAAAGTGCTGCTCATAAGAGAAGCATTAAACAATAACAGGAATGGTGACTAATTTTGTCACTAAGCAGATGTCTGCATTTATGCTTAGCTGCTGCAATATTTTTGTTTTAATTCATGATGTTCATCAATATTTGCTAATTCTGGATGAGCACAAGAGAGAGATCTCTCAAAAATGCGTGTTTTGGTTTATAATCTATGGTCATAGCATGTCAGAAAATAGCTCGATTACCTTGTACCCAGATACCAATCTCAGTTTTTTGACGAGTTTTTACTTGCTGTTACACTCTAATGAAATTCATTATCACAAATTATTGTATAAACATGGTAATGTACTCTTAATTTCCTTCACTTATACAGATTTTATACAATATATTGGAGATGACTGCGATTTTTAATCATATATGCCAATTACATGTGTTTTTGCTCAGATTTTGGGAGGTTTTAACATTTTCCTCAATTTTGCATTTTCCTCAGTTTTGTGGTTTTTAAGTCTGGACCGAACAAAAACGTAAAATAGGGGTTCCACTGTATTACTACATTATATAACCAAAAGTATTTGGACACCATCTGACAAGACTGTATGGCATCTATTACATGGAACATGCAGACTACACTTGCATTCACAAGGAATTAAGACTATGGCATATTTAGGCTGCCAATATCAGCAACTAGTTACATTATCTGATAAGAACCATTAGCTAAAAATACAGGCCTTTTATTTATAAAAACACACTAAGATTAATATTTTCTGAAAAGCGATACAGACAAAAGATGTAAAAAGATAGATGACAATTTACAATTCCATTCTGCAAGTGTGAAAAAATGTCTGTTTTATTTCTTCCTGTCAACAGTTTTGCCAGTCAATCTGCATTACTCCAACAGGACACCATATTTAAGAAGATAAGACAATATAAATTCTCTCTCTCTCTCTCTCTCTCTCTCTCTCTCTCTCTCACACACACACACACACACACACACACACACACACACATACACCAAAAAAAATCTGGCACAAGAAAAGCAAGCTTTTGTTCCATGGTGAAGCAGCTGACTCTAACCTATACATAACCAATAAGTCATAGGCACTATGTTACACAGTTTACAGTATGGAGAGAGACTATAGTACAGGGCTATTACAAATGATTGAAGCGATTTCATAAATTCACTGTAGCTCCATTCATTGACATATGGTCACGACACACTACAGATACGTAGAAAAACTCATAAAGTTTTGTTCGGCTGAAGCCGCACCTCAGGTTTCTGCCACCAGAGCGCTCGAGAGCGCAGTGAGACAAAATGGCGACAGGAGCCAAGAAAGCGTATGTCGTGCTTGAAATGCACTCACATCAGTCAGTCATAACAGTGCAACGACACTTCAGGACGAAGTTCAACAAAGATCCACCAACTGCTAACTCCATTCGGCGATGGTATGCGCAGTTTAAAGCTTCTGGATGCCTCTGTAAGGGGAAATCAACGGGTCGGCCTGCAGTGAGCGAAGAAACGGTTGAACGCGTGCGGGCAAGTTTCACGCGTAGCCCGCGGAAGTCGACGAATAAAGCAAGCAGGGAGCTAAACGTACCACAGCCGACGGTTTGGAAAATCTTACGGAAAAGACTAAAGCAGAAGCCTTACCGTTTACAATTGCTACAAGCCCTGACACCCGATGACAAAGTCAAAAGCTTTGAATTTTCGGCGCGGTTGCAACAGCTCATGGAAGAGGATGCGTTCAGTGCGAAACTTGTTTTCAGTGATGATGAAGCAACATTTTTTCTTAATGGTGAAGTGAACAGACACAATGTGCGAATCTGGGCAGCAGAGAATCCTCACACATTCGTGCAGCAAATTCGCAATTCACCAAAAGTTAATGTGTTTTGTGCAATCTCACGGTTTAAAATTTACGGCCCCTTTTACTTCTGCGAAAAAAACTTTACAGGACACGTGCATCTGGACATGCTGGAAAATTGGCTCATGCCACAACTGGAGACCGACAGCGCCGACTTCATCTTTCAACAGGATGGTGCTCCACCGCACTTCCATCATGATGTTCGGCATTTCTTAAACAGGAGATTGGAAAACCGATGGTCGTGGTGGAGATTATGGTCAGCAATTCACATCATGGCCTCCACGCTCTCCCGACTTAACCCCATGTGATTTCTTTCTGTGGGGTTATGTGAAAGATTCAGTGTTTAAACCTCCTCTACCAAGAAACGTGCTAGAACTGCGAGCTCGCATCAACGATGCTTTTGAACTCATTGATGGGGACATGCTGCGCCGAGTGTGGGAGGAACTTGATTATCGGCTTGATGTCTGCCGAATCACTAAAGGGGCACATATCGAACATTTGTGAATGCCTAAAAAAACTTTTTGAGTTTTTGTATGTGTGTGCAAAGCATTGTGAAAATATCTCAAATAATAAAGTTATTGTAGAGCTGTGAAATCGCTTCAATCATTTGTAATAACCCTGTATTATACAAATATGAAAAGCTACATTAATTGTGATATGAAGTACAATATTCATATGATAAATACTGAAGTTCTGAGAGCAAGCGATGCTAGTCTTTCACCATTTACTGCCACTGAAGAGCAGTCTGAGAATAAGTTCACTCAATCGAAGAATATAGATTTAAATGAGCTGTTTTCTTTTAAATATGTTGTTAATGGAGTGGTATTCTGGGCATAGAGATGTTATAGGTGTTAATTTTTACCATATGTTCTTAAATGTACACTTTATGCCAGATCAAAAGGCTCGAATTAATGCTATCTCTATTTCACAATATTATGAAAAGGATAGCTGCTGGGAAAAAGCTGCTGGGGCACAGACAGAGACGACAAAAAGACAGTCAAACAAAGCTTTCAGCCAAACAGGCCTTCTTCAGAATAGACAAAACACACACACACACACACACACACACACACACACGCGACTGCAGTTTATGGCTACTGAGGCCAGACTGTGAGCAGCAGCGCATGATGGCAGGGACGGGGTAGGAAGAGGGTAGGGCAGTTAAGTATAGTCGGGAGTTTAGACAGAGGGCGGGGGAAGCAGAAAAGAAAGGGTAAAAAGACTATGGGTACATTGGTGGATTATAGGGCTGTGTAGTGCTGGAATGGGAACAGGTTAATGGGATAGGTGGATAAAAGACAATAATGAAGGTTGAGGCCAGGAGGATTATGGGAACTTAGGATATATTGTAAGGAGTGTTCCCACCTGAGCCATTCAGAAAAGCTGGCGTTGGGAAGAACCCAGATGGCACAGGGTGTGAAGCAGTCATTTAAATGAAGAACGTAGTGTTAGGCTCCATGCTCAGCAACAGGATGGTGGCACTGTTTCTTGGTCACAGTTTGTCAGTTGCCATTAATGCGGACAGACAGCTTGTTAGTTGCCAGAATGAGATTTTCACTCTGCAGTGGAGTGTGCGGTTATATGAAACTTCCTGGCAGATTAAAACTGTGTGCCCGACCGAGACTCGAACTCAGGACCTTTGCCTTTCGCGGGCAAGTGCTCTACCATCTGAGCTGTGGCTAAGCCATGTCTCCGCTATATCCTTTCTTTCAGGAGTGCTAGTTCTGCAAGGTTCGCAGGAGAGCTTCTGTAAAGTTTGGAAGGTAGGAGACGAGATACTGGCAGAAGTAAAGCTGTGAGTACCGGGCGTGAGTCATGCTTCGGTAGCTCAGATGGTAGAGCACTTGCCCGCGAAAGGCAAAGGTCCCGAGTTCGAGTCTCTGTCAGGCACACAGTTTTAATCTGCCAGGAAGTTTCAGATTGTTAGTTGTCATACCCACGAAGAATGCAGCACAGTGGTTGCAACTTAACTTGCAGATCACATGACTAGTTTCACAAGTAGCCCTGCCTTTGATGGGACAGGTGATGCTTGTGACTGGAATGGAGTAGGTGGTGGTGGTGGTGGTGGTGGTGGTGGTGGTGGTGGTGGTGGTGGTATGATGCATGGGACAGGTCTTGCATCTAGGTCTATTACAGGGCTATGAGACATGAGGCAAGGGGATGGGAATGGGGGTTGTGTATGACTGGACCAGAATATTGTGTACATTTGGTGGGTAGCGGAATACCACTGTGGGAGGTGTGGGAAGGATAGTGGGTAGTACATTCCTCATTTCAGGGCACGACAAGAGGAAGTCGAAAACCTGTCAGTGAATGTGATGTAGTTGCTCCAGTCCTACAAGGTTGGGAGAGCAAGTATGGTCTGAGAAGTCTGCAGTGAGACCTTTGGTATATTTTGACAGGGGCTGCTTGTCACTATAGATGCGAGGGCCACAGATGGTTAGACTGTATGGAAGGGACTTCTTGGCCTGTAATGAATGGTAGGTGTCGAAGTGGAGGTATTGCTGGTGGTTGGGAGGTTTGATATGGATGGAGGTACTCATATGTAGGCATCTTTGAGGTGGAGGTCAACATCAAGGAAGGTGGCTTGTTGGGTTGAGGAAGACCAGGTGAGACAAATGGAAGAGAAAGTGTTGAGGTTCTGGAGGAATGTGGATATTGTGTCTGCACCGCTCAATCCAGACCAAGAAGATGTCATCAATGAATCTGAACCAGGTGAGGGGTTTGGGAGCCTGGGTGGTCAAAAAGGATTTCTCAAGATGATGCCCCATCAATAGGTTGGCATAGGATGGTGCCATGTGGGTGCCCGCAGCCATATCCTGGATTTCCTTGTAGGTGATGACTTCAAAGGAGAAGCAATTGTGGTTGAGTATACAGTTGGTCACAGCGACTATGAAGGAGGCTGTAGGTTTGGAATCCATCAGGCAATGGGAAAGGTAGTGTTCAATAGCAGCAAGGCCATGGGCATTAGGTATGTTAGTGTAAAATGGGGGTGGCATCAATAGTGATGAGCAGGGCACCATGTGGTAAAGCAAGACGAACTATGGAGAGTCAGTGGAGGAAATGGCTGGTATCTTTTATATAGGATGGTAGGTTGTGACAGTCACAATGGGGCATCCTGGATAGTTGGATTTGACTTCAAGAAGCACGTTGAATGAAGGAGTGTGGGGGGTGGTAGGGGTGGGGAGAGGGATGGACTCAAGGTGAGAGATGGATTCCGGGGAGAGGTTGTCGGATGGGCCTAAGGATTTGAGGAGAGACTGGATTTCTGGCATGTGGTCACTGTGACAGGGTTTGTAGGTGTAGATGAATGTGTCTGACAACTGGCAGAGTCCTTCTGCCACATAATCCTAGCAGTTCAAAACAATAGTGGTGGAGCCTTTGTCAGCAAGTAGGATTATAAGGTCAGCATCACGTTTCAGATGATGAACTGCTGTTTTTTCGGCGGTCGTAAGGTTAGCGATTTGGGAATGATAGTGGTGCAAGGTTGAAGGTTAAGAAACTTATCTCTATTTGTAGTTTGTAGGCCACCATTAAGTATGAGTACCTATTTCCTACAAAGCTTTCTTTTTTTAACTGCAATTGTAGCAGAGAGAGAACAGAGACTGTTACAAAACAGAATAATGTATCAAACATCTAATAGGTACTGCCATATCTAACTGACCAATGCACATATTTCAACTGCCATATCTAACTGACCAATGCACATATTTCAACTACAATTTCAGATTAATGTCTGTATACTTTTACTGACATAGCATACACTTTCTAAAATTACAATAAAACACAATGGCTGGCTTGTATTTATCTTCATAAAGTAAATTTTTTTAAGTGTCACCAATACATACAATTAACAGAAGAATAAATAGTATCTAGCTTTTGGAACTGTCAGTTCTTTACTCGGGGAGATAAAGAGGGATAACTTGGGGATTGTTGGAAAAGAGGGGCAGATACCACATACCCAAGGTCAAGAGGAATCCACCTGTAGTGAAGAAAGGGGAGGCAAACCATAATGTATGATACGGAAGGCTTGACTCATGTTTTCTACAATGGTCTCAGTGAGGGTATATACAAAGTCTGTGATCTCAGACTATTATTTTGCAAGGTTCTTATACAATTTAAAGTACAAATACAAATTGTTACCCTCAAAATAGCCCTTATACAAAACTACATGGTGCCATCCTTCATAGAAGGTCTCAGATATCTGAATTGTTCCCAGCCTCTTTAATGTTCTGTATAACCTCACAGTGGTGTCATTTTAAGTGAATTTTCAAGCAGTTCCAGAATGGCATCCTTGTAAGTGAATTGTCAGTCTCAAGAGAAAAAAGTTGCACAGATTAGATCAGGGAAATAACTTCATTGAGAACTATGCAGATATTTTCATTCATCAAACAGATATTAACATACAGTAACTGTGACACAAGAGTTGCAATGCAAAAGCAGCACCACTCATACAAGCCACAACAACAAACTAATCTTCTCCCTCCTTTTTTAGCCTGCCAGGCACTCACTTGTGTATATGCAGGTTTATTGGCTCTCCTTGAGAAAATAATTCTTTACAGGCAACAATTGCTGTCAAGAAATGAAACAGCACTGATTTCTGATCTCACTTTTTGTTTATTTTTTGGGCTTGGTAAGTTAGAAATGTTATATGTGATTTCTATTTTTTTCCCATCTGCACTGCATTCTGTAATCTGCATTTTATCACTAGTAATGGGAGATTGCTTAAACTAGTGTCATCTTTAATCGATCAAGCTACACTTACTTCTTACAAAATAACATGTATATGAGAATAAATCATTACTTATCAAACAGAAGAGGTACAGAGTGACAGGAATATAGAAATGACTATAAACTGCTAAGCTATAACAACTGATTTAATAGAACATTCATGAGACTTCTGGGTTTACAACAAAAGCATAGTGTTCTCTATATATTGTTGTAGCCCACCACATATACAGTATCTGTACAATGATGAACATTAAAATTGCAAAACTTCTTGTGTGTACACATTATGGAGGGAAGAATGCATGATCTAGTATATACACGACTCGGAGGCATAAAAGGTGTGAAAAAGTATATGCAGCTGCAATCTCTGACAAAACAATGGTTCTAATCTGACTGGGCACTGAGTTGAACTGAGCTCGGATGACACACAAATGTACATTATTCAGTGCTGCTTTACCTTTATGCTAAGAGTTAATCGATAGGAATGGCTGGCGAATGATGGCATGACAGTCACTCAGTAACCTGTGATCAGTTGTTTTTAATGGGTAAGAAATCAAGAGAAAATGCTGGCCAGGGCAACAGTCAAACACTCTCCGTATCAAGATATGTCGAAACAGCATGGGCAACATGCAGTCTTGCAGTATCTTGTTGGAAGATAGTGTAATGGAGACCTCTAAGATAGGGTAAAACCACCAGTCTTAACATACCAGAAATGCAATGCCAGCTTTCTAACACCAGTTATGTGAACCAGATGTGACAGCGGCATGTTCTCATTGGTATCTCATACCATCACACCAAATGCTGGGCCCATTTGATGATAAGAAATGGAATCTGGTAACATTAATTCTTTTTGAAGCTTTCACACAAGGAAACATTCATCAAAACTGCTGTATCCACTGACATTAACGGTGAATTTGTTCTGTGCATTGGACTCTTGTTCAATAAATGTGATGTGTACCGCATCACAACAGGAAAGCTGTACACACTACTGGCTCTTATGCGGAAAGATGATGTGGTTCCACCAACATTGGTGATTGTGCTGACAAGCCATGGTGCTCCAAATAGCGTCGCACTGTCTGTGTTGATCTTGTCTTGTTGTAAACAAGCCCATTTCTTGATTCATGGTTCATGATAGGGCTATACGATCCTGCATGCGTAAGCGAAAAATACATTCATCTCCTTGGGCACTAGTCATGTGAGGCTATGGAAATCCTGCACAACATTGAGTATTGAACTGTTGAACCTTTCACTTACACATTCACATACAGTCATAGGACTCAATTAATACGAACAGCAATATCGTGGAAACATAAACCACTGTCTCAACAGACCACGATTCTGCCACTGCCAAATTTTGACATATGCTGGTGGATGTGTGTATTTCTTACACATGGCATAACACTATCTTCTCAAAAACATACAACATTGAAATGTGATTGCTGAATGAGAAACTCACTGCATAAACTTTCTTTGTATACATAATGTACATAGTATTATTGCTATCTACTTCATGCAGTTGCACTGAAATCCTAATGATTTGCATACACAGTACAATTTGCTAAGAACAGAATTGCTTGGGACTAAAATAATGTTCCAAATTGGACAAGTTTCCGGATTACACAAAACTCACTAGGCCACATAAATTATGTCCAGTATCATGCACAAAAGCATAAATTGGTAATTATGCATACATTTACATACCTTCTTCACTCCCGCACAGTGAGATGTTCGTTTACTGTGTATTCTACAACAGAACACTAGAAATTACACTAACTGATAAACAATACGCCATTTCTGTATTTTTACTCTAAATTTGTTTATGGTGGTTGTGCATACATATTATTCCTGTGTTTATTTGCTTTACATTTAACTTCTGTTGCCACATATCAAGGAGGTACACATATTTGACTTCCCTATTCAATTCCCCCTCCCCTTCCACAATACAACAGTTCCTACAGCTTTGGAGAATGTGTGTGCTACATATTGCATAATATTGTTTATGCACACAATAGGTTCTTCAGGCGTCCCATATAATTTTTTCTAGGGACATCATTTTGCGTCACTACCTCTTCTTTTTCTTATTCTTCCTTTTCTTCTTGATCACCTGTGTTGCAGCTTTCTGCTAAATCTGTTGTGAAGTAAAATGCGAGTGAGTTGACAGGAAGACAACGCTTTGAAGGTAGCCGTCAGCACTACATGAAATGTTTTGTATTTTAATTAACTCAGCGACATCATTGCTGCCGTATTTTCTCGAGTTTTGATGGCCACAAAAGTGTCTTGTTCTTGACCTCAGATCCCACTTTATTGAAGCTTCTGGCATCATTTCTCTTATTGCCAAGCCAATCCCATTTACTGCACCCAGGACAGAAACTGAGCATGCAAGAGCAAAAGCACTTTCGATTTCTTTAACACTCAATAATCACCTATAATGGGACTTGAATGTGTAAATAATCCCCTGATCCATGGGTTGTGTGAGGTTGGTTGAAAGTGGCAGGGACCAAGTCAATTTCACTTTTGATAATTTGACTTTCAGGTAGCACATTCCATTGTCTAGGTAAAGAAGTTCGAAATTTCTTCTTAAGAGCCCAGCCATTCTTCCATAAGACCACTCACCACCCAACCTTTTTATTGCTTCACCACATGACTGGAAGTGTACTGATGTCTACGGTTTTGTCACCTTTTGAATCACCAGTGGCTTGTCCATTTCACCTAACATGTTTCCACACAGCAGTACAGTGAGTCTTTCCTTCGGCATTTTTCTGTCAGTGCACTTTTCAGCTCTAATTGCTAGAGATTTTGAAGGCAGTACGTGATAAAACAGTCCCATTTCATGGGCACGGGACACATCTTTTGGGTCATAATTTGCAATTAGGATGTACAGTACTGTATTCTGTTGCTACATTGCCCTGCAAATCCTTGGTTCCCCACACTTCATTCTACATGATGTAGTGCCTAGCTCTGAAACTGTCCAGCCAACCTGTGTATGTCTTAAGCTGCATATTTCCAAGCTATTTAGTGACTTTTAGAGCTTCACTCAGCAATATGTGGCCAGACATAGGTAAATTTTTTGCCCATGTGCTTATGAACCAATCTTACACTATCTTGTTAAAATTTTCATTTCCTGTCCACTTTACTTTTAATTTTTTTTTTTCATTCGCCTTTTCCCTTTTGTCCATTGATCCAGTATCTTATACTTGTTTCAAAATGTCTGATAAATTAGTGTTTTACCTTATTTGAAATGCAACATAATTTCATGCATGGAGAGTTTGTCTCTCTCACTCACCTAAATTGCTTTACTTTTTTCATTAAGTATTAGTGAAATATGCTTTTCTTTCAACATCATATTATCATTTAAAAGTGCTACTAGTTAGTTGAAACTGGCAGAAAATAATGCAGGTAGTTCATTTCTTTGGAATGTCTGACCTTGCTGGGTAAAACCACTGTTTAACAGAACACCCACCTCTTAAGCTGTGCAGATTGCAGCAGTATTCGTGGGTGTGCAATAGTGTTCCAGTGTGTGCCTGCATACATCAATAATTATGTAAAACGAGAAATGCCAATAAACAGAGCACTCGTGAATGAACCATTTCCTTTGATTTACCAACATTGTGCTAACTTGTTCGCTGTTGTACAGAGCGATGCATACTAATGTCCACACCCACTTAGTCGCACCTCTTTTCTTAAATTTGTGCCACTCAATAGTACTGTCAGTGCTGTACATCTTTGTGTTAAGTCACCTCATTGTTGAGTCTAACTAAAGTATTCTGTAATACAATAGTAATGTAAAGTAATAGTACTGTATCAGCACTTTTCCACATTACACAATGAATTATTAATAAAGCCTTATAATTTGGATTCTGTTTCCATGTTAGACACATTCTGCTTCATACAAAAAGTTATCCTATAAAAGTATACTGAATGTGTTGGGGCTGAAATACTTGTGTGGTTTGGGCAGGTTTCCGAATGATACATTTCCTGCTTTGATCAAGGTTTACAGTACAAGCATGCTGTCTTCGTGGTGTTTTAATTTTAATGGACAGCAGCATAAAAATCAGAGTGTCTGTGGGATTTTGGTCCAAAATATAAACTTATACTGGGCAGACATGAGAAAGAAAAGAAAAGTGACTATGAAATAGTTAGTGTTTCGAGTGATGAAGCAAACTGTTCATTGTCAAAAGCTGGATACCTGTAAAATTGACCACTTTAAATATACCACAAATTGAAACATGAAAGCTCAATCAATTATTATCAAACTACAACCAATTTTGGTACTTACCTGCACTGACAACCAGGGACAGAATGAGTCACCTACCAATATGTGAACAATGGTTTGTTAAATTTCTTTAAAACATAATCTTCCTGTGGAAGTCAAATAAGAAAAACTTAAAACAGAATGGGAATGTGGTACGTCAAATATGTAATATTTGTGAACCATACAAAACTAAAGAAGGCAGATTCAGTACTCGACAAGGCAACATAGGATCAGGAAATGGTCTCCTGAAATCATAATGAAGCAAACTAAGAGGAGCACAGAATATAACAAAAAGGTTATTACAGAAAGGAAAAAAACAGAGGGGAAAAAAGAAAACAGTTATTCAGGAGAAGGGGCAGTGGCAAGGGGGGGGGGGGTGGCTACAGGGGCTATAGCTCCCCCCCCCCCCTCCAATGGAGTATGATATTACACTGGATAAAATTACTTCAGAAATCAGCGAATGTATTACTTCAACAGGTTCAATCTTTTCTTATAATTATGTAGCAATATAGGTTGCAATTTATTTCAAACACATTTTAACAAAAGAATAAGAGCAGCAAATAGCTTACTATCTAAACCAATAAATATCATTTAACTAAAAATGGGCGTCTGATTATTCATTAATATACACTGGATGTATATTAATGTAGGAGTACCACTTACAATAATCAAGAAAGAAATATGCAGGGTACACCTACCCACACTCAAATTGCTGACCCCAGCCAAAAACTTGTCGCCGGACAGCTGGGTCAAATCGTATTATTTTCCTGGGCACACACATTCTGTAGACACGTTTTTACCCTGAAACCTACTTTAAGCAACACCAAATTTTACCAATTTGTCGGTGGAGGACCCCATCTCACCTTTTGTCAAGCGATATTCCATTACTCCCCCCCCCCCCCCCCCAATTGACCGCCTTCTAGAATCGCCCCTATTCAGGAGAATACAAAGTGGGAAAGAGCATTTGTATAACGTATGTGGTACTACAAACAGAACAAGTTGGAGATGGTAGTTGGTGTATCATCTGCTAAAGGTATATGAGCCAAATAACACATCTATAAGACTAAGTGTACATAATAATTTCCAAACAGAGATAAAATTGTATGCATCTGCAAGTTGCATACCAATTTTGTACTACACAACTTTGCGCTAAGCAAACCCTAGGCTGGTTCTATGCATTCTTCACAAGACCCTTCCTGTGCCATTGCTAGTCCAACAAAAGTATACAACAGAGCTTCTGCAGACAGGGTATGGAAAACAGCAGGTAGAGTCGGAAAACTGAAGCTGTCAAGGTGAGTCACAAGTCATTGCACATGGATAGCTTAGTCAGTCAGAACCCTGTCCGCAAAGATACATGTTCAGATTTGAGACCCCATCCAGCACACAATTTTTATCTGCTAGGAACTTCCACAACTATGAGGCTTGGTAGGTGTTACGTGCTGTTTCCAGTGATGAACTGTGAAAACATTACTCACTCGTGTGGATTTGACCTCACAGTAAATGACACATGCAAACATTACATTAATACTCTGTGGTATCAGGATACACATATCTAGATTATTCTGCTCTGATCATACGTATAAAAAGTGACTGTTGGCTTCTCATCAACATACCTCAATTTTGAATATTGCTGAAAGCTCACAAGGAAAGCCATATAGATCCAGAGTATTATGAAACTTAGTAACTTGAAAAAAAAGTGTACACAACACTACTGAGTGAGTATGTTTACAAGTCTGAGAAAGAGATGAAATATTTAACTGTTTCTAACAGGATACCACTGAGTAACTCGCACCACAATACAGAACAGTATATATGGAAAACATGTAGACAAATTCGTTAATAGCTAATGTGAAATATATTTCTCTAATTCCTGGTCAGAGACTTCTAAAGTCAATGCAAAAAAGGGATCTTAGGATAAATCAGTTTATGACCAACGTTAGCTAGGTAGCTGCGGAAATTAATGTGAGGTGGGGCATATATTTGCTGAGTGAGACAAGATACAGTAATGAACCAAAACATTATGGCCACTTGCTTCATAACTTGTTGGTCCACCTTTGGAATGCAATGCAGTAGCAATTACATGTGGCACAGATTCGGTAAGTTCTTGAGTGTTTTCCACAGGTATGTGGCATCAGTATGGTACGTCTATGGGCATGGAGCACAACCGGTAAATTACAGGGCAGTGGTTTGTGAGAGGAGAAATTGTGCTCAAAATCATTCCAGATATTTTGAGTTTGTTTCATACATGTGAATCTGGTGGCCAAACCATTAAAGTGAATTCACTACAATCTTCTCAAACAACTGTAACACTATTCTGGCCTTGTAACATGAACAGTTACCATCCTGAAAGATGCCATCACCCTTGGGAAGACATAAAAAATAAAGGGGATGTACGTAGTCCACAATGATGTTAATGTTGTCCACAGCTGTCACCATGCCTTTGGTTACTACCACAGGTGCCATAGAAGTATACAAAAATATTCTCCCCATTGGCCTGCACTGATAAAGCAGAGTGTGTTTCGAGCAGCTGTTTGATGGACCATTACGAGGGCTTTGACCTGCTATAATAATAAACAAGATTCTTCACTCAAGTGACAGACACATTTTCATTGAGCCACAGTACAATCTGGATAATCCCATGCGCACTGCAATTGTAATTGATGACACTAGGTCAACATGCGAACACAAAGGGGTCATATTCTGCAGAAGTCCATGATCAAAAAATGTGTACCGAACAAAGTGCTGCAAAACATTTATTCCTACACCAGCATTGTACTCTGATGTCAGATCTGGCACAGATTGTTGCTGCCTAGCCACGGAGTGGGAAAATCTGCAACCTTCACATTCTGTGATGAGACAGTGGACACTCAATATTGTGTCACCTACTTGTGATTCTACTATTATTCAAACAATTTCTGTAGGTGCTCACAATAGTAGTATGTGAACAACTTTGTCATTTCCAAAATGCTCTTTTCCAGGCTGCTTGTCTTTTTATGTCGCTTATGTCACTGGATTTCACATTTGCAGCCCATATCATCACTACAATGATTCCTCTTTCACCTCTGCTCTACTTTTATATATATATATATATATATATATATATATATATATATATATATATATATATATATATATATATATATATATATATATATATATATATATATCTTTCCACAACATGTGCTGGCAATGCCACAAGGAGGCATTCAATCCCATGGTCGGCAGAGGTCACAATGTTTTGACTCATCAATGTTTTGACTCATCAATGTTTTTATGTCTCTTTGAAATATATAGATTCAAGGATTAACAATTCCTATCAACTATTGACAATCTATTTCATGAACTGCACATTATTCTTACAAGATATAGATGAAGCTGTCTTTGACAAACATCAGAGTGATCACGGGGAATCTTAAGCAATAAGCAGTTGATGGACACCAGCTATTTGGTATAACTGAGGAAATAGTAGCTTTTTCCACTAACAACCCTCCTTCTATTTCTATATGTTCATTTTTCATACGTAAAATAGTATAAAGCTGTTTTGTGATAGTTAACTACTAATATTGTGTACAGAAATAGTTTCTAATAGCAGCTTTCTTTGTTAATGTACACTATGCTTCATTCCACATCCCTGGAGATTTTCTTTAATAACAAGATCTATGGTACATCATAAATGAATGAATGGCTGGATGGATGGATGAAATGTCAATCTACTGTAATGGCCAAGCATTCAGTCAGTGATCCGTCCTGGGATTTTCACAGTACTTAATGTGAATTACACATCCAGTAAACCAAAGTGTAAATGTCTAAACCTAAGTTAGAACAGGATCAGACTTAATGTATTTCTTAGGACATAATTTTAAAGGAACTACAAATTATCAGTGTTGTAGGGCCATTGGTGTTCAAGATGTGCATCTATGGTCTGATGGGTAACACATAATAAATTTTCTTGAGATGGAAAAGCTTCCGTCCACAAATAAGCATCAGTTTCAGAAAGAATCATTCATGCAAAAATCAACATGCCCTTTTCTCATATGATATCCTGTGAATCATGGATGAAGGGCAACATGCAGATCCCATATTCCCAGACAGCATTTGACACAGTGCCCCACTGCATACTTTTAACAAAGATATGATAGGACCCGTATTATTCTCCACATACATAAATGATTTGCTGGACAGGGCGTCCAGCAATCTGTGGCTGTTTGCTGATGATGCTGGGTTGTATGGGAGGTGTTGTCACCGAGTGACCTTAGGATACAAGATAACGAACAGAATTTCTTGTTACTGCGACGAATGGCATCTTGCTTTAAATGTAGAAAAATATACGTTGACGCAGATAAGTGGGAAAAACAATCCCATAGGCCCTACTGTTTGAATACGGCATTAGTAGTGTGTACTTGACACAGACACATCAGTTAAATATCTAGGTACAACACTACAAAACAGTATAAAATGGGACAAGATTAGATTAGATTAGTACTTGTTCCATAGATCATGAATACGGCACTTTGTAATGATATGGAAAGTGTCAGGTTTACAAAAGGTGTCTATACAAGATATTACATTACACAAAATATTACATGACACTTTTTTTTTTGTGGGCTGGGGAAATCACCCACTTACTACATCCAAAAATTCATCTAATGAGTAGAAGGAGTTGCCATTAAGAAATTCTTTTACTTTATTGTTAAATGCTATATGGCTATCTGTCAGACTTTTAATGCAATTAGGTAAGTGACCAAAGACTTTTGTGGCAGCATAATTTACCCCCTCCTGAGCCAAAGTTAGATTTAACCTTGAGCAGTGAAGAGCATCCTTTCTCCTAGTGTTGTAGCCATGTACACTGCTATTACTTTTGAATTCGTTCGGATTGTTAATAACAAATTTCATAAGTGAATATATATATTGTGAGGCTACAGTGAAGATCTCTAGCTCTTTAAATAAGAGTCTGCAGGATGATCTTGGATGAGCTACAGCAATTATTCTGATTACACGCTTTTGTGCAATGAACACCCTTTTACTCAATGATGAGTTACCCCAGAATATGATGCCATACGAAAGCAGAGAATGAAAATAGGCGTGGTAAGCTAATTTACTCAGATGTATATCGCCAAAATTTGCAATGACCCTAACAGCATAAGTAGCTGAACTCAAACATTTCAGCAGATCCTCAGTGTGTTTTTTCCAGTTCAACCTCTCATCAATGCATACACCTAGAAATTTTGAATATTCTACCTTAGCTACCAATTTCTGATCGAAGTCTATATTTATTAATGGTGTCATTCCATTTACTGTGTGGAAATGTATATACTGTGTTTTGTCAAAGTTTAATGAGAGCCCCTTTGCAGAGAACCACTTAATGACTTTCTGAAAAACATCGTTTACAATTTCACCAGTTAATTCTTATCTGTTGGGTGTGATAGCTATACTTGTATCATCGACATAAAGTACCAGCTTTGCATCTTCGTGAATATAGAATGGCAAGTCATTAATATATATTAAGAACAGCAGAGGACCCAAGACCTTGCGGCACCCCATTCTTGATTGTTCCCCAGTTTGAGAAATCACCAGTTTTTTGCATATTATGTGAACTGCTTACTTCAATTTTCTGCACTCTTACAGTTACGTATGATTTAAACCATTTGAGCACTGTCCCATTCATACCACAGTACTTGAGATTATCTAGAAGTATTCCATGATTTACACAATCAAAAGCCTTTGATAGACCACAAAAAATCCCAATGGGTGACTTCCGGTTACTCAGAGCATGTAATATTTCATTAGTGAAAGTATATATAGCATTTTCCGTTGAAAAACCTTTCTGGAAACCAAACTGACATTTTGTTAAAACTTTATTTTTACAAATGTTTGAAGCTAATCTACAATACCTTACTTTTTCAAGAATTTTGGATAAGGCAGTCAGAAGAGAGAGTGGGTGGTAGTTGTTGACATCAGACGTATCCCCTTTTTTATGCAGTGGTTTAACAATGGCATACTTCAGTCTATCCAGGAAAATACGCTGCTTCAGAGAGCTATTACATATGTGGCTAAGAATACCACTTATTTCTTGGGAACAAGCTTTTATTATCCTCCTGGAAATGCCATCAATTCCATGTGAGCGTTTATTCTTGAGAGAGTTTATTATCTTCCTAATTTCAGAAGGAGAGTTGGGTGGAATTTCAATTGTATCAAATCGTGTGGGTAAGGCCTCTCCCATTAACTGCCTTGCTTCTTCTAATAAACATTTAGATCCTATTTTCTCTACAACATTTAAAAAATGATTATTCAAAATGTTTTCGACTTCCAGCTTCTTGTTTATCAAGTTTCCATTCGCTTTGATGGTGATGCCATCATTTGGTACTCTTTTTTGCTCTGTCTCCCTTGTAATAATATTCCGAATTGTTTTGATTTTGTTATCAGAGGTATTAAACTCAGACATGATGCACATGCTTCTGGACTTTTTAATAACCTTTCTTAATGTAGCACAGTAGTTTTTATTATATTTGGCTGTTTCTGGGTCGTTACTCTTTCTTGTTAGATACAGTTCCCTTTTGTGGTTACAAGATATTTTGATTGCTTTAGTAAGCCAAGGTTTTTGCATGGTTTCTTATAATTAGATTTAACTACTTTCTTGGGGAAACAGTTTTCAAATTCTCTTACAAGTGTATCATGAAATAAGTTATATTTTAAATTACTGACAGATGTCAAATTGAAAGAACCGAGCAAGACTTCCAGGTCATTCTTCCTATTACACTCTTTCAGCGAATCAACACTGAAGTCCCCTCAAATAATTTGCTTTCCCCTATCTGACAGATAGCACAACAAGGCATCCAAGTTTTCCAGGAATAAATGAAAATTTCCTGAAGGGGACCTATATACTGTTACAATTATAAAAGAGCCCTCCTTCAGCACATAAGGATAGTAGTAGGGGGGTGAATGATTGACTTCAGTTTATTGGGAGAATTGTAGGAGGAGAGTGTGTGTAACTATAAAGGTGACCACATAGAGAACACTACTGCGACCCATTCTTTAGTACTGCTAGAGTGTTTGGTATCCACATAAGGTCAGTTTACAGAAAGACAGTGAAGCAATTCAGAGGTGGGCTCCTAGAATCGTTATCATTAGATTCAATTAAGATGTGGGTATTACAGAGATATTTTGAGAACTCAAATGGGAATCTCTGAAGGGAATACATTGATCTTTTCATGAAACACTACTGCGAAAATTTAGAGAAGCAGCATTTGAATTCAAATGCAGAATGAATCTACTGATATCAATGTACAAAAGAATGAAAAACATGGTAGAAGTGGATCTCCCAAAGGATCAGTTTAGATTAAGGAGAAATGCAGGAACACGCGAGGCAACACTGACCCTATGACTTATCTTAGAAGATAGGTTAAGGAAAAGCAAACCTACATTTGTAGCATTTGTATACTTAGAGAAAGCCTTTGACAATGTTGACTAGAATACTCCCTTTGAAATCCTGAAGGTAGCCAGGGTAAAATACAGAGAGAGACAGGGTTGTAGCCATTCTCCGATATATTCAATCTGCACGTTGAGCAAGCAGAAACGGAAGCCAAAAAAATTTGGAGTAGTAATTATTAAAGTCCACAGAGAAGAAATAAAAATTCTGCCGACGAAATTGTAATTCTGTCAGAGACAGCAAAGGACTTAGAAGAGTAGCTAAACGTACTGCTCAATGTCTTGAAAGGAGGGCACAAGATGAATATAAACAAAAAGCAAAACAAGGACAATAAAATGTAGTCGAATTAGAACACGTAATGTTGAGAAAATTAGTTTACATAATGAGACTCTAAAAGTAGTAGATCAATTCTGCTACTTGGGCAGCAAATTAACTGTGATGGCTGAAGAAGGGAGGACCTAAAATGTTGACTGGCAATGGCAAGAAAAGTGTTTCTGGAGAAGAAAGACCTATTAACATTGAATATAAACTTAAGTGTTAGGAAGTCTTTTCTGAAAGTATTTGTATGGAGTGTAACCACGTATGAAAGTGAAACACGGATGATAAACAAATGAGACAAGAAGAAAATAGAAGCTTTTGAATAGGGTGCTACAGAAGAATGATCAAGATTAGTTGGGTATATCAGGTAACTTGTGAGGCAGTGATGTATAGAATTGGGGAGACAAGACATTTGTGGCACAACGTAACGAAGAGTTGCTTGGTTGATAGAATAAGTTTTGAGACATCAAAGCATCACCAATTTAATACTGGAGGGATATGTGGGGGGCAAAAATCATAGAGGGAGACCAAGAGATGAATACAGTAAGCAGATTCAAATGGATGAAGATTGCCGTAGTCATTCAGAGATGAAGAGGCTTACATAGGATAGAGTAGCATCAAGGGCTGCATCAAACCAACAACAATAAAAGTCCCTACACTCAAAATTACTTTTTTCGTTCCAATGTATGTAAACTTCTATTTCCACATAATAAAAACAATTTTGTAGTGGTATTTCATATTGTATTTAATTTAAATACTTCAAAAATGTTCAGCCACCAATGTGTGTTCAACTTCCACAAACAAACCAGGAAAACCTAGCTAAATTTTGACAAAATTCAGAACACAAAGCTGTATTGGATTCTTTAACTGTACTACCAGTTCTAGTTACAAACCATAATTTAGTATGAAACTCAAAGAAAAATAACTCATATTTTCACAATACATAAAACGTTTTTGTCTGAGTTTCGAACTGGATAATAATGGCTTGTAACTGAAACCAGTAATACAATTAACAAACCCAATACAGTTTTGTACTATGAATTTTGTGAACCCAAGAAAGTTTAGAATTCCATGAAAAATTACAAATCACCTCCTCCACTTTCCAACTCAAACTACAGGAGAAAGTGTTGCACACACACCGTGTGCCCCCCCCCCCCCCCCCCATCCGCAAAAAAAAAAAACCATGCGCGCGCGCACGCACACACACACACACACACACACACACACACACACACACACACACGCACACACAGAGAGAGAGAGAGAGAGAGAGAGAGAGAGAGAGAGAGTTATTTTAAATCACAGTTATCTAAACTGCTTCAAATTTTTGTCACAATATAAAATTAGATGTAACTCTGCTGTTTTTCTTTATATTAAGCTTGTAATATTAAATGCCAAGAGGATCAGAGAAAAAATGTTCTATTTGGACCTAGCAAGCTGGAGAGACAAGTGAGATAAGAGCATCCAAAACAATCCAGTGTATATTCACATATATGTCTCTTACCTGTTAACGTTCCAACATCTAATTCAGTTATATACAAGCAACATGCTTTTCTACAATTCTCATTTTATTTTACTTATGAAATACTAAATTTCTCCCCAAAATAAACAGTCTATGCAATAATAATTACTTGATTGCAAAAGCAAATTCTTGTGCTACTGCCTTCCGCCGTTCTATGTTTGAAAGCAGCACACAGTGCAGATCAACACCTTGACAGAAGAGACCACCAGTCGATGTCAGCAGAACAGCTCGACAGGAATCATCTCGTTTCATTTGAGATAATGCACCACGTAGTTCACGTAGAACCTACATGGAACAGGAAGAACAAGTATTTTTAATATACGGACATATAAACATAAAAATGTTGCCAACATTACATATCACTGACATTATTCTCACAAATGGTCATATATATATATATATATATATATATATATATATATATATATATATATATATATATATACTTGTGCCTTCATTCAAATTACTTTTTTTAAAGCCTTTCTTATGTTGGGCATAGTTAATATATATATATATATATATATATATATATATATAATAGGAAACATTCCATGAAGGAATGTGCCAGCACTTTCATTTGGTAAGTCACATCATCTTTGTTTTTAGGTATATATATATATATATATATATATATATATAAAAACAAAGATGATGTGACTTATATATATATATATATATATATATATATATATATATATATATATATATATATATATAAAAACAAAGATGATGTGACTTACCAAATGAAAGTGCTGGCAGGTCGACAGACACACAAACAAACACAAACATACACACAAAATCCAAGCTTTCGCAACCAACGGTTGCCTCGTCAGGAAAGAGGGAAGGAGAAGGAAAGACAAAAGGATATGGGTTTTAAGGGAGAGGGTAAGGAGTCATTCCAATCCCGGGAGCGGAAAGACTTACCTTAGGGGGAAAAAAGGACAGGTATACACTCGCACACACACACATATCCATCCACACATCCACACATCCACACAGGTGTCTGTGTATGTGTGGATGGATATGTGTGTGTGTGCGAGTGTATACCTGTCCTTTTTTCCCCCTAAGGTAAGTCTTTCCGCTCCCGGGATTGGAATGACTCCTTACCCTCTCCCTTAAAACCCATATCCTTTTGTCTTTCCTTCTCCTTCCCTCTTTCCTGACGAGGCAACCGTTGGTTGCGAAAGCTTGGATTTTGTGTGTATGTTTGTGTTTGTTTGTGTGTCTGTCGACCTGCCAGCACTTTCATTTGGTAAGTCACATCATCTTTGTTTTTAAATATATTTTTCCTTCGTGGAATGTTTCCTTCTAGTATATATATATATATATATATATATATATATATATATATATATATATATATATTAACTATGCCCAACATAAGAAAGGCTTTAAAAAAAGTAATTTGAATGAAGGCACAAGTGGAATTAAAAGGAAGTATTTTAACTGCAGTAATAGCTAAAGTAAGTTAACAGATGAACTGGTTGTGGTTTGTCCAGCACATAATTGTACTTTTCCCCCCCAGTACATACTGTAACTAGCACATCATTTTTAGAATCATGTGACCAAGAGATTTTGAACACCATTTGTTGTTCACTCCAATGAGGCCAGCTGCATGAAATTAAAAGTACACACAATCCCCTTTCACAATTATTCCAGTGAGTATTCTCTGGAGAAAGTTAATGACTAAGTTTTGGTAATTTAAGGTGTAAATTGTTTACACTCATCTTGCAGGCAGATATTCGTGAAAATTGAGCCAGAAGCAATCGACATTGTAGTTCATCCCTAACATGTCCGACAGATTTTAGATCACTGCTCTGACCAGCAAATCCGCTTGATTTTCTTCTAATCACGATACAATGGTCCTTATATAAGGGACACATTTTAGAGAAGGTACAATTACAATCTATTTTCAAAATGTGGGAAGCATATTGTAAGCTAAAACATTCTCCTAACAACTGCATTAATTCTGCCACCGAGTAATTAAAATGATGTACATCTAAAATCACTAAAATTTATTCTCATCACAACACAATCCAGCAATTACTCACACCAACCTTTCTGCTGGGCCAAAATTTCCCATTTGAGTGCCATATAATATAACATGACTCAACACTCCACAAAACCTTCTTACACTGCTCCACAAACCATAATAGCAAGATATGATTCCTACTTTTAATTATTGCTCTCAAACAGATATGACAGATACTGAGATGGGTGACCGTAGAATAGATAATCAACTGAAATCACTCAGTAGTAGAAAGGAATCTGGATCAGATGACATACCTGTGAGATTTTAAAAACGAAAAAACTAAGAATACCAAGTAACTGGAAAAAAGCACAGGTCACTGCAGTTTCTAAGTAGGGTTGTCACATTGAGGCACATACCTAATTGCTGACCTCAATCTGTTGTAAAATTATGGAACATGTACCATACTCATGTCTTATGACTTTTCTGCAGAATGTAAATGTCCTCTGCAAAAACCAAGATAGATTCCATAAACAGAGAGCTTGTGAAATAGACTGTTCTCTTCACCTGTAAAATCCAGAACATTGCAGACAAAGGCATCCAGGTTGATACAATCTTCCTAGACTTTCGGAGGTCATTTCATACAGGTCTGTGGTGTCATTTATTGAATAAATATGAAATTGTGGAGTACTGGACTTGATTTGTGACTGAATTCAGGACTCTATAAGCTGTGGTTCAATGAAAGAAGGTTGCAATAGATGTTCAGAGATGAAGAGAGTTGTGCTGCATAGCGTAGCATCTGCACCAATGATGACAATGACAGATCCATTACTGTTGCAGTGATGATCAACAAATTCCAGTTGCAATTGCTACAAAGGAAGCACTGTGTATCACAGAGAAAGTTACTGTTGAAAATATTAAGAGTTTACAGTCAAAGAAGATTTGGGCAGCATATTACTTCCTTCCATATACATCTCACACAAGACCACAATGAAAAATACCCAGGCATCATTTGCAAATGTAAAGACGAGGGGGGGGGGGGGGGGTTGCCCACTGCCACACATCATTAGGTGGCTTGCAGAGTACAGGTGTAGATGTAATATCTTAAGACCACTGAATGTACACCGTACAAACTATGGCCCAACAGGGAATAATGTTTGCTTGTATAAAGTTGTAGTTAACTTTTCAAAGGTATTATGAAGTTAGACCCTTAGGTGGAGCTCTTGCAGGTCATGAACCATTACTTTTAACATCCTCATCAATCAACAGTAAGCCTAATGTTAAATGGATAAGAGGGCAGAAAGAAAAGAAAAATATATTAATTCATTTATCGATAGATTAGCAGATTTAAGTTAGGGCTTTGTGTACCTATGGGGTGGTCACAAACTGTCTGAAAAGTTTGTAAGGGTGTTGCAGGGTAGACTGAGCTGGGAAATAATTGTTAAGAAAAAAATCTGATAAGTTGCACAGTTTCCAAATTAATTATCTCTAAAGTTGGTTGGTTGGGTCACTGTGTGCACAAATTAAAGTGGCCTGCCAGAGATGGTGTCGCCAAACGTGTTCTTTGTTCAGTATCCTAAAACCAAACAACAGAGTCGTACATAAATTGGACATGGACAGTAGTAAGGATAAACCTAAGCCAAAGGCTGAGCAGTCACATGTGCTGCCATCTATGGTATGGGAACAACTGCCACTATTTGCATCTGATGGGCTGCTTGAAACTGCATGCACAATGGGCTGATTGGCTAACTTCAATGCTAACTAACTCAGAAATGTTACTCCTGTTTACTATTAATAAAAATTAGCCCTAAACATGAAAAATAAATATTGAAAACTGCAGAGATGGAGAGGAAACACACAGAATGAATAGAATATACAAAAATTCTTGTAGGCAGGTAGTCCAAGCTGGATGACAATACTTTTACTTCCTGGCCTCAGTAATTGAGATGAAAAACAAAATCAAGCAAAATGACACATGCACATTGTCTTCGTGAACAGTGTGGGAGTGATAGGTTAGGGGTTGTAACATATTTCTAGATTCATCATGAAAAGTGATGAATCTGAGTAGGTTTTCACATGATAGTTTGCATCTATCTCAAGCATCTGGCAGTTCACTTCTTTCAGCACCTTCATGACACTTTCCTATGGGTCAAATAAACCTGTGACGATTCGTGCTGCCTTTCTCTGTATACATTCAATATCCCTTGATAATCCCATTTTATATGGGCTTCATAACCTTAAGCAATATTGTTGTTGGTTGGTTGGTTGGTTTGGGGAAGGAGACCAGACAGCGTGGTCATCGGTCTCATCGGATTAGGGAAGGATTGGGAAGGAAGTCGGCCGTGCCCTTTCAGAGGAACCATCCCGGCATTTGCCTGGAGTGATTTAGGGAAATCACGGAAAACCTAAATCAGGATGGCCGGACGCGGGATTGAACCTTAAGCAATATTTTAGGATGGGTCATACGAGTGTTTTGTATGCAGTCTCCTTTGTAGACTGACTGCATTTCCCTAGTATTCAACAAATGAACTACATACAGTCTGTCACTTGCTTTATCTACAACTGAGGCAATGTGATTGTTCCATTTCATACCCATACAAACTATTACACCCAGGTATTTTACGAGATTTTCGATTCCAATGGTGACTCGTTGATGTGATAGTCATAGGATACTACGTATTATCATTTTGTGAAGTGCACAATTTTACATTTCTGAACATTTGATGCAAGTTGTCAGTTGTACCACAATGAAATCTTTTCAAGATCTGCTGAATATTTGTGCAGCTTCTTTCAGACAGTACTTCATTATAGAAAATGCATTGTTGTGAAAAGTATGAGGTCACTATTAATATTGTCCGGAAGGTCATTGCTATACAGTACGAACAAAAGGGCCATAACACACTTCCTTGGGGTATATTCGAAGTTACTTCTACATCTGTCGCTGACTCTCCATCCAAGATAACATGCTGTGTCCTCCAACCAAGAAATCCTCAATCTGGTCACAAATTTTGCTTCATATCAATATGATTATATGTTTGGTAATAAAGTGCAGATGTGGTACCAAGTTAAATATCTTTCAGAAATTGAGAAATACTGCAACTATCCAACTGCCTTGATTCATGACTCTCTGTAAGTCATGTCAGAAAAGTGCAAGCTGGATTTTACGAGATCGCTGTTTTGGAAACCAAGCTGACTGGTGTGGTAGAGGAAATTGTATTTGAGATACCTCATTAAATTTAAGCTCAGAATCTGTTCTAAGATTCATCAACAAACTGATGCCAAGAATAATTGACAGCAGTTTTGTACATCACTTCTACTACCCTCCTTGTAGATGGGTGCCATCTGTCCTTTCTTTCAACAATTGGGCATGAGTGTGTGTCTGAGGAATTTGTGGTAGATTATAGTTGAAAGACAAAATTTGATGGAGATTCCATCAAGCGCTGGGACTTTGTTCAGTTACAATAATTTCAGTTGCTACTCAGTGCCACTGACACTAACATCTACTTCACTCATCTTTACAGTGGTGTGAGAAATAAACTGGGTCAATACTCCTGGGTCTTCCTTTGTAAAGGAACATTTGAAAACAGGTTAATAATTTCTGCTATTGCTTTGTTACCCAGAATTTCATTTGCTGTCTCGTCTGTGAGTGACTGGACACTATATATGGTGCCACTAATAGCCTTAACATACAACCAAACTTTTCTTGGGTTTTGTGAAAAATCTTTTGATAATATTCTGTTATGTTAGTCAGTGAAGACTTTAGTTTACTCCTACTAAGCAGTAGTCTCTGTTTCTTTAGAAGTTTACTTAGAGTGACTGTATACCACGGAGAGTTCTGCCTATTATGAACTGCTCTGCTAGATAAATATCTATCCAGTGCATGGTCAACTATGTTTTTAAACCTGAATCATACTTTCTTAACATTCTCCTGTCCTAAGCTAAAAGCTTCAATTTCTCATTGAGGGATGACACTAATGCTTTTTTATCTAATTTACATAACATACAACTCTTGCTAGTTGTTTTAGTTGTCCTTTGAACTCTGTCTCCTGGTCACTGACACCAGTTTCAATGTGGACATCTTCAAAGAGGTCAGGTCTATTTGTTTCATTAAACCTAATAGATTTCAAACATGACTGCAGTTCCAAACTATCTGTTCTAGGCAGTTTTCAGAGGATGTGTTATCAAGCCCTCCAGTAAAAAAACTGTAAATATTCCAACTGACTGTTGGATGATTTAAAGTCTCCTCTGATGATTGCAGTGCAACTGGGGAACTTAACGCATTATCGACGTGAGCCTGTTTCTAAAATTTTCAGTTACATCAAGAGCTTTCTGTACCTAACATTATACAAGCTTCACTCACAATGATATTACAAAAGCTGTGTTGAAGTTCTCTAAGTCAAAAACGTCTCATCTGTTACTCATTTACTCTCATTTTTAATAAGTGTTTAGAATCTGGAGCTTTCAATGATGCACTCAAAACTGTTACAGTTACACCAATCAACAAAAAGGGGGGCTAAGCACATTCCTGAAAACTACAACCAGTTTCTGTTGTTCCAGTTTTCTCTGGAAGTTTTCAGGTCTATCATGTACAAGTGTCCACAGTTCATGGTCTCGCAGTAGCGTTCTCGCTTTCCGAGCAGGGGGTCGCAGGTTTGATTCCTGGCTAGGTCAGGGATTTTCATCTGCCCCAAGATGACTGGGTGTTGTTGTGTCATTTTCATCATCATCATTTATCCCCATTACGGTTGGAGGAAGGCAACTGAAAACCGCCTCCATTAAGACCTTGCCTAGTACGGCGGTGCGGGTCTCCCGCATTATTCCCCTACGCTCTGTCAAGAAGCATGGGACTTCATTTCCATGTACAACAAGCCAAATAACTATTTCAAAAAGCATGATCTTGTCCCCAACAGACAATCTGGATTCTAGCACTACTACTGCTATCACTGGTGTTAACAGCACCTGAAAATAAAGATCTGGTATCTGTTGTATTTTTTCACCTTGCTAAAGACTTCGACTCCATACCCTTTAACATCCTACTTGAAATTTTGTAGTTTTATGGCATACAGAACTCACTCTTAGCTGATACGAAGTCCTATTTGAGCAACATGAGACAGTTTGATTCAATTAAAAGCTTTGACTTGTGTATTGCACAGTTCAGTCCTCAGTCAATTTCTTTTCATTGTTGCAATTAATGAGTTACTTCCTCACATAGGTCAGGACTCAGAAATACTTTACGCAGATAAAATGACATTGCTCAATACACACAAAATCATCACCACATTGCATCAGGCAACACAGGAAAACTGTAACTAGCGACGAGTCAGTTTTATTCTAACAAACTCCTTTATAGCCCTGATAATACACATGAACTAATTCTGGGATTAACTACTCGTACATAAGCAAAATGCAAAAATATTAGACTTTCCTCCTGATTCCAAGAGAAAAGCAGCAATTTACTATCTCATGTGGAAACTGAGAGATGCAGTCACAAATGAATATCTTAAGATTGCATATAATGACCTTCCACAATCACACATCTCCTTTGGCAGATTAATTTGAGAATATTGCCCTTGTGTCACAGAAGAAAAAGGTAATCAGAATAAAAAGCAAGTGAGTTCTAAGGACCTCTGGCGTCCCATCTTTCTCAAGCTGAGCATACCAACCATTGTGAACAGAATTACTTTATGTCAAGAGCAGGACAAGTGAGCTCTAAACTTAAGAGAAAATACATCATCACAATAACAGGGGCAAACTGGACTTTTGATACACTGAGATACAAATTGACAAATACAAGAAACTCACACAAAATAACATTTTTAAATTTTTTAATAAACTTCCAAAATCTTCTCAGTCCTTGCTTATAATAATTTTGAAGTTAAGATTTGTGGCTGAGAACTGAAACACCAATTCTACAATCTAACAGTGCTACTTGAAACAAAGAGTCAGCATTAACAGTTTTCTGAGATGACTCATTACAGCTGTCAGGAATATAAAGAATTTTGCATTTCCCATCAGGGGTACAAATTTATTATTCATTTTCTACTGATTTTGGTTGTAGCGACCAACTGCACAAGAGGATTACATCAATAAAAACTAATGAACAATGTGCACACAGCATAAAACAAATTAAGTACTTTAAAAAGCTGGACATTAGATGCAAATGCAGTTCAACATTCCATTGGATGAATTGAAAACCACAAGACTCACAAAAGGTTTGCAGAACCATGTACAACAGGCTATGATCTCAATACTAGCACAAAATTATCTTCACAATGACTACACAGAACACTCATTAAGGTGGTAACATGAGGACTAAACTCTGTTGATAAGAGTACATCAAAGAACTTATGAATGTGTGAGAAATCTACGAGCATGTGCTGAAAAGTGATGCCTCTGAATTTTTTTAGGTGAAAACGCATTTCTGTTACCTGAGTCTTTAGCATCTTTCTTACTGGAGTTTCCAAAGCTTTCATTGCTGTAACTTTTGTTCTTTCTTTCAGCAATAACTTCACAGCTCTTTTGTGATGCCTTATTTGTTCTCTTAAACTCTTCCACACTACCAGCACCACGAAGTAGAAGTTTTGTCCCTGAACCTTCTTCTACCCTCTCAATAATGTACCGAGTCATTATGAATATCACCAAGCAGTGGACTCCAACCCATTAAAAATGCTGCTTCTTCAAAGCGCATGATCCAGTTTTTAACTAGATATCAGTCACTGCCACTACATGACTTAAGAGCACCCTTAACATCATGAAATAACAGAGGAAAATTAACCCTGGTGTTGAGAATGTGGTGAGAATTGGATTACATTTTTATCACCTGCTTCTAAATCAGGAACTTTTTCTGTCTTCTTTTCAAGTACACTCAATCTTTTGTCACTATCCACTTGGACTGCAACCTGTTCTTCATCACCATCCTCTTCACACACTATATTGTCCTTAATTTTCACTGCAACTTTGGCAGTGTTGCGATAACAATAAATTTCAGTAGTCATATCATTTTTTGTCGTGCTTTCTACACACAACATATTGCAGTTTGCTTGCACTTTCACTTCTGAAAAATATGCTTCAATAAATGACTTCTTAGCTTCAAGTTCATTGGATACTGATTGAAAAGTAAAACTAGAAAATCCTCTCAAGTGTTTTCAATTTCTTCTGTCATCTGAAACCTTTCTGAAAATTAACTTATGTAGAGATTAACAGTTTTCACTGGTGCAGAGGTTATACCTTTATTTACTTTCTCAATTTTGCTCAACACTCTATTTCTAGATTTTTTTTTTTCCTTTGTCAGCTATTTTTCCTTTCATGACAATGTTTAAAATTTCTCCTCGCATCACTCTATTACTATTAATTATTATTAAAAATATTAACAGAATCTTCCATCGGTTCTCGGTAGAACAACATTATAATAAATGAAAAGCATCAGTTTGCTTTTGCTGTACAATATTGTAGAGCAAAAGCAAACTGGTGCTTTTCATTTATCATTAAAAATTTGAATCCTTATCTTAGATCCAAAATCAACACAATTACACATCACTATGTTGTCACAAGCAAAACTGTGCTCAGGAAAGTTCATTGTAAACATTATAGATTAGGTGGCAAAATTATGTCGTCTCTCATTCAATCCATTTTTCAGACAGAGTCTCCAAAATTGTAGGAAACTTAATTCCAACTTTCATGTATAACTATTATTTCCACAGTTATAAACCCTGAACATTGAGCAATCCAGGAAAATAAAAGAACACAACCACCAAACTCGTGTTTTTTTTCGTGAACATTGTTTGTCCGGGAACACTCAAAACTAGTATTCAGCATTCTAGACTATGCACTGTATGTATATTTTGTGTTCCTTCAGAGACGACAGACACACACCTACACACTCACGCAAAAGCAGCTCTCACACACGACTGCAGTCTCAGGCAACTGAGGCCACATTGCGAGCTGCAGCACCAGAGCACGATGGGAGTGGCGACTGGGTGGGGGTAAGGAGGAGGCTGGGGTGGGGAGGGATAGTAGGGTAGGGGTGGCGGACAGTGACATGCTGTTGGGGAGCACAAAGGGACGACGTGGAAAGAGGGTAGGGCAGTTACGAGCAATCGGGAGGTTAGACAGAGGGCAGGGGGGAGGGGGGCGCAGCAGAAAGGGAGGGAAGTAAATAGACAGGGTGCACCCATCATGCAGTGGTGCTGCTGTTTGCAGTGTGGCCTCAGTTGTCTGAGACTGCAGTCATGTGTGTGAGAGTTGCATTTGTGCGAGTGTGTATGTGTGTGTCTGTTGTCTAATTTTGACAATGGCCTGACTGGTTGAAAGCTATATTAGTGTCAGTCTTTTTATTGTGCCTGTCTGCGACTCAGCATCTCCACTGTATAGCGAGTAGCAACTTCCTCTTCATAATATTGTTACATTCCATCCCAGATTTTCCATTGTTTGATTAATGCTCTGCAGTTGCTAAATATGTACTGGAATTGGGTATATATCCTAATTTCCTTCTCCTACCCCCTCTGTCCATTTCCTCCTACCCTCTCTCTAACCTTGAGCCTTGTTACTCTCATTGAGAACGAAACCTTGCTTGGGAACTGAAGTTGCTCAAAATGAGTGGATTAATCGGTTGGGATCATTGGCATATTTGGTATGAGAAAGACCACTCCAGCAGCTGATTCAGTGAGGATAGTAGCTTCAATGAAATTATTTTGCATAGTTTCTATCTGCAAATGGGTAGGATTATAAAGTTTCAGGTGATTCATATTCCATACTTATATTCTAATCATATGCTGATACTCATACAAATTTCTTATTTTATGTTAAAATGGATTGCAAGGAAGAAAAGAAAACAGCACATTGTTGTGTTTACAATTTTTGTTGCTGAGCCCAAACCACCGTCATATGCGAATTCAGTAGTGTCAAGCGAGAGCTTGTTGGAGGGCAGAGTGGAGGCCTGTCGTGTTTTCTGATGAATGCAGATTCTGCCTTAGTGCCAGTGATGGCCATGTGTTGACTAGGAAGAGGCCAATTAAGGGCCTGCGACCAACATGTCTGTGTGCTACACACACTGAACCTACACCCGGAGTTATGGTCTGGGTTGTGATTTTGTACAACAACAACACGACTCTTGTGGTTATCCCACATGTCCTGAGTGCAAATTCATACATAAACAGGGTGATTTGACCTGCTGTGCTGCCATTCATAAACAGAATTTCAGGGGGCGTTTTCCCAAAGGATACTGCTCCCCCACATACTGCTGCTGTAACCCAACCTGCTGTACAGAATGTTGAATGTACATTGGCCTGCTCAATCACCAGACTTCTCTCCAACTGGGCACACACAAGACATCATCGGATGACACTCTAGTGTCTAGTGAAGGCACTGAGAAGCAGTTCATGTATTGGCCACTGATACGTACAGCCAGCAGCCAAGAATTTCTGGATGATATTGTTGCTTTGTTCTAGTCAGCTCTACAGTTTGTATAAATATTTAGTTGTTTAACAAACTTGATTGATGGGTTGGAGAGATATTTCTGCTAGTGCAGTTGAAATGCTAAATGGATACAGGGAAGAACTAGCAAGTGTAAGAAGACAGTATGAATGTGAATTCAGAATGCAAGGGAAGTTTCTTATTTCACAAAGAAATTCAGTAAATAATTTACAGCATAGCATGGTAGTTTTCTGGGTATGGACCATATCATATTGCAAAAAACTATCACTGATGAAACCAATGTTTCATCCACAACTGCAGAGGCCTCCTCCCTGTTCTATTCAGTAGAGACAGAAGATGGCCAATATAACTGTGTCCAAAACATTGTGTAAGCAGGCCCATCTGTAGGATGGACACACTGCATGAGACGGAGGTCAAAAATAGTGTGATGCTGGCGCCCATGCAGAACTAAGGCTGGACGAACCCTGTTGGTGGGAATGGACCTATAAGGCATCACGAACCAGTGAAAAGTCTGCTTGGTCAACTTCAAGGCTTATCGCATCTTGGGCCTTGAAAATTCGAACCATCCACTCAGGCTCCACGTTGGAGGAGGGCTACAGAGAGTACCGTCTGAACAGACTCATGAATCACAAATGGAAGTGGGCAAACTTGACAAAATTTAGGCACAGCAAAAGACTTCAGAGAAATGTGAGCTGTGCAGTTACAACACATTTGTTCAAAAACTCCTTATATGAAGTGCACAGGGTGTCACGATCAGAAAAAGGCATTATGTCCGACACCAGATTAACTTGGTCATCTACTATGAACCCAAAACTGTTAAGGTGCTTAAGCTGAAAATGTTGTTGCAATAGGATAGTGCACTACTAAGAAGATAGCATATGTGCAACATTTTTGTACTTACACCCAAACCTCCAGATGTCAGACACTCAGATCAGTACCAAACATTTTGTGTTGAAAGAGTATCAAGCAAAATTTCAATTTAGTTTGCACTATGTGCTGTCATCCAGTAGAACGAGCGTAAATGTTAATTAAAAGTAATACCATATCTACAGAGCACAGGAAAAGCATAACTGTAAGTAACTAACGCATATAGCTTCTGGGAGGAAGATGGTAGAGCATTAGATCGTTGCATCATGGGTCCTGGGTTCATACCCAAATGAGGATTTTTTTTAACTGTATTATGTGTGAAAATACTTCCCCACATGTGACGCAATTTTTCATTTATTCTACTGTTTCGATTGTTAATGTTTACTCTGTGAATCTACAAATGCACTAGCTGCTTCATCATGAGTGGTGTCTGTTCTGTCCCACACGTCCAATGCAACACAACACCTATCTTTACTAATGTACTCTATAGGTCTGCTACTTTCAGCTAACAAAGTGAAAGCAGACTGACAAAAGAGCATTTCTAAAAACTCTCGAAAAGTCAGGAAAACGATCTCCCATAAAACAGTTTCACGCATAAACCATTGTCATCTGTGGGGTTTGAAGGCAGGACTGTTGGTACATCTCACACTCCACCAGCTCACCCACACGAAATGTACAAAACTATCACTCACAGATACACCGTTTCTGTGGTCCCTTGTTCTGGTGTTACTGCTAATTACCGTTTATGCATGTTCTACTGGACGACAGCACATAGTGTGAACTACGTTGGTGTTTTGGTTGATACTCTATCTGCATACAACGTTTGGTAATGATCTGAGTGTCTGACATCCGTAGGTTTGGGCGTTAGTCACCAGTGACAGTTCCCCAAGGAGAAGAATGGCCCTGTGGCAGTAAGACAGAGCCCGGTGTCATGCTCGACCCAGTGAAGGCAATCAAGCTATGCAAAGGTTGGACAAAAATATGGAAACACCAAAAACGCAACACAGTACCCTGTCTAATAGTGTTTGAAACCCATTGACATCCAAAACAGCTTCCAACACAACCTTCTCTCCAAATCAAACCACAAAGGCTCAATAATATTGAGATCTGATGACTGGAGTGACGGCGGGAGATTCAATAATTCATCCTCATGCTCACAAAATCAGTTCTGCACAATGTGAGCTGTGTGAACATGGGCCCTGTTGTCTTGGAACACAGTAACACTACTGGGAGCAAACACCTTACCATCGGTGATCAGCCAAACTGGTCATGTAATCCTTGGCAGTAACGCAATCTTGCAGAATAACTATAGAGCCCACAGAATGCCACAACGTGGCTCTGCAAATAAACACTGAATGCCCACTATGTTTCACCCTTGGGATGTAAATTCGGCCAGAAGGTCTCCCCCCCCCCCCCCCCCCCCCTTTTAACACAACCAATCAATCATCCAGAAGTTGGAAACTGTGTGAAACAAGACTCATCAGAGCAAATGACATTCTTCTATTGCTCCACAGTCTAGGTTCTATGGCTTCAGCACCACATAATCCGTTTGCAGACATTGGCATCACTGAAGTGTGGTTCTGGAATTCCACCTCATGCTACAATTGCATGCTTATGGCATTCTCTTCACAATGTTTTGGTGCTCACAGGGTTCACGAGTGTGACATTAAATTCTGCAGTACTTTTACAGCTGTCGTCCTCATGTTTTTCATTACAATAATCTTCTATGACTGTCTGTCGTGATCACTCAACGCACAGTTTTGGCTCTGTTGTGACTTAACAGATGATGTTTTTCCAGTTTCTTGAAGCAGTATAAATTTTCAATACAGTGCCTCCTTCAACACCAAACACTTCAGCTCCTACAGGTACAGAAGCCACCCCCCCCCCTCCACACACACACACACACACACACACACACACACACACACACACTCTTTGCCCATGTTCATACAGACTTAGCTCTGACATAACACACTAATAACTACACGGATCATTGTTCTGGCTGAGACTGACACTGGCAACTGAAGACATTGCTCCGGTGCCATTCGTGATCAAAAACCAGTCTTGGGTAACATCTGCATTTTCATTCAAGCATGAATTTCTAATGGCGTTTCCATATTTTTGTCCAATCCCCCAATGTTCCATCACTGATTAAAGGCACGACAGTGCCGGTGTTCAGTTGGACTTTCAAGGACTCGCCAAGCAGTGTCCAGTCCAAACTGAGCTTGCACAGCAACAGGGAAACTGCCAGCTCTGCAGCCATGATGGAATGGACAGCATTGTTCTCATTCTGTAACTGAGCATGCAGCTGGTAGGCCACTTGATGACACACATCAACTAGATAACTGCTTGTTCAGCATATCCAGTACGATACAGGCACCAACTTCTGGTACGCCCACTGCCTCAATGAGGGTAGGGCTTAAGCTTCTTCGACGAGTGTGACATATGTCTCAATGCCAAGTTGGAAGGACGTTTCTGACACGCCCGATTAACACTACAAAAAAAAGTCATCTAGATGCCAAGGAGGGAGTAGAATAATTGATGTGCTTAAGTCTGTTATGAGATGTCAGTGACACAGAACTTGTGAATTTGAGTGAGAGTTAAGAGGATGAAGAGTCGGAATCATCACTTGACCGCTGCTTGTGACAGCGGCTAGCAATCTGAGAAACTTGACCTTACTTTGTAAAAGCATGTTAGCTACTGAAGCAATGTCACAATTTTAAATACTTTTCCATGATTATGACTGGACTTCGCCAAAGCTGTGACCTTTCTTATCAGGACCAAGGCAACCATAGTGAGTCAATGATTCTGCACATGAAACTTTACAGCTCTGGCACACGAAACTGCACTTGTGAGTGAGACCCTGCAAGCCAGCAGCCTTAATTGCACACGACTTTCAATGTTGTTTATGATACTGATTAAAATGGAACGTAGCAGCAACACCGTGTCTCAGCTGACTGTTGTATTCAGTTAATATAGCACAGAGGTTACTGGAAGGCAATTCACTAGGGTCCAAAAGTGATTGCAATTTCTGCACCACTTTATTTTATAACTACCTTACAACAAAAGCAAAGTAATTTCTGCTTACTAGAAATGCCATATGCAAAACAGTACAGCTCAAATTGGTGGAAGCACACTCCCCCGCTTTCTGAATATTCACTGAAGGCAGCGAATGGCGATGGCGATGTAGCCACGACCAACAACTGTCATGATTGGTGCTGCTCAGAAATGAACTGCAGGAGAACAGCCTGCCATTCCTGCTAAAGTTTTTACTGTTTTTGAGCTGCAAACTGCTGCTGCTAGGACAGCTGTTGCTGCCAACATTTCAGTCCATAACATGTAAACGGGAGGCAAACAAGATAAGGCAAGAACTCATCGCCACTAAAGTGTCCGTGGCGGGTAAGAATGTGTAAACTGTAAGCAAAGCTGTCGTGAGTGGATTACTGAATAAGCACCACAAACAATAGCCAGAAAATCGAGGTCCAAAGCTGAGTCAGTATCAGTCTAGGAGCTATGCATAATTGAAAATGACACGTACAGTGTATGACACAAGACTGAGCTGTGGTGGCTTTCTTAGCCTGTGGCTGTCAGTGGCTCAGCCCATGTGACCCACTTTCCACGTCTCTGGCAGTGCTCCTCATTCATGAGCTGCAACACCACTGATCCACTATCGATACTCTCTATTGGACGGGATATTAATATGTTCAATATCTTAATACAATTCTCTTCTTACTAAGGCACAAGCTAACGGAAAAGCTTTTGATGGAATACTGTATTTGCGCGAATATAGGCCATGTGCAACTACAGCCTGCACATAAACTTTTGACACCAGATTATAGTAAAAAGTAAATCTCAAATACAGGTCGCACGACTAAATTTACGAGAAAGTTCAGTTAGACATTAGTTTGAACAGCGTTTCTCTCCCTCTCCTCCTTTAGTTCACATACAACTAAGAGTGACTCGTAACACACACACATAATTATGACCCACTCTAGCGCTGCATGGTTCTCAGTATTATCATTTTCAGTATGCACATTCTGTGGTTTGCAGTTCAGATAAAACACCGAATACACCTCCAATTACAAAGTACTATTACTACATATTTGATACAGACACTAAATTATGTTGGCAATTCTACATAACAATTGAGCAGTGCAGTGCAACAAAATTAAGCTTTGCGTTCTGGGCCCATATGGAAATGAACAGCACGTCTCAGAAACAATTCGCCAGTGGAATTGAAAAGTTTCATATGTATGGGTCCACGAGTTATGCTATGAAATAATCTAACTGTTAGTCACAGTACTACAACTGTGCAAACACTGCCTCAAGCTTACAAACGCAGTGTGATATCTTTTCAGCATTACTTGATCCAACTTCGACACAAAGTTCTTTATTTACACTCCCAAATTTCACAAATAGGGAATGCACACGATGTTGAGCATTATGGCTGATGGACAAAAATTGCCACTGTTGTGTTTTTTAATCGGAAAACTCTCCCCAAGGGAGAAAGCTTTCCAAATTATTGTAAGAGCTAGTGATATTACTTTGCAGTAACTTGTAGTGATATTAATTTGACCCCACAAGATACGTGTACATGTCATTTTTAAAATGACAGTTTACAATCTGAGGGGGGGAATCTCTATTATAGGCCACACCACGGTTTTTCAAGCCAAAATGTAGAGAAAAGGTGCAGTCTACATTCGCACAAATACAGTAAATGCTCCTGAAATTTAGATATATTTTTACAAATACAGGAATTGTTTCTCATGCACCATTACTTAGATTAAAACCACAAAGAAGCCATTTTCCGTCATATAACCACTTTTGCATTCATAACAAACAATAGATGAACAGTCAGAATAGAAGTAAATCGCACATAAACGAGGTACTCTGAACTTCATTCTTTACACTGAACAACTAGTAAAGACAGTAATACTTTCAAAGGCAGTTCACACACAATCTTCTTGTCAAATGAAATTAAAAAATGAAGAAATCTTGAAAAGAAAAGAGGTCTACATCGCCTTGTTTTTTTGCATGGTAACAAGGGGATTATCCATCAATTTTGTTACTGATTTCTCCTCCCAAACTTTCCCTGCCGCTTTTCAAAGATCCATTTTCTGGTAAAGTGTTTTCCCAAATGTGTTCAGTGACAATGAGAAGACATTCATGTGAGCAACAAATGAGCCACCTGGACTGCACAAACTGAGATACACTGGATAGAAATGCTGCACAGACACCATGCCAGTGTGTAGCACATGACGACTTGGAAAAATCGACTGGGTGGGGAGACAGAATAGTGGGTGGGGAACCTGCAGGGAAAAGAGTGAGTGCAGGATGGATGAAGTTAGGGTTCTTGGGCAGGGGTGCAAATGGGTGTGGAGAAGGAGACTAACGGAGATTGAGGCCAAGGAGGATTACAAGATCAGAGGATGTCATGCAAGAACAACAAGAACAAAAGGTTGGTTAGTTTGTGGGGGGTTGAAGGGACCAGACTACAAAGGCCACTGGTCCCTTGTTCCACAACCATAAAATCCTACAAGGAATAAAAAAAAACAAGCAACGGAGAAGACAAGGGACCACACAGAACAAGAAAGACACAGACAAAGACCAGACAAAAGCAATTAAAAGCACACTGAGAGTGACCGTGGTTGGCTGAACATGGAAACAAATGAAGGGAAAGCCAACCACCAAGAAAAACACTAAAAACCCCAGTCTAAAACCATAGGCCAAATGCCAGACTCAACACAAAAAAAACCTCTAGATCACGCAATAAAAGCACCGTACATAAATAAAACTCAAAACTAAGTCTGCCATTGCAGCATCATCTGATAAAAGTGCAGGGAGCGTATCAGGCAGTGCATATGTCTGCCTGAGCAGAGTTAAAAAACAGACAGTCCAACAATATGTGGACCACCATCAATGACGAACCACAGCAACAGAGAGGTGGGTCCTTGCTGTGCAATAAATATCCGTGCGTCAGCCAGGTGTGGCCAATGCATAGGCGGCAGAGGACAACAGAGTCCTTGCGAGGGGCCCGCAAGGAAGAGCGCCACACACTGGTAGTCTCCTTGACGACCCGTAGTTTGTTGGGTGAAGGCAGGGTGTGCCATTCATCACTCCAAGTACCAAGTACCTTGTGCCGCAAAACTGAATGGAGATCACACTCCAAAAGGCCGATCTCCAGGGCCGGCGCACTGACAGCCTGTTTGGCCAGCATGTCTACACGTTCATTTCCCGGGATGCCGACATGACCCAGGGTCCACATAACGACCACGGAGCGGCCACAATGCGCTAGAGTATGGAGGGGCTCCTGGAGAGCCATCACCAGACGAGAGTGAGGAAAACACCGGTCAATAGCTCGCAAACTGCTCAGGGAGTAACTACAGATAATGAATGACTCACATGAGCAGGAGTGGATATACTCTAGGACGCGAGAGATGGCCACCAGCTCGGTAGTGAAAACACTGGAGCCAGCTGGCAATGAGCGTTGTTCAGAATGATCCGCTAGAGTAATGGCATAACCAACATGACCAGCAACCATCGAACCATCGGTATAGACCACTTCAAAGCCCTGAAATGCGGCAAGGACTGAAAAAAAAGGTGGTGCGGTGGGCCTCAGTCCTTTGAGCCCTGTGCCAAATCAAGCTGAAGGTATAGGCGAGGCACACACCACGGGGGTATATGTAGAGCAGCCCGGAAAAAGAGTTAGAAGAGGGAAAAACTCAAGCCCAGAGAGAAGAGCCTGGATGCAAACTGCAATTGTACACCCTGACCGGGGCCGCTGTTCTGGGAGATGGATGACCGAGTTGGGGAACAGGAGATGGTAATTGGGATGCCCAGACAAGCTACAAACATGCACAGCATAAGTGGCCAGCAGTCGTTGGCACCAGATCCGCAGTGGAGGGACACCAGCCTCCACAAGCATGCTGTTGACAGGACTTGTCCGGAAAGCTCCAGTTGCGAGTTGGATCCTGCTGTGGAGGATGGGGTCAAGCAACCGCAATGAGGAAGGCGAAGCCGAACCATAAGCCAGGCTCCCATAATCTAGATGGGACTGAATCAATGCCTGATACAGTTGTAGAAGGGTAGACCAATCAGCACCCCAGCAGGTGTGACTCAAACAACGAAGAGCTTTAAGATTCTGCCAGCATGTTTGTTCAAGCTGCTGAATATGGGGGAGCCAAGTCAACCAGGTATCAAAAACCAATCCTAAAAGCCAATGCGTCTCCACCACAACAAGAGGTTCACTGTTAAGATAAAGCCGTGGCTCAGGGTGAACAATGCGACGCCGGCAGAAATGCATAACACAGGTCTTGGCGGCCTAAAACTGGAAGCCATGCGCTACAGCCCAAGACTGCGCCTTGCCGCAAGAACAAAACCCATATATGTAATACAGAGAAATTGGTGCTGTGGGAAGGACCCAGATGGATCAACTTGTGAAGCAGCCATTGAAATCTAGCATTTTGTGCCCAGCAGCATGTTCTACCACTGGTGGTCCACCCTGCTCGACAGCTTGGTAGTGGCCACTGATTTGAATGGACTGATGGTTGGTAGTCACATCCAAATAAAACACTACACAAAAATTTCAGCAAAGCTTGTATGTAACATGAATGCTTTAACATCTTGTTCCACATCTGATAGGACAGGATAAGCCTGTGACAGGTCTAGAGAAGGATGTGACAGGTATGTGTATCAGGTAAATCCTGCGTCTGAGTCTTCCACAGTAATATGACCAATGTGGCAAGTGGTTCTGCATCTACATCTATACCTATACTCTGCAACCATCATAAGGTGCATGGCAAAGGGTACATCCCACTGTACGAGTTATTAGTGTTTCTTCCTGTGTCATTCAGGTATGGAGTGAGGAAAGAATGATTGTTTTGAATGCCTCTGTGCGTGCAGTAATTATTCTAATCTTATCCTTATGACCCCTGTGTGAGTGATACATAGTGGGTTGTAGTATATCCCTAGAGTAACCATTTAAAGCTGTTTCTTGAAACTTTGTTAACAGACTTTCTCAGGATAGTTTACAACTGTCAAGAGTCTGCCATTCCAGTTTCTTCAGTATCTCTGTGGCACTCTCCCATGGACTAAACAAACCTTTGACCATTCGTGCTGCCCTCCTCTGTATACGTTCAATATCTCCTGGTACGGGTCCCACACATTTGAGCAATGTTCTAGGATGTGTCACATGAGTGATTTGTAAGCAATTTCTTTTGTAGACTGATTGTGCTTCCCCAGTATTCTATCAATAAACCAAAGTCTACCACCTGCTTTACCCACGAGTGAGCCTAAGGGATCATGTCATTTCATATCACTACACAGTGTTACACATACGTATTTGTGTGATTCTGAGAGTGACGAACTGATATTACAGTTGTAGGATACAACTTTTTTTTTGCTTTGTGAAGTGCAAAATTTTACATTTGTGAGCATTTAGAGCAAGTTGCCAACCTCCGCACATCATGTTAAAAGAGATAGTACCTCATTATAGGTAATTGCATCATCTGCAAAATGCTTGATTTTACTATTAATATCTGTAAGGTCATTAATATAAAACATTAACAGCAAGTCTCCTAACATACTTCCCTTAGGCACATCCGAAGTTACTTCTACATCTGATGATGACTCTCCACCCAAGATAACATGCTGCATCCTCCCAACCAAAATGTACTCAATCCAGTCACAAATTTAACTTTATATACCATATCATCATACTTTTGTCAATAAGCATAGCTACAGTAGTGAGTCAAATGCTTTTTGGAAATCAAGAAACACTGCATCTACTTGGTTGCCTTAGTACAAAGCTTTCAATATGTCATGTGAGAAAAGTGTGAGTTGAGTTTCACATGATCAATGTTTTTGAAAACTGTGCTGGTTGGCATTGAGGAGGTCATTCTGTTCATGGTAACTCATTATGTTTGAGCTCAGAATATGTTCTAAGATTCTACAAAAAATTGATGTCAAGGATATTGGACGGTAGTTTTGTGGATCACTTCTACCACACTTCTTGTAGACCAGTGTGACCTGTGCCTTTTTCCAAGAACTTGGCATAGTTTTATCTACGATAGCCTCTAGTTGGGGCCTGGTGCCTTGTCCAATTTTAATGATCTCAGTTGTTTCTCAAATCACTGACACTAATACTTATTTCATTCATCTTTTCAGTGGTACCAGGATTAAATTAGGACAATTCTCTTGGGTTTTCCTTTGTAAAGGAACACATTTGAAAACGGAGTTCAACATTTCAACTTTTGCTTTGCCACCCTCAATTTCAGTTCCCATCTCATTCACTAGGGAGCAGTTGACACAACCTTCGGTGCCACTAATAATGTTTACATATGACCAGAATTTGTGAAATAACATTTGACAATATTCTGCTATGGCAGTCATTGAAGGCACCACGCATCACTCTCCTGACAGCCAAATGTGTTTCATTCAGGATCTCTCTATCGATAGCCCTACACTTTGTTGCACACCTATTATGCTGCAATCTCTGTTTCTTTAAAAGTTTGTTTACACTGACTATATACCATCAGGGTTCCCTCCCATTATGAACTGTTCTACTGGGTACACACCTATCCAGTGCATGGTCAACCATTCTTTTAAACTAGGGCCAGTGTTCCTCTACGTGCTCCTGACCTGCATGAAAGTTTCAAGTTCCTCACTGAGATATGGCAGTACTGTTTTTTTTTTTCTTTTTTTTCCTAGTTTACTGAACATATACATCTTACTGCTGGTTTTAGTTGTCCTTTGTACTTTGGTAATCATTGTTGCCACAACTGCATCATGGTCACTGATACCAGTTTCGATGAGGACATCCTCAAAGAGTCGGGTCTATTTGTTGCCATTACATCCAATATATTTCCTTCATGAGTAGTGTTCCTGACTATGTGTTATAGATAGTTTTCAGAGAAGGCATTTAAGAAAGTTTCACAGGAAGTGTCATCATGCCTGTCATTAGCAAAACTCTAATTTTCCCAATTAATTATGGGACGATTAGTCTCCACACCAATGATTACAGTGCGAATAGGGAACTTACGTACAAGTGAACTGAGAGTTTCTCTGAAGTTTTTGGTAACACCAGGAGAGGAGTCTGGTGGGCGATAGAAGGATTCAATTATCATTTTATGCTCTCCCCTGATATTGAGTCTTGCCCAAGCAATCTCACAAGCAGCTTCAAATTTTATCTCTGTGGATTTGAGTTTTTTGTCTATTTCAACAAATGTTCCACCTCCATTTCCCATTTGGAGCTTCACTACTTTTCATGAGCACTTCCAACTCTGGCATTTTGTTGCAAATGCTTTGGTAGTTTACCATTATGATTTTAATAATCTCACCTGTGGAAGGAATTTCTTTCAATCTTACACCGATACTTCTGGGTTTCCTACAGCTATTGTTACCTGGCCATAAGGCTGGTCTTCACCTTCTCTATCAGTCTCTGGAAGGGCCCAAGAATGACTTTGAAGCCCAGATGACAGGCATCATTTGTTCCAAAGTGTGTCACAACCTGCAGTTTGTTGTAACCTTTTCCCTCAAAATGGCTGCTGGAATAGCTTCTTCAACATGGTGAAGGAGACCCCCAGACATACACACTGAGTGCACCTGGTGTCCTTCCCTGCCCCTTGCTGCCATTTCCCTAAGTGGTATCATCATACACTGTTCGTTTGAACTACCGATGATTAATAGATCCCTAACCTTTTGCATTTACCTCATCCTGACACCGTACAAAACAAGTTTCTCCACATCGGGTGAAGTTAGTCCCACTGGGTCAGTATCAGTGAAAGACAGCATCTCAAACTTGTTAGTTAGAGGGACTGGTACAACATGCTGAGTCCTCCCTGGTCCCCTCCACCCTGTACAGGATGCCTAGCTCTACCACTGACACACCACTTGCAGTCAAGTGACAATAGAGCCCGTACTTTCTGCAGAGGTGACAGGATACACAGAAGATAGTATTTGAGGTACCTCTGGTACAGGAGCTCTCAGGAGCTCTTCCAACACACTGATTCACAGTAGCTGTCAACCACTTGACAGTAGTCAGTGCAATTTCCAGCAGCTTACGAACATCAACCAACTCACCCCATGTTTGACAACAGCATTCACAGTGGGGCTGCATTTTGGCTGGTGCAATGTATTACAAGGCAGTGAACGAAGGACTTTAAATCAAACCTGCTGATTATCTTTTAATCTGTAGAGCTAGAAGTTGCTAATTCCCTGTAAGAATTGAAGCAGGTACACAAAATGAGATTTCTATTAAGGCAACACAAAAATTTGTGGTAAAAAAATATTAGTTTCCTAAAATGTTTCGATGTTAATTATAGTTGTTAGCACACAGGTGTAGTATAAGTAGTAATCAAAGCACTCTGGCATTTTACAATTTGAGCAGAGTATAGCTAAATTCCACCAAAATCTTGCAGGGATGATTTCTTTATGCAAGTATAATATATCTTTGGTTTCGGGAAAAAGATTTAAGTCATCATCCTCCAACAATCATGAAATTTTCCAGTGGTCAGATTTAATTAAAAAGCCTTGATAATCCTTTTTATTAACATAAAGCATTAAGCTGCAGCTATACATAGTATATTTAGTTGCTATCAGATGTTTTATCAAAGCCTCAGAATGTGAACAATGTCTTCCTTGTGGAATGTTGCCTCTTTTACTTGCTACAAGTGAAGCCTGAAGCAGCATCTGCATGACTGGTATCACTGGAAACACTGATTGACTAGATCATCATTATTTTTCTAGTCAAACAATATGTCTATTAGGTATCAGAAACAGTGTGTCCCAATCATTTCAGAAGCTTCACTGTTCACAGATAGTGTAATATCTGTCACAGTTAGATTGCACAATTAAATACGTACCACCACTGCTAATTTCACTCAGTTTGTGCCAACAACACGAATCCATCATGTTATTTAGCAAATTTTGAATAATGCCATAATACATACAACATTGCTTGATATAATTATTTCTTTCATGAAACACAAAATAATTATTTTCTAAGCCTATCAGCAACATTAACACCCTTTAGCAACCAAGCACTTAAGAAATACATCAATTTACACATAAAACTTCCATCATAAAGAGTTATAGAAGGGTTAAAAATGAAGTGAACTGTTGTCAAGCAACAGAATCTAATATGGAAACTGGAAGTAATGATGAAGTACTCTCCATATAGTATCAAAATAACAAATCAGTACTGTTAGGCATTGTTTCCAGTATCAATATTTTTAACTGCGGGAAACATATGAAACATTTCAAAAAGAATTAACCAGCACATCTTTGAGTGAAGAATTATGAATTCCTTAAACAGTAATTACGACAGCTCAGTTTAGGTACAAATAGATGTTCGTTAAAACTGAGCAGCATTAATCAGGAACCGCCTGAAGATGGCACGAAGCCTGTCTGCCGAAATATTGTGGAGTAATTACAACATGACCCAGCCAGACACCCGAGAATACTACAAGCTTTGGAAAACTATCTGAACTCCAAGTACTTTCTCTCCAACAGTACTATCAACATCCTGATCAACCTATGTGCTAGAATACTGATTTTCCAGGTATTCAACTGGTCCAAAATGCCATGTTCCTCAAACTACTCCAATGTGTTATAAGTGAGTGCCTTAGAAGTTCTTCCCAAAAGTATCAACAACTGCCTGGTCAAGCTGTGCACCAGAAGACAATTTTTCTTGGTGTCTAACTGGATGACAATTTCAATGTTTTGCTCTTTATTTCCATAAAGTTATCATCAGTTGCTGTGAGTGACTGTGTTGGTATTTCTACCTGTCTATCTGGAGTCCACTCAGTGAGCATGTTTAAGATCATTACTTGTGACACTGGAAGAAGATGGTCTTCAAAATACAGTACAGAAAATGAGTACCTGTGAATGCCTTTTCTACTATATCACATTTCTGAATAAGTATAGTATCCTTTCTCCAGCTCAATATGGATTCCAGAAGGGGAAAACAAAGTTGTTTATAAATCTCTAGATACAACTATCTCTCTCATAGATAAGAAACAGCCAGCTGTGGGGTTATTCCTTGACCTCACAAAGGCCTTCGATATTGCAAACCACAGAATACTATTACAAAAACTATATAACTATGGTATACAGGGCACTGCCTACAATCGGATTGCAAGCTACCTACTAAACAGAAAACAGTATGTGCAGATATGTGAGGTCATCCCTCCAGGAAAATCCACAGTTTCATGTTCTGATATGCAAACCGTAAAACATGGTGTCCATCAAGGATCAGTTTTAGGCCAGATCCTATTTCTCCTGTTCATTAATGATCTTCCTCTTCACCTACCGACTTGCAATACCTTCCTTTCTGCCGATGACACCGATATTCTGATATCTGACTCAGAAGAACGCATTGAAGCTGCAGTCAGCCAACGTAAAGCTCTACTGGATTCATGGCTTACAGCTAATAGGCTACTTCTTATTGCAAAAAAAAGACTGTAGGCCTAACATTTCATACAGTCCAGAACAGAAATCCCACCACCCCAACTACACAAAAAGGTGGAAATAGTATTGAACTGGAAAATGTAACTAAATTCCTTGGAATATCTATCTCTGACACTCTGAGTTGGAAAAGACGCACTGACAGCTTAGCTACCAAGCTAAAAAAAGTATGTTTTATGCTTCTGTCAGTCAGGGAAGTGACATTTCTAAAAATCCTAATGTCAAGGTACCATGCTCTTTACCACTCAATGCTTACACATGGCCTCTGGGGCTCCAAAAGAAAGCTGTCAGGGTACTATTATTTAAAAAGCAGAGAGGCTCATGTAAAAAGCTATTCTGAAAACTAGGTATTCTTCCAATTCCATGCCAGCACATATTAGAGATACTAAGTGTCACCAAGCTAAATATTGGCAGCCTAAAGCAGAATCTGGGCTATCACCAGCACAACACTAGAGGGAAATATTAGCTGACACAGTTTCCACATTCCACTAAATTATATGCTTATAGTGTAGAATGCATGGGGATTAAACTATATAATCATCTACCACCAAATGTAAAAACATCAACAATCCAGCACATTTTAAAATAAGGCTTAAATCGACATTATTAAAATATTCTTTCTATAATGTACATGACTATTTTGAAAGTGATTTTTTCTATGTAATATATTTGCATACTTATCTTTCTGTGCTATAATTTATCTTCAAAATGTAAATTTCAATAAGGCCTAACAGACCGTTAAAAATTTATCTACTTGTCTGTACTCATTATATTTATCTTTTTAATCTTAACTAATGTATAAATTATGTAATGTTTATCTGTACTTAATTTGATTTTAAATGTATCATCAAATTTTAATTTTAATTAGGCCTAGTTGACCTTAATTTGGAACAACTTGTGAGTATACTAATACTAATTATGTAATGCTTATCTGTACTTAATTTGATTTTAGATGTATCATCAAATTTTAATTTGGCTTAGTTGACCTTACTTTTGAACAACTTGAGAGTATACTCATACTATATCTTGTAATCTATAGCTAACATACAATTGCGTAAATCAAGTTGTATTTAATTTGGCATTACGTATTTTTAAAAGCTTAACTGCTATAATGACTTGTCCCACAATATGTAGTACTCTCTGTACACAAAATGACTCAGGGGATCAATAGAGAATGAATTAATGAATCATCTGTCAATCATAAAGGGGAGTAATCAGAAACTGCAAATTATATCTTGCATTAGTACAGTTCTAAGACTGGTTTCAGAATTACACTGGAAATCCTGCTAACCTCAAATTGTCCATATATAGCTCAATTAGTAGCACTGCAACTTATCGTATATAGCCTGACAATGACAGAAAGACCCACCCAAATGGATTAGATTAACAACTGAAATGACCATACTATTTGGGCCAATATTTATTATTTCTGACAGTTCTGACCTACAGTAATAAGCAAGAAAGAAGTGAGTGATCAATGCAAATTACAAAGATAGATTCTGAAAAAAGTAGGCCCTTAGCTTTAATACTGTTCTGATTTAACAGTACACTTTTTTATACTTAGTAATATTCAGCACACCATTCAAACTCACCTGCAAGTTTAGTGCATTTTTCATTTTTGTTGATGCAGGGTTCATTATGATCTGAACAAGACCATTATAACGCCGAATGCTAAGTTCCCTATAGCTCACAGTACCAGCATTTTGACGAATGCTTGTTCTTGGCTTAGCATGCTCATCATCTTTGCGCTTCTGTTTCTGAACATCATTCTCTAAAGTTTTCACCAGAGTGACATACGCTGGGGAAAAAATGTTTAAGTACAGTTTAAGTACACACTAATGAGCTGAGAATACTTTTCACAATAACATGTGAACATTTGAAATGAAGTAAAGTTTCCACTGTACATCTGAATGTACATTTAATTTCAAACATTTAAATAAAAACTCCTCTTCATTTACAGAGCTACAACAATTTTGCAGTGTATCACAAGCCACAGGCTTCTACACAGTCACGAAACAATTTACTTAAGGTGAAAAGTGCCAAGCAATGTCTTTATTAAGAATATGAAGATATTATATTCCTTGAAACATGAAAAATTATGCTACGCAGAATGGAGGATTAGACAATATAATGAGGATTTTATATTTCCTGAAAGACTAAACATTATACTACATACAATGGAGGAACAACAATAATTCAATTTATAGTCAATTAAAAAGTAAGTCCAAAACAATACTTACAAGCAGCATTGGGACTCTGTGGATGTGAGCGGTTTGTATCTTTCTTCTGTGCTGGGTTTGGAGTACTTAGTTTGTTCCTTGCTACAACCTGAGTGTTTTGACCAGACGATGACACTTGGAGACATCTATCTTCTGCTGCAAAAGCTGATGCAGCTTCAGCTAAACAAGTAGTGAGCTCTGCCTCTACATTGGTTGCTGAAACTGGTGATTTCTCAAGACTACTAGAAACCACTACTGGCATCCCAGTAACCTCTGATTTTTGTGTCCTGTCCTTTTTCTTTGCTTTCATTACACTGTTTTCTTCAGATAACTTAGCTGATTTTGGGAGTTTTTCTTTGTGGGAATTTTTCTGATGCATTTTTGTCACATCTGGAATGAATTTACTTTTATCGAGAGAAACATTTTTTGGTGCATTTGGCAAAAGAACTTCTTTTGATTCATGTTCTTTCTGTGATATGCTTGTCTTTAATCTTGGCAGTGTTTTACTATCTGCAATTCTAGTACTTGAAGTTTTGCCAGATTTACTTGCACCTGTCACCTCCTTCTGAATACTAAGAGTTCCATTAAATTCCTTCTCCTTTCCTTTCTTATCTTTATAAGTCTGTAGAGGCTCTGCTTTTCTGATGAATATTGGAACACCCTTCTTACGAGCCTCTGCCCCTTGCTTTGTAATCGATTTAAGTTGAGATTCATAAACAACTTTTTTGCCACTTTGACCATCACTGGTATATTCACTCTTATGTTGATTAATACCAGTATCACAACTAGTACGTGGTATCACAGTTGGGCTTGTGCTGCGACTGGAGAAATTACTGCTGGAAGAATGTCTACGAATTATTCTTGATGCCTCAGCCCGTAACTGCAATCGTGGTGGACATGGTAAAGTCTGAGTTGGTGATGGGGGGTCAAAGTGAACAGTCGACGGAGGTGGTGACCGAAGAGTTTCACGAGATTCCATCCGTTTGGGTGGTGCCATTTTGCTGTCTGCACTCTGCTGGTGGTCTGATGTGCAAAGTAACTGCCTTTTTGCACGTAAGTTAACTGCCGGATTCTGCAAAGATTTCAGTCTCAGAACAGCATTCTTCACAAGGCGGGTTTTCAATAGAAGATTCTTCTTTTTCCACCGGGAAGAGTTCAGTTTCGGTTTTATTGGTTTTTTCAGATTGTTATTGGAAGAAACATCATTATCACAAACTGCAGACCTTCGCCTTGAGTCACCTAATTCTGCTTCATATAAAAGATTAATTGCACCTTCGTCTATAAGTAATTTATCTACTTCACTTCTTCGGCACCGTTTCTTGGAACCAGATGAGGCATCTGGTAACTTTTGATCTTCCCCATTGTCTTTACTGATACCCCTATGGATATTTTTCTCAGAATTATCTGCCCTGTTTTTTAGATCGGACACTTCTGAAACTGGTGTATTATTCTCATTATTAGGAACAGCACGAGTTGAAACTGCGTCTTCTACACTGGCTTTGTTTTTGTCAAGATGATTTTTTACATTTTCCACACTAGATTCTCTATGAAGTCCTTTTGTATCTGCTTCTGAGGGCTTGTCAGAAATGCCACATTTCGTATCTTGAACTGATGTCTGACTCTCATTTATTTTCTCCATTTCTGCAGATGATTTCACAACTGACTCTATTACTTTAACAACATTTTCACTAATTTTTTTATCTGTTGAATTTATTTTCTTTGAGTCTTTTTGTAATTTTTTCACTTTGTTTCTATCAGCTCTTCCATTCTCAATGTTTTCTGATACATTCTTAGTAGATAGCTTTTTCTTTTTTACATTATCAGGGGCAATAACGACAGCTTTTCTTTTCCTGTTCTTTTTCTTCTTTAACTCTGCTACGTCATTTTCCTTTGGTACTTTCTTTACTTCAGTTGTAACATTATGAGCATTGTTTTCAGTAAGTGCATCAATAGCAGGCTTCTTAACATTCTGCTTAGGTTTCTTTGGCGACTTTTCTTGCAATTTATCTGTTTTCTTCTTCCGTGGAGTTGTCTCGAATTCCATCAGTTGCTTCAAAGCAAGTTCTTTTTCAAGCAATGGGTCCAACTTAGGAGGGGTTGTGAAATGATTTCCATTTGTAGGAACTGTAGAAGGAACTGTTCTTTGTAGTTGACACTGTGGTGTAGCTTTTATCTCGGGTATCCAGTTAGGGTCTACATCACCCTCAAGTATAGCAAGTAACTCCTTGTCATCAGCAATAACCTTTTGCTCTTGGGCAGAAGAGTTGTTCTCTGATACAATATTACCTGATTTCACTGACAAATCAGTCTTTGGTAGAAGATCAGTAGGTTGTGCTGCAGTGGCACCTGAACTAGATGATGATGATGGAGCAATATGATTTGCAAGTCTCTGCGTTAACTTAATAGCAAAAAAAATATCACCACCTTCTGGTGTGTCATGAACTGGATACTTTTTTAAAGATCGTTCGAGCAGTTCTTGTGCTAGTTCGTCCTGGGTCACAATCTGGCTTGTCAAATTTCTATATGGCACTTTCACACCCAGACGTGGCTTTTGGGGTTTTCTGCCTCGTGTAACTAAGTCTTCAGCAGGATTTTCAATATTCCGTCCCATTAAATGCGGAGGAATTGAAAAATTTGGTGTTGGAAGCGGCAAAGTTGCTGCGTCTCCATTTGCAATATTTTGAGAACCCGATTCCTGGGGCATCCTTATATCATTGGCTGATAACTGTACTGGCGAAATTGGTGTGCTATTTGGTACGTCAACAAATACTCCCACACTTACTGGTTTTTGTCCTGCGCTGTTAACAGTAGCTGCCATACTTGCATTTTCCTTCTTGTTTGAACACGGAGGTGATCTTGATGCACATAATACATTGGTTAGGCATCTTGTGCAGCCTATAGTGTACAGTGTCGCGTCGCAAAATGAAGAGCATAGAGAATCAGAGAAAACGAAGTCTTTACCGTTTTCACACTTTCCTCTCGTTCACAGCTGATCAATCCACTCGTTCATTATCGTGGCAAAGCTGCAAGGAAAATAAATGAAATGCAGTAGTTGCTGGTTGTATTGAGCACAACACAATATTCGTACGAACCGGTCACACTGACGATAACACTCACTTTATCTGAGTAGCAAAAATATGTTTTGCGAACATTAATCAAGGTGTTTGTTGATGCACCTACCAAACCTATCCTAAACGAACAACAACAACAACATCAACAAACGAGTGTCGTCACGTGAAGACATCCTGCCAGAGTATTCACAAACGCAATCACTAGTACATTAAGCTAGGACAGATGCGTTCGTATCTTCGACCCAAGAATAATATGTATGGCTGGCTGCATTCCAAACACAAATTATCATTTCTTGTGAATACTCTACGCAAAACTCTCCTATTTTTCATAACGTAAAACCGAGAAATATTAAGTCAAAAACTCGTTTATACATTCAGACCAAAATTCTACATACCGAAGTATTGTTTATCCAAAATATCTACAGCAGAGAATGTAGCTGTTATTATACACGTGAATAGGATTCCACTTCCATGGTTCATTGAAAGTTTGAAGTGCAAACCGATCACAACATACCGCGACAGCGTGTGAGGTCGCTTCTGTCAAATACATTAATGACCGCGCGGGCATTATAAGTCACCATTATAGCACGAGGATACTTTATTTTATGGTAGGGGAATGTAGCGTGTTCCATTTGCACAAAATAGTAACTACTATTTCATCATCAGTGTTCCCGGGGATTCCAGTAAAGCGGATATCATAAAAAAAACACGTTTCTTCTCTCTAATGACTTAATTGAATAATATTCCTCATCCAAATTCCTATATGACTTTGTAAAACTACTCAGAGATAGAGTACATGGGAGCAATAAAGCAGAGATCCACTATCGGTTTTACTGTAAACACGAAACATTTTAAAACCCTTGCAAGAGTATTACAGTTTACTGCGGGAATAAAAAAGAAGACCGTGTAGTTCTACTATTCCGAATCTGTAGTCAGAAAAATTTTATGATGTTTACTCCCATTCACTTCCTTCGCATTGAAAACTAACAATGCAGTACAAGTTATTTTAATTATTCTAGAATGCAGAAGGCGTGAATAATTCTGTTTACCCATGTCAAAGACACCGCCTTACACATGTTATTCGGACAATTCACGCCAATGAATCAGCAAAACATTGTATCTTATCATACTTCCAAATAAACAGTAATTAATTCAGCAATCTATACAATCAGACTCGGCGAGAACTTTGCCCAGGTTTATTGCACATCACATTTGTACCGACGTACGCCAACGCTACGTTCCGAGTGTAAGTTTTTTAAAACAAAGTTTAGGACTGGAAATGGTCGGGGAAATAAGCTTTTAAACTATAGCAATTGGGTGTAAGTTTTTTAAAACAAAGTTTAGGACTGGAAATGGTCGGGGAAATAAGCTTTTAAACTATAGCAATTGGGTTCCACACGTCCTAGGTTTGGCTATAATTATTTGAAGGGATTACAAAAATATATTATTATGAATTATTTCGGAATCCTGGATTGAATTGTTCAAATCATTAAATGCAAAAACTAATGATACTTTTTTAAATTGTATTTTACAGCACAGACCACACTCTGGCCAGAAAACCTTGTCACTCCTAGAAAAATAGAAATCAGTATATAACACACAAAAAGATAACATTAGCTATAAAATGAGTAGTCAGTGGAAATTTGAGAATTTGGATGTAACTCAGAGGAAGGGCCTCTTAATCATAACAATAAATAGACCCAACAAGAAGAACGCGTTTTCACGAAAGGTGAAAATACTTCTTTGATACGTAATAATCTGTATACAGCTAAAATATATTTCAAATAATATCTGTACTAACCCCTCATGTATTACTTGCTGTGGTTGATTTCAGATGTATGAAGGTGTAACACAGATTCTGAATGATGCAGCACATAATGATGAAGTTTCAATAGTAGCTTTTACAGGTGCAGGAGATTACTATAGCAGTGGAAATGATCTGTCAGGATATTCAGATTATGAAGGTGCCAGTACTGGATTTAATGCAAAGACGACAGACACTGTGAAGTACGTATTACTTACTTAGTTCCACATAATGTAGGATAGTAATACGAAGTAATGTTACGGACTTTATATCATACACTGAAATAAGCCTGTAGGGTTCATATATAACTGTAAGCACACTTTTATATTTGCTGTAGCTAACCAAGAAGGAATAGAAATATTTGTGTTCTAGTGGATCATTTTCTTTAATTGCCCATTGGTTTGGATTATGTCAAAACCACTGACTCAAAATCTGAAGCAATGATCATTACCATTCAGCATTAGGGATAATGGACTTACAGGAAACAAACAAATAAATAAAACTGATATTGAATTTCATGTTTTCACATAATCAAATCCAGTTGTTCTGTGAACATAAAGAGAATAAATGGTATATCCTAGGCTAATTTTGAATGTGTGTCCCAAAATTATGAGTGCTGTTCCATTCCCAGTGTTATCTTTGTACCTTTTTCTCTGTAATTCTTGCTGGTTCACAGTGAGTAGTAATTTGAGAAAACCCAAAAATTTCAGATTAAACATCCACATGTACCCATTTGTTTTCGCATACTGTGATCCACAGATGACCATAAATACACCAGCTTTACACAATGCAGCTGTCAAGTCACATGAAATAAGATGCTTTGTTCCACTCATTAACAATGTGCAATGTAGCTTTGCAGGCAGTGCAGGAAAAAGAGTGGGGGGGGGGGGGGGGGGGGTTGCAGTAAGGGACTCTCTCTCTTCTACTGCTCCCAGCATCCCCACACCCCATAGAAAGTGCCGAGTCATCTACATCTACATGCATATTCTCATAAATGATTATAAGGCACACCGCTTAGGCTACATGGTATTGCACCACATGTTAATGTTTCTTCCACATGTTCATGTTCCTTCCCATTCAATTATTATAAGCAGAGCATGGGACGAATGTGTGCTTCAAGGCCTCTGTGTGCATTGTAGTTACCATAATTTAATTTTTGTGATCCCTTGGGAGCAATATGTAGGTTTCAGAGGTGTATTCCTAGATGCTTCATTTAATAACGTTTCTTCAAACTTTGTAAATAGGCTTTGCAAAAGAATTGATGGCTGTCTCCAAGTGACAATAAAATCCATGACACTCTCCCTTGAGTCAAAAATACCTGTGAATGTTCGTGCTGCTCTTCTTTGTATACATAAATATCCCCTGTTATTCCTATTTGGTAAGGGTGTAGCCCACTTGAGCAATATTCTAAGATCAAACACAAAAGTCATTTGTAAACAGTCTGCTTAGTAGACTGACTGCATTTCCCCAGTATTGTGTCAGTGAACTGAAGTCTGCCAATGTTCTTATTCACTACTGAGCCTATGTTATCATTCCATTCCATTTTGTGATAAGTGTACGATTTTATGTTTCTGGACATTTAAAGCAAATTGCCAATCCTTGTACCACACAGAAATCTGATCAGACAGAAAATTTGTGCAACTTTTTTTCAGATAGTACTTCATTTTAGACAATGTGTAGCCTGCAGGATGTCTGAGGTTACTATTAACACTGTCTGCCAGGTCATTAACATATAACATGAACAGCAAAGAGCTTGATAAGCTTCTCTGAGGAACACCTGACGTTATTTATGCTTCTGTCAATGATTCCGCCTCTAAGATGACATGCTGAAGCACACTATGAAAAAATACTTAATCTAGTCAAAAGCTATGTTTGATGCTCCATATGATAATACTTTTGATCATAAGCATTGGTGCGGCACCGAGTCAAATATTTTACAGAAGCCAATTGCCTAGAAAATTGCGAGTTGAGGTTTGTGTGACTGATGTTTTCAGAATCCTTGCTGGTTTGCACAGAGAAGTTTATCTTTTTGAGATATTTCATTATATTTGAAATCAGAATATGTTCTTTGGCCAAGTGAGGTGGTACAATGGTTAGCCCATTGGACTTGCAATCATACACACGTACCCGCCCATCCTGATTTAAGTTTTCCGTGATTTCCTAATCCCTTCAGGTGAATGCTGGGATGGTTCCATTGAAAAGGTATGGCAGATTTCCTTCTCCATTCTTCCTCAATCCAAGGTCGTGCACCATCTCTATGACCTCATTCTCAATGGGACATTAGACACTAATCTCCTCTCTTCTCCTCATCTTTTATGACTCTACAAGAAATGAATGTCAATGAAATTGGACAGTAATTTTGTGGATCACTTCTGCTACACTTTTTTGACGTGTTCTTTCTTTTAATCACTACTCGGCACAGATGGTTAAGGGATAAATGGTGTATTATGCTTAATATTGAAACTAAGTCATCTGCAACTTTTGTGTCTGACAGGAATTCCAATGCACCTGGAGCCTTGTTTAATGTAAGAGATTTCAGCTGTTTTTCAAAGCTGCTGACACTACTATTTATATCACTCATCTTTTCAGCAACGTGAGATTTAAAATGAGGCAGTACTTTGTACCTTCTTTTGTAAGGAAACATTTGAAAAAGAGATTCAGCACTTCTGTTTTTGCTTTGCTACCCTCTGCCATGCACCATACAGTGGCTTGTGGAGTATCTATGTAGATGTAGAATTTCAGATCCTGTGTCATTTATGAGTATCTCTTTGGTGCCACTCACAGACTTTATATATTACCAGAATTTATTTGGGTTTCAGGAATTATCTTTCAGCAAGATTCTGCTATCGTAGTCATTTGAGGCTTCACATATTGCCCTTCTGACAGTCACAAATATTTCATTCAGTATTTCTTTATCTATAGTTTTACGGTTTGTTTTACACCTATTATGCAGTAGTCATAGTTTCTTCAGAAGTTTCTTCATAATAATTGTATACCATGGATGATTTGTCTCATCATGAATAGGTACATATCTATCCAGTCAACTATTCTCATAAATCTGAGTCACAGATCCTGTACATGCTTCTGACCAAAGATAATGCCTTGGGTTCCTCTTTGAGATATGGTGTGATTATGTCTTTATCTAGCTTTATTTTCATTGTTTACTAAGTATGTAAATATTTTTATATGTTTTAATTGCCCTTTGTACTGTAGTAATCATTGTTGCCATGACTACTTCATGGTCACTGATACCAGTTTCAAAGTGGGCAGCCCCAAAGAGATCAGATTTATTTGTTACCATTAGTCCTCAAAGATGTGTGTCATGACTGGGCTTCCGAAATGTGTGTTCTTAGCAGTTTTCAGGGAAGACTTTTAGAAACTTTTTGGAGGATATTTTGTCACCCTTGCCACTTACAAAGTTGTAAGTGTCCCAGTCGATCGTTGGATGATTAAAGTTTCCTACTAACAGTATCTTCCCCCCAAGAACCATAGACCTTGCCGTTGGTGGGGAGGCTTGCATGCCTCAGCGATACACATAGCCGTACTGTAGGTGCAACCACAACAGAGGGGTATCTGTTGAGAGGCCAGACAAATGTGTGGTTCCTGAAGAGGGGCAGCAGCCTTTTCAGTAGTTGCAGGAGCAACAGTCTGGATGATTGACTGATCTGGCCTTGTAACACTAACCAAAACAGCCTTGCTGTGCTGGTATTGCGAATGGCTGAAAGCAAGGGGAAACTACAGCCGTAATTTTTCACGAGGGCATGCAGCTTTACTGTATGGTTAAATGATGATGGCGTCCTCTTGGGTAAAATATTCCGGAGGTAAAATAGTCCCCCATTCGGATCTCTGGGCGGGGACTACTCAGAAGGACGTCGTTATCAGGAGAAAGAAAACTGGCGTTCTACGGATCGGAGCATGGAATGTCAGATCCCTTAATCGGGCAGGTAGGTTAGAAAATTTAAAAAGGGAAATGGATAGGTTGAAGTTAGATATAGTGGGAATTAGTGAAGTTCGGTGGCAGGCAGAACAAGATTTTGGCCAGGTGAATAAAGGGTTATAAATACAAAATCATATATGGGTAATGCAGGAGTCGGTTTAATAATGAATAAAAAAAATAGGAGTGCGGGTAAGCTACTACAAACAGCATAGTGAACGCCTTATTGTGGCCAACATAGACATGAAGCCCATGCCTACTACAATAGTACAAGTTTATATGCCAACTAGCTCTGCAGATGACGAGGAAATTGAAGAAATGTGTGATGAAATAAAATAAATTATTCAGATAGTGAATGGAGACGAAAATTTAATAGTCATGGGTGACTGGAATTCAGTAGTAGGAAAAGGGAGAGAAGGAAACATAGTAGGTGAATATGGATTTCGGCTAAGAAATGAAAGAGGTAGAATTTTGCACAGAGCACAATTTAATCATAGCTAACACTTGGTTCAAGAATCATAAAAGAAGGTTGTATACATGGAAGAATCCTGGAGATACTAGTAGGTATCAGATAGATTATATAATGGTAAGACAGAGATTTAGGAACCAGGTTTTAAATTGTAAGACATTTCCAGAGGCAGATGTGGACTCTGACCACAATCTATTGGTTATGAACTGTAGAGTAAGACTGAAGAAACTGCAAAAAGGTGGGAATTTAAGGAGATGGGACCTGGATAAACTGACTAAACAAGAGGTTGTACAGAGTATCAGGGAGAGCATAAGGGAACAATTAACAGGAATGGGGGAAAGAAATACAGTAGAAGAAGAGTGGGTAGCTTTGAGAGATGAAGTAGTGAAGGCAGCAGAGGATCAAGTAGGTAAAAAGATGAGGGCTAGTAGAAATCCGTGGGTAACAGAAGAAATATTGAACTTAATTAATGAAAGGAGAAAATATAAAAATGCAGTAAATGAAGCAGGCAAAAAGTCTCAAAAATGAGATCGACAGGAAGTGCAAAATGGCTAAGCAGGGATGGCTAGAGGACAAATGTAAGGATGTAGAGGCTTATCTCACTAGGGGTAAGATAGATACTGCCTACAGGAAAATTAAAGAGACCTTTGGAGAAAAGAGAACCACTTTTATGAATATCAAGAGCTCAGATGGAAAACCAGTTCTAAACAAAGAAGGGAAAGCAGAAAGGTGGAAGGAGTATATAGAGGGTCTATACAAGGGTGATGTACTTGAAGACGATATTATGGAAATGGAAGAGGATGTAGATGAAGATGAAATGGGAGATATGATACTACGTGAAGAGTTTGACAGAGCACTGAAAGACCTGAGTTGAAACAAGGCCCCGGGAGTAGACAACATTCCATTAGACCTACTGACGGCCTGGGGAGAGCCAGTCCTGACAAAACTCTACCATCTGGTGAGCAAGATGTATGAGACAGGTGAAATACCCTCAGACTTCAAGAAGAATATAATAATTCCAATCCCAAAGAAAGCAGGTGCTGACAGAAGTGAAAATTACCGAACTATCAGTTTAATAAGTCACAGCTGCAAAATACTAACATGAATTCTTTACAGACGAATGGAAAAACTGGTAGAAACCGACCTCGGGGAAGATCAGTTTGGATTCTGTAGAAATATTGGAACACGTGAGGCAATACTGACCCTACGACTTATCTTAGGAGCTAGATTAAGGAAAGGCAGACCTACATTTCTAGCGTTTGTAGACTTAGAGAAAGCTTTTGACAATGTTGACTGGAATACTCTCTTTCGAATTCTGAAGGTGGCAGGGGTAAAATACAAGGAGCGAAAGGCTATTTACAATTTGTACAGAAACCAGATGGCAGTTATAAGAGTCGAGGGGCACGAAAGGGAAGCAGTGGTTGGGAAGGGAGTGAGACAGGGTTGTAGCCTATCCCCAGTGTTATTCAATCTGTATATTGAGCAAGCAGTGAAGGAAACAAAAGAAAAATTCAGAGTAGGTATTAAAATCCATGGAGAAGAAATAAAAAGTTTGTGGTTTGCCGATGACATTGTAATTCTGTCAGAGGCAGCACTGGACTTAGAAGAGCAGTTGAATGGAATGGACAGTGTCATGAAAGGAGAGTATAAGATGAACATCAACAAAAGCGAAACAAGAATAATGGAATGTAGTCGAATTAAGTCGAGTGATGCTGAGGGAATTAGATTAGGAAATGAGACACTTAAAGTAGTGAAGGAGTTTTGCTATTTGGGGAGCAAAATAACTGATGATGGTCGAAGTAGAGAGGATATAAAATGTAGACTGGCAATGGCAAGGAAAGCGTTTCTGAAGAAGAGAAATTTGTTAACATTGAGTATAGATTTAAGGGTCAGGAAGTCGTTTCTGAAAGTAATTGTATGGAGTGTAGCCACGTATGGAAGTGAACCATGGACGATAACTAGTTTGGACAAGAAGAGAATAGAAGCTTTCAAAATGCTGAAGATTAGATGGGTAGACTATATAACTAATGAAGAGGTATTGAATAGGATTGGGGAGAAGAGAAATTTATGGCACAACTTGACTAGAAGAAGGTATTGGTGGGTAGGATATGTTCTGAGGCATCAAGGGATCACCAATTTAGTATTGGAGGGCGGTGTGGAGGGTAAAAATCGTTGAGGGAGACCAAGAGATGAATACACTAAACAGTTACAGAAGGATGTAGGTTGCAGTAGATACTGGGAGATGAAAAAGCTTGCACAGGATAGAGTAGCATGGAGAGCTGCATCAAACCAGCCTCAGGAGTGAAGACCACAACAACAACAACAACAACTAACAGTATGTTGAGTGAACACATGTTTGAGTGAGGTGAGGTTTTCTCAATAGTTTTCTGTTGCACCAGGTGGTGAGTAGCCCATTGCTCATTAAGCTATCGTTTCAATACACATTTAGATTTATCTCAAAAACCTAACTGTCATTGATTCTGGCTTTTAACCATCTTCCTGCACATAGTGATATATGAGCACTGTTTTTTGGGGGCTGCTTCAAACTCCGAAACTTTGCACCTATAGCATGATGCTTGTAGTTACAGCAGTAATGTATTATACATGAGAGAAAGCTCATCTGCATCACAGCTACTGTAAACGAAACTAAAGAGCTTATTAGAAGGCAATGGTGACGACATATATGGCTACAATGTCGACGAAGTACAGCTAAGTTATGCCTGTAAGTGGGTGTCCGTGAACTAGGAAAAGGGACTTAACAAAATGACCTGGTTTTACTTTCATACTATAAACAGTACTGAAACATATTAACAAAAGTTTAGATAAAATCCAAGTGGATTATCTTGTAAGAAAAAGAAAGCTCAGACAGCAAATCAAATTCACTCATGGTGTTACATAGTTCATATAATACAGGAGTACCTTTAGAAATGTGGAAGGAGTCAAGGTATAGATTAACAAATTTACATTTGTAACAACCGAGATCTATTTGCAATGTTCACTGCTACTTGTCATGCAGCTTACAAGAATCTCCAGTCATTGACTATAGATAATCAGACAGTTTGTAGCAGTAGTGGTTGATAAATTATGTTTTCAAGTTTCTTTTGAACTGTCAGGGATTTTGAATGCCTCATTTTATGTCAGACTGGAACTTGTTGAAGACTATTACATGGGAATCTTGGCCAAAGAAAGCAAAGTCTGGAATTAAGGTCTTCAGTCTGTAGCCTGTTTAATGCAGTTCTTCATGGAAGTCTATCATGTGCAAGCCTCTTAGTCTCTGAATAATTATTACAATCCACAGCCATTTGAACCTCCTTTTGTATTCAAACTTTGCACTACCTCTACGACTTTCACCCTCCACACTTCCTTCCATTACCAAATTATTACAATCCACAGCCATTTGAACCTCCTTTTGTATTCAAACTTTGCACTACCTCTACGACTTTCACCCTCCACACTTCCTTCCATTACCAAATTGATGTTCCTAGATGCCTCAGGATATGTCCTATCAACTGAAGTTACAAATTTGCTTTTTCCCCAATTAAATTCAGAACCTCTTCAATAGTTATTCAAACTACCTATCTAATCTTAAGCAGTCTTCCATAGCACCACATTTCAAAAGCTTCTCTCCTTGTCTGAATTGTCTGTTGTCTATGTTTCACTTTCATAGAAGGCTGCACTCCGGGCAGGTACCATCAGAAAAGACTGCTAAACCTTAAGTTTATTTTAGATGTCAACAAATTTCTCTTTTCTTATTTATTGCTGATCTTCATTTTGTATCTTCACTACTTTTGCCATTTTTGGCCTAAATCATTTCTTTTGTTGCTCAAATACCAAAAGATATCAATTACTTTTAGTGCCTCATTTCCTAATCTAATTTTTTTAAAACTGCTTGATTTAATTTGATTACATTCCATTGCCATTATTTTACTTTTATTCATGTTCCTTTTACAGTCACTTTTCAAGCTGCTATTTACATTTACATCTACATACCCATTCCACAAGCCACTGTATGATGTGTGGTGGAGGGTATCTTGTACCACTACTAGTCATTTCCTTTCCTGTTCCACTCACAAGTAGAGTGAAGGCAAAACAACCATTTATACACTTTCTATGATCTCTAATTTCCCTTATTTCATGGTCTTTATGCAAAATGTATGTGGTGGCAGTAGAATCATTTTGTAGCCAACTTCTGGTTCACTAAATTTTCTCAGTAGTGTTTTGTGGAAAGAACATCTTCTTCCCCCCAGGAAATCCCATTTGACTTCATGAAACATTTCCATAATATATTTGCATCTTGATCAAATCTACCAGTAACAAATCTAGCAGACTGCCTCTGAATTGCTTTAATGTTTTCCATAAATCTGACCTGGTGGGGATTCCAAACACACAAGCAGTACTGAGGAATGAGTCACCTTAGTCTTCTATATTCAGTCTCCTTTAGAATTGAACCACACTTTCCTAAAATTCTCCTCATATACCAAAGTCAACTTTTTGCCATCCCAACTGCCGTCCTTACATGCTTCTTCCATTTCATACTGTTTTGCAATGTTATGCCTAGATAATTGACATGGTTGTGTCAAGTGGCACACTGCAAATGTTCTATTTGAACAATATGGGATTGTTTCCCTCCCCAGCTGCATTAATTTACATTCTTCTGCATTTAGATCAGGCTTTCAGGGAACAGTATATGATTGTTTTCTCTCCTCATATGCATTGATTTACATGCTTCTACATTTAGATCAAGCTGCCGTTCATCACACGAACTAGAAATTTTGTCTAGTACACCTTGTACCATTCTACAGTCACTCAAATGACAACACCGACCTGTATACCACAGCGTCATGAGCAAACAGCTACAGATTGCTGCTCACCCTGTCCATCGATCATTTATGTCTACACAGAAGAATAGTAGTCTTATCACACTTCCTGATTTTCAGGGTAATGTGCGAGAAAAGGGTAAGCTGAATTTTGCACAGGCAATGTCCATCTGTGGACAGATGCTTTTCTGTCTCACAGAAATCTGATCAGCTCCTCTTCCTAGTCCTGTGCCATCTCTGACAGAATCACAATGTCATTGGCAAACTGCAAATTTTTATTTCTTTTCCCAGAATGTTAATTACCTTTCCAAATTTCTCCTTTATTTCCTTCACAGTTGGCTCAGTTTACAGATTGAATAACATTAGGGATAGGCTACAATCCTGTCTCAGTCCCTATGAAACATGGCTTCTCCTACCTATCATCTGACTGTTATAGCTGCAGTCTGGTTCGTGTGATAACTACGTGCTGAATCCCAGGTTTGCAATTGGCCTTAAATTCACATCCAACAGAACACATTCGTACTGTCACTAGCCTGTCCAGCAGTCTTCAGGTCTTGCATATGGCAAATAAAGGAAATACATTAAATATTCTTGAAGAAGTGGAGGTTATGAGTTCCCTGAGAATATACCCTCAGCAGTCAAGTTGCACTTACACATCATGGTTTATTAGCCAGTTTTTAGTACATCAATGTTTAATGATTGCTTATGCCAATGTTTAGTTGGGTCGCTGTTTCTCTTTGTTCTATTATGTTTCTTATTGCCATGTATCACCCTGTTCCAATGCTTTGGTAGGTCAATGGATAGAATTTATTTACGTTTGCCACATCACGCTTTTCTGTAGCTTGGCTGTTTTACAGATTATCATTGTATGGTCAGAATAGTTTAGAAGTTTTACTATTCACTATCTTTGAACCATTTTACACCCATTAACATGCTGTTTTTCTATGGATAACATTGGCCCTTATAATGGTTTTTAAGAAATTTGTGTCAGTTTCAACTCATTGTAAGGGATCAACCAGCTTTTCCATCAGCCTTGCCATTGTTCTAGATGCCTAGTTATACATGAATGCACACAAAACTCCTCTCCATGTCACTTTCACAGTTCTGTCTTGCCATGCAGCCTGTCATTACTCATCCAGTGCAAGCACTCGTGACAATAAGTGCGGCCTCTGCCATCTGGCTCTGCAATGTGTTGCTTTCTGCTGACTGAGGTGTTTAAGTACAACACGATACTCAGCCTTGTTTCACTTCCTGTCAGTTTTTTGCTAAGCCTTAAAATAGTTTTGCATTGGAATTTTTGGGGAATGACCCACAATTTAACAATGAATAATGTGGGTCTTTGCCAGTTTATTTTTCAAACCTTTTTAGGTAACTGAGGGATCGGTGTTGATTAATTTTAAATAATCCCATAGATGATCATACAGATTGCCCTACCATTAGCTTGTTAGTAGGAAGTTTTCATTTTAACTTTTGCCCTTTCTAGGTGTCATGGGAGCATATCACAAAAGCATTCTATGTTATTTTATGCTATTGTTTAATTGATGTCCACTACATAGAAAAAAATTACTAATAATGAATGCTGGATCATTCCATTCTCTTTTTTATCAGAACATGACTTGATTTTGTGAGTGTGTTCATTGTATAAATCTTTTCATTTTTTATGTTTTCTTGACTTTTGACATGTATAACTCCTTACAGACTGCACTTGATGACACAGCTATAATGCTGTGAAACTGGTTGTGCTTATAAATGAAGTACTTACATCTGAAGTGGTTTTTATCTTCAAAAAGTTGTAGATAACTTTTCGGTCCATGTATTTTATGCCTGCCACTTCCAAAGTTTCAAAGAGTGTAGTGCAATCAGCACTGTCAAAAACTTAGTATAAATATAGAAATGCGATAAATGTAGGTCTGTCTTTCTTCAACCTATCTTCTAAGATAAGGTACTGGGTTAGTATTTAATCACATACTCCTAAATTTCTCTGAAACTCAGACTGATCTTCCCCAAGGATTAGCCTTTACTGCATTCTTGACTTATTAAACTGATGGCTTGGCATTATTCATAACTGCCAGCACCTGCTTTCTTTGGAAACTGGAATTATTACAGTCTTCCTGAAGTCTGAGGGTATTTCACCTACGTCATACACTCCTGGAAATTGAAATAAGAACACCGTGAATTCATTGTCCCAGGAAGGGGAAACTTTATTGACACATTCCTGGGGTCAGATACATCACATGATCACACTGACAGAACCACAGGCACATAGACACAGGCAACAGAGCATGCACAATGTCGGCACTAGTACAGTGTATATCCACCTTTCGCAGCAATGCAGGCTGCTATTCTCCCATGGAGACGATCGTAGAGATGCTGGATGTAGTCCTGTGGAATGGCTTGCCATGCCATTTCCACCTGGCACCTCAGTTGGACCAGCGTTCGTGCTGGACGTGCAGACCGCGTGAGACGACGCTTCATCCAGTCCCAAACATGCTCAATGGGGGACAGATCCGGAGATCTTGCTGGCCAGGGTAGTTGACTTACACCTTCTAGAGCACGTTGGGTGGCACGGGATACATGCGGATGTGCATTGTCCTGTTGGAACAGCAAGTTCCCTTTCTGGTCTAGGAATGGTAGAACGATGGGTTCGATGACTGTTTGGATGTACCGTGCACTATTCAGTGTCCCCTCGACGATCACCAGTGGTGTACGGCCAGTGTAGGAGATCGCTCCCCACACCATGATGCTGGGTGTTGGCCCTGTGTGCCTCGGTCGTATGCAGTCCTGATTGTGGCGCTCACCTGCACGGCGCCAAACACGCATACGACCATCATTGGCACCAAGGCAGAAGCGACTCTCATCGCTGAAGACGACACGTCTCCATTCGTCCCTCCATTCACGCCTGTCGCGACACCACTGGAGGCGGGCTGCACGATGTTGGGGCGTGAGCGGAAGACGGCCTAACGGTGTGCGGGACCGTAGCCCAGCTTCATGGAGACAGTTGCGAATGGTCCTCGCCGATACCCCAGGAGCAACAGTGTCCCTAATTTGCTGGGAAGTGGCGGTGCGGTCCCCTACGGCACTGCGTAGGATCCTACGGTCTTGGCGTGCATCCGTGCGTCGCTGCGGTCCGGTCCCAGGTCGACGGGCACGTGCACCTTCCGCCGACCACTGGCGACAACATCGATGTACTGTGGAGACCTCACGCCCCACGTGTTGAGCAATTCGGCGGTACGTCCACCCGGCCTCCCGCATGCCCACTATACGCCCTCGCTCAAAGTCCGTCAACTGCACATACGGTTCACGTCCACGCTGTCGCGGCATGCTACCAGTGTTAAAGACTGCGATGGAGCTCCGTATGCCACTGCAAACTGGCTGACACTGACGGCGGCGGTGCACAAATGCTGCGCAGCTAGCGCCATTCGGCAGCCAACACCGCGGTTCCTGGTGTGTCCGCTGTGCCGTGCGTGTGATCATTGCTTGTACAGCCCTCTCGCAGTGTCCGGAGCAAGTATGGTGGGTCTGACACAGCGGTGTCAATGTGTTCTTTTTTCCATTTCCAGGAGTGTATATCTTGCACAGTAGTTAGAATAAATTTGTCATGGATGGCTTTCCAAATGATCTCATTAATTCTGAAGGAATGTTGTCTAATGTAGGGAGGCCTTGTTTCCACTAAGGTCTTTCAATACCCTGTCAAATTCTTCTCACTGTATCATACCTCCCATGTCATCTCTACCTACTCTCTCTTCTATTTCTGTAATATTATCCTCAAGTTTGTTTCCATTACATAGACCTTGTGTCTGTTCCTTCCACCTTTACATTCTTTGCTTAGTATAGGCTTGCATCTGAGCTCTTAATATTCATACAGTTGCTTTTCTTTTCTCCAAAGGTCTATGTAATTTTCCTAGAGGCAGGATCTACGTTTCCCCTAGTTATGCATGCTTATACAGCCTTACATGGGTCATCTACACATTCCTACTTAGCCATTTTGCACTCCCTGTCAATCTAATTTTTTAGACATTAGTATTCCCTTTCGTCTGCTTCGTTCACTGCATTTTTGTATTTTCTCACTTCATTCCTTAAATTCAGTGTCTCCTCAGTTATTCTGGGATTTCTATTAGGCATTGTCTTTGTACCTACATGATCCTCTGCTGCTTTTCCTATTTCATCTCTCAAAGCTACCCATTTGACTTTTGCTGTATTTCTTTTCCCTGTTTCACTCCAATATTGCCTAATGCTCCTTCTAAAACTTTCAGCAGCAGGTCAGCAGGTGGTTTGTTCAATTTTTCTTGGTCCCATCTTTTGAACTTCTGACCATTTTGCAAATTCTTCATTTTTAGCTTGTAGTTCATAACCAATAATTATGGTCAGAGTCTATATCTGGGAATGTCTTACAGTTTAATATTGGTTTCAGAAATCTCTCTTATCATTGTATGTTTAATATGAAACTATCCTGTCTCCCCATGTGTCTTTCATACATACAACCTTCTTTCACAATTCTGAAATCCAGCCTCAGTGGTGATTAAATTATGCTCTGCACAAAATCCTACCAGGTGGCTTCCTCTCCTACTATTTTTCCTTGACTTCCTTTTCTTACTATTAGATTCCATTGACTCCTCACAGTCTCCTTTAACTAGCAGAATAATTTTGTGTATCTCATCATGCATTCTGTCAATATTTTCATCATCTGTAGAGCTGGTTGATATATAAGGTTGTACTACTGTGGTGGGTGTTGGTATTGTTTATATCTTGGCTACGATAGTGTGTTGATTGTGCTGTTTGTAGCAACTTAGCCACATTCCTGTTTTTTTAATTCAATATTAGTCCTACTCCTGTGTTACTTGTATTTGATTTTCTTCATCCTACCCATTTCCCTTTGTAAATTCTGTAACCTACCTACTCAATTAATACTTTGAAGACCAAGTCAGAGCATAAATCAGGGCACAACTTTGTGTTAAAACAACTGCTCCAGAGTATAGGTCGAACCTTGATTTTCTCGATGCATGAGCCACCTGCCGCTCAAAAACTGGACTAATTTCATTTGATAACAATGTGCGGATGTCTGGCTACATGTCCCTTGACTGGTGCTGCCTTCTGTTGTCAATTTATAGAATTATTTTGAAAAAAAAATAAAAAAATTAAAATAAAAAAAATTATTGAGTATAACAGCCACTGTCGCGAATGATTAGGCCCATATGATCACTTTGACATAACTTCTTGTGTGTACTACTAGGTTCCAGTTTGCTGTAATGCTGTTACAAATATGTCATATTTGTTGAGTGAGCAACAAGAGGAAGAAGCTAGCTTAGCTCAAGAGGATGAAATTGCTCATTGACTCACCTTGCACTTTTTTCTTGGGAGGATAAATATACTTAGGCCTGGTATTCTTCCAGATGACCAGTCTCCAAAGTGTTACGAAATCTAACATTCTATACTCCAACTTGTAGAACACCAGTACTGTTTCTCCTGGAGGTGACATCCTTTTGAGTAGTTCCCACCAGAAGATACCAATTTTGCCTCCAGAATATTTTACTCAAGAGAATTCCATCATAGAGAATACGAATACCATCATCATTAAGCAATACAGAAGAGCTGCATTCCATCATGGGGGGGAGTCATGGCCATAGATTTCCCCTGCTTTCAACAGATACTCTGCCATTGCGGTTGGACACAGGGTATGTGTCTCTGTATCGTTGAAGCATGCAAGCCATCCTACCTTGGCAAGTTCTGCGTTTCATGAGGTACAGCAAAGACTATATGGATAAAATTTTATGGACTGTGTTATGATTGTGTAACTTCACTTCAACTTATCATTTCTGTTATTTGCAAATAATAATATTGACGAATATATGTGTTAGGAAGTGGGTATAAGAATTCCAACATCTTTGTATTGGCCTATTAAAGATGTATATTTCATTCATCCACACTGTGTCTTCAGAGATGAGGAATGAGTGAAGTCATACTTTACTAGGCACAAGCAGACACTGCAGACTGTACTAAGAACAATTTAAGATTATTGCTAATCTTATCATACTGATAATATAGGAATTTCTTCTAAATTATTTTTTTGTTTTTGTATCAATAGGAAACTTTGCTAAGAACATGAAAATTTATTTACCTTCAGCAAGCAAAACTCTTAAACCTGCTGATGACAACACGTAAAAGAACAAGGAACTATTGTAGCTTTTGGAACTATCAATTCCTTCCTTGGTGAGGAAAGAAGGGTAGGTTGGGGAAGGTTAAAAAGGATAGATGGTCACTCAGTGAGAGGGTACCCATCTGTTGTGAGGACAAGGGGAGACTTAGATGAACGGGAAGCCTTCTTTTACTCACAACAGGTGTACTTCCTTTCCAATGTTCTCCAGTCTATTGCACTTCTCTCACTGAGGAATGAGTTGATAGTTTCAAAAGCTAAGCTAGTTTCTTTCTTTTTTTATGTATGTATATTAGCAGTGCTAAGGCTCATCTCGTTAAGGTAACTACTTGCTAACAATGCTGTCTCATAATTTTATTTATTTTTATGTATATTAGAAGAAATACAGCAGTTTGGGATGGGGAGGATGGAAGGACCACTCCTCCTGCTTTTGTGATATACAGCTACTGTTTTTATTTAACATTTTAAACAAGGCTTTTATGTAACTTCTTTCAGCTAACACATCAGCAATCTGTATACGGGCAAAGTCAAAACCTACTTAAGATTTACATTAGAGCTAAGCAAAATTCATGTTCCTGAGTCCAAATATTTTGATAAATTGTAGAAAGCATGTATAATGGGGTATTCTTTTAGTTTGTTTTGTAATATTTATGACTTTTCAGTTTCCTGTATTGGCAAGAACAGTTACATTTTCTGACCAAAATAAATGGCCTTTTGCAATCATGTGACTATGATAGGACTGTGCAAATGATTGTGAACTTGCAAAAATCAGTGAGCTGGAATTGATGATCATCTTGAAAATAATTACAACAAGAAGCAGGGACCATAAAAAAATAGTGTGCTTTTTACTATCAGATAGCAAAGACAGAAATCTGTCTAGCATCCATCAAGAGATAAATAAAGACGTACAGCATAGTGAAACCTGGAACAGGAAATAAACGTACTGTAGATGCTGACTTTAAAATGAAAATAATATGGGAAAATGACTTTATCATTAGCACAGTGGGCTCGAATTTATCATTAGTACATAGGGCTCGAATGATGCAGCAAAAAATGAAGCAGAGGGTTTTTACAAAGACCTACAGAATTTTCTAAAAGAGAATAAATCTAGAAATACAGTAGTTGCCACAGTGACTCATAGGCATGATCTAATTTATAGTTCCGTGTAAGTTTAGAAATTTGGAAAACAAACATTAAAGTAAAGAAACTGTGTTCAGAATACTCAGATTGTGGTATCAAACAATGGCTGAAAGCTTTAATTGTGAGAGTCTTTTTGTTATGCCTATCTGAGACTTAGTATCTCCGCTATATGGCAAATTGTGGTATAGTGGATATAAGTGAACTGCATCATAACATGTACACCAAGCGTGGACTGCACTTAGACTATAAAGGAAAAAGGTTTGCGTATGATCATGTTAATGAAATAATTAAAGAAAGATTTGTACAGAAAAAAAACTGTCTACAAATTTCCTGTACATCCTGGGGGTTACAGTGAGGAAAGTAAACTGAACAAGAAAGAATAAAATAAAATGCAACACTACAGTGATCTGAATTTAAAACAAAGGTATGTGATGCTGTAAATGTGACATCCAACTACCAAGCAGTGTATAAACACGATCTAAAAATTTATCACCATGATGTACAATCCCCTTGTAATAAAACTGACAAAATTAACATACTATTCAACATACAAAAATATCCGAATTGATTTTGTCTTCCTACTATTGCAAGAATAACAGCAAATACAATAAGGTGGCAATTTACATAAATGAAAATATAGATTTTACTACTATACCCGACTAAACAGGAATGAATGTCAGAAAGGACTATGAAATCACTGCTATAAAAATTATTAACTTTAACTTGGTTATTGCCATTGTTTCCTGATCACCATCTGGAAATTTTGAACTTTTTGTAGATAAGTTGGAGTCATTGCTAAGAAAAGTAATAAGAGCAGCAAAAACAATGCATAATGATGAATAGAATTGTAATTCACCAAATAAAGTGAAAACCATGTAGAGTGGAAAAAAAGAGAAAACAGAGCATCAAGTAAAAATATAACGTGTGATTTGATGTTTTCCCAGCATAAGGAAATCTCGAGTAGTTCTTGGGTACTCAGCTGATTGTGGTCACCCAAGAGACGTAATGTTTCAGCCAGCCAACTGCTTGCCATCTTCAGGTGTTTCTGATGACAGAGTGATACCTGCTAGGTACCATCTTTACATCCTCTGCCCCCTTCCCGCCATCTCCAGCCAGCTGCATCTGGATGCAGACTTCATGCTGTAGTGGGTGAAGTTGATTGCTGATCCAAGGGCCTTGGTAGCATTGTGGCCAGCCCCAGAAGCCAATCTCTTCTGACATGGCGACAGTGCTGCTTCATCTTTTTTAGTGATCATGATGGCAGTCAACCTCCATATAGATTGCTGCTGTGCCTTAGTCATGCTCAAGGCTGGATCCCAGGCCTTGCTTGATTGAAACTACTGCCCTTATGTATTAATCTGTCATGCAGTCATATCTCTACAGCTTCTTTGAGATTACAATTGCAGAAGGCATTGGATTGTTGCAACAACTTGATGTCATCATAATTTATGGTATGTCCATGGGAGAGGCACTGCTCTGCCACTGTGGACTATGTAGCTAAACTTTTTCAGTGTGGCATTTATGCTTAGTGCATCTCTTCTGTTCTGTCCAGGTAGTCTGGCCTATATACATTTTTCCCCACTGGCAAGGACGTCAGGGACTCCTGGTCTCCTGACCCAGGTAACCCTTACTAATCCCAATAAGGCTTTCGTCTGAGCTGGTGGTGGAACATGTAGTTGATGTTGTGTTCCCAGCATATTCTTCCAATTTTTGCTGATGTGTTCCTGACATATGGTATAATTGCTGTTGCAAATGCTTTGTCTTCATCTTCACTTCTTAAAGCACATGGTATCTCACAGTTGCTGTAACTGTTCATATGGAACATAGTCTGTAAGTGCTGCAGTTCATCTGCTTGACTGTCATGGTCCAAGATTTCACATGATATGTGCACCAGTGTGCTTAGAACACATTCTTGTTATCAAGGAGTATGACAGCTGTAAGCATACAAGTACAAATCTGTATGTTTTGGTTTATGGTAGATACTGTGTCCTAGTGCACCATCTGTTCTTCGTGTGATGAGTACATCAAGAAACAGGAGTTGCTGCAAAGCAATTTAAAACAGAATAAACATGTAGAATACCTAAACACAAAATTGAGCAAGACCTGCTACCTTTCTTGCTCACTGAAACCCTGTTGTAGTGAGAAAACAGTAAAGAACACATTTCATGTCTGTTGTCAGTATAGCCTTAAATGTGGGAGTTACTTTTTTGGGGAAACTCTAAACCATCTATCAGCACATTCAAACTGCAAAAAAAGGGCCATTAGCATAATGTCTGGATGCAAACCTAGAGAGGCATGTAAAGCTTTGTTTAAGATCTGTGGTATTCCTCCTTTACCATGTATCTACATTATATTCTTTAAAATAAATGTAATAGGTAAGGACAGTACATCACAAAAAACTGATATTCATGACCACTTTACCACACAAAACAAAAAGTTACAGGTGATCCAAATGGTACTTTCTACATGGGAATTGAACATTACAACAGACTTCCCAAAAACTATACAAGCAGTTACCGAGTTCAGAACCTTTGGAAAATCTTTAAAGTCATGTTTATAGATCCCTGCTTTTATCCTATTGAAGAATATTTGAATGTATGAAGTGTATTATTTGTAGTTTTAAATAAGTATGTATAGAAGTCACCTTTACAAGTACAATTATACCTGTCCAGTGTCTTATGCATTAGGTGCTTTTGTGGAGAACTGAACAAATAAAATACATTAAAATAAATACAATTTCTGCCATTAGCATATTAATTATGAGGCAGAATTGCTGGCCAGTTCTTATCTTCAAGAAGGAAAATGTTTATTACTGGTGATAGAGACATGTAAAAGTAAGAATGACAACAATACCTTTATCTAATCATGTCTTCACAATTGGTGTTTCCTCTCATCCTGGGCCCAAGTGACCTGCCCATCTTTCTCAAACTGTCCCAAACTATCCAATTCTCCTCCCTAAGGACAGAAGTAACAGTACCAAAAGCTATGATAGTGTCATCATTTTTACTCTTATGTACACCTATCAGCACTGCTAAACATGTTGTCTCCTGAAGGAAGTACTGGCCAGCAATTCTGTTCCATAATTTGTTGGTAACATATTATACACTTTTGCACTAGAATATGAAATGAAATTCTGAACCCTACATATGAATACATTGTTTAAATGGAAATTATTTTTACTTCAGTACTGTCATTGTGAATTATATAGGTCATCCTAAATTTACTAATGTTCATTTGCATATGGCCGGGAGAGCGATATGCTGACCACATGCTCCTCCATTTCCGCATCATGTGACGCCCATGGGCTGAGGATGACATGGCAGTCGATGGGTACTGTTTGGCCTTTGTGATCTGTTTGGGCAGTATATGCATTGGCATGTAAGTGTATCAACCCCCAGGTCACTGAAGAGGTTTCTGCAAGAGTTTTGGTTATCCTACTTTAGATGCTATCTTTACTGCACAATTCTGTAGAATAAATGCATTTTTGACCTTAATTGCATTGCATAGAACATTATGCAATAGCACAACACTGATGAAGTATTCAAATTATGCTGGCCCATCCCATATGTATAGATACACATAAAAATGACAACAGTACCTCTGTCTAACCACATCCTCCCTATAGGGGGCATTCTGATCCTGGATCCGGAGTGACATGCCCTTCCTTTTTAATCCACCCTACCTATGTGAAGGATTTCTAAGGGCAAAGCAGATAGGAATGAAAATTTTGGTTAACTTATTCACGATCTGGCGCCACCTCAGTTCATTATCTGTCTGGATGCCTATGAACTTCACACATGGAGCCTCATACAGTTTGTACTCATTGTTCTCCATTTTTGATGCCTCTAATAACTTCTTATTTGTTAGGAATGGGATAATATGAGTTTTTGTAAGGCTATCTGTTAGCAGTAAGTCTCTTCCATTGTTATCCTGGCTGTGTCTGGTATGGATATGTTTGGGCCCATTATTATCAGTATAGTAGTATCATCAGCAAACATTGTAGTTTTTGAAGAATCAGCCAATATCCGAGGTAAATTTGTAGGACAAGAATATGACTAGTCCAAGCACTGAACCTTGTGGGGTGCTATATTTAACTTTTCCTTACTTCAAGTTTAGTTTTATTCCTGTCGTATCATTTGTTAATGCGACCCTTCATTTTCTGTTGTTAATATATGACACCATCCATGCTAGGAGAATACCTTTAGCTTTAGTTTCACTTTTTGAAATGTATAAATCACACAATCAAAGGCCATGACAAGATTAAAGAAAACGCCAACAGGATAATTTTTCGCGTTTGATTTTGCCGGAAATGTGTTTGGGAGATCTACATCTACATCTACATCTACATTTATACTCTGCAAGCCACCCAATGGTGTGTGGCGGAGGGCACTTTACATGCCACTGTCATTACCTCCCTTTCCTGTTCCAGTCGCGTATGGTTCGCGGGAAGAACGACTGCCGGAAAGCCTCTGTGCGCTCTTGAATCTCCCTAATTTTACATTCGTGATCTCCTCGGGAGATATAAGTAGGGGGAAGCAATATATTCGATACCTCATCCAGAAACGCACCCTTTTGAAACCTGGACAGCAAGCTACACCATGATGCAGAGCGCCTCCCTTGCAGAGTCTGCCACTTGAGTTTGCTAAACATCTCCATAATGCTATCACGCTTACCAAATAACCCTGTGACAAAATGCGCCGCTCTTCTTTTAATCTTCTCTATCTCCTCTGTCAACCCAACCTGGTACGGATCCCACACTGATGAGCAATACTCAAGTATAGGTCGAACGATAGTTTTGTAAGCCACCTCCTTTGTTGATAGATTACATTTTCTAAGGACTCTCCCAATGAATCTCAACCTGGCACCTGCCTTACCAACAATTAATTTTATATGATCATTCCACTTCAAATCGTTCCACAACCGTACTCCCAGATGTTTTACAGAAGTAACTGCTACCAGTGTTTGTTCCGCTATCATATAATCATACAATAAAGGATCCTTCTTTCTATGTATTCACAATACATTACATTTGTCTATGTTAAGGGTCAGTTGTCACTCCCTGCACCAAGTGCCTATCCGCTGCAGATCTTCCTGCATTTCGCTGCAATTTTCTAATGCTGCAACTTCTCTGTATACTACAGCATCATCCGCGAAAAGCCGCATGGAACTTCCGACACTATCTACTAGGTCATTTATATATATTGTGGAAAGCAATGGTCCCATAACACTACCCCATGGCACGCCAGAGGTTACTTTAACATCTGTAGATGTCTCTCCATTGAGAAAAACATGCTGTGTTCTGTTTGGTAAAAACTCTTCAATCCAGCCACACAGCTGGTCTGATATTCCATAGGCTCTTACTTTGTTTACCAGGTGACAGTGTGGAAATGTATTGAACGCCTTCCGGAAGTCAAGGAAAATGGCATCTACCTGGGAGCCTGTATCTAATAATTTCTGGGTCTCATGAACAAATAAAGCGAGTTGGGTCTCACATGATCGCTGTTTCCGGAATCTGTGGTGATTCCTACAGAGTAGATTCTGGGTTTTCAGAAATGACACGATACATGAGCAAAAAACATGTTCTAACATTCTACAACAGATCGATGTCACAGATATAGGTCTATAGTTTGGCGCATCTGCTCGACAACCCTTCTTGAAGACTGGGACTACCTGTGCTCTTTTCCAATCATTTGGAACCTTCCGTTCCTCTAGAGACTTGTGGTACATGGCTGTTAGAAGGGGGGCAAGTTCTTTGGCGTACTCTGTGTAGCATCAAATTGGTATCCTGTCAGGTCCAGTGGACTTTCCTCTGTTGAGTGATTTCAGTTGATTTTCTATTCCTTGGACACTTATTTCGATGTCAGCCATTTTTTTCATTTATGCGAGGATTTAGAGAAGGAACTGCAGTGTGGTCTTCCTCTGTGAAACAGCTTTGGAAAAAGGTGTTTAGTATTTCAGCTTTACACGTGTCATCCTCTGTTTCAATGCCATCATCATCCCAGAGTGTCTGGATATGCTGTTTTGAGCCACTTACTGATTTAATGTAAGACCAGAACTTCCTAGGATTTTCTGTCAAGTCGGTACATAGAATTTTACTTTCGAATTCACTGAATGCTTCACGCATAGCCCTCCTTATGCTAACTTTGACATTGTTTAGCTTCTGTTTCTCTGAGAGGTTTTGGCTGTGTTTGAACTTGCAGTGAAGCTCTCTTTGCTTTTGCAGTAGTTTCCTAACTTTGTTGTTGAACCACGGTGGGGTTTTCCCATCCCTCACAGTTTTACTCGGCACGTACCTGTCTAAAACGCATTTTACGATTGCCTTGAACTTTTTCCATAAACACTCAACATTGTCAGTGTCGGAACAGAAATTTTCGTTTTGATCTGTTAGGTAGTCTGAAATCTGCCTTCTATTACTCTTGCTAAACAGGTAAACCTTCCTCCCTCTTTTTTATATTCCTATTTACTTCCATATTCAGGGATGCTGCAACAGCCTTATGATCACTGATTCCCTGTTCTGCGCTTACAGAGTTGAAAAGTTCCGGTCTGTTTGGTATCAGTAGGTCCAAGATGTTATCTCCACGAGTTGGTTCTCTGTTTAATTGCTCGAGGTAATTTTCAGATAGTGCACTCAGTATAATGTCACTTGATGCTCTGTCCCTACCACCTGTCCTAAACATCTGAGTGTCCCAGTCTATATCTGGTAAATTTAAATCTCCACCTAAGACTATAACATGCTGAGAAAATTTATGTGAAATGTATTCCAGATTTTCTCTCAGTTGCTCTGCCACTAATGCTGCTGAGTCAGGAGGTCGGTAAAAGGAGCCAATTATTAACCTAGCTCAGTTGTTGAGTGTAACCTCCACCCATAATAATTCACAGCAACTATACACTTCTACTTCACTACAGGATAAACTACTACTAACAGTGACAAACACGCCACTACCGGTTGCATGCAATCTATCCTTTCTAAACACCATCTGTGCCTTTGTAAAAATTCCGGCAGAATTTATCTCTGGCTTCAGCCATCTTTCCGTACTTATAACGATTTCAGCTTCAGTGCTTTCTATGAGCGCTTGAAGTTCCGGTACTTTGCCAACACAGCATCGACAGTTTACAATTACAATACCAATTGCTGCTTGGTCCCTGCATGTCCTGACTTTGCCTCTCACCCTTTGAGGCTGTTGCCCTTTCTGTACTTGCCCGAGGCCATCTAACCTAAAAAACTGCCCAGTCCACGCCACACAAACCCTGCTACCCATGTGGCTGCCTGCTGTGTGTAGTGGACTCCTGACCTATCCAGCGGAACCCGAAACCCCACCACCCTGTGGTGCAACTCGAGGAATCTGCAGCCCACACGGTTGCAGAACCGTCTCAGCCTCTGATTCAGACCCTCCACTTAGCTCTGTACCAAAGGTCTGCAGTCAGTCCTGTCGACGATGCTGCAGATGGTGAGCTTTGCTTTCATCCTGCTTATATTTCTATCTCAGCACAGCAGCCTTTACAGAGCTGCTGCTGTCAGCAAGGTGGTTAAATACTCTGTTGAAAGCTACCTTCTCAAAACCTTTTTGAAGACAGGGAGAAGGGGAAAAAGTGTATAATTGCAGGCTAATTACTTATTCCACTTTTTATATATAGATATTACTACCACATCCTCCAGTCTTTCACAAGGCATACTAAGGTAAATCAAGGGTGCTGCTGCCTAGTTAGTACAAGTTTTAGTCCCTTAGCTGAGATACTATCATAGTCAGAAGTATTACTACTGTTTACTGACCTGATGATCTTTGTGGTCTCTCTGATGGATGATTTGGCAAATTGACATCTTGTGGTAGTGTCTTTAGTAAATCTAATGGATCTGTTTTCAATGGGCAGTTTTTTGTCCCTGTGTTTTCAGCTAGTGTTCAGAAGATTTAATTCAGTTTTGTGTGCAATGATTTGAATTTTAGTTCTAGGATTTTTTGGAAAATCATGGTTTGCACACTGCTATAGCGACACATTATTAAACAAACAGTCTCAGCCAGAAACAGACCTTCTTCAAGGCATAATGTGCTATCAGTTACTCAGATTCATGATGAATCATAACTATTAACAAGCATCATGCCATAAACAAACATATGAAATCCAGTTTTAATAGTGGAGTACATACAGCACACATTAGGTAATTAGGTAATATGGCACAGCAAGCTATGACCTGTGCTTCGCCACATTACCTACTATGTGTGTATGTACTCCAGTATTATTGTTGAATTTAGCATGTCAGTTTATAGCATGATACTTGTTAATAGTTACAATTTGTCATGCATTTGAGTAATTGACGTCATGTTATATTTGAGATTGACCAATTTTATGACTGAAAATGTTTGTTTAGTAAAGTTACAATACACCTGAATGCAAACCATGATTTTCCAGAAAATTTTAGAACCTGTATATCTTCACCTCCTCAAAATATCAATACCATCTGTCTCGCTTGTACTGTCGTCATCCTAGTTAATTTGTTTCATTTCTAATAATGTCCCAAAGTGCTTTCTACTTTGTTCTTAGAATTTCAAATTTTTTGTGCATAGTAGATACTGCATTGTGGAATTTAAGTAAATAATTTTGTAATATGCATGTGGTGTTTCTTTAATTCTTTTATTCTTAAATAAAGCTATCTCTTTCTTGTGTAAGAGACTCTGATCACATATGTTAGGGAATCTTGCTCTCAGCTTTCACTGATTTGTTCCTGACCAATTGCAAAGGAAAACTGGATTTATAATGTTTTAAGAATATTTTTATGAAAGAGTTTTTATTATGTCTACTGAGTGTCCCCTGCAAATCCCTTCCCATTGTTCATTTTGTAAATTCTTTCTGAATAGTGTGTGTGTTAGTAAGCACTTACAATTCTGTGGAATTGTATGTTTCTCTTTTAGTTCAACTTGCTTGATGATGAAGCTTTATTGCTACTGTTTGATCATCATGGTCAAGTAAATTATTTAGTAAGGGGCTCACATCTATTTGATAAAATCCTGGATGATTTAAAAATACAAAATCAATTGAAGTTACATTGTAAACTTCTGCCCTTGTTGGTCAGCAACTCTCAGTGCCCATATTCAAAATTATAAATGATGAAATCAATTTTGAAATCTCCACATTGAGTGATGTCCCAGTTATTTCTACCAAGTCTTCTTGATACCTTCTCTGACTGATTAATGGAATTCAATAAATTATCTGTTGACTGTTTGTACACTTTCGGAACAACTGTTTTGTATGTTTGTGAATGAATAAATGTTTCTGTCTGCTTATACATCAGATGCCATCTGCAGAATTTCAAACATCAAGTAAAATAAAGATATGCATAGTTACACAACAAACTTACAGTATCTGAAATAAAGCACACATTGTGTTCTCTACACTAATGTACAATATACCAAAGCTGCTACTACTATCTACTATGACAAGAATGTACATGTTTCAGTCGCACTATTCAACTTCATATTCATTCAGTTCTAATTGAAATTCTTTAACATTACAGAATGTTGTTGATTTCAACATAAAACATTTCTGCAGTTTTGTCTATATACAGTGGAATGGTATTGAGCCATAGCTGTTCCTGGTATACAGCTTGTAGCACATCATATAGTTGGTAGTTGTCATAGTTCTCCTTGATATGCAGTAAACACAATGGAATACATTACAATGACAGAGTCATAACTTTTCAGTTCTCTAAATCTAAGTCTACTGTGGGCTCTGGAGCCATCATGTGTATATCTGTAGTGATCAAGATCAGCATCCACTGCATTTATGTTGTGTTGTGTGTTTGTTTTTGCTGTGGCTGCCAAAGCATTTATGCACCAGCTCTGTGTTTCTGCATCCACAATTCCATTTATTCTCTGACTTGATACTGCTACATTCATTGATGCCAGTAGCATACTTAGTTACAAAATCATTACTCTTAAAAAGAGACATTTATACTTGTATATAAAACTTCTCTCAACTGTGTTCTCCTAATAAAATATTTTCTTTCTGTGTCATTCTGAATACAGATGTTTTCCACAATATGCGGAAGTTATATTTCGTGTATCAAACAGATTGAACGTTATGACATTCATCTAGCTAAGTTGCCATTCTTTGATGACCTTACAAAATGGTACTATACATTGTATGGCTGTGCATCATTGCATAATAAGCAACTCTGAGAACAAGTCTGGTGCAAGCAAACACGCAGGTGTAGTTTCCTCAAGCAAATGTGCTCTTCCTAGTTGTCCATACCCCTTTTTCTGTATTTTATCCCAAGATAGTTTGGAATCAGTTGTTATGCCATGGAGATTAGCAGCACTTACATTCTACTCCATTAAATGTTAAGATTTTATGTGATACATAGGTCCTGTATTTTTTATGTATGTAGGGGAATTAGTATGACAGTGACCATGATGTGATTGTGCCAAAAATGATTACCAAAGTTCATAGGACAACTAAAACAACCAGAAAGATATATACATTCAGTAAACTAGATGAAAAATCAGCAGTGTCATATCTCAATGAGGAACTTGAAACTTTCATCACACGGCAGGAGCACATAGAGGAACTGTAGTTCAAAAGAATAGTTGACCATGCACTGGATAGATACATACACAGTAGAACAGAAACTCTTGTCAAATATAAAGCTGTTAGTGGCACTAAAGTTAGTGTCCACTGCTCCCTTGTGAATGAGACAGGAACTGATACTGAGGGTTGAAAAGCAAAAGCTAAATGCTTAACTCCATTTTCAAATCTTCATTTACAGAGGAAAACCCAGGAGAATTCCCCAAAGATGAGGGAAATTAGTATTAATATTAGTGTCAGCAGTGTTGGGAAACAGCTGAAATCATTAAAATTAGACAAATCTCCAGGGAACGATGGAATCCTTATAAGATTCAATACTGAATTTGCAGCTGAGTTAGCACCACTTCTAACTATGATCTATTGTAGATCCCTTGAACAAAAAACCGTACCCAGTTCTTCGAATAAAGCAGAGGTCAAACCATCCACTAAAAGAGTAGCAGAAGTGATCCACAAAACTAACACTGAATATCCTTGACATTGATTTGTTATAGAATCATATAACATACTCTGAGCACAAACATAATGAGGTATCTCAAACAGAATGACTTTCCCCGTGCCAATCAGTATGGATTCCAAAAACATTGATCATGTAAAACCCAACTCACACTTTACTCACATGACATTCTGAAAGCTTTGGATCAAGATAGGCAGGTAAATGCAGTATTTCTTGATTTCCAAAAAGCATTTGTCTCAGTACCATACCTAAACTTATTATCAAAAGTATGATCATATGGGGTATCAAGTGAAATTTGTGACAGGCTTGATGACTTTTTGGTAAGGAGGATGCAGCATGTTATCTTGGATGGAGAGTCATTTTCAGCTGTGGAAGTATTACGGGTGTGCCTGAGGGAAGTGGGCTGGGACCCTTGCTGTTCATGTTGTTTATTAATGACCTTATACACAATATTATCAGTATCCTTAGACTTTTTGCAGATGACGCAGTTATCTATAACAAAGTACTGTCTGAAAGGAGCCGTATAAATATTCAGTGAGATCTTTACAAGATTTCAAAGTGATCAAAAAATTGTCAACTTGCTATAAATGTTCCAAAATGTAAAACGGTGTGCTTCACAAAATGGAGAAAAAACATAGTATCCTATGACTATAATATCAATGAGTCACAGTTGGAAACAGCCAACTCATACAAATACCTGGGTGTAGCACTTTGTTGGGATAGGAATTGGAATGACCACATAGGCTCAGTCATGGGTAAAGAAGGTAGACTTTGGTTTATTGGTACATTACTGGGGAAGTGGAATCAGTCTACAAAGGAGATCACAAACAAATCACTAATGCAGCCGGTTCTAGAATATTGCTCAAATGTGTTGGGTCCATACCAGACAGGACTAACGAGGGATACTAAACATATACAGAGAAGGGCCACATGAATGGTCACAGGTTTGTTTCACCCATGGGAGAGTGTCACAGAGATGTTGAAGAAACTGAACAGACAGACTCTTGAAGATAGACATAAACTATTCTGAGAAATTCTACTAAAAAGATTCCAAGAACCAGCCTGAAATGATGATTCTAGGGGTATAATACAACCCCTTACATATCGCTCACGTAGGGATCTTGAGGATAAGATTAGAATAATTACGTCACCCACAGCGGCATTCAAACAGTAATTCTTCCCGCACTCCATACGTGAATGGAATGGGAGTAAACCCTAATAGCTAGTACAATGGGACTTACCCTCTGCCATGCTCTTCACTATAGTTTGCAGAGTATAGATGTAGAATGGAGATATCTCATTATCATTACTGTTATGCATACATCAAGATCATGTGCAAAGAAATAGTTGGTCCTATTACGTTACATGGTAAGTCACAAAGATAAATAAAATTCAACCCATTACAGAACTTTGAAGGACACTTACTTTTACTAGCAAGTGCTCAGACTTTAACTATTAACTTCAAGCATATATATTCTACTATCATAAGAGTTCATCCATTTCTCCTTCTCTCGCCCCTTTTTTACTCCTCTCCCTCTCTCTCTTCCCTCCCGAACTTCCCCTTCAGTTCCATCCTCATCTCCTTTCCTCCCCTCCCCACCCCTCACCATCTCTCTACCACCTCATAAATGCTCTACTCTCTAAACTCCTTTTGTCTTGTCATGCAGATGCTGATTCATCTGTTGAAAGACCTGCCTCGCACCAAACCACTACTCCCTCCTTGCCTGGTGCATCGTTCCCTATCCCCTCCCTACCTCCGTCTACCAGGGCAACTTCACTCAATAATCAAAAGTTGGACCTACTGCGGCCATAGATTTTAGCATCTGGGTGTCTTTGTGGTTGAATGTGTGTGAATGGATACTTTTTCTAGAGAAAGAACAAGAGTTTGAAAGCTAGTGTAAATACTGTATCCTGTTGAGTGATTATATGGGCCACACATCAGTCAGCTATATGTTAATGGTTCCCTTTCCTTTATTTTATACCTTTATTCAGCAGCATTTTCTTTATATATGTGTAAATGTAGCTTGCATAATAGCATTCATGGGACAGTGTTGACAGTTTTTGATTTGTCAGTAAGTCTGCTCTAAAATTCTGATTTGTTTTCATCCTTATGCACTGAATCAAAAATGACAGAGCAGCTTTAGGTACGGCTAAATGGATTATCGCTGTAGATCCTGATTCTTTGAAGTATTTTGCAGTTTGGTTGTTTAGTGCAACATCTATGAAGTCAAATCAGAAAGCCTTTGTCCCTATTTTTTATTAACCGAAATAAGGTACATACATGTAATTACAAATACGAGGGCAGTTCAATAAGTAATGCAACACATTTTTTTTCTCTGCCAATTTCGGTTGCAAAAACCGGAAATTTCTTGTGGAATATTTTCAAACATTCCCGCTTCGTCTCTAGTTTCATTGACTTCCAACAGGTGGCAGCGCTGTACGGAGCTGTTAAAATGGCTTCTGTAACGGATGTGCGTTGCAAACAACGGGCAGTGATCAAGTTTCTTTTGGCGGAAAACCAGGGCATCTCAGATATTCATAGGCGCTTGCAGAATGTCTATGGTGATCTGGCAGTGGACAAAAGCACGGTGAGTCGTTGGGCAAAGCGTGTGTCATCATCGCCGCAAGGTCAAGCAAGACTGTCTGATCTCCCGCGTGCGGGCCGGCCGTGCACAGCTGTGACTCCTGCAATGGCGGAGCGTGCGAACACACTCGTCCGAGATGATCGATGGATCACCATCAAACAACTCAGTGCTCAACTTGACATCTCTGTTGGTAGTGCTGTCACAATTGTTCACCAGTTGGGATATTCAAAGGTTTGTTCCCGCTGGGTCCCTTGTTGTCTAACCGAACACCATAAAGAGCAAAGGAGAACCATTTGTGCGGAATTGCTTGCTTGTCATGTGGCTGAGGGTGACAATTTCTTGTCAAAGATTGTTACTGGCGATGAAACATGGGTTCATCACTTCGAACCTGAAACAAAATGGCAATCAATGGAGTGGCGCCACACCCACTCCCCTACCAAGAAAAAGTTTAAAGCCGTACCCTCAGCCGGTAAAGTCATGGTTACAGTCTTCTGGGACGCTGAAGGGGTTATTCTGTTCGATGTCCTTCCCCATGGTCAAACGATCAACTCTGAAGTGTATTGTGCTACTCTTCAGAAATTGAAGAAATGACTTCAGCGTGTTCGTAGGCACAAAAATCTGAACGAACTTCTTCTTCATGACAACGCAAGACCTCACACAAGTCTTCGCACCCGAGAGGAGCTCACAAAACTTCAGTGGACTGTTCTTCCTCATGCACCCTACAGCCCCGATCTTGCACCGTCGGATTTCCATATGTTTGGCCCAATGAAGGACGCAATCCGTGGGAGGCACTACGCGGATGATGAAGAAGTTATTGATGCAGTACAACGTTGGCTCCGACATCGACCAGTGGAATGGTACCATGCAGGCATACAGGCCCTCATTTCAAGGTGGCGTAAGGCCGTAGCATTGAATGGAGATTACGTTGAAAAATAGTGTTGTGTAGCTAAAAGATTGGGGAATAACCTGGTGTATTTCAATGCTGAATAAAACAAACCCTGTTTCAGAAAAAAAATGTGTTGCATTACTTATTGAACTGCCCTCATATATGCACTAATCTACATACCTTACACTATTTTTCCACATAATTTCCAAACTGGTTCAAACATTTTTCCTATTGCAAAACTAAATTTGAGATGCCCCAGTAGTACAATTCATCTGGATGACTGTGGAACTTCTGTTTTGGCTTCACCTTTGTAAGTAAATCACTATCCTGTCAGGAACTTCTTCAATGGACCAAAAACTTGTAAATCATTAGGGGAAAGGTACAGATTGTATGGTGTGTTGTCCAGATTCTCCCAGTGATATAACCGTAGCTTGGTGACAGTTCTGATTGCCATATGTGGCCTTGCATTGCTGTTGTCCACATCAAACATCTCTTGGCACTTCTTTCAGATGGCAGACCACAGACATGAAAGTGTGGAACAGTAACTGCCAGCTGCATCTTGTGGCATGAAACCCAGCAGGAGTAGTCCACAGTGATCCTAGAATACATTAAAATCACTCTCTGAACAGATGGCATTGAACGAAATTTCTTAACCACAGGCAAACCTGGATGTCTTCACACCTTCGATTCTGGCGTGAAATGCAATATCCACATTTCATCACCAGTAACAGTTCAGTCCAGTAAATTGTCACCTTCCTCGGCACACCATTGCAGATGATTCAGTGAAGCAATTATTTGCTTGTCTGTCATCATGTCATCCAGCTGCTTAGGCAACCATCAACATGAAACTTTCTGGCACCCTAAGGAACTGTGAACAGTGTGATAAACACTTCATTACAAAACACCAAGCCGCTGTTCAGCTTTCACCATTGCATCCACACATGAAATGTTGTCACTCAGTGATGAATGTGGCCTCCCCAAAATCTCATGTCATGCAAATCTTCATGGTCTTTTGTGAACTCACACCACCACCACCACCACCACCACCACCACCACCTCACACTTCTCAAATCGAGGCACTTTTCTCCATAATTGGGCTGCATTTCCCTGCAGATTTCAATGCAGTTTCATGCTTTTCTACACAATAAAGAATCACATTTTATTGCACATATACTACAGAGCTGTGAAACACAACTGACGGCAGTGCCATGCTGTGGAGCTACTGTCAGATAAAGCGAGTCCGTTTCAAGAAAGGTCCACCACTGGGAATGGATATGTTGACTTTTTGTTTACAGGCATAATTTGGCTTCAAAAAGTTCTGACAGGCAACACAGACTGATAACTGTCACAACTTGAGATGCCACTTTTCTTATGAACTGGAATAACTCACAAATATTTAAGTGTTGTTGGGAACTGGGCCTGCAGTATGCATTTATTCAGTGCATATGTAAGCAGCTTTACTAAATGAATTACACAGAGGTGACAAAAGTCATGGGATACCTCCTAATATTGTGTCGAACCTCCTTTTATCTGGCATAGAGCAGCAACTCGATGTGGCATGGACTCAACAAAGTCTTGCAAGTCCTCTGTGGAAATAGACCATGCTGCCTCTATAGCTGTCCGTAAGTGAGGAACTGTCGCCAGTGTGGGATTTTGTGCATGACCTGACCTCTCAATTATGCTGCTCCATAAATGTTCAATGGGACATGTCTGGGTGGCCAAACCATCCACTCAAACTGTCCAGAACGTTCTTCAAACCAGCTGTGAACAATTGTGGCCCGGTGACATGGCACATTGTCATACATAAAAATTCCATAGTTGTTTGGGAACATGAAGTCCATGGATGGTTGCAAATGGCCTCCAAGAAGCCTAACATCCAGAGGATCCAGTCCTTTCCATGTAAATGCAGTCATGCCATTATGGAGCCATCACCAGCTTGCACAGCACCTTGTTGAAAGCATGGGTCAATGGCTTTGCAGGTTCTACACCAGACTCATACCCTACCATCAGCTCTTACCAATTGGGATCAGGACTCATCTGATCAGGCCATGGTTTTTCAATCATCTAGCATCCAACCGATATGGTCACAAGCCCAAGAAAGGCATTTTAGATGATCTTGTGCTGATAGCAAAGGCAGTCGTGTCATTCGTCTGCTGCCATAGGCCATTAATGCCAAATTTTGCCACACTGTCCTAACAGATATGTTTGTTGTAAATTTCTCATTGATTTCTGTGGTTATTTCATGCAGTGTTGCTTGTCTGTTATCACTGACAACTCTACACAAACGCTGCTGCTCGTAGGCATTAAATGAAGGCTGTTGGCAAATGCATTGTCCATGGTGAGAAGTTAAGCCTGAGATACGGTATTCTCAGCACACTGTTGACACTGTAGATCATGGAGTACTGAATTACCTACTAATTTCCAAAATTGAATGACCTATGCATCTAGCTCCAACTATCAATCTGTGTTCCAAGTCTATTAATTCCTGTTGTGTAGCCATAATCATGTTGGAAACCTTTTCACAAGACTCACCTGATTACTGATGACAGCTCTGCCAATGCACTGCCCTTTTATACTTTGTGTGCGCAATACTACTGCCATCTGTATATGTGCATATACACTAGCCCATGACTTTTGTCACATCGGTGTAATTCACATTTCAACATTGCTGAATTTAATCTACAAGCATCAGTATGGTACTGAAGCCATTTTTCAATTTTTTTTCAGCATTTTGAAAGCATCTTGCCCATCAGTAAGCTAAAGCTAAAGATAATTTTTGGCTCTGCAATGTTTTACAAAAAGTGCTTGTAGTCTACAGTTATGTTGTGAGAGTTGCATGACAGTCTTGTTACCTCATAGGCTAGTTGGACAGCTGATACACATAAGGCTTCTGCTCCGAGTACCTGAAAAAATGACTATGTCATTCATGAAACGTTGTGGACCGAATGGAATCATCAAGTTGGATGGAAATCTGAAAACATACCATCAGTCAGTCATGCCAAAATAATATCAGAAAGCACATTTTCCAGTCTTTTATCACCAGAAGAGTACAATTAATTGTATTACTGCTTAGGTTTATAATGCCACAGTAATTTTTACACATACACCACAGAATTCTTGTGGTCTGTATCTAGAATCTGCCATCTCTTTCTACCCCCCTTTCCCCTCCATAGAATCATTCAGCATGGTTGATTCCAGGTATCTGCTAAACTAAAGTTATTACATGTGTTTAGTAATTCCTCTTACTTCTTACACTTTAGGCCAATTGACAACCATTGTTACTAGTAGCAGTGTTATCATTCTGATGAGGAGCAATTTGCTCATATGATTGTTTTATTATTATTATTATTATTATTATTATTATTATTATTATTATTATTATTCCCATTCCCATTTGGACCCTACTGGATCACATGACATGCAACAATGGGGATTTTTGGACTTTTGTTTTAGCCTTCTCATGTGCCTATATTACTTTCATTCATTTAAAATGGGATCTTTTTCAATGATCAGACCCCACTGTTCCAGTCTTGTTGGGGTTTTCTGCAGGCTAACTGCACAGTTATGGATTTTATGCCTAAAATTATTTCTGTGTGTTATGTCAAATTGTTTTATCCCTGCTTCCTTCAGGTTTTCTTTACTGACTGAGCCATTTTATTGTTTCAATTTTTTCCTTAATGTGAGTTTTGTAGAATTCCACACCCTGTCTAGTTAATTCTGGTTGGTTCCATTCTTTCAACATTCCCATAGGATTTTAGCCTCCTTATTTCCGTATCTGAATACATGTTGGTATACTTTTCCATTTCTTCATTTGCTCTTGCTCTGTAAGTCCCCTTTTGAGTGTAATTTGGACCTAAGGGTTTCCTGATTATTTTGTATGCTCTCTTTTAGAGCTCTTCCATGCACTGTAGTTACTCAGTTTGGGGTGTATTTTTTGTTGTATATTCTTTCTTAAGCCTGAAAGTTGTTTTTGTTTTGTGACAGTGAATTTGGTAACCAATATTTTCCAGGTGAATTTCCTGCATCGTGTCACCTAAATATTTGAAGTGAGAAACACTCTAAAATGCCTGTATTTAGTTTTTAGAATTTTGGTTCCAGCTGCTGCCAGACATTTGTTTTGATTTCGCAAATGATATTTGGAGCCCTGCTCTACCTGCTGTTTCTGTAAGACTATATTTTCTGTTTTTGTGCTGTTTGACTGTTCCAACATAGATTTGCCACACCATCTACAGAAGCTAAGCAGTCTACCCTAATTTGATTGATTCATGAATTTTAAGCTCCAATTTTAGTTTCTGCCACTCTTGAATTACATTTTCTAAGAGACATTTGAAAAGCAATGGAGGAAGTCCATTAACTTGTTTCACTACTGTTTTGATTTCAAAATGTTCCAAAATTTCTCCCCTGAATTTTACCATACATTCTGGAATTTATGGTGAAATTTTTTTCTTTGGGCTCAGGAGAATTTACAAGGTTTTTTAAAAAATTGCAAAGTTGTCTGCCAATTGGCCCTTTTCCTCCTTGAAACAAAGATCCCACTGAGCGAGGTGGCGCAGTGGTTAGCACACGGGACTCGCATTCGGGAGGACGACGGTTCAATCCCGTCTCCAGCCATCCTGATTTAGGTTTTCTGTGATTTCCCTAAAATCGTTTCAGGCAAATGCCGGGATGGTTCCTTTGCAAGGGCACGGCCGATTTCCTTCCCAATCCTTCCCTAACCCGAGCTTGCGCTCCGTCTCTAATGACCTCGTTGTCGACGGGACGTTAAACACTAACCACCACCACCACCAAACAAAGATCTTGTTTTACGAGTTTTATAAAAGTCCAGACTTGTATTTGAAGTCATCTTCAGATTCACAGAATTAACTTTTCTTATACTGGCGTTTTGTTTGTCTAATTAATTAATTTTCAAGTTTCTTTTCTAGTTGCCAGGAACATGCAGTGCATTTTCTGACTTTTTATTACTGTACATTTTGAATGCCCTGTGTTGGGATTTTACTTCCTGTTCACAATCTTCACTCCATCAAGGCCTTTTTCTGCATTTGTAAAAGAATTTGGTTTTGGTTAGGTTTGATAAGCTCATGTTGTGTTGTTCCACATTTTATGCTTGCATTTTTCCCAGTTCATTTTCAAATAGCACTGGTTGGATTCTACTAATATTAAATTTTGGCATTACCGGCCAGTTCCAAATTGGAGCAAATATTGACTCAGATCACTTGTAATTTAGATGAAAATAAATTTAAAACCCCCAAAATTTGCACCTTTGTATACTTGAACATTGCTGTGTGTGTGTGTGTGTGTGTGTGTGTGTGTGTGTGTGTAATGGGTTGACATAAATTTGTGACTGAAAATTTCTAGGCAGTTCTACCATTTTGATTGATGGATGTGTGCAGAAGTAAGTTACCAGTTGTTTTCCAGAATTTTCTGTCTTTCCCTTACTGGACATTAAAATTGCCCAATAGGATTTTCATGTGATTTTGTGGAGTTTCAGACATTCTATTTTCTACCATCTCCCATGACTTATTTACTTTTCCTGGGTCTGCTTTATTTCCTTGGTTATCGGTAATATGTGCATTAATTATTATGTGCATTTTATTATTAGATTTCAAGGAAATTGTCATTAATCAGTTGTTCACAGGCTTTACTTTGATTACGGAATGAAGAATGTCATGTGATCTGAGAATGGAATCCTATAGTGGGGTATATTTTCAAGGAACATATTTGATTTTTTTCATCTGACAGACTTGATTTTTACATGGGTAAAATTTTAATTTTTTGTATCTGAAGTGTTTCTCCAGACTTTCCTGGCTTTAGAAGAACCTAATGTTGACTGTGGCAATGCAAGTTTTGATTTTTGTCTTGAGTTGACTGCAGCACTCAAATTTCCTCTTATATGGGGAATAATGTCTCAGCCTAGTCTCTCCACAATCTGACAAAATTATTGCGTCACTGATGGCATGGACATTTACCTTCTGGGATAATTTTGTGATTACTAAAATAATTTTTGAAGTCATGGTAGGAACAGAGTGGTCCACCTTATTCTAATGAAAATAATCAGTCATCATCAGAAATAATGTTTTAATTCATTACTGGCGACAAGTTTCAGTCTTAGAATGAGACCATATGGCAATTGGATTTTTGTAAATTTTTATATTTATCTTGCGTGGAGCTCAGAACTGAAATATCAATTACACTCCTGGAAATTGAAATAAGAACACCGTGAATTCATTGTCCCAGGAAGGGGAAACTTTATTGACACATTCCTGGGGTCAGATACATCACATGATCACACTGACAGAACCACAGGCATATAGACACAGGCAACAGAGCATGCACAATGTCGGCACTAGTACAGTGTATATCCACCTTTCGCAGCAATGCAGGCTGCTATTCTCCCATGGAGACGATCGTAGAGATGCTGGATGTAGTCCTGTGGAACGGCTTGCCATGCCATTTCCACCTGGCGCCTCAGTTGGACCAGCGTTCGTGCTGGATGTGCAGACCGCGTGAGACGACGCTTCATCCAGTCCCAAGCATGCTCAATGGGGGACAGATCCGGAGATCTTGCTGGCCAGGGTAGTTGACTTACACCTTCTAGAGCACGTTGGGTGGCACGGGATACATGCGGACGTGCATTGTCCTGTTGGAACAGCAAGTTCCCTTGCCGGACTAGGAATGGTAGAACGATGGGTTCGATGACGGTTTGGATGTACCGTGCACTATTCAGTGTCCCCTCGACGATCACCAGTGGTGTACGGCCAGTGTAGGAGATCACTCCCCACACCATGATGCCGGGTGTTGGCCCTGTGTGCCTCGGTCGTATGCAGTCCTGATTGTGGCGCTCACCTGCACGGCACCAAACACGCATACGACCATCATTGGCACCAAGGCAGAAGCGACTCTCATCGCTGAAGACGACACGTCTCCATTCGTCCCTCCATTCATGCCTGTCGCGACACCACTGGAGGCGGGCTGCACGATGTTGGGGCGTGAGCGGAAGACGGCCTAACGGTGTGCGGGACCGTAGCCCAGCTTCATGGAGACGGTTGCGAATGGTCCTCGCCGATACCCCAGGAGCAACAGTGTCCCTAATTTGCTGGGAAGTGGCGGTGCGGTCCCCTACGGCACTGCGTAGGATCCTATGGTCTTGGTGTGCATCCGTGCGTCTCTGCGGTCCGGTCCCAGGTCGACGGGCACGTGCACCTTCCGCCGACCACTGGCGACAACATCGATGTACTGTGGAGACCTCACGCCCCACGTGTTGAGCAATTCGGCGGTACGTCCACCCGGCCTCCCGCATGCCCACTATACGCCCTCGCTCAAAGTCCGTCAACTGCACATACGGTTCACGTCCACGCTGTCGCGGCATGCTACCAGTGTTAAAGACTGCGATGGAGCTCCGTATGCCACGGCAAACTGGCTGACACTGACGGCGGCGGTGCACAAATGCTGCGCAGCTACCGCCATTCGACGGCCAACACCGCGGTTCCTGGTGTGTCCGCTGTGCCGTGCGTGTGATCATTGCTTGTACAGCCCTCTCGCAGTGTCCGGAGCAAGTATGGTGGGTCTGACACACCGGTGTCAATGTGTTCTTTTTTCCATTTCCAGGAGTGTATGTAAAACAGTTCAATGCAACTCTTGAAAATTCTCAAGAGACTTTCAAGTTTTCTGAGCATCTTTAATACCCTAAAGCAATGTCTATTTTTCGACAGGCAGAACAGCTGTGTGATAAGGTGCTTACTAGCAAAATTAGGGTCATCGTTTTGATCCCTGATCAATGCCTATTTTTAAACAAAGGTGCATGTCCTGTGAGCATTTCTGTGAAGCATATAACACATAAAAATTGAAAAAAATAAGTAGTGCTCAAAACCAGTAATCACTAGTTTGACTCTTGCTTCTCCCCCCCCCCCTCCCCCCCCCCCCCCCCCCACACACACACACACATACCATTCAATTCAAATACCTCTTCATTTAAATATAAAATTCATGCCATTATCATGTTTATTGTTTATGGGTGAGAAATGCAGATCATCTTATTGCTAAATACGTGTCACACACAAAAATATGGTTTTCGTTGCAAATACAAATTCTTAACTACCAATCTTTTATGAAAAATTGTTAATGAAGACTGTTTAAATTTAAAAAATAGCAATTAATTTTTTACATCTTTATGTACTACCCCCATGAACCATGAACCTTCCCCACGTGGGGAGGCTTGCGTGCCACAGCGATACAGATGGCTGTACCGTAGGTGCAACTTCAACGGCGGGGTATCTGTTGAGAGGCCAGACAAACGTGTGGTTCCTGAAGAGGGGCAGCAGCCATTTTAGTAGTTGCAGGGGCAACAGTCTGGATGATTGACTGATCTGGCCTTGCAACACTAACCAAAACGGCCTTGCTGTGCTGGTACTGCGAACGGCTGAAAGCAAGGGGAAACTACAGCCGTAATTTTTCCCGAGGGCATGCAGCTTTACTGTATGGTTAAATGATGAGGGCGTCCTCTTGGATAAAATATTCCGGAGGTAAAATATTCCCCTATTCGGATCTCAGGGCGGGGACTACTCAAGAGGAAGTCATTATCAGGAGAAAGAAAACTGGCGTTCTACGGATTGGAGCGTGGAATGTCAGATCCCTTAATCGGGCAGGTAGGTTAGAAAATTTAAAAAGGGAAATGGATAGGTTAAAGTTAGATATAGTGGGAATTAGTGAAGTTCAGTGGCAGGAGGAACAAGACATCTGGTCAGGTGAATACAGGGTTATAAATACAAAATCCAATAGGGGTAATGCAGGGTAGGTTTAATAATGAATAAAAAAAAATAGGACTGCGGGTAAGCTACTACAAACAGCATAGTGAGGGCATTATTGTGGCCAAGATAGACATGAACCCCGTGCCTACCACAGTAGTACAAGTTTATATGCCAACTAGCTCTGCAGATGATGAAGAGATTGATGAAATGTATGATGAGATAAAACAAATTATTCAGGTAGTGAAGGGAGACGAAAATTTAATAGTCATGGGTGACTGGAATTCAAGAGTAGGAAAAGGGAGAGAAGGAAACATAGTGGGTGAATATGGATTGGGGGAGAGAAATGAAAGAGGAAGCCGTCTGGTAGAATTTGGCTCAGAACATAACTTAATCGTAGCTAACACTTGGTTCAAGAATCATAAAATAAGGTTGTATACATGGAAGAATCCTGGAGACACTAGAAGGTATCAGATAGATTATATAATGGTAAGACAGAGATTTAGGAACCAGGTTTTAAATTGTAAGACATTTCCAGGGGCAGATGTTGACTCTGACCACAATCTGTTGGTTATGAATTGTAGATTAAAACTGAAGAAACTGCAAAAAGGTGGGAATTTAAGGAGATGGGACCTGGATAAACTGACTAAACCAGAGGCTGTACAGAGTTTCAGGGAGAGCATAAGGGAACAATTGACAGGAATGGGGGAAAGAAATACAGTAGAAGACGAATGGGTAGCTCTGAGGAATGAAGTAGTGAAGGCAGCAGAGGATCAGGTAGGTAAAAAGACGTGGGCTAGTAGAAATCCCTGGGTAACAGAAGAAATATTGAATTTAATTGATGAAAGGAGAAAATATAAAAACGCAGTAAATGAAGCAGGCAAAAAGGAATACAAACGTCTCAAAAATGAGATCAACAGGAAGTGCAAAATGGCTAAGCAGGGATGGCTAGAGGACAAATGCAAGGATGTAGAGGCTTATCTCAATAGGGGTAAGATAGATACTGCCTACAGGAAAATTAAAGAGACCTTTGGAGAAAAGAGAACCACTTGTATGAATATCAAGAGCTCAGATGAAAACCCAGTTCTAAGCAAAGAAGGGAAAGCAGAAAGGTGGAAGGAGTATATAGAGGGTCTATACGAGGGCGATGTACTTGAGGACAATATTATGGAAATGGAAGAGGATGTAGATGAAGATGAAATGGGGGATACGATACTGCGTGAAGAGTTTGACAGAGCACTGAAAGACCTGAGTCGAAACAAGGCCCCGGGAGTAGACAACATTCCATTGGAACTACTGACGGCCTTGGGAGAGCCAGTACTGACGAAACTCTACCATCTGGTGAGCAAGATGTATGACACAGGCGAAATACCCTCAGACTTCAAGAAGAATATAATAATTCCAATCCCAATGAAAGCAGGTGTTGACAGATGTGAAAATTTCCGAACTATCAGTTTAATAAGTCACAGCTGCAAAATACTAACGTGAATTCTTTACAGATGAATGGAAAAACTGGTAGAAGACGACCTCGGTGAAGATCAGTTTGGATTCCACAGAAATGTTGGAACACGTGAGGCAATACTGACCCTACGACTTATCTTAGAAAATAGATTAAGGAAAGGCAAACCTACATTTCTAGCATTTGTAGACTTAGAGAAAGCTTTTGACAATGTTGACTGGAATACTCTCTTTCAAATTCTAAAGGTGGCAGGGGTAAAATACAGGGAGCGAAAGGTTATTTACAATTTGTATAGAAACCAGATGGCAGTTATAAGAGTCGAGGGGCACGAAAGGGAAGCAGTGGTTGGGAAGGGAGTGAGACAGGGTTGTAGCCTATCCCCAATGTTATTCAATCTGTATATTGAGCAAGCAGTAAAGGAAACAAAAGAAAAATTCGGAGTGGGTATTAAAGCCCATGGAGAAGAAATAAAAACGTTGAGGTTCGCCGATGACATTGTAATTCTGTCAGAGACAGCAAAGGACTTGGAAGAGCGGTTGAACGGAATGGACAGTGTCTTGAAAGGAGGATATAAGATGAAGATCAACAAAAGCAAAACGAGGATAATGGAATGTAGTTGAATTAATTCGAGTGATTCTGAGGGAATTAGATTAGGAAATGAGACACTTAAAGTAGGAAAGGAGTTTTGCTATTTGGGGAGCAAAATAACTGATGATGGTCGAAGTAGAGAGGATATAAAATGTAGACTGGCATTGGCAAGGAAAGCGTTTCTGAAGAAGAAAAATTTGTTAACATCGAGTATAGATTTAAGTGTCAGGAAGTCGTTTCTGAAAGTATTTGTATGGAGTGTAGCCATGTATGGAAGTGAAACGTGGACAATAAATAGTTTAGACAAGAAGAGAATAGAAGCTTTTGAAATGTGGTGCTACAGAAGAATGCTGAAGATTAGATGGGTAGATCACATAACTAATGAGGAGGTATTGAATAGAATTGGGAGAAGAGGAGTTTGAGGCACAACTTGGCAAGAAGCAGGGACCGGTTGGTAGGACATGTTCTGAGGCATCAAGGGATCACAAATTTAGCAATGGAGGACAGCGTGGAGGGTAAAAATCGTAGAGGGAGACCAAGAGATGAATACACTAAGCAAATTCAGAAGGATGTAGGTTGCATTAAGTACTGGGAGATGAAAAAGCTTGCACAGGATAGAGTAGTTGGAGAGCTTCATCAAACCAGTCTCAGGACTGAAGACAACAACAACAACAACAACAAAAACATCATGTACTTTATGCTTCACTGACATGCTCGTGGAACATGCATCAATATCGTCATCAGTGTTCTGTCCTAGGGGAGGTCTTCACTTATAGCTGTCCATGTCATCCTGTCATTTGCTACCCTCTTCGTTTTCTCATCATTGTTTCCTATCCTTATACCATCCACCACGTCCTTTTCTTCTTCCATTCACAATTGCTTCCATTGCATCCATTAGTAAACAATCACTTCTCATCCAGTATCTAAGCCAACTGTTTCCTCTCCTCTCTTCCCCCATTCTTCTCAGCACCACCTCATTTCTCACTTTGTCTACTCATTTTATGCATACCATTCTCCTCCAAATCCACATCTCAAATGCTTCTATCTCAAATGCTTCTATTCTTCTTTTATCCTCTTACCTTAGTGTCTTTGTCTCAGCTCTGTTTAATGCCGCAATTCATATGAAGTACTTCACCTGTCTATTTCTCAAGTCCTTGTCCATGCATCCACATAGAAGCCTCCTCTTCTTACTAAATACCTCCTTGACTATTGCCATAAGTTTTCACATCCTTATTACATCTCATGTTGTACATAATAACGGTTCCCAGGTATCTGAAAGCATTAGCCTGTTCTATATCTTCCTGCCCTGACTTTATAGATCTTCTTACTTTTCTTGCACTTATCACCATACATTTTGTCTCCTTGTTATTAATTCTCATTCCAAATTCCTCACGGGTCTTATTTAATTGTTTAGCACTCCAATTGTAGTTCTTTCATGCTCTGCCAGTAACACCATATCACATGCAAATCAAATACATTTCATCCTCCTACTACCAACCCACTCCCCTATTTTGTTTTAAACATTTCTGAATAATATGCTCCAAATATATGTAAAACAGTGTTGGGAAGAGACAGTAGCGTTGCCTCACTTCTGATGCAATTGTGCTTTCCTCTATCATCCCATTCCCAACTTGTACTTGTGTTTTCTGTTGAAGGTATAAGTATTAAATCAGTCTTTTATCTCTCCAGTGGATACCATTCTTCCTTAGAATGTCCATTAATTTATTCCACTGTTCTCTGCCAAAGGCTTTCTCCAAGTCAATGAAAACAGTATAAACTTCTCTTTTTCTTTCAACGTATCTCACACTTATAATTCTCAGTAGTCCAATTGTACCTCTTGCACCTTTTTCTCTTCTAAATCCATACTGTTCCTGTGCATACTTTTTTCCAGTCTTCCATGAAGTCTTCCATTTATCACCATTAAAAAAGGAATGAGTCTTTCCTTCTCATCCAGCCCAATAAAGTCTCCCTTGATGTGGGGTTTTGGGTGACTTTTCTGAACTGTACCCCTTTCCCTAGACCTGTCCAGTCCTTTTCTGCCATCCCTCTTTCTTCCCCTTCAACTCTTCTGTCAGAAAAAGGAGCCACTGGCTCCAAAAGCTTGTAAAAGTTAAACCTTTCTGTGTGTGTGTTTTCTCTCTTGCCACTGCTTGGTGAGTAGATTTTTTATTTATCCATTTCTATTGTCAATAACTGATTATTTTCATTGTTGATAAAAACTTTTGTTGCATGAGAAATCAAACTTATAGTTCTAAAATCCTCACATTTCTTGGCATTCCTTTTCATCTCTGTTATTGTCACTGCTGAGAGTTATCCGGCCATTCGCCTTTTTCATATGTATTATTACGTAGATATGGTAACTCTTTCTTACCACTACTCACATGTCCCTTAAACAATTCTGCTGGTAATCCATCAATTCCACTTACTTTAAGCCCTCTCTTAAAGCCCTTAATACTTCTCCCTCCAAGACACAGTATCCTCTGTCCTCTTCTGTAATTCTAGTGTCTTCTTCTAATTCAATATCGTTTGGGTCTTGATCAGCTTCATATAGGCACTATACATATTCTTGCTACCTTCCCAATGCTTCCTCTGATTTATGAACCATAGTACAATCACTTCTTTCTATTCCCATACTTATCCTGCTTTTCTTTGCTTCAAAGACTAGGTTAGCAGCTAATCTATACATAAATCACATTTTTCTTCCTTTTCTAGTTTCTCTATTTCTTTACAGCCCTCTTTCATCCATCTTTTCCTTGTCTGTGCTGTTTCTATGTTTAATTCATTATTCAGCTTTTGTCCATTCTTTTTCCATCCTCATTTCCTACTGTCTTTTATTTCCTAATTTCTTCCATTTTATCTGGCATTGTCTTTATTACCCATTCTTCCCACAGAACCCTTAAGGTTTCGTCATTCTCTTCCATTTCTTGTTTGTTCTCTCTTCATTGGGCATTTTTGTCACATTTTGACATAAATGTGTTTTCCTACTCAGCGTTCTTACCTTCTTCCTTTAATTTCTCTAGGTAAAATTTCTCTTTTAGTTTTCTTCCTCTCATTCTCTTCAATCTTACTAGCAAGTCCCCCATGACCAAATTGTATTCTGGATCTATGTCTGCTCCAGGGTATGCTCTGGCATTCTTTAGGTAGTTTTTGTACCTAAAATTGCTACACCAAGAAGAAATGCAGATGACGAACGGGTATTCATTGGACAAATATGTTATACTATAACTGACATGTGATTATATTTTCACGCAATTTGAGTGTAGATCCTGAGAAATCAGTACCCAGAACAACCACCTCTGGTCATAATAACGGCCTTGATATGCCTGGGCATTGAGTCAAACAGAGCTTGGATGGTGTGTACAGGTACAGCTGCCCATGCAGCTTCAACACGATACCACAGTACGTCAAGAGTAGTGACTGGCGTATTGTGACAAGCCAGTTGCTCGGCCACCATTAACCAGACGTTTTCAATTGGTGAGAGATCTGGAGAATGTGCTCGCCAGGGCAACAGTCGAACATTTTCTGTATGCAGAAAGGCCCGTACAGGACTTGCAACATGCAGTCGTACATTATCCTGCTGAAATGTAGGGTTTCGCAGGGATCGAATGAAGGGTAGAGCCACAGGTCGTAACACTTCTGAAATGTAACGTAAACTGTTCAAAGTGCCGTCAATGCGAACAAGAGGTGACCTAGACGTGTAACCGATGGCACCCCATACCATCACGCCAGGTGATACGCCAGTAATGCGATGATAAATACGCGCTTCCATTGTGCGTTCACTGCGATGTCGCCAAACACAGATGCGACCATCATGATGCTGTAAACAGAAGCTGGATTCATCCGAAAAAATGACGTTTTGCCATTCGTGCACCCAGCTTTGTCATTGAGTAGGCCATTGCAGGTGCTCCTGTCTGAGATGCAGCGTCAAGGATAACCACAGCCATGGTCTCCGAGATGATAGTCCATGCTGCTGCAAATGTCATCGAACTGTTCGTGCAGATGGTTGTTGTCTCGCAAACATCCCCACCTGTTGACTCAGAGATCGAGACGTGGCTGCACGATCCGTTACAGCCATGCAGATAAGATGCCTCTCATCTCGACTGCTAGTGATACGAGGCCATTGGGATCCAGCACAGCATTCCGTATTACCCTCATGAACCCACCGATTCCATATGCTGTTAACAGTTATTGGATCTCGACCAATGCGAGCAGCAATGTTGCAATACAATAAACTGCAATCGCGATAGGCTACAATCCAACCTTTATCAAAGTCGGAAACGTGATGGTACGCATTTCTCCTCCTTACACGAGGCATCACAACAACGTTTCACCAGGCAACGCCGGTCAACTGCTGTTTGTGTATGAGAAATCAGTTGTAAACTTTCCTCTTGTCAGCACATTATTAGTGTCGCCACCGGCGCCAACCTTGTCTGAATGCTCTGAAAAGCTAATCATTTGCATATCACGGCATTGTCTTCCTGTTGGTTAAATTTCGTGTCTGTAGCACATCATCTTCATGGTGTAGCAATTTTAATGGCCAGTAGTGTATAATCAGTTCCGTATTTGTCATCATTTGACCTAGACAATCATGTATATCTTTGTCTTCTGTGGTGTTCCATGTGTTTCCAATAACAAGAGAATATTCTCAGCAGAAATTAACCAGCCCTTCACCCCCATCATTTCTGTTTCCCAGCCCAAATCTTCCAACCACTCCCTCTCCTACCATTTAGTTCAAATCCCTCATTACAATGATGCAGGCATTTCTTTTTTTTTCTTTATCCATAATTTCTTCAATCTTTCCGTAATATTCCTCCACTTCCTCATCAGAGAGTGACTTGTTGTCTTATTTATTTATTTTGAAATGACATCCCTCTTCTCGCCTCCTAATGTCATCATCATCATCATCATCATCATCATCCTTTCATCTATGTACTCCACTTTCAATATGTTATTCATCAGCCACTTTTCTATCATAATTGCCATGTAATAGCTGCCAATCTCCTCCCTGCCCGAGCAAAACAATTTGTACTCTCCCTATCCAACTCTCCCTAACTCCCCCTTATAATTTCACATGTACCTAATACATACAGTCTATTCCTCATAATTTCCTGTTTGTCATTTTCCAGCTTGCCAGCCTGCAATAATGTGAGCACATTTGATGGTTCCTATCTTTAACTTCCCTTCTCTCTTTCTACTCTCTTTCCTCTTTCCTTTTTCATCCTCCTCCAGCAACTCTGTATTTGATCTCGATGTAATCCCCTTCCGGAGGCATGATTAAGGGGAAGTTTTGCCTCACCCATACCATCTGTTTCCTGGGGAAAATTAATGTGGTAGTATCCTGTTGCTTTCCATAAATGTAGATGGTTGCCCAGCCACATTCAGCTGCTCAGTATGAGTCAGACTATAGTGATTCGAGAATTTCTGTGTAAATTCTAGAACCACTCAGCCTTCTACCATCTTGAACACATGATATTCTAGATACGAGTGTGGGATGGTAAAATCCTACTTACTGCGTGTCACATGTTTGTGTGTGCAGGTTTAAAGTCAGTCGTGAGAAGAAAGTAGACACGGCAGTCGAACGACACTGACAAGTACTTGTTGGGCAATCCATAGATGTTTTAGAGGAAGAACCATGGAGTTTTTATGCAGCTCTGTGCCTATTGTGTCATTGACTATTGTTATGTGAAAGAAGATTTGAAAAAGTGATCTTGTGAACTCTCAATCCAGCCTTGGTAGAAGCAAGACCTTTTTTATGATTCATGTGATGTAGAGTCATGGTTATTAAGCCAACTCTTTTGTAAATGTAATTAAATTTGTTTCTGATGTTGAACGGAGCGAGTGACTTACAGGAAATCGTATATGTGTGTGGAAAGTGGGATTTTTTTTATGTATGGAGTCCAAACCAACTATTGTTGGTTGATAAAAAGTAAAGTTTGTGTATCTACTTATTTCACAACTAGAGAGAGAGGCTTAATTATTCCTGTACCTAGCGTCATCCTATGGAGAAGAAGTCAAGAGAGTTTTCCAGCAGCCAGCTAGCCAGCCAAGAAGATCGGCTGTGAATCTCAAGTAAGTCACCTCATATAAAAGAAATTGGAAATTTGTAGGTCAACTTCTCGCTCTAAATCACCGTCAAAACTCAAAATATCCACGGGTATGCTGCCGGTCTATAGTGTCCAATGGGCACAATATTTCGGCGATCAAACATGTCGCCATCATCAGGTGAACTGACGGACTGAGCTCCTGTGAACGTGCCGGCACGGAGATCCGTACGCTATGGCTGCTCAGAGGGAACTGGGTTTGGTCGCGGCGGCGGCCGATTTAAATACCCTCCGCCCGCGGCGCGCTCCCTCCGCCGTCCGCGCCCAGCGCCACGGTCGCGCGGTGGAACAGATTGCGACGGCGTCTGAGATGACGTCGGTATGATGGCTCTGTCCGCCGTGGTCGTCACAACTATACGTCTGCTCGATTTACTCTTGATTAACCCGATCGCTGGTTCCCAAGCCTTGCTAAGATTATAGCCACAGTCCCGGTTTATGAGGTCGTCATTGGTGCGAATTTCGATGGCCTCTCTAACAACGCTGTCCCAGTATCTCGACGTCTGTACCAGAATCCTCGTGCGGTCATACTCCATGGCGTGATTTTCCGACAAACAATGTTCAGCGACCGCCGACTTGCTCGGATACATCAGTCGAGTGTGCCTCTGGTGTTCACGGCATCGATCCTCGACGGTACGCATCGTCTGACCAATATACGACTTGCAAGTCGTATATTGGTCAGACGATGCGTACTGTCGAGGATCGATGCCGTGAACACCAGAGGCACACTCGACTGATGTATCCGAGCAAGTCGGCGGTCGCTGAACATTGTTTGTCGGAAAATCACGCCATGGAGTATGACCGCACGAGGATTCTGGTACAGACGTCGAGATACTGGGACAGCGTTGTTAGAGAGGCCATCGAAATTCGCACCAATGACGACCTCATAAACCGGGACTGTGGCTATAATCTTAGCAAGGCTTGGGAACCAGCGATCGGGTTAATCAAGAGTAAATCGAGCAGACGTATAGTTGTGACGACCACGGCGGACAGAGCCATCATACCGACGTCATCTCAGACGCCGTCGCAATCTGTTCCACCGCGCGACCGTGGCGCTGGGCGCGGACGGCGGAGGGAGCGCGCCGCGGGCGGAGGGTATTTAAATCGGCCGCCACCGCGACCAAACCCAGTTCCCTCTGAGCAGCCATAGCGTACGGATCTCCGTGCCGGCACGTTCACAGGAGCTCAGTCCGTCAGTTCACCTGATGATGGCGACATGTTTGATCGCCGAAATATTGTGCCCATTGGACACTATAGACCGGCAGCATACCCGTGGATATTTTGATTATCAAATACGCCAGGAGAAACTCAAGAATCACACCGTCAAAACTGTTAGAAGACACTAGTTGTAGCCACCTCTCTGTGAATAGATTCTATTTTTTCCTGTTCTGTCCTCAATGCCATACCAAAGTCCACCTTCTTGGGTCAATAGAAAAGGAAACAGAAGCAGCCTGACACAAGTAAGTGGAAGTAATGTTAGACTTAGCTAAGGGCCCATGTGTTTGCCATCTACATACTCCCCAGAAGGAAGCCCCCTAGGGCTCATCTACTGACCAATCTGGCATGGCTGACCCTACAGGGAGCATAGCTTCCACCAGCATAGCTCAGTGGATCACTGAGGCACACAACTTTGCAATCAACGTCAAGGTGGTAGTTCATGGGGAGCATCATTTTGTTAAAAGGTACCACGGCTGAGAATCAAACCAGGACCATCCATGAGACAGATGAGCATTCTATCACAGAGCCACGTGGCCTGTTGAAAATATGACCTTTCTTTAGTATATTAAAAAACACTTGGAAAACTTAAAAAAGTCAATTTTTTTATAAATGTTTGAGCTACAACGAACGGCTTTGGGGGATTGATATTTGAGTTCCAAATTTCAGTTACCGTAAATATAAAAAAATTACCAAAAATTGATTGCTTTGTGGTCTCCTTGGTTGTAGAACATCTTCAGACCAGTGGGTGACAGCACTGATGACACTTGTGAATGATGAGCAGAACTGTTGTATGTGCCAGGAGACACCAGTCATCAACTGAGCCCACCAAAATATACAACAGCTCTGCTAATTTTCTATGCTTGTCACCAATGGAGTCATCCATTAGTTTGCAGATGGTCAATTGAGACTGAAACCAGTCACCAGTAACAAACTAAAATAATGACTTTTGTGATCATGACTGATTATTTTCATTAGATTTCTAAAATGCTCAGTTATTGTACTTGTTCGTGTTACTATAAATGATGCAGTCTGTGAATGGTACGAAATTACATCTAATGTATTTTAGATATGTAACAATTGAAAGTGGCTTTGGAAAGCAAAGACAATGTATTACAGGGGTAATCTGTCAGCTAGAGGACATCTATTCTACACAGATGTTTCTTGAATACATGTATCATGTTTGCTGTGACATGATTATGCTGCAGTCAATGGAAATTTTAGCTGTAGAGACATTGTGCTAAGAACGTAGGTATGTGTGCCTATAATAAAGATTTAATTACAAATTGCAGTTCCTGCAGTCCTTTCTCTTTACATTGGTTTTCTTCTTGCAGTTATTTTTTGCTGTGTCTTGGTTGCAGGAATATGGTTACAGCATTCATTGATTTCCCAAAAATATTGGTAGCTGTAGTGAATGGTCCTGCCATTGGTATTGCAGTAACTAAGTTGGGCCTGTGTGATGTTGTATTTGCATCTGAAAAGGTATGAAATATTAAAGTTATGGTGTGGGTTTTTTCTGATTTGTTGTTATGTGAGGGAATGCTGAAACAAAAAAGACAAAAAAACAAATACAAATGAAATTTGAGAAAAATCACAGTAGTTGTAGAACATATTTCACCAAATGAGTATCATTTATGTGTAATGCAAATAAAAACCCTCCACTATCCTACGTTTGTTCATTTAATATTTTATAATTGTGGTAGTTTTTATTGTTCACTTGTTTAGTTTAAGTTTTGGTGGGTTCACATTAATCTTAAAGTGACATCCAAACCTTCCAGTAACAGTTAACTAAAGCTTAGTGACTCCAGCAAAATAAAATATCACCTTCATGGTGATGAAAATACTGTCTGTGGTAAACCACTCCAGAACCTCTGGTAATAATGGATGTGTCACAATAATTATGATGTTTTACTTCTTTGTACCATTTTCACACAAAAAAATTTGTTTTGTCCCACTTACATCTCCACAATATTAGTGGAAACTGTATCTGATTTGTAACATTGGCATTACTTGATGCATTCAATGTGCACTCTTACATTATAGACATGTCTGCAAAGAAGCTATGTATTCCAGAACTCTACATACTTTTATAAAAAAAAATCAAAACTTGATATAAGTTTTCTGTTACGCAGCATACTTCGTAATACCTTTAATAATGATTCCAGTCGATACCTCAAGGGAAAATTCACATCCTGCCCAACCACACAGACAGGTATATCAGTTCAGCAGCAGTTTGGGAAAACCCAGAACATGTCATGGTAATTGACTGTAGGAAATGTATCCAGAGCCATTTGTGACAAAATTACTAAACTATCTCTCTGTTTGCCACTATTTTCCTCACAACAGAAAATGCATTATGGCTCTTTAGTTGTAAAAGCTTGCACCAGCATTGTATTTTCAATTTGTAATGTTTCTTTCCCTTGTTAGATTGTAAATTCCCACTCAGCCTCAGAAATGTAAATTAAATCAGTGCATTTTCTTTCTTTTGATTATTTGTGTTTTCTTTTTTCCCCAACCACTTAACAAGAATTTGCATCAGTAAAATAAATTTATATTTATCATGTTGTTAATTGCGTGAGAACATTTTTGTTATTAACATGTTTTTAATTTTAACAAGAGAAACTGATGATTACATACCCCCTATCCGAATAATATAAGTGTATTTTTATCATTTATATATATGTTAATTTGGAATGTTCTTTCGTTGGTTTTAAAATTCATGAATTTTAGTTTCAATAGTTCTATTGTAACTAACTATCTGATTATAGTGATTCTACCTACTTGTTGTTGTTGTTGTTGTTGTTGTGGTCTTCAGTCCAGAGACTGGTTTGATGCAGCTCTCCATGCTACCCTATCCTGTGCAAGCTTTTTCATCTCGAAGTAGCTACTGCAACCTACATCTTTCTGAATCTGCTTAGTGTATTCATCTCTTGGTCTCCCTCTACGATTTTTTCCCTCCATGCTGCCCTCCAATACTAAAATGGTGATCCCTTGATGCCTCAGAACATGTCCTATCAATCAATCCCTTCTTCTAGTCAAGTTGTGCCACAAATCCCTCTTCTCCCCAGGTATATTCAGGACTTCCTCATCAGTTACATGATCTATCCATCTAATCTCCAGCATTCTTCTGTAGCACTACATTTCAAAAGCTTCTATTCTCTTCATGTCGAAACTATTTATCGTCCATGTTTCATTTCCAAACATGGCTACGCTCCATACAAATACTTTTTTCAGAAAAGACTTCTTGACACTTAAATCTATACTCAGTGTTAACAACTAACACTTTCCTTGCCATTGCCAGTCTACACTTAAAAAAAAAAAAGAAATTCTCTAAATTCATCATTTTGAATAGTTAACTAGAAGTCCAATTTTTTAACCAAGCTTCACTTTAATCAGATGGATAATTTGATAGTGCCATTATCCCCCACAAAACCTATTGCTCCATTGTCATCTCATTTGACAATGTTAACAAAACTGACAAAATTTTCCTTCATGAAATATAAAACATTTTCAGTGAAATACTCTTCATGATTTTGTATTGTTAATAAAGCTGTAATGTGTATTTTCAAGTGAGTTTTGCCAAGAACATGAACTGACAAGCCAAAATCTTACTCATTACAGTTGATTAGAGATTAATGTTTTTGGTTGAATAAGTGTTATGTGTAGGCATTGTTTAACACAACTGTAACTATTTGATTATTTTTACATAATTAAACAGTCAAAAAGAATTATCACACCAGCCAAAATTGACAACTACTAAAAATGTGAATATGGTTTATAATCAACATGTATCAGAATGTTACGTGCCTGGCACAAAATAATATTTAAACTCTCGTACAAACTATACTCTCTTGGTTAAGTACAATGTAGATTGTAGATACCTATTACATGGTGGTAACTTCACTGTATTTGGATGTTAATAACAACAATTTTACAATTGAGTTGAGATTTATTTTGTAAGACACTGTGCTTTTTTTCTTCCAGTCTTTCCTATTCAATAAAAGTAATATGAGTTGCAGTACTTTTGCTTTAGTACCCTAAGTTCCAATTTCCGTTTTTTTTTTTTTTTTGTTTTTTTTTTCAAGAGTGTCTAGACATTGTCTGCAGCTCGTGGTCGTGCGGTAGCGTTCTCGCTTCCCACACCCGGGTTCCCGGGTTCGATTCCCAGCGGGGTCAGGGATTTCCTCTGCCTCGTGATGACTGGGTGTTGTGTGATGTCCTTAGGTTAGTTAGGTTTAAGTAGTTCTAAGTTCTAGGGGACTGATGACCATAGATGTTAAGTCCCATAGTGCTCAGAGCCATTTGAGCCATTTGTCTAGACATTGAAAAGGCTGTGGGAGCAGGACCTAGGTGATCCTGCACTTCTGCAGAACTGCTCCTCCTAGTTAATTATTCTTTCATTCTATTTTTGGGTCTGTTTTTGCCTGTTTCTGTGCCTGTGCCCTTGTTGGGGTCTATCTAGCCACCCCCATGGTAGGATTTCCTACTGACCTTTTGGTTTCCAGGTGTGCAATTTACCACTAGACCAAAAGGCCCTCTTTCCAACTATCCTCTTCTCCTTTATCAACCTTTTAATAGCAGAACTGCTTTGGCTATGTACTTCTGCACTCCTTCTGTACATAGCTGTTTAATGGTTTTCATCACTTCAGATAGCAAAATTGATGCTATGTTGAGGGTTGCACTCTCTCCTCAATTGTTTCATTAGTACAGTACAATATTGTCAATACACGTCAGACCACATCTCTAAAAGCCACACATTTACAAAGATGGGAAAGACTCTGATATTATAATTTGATAGTCTATTATCCCCCACAAAAACTATTGCTCCATTTTCATCTCGTTTCAGTGTTGGTGAAACTAAAAAAATGTTTCTTCATGAAATATAAAACATTTGCAGTGAAATACTCCTCATAATTTTGTAACGTTAATAAAACTATAATGGTTATTTTCAGGTTAGTTTCACAAAAAAAGAAACTGACAAACCAAAAACTTACTCATTACAATTTGAAATACTATCTGTTGATTAGAGATCAGTGTGTTTGGTTGAATAGAGCTTTACACATAGGTGTTTTTATAAAGTAACACAACTGTAACTATTTGAGTCTTTTTATGTAATTAAACATTCAGACAGGACATTCATATCACACCAGCCAATGTCAACAACTACTAAAATGTGAATATGGTTAGTAATCATGTGTATCTTAATTCTACCTGCCTGGCACAAAATAATACTCGAACTCTCATGCAAACTATACTCTCTTGGTTAAGTACAATGTAGGTTGTAGATACCTATTATACAGTGATAACTTAAGTATATTTGGATATTAATTTTTCAGTTGAGTTGAGATTTATTTTGTAAGGTACTGTGCTTCTTTTATCCACCCTTTTCTGTTCAATAAAAGTAATATGAGTTGCACTACTTTTGCTTTAGTACCCTAAGTTTCAATTTATGTCATCCAAGAGTGTCTAGACATTGGTAAAGGCTCTTGGAGTAGGACCTTGGTGATCCTGCACCTCTGTCAGAACTGCTCCTCCTAGTTAATTGTTCTTTCTCTCTATTTTTGGGTCATTTCTTGTCTGTTTCTGTGCCATGCCCTTGTTGGGGCCTATCTAGGCACTGTCATAGTAAGCTCTGCTAGTGACCTTTTGGTTTCCATGTGTGCAGTTTACCACTAGAAAAAGAGACCCAACAGTCAGTTTAAAAATGAAGGAGCATTGCAAAACATTACTTAAATGAACTATACTGCCAAAAAAATTGAATGAAACATTAAATATGCCATTGTGCTGTTTCTCAGCACAAATCAAGTGTGCCCTGCACTCAACTATCTTTCCAGCTACCCTCTTCTCCTTTCCCAAGCCTTTAACAGCAGAACTGCTTTGGCTGTGTACTTCTGCACTCCTTCTTCATGTAGCTGTTTAATGTTTTTCATCAATTCAGATAGCAAAATTGATGCTACATCAAGGGTAGCACTCTCAACTCCAGTGATTCGTTAGTGTAGCACAATCTCGTTAATACACACCACACCGCATCTCTGAAAGCTAATCATTTGCAAAGATGGGGAATGATTCAAACATTATAATTTTTTATGTAAATGATTCAATGAGTGTGAATCAGTGTCCTGCCTCAAAAACTAAATTTGATAATTATGCACAGTATTCAGCTAGCAAATATTCACAAAAAAATTTATTCGTACTATCACAACATCAGACTGAACCCAAACATTGTTGTTGTTGTTGTTGTTGTTGTTGTTGTGGTCTTCAGTCCTGAGACTGGTTTGATTCAGCTCTCCATGCTACTCTATCCTGTGCAAGTTTCTTCATCTCCCGGTACCTACTGCAACCTACATCATTTTGAATCTGCTTAGTGTATTCATCTCTTGGTCTCCCTCTACGATTTTTACCCTCCGCGCTGCTCTCCAATACTAAATTGGTGATCCCTTGATGCCTCAGAACATGTCCTACCAACCAATCCCTTCTTCTAGTCAAGTTGTGCCACAAACTTCTCTTCTCCCCAATCCTATTCAATACCTCCTCATTAGTTATGTGATCTACCCATCTAATCTTCAGCATTCTTCTGTAGCACCACATTTCGAAAGCTTCTATTCTCTTCTTGTCTAAACTATTTATCATCCATGTTTCACTTCCATACATGGCTACACTCCATACAAACACTTTCAGAAATGACTTCCTGACACTTAAATCTATACTCGATGTTAACAAATTTCTCTTCGTTAGAAACGCTTTCCTTGCCATTGCCAGTCTACCTTTTATATCCTCTCTACTTCGACCATCATCAGTTATTTTGCTCCCCAAATAGCAAAACTCCTTTACTACTGTAAGGGTCTCATTTCCTAATCTAATTCCCTCAGCATCACCCGACTTAGTTCGACTACATTCCATTATTCTTGTTTCGCTTTTGTTGATGTTCATCTTACACTCTCCTTTCATGACACTGTCCATTCCGTTCAACTGCTCTTCTAAGTTCAGTGCTGTCTCTGACAGAATTTCAATGTCATCGACAAACCACAAACTTTTTATTTCTTCTCCATGGATTTTAATACCTACTCTGAATTTTTCTTTTGTTTCCTTCACTGCTTGCTCAATATACAGATTGAATAACATTGGGGATAGGCTACAACCCTGTCTCACTCCCTTCCCAACCACTGCTTCCCTTTCGTGCCCCTCGACTCTTATAACTGCCATCTGGTTTCTATACAAATTGTAAATAACCTTTCGCTCCCTGTATTTTACCCCTGCCACCTTTAGAATTTGAAAGAGAGTATTCCAGTCAACATTGTCAAAAGCTTTCTCTAAGTCTACAAATGCTAGAAATGTAGGTCTGCCTTTCCTTAATCTAGCTCCTAAGATAAGTCGTAGGGTCAGTATTGCCTCACGTGTTCCAATATTTCTACAGAATCCAACCTGATCTTCCCCGAGGTCGGCTTCTACCAGTTTTTCCATTCGTCTGTAAAGAATTCACGTTAGTATTTTGCAGCTGTGACTTATTAAACTGATAGTTCGGTAATTTTCACATCTGTCAGCACCTGCTTTCTTTGGGATTGGAATTATTATATTCTTCTTGAAGTCTGAGGGTATTTCACCTGTCTCATACATCTTGCTCACCAGATGGTAGAGTTTTGTCAGGACTGGCTCTCCCCAGGCCGTCAGTAGGTCTAATGGAATGTTGTCTACTCCCGGGGCCTTGTTTCAACTCAGGTCTTTCAGTGCTCTGTCAAACTCTTCACGTAGTATCATATCTCCCATTTAATCTTCATCTACATCCTCTTCCATTTCCATAATATTGTCCTCAAGTACATCGCCCTTGTATAGACCCTCTATATACTCCTTCCACCTTTCTGCTTTCCCTTCTTTGCTTAGAACTGAGTTTCCATCTGAGCTCTTGATATTCATAAAAGTGGTTCTCTTTTCTCCAAAGGTCTCTTTAATTTTCCTGTAGGCAGTATCTATCTTACCCCTAGTGAGATAAGCCTCTACATCCTTACAGTTGTCCTCTAGCCATCCCTGCTTAGCCATTTTGCACTTCCTGTCGATCTTGTATTTGAGACATTTGTATTCCTTTTTGCCTGCTTCATTTACTGTGTTTTTATATTTTCTCCTTTCATCAATTAGATTCAATATTTCTACTGTTACCCAAGGATTTCTACTAGCCCTCATCTTTTTACCTACTTGATCCTCTGCTGCCTTCACTACTTCATCCCTCAAAGCTACCCATTCGTCTTCTACTGTATTTCTTTCCCCCATTCCTGTGAATTGTTCCCTTATGCTCTCCCTGAAACTCTGTACAACCTCCAGTTTACTTAGTTTATCCAGGTCCCATCTCCTTAAATTCCCACCTTTTTGCAGTTTCTTCAGTTTTAATCTGCAGTTCATAACCAATAGATTGTGGTCAGAGTCCACACCTGCCTCTGGAAATGTCTTACAATTTAAAACCTGGTTCCTAAATCTCTGTCTTACCATTATATAATCTATCTGAAACCTGTCAGCATCTCCAGGCTTCTTCAATGTATACAGCCTTATTTTATGATTCTTGAACCAAGTGTTTGCTATGATTAAGTTGTGCTCTGTGCAAAATTCTTCCAGACGGCTTCCTCTTTCATTTCTCTCCCCCAATCCATATTTACCTACTACGTTTCCTTCTCTCCCTTTTCCTACTACCGAATTGCAGTCACCCATGACTATTAAATTTTCGTCTCCCTTCACTATCTGAATAATTTCTTTAATTTCATCATACATTTCTACAAATTCTTCGTCATCTGCAGAGATAGTTGGCATATAAACTTGTACTACTGTTGTAGGTGTGGGCTTCGTGTCTATCTTAGCCACAATAATGCATTCACTATGCTGTTTGTAGTAGCTTACCTGCACTCCTATTTTTTTTTATTCATTATTAAACCTACTCCTGCATTACCCCAATTTGATTTTGTATTTATAATCCTATATTCGCCTGACCAAAAGTCTTGTTCGTCCTGCCACCGAACTTCACGAATTCCCACTATATCTAACTTTAACCTATCCATTTCCCTTTTTAAATTTTCTAACCTACCTGCCCGATTAAGGGATCTGACATTCCACGCTCCACTCCGTAGAACGCCAGTTTTCTTTCTCCTGATAACGACGTCCTCTTGAGTAGTCCTCGCCCAGAGATCCAAATGGAGGACTATTTTACCTCCGGAATATTTTACCCAAGAGGACACCATCATCATTAAACCATACAGTAAAGCTGCATGCCCTCAGGAAAAATTACGGCTATAGTTTCCCCTTGCTTTCAGCCGTTCGCAGTCCCAGCACAGCAAGGCCGTTTTGGTTAGTGTTGCAAGGCCAGATCAGTCAATCATCCAGACTGTTGCCCCTGCAACTACTGAAAAGGCTGCTGCCCCTCTTCAGGGACCACACGTTTGTCTGGCCTCTCAACAGATACCTCTCCATTGTGGTTGCACCTATGGTACGGCCATCTGTATCGCTGAGGCACGCAAGCCTCCCCACCAACGGCAAGGTCGATGGTTCACGGGGGGATCCAAACATTACAAATCAGAAATAGAAGAAGAAAAAAAGAAAAAAAAACATTAAAAATCAGAAATAGTAAAAAAAGTCAGAACAAATGAGAAAATCTGGTTGGATATAAACAAAAATAAACAAGAGATACTCCTCAAAGTGGAGAAACAAAGAAAAAACTTTAAAAAAGACTTGGCCAACTTAGATGACATTTCTAGCACTTTGCTTACAAAACCTCACATGTAGTGGCATCACTGTAGTTGCTGCATTAATTCCATGCCTCCCATTTTTTTTAATTTTTTTTTTTATTTTTGAATGGTATTGGGGATTGGTGATGGATACATACACTGCTGCCATGTTTATGTTGTGTTAGGAATCTATAAATCAGGTTGTTGGATCTATACATCAGGTTGTTGGATCGGTCCCTTGCTGCAGCTCAATAATGGAATATTGAGTAAGTGGAAGAGAAAATATTGATGCCCTTACTGCAGCTTGATGTGTGTGTTGTGGGAAACTGCCAGAGAAAAAATGAAGGGCATTATTTTGGCACTGTTCTGTAAAGTTTTTCATCCATCTTGACTGCAAACCAGCACCAAAAGTGGTGGTGCACCATGAAAGGGTATAATTTCCCATGAACAGCTTTACAACCAAAAAAGTCATAGCTATACAGGATGCCCATAATTAAAGTTCCAGTTTCAGAATGCTACTGAAAGAGAACCACTACTCAGAATGATGTCCAATTTGAACAGCATGTTATTGATGCAGGGAATTATCGTGGGAAAAAAAAGACAAATAGATGGCGCTGTAAGTATCAGAATGTTCACACCAACTGATGTGTGGCACACGGCTACTCCTCAGTTTGCATCCACACCCAACATGAAAGATCATGTGCTGCTGGTAAAGCTCTTTTACAAGAATGGCGACTGTGCACCAGTAGCCCTGCAGACGTTCCAGACACTCAGTGGCATGAAAAAAGGCATTGGCCCAATGTTTACTAAAGGTCTGGAGAAGATGATTACAGAATTCAAAAAGACAGGCTCTTTTGAAGTGTGATGTGACAGAGGGAGGAAAGCTCTTGATCCAATGTCTGTCAAAGATGTGGCCACAGTATTGCAGAAGGGGTCAAGCGATGGTGTGCAAACGTGATGTGCAAAGGGAATTGCCTGAACGTTGGACATGCCTGCAAGCACAGTGCATAAAATCCTATGAAACATCCTGCATTGCTATCCATACAAAATCACCCATCTTCTGGAGTTTCTCTGGAATTTCTTGCTTGCATGGCTATGGAAAGTAAATGGGCACAGAAAATTCTGTGGATAGACGAAGCCAATATCTATCCCCAAGGAGATGTCAGTATGCAAAATGACGGAAAATCTGCATGCACAACTGGTACCACGTCATTCTGCAAAGTTGACTTTGTGGTGCAGGTTGACACCTCATTTACCTTAGGGCTGTAATTTTGAAGGAGACAAGTCCCATGGGTCCTGTTACCTGTACCGTCACTGATAAACGCCATGAGAGTCTTTTGTGGCCAACGTCATTACAGTCTTTCAGCAGCATGGATGTGTGGATAGGATCATTTTTGTGCAAGAGGGTACTCCTCTGCACATTGCACAGCCAGTGAAGTTGCTGCTACAGAGGCATTTTGGAAATACTAGAATTATCAGCCATCACTTCTCTACAGCCTGGCCGTCCAGAATATGTAATCTTAATCTGTGATGTGATCCCCCATGAACCATGGACCTTGCCGTTGGTGGGGAGGCTTGCGTGCCTCAGCGATACAGATAGCCGTACCGTAGGTACAACCACAACGGAGGGGTATCTGTTGAGAGGCCAGACAAACGTGTGGTTCCTGAAGAGGGGCAGCAGCCTTTTCAGTAGTTGCAAGGGCAACAGTCTGGATGATTGACTGATCTGGCCTTGTAACAATAACCAAAACGGCCCTGCTGTGCTGGTACTGCGAACGGCTGAAAGCAAGGGGAAACTATGGCCGTAATTTTTCCCGAGGGCATGCAGCTTTACTGTATGATTAAATGATGATGGCGTCCTCTTGGGTAAAATATTCCGGAGGTAAAATAGTCCCCCATTCGGATCTCCGGGCGGGGACTACTCAAGAGGACGTCGTTATCAGGAGAAAGAAAACTGGCGTTCTACGGATCGGAGTATGGAATGTCAGATCACTTAATCGGGCAGGTAGGTTAGAAAATTTGAAAAGGGAAATGGATAGGTTAAAGTTAGATATAGTGGGAATTCGTGAAGTTCGGTGGCAGGAGGAACAAGACATCTGGTCAGGTGACTACAGGGTTATAAACACGAAGTCAAATAGGGGTAATACAGGAGTAGGTTTAATAATGAATAGAAAAATAGGAATGCGGGTAAGCTACTACAAACAGCATAGTGAACGCATAATTGTGGCTAAGATAGATACGCAGCCCACACCTACTACAGTAGTACAAGTTTATATGCCAACTAGCTCTGCAGATGACGAAGAAATTGAAGAAATGTATGATGAAATAAAAGGAATTATTCAGATAGTGAAGGGAGACGAAAATTTAATAGTCATGGGTGACTGGAATTCGAGTGTAGGAAAAGGGAGAGAAGGATACGTAGTAGGTGAATATGGATTGGGGCTAAGAAATGAAAGAGGAAGCCGCCTGGTAGAATTTTGCACAGAGCACAACTTAATCATAGCTAACACTTGGTTTAAGGATCACGATAGAAGGTTGTATACATGGAAGAACACTGGAGATACTAAAAGGTATCAGATAGATTATATAATGGTAAGACAGAGATTTAGGAACCAGGTTTTAAATTGTAAGACATTTCCAGGGGCAGATGTGGACTCTGACCACAATCTATTGGTTATGACCTGTAGATTAAAACTGAAGAAACTGCAAAAAGGTGGGAATTTAAGGAGATGGGACCTGGATAAACTGAAAGAACCAGAGGTTGTACAGAGTTTCAGGGAGAGCATAAGGGAACAATTGACAGGCATGGGTGAAAGAAATACAGTAGAAGAAGAATGGGTAGCTTTGAGGGATGAAGTAGTGAAGGCAGCAGAGGATCAAGTAGGTAAAAAGACGAGGGCTAGTAGAAATCCTTGGGTAACAGAAGAAATATTGAACTTAATTCATGAAAGGAGAAAATATAAAAATGCAGTAAATGAAGCAGGTAAAAAGGAATACAAACGTCTCAAAAATGAGATCGACAGGAAGTGCAAAATGGCTAAGCAGGGATGGCTAGAGGACAAATGCAAGGATGTAGAGGCTTATCTCAATAGGGGTAAGATAGATACTGCCTACAGGAAAATTAAAGAGACCTTTGGAGATAAGAGAACCACTTGTATGAATATCAAGAGCTCTGATGGAAACCCAGTTCTAAGCAAAGAAGGGAAAGCAGAAAGGTGGAAGGAGTATATAGAGGGTCTATACAAGGGCGATGTACTTGAGGACAATATTATGGAAATGGAAGAGGATGTAGATGAAGATGAAATGGGAGATATGATACTGCATGAAGAGATTGACAGCGCACTGAAAGACCTGAGTCGAAACAAGGCCCTGAGAGTAGACAACATTCCATTAGAACTACTGACAGCCTTGGGAGAGCCAGTCTTAACAAAACTCTACCTTCTGGTGAGCAAGATGTATGAGACAGGCGAAATACCCTCAGACTTCAAGAAGAATATAATAATTCCAATCCCAAAGAAATCAGGTGTTGACAGATGTGAAAATTACCGAACAATCAGTTTAATAAGTCACGGATATAAAATACTAACGCAAATTCTTTACAGTCGAATGGAAATCTGGTAGAAGCTGACCTCAGGGAACATCAGTTTGGATTCCGTAGAAATATTGGAGCATGTGCGGCAATACTGACCCTATGACTTATCTTAGAAGCTAGATTAAGGAAAGGCAAACCTACGTTTCTAGCATTTGTAGACTTAGAGAAAGCTTTTGGCAATGTTGACTGGAATACTGTCTTTCAAATTCTGAAGATGGCAGGGCTGAAATACAGGGAGCGAAAGGCTATTTACAATTTGTACAGAAACCAGATGGCAGTTATAAGAGTCGAGGGACATGAAAGGGAAGCAGTGGTTGGGAAGGGAGTAAGACAGGGTTGTAGCCTCTCTCCGATGTTATTCAATCTGTATATTGAGCAAGCAGTGAAGGAAACAAAAGAAAAATTCGGAGTAGGTATTAAAATCCATGGAGAAGAAATAAAATCTTCGAGTTTCGCCGATGACATTGTAATTCTGTCAGAGACAGCAAAGGACTTGGAAGAGCAGTTGAACGGAATGGACAGTGTCTTGAAAGGAGGATATAAGATGAACATCAACAAAAGCAAAACAAGGATAACGGAATGTAGTCGAATTAAGTCGGGTGATGTTGAGGGTATTAGATTAGGAAATGAGACACTTAAAGTAGTAAAGGAGTTTTGCTATTTGGGGAGCAAAATAACTGATGATGGTCGAAGTAGAGAGGATATAAAATGTAGACTGGCAATGGCAAGGAAAGCGTTTCTGAAGAAGAGAAATTTGTTAACATCGAGTATAGATTTAAGTGTCAGGAAGTCATTTCTGAAAGTGTTTGTATGGAGTGTAGCCATGTATGGAAGCGAAACATGGACGATAAATAGTTTGGACAAGAAGAGAATAGAAGCTTTCGAAATGTGGTGCTACAGAAGAATGCTGAAGATTAGATGGGTAGATCACGTAACTAATGAGGAAGTATTGAATAGGATTGGGGAGAAGAGAAGTTTGTGGAACAACTTGACCAGAAGAAGGGATCGGTTGGTAGGACATGTTCTGAGGCATCAAGGGATCACCAATTTAGTATTGGAGGGTAGCGTGGAGGGTAAAAATCGTAGGGGGAGACCAAGAGATGAATACACTAAGCAGATTCAGAAGGATGTAGGATGCAGTAGGTACTGGGAGATGAAGAAGCTTGCACAGGATAGAGTAGCATGGAGAGCTGCATCAAACCAGTATCAGGACTGAAGACCACAACAACAACAACAATCTGTGATGTTTGACTCTTAAGTTATCTAGAAGATGATGAGTTCAGTGCTTTAATTATGAATGTAGCTGAACTGAATCCACATATTGTGCAACACATTCTGAATGTGATGTCCCAAGACTACCTGATTTGTTGTGGAACATGCTGTGTCTCCATTTGAACTTGTGGCAAAAAATGGTGAACAGCATACTGAACATGTCTTGCGCCACTCTCACGACAGTTAGAAACCAATGTCACTTTGCTTTTTACATGGTTTTTGTCTCCAGAACAATTAAAAACTGGTGTCATTTTGCTTTTGATGCCATTTTTGGTGCCAGCACAATTATAAACCAGTTTTTCCCATCTGATATGGTATGATTTTGATGTAGTAGATGTGCTTGTCTAACTAACAGTGCCACAACTGTTGACAACTCAACTTGCGCACTCATGCACATTGGACAGTATGAATGCTGTAATGTGCAACTCATACCACAGTTGTCATATTGTGATTCATCTGTCATCTGCCAACTGTAGCTGGCCCCATTTACTTTAAGACATAGAGTGCCACTATTGGTAAATTTTTTGGTAATTCTTCTTCTTATTCTTATTCTTTTTTGATTCCATGACATTTTGCTGTGCATTCATGTCAATAATAAGCTTTTCAAATTTGATGTCATTTTTAGCAGTGGTTCTCTTTGCACTCCATTTTGAAACTGGAACTTTAATTATGGACACATAGTATTGTGACTGCTTAAAATCGCAGTATTTCATGTTGTGATTGGCAATGTTAAACAAGCAGTTTAGTAGAGTCATAGACAATCATTGCAAGACATTAGTGAGAATTCTGTAATGAATAAAAATCCTGTACCCAGATTCCAGGGGGGCCGTTCCCAAACTTGCCCCTCCTTGTAGACCCGTAGTCTCATAACATCTGTTGCTGTTTCAGTGATCCACTTGGTCTATCCTGCAACTGACTGAAGGGGCAAGTAAATTACACATCCCCTTCACATTTTTTTTCAAGCTATATCCACCTTCAAATTTCAGTCCAGCTTTCAATTGTTGGGAATCAGCAAAAAATTGGAAGCCTTCTGCCAACAGAATTTTTGTCTCGGCACCTGCCATTCAACCTCTGAGATCATATAATACCATAATGAAGGAATAGCAAGAACTCCACTGTTTAATATGAGTGAAACAAGGTGGCAGCTGTGTGAACCAAGCACACTGCTATCACAAAAACCTTGGCAGTGATAGAGGATGGTGCTGGAGTAGTCATTTCTTTATGTTGTTGTGTTGATGTAATGAGACTGTGTCAACAGAGTGCATAGGCAGAAGATTGAAACATACCTCTCCCAGTTAAACCTTAAACAATCTTTATTTCTTGATTTTTTCCAGTTTATGCAGCCCTTCTGCATTTGCATCCTCGACAGGGACCTGTCTTTTCATGTCTTCAATACAACTCTAGCCTTTACATGAGATAAAAATGTTTGAGTTTTGTAAGAGGTCTTTAAAAAAGTAGCTTTATGCATTACTCTTCTCACAGCAAATGGGTCCATTTAGTACCAGTCTATCTACAGTCCTATGTTTTGTTTTATGTGTACTTATGGTGAAGTAGTTATTGTTTCTTCACAGCGACTGAATACTACAGAGAACCCCTCCCATCTTGAATGTCCTATAAGGGAAATACTTGTCCAGTGCATCAACAACTATTGTTCCAAACTTGAGCTACACTTTCTCTACATACTCAATTCCAGAGCGAAAGATTTTGAATTTTTCCGTGAGATACGACACTACTGCCTCTTTATCTAGTTTACTGAGCAAGTCAATTTTGTACTCGTTTTAGATGCCCTTATACTTTGGTAAACATTATTTGCTACAAGTGCCCCATTGTCATTGGTACCAGTTTCAATTTGGATACCCCAAAGAGGTCAGTTGTATTTGTTACCAGTTGATCTAATATACACTCCTGGAAATTGAAATAAGAACACCGTGAATTCATTGTCCCAGAAAGGGGAAACTTTATTGACACATTCCTGGGGTCAGATACATCACATGATCACACTGACAGAACCACAGGCACATAGACACAGGCAACAGAGCATGCACAATGTCGGCACTAGTACAGTGTATATCCACCTTTCGCAGCAATGCAGGCTGCTATTCTCCCATGGAGACGATCGTAGAGATGCTGGATGTAGTCCTGTGGAACGGCTTGCCATGCCATTTCCACCTGGCGCCTCAGCTGGACCAGCGTTCGTGCTGGACGTGCAGACCGCGTGAGACGACGCTTCATCCAGTCCCAAGCATGCTCAATGGGGGACAGATCCGGAGATCTTGCTGGCCAGGGTAGTTGACTTACACCTTCTAGAGCACGTTGGGTGGCACAGGATACATGCGGACGTGCATTGTCCTGTTGGAACAGCAAGTTCCCTTGCCGGTCTAGGAATGGTAGAACGATGGGTTCGATGACGGTTTGGATGTACCGTGCACTATTCAGTGTCCCCTCGACGATCACCAGTGGTGTACGGCCAGTGTAGGAGATCGCTCCCCACACCATGATGCCGGGTGTTGGCCCTGTGTGCCTCGGTCCTATGCAGTCCTGATTGTGGCGCTCACCTGCACGGCACCAAACACGCATACGACCATCATTGGCACCAAGGCAGAAGCGACTCTCATCGCTGAAGACGACACGTCTCCATTCGTCCCTCCATTCACGCCTGTCGCGACACCACTGGAGGCGGGCTGCACGATGTTGGGGCGTGAGCGGAAGACGGCCTAACGGTGTGCGGGACCGTAGCACAGCTTCATGGAGACAGTTGCGAATGGTCCTTGCCGATACCCCAGGAGCAACAGTGTCCCTAATTTGCTGGGAAGTGGCGGTGCGGTCTCCTACGGCACTGCGTAGGATCCTACGGTCTTGGCGTGCATCCGTGCGTCGCTGCGGTCCGGTCCCAGGTCGACGGGCACGTGCACCTTCCGCCGACCACTGGCGACAACATCGATGTACTGTGGAGACCTCACGCCCCACGTGTTGAGCAATTCGGCGGTACGTCCACCCGGCCTCCCACATGCCCACTATACACCCTCGCTCAAAGTCCGTCAACTGCACATACGGTTCACGTCCATGCTGTCGTGGCATGCTACCAGTGTTAAAGACTGCGATGGAGCTCCGTATGCCACGGCAAACTGACTGACACTGACGGCGGCGGTGCACAAATGCTGCGCAGCTAGCGCCATTCGACGGCCAACACCGCGGTTCCTGGTGTGTCCGCTGTGCCATGCATGTGATCATTGCTTGTACAGCCCTCTCGCAGTGTCCGGAGCAAGTATGGTGGGTCTGACACACCGGTGTCAATGTGTTCTTTTTTCCATTTCCAGGAGTGTATTTGTGTCATGAGTGGGTTTCTGATCTATCTGTTCTAGGTAGTCTGCAGTGAAAGCACTTAAAATTGTTTCACAGTATGTTTTGTCATGCCCACCCCTTACATAACTGTAATTATCCCAACTGTCTGTTGGATGTTTACAGTTTTTCCAATGAGGATAGTTCATTAGGGAACATAAGTACTAGCAAGCTGAGGCTTCCTTTAAAATTTTTGGTGAATCTGGTGTTTGACAGAATGACTCAGTTGTAACTTAATGCCCACCCTTAATATCAAATTTTGCCTGCTTCAGTGATTACACTCCTTCTACTCCCCATTCATCATCATCATCATGCCAAAAGGCAGCGTTTCACATGGTAGTTCTCCAGGCTGTCCGGTCTTCTGCCATCCTCTTCAGGTCTGCATAATTTCCTCTTCCCTTTATGTTGTCTATCACCTTGTATCTCCTTCTTCCTCTCAGGTTTCTCCCACAAACCAATCCTTCCAAAGCACCTGCTAGCAAGCACTCCCTTCTCAATGAATGTCCTAACCAGTTCTTTTTCCTTTCTCTTACAACCTTCAGCAGACATCCTCTCTCCCAACCCTTTCCAGTACTCTTTCATTACTCACTCTTTCCATCTAGCTTATTCTCTCCATTCTCCTCCACATCCATATCTCAAATGCTTCTAACCTGTTTTCATCCTCTCGTCTAAGCATCCATGTTTCTGCCCCATATAGTGCCACACTCCAGACAAAACATTTGCCAAGCCTTTTCCTTCGTCCTTTATCTAATTTGCCACATAAGAGTCTCCTCTTTCTGTTGAATGCTTCCTGTTGTTGTTGTTGTTGTGGTCTTCAGTCCTGAGACTGGTTTGATGCAGCTCTCCATGCTACTCTATCCTGTGCAAGCTTCTTCATCTCCCAGTACCTACTGCAACCTACATCCTTCTGAATCTGCTTAGTGTATTCATCTCTTGGTCTCCCCCTATGATTTTTACCCTCCACGCTGCCCTCCAATACTAAATTGGTGATCCCTTGATGCCTCAGAACATGTCCTACCAACCGATCCCTTCTTCTGGTCAAGTTGTGCCACAAACTTCTCTTCTCCCCAATCCTATTCAATACTTCCTCATTAGTTACGTGATCTACCCATCTAATCTTCAGCATTATTCTGCTTCCTACGCTATGGAAATTCGAGTTTTCACCTCCTGATGACATCTCAAGTCTTCAGTTATTGTGCTTCCAAGATATTTAAATACACTTACTTGGCTAATGGTAGATTGTCCTATTTTAATATTGGACAGTCTGCGTCTTGTATTGATGACCATACTCTTTATTTTTGCTGTGTTTATTTGCATCCCATATTCCACACAAGCTTCATCCAGATCTTTCAGCATGTTATTCACTGTCTGCTCACTTTCTGCCACTAATACCATGTCATCAGCAAATCTTATACATTCTATTCTCTTTCCACCAATACATATTCCTCTTTTCCCATCTAAGCCTTTTGTAATAATCTCTTCAAGGTATACAATAAACAACAGTGGGGAAAGGCAACAACCTTGTCTAACACCTTGTCCAATGCTGCTTCCTTCTGACATTTCATTTCCTATCCTTATCCTTATTTTCTGGTGTAAATATAGATTCTGTATCAGTTGTCTCTCTTTCCAATCTACTCCTTTCCTCTTCAAAATATCCATTAGCTTGTTCCACTGAACACTGTCAAAAGCCAGAAATCTATATAAACAGCAAAGATTTCTGTACCTTTTTCCATATATCTTTCCCCTATAGTTCTTAACAGGCCAATAGCATCTCTTGTTCCTTTTCCTCTTCTAAATCCGAACTGCTCCTCTGCAATCCCTCTATCCAGCTTGCCATATAGCCTTCTATTCAGCACTCTCAGCAAGACTTTATCTGCATGAGAAATTAGACTGATTGTCTGGTGTGCTTCACATTTTTTAGTGTTTCTCTTTTCTCTGTTGGTATCATAACTGTAGCAAGGAAGTCCTTAGGCCATTCCCCTTTGTCATATATCTCATTACAGAGGTAGACTATTTCTTTTCTTGCCTTTTTTCCCAGATTTTTCAACAGCTCTGCTGGCAAATCATTAATTCCACATATCTTCGTATTCTTCATCTCCTTCAGCACCTTTTCTACTTCTGCTTCCAAGATGGTGAATCTCTTTCCACCTTCCGGTACATATTGCTCCCCTTCAACCTTAATTTCGCTTTGCATTTCATCTCCCTTATACAGACATTCAATATATTCTTGCCATCTGTTCAAAGCCTCCTGTGGTTCATCTGCTAGAGTACCATCTGCTCTTTCTATTTCCAGGTTATTCCTCTTTCTTTTATGTTCAAAAAATATCTCACTAGCCAATCTATACATCATTTCATACTTTCCCTCTTTCTCCATTTTCTCTGTTTTGCTGCATTTCTGTTTCATCTATTTTTCCCTTGCTTCTTCAAATTCTTTTCTTAATTCATTAATCAGTTTCCTGTACCTCTTTTTGCCTTCTTCAGTTCCTACACTTTTCCACTTCCTCTGCTCTTCCATCTTCTTCAACATGTTTTCTGTTATCCATTCTTTCCTGGTGCTTTGGGATACTCTAATTCCTAGTACTTCTTTGGCAGAGTCCATGAGACCTTCCCTCATTTTTATCCATTTGTCATTAACACTTTCATCAACACTACCTCTTTGCCATTTTCCATAAATCTGTTCTTCAAATCTGATGCCTTTCCTACCTCTTTGAGTCTTTCTATGTTTAGTCTTTCCTTGGCTTTACCTATCCAGTCTCCAGACTTTTTTCAACTTCACTTGTAGGTCTCCCATTACTAGGATGTGGTCTGAATTTATATCCGCTCCTGGATAAGCTTTAGCATTCTTCAAACAGTTCCTAAACCTTTTTTGTATCAAGATGTAGTCCAACTGATATCTTTCCATATTCAAATTTGATGTCCATGTGTAACATCTCCTTTTGTGATGTTCAAATAATGTGTTACCCACTGCTAATGAATTATTTTTACAGAAACTAATTAGTCATTCACCTCTCTCATTTCTTATTCTTAATCTAAATTTTCCTACTGCATCTTCATCTCTTCCTTCACCCACCACTGCATTCCAGTCCCCTATGATGATAACTCAGGCATTTCTGTTTTCTTTCTCAATGAGTTCTTGTATTTTCTCATAATATTCTTCCACTTCTTCATCTGTATGCTGGCTGGTTGGCATATATACCAGTATTAACACCAAATCTTTTGAACTACCCTTCAGTCGTATCATCAGTAGTCTTCCATCAATATATTGTAGCTTCATTATCTTATTTTTCAACTTTTGCCCTATCAATATTCCTACTCCGTTTTCACCATACTTGATTTCCCCTGAGTAAAATAGCTTATAATCTGCACTTTCTATCTCCCCATTCTCTCCCCATCTCATTTCACACAAACCGAGGATATCTAATCTGTTCCTTTTCATCTCCTGTTTTGCATTCTCTAACTTTCCTGCTTGCAGTAGTGTCCTCACATTCCACATTCCAATCCTTACCTTTTCTCCCTTAACTGTCCCTTTCTTCCTTTCAAATATGTCTACTCTCAATGTGTTCCCCTCCCAGAGATCCAAATGAGAGGAAGTTTTAACTCCGGAATCTTTCACATGGAGAGACATACCATGTACTGCTTGGGTATGTCATGTGGTAGTTTCCCGTTACTTTCCACATAGGCAGTACGATGCCCAGCCTAAAGTCAGCCGCTCACCATGAGTCAGATGCTGTCTGTAGCCGCCCCTCTGGGGTTCAGTTGCTACTTGTACTCATTTTGTACCCAAAGAGAAAAGGTGCCTCTTCCCCCAGCTCCACTGTATTGAAGTCCATCTTCTCCACCTTTGCTGCCGTTGAGGTCTTCACCGTATCCCTGGCAAGGGGCCCTCACAAGGTACTATCACCCAGGCCAGGTGAACCAAGGTTTTTTAATGAGGTGTTACTCCTCCCCCTACTCCTTTCTCAGCCGGACTTGGGACCGGCTATGGCGGGGTTCATTTCCCATTAGTGTAGTCTTTCGATATACAATTAAATTCACTCCAAAAATTTCACTGCTGTTAATTTCGAGTTTCAGGCAGCTTTTGTACCTTGTACTGGTTATCGTGTAGTGAAAACAGGAGCTGTATGACAATATGAGGAACAGTCATATCCCAGTATTATAGAACTTCATTATAGATAATAACGCTTAAGTGTTATGGATTGTCATCAAACAAGCTAAACCAATGCTATAAACTGAAACAGTAGGGATGTCTAAGAACATAAGTAAAACTAGGTGTCAGCTGAGGAAAAAAGGCAGAAGGTGGGTGCCTTTCTTTTTGTAAAGAAAGGTCTGCTCAATTCAAAGCTGTATAGTATGCACTTAGAACTTAGCCATAAACTTGTTGCTCATGTCTTCATGGTCTTCCTAGATTATGTCAATATATATGTAAACAAAGAACGTATTATCATCTCACATAGACACGAGAAGAAGATAAATGCTCTAATTTCAAAGAATGCAGTGAGTTCCCCCAGTATCTCTTCTGAAACGGAACATAAGTTTTTTGATAAAGTGATAAATACTACAGAAATATGCTTCAGTAGTAATGAATTAAAGCTGTTAAACAAAGGCCTTAAGCACAACATTGCCCCCTCACTAAATAAAAGCAACATTAAAGACCTCATAGTACTACAAGCAGCACGGGCACAACCTATCCTGGAGTGCATCCTGGAATATCCTCTCAATCATTGTGACTGCCGGAGGTGCCACTTGGCAGAAATTTGAAGTGGCAGCTGTTGGCACCAGAATCGAACCATCACATTTCTTTTCCCCTTAGCCACACATCCACGGGCTGCAAAATGCTGAAACTCATACACTGGCATTAGTCACATTGCCATGGCACTGCAATGTCATACTACAATCAAGGCCTTCAAAGTCATTTCACAAGCAAGGAATAAGATGAAACAATTTATTAAAACAACTTCACAGTGAGTATGACAGTAAACAAACTAGTTGTTACTGGGAGTACCACCATCTTGAAAAGGTATAGTTTGAGAAATATGGATCCTAAAAATTCACTTGGTCTGTGGGTTTTTTAACAAGCAAGGTGTTACAAAGCGAAGGATCTGGACAGGGGCCACAAATCTTGGTAAGAGTTTCCCCCTCTCCCTACCTGTCCCCTGACTCACTGCCACAAAATTTTTAACCCAAACCTTGTCAGCCAGCCTCAATGAGATCGGCTGTCTCTCCCAGCTTTATAGCAGCGCTCTAACCTCTCATGTGCTACCTTAAGATTTCTCTTGGCATGCTTCCAGTTCACCTGTATTTGCGCAGCATCATCTTTCTCCAGCAGTAGGTCATCCAATGCCCAAAAATTAGAAAAGGAAGAATTGGGCTTAAATGCCAAAATTTGGACCATTGGAGTTTGCTTGTGAGCCTCACATACGGCTGTACTAAAAACATACCCCAGCTAGGGCAGTGAGCTGTCCCAACAGGTAGGGTCCTCATGATGGAAGGCGATAAGGGCTGCCAGCAAATTTCCATTTGCTCTCTCAGTAAATGAGGCATTAGGGTAGTGCGCCATTGCAATAATGTGACTAATTCCAGCCTCAAAACAGGGACTGAAGAAGGCTGCTGAAGTGAAGGTAGGAGCATCATCTATAACTAATATGCTACAGTACATGACATAAAGGTCCCAAATATTGAAGGAATCTGACGGCAATCTGGGATGTCGTACCATGCATCTGGATTAACCAACAAAAATGCAAAAATGTGTCAACACATACAAGCAAGTAGCATTTCCCATCTCGAGATCGCAGGAATCGCCCCACATAGTCTACATACTGTAAGTCCTCTCCATAGGCTGATTCACTACATCAGATGCCAGGAACACTTGGTGGGTACTCAATGCCGGTTTGATAATGGCACTCATCTTACAACTTGCTGCCATGGTCCTTATCCATAGACTTCCATATAAAATGCTCCCCAATCTTCATTCTGGTCTTGAAAAATAGCCAGATGACCTACCACTAGACTTTTGTGAAAGCACATAAAAACCATAGGTACAAAATCCTTGGGCAAGACAATTTTGTGTCCAATCTCTCATACCAAGTGACACAGAATGTCCCCTTCCAGACAATATGGCTTACTCAATTTGCCTTTCTTAATTCTGTCCTTCAACTCTGACAACTCCTGCTCAGTATCCTGTTGTCTGCTAATGTCTTTAGAGAGAAGTGGACACCAATTTGAGATCGGAAAAATTACACAATCTAAGTTGTCCAATTCATCTGATCCACCTACTTCCTCAACCAGGAGCCAATCTTGCTCACCTCCGAAGATTTTGCTCAGACTGTCTGCAACAATATTCTCTGAACCTTTTATGTGCCTTACTTTGAACTGAAATGCTGAAATTCTCACTGCTTATCTAGTGATGTGCCTGGTACGCCTTAGTCTTGCCAACACCCAGCTAAGGGCCTGATTATCCTTTGCTAACATGAATGGTTGGTGTTAGAGATAGATTCTAAATTTTTCAAATAGAAATAACACTGCCAGTGCCTCCAGCTTATACACGGAGTACTTGGTTTCTAGCAGAGAGGGCACGTGAAGCACATGCAATAGCGTGGCACACCCCACCCTCCTCCTGCAAAAGGACAACTGTATTACCGTATTTACTCGAATCTAAGCCGCACTTTTTTTCCGGTTTCTGTAATCCAATAAACCGCCAGCGGCTTAGAATCGAGTGCAAAGTAAGTGGAAGTTCTGAAAAATGTTGGTAGGTGCCGCCACAACTAACTTCTGCCTTCGAATATGTGTAGCGCTACACGGGCATGCTTTGCAGGCACAAAGATAAATACTGGCGCCAAAACCTCTGCATCAGTAAAAAAATTAAAAAAAAGGTGGAAGACGAGCTTTTTTCTCCACCCCGAGTTTCGAACCACTGCATTTTCGTACATTAACCGACGAAGTAAATACAAATTCCGTATTGTTCATCTTCGAACGTAGCAGCATTTCAATGTACTACGAAAATCCGACTGGCAAGACTGTTAGGGATGTTTGTCAATATGGCCAACTCTACGTTCTGAATTTTTTCCTACCTGTCAGAAGAGATGGTTGCTAATAGGAACTTTCATGAATTGTGAATCACACGCAGTATTTTCTGCGCCATAAGAATAATACGAATATAAACATTTTGCCATGCATCCTTTCGTATTTGCTGCTATCACATTTAAATCCTGTCTGCCTAATAAACTACGAAACTAGAGTGAGACAACAACAAACGCGGAAGAATATACATATCATGTAATGTTTATATTCGTATTATTCTTATGCCTAATAGTGATACAGTCAGAATTGAAGCACGGCAATTGACTAGATTTTTAAATCTAAGATGACTAATTTCTGTGCAGAATATAATGTACTAAAGAGGTGTCTGCAAAGATTTTCAAACGGAGAAAAATTCTCGCTAAACTCTCGTTCAGAACATCTTCTATCATACGCAGCTTATTATTTGGTTGTTGTTGATCATTACCAAAGAAAGCAGCAGTGTAAGTAACAACAAATAGCAGTCTCTTGCCATTGTTTCGATAATGAGACGATTCCTCTCTCTTTTTTTTTTAAATTGTAAGCGGCGGTATCGTGCACAAAAGCAAGCCATGCCGCGAACGGTGACAGGTCATAAACACTCATTATCAGAATGCGACAAACAATGCATGACAGTACAGTAATGCATTTTCAGCTTAGAGTGATGTAAACACCTATAACAAAGAGAACGGCACTTACCAGATCAAAGAAAAATAAGCAATCAATTCAAACCAGATGAAGCACGTGAAAAAGGAAGGGTACCCGTATAAATACGGACGGGGCGACTGACGCATAGCAGTGGCTACCTGGTGCAGCTTAACTGCTAAGCTTACGACTCGAACCAAACTACTGTAGCTGTATCGTCATTTATTCGACCTAAATTGTGTCTCATATTACAATGGACCAACTTTGTTTCGATTTGGAGGTGTGGTCTAAAACTTTTCTCTCCCCTTGAATTTCGAGTCTCAAACTTTAGATGCGGCTTAGATTCGGGAAAATTTTTTTCCTTGATTTCGAGTCTCATTTTTCAGGTGCGGCTTAGATTCGAGTGCGGCTTAGATTCGAGTAAATACGGTACCTGACATCAAGGCATCAGTCTGTACTATGAACCCCTTGTTAAAATCAGGCATTAACAAAACCAGACCGCTCACCAAAGCAGCTTTGAACAACTAAAATGTGGCTTCTTGGGATGGACCCTACTCAAATTTTCTCCCTTTCTTCTAAGACCATTTAAGGGAGCCAGTAACTGAGCAAATTTAAGTATGAATTTTCCTACAAAAATTTAGCATCCCAATACAAAGTGATGGCTGCCGTACAGCTTCGATCTACCTTGACTCCCTAGCTGAAAACTAGAGTGTTTAAAAAAACTCCGAAATCTCTCTAATATGCTCAAATGTTCGAAATCATCAAGGTAAATGATAAATACATCTAAATTTTTACCCAGAAGAAAAACATTATCTAAAATTGTGGACAGGACTGCGGCACCTGTGTAAAGTCCAAATGGCACTGTCTTGCACTCATAAAGATTCCAGTTGGTAACTAAAGGTGTTATGGGTTTTGATTCTTCAGCTAATGGAACCTGATAGTAGGCCTGATTAAGGTCAGAAGCTGTAAAAATTTTGGCATTTTTAAACCAACCAAAACAGATATGCAGATCAGGTAATGGTACTGACTGCAGAACAACTTTCTTATTTAAGGCTCTATAATCCACTACTGGGCGAACCCTGTCCTGTCCCTTGAGTACCACAAATATGGGGGATTCGTAGGCTGATCCAGATGTCCAAATAACTTCTGTCTCAACATTTCATATATGCACAACTTGAGCTGTTTAATACAAGGTGGAGAGAAACGTTATGGAGGGTGCTGTGGGGAATTGTAGGACTCCTCTTGATAACCAGGAGTGAACTATACAAAGGAAACAGCTACTTGGGTATCAGTGTACCTGTGGAGTTCACATGGTGTTTTCATTAGGCTAGGTGGTGGTTTGAGGTACTCTGAAGAACTCTCATCGTACTCTGAAGAACTCTCATCAGACGACATGCAGCCAGACAACATACAGACAGTGAAATCAATCTGCTCTTTGTGGCATCTCCAACATGTGTTGTAGTGCTTCGAGAATTTCAGTGCAAATTCTGTAACCACTCTGCCTTCCACCATCTTGAAAATACTATATTTTAGATGTGAGTGGGAGATAGGAACCCTATCTACTGCACATCATCTGTCTGTGTGTGCAGGTCTGACGTTTATCGTGAGAAGACTGTAGACACGGCAGTCGAATGGCTCCGACATGTACTTGTCGGTTGGTCCATGGAAGTCATAATGAAGCACAGGGCAGAATCAAGGAACTTCTGTGTTGTTCTGTGTTGTTTTGTAACTGTGACTGTTGTTAGTGATGAAAGAACAATTGAGTGGAAAAAGAGTTTTAGTAACTTTTAACTTGAACTTGCTAGAGGCAAGACAAGTGTATGATTTCTTTATAATAGTATCATGGTTAGCAAGCCAACTCTGTTGTAAATGTAACCATGTTCCTAACATTTAGACATGCGAGGAGACTTATTTAACTGTATTTATCCATGTGGAGAATGAGGTTTGTAAAAGTTTGATGTTTAAATATACATCGTTAAGTGAAGCAAAAGAAACTGTGTACATCTACTTATTTCTATAAGCAGAAACAGTCTTGAGAAATTCCTGTTCCCAGCAATATACTGCAGAGAAGAAGAGAAAGGGAATTTGCAACAGCAGGCTAACCAGCAAAGAAAGTCGGCTGACCATCTCAAGTAAGTCGTATTGTTAAAAAAGTTGAAGTTTGCACACATACTTCACCACTTCAAGTCGTCCAAATCGTTAGAACATGGCAACCAGTGAAAAAGGACTCGAAAAACAGGAATTATAAGACCAAAAAATGAGAAAAGTAGATGTTGTATGTTGCCATAGCAACTAAACCAAACATGATAAAGAGTTTGCTCAGAGAGTTCGGGACATGCCCAAGTATTCAAAAGAGAAAAAATCTGAATTGAGATATGGTGAAGAAGATTCCAGTGTGTTTCTCTAAGAAGAAATATGCCAAGATCACTTTGACTAAGATGATCTGGTGCAGGGAGAGGATAGCTCTCACACAAATCAAGGGGCCGCAGACGCAGAAACCAACATCCAACACCGCCGGCACCAGTTCCTGTTATCCGGTGCTGACCTGCTTCCCCTTCTGCTCACCGACGCTTAAGCGGGAACCAACGACCGACGCCACTGGCACCATTGCTGTTCACTGGTGCTGATTACACATCCGCTCATTGATGCAGCCCAAGTTCTACACCGGGTGAGCGTCAAACAGAACTTCATTGTTTAAATACAACGTGGTATAAACTGAAGCATGAACTATATTAGTGTAGTTATTATACTTAAAGTTAATTTTTAAATGCTCACAAGGTCCAAAGTGGGTAAAAATATGAATAACAGACAGCAAGTTGGGGAAACTTCAGAACCAGTCATGGCTATGAGAATTACAAAAGAAGGACCTGACTGGTCTGAGTTAGTAAACCTAATTAAAACTCAATCAAAAGAGACTCTAAGTGAAGATTTAGTGTAATGAATTCTTGATTAGATGATCAAAGTAAAACTTTAAATGCTAATTTAGATGACCAGAGTCAGCAGTCAAATGTTGAGAATGAAACTACAAGGAAAGAAATAGGTTTGATACATTCTAGTTTAAATGCTCAAAGTGAAGTTCTAAATAACCAGAATGAAACCTTGAATAGTCAAGCAACAAATCTAGGTTTGTTAAATGCCAAAGTTGATGCACAGAGCAAAGAATTTAGTAATCTATGCAAAGGCATGGATGTTTTAAAGACTGAATTCGACACCCTAAATGGCAAAGTAGAAAATTTGAAATTAGATTTAAAGAAGGAACTGACTGATTCTTTAAATGTTCATGTAAATCAAATGTTTACTGACTTTAATCAAAAACAGAAGGATAATTTTCAGGATCTGACAAAAAGATTAGAACTGAATATTGAGAAGAAATGTAATAGTATAGAATCAGAGATTAATGAAAAGTTAGAATCATTGGAGGATGTATGTAATGCTAAGTTTAATGCTGTAAAGCAGGGATGGCATACTTTAAAAGAGAGTGTTGATAAGCATAGTGAATTAACGCCTGTCATTCAATCGCAAACTACATGTGTAAGTACACAAGTAGACAGTGTAGAAAGAAGCTTCAAGGGAAGATATCAAGCTCTAATATCATAAATGTAAGTAGTCTGGAGGAACAGGTAGAAGAAATTATAGATCAGAAAATTACTGAGAGAATAACATCCGGGAATACATCGCCTATGGCTTCTTCCGAACTTACTGATACCAGGAAGGACATAGACGAACTCTGGAGAGAAATCAAACATATCCAGGAACAAGTAGAAAAATGAGAAACTTCACCCAGTGTTGTGTTGACTAGTGAAGTAGTTACTGATTTGCAATGGGGAGCAAATTCAAGGTTATTGAGACAATTGCCTAAATTCAAGCCCGATGGAGAGGTACGCCCGACTCATATTTTGAAAAGATTCAACAAAGCCTTGCTGAAGAACTGGGAAGATTCCAAAAAGGATTGAATTTTCTGTGGGGCACCTTTTAGAGGAAACCTCAGAATGGGGTACTGTAAATATTGAGAACTTTTCTTCATGGGGAGACTTCCAGAAGAAATTTAAAGAGAAATATTGGTCTGCCAGAGCACAAGAAAAGTTAATATCAGATGCATGGGACCTGGGTTGAGTCATATATCCCTCAGGGACGTTAACGTTCTAAGTTAATAGGCAGAGTGATGACTGTCAGATCCCGAGTTGTTTTCAGTGTTTCTTCCAAAATAGTTTTCCTGCACCAAATTCCTTGCAAATCTTAAACTATTCTGTCATCTATTTATAAAACCTTAAACTTTCCTGTAATCTTTACTTGGTAAACTGGACATGACAATAAAACAAATACTGATTTAGGTGAAATAAATGGAATAAGAATACTATGTTTGTGAAAAATATAATATAATGTGACGAACTGAATGACTGTTATACTGTAGTGTATAATTTTCTACTTTGTATAAAATATTTTATACTTTTTATGAGATGTGATATAAATGGGAGGGTTTGTATCAGTTTTGAAAGGGGGTGGGTACTGTAGAGCATGATTTACACCAACCAATAAATCTTGGCTAACACAAGACACACATCTCACCTTTCAGACAACCCTCGCAAACAGGTGTGATTGATTCTTCACCATTTGCCATTTCCATAGGGTTGCTAAGATTTCCTTTGGGGACCTCAAGGCTGAAGATGGGAATGTCTGTTCTGTAGGAGATGATTCACACACACACACACACACACACACACTGAACTATGATGATTCTACATCGAGTGTACATAAGAAGAAGGCATGAGTAATGAAAGAGGACGCAAGCAGGATTGGGGTTAATCGTGATGCTTATTTAAGAAAAGTCAGTGTAGCAAATTCTCTGATAAATTGATGAATAGTAGGATAGTTCAACTTGGATTGTAGGTAGATATAGTATATACTAAGGGTATAGGAGTTGAGAAGTAGAGGAGGACTCCAGGGATTAAATGACGTATTATAAAAGTAAATGTGAAGTATAAAATAGATTCATAGCTTTACCAGAAAATACCTAATTATAGTATACATAGAAATGTATACTAGAGTAATGAACCATGAGGCCTACTCAGAAAGGATAAAGGGGGCATACCCGGCATTTACTAAGTAAATAGGACAGGCATACCTACATGGAGATAGGACGACCTGTGGCCTGAAAAATAGGAATGTTTTATAAAGGGGCATACCTACCAGAAAGGAAAGGGGAAGGTTAATCCACATGCAAGGTATAGATACTGATCCTAGGAGAAGGGGCCAGTATTGTGACAGAAATCATGTTTTATAGAGATTATTCTGGTAAGTTTGAATTCTATGCAGAGCTAGCATTATTACGTTTTATGGAAGTTTATGAGTGTCAAAAGAACACTTTCATTTTGCCCAGAGTTCCTCCAAACTACAGAAAAATACTACATTTAGTACATACTTAGGAACAGTAGCACAAAAGGTGAGAACAGAAAGTAAATTACTCATCTGTCATAAACACCTGAAATTTATGATTGAAAAGAAAAGAAATGTATACTATTGAAATGTGAATTTTTATTATGTGTGTAATGTACATAATGATTGTATAAAATATCGTGTGTTCAATCTGGTGGAGAGGGGGGGGGGGGGGGGAGGAGGGGGGATATGTAGTGCTTCAAGAATTTCGGCGCAAATTCTAGAACCACCCGGCCTTCCACCATCTCAAACACGATATTTTAGATGTGAGTGGGAGAGAGGAACCCTATCTACTGCGCATCACCTGTCTGTGTATCCAGGTCCGAAGTTTAGCGTGAGAAAACTGTAGACATGGCGGTCGAATGACACCGACAAGTACTTGTCATTCGATCCATGGAAGTCATAATGACGCAAATGGCAGAATCAAGGGACTTCTGTGTTGTTCTGTGCTGTTTTGTAACTGTGACTATTGTTAGTGACGAAAGAACAATTGAGTGGAAAAAGATTTTTAGTACTTTTAACTTGAACTTGCTAGGGGCAAGACAGGTGTATGATTTCTGTATAATAGACTCGTGGTTAGCAAGCCAGCTCTGTTGTAAATGTAACTGTGTTTCTAACATTTGAGGAGACTTACTTAACAGTATTTATTCATGTGGAGAGTGAGATTTGTAAAAGTTTGATGTTTAAATATACATGGTTAAGTAAAGCAAAAGAAACTGTGTATGTCTACTTATAGAAAGAAGTAGAAAGAGTCTTGAGAAATTCCTGTTCCCAGAAATATACTGCAGAGAAGAAGAGAAAGGGAGTTTGCAGCAGCAGGCTAACCAGCTAGGAAAGTCGGTTGACCATATCAAGTAAGTCGTATCGTTAAAGAAGTTGAAGTTTGCACACATACTTCACCACTTCAAGTCGTCCAATACGGTAGAGTGTTCAGCCTGGAATCAAGTTGAATGGAGTAGAATTGTCTTTAGTGATGTGTCTCACTATGAACTGAGCCCCAATGACCAGCAAAGACATATCTGGAGACACCTCAGACCGTGGTGGGATACCAACCTCACTGTCGCTCACCATACAGTCCAAAACCAGTAGTGATGGTCTGGGATACCATTTCTATTCATAGCAGGACACCTTTGGTTGTCATTCCCAGCACCATTACAGCAAAGCAGTATGTCTCATACAAATGTGTGAGGACATTGGTAGGGAAGAGAAATGTTTGACTTTGGTTTATTGGGAGAATTTTAGGAAAGTGTGGTTCACCTTTAAAGGAGACGACATATATGATACTAGGGTGACCCATTCTTGAGTACTGCTCCAATTCTCCATCATCATTACCTGAACTTTCCATTATTTTGCAGGAAGAATGGTGTAAGGTTCCCTTGAAACCAAACAGGACCTGTATTTATCCATTTTGTGATGACTGGAAGCTGTTTTGAGGGTCAGTGGTTTCCTACATCATATTAGGCATGGCAGTGTGTTGCATTTGTAATGTTTCTGTATTTTTGTCCCCCCCCCCTCCCTCCCCCCTCCACGCCCATATGTTTGGAGCACTGTGACAGAAGGAAATGATAAGGTAATGATAGTAGGTATCTTCATTTATTTAAAAAAAGCGTTTGATTGTGTGGGCAATGATATACTATTACACAGGTTTGATCATTATGGAATTAATACAAGGCTCACCAATTGTTCATTCCATCAATAAGAAGCAGCAGCTTATTCTTCAGTGTCATACATTCACTCAACCATAATTCATAGATCTCATCTAGAACCACCTCCAGGGATTTACAACAAGTCAAGGTGTATGTTAACATAAGACAAAAATCATGGAAACTTAATCTGTATGCCGTATTAACAGAAAACTATTACTACACTGCTTAATGCTATTCATGCTTATTCATTTAAATTCAATAAAAGATTAGTAATAAAGCTGCTACTTTGAAAAAAAAAAAAAAAATGCTGCCTTATCAGTTTTACTGTACAGCTGCCATTTATCTGCTATTGTTAACTTAATATTTACTTCACATGATACTTTTTAAAAGAAAACATTTACTTATGTCTATAAACAATGAGTCTTACTTACAAAACATTACTACTTTTCAAACTGCTTTATGACAAAGACTACTGCTTGTTGATTAACTTCTCTTTGTTGAGGTTGAGATTTATATAGCATTTTTAAAGAATTTCATATTCAATAATTTTTTTGATTTCAAGGCCAAAATTGCAAATGTGAAATAAATAATTTCTACAGATAATGGTTAATATGATGGCCTTTACAAAAATAAAACTTCCACTTGCCATGTAGCCAACAAAACTTTCCAACCCCTGAACCTAGATATTCAAATAAGGAAGTAGGTTTTTAATTTTCTTTTGAAATGCTAGAGATTCCCAATTTTCTGTTTTATGTTAGAGGGGAGCTTGTTGAATGTCCTACCACCAAAGTATATAACTCCATTCTGAACACTCAACCAGGGGGAAAAGTCTACATGAAAATTATTTTTGCATCTGTGTATATCACAGTTCAGCTGTTATTTTCATGGGATAACAATGATACTGTGTTATATACTTCTACATATTTACAATTTAAGAAAATTTTGTCAAAAACTAAAACTACTCATATTAAAAACTTAAATGCACTGTATTGATGTTCCACAATAATATTTTTTTATTGTTCATTATGAACTGCCTTTCACCTATCGTCAGGTAACTTAAGACTTTACACATAGCCCATACAATGTACGTGAGAGTTTATAGCTGAGCAAAGATCGTTTTTCTAAATATGTGACCTTTTGCAACCAAATATCTATACAAAAACACAAGCATAATGAAATTTACAAAGAAGCTGTAAACAAATAAATCTTATACTTCTTTATACTCAAAGATTAAAAGTATAAGAATGCACATGCCAGCCGGCTGCTGTGGCTGAGCAGTTTTAGGTGCTTCAGTCTGGAACTGCGCTGCTGCTATGGTCGCAGGTTCGAATCCTGCCTCGGGCATGGATGTGTGTGATGTCCTTAGGTTAGTTAGGTTTAAGTAGTTCTAAGTCAAGGGGACTGATGACCTCAGATGTTAAGTCTCAAAGAGCTTAGAGCCATTTGAACCATTCTTTGCACATGCTAAAAATTGTACACAAGTTAGTACTGGCATAGACTACTATAGTTGGAGTCATGAACTATGGTGGTCGATTTTAGGCCTGTTCTGTGCACCTGCATCATAGAGTCTCTGACAGCCTAGTGATGTGCTGTGAATGTTGTAGCTGATGTGAGCATTAAACATGACTGTAGCCAGTTATTTAGTGAATTTTTATTCTATTTGTTGTGAGTTGTCACCATTGTTGGTGGTGGTAAGTGACAAATCCTACATAAGCAAGCAAAAGACACACTGTGCAGGATACATGTTTTCATCAAGCTCAAAGAAGGTGTATGAGTGTACTGCAACTGTCGCTTGGAACCAGCAACAATGCAGTCCCTACTGTGCCTCGACCTGCACAAACTGCCATTGCTCGTGAATCGGTCTACAGGTTGTATGGGCAAAATAACGGTTTAATTTGATGATCAGCCCAAGAAAGGGCAGGGGGGGGGGGGGGCAGAGGGGAGGAAAAAAGAATCTATGGAAAATTGTGATTGGGGGACAACTATACCATTTACAATAATTATGCTATCTTGTAATGACAAAAAATATTAACTGGTTGTTGCTACTTCAGTAAAGGTGAATAATAGAACAATATTTGATCAGTGGGGATTATGTCAGGATTCACTGATTGGTGTTCACTGATAGCCAAAAGCTAGTTCATAATGAACTGTAAAATCAATATTATTGTGGAACATCAGTATCATATATTTAAGTTTTTAATATGTCTCTGTTCCTCCAAGTATTGTCAGAATAATCCACAAATGTTAAAACTATTCATTAATTTTGCATTAGAACAATTAAACCAGCCGCAACAACAAAGGTGAACCCCCAACTTTTACTGCTGGAGTTTCCTTTATTGGAAGGCATGGTAGAAACCAGAAAGCAGAGAAAGTACATGAAAGTGGTACATGCTTATAGGTTTCATTTTTTACTTTTGTGTATATAATGTTCCTCAGATGTTATACTGTATGATTCCTGAGTATGTTGCTCTTTTGATCTTCTTCCTTCTTGTAAACACTTTGTAGGTATATTTGGAACTTTTGTTTTTGTGAAGTCTCATCCACCTACAAAATAAGACACTTAGAGTGACACACTGCTTTTAGGGAAAAACTTATGCAAATGTTCATTGATCGAGTAATGGTGCTGTGATTTCACAATCAAACTGAAACTGCTTCAAAACCACCAATTATTTCATTCCAGTATTTGGCTTCATAAAAGATATAATTTATTATTGTCTACCAGTTATATGTTAAGCATTTATCATATTTATAAGATAGTATAAATAACAATCTGTTAAAAACAATTTCAGGCAACATTTCGTACTCCATTTACTATCTTAGGGCTGTGTGCAGAAGGCTGCTCAACATACACATTTCCTCGAATTATGGGCACATCGAAGGTAAGCTGATTTGTGTACTTAAGACACTTTTAGAATCTTTATTTTTCAATAATTTATTTGTACACTTGCAACATCTCTATCCATATCTAACAGCAGCAGCAGAAGAAGAAGAACACTTCTCTTGCAGTACAGAAAGCCACATCCATTCTTTTCTTGCCAGGCTATAGTTCTGTACTGAAGCCTAACTTGTATTTTATTTATACCAGGACTTTGAAATAATAACAGTAAGATACACTGAACAACAGCATTCCTGTACAATATGCTCATTTCGATTATTCACCATGAGAAAGTAATGGGGAAGATGGTGGTCATGACATCTTGTTAGGGATGTTACTAGTATATGTCTTACGTGATTTGAAAAATGACATGTCAGAATGGCTGGATCAGTTAAAATCTTATGCTATCCTTACAATAACAACACAATATGAATTCTACTCACAGTAATATAATGCTAATACAACAATCACAGTTAAATGAGACTTACACATACCTGCAAAGATTAGTAAATAATAAATCTTCCACTAGACCTTAAAAATAGCTGTTTACCACTGATCATTAATTAAGAGGTTCCTTCATTCATCAAGCTGTGTAGGGTCCATCCAGAATAAAAACATTCTGGGATGAGGAACATACAAAGCTATACAATAACAAAAGACATGGAAATCACAGAAACCAAATCTGTAAACTATATCAACAAACTATCATTACAGTGCTTAATGTTTTCACACTTATTCTATCTAAATTTAATAAATTAAATTACGAAAAAAGTTGTTATTTTGAAGAAAGCTGCTGCCTCTGCAGTTATGATACAGACCTGCTATTTGTCTGTGTTTCTTCAGATTCTCCCAATATACTCGTGTCGAAATAGTTCATGGGTGAACAACTGGAAGTCGGTGTTCAATGGGCACAATATTTCAGCAATTGACCTATCTCTGCTGTTCCTCCACCGGCCCCCAAAGTCAGTTTGATGTCTGGTACCTCATTTCTCTTCTTGACCACTCTAGTAGTGGGGCCCCATGCCTTATAAGGATGTACCCACTATCACAGTTTATCAGCAGTTTTCTACTTCAACTCTCAATAGATTCTGTAATGACACAGTCCCAGTCATTGGTCGTTTGTGTCAGAACCTGGGTGTAGTCATAATCTATTCCTTTTAACTGTGTCAGGCAACGTCTGTGACTGCTGACTTGTTAGGCTGCTGCAGTCTGGTGTGCCATTGGTGTTTTTGGTACTGATCTGCAACAGTATGCCTTTTCTAATCTATGTATGTCTTACCACATGGGTAGGGTGCCTACCCTGGATTATCATAGACCAGTGTTGTCTTTCTCACTACCAAGCAGTGCTGTGTTTTGGGTGATCTTAGCTTGGTATTTCCAGAGACTTCATCCTATCTTCCCAGATAATATGCCACAAAAAGGAATAAATGCAATGACTGTATCCTCCCGAGCATCATCTTCTGGTTCCACTGATTGTACAGACTTTACAGGACATGTACTGATTGTATAGGGCATAAGGCTCTCTGAATCTGTAACTCCTTGTAGCCACACTTCTGGAAAATTGCTCTCAGATGTTCAAATTGTGGTTCATACTTTTTTTGTCAGAGAGATTGCAAGCTCTATGTACCAAAGTTTTGAGCACACTATTCATCTAAGCCAGGTGATGGCAGCTGTCTGCATGTAATTATAGCACAGTGTGCATCTTCTTCCAGTATGTGCTGTGGCACAAAGTGCCATCCACTCTTCTTTTAACCAGAGCATCCACAAAGAGGACCACACCATAGTAAAATTAATGTTCTGGTGTATGGAACTGAAGTTTATAAGGAAGTCATTCAGCTTATGTTGCCATATGAGAAAAGTGTCCTGTACATACCAGAAGAAACATGTAGGTTTTCATTTGGCTGATTCCAGTGCTTCCTTCTCAAAATATTCCATATACATATTGGTGACAGCTAGTGAAAGTGGGTCCCTCATGACTCCTACTTCAGTCTGCTCATAGTAGCAAGTGTTGAAAATTTTGACGTCAATATGTGCTTAAAAAGGTTGATCATCACTACATCAAATATCTGGCCAATAAGTTCTAAGGATTCTCATAAAGCCACTCTGGTAAATAGAGAAAGTATGTTGGTATTGTTAAGCATAAAGTTTTTAAGGCTACCCACAAAATCCACAGAGTTGCAAATGTATTGTGAACACTTCCGACATAAGGGTTAATAAGCAAGTCCTTTAGGTACTTAGCGAGTTGATATGTCGGAGCATCAACGTTGATGATGGGGTTGGGGGCATGAAGGAGCCCCATCCTTGTGAATCTTCAGCAGTCCATAAAGTCTTGGTGGAGTTGATGCCATCTGTCTTAGCTTCTTAACAAACCTGTCTGGCAAGCTGAATTCAATGAGAAGCGCCATGGTCTTCCTCTCCCAACTCTTGGTAGAGTAAGTGTCGATATTCAGGTATGCATTGTCTTCTAGCAGGCCCCACATTTTCTCTATGTAATCATGGTGAGATAGGACCACAGTTGCATTGTCCTTCTTGGTTGGTAAGATCACAAAATCAGGATCTTCTCTTAGTTTCCTTATGGCTGCCCCCCGCACTGCTAGAGATGTTCGATTTCATAGGTTTCATCTGTATGACAGCACAACAGGTTTCGTGACATATTTCAGCAGCTGCATCAGGGAGAAGTCATGCAGCTACCTGTTTCACTGAGTGAGTGCTGCAAATTTAGGAGTGGGTGCCAAACTGAGTCCTTTCTTAAGAACTGACACCACATCCTCATCCAATTACTTGGCTGTGAGATTGATAGTCTTGCAGGTAACATCATAAGGTTTCCTGTCTAGTATATGCTCAAATTTCAGTGTTTGACATCCAGTGGCCTTTCTTTGTACAGAGTCCATGTGGTCCATGTGACATCATCAATCTAGTCCCATGACCAAGAACTGTACTGGCTAGTCATCTGTAGATGTAATTTGAAAAGTTCTTTGTTACTTAGTCCACACAACAGCAAGTAAAGTTGACTATCTCCTGTCCCCATGTTTCTTTGTTCATCTGACTGCTGCTGAGTTTATGTGATGTGTAACTTTGTTGAAGTTCAGTACTACATGTTCTTCATGGTATCTCATAAGAAATGTGAATGCACTCAGCAAATGGCTTCTCCAGTGGTGCATCTTGTCAAGACTTTTCATGCCACAATACATCTTCCCGTAGAGGTATGTGATACGATTCCGGTGATTCTCCCAGTGTACTTCATGTTGAAAGAGTTCACAAGTGAATCGCCAGATGTCAGGGTCTAACAGGCACAATATTTCAGCAAATGAGCACATTGCCATCATCAGGTGTGCTGATGAACTGACTGTTAGGGGGCCAGTGCCATGTTTTTACCTCTTCCCATTTCCCCTCTGATTGGCTACTCCATCTGCCATCCATGCCCAGCATGCCGCATCCCTAACCCCATTCCTCTCGCCGACACAATGTTCCATCCTAAGTTTATGTCCAAATGCATGTGCTGCCCCTGAAGTCAGTTCGATGTCTGGTATCTCATTTCTCTTCTGGAGCATTATAATAGCAGGATCCTATGCCTTACCAAGGATGTACTCACCATCACAATTCATCAGCAGTTCCCTTATTCAGATCTCAATAGACTCCTTAATGACACAGTCCTAGAAACTGGACATGTGTGTCAGAAACTTGGTGGGGTCATAATCCATTCCATGTCATTCTGTCAGGCAATGTTCTGCAACTGCCGACTTATTAGGCTGTTGCAATCTGGTGTACCATTGATGTTTCTGGCAGCAATCTGTGACAGTATGCACCATCCGACCTATGTATGCCTTACCGCACCAGCAGGGTGTGATTTCCATAGAGCAATATAGTCTTTCACACTACCAAACAGTGCCTGAGTTTTGGCTGGTAGACCAATGACTGTCTTCACTTGGTTTTTCTAGGGAATTCCTATCTTCCCAGATAACACACCACAAGCAGGAATAAATGCAGTGGCCGCATCCTTTAGAGAATTCTCTTCTGGTTTTGCCGGCTATGCAGAGGTTGTAGGACATAAGATTCTTATCCATTCTTCTGAAAAACCACTCTCAGATATTAACGTTCTTGGTTAGTACTTTCGTTGTCAGAGAGAGTGTGAGCCCTATTCATCTGCCTTTGGTAGCAAAATATTTACTTGATTACAATGGTATTTTTCAAAGGAAATCCTTAATCTTGAAATACTGGGTCCTTTTTATAGTACTTACTTGGCAGCTAGAGACCGTGGTCAAGTGTGTGTGTCTTGTGTAATTTCAGTGAAGGTGCTTTTGCCTGTAAGCTTATTTATATGACAGTCATTTTTTTGTGCCTATCTGCAACTTAGCATCTCTGTTATATGGTCAGAAGCATTTATCCTTTTCATAATATTGCTTTATACATGCAGTTAAATTTCAGTTGTTAAATTTCCCACCAGAATTGTGCAAGACAGTACATCTTAATAGACAACATTTTTGTAAATGACAGTGCAGTAAGCAAAGCTAATATTTATCCAGTTTCAAATGGGTTATAAGACAAATGTCCAGTTACCCATAATAGAGAAGATGGTTATTCAAATTTAAGTGTAGGGTAGTTAATGATTTTATAATAGACACCTCTAGACGCAACCTGCAATCAGCTGACATGAGGTAGACAAGGAGTTGCATGCAAACTCTAAATTTAATGCATTTCTCCAAGTTAATCATCTGTCAGGAATTTCTTTGTAGCATGTATCAATGCTCAAGGACAACATTTTGAGCACTTAAAATGATAGTCATAAAAAGGAACACATGAATCATACCTGAGTTTCACACTGCTTACATGTGGTAACTGGGAGAGATGTTAGTGGGACTACTTCTCCCTGGTATGGGACAATGGTTTGCAGTTCTGTTATTTTGTTAACATGTGATGAATTTCCACAAGAGTTATGCCACTGAAGTCCTCTTTGAATTTCCTTCCAAATATTACAAAACAATATACAGTCCATTTTTAATAAAGAAAAAGGAGAAAAATGTTGGTGTCATAATGCAGCAGATCTACTCAGATGGCACAGTTTGCAACTAATGATGCAAATCTATTCTGATGGCACAAATTGAGACTAATATTCTTTATGCATGAACTGAGTTGCCTGAAAATAATATGCTTAATGGTATCAATGAATCAATGTATTTTAGATAAATAAGTTTAATTGTATCACAGATGATGATGGTGGACAATAATTTCATCAAGAGAGAATCTGCAGTAAATCAAGATGTGCTTTACATGAGAATCCCCCCTCTATCCTCAAAAGTCTCAGGGCCTTCTATATCTACATAATACCCCACAGTTTTTTTTTTCTGGACACTGAGTGGATTAGCATATGACCAAAGTTTCTTGAGGTGTTGAGAGAGTTTCTGAGATAATATTTTGCTATGGTAGCTATTGAAGGTTTCACTCACCATTCTTCTGGTAGCTGAGTGCATTTCAGTTAACATGTTCATATATGTACAGGGTTATTACAAATGATTGAAGCGATTTCACAGCTCTACAATAACTTTATTATTTGAGATATTTTCACAATGCTTTGCACACACATACAAAAACTCAAAAAGTTTTTTTAGGCATTCACAAATGTTCAATATGTGCCCCTTTAGTGATTCGGCAGACATCAAACCGATAATCAAGTTCCTCCCACACTTGGCGCATCATGTCCCCATCAATGAGTTTGAAAGCATCGTTGATGCGAGCTCACAGTTCTGGCATGTTTCTTGGTAGAGGAGGTTTAAACACTGAATCTTTCACATAACCCCACAGAAAGAAATGACATGGGGTTAAGTCGGGAGAGCGTGGAGGCCATGACATGAATTGCTGATCATGATCTCCACCACGACCGATCCATCGGTTTTCCAATCTCTTGTTTAAGAAATGCCGAACATCATGATGGAAGTGTGGTGGAGCACCATCCTGTTGAAAGATGAAGTCGGCGCTGTCGGTCTCCAGTTGTGGCATGAGCCAATTTTCCAGCATGTCCAGATACACGTGTCCTGTAACGTTTTTTTCGCAGAAGAAAAAGGGGCCGTAAACTTTAAACCGTGAGATTGCACAAAACACGTTAACATTTGGTGAACTGCGAATTTGCTGCACGAATGCGTGAGGATTCTCTACCGCCTAGATTCGCACATTGTGTCTGTTCACTTCACCATTAAGAAAAAATGTTGCTTCATCACTGAAAACAAGTTTCGCACTGAACGCATCCTCTTCCATGAGCTGTTGCAAACGCACCGAAAATTCAAAGCATTTGACTTTGTCATCGTGTGTCAGGGCTTGTAGCAATTGTAAACGGTAAGGCTTCTGCTTTAGTCTTTTCCGTAAGATTTTCCAAACCATCGGCTGTGGTACGTTTAGCTCCCTGCTTGCTTTATTCGTCGACTTCCGCGGGCTACGCGTGAAACTTGCCCGCACGCGTTCAACCGTTTCTTTGATCACTGCAGGCCGACACGTTGATTTCCCCTTACAGACGCATCCAGAAGCTTTAAACTGCGCATACCATCGCCGAATGGAGTTAGCAGTTGGTGGATCTTTGTTGAACTTCGTCCTGAAGTGTCATTGCACTGTTATGATTGACTGATGTCAGTGCATTTCGAGCACGACATACGTTTTCTCGGCTCCTGTCGCCATTTTGTCTCACTGCGCTCTCGAGCGCTCTGGCGGCAGAAACCTGAAGTGCGGCTTCAGCCGAACAAAACTTTATGAGTTTTTCTACGTATCTGTAGTGTGTTGTGACCATATGTCAATGAATGGAGCTACAGTGAATTTATGAAATCGCTTCAATCATTTGTAATAGCCCTGTATATTTGTGCTTTATTTTATACCAATTGTGTAATAGGTGCTGTTTCTTAAGAACTTTGCTGATATTGTCTTTATATCAAAGGGGACCTCTACTATCTTTAATGTTTCTTAAGAACTTGACAAAGAGACAGTTGCTCACTAACTCTTATATTTCCATTCTGGGAAGGATCCCAAGCTATTTGTTCTGAGTAATTTTCAGATCAAGTGTTTATTACTTTTTTGCAGGAAGATTTCTTTCATCTGCCATTTATGAAGTTGTAATTTCCCCAGTCAGTTGTGGGATGATTAAAACTTCCAATTTGTCATGAGTTGGAAACCTGCATACTAGGAAACAGATGTTTTCTCTGGATTTATTAGTTACACCCACAAGAACCATGGACCTTGCTGTTGGTGCGGAGGCTTGCATGCCTCAGCGATACAGATAGCCGTACCGTAGGTGCAACCACAACGGAGGGGTACCTGTTGAGAGGCCAGACAAACATGTGGTTCCTGAAGAGGGGCAGCAGCCTTTTCAGTAGTTGCAGGGGCAACAGTCTGGATGATTGACTGATCTGGCTTTGTAACACTAACCAAAACAGCCTTGCTGTGCTGGTACTGCGAACGGCTAAAAGCAAGGGGAAACTACGGCCGTAATTTTTCCCGAGGGCATGCAGCTTTACTGTATGATTAAATGATGATGTCCTCTTGGGTAAAATATTCTGGAGGTAAAATAGTCCCCCATTCGGAGCTCTGGGCGGGGACTACTCAAGAGGACGTCGTTATCAGGAGAAAGAAAACTGGCGTTCTACGGATCAGAGCATGGAATGTCAGATCCCTTAATCGGGCAGGTAGGTTAGAAAATTTTTAAAAGGGAACTGGATAGGTTAAAGTTAGATATAGTGGGAATTAGTGAAGTTCGGTGGCAGCAGGAACAAGACTTCTGGTCAGGTGAATACAGGGTTATAAATACAAAATCAAATAGGGGTAATGCAGGAGTCGGTTTAATAATGAATAAAAAAATAGGAATGCAGGTAAGCTACTACAAACAGCATAGTGAACGCATTATTGTGGCCAAGATAGACATGAAGCCCACACCTACTACAGTAGTACAAGTTTATATGCCAACTAGCTCTGCAGATGACGAAGTAATTGAAGAAATGTATGATGAAATAAAAGAAATTATTCAGATAGTGAAGGGAGACGAAAATTTAATAGTCATGGGTGACTGGAATTCGGTAGTAGGAAAAGGGAGAGATGGAAACGTAGTACGTGAATACGGATTGGGGCTAAGAAATGAAAGAGGAAGCCGCCTGATAGAATTTTGCACAGAGCACAACCTTGACTTGGTTCAAGAATCATAAAAGAAGTTTGTATACATGGAAGAAGCCTGGAGATACTGACAGGTTTCAGATAGATTACATAATGGTAAGACAGAGATTTAGGAACCAGGTTTTAAATTGTAAGACATTTCCAGGGGCAGATGTGGACTCTGATCATGATCTATTAGTTATGAACTGTAGATTAAAACTGAAGAAACTGCAAAAAGGTGGGAATTTAAGGAGATGGAACCTGGATAAACTGACTAAACCAGAGGTTGTACAGAGTTTCAGGGAGAGCATAAGGGAACAATTGACAGGAATGGGGGAAAGAAATACAGTAGAAGAAGAATGGGTAGCTTTGAGAGATGAAGTAGTGAAGGCAGCAGAGGACCTAGTAGGTAAAAACACGAGGGCTAATAGAAATCCTTGGGTAACAGAAGAAATACTGAATTTAATTGATGAAAGGAGAATATATAAAAATGCAGTAAATGAAGCAGGCAAAAAGGAATCCAAACGTCTCAAAAACAAGATCGACAGGAAGTGCAAAATGGCTAAGCAGGGATGGCTAGAGGACAAATGTAACGATGTAGAGGGTTAGCTCACTGGGGGTAAGATCGTGACTGCCTACAGGAAAATTAAAGAGACCTTTAAAGAAAAGAGAGCCACTTGTATGAATATCAAGAGCTCAGATGGAAACCCAGTTCTAAGCAAAGAAGGGAAAGCAGAAAGGCGGAAGGAGTATATAGAGAGTCTATACAAGGGCGATGTACTTGAGGACAATATTATGGAAATGGAAGAGGATGTAGATGAAGATGAAATGGGAGATATGATACTGCGTGAAGAGTTTGACAGAGCACTGAAAGACCTGAGTCAAAACAAGGCCCCGGGAGTAGACAACATTCCATTGGAACTACTGACGGCCTTGGGAGAGCCAGTCCTGACAAAACTCTACCATCTGGTGAGCAAGATGTATGAGACAGGTGAAATACCCTCAGACTTCAAGAAGAATATAATAATCCCGATCCCAAAGAAAGCAGGTGCTGACAGATGTGAAAATTACATAACAATCAGTTTAATAAGACACGGATGCAAAATACTAACGCGAATTCTTTACAGACGAATGGAAAAACTGGTAGAAGCTGACCTCGGGGAAGATCAGTTTGGATTCCTTAGAAATGTTGGAACATCTGAGGCAATACTGACCCTACGACTTATCTTAGAAGCTAGATTAAGGAAAAGCAAAGCTATGTTTCTAGCATTTGTAGATGTAGAGAAAGCTTTTGACAATGTTGACTGGAATACTCTCTTTCAAATTCTGAAGGTGGCAGGGGTAAAATACAGGGAGCGAAAGTCTATTTACAATTTGTACAGAAACCAGATGGTTCATGGTGTGGGTTCCTGTAGTCATGTCCTAGTTCATGAACCACGGGCAACAGATGAGTGGCCAAGTAAGTGGTCCCGACAGTCGGGATACCAGTTACTTTGGAATAAGGCTGGGCATCTCGGACATATTCTGAGTCGTGGTCACCTTTGTGCTCATACGGCAAAGACTGCCAAATCCACTGGTTAGTCCCTCAGCCGTTAGGGGTAAAACCCAATGGGACTCGGGGCAAGTAAGGCTACCAACCTGCTTCCCTGGTACTTTAAATATGATGCTGGCAACAATCAGAGCAAAATGCCTCGGACCTTTGGAGGTGACGGAGTCCCAACTCTAACTGACAAACCAGGGACTCCTAAGATACGACTTGGCAAACAAATGGTAATGAGATGGGGAGCTATTAATATCAATGGGGGCTACTCTGGGAACAAGGTAGAGCTGGCAGAGGCTGCAAGTAAGATGGGGCTGGATGTTTTAGCTGTTAGTGACATTCGGGTAAGGGGTGAAAAAGAAGAGGAAGTGGGAGAATACAACGTCTACCTGTCAGGAGTCAAAGCAGGAATAGCACAATGGGGTGTAGGGCTTTACATCAGGAAAGAAATGGAACCCAGCGTAGTTGCAATAAGGTATGTAAACGAACGACCGATGTGGATAGATTTGACAGTGTCTAGCAAGAAAATTAGGATTGTGTCAGTATATTCGCATTGTGAAGGGACAGATCAAGATAAGATGGATAGTTTTTATGAGGCACTCAGTGATGTAGTTGTTAGAGTAAAGGACAAGGACAGTGTTCTGCTCATGGGTGATTTTAACGCCAGGATTGGAAATCGAACAGAAGGCTATGAAAAGGTTATGGGTAAATTTGGAGAGGATATGGAGGCCAACAGGAATGGGAAACAACTCTTGGATTTCTGTGCCAGTATGGGCTTAGTAAACACAAACTCCTTTTTAAACATAAGAACATTCACCGGTATACTTGGGAAGGCAGGGGAACCAGATCTGTCATTGACTATATAATAACAGATCAGGAATTCAGGAAGGCTGTGAGGGACACGCGCGTATTCAGGGGATTCTTTGATGACACTGATCATTATTTAATCTGCAGTGAAATAGGGATTGTGAGGCCAAAAGTGCAGGAGGTCAGGTCCATATGTAGGAGGATAAGAGTGGAGGAACTTCAGGATAAGGAAATCAGGTACAAGTACATAACAGCGATCTCAGAAAGGTACCAGTTACTTGAATGCAGTCAATTACAGTCATTGGAAAAGGAATGGACAAGGTACAGGGACACAGTACTAGAAGTGGCTAAAGAATGTCTTGGAACAGTAGTGTGTAAAAGTAGGATGAAGCAAACAGCTTGGTGGAATGATACAGTCAAGGTAGCCTGTAAAAGGAAAAAGAAGGCGTATCAAAAATGGCTACACACCAGAACCCAGGTAGACAGAGAAAGTTATGTTGAAGAAAGAAACAAAGCCAAACAGATAATTGCAGCATCCAAGAAGAAATCGTGGGAAGACTTTGGAAACAGGTTGGAGACTATGGGCCAAGCTGCTGGAAAACCATTCTGGAGTGTAATTAGCAGTCTTCGAAAGGGAGGTAAGAAGGAAATGACAAGTATTTTGGACAGGTCAGGAAAACTGCTGGTGAATCCTGTGGATGCCTTGGGAAGATGGAGGGAATATTTTGAAGAGTTGCTCAATGTAGGTGAAAATGCGATCAGTAGTGTTTCAGATATCGAGGTAGAATGGGATAGGAATGATGATGGAAATAGGATCACATTTGAGGAAGTGGAAAAAATGGTCAATAGATTGCAGTGCAATGAAGCGGATGGGGTGGATGAAATTAAGTCGGAACTCATCAAATACAGTGGAATGTCAGGTCTTAAATGGCTACACAGGATAATTGAAATGGCCTGGGAGTCGGGACAGGTTCCATCAGACTGGACAAAAGCAGTAATCACACCAATCTTTAAACATGGAAACAGAAAAGATTGTAACAACTACAGAGGTATCTCTTTAATCAGCGTTGTGGGTAAAAATCTTCTCAGGTATTGTTGAAAGGAAAGTGCGAGTATTACTTGAGGACCAATTGGATGAAAATCAGTGTGGGTTTAGGCCTCTTAGAGGTTGTCAGGACCAGATCTTTAGCTTACGGCAAATAATGGAGAAGTGTTATGAGTGGAACAGGGAATTGTATCTATGCTTTATAGATCTAGAAAAGGAATATGACCGGGTTCCTAGGAGGAAGTTATTGTCTGTTCTACAAGATTATGGAATAGGAGGCAAACTTTTGCAAGCAATTAAAGGTCTTTACATGGATAGTCAGGCAGCAGTTAGAGTTGACGTTAAATTGAGTTCATGGTTCAGAGTAGTTTCAGGGGTAAGACAAGGCTGCAACCTGTCTCCACTGTTGTTCATATTATTTATGGATCATATGTTGAAAACAATAGACTGGCTGGGTGAGATTAAGATATGTGAACACAAAATAAGCAGTCTTGCATATGCGGATGACTTAGTTGTGATGGCAGATTCGATTGAAAGTTTGCAAAGTAATATTTCAGAGCTAGATCAGAAATGTAAGGACTATGGTACGAAGATTAGCATCTCCAAAACGAAAGTAATGTCAGTGGGAAAGAAATATAAACGGATTGAGTGCCAAATAGGAGGAACAAAGTTAGAACAGGTGGACGGTTTCAAGTACTTAGGATGCATATTCTCACAGGATGGCAACATAGTGAAAGAACTGGAAGCGAGGTGTAGCAAAGCTAATGCAGTGAGCACTCAGCTATGATCTACTCTCTTCTGCAAGAAGGAAGTCAGTACCAAGAGTAAGTTATTTGTGCACCGTTCAATCTTTCGACCAACTTTGTTGTATGGGAGCGAAAGCTGGGTGGATTCAGGTTACCTTATCAACAAGATTGAGGTTATGGATATGAAAGTAGCTAGGATGATTGCAAGTACTAGTAGATGGGAACAATGGCTGGAGGGTGTCCACAATGAGGAAATCAAAGAAAAACTGGGAATGAACTCTATAGATGTAGCAGTCAGGGCGAACAGGCTTAGATGGTGGGGTCATGTTACACGCATGGGAGAAGCAAGGTTACCCAAGAGACTCATGGATTCAGCAGTAGAGGGTAGGAGGAGTCGGGGCAGACTGAGGAGAAGGTACCTGGATTCGGTTAAGAATGATTTTGAAGTAATAGGTTTAACATCAGAAGAGGAACCAATGTTAGCACTGAATAGGGGATCATGTAGGAACTGTATAAGGGGGTTATGCTCCAGACTGAACGCTGAAAGGCATAATCAGTCTTAAATGATGATGATGATGATGATGATGATGACCAGATGGCAGTTATAAGAGTCGAGGGGCACAAAAGGGAAGCAGTGGTTGGGAAGGGAGTGAGACAGGGTTGTAGCCTATCCCCGATGTTATTCCATCTTTATATTGAGCAAGCAGTGAAGGAAACAAAAGAAAAATTCGGCAGAGGTATTAAAATCCATGGAGAAGAAATAAAAACGTTGAGGTTCGCCGATGACATTGTAATTCTGTCAGAGACAGCAAAGGACTTGGAAGAGCAGTTGAACGCAATGGACAGTGTCATGAAAGGAGGGTATAATATGAAAATCAACAAAAGCAAAACGAGGATAATGGAATATAGTCGAATTAAGTCAGGTGATGCTGAGGGAATTAGATTAGGAAATGAGACACTTAAAGTAGTAAAGGAGTTTTGCTATTTGGGGAGCAAAATAACTGATGATGGTCGAAGTAGAGAGGATATAAAATGTAGACTGACAATGGCAAGGAAAGCGTTTCTGAAGAAGAGAAATTTGTTAACATCGAGTATAGATTTAAGAGTCAGGAAGTCGTTTCTGAAAGTATTTGTATGGAGCGTAGCCATGTATGGAAGTGAAACATGGACGATAACTAGTTTGGACAAGAAGAGAATAGAAGCTGTCGAAATGTGGTGCTACAGAAGAATGCTGAAGATTATATTGGTAGATCATATAACTAATGAGGAGGTATTGAATAGGATTGGGAAAAAGAGGAGTTTGTGGCACAACTTAACTAGAAGAAGGGATCGGTTGGTAGAACATGTTCTGAGACATCAAGGGATCACCAATTTAGTATTGGAGGGCAGCGTGGAAGGTAAAAATCATAGAGGGAGACCAAGAGATGAATATACTAAACAGATTCAAAAGGATGTAGGCTGCAGTAGGTACTGGGAGATGAAGAAGCTTGCACAGGATAGAGTAGCATGGAGAGCTGCATCAAACCAGTCTCAGGACTGAAGACCACAACAACATCAACATTAGTTACTTCTGCAGCTGAGTCTGATGACTGATGGACCCACCTATAACTTTTATTCCACTTGTCATTGTTATCTGCATCCACAGTGTTATACATACAGGGTGACACACAGGAGATGGACAGTTTTTCATGAAATAATACTCAGCCAACTTTAAAATTAATGCATGTTTATTAACACAAAATCAAAGCTCTTTATTTTCCATTTTAGTTAACAAAGTTATTTGTGAAAAATAATGTCGTCAAGGTGATGTCGATCATTTCGAATGCATGACTCGAGTGTCTTCTCAAAATCCTCCATCATTTCTTGAATGATTGCATTCTTCAACTTGTCCAAATTTCGTGGTTTGTGGTTATAGACACAGTTCTTAACGTACCCCCACAGAAAAAAGTCACATACTGACAAGTCGGGAGACCTGGAAGGCCAAGGAACATTGCCAAAAAGTGAGATAATCCAGCCAGGAAACATGCGTCTAAGAACTGTCATTCAAGTGGTTGCAGTGCGTGATGTTGTCCCATCCTGCTGGAACCAAACACATTTTAAAGGGTTTCGCTGTATTCTTAGTTCTGGCTTCAAGAATGTTTCAAGCAGACGAATGTAACGAACCGAATTAACAGTAACTGTGGCCCCGTTCTCTTCAAGAAAATAAGGTCCAATAATGCCAACAGTGCCAAGAGCACTCCAGACGTTACTTTTTCTGAGTGTAGAGGATGCAGGTGGATAAGTTGTGGATGCTCTGGAGCCCAGTAACGTAGGTTTTGCTTATTCACAGTCCTGTTTAAATGAAAATGAGCTTCATCACTCATCAACAAAATTTCATTTTCATTCAATCCCAAAATCACTTGCATTCTGTAAGCAAAGTCTTCTCATACAGCAAAATCAGTTTCCTTAAGTTGTTGGACAATGAGCATTTTTTAGGGATGGAATTTTAATTCTTTATGCAAAATTCACCTAACCGATTCACGATTGATTCGTAACTCACTAGCATGACATCTAGCTGACCGTCCTGGGCTTCTGACTGCTGCTTGCCTTACCCTTTCAACATTTTGTGGTGTCGTTATTCTGTGTCTGGCCAGGATGCTTCTTATCCAGTATGTTTCCAGTTGATTTGAAGTTTTCCACCCATCTGAGGATTGTGTTACGGTTTGGAACAGCTCCATGTCAACCGACATTAAACCACGCACAAAACAATCGCTGCGTAGCAATAATAGACTCATCACTTTTCACAAAACTGTCATAGATGAACACTCAATGTTGTAAGTCCCACTGCTCCATAGTGACTGAGTAAATGAAATGGCGTCTTGTGTGGATCAGAACTATCCCCATCACAACCACCTCCCACCACCACACCCTCAGTACTATGCAGTTCAAAACCGTCTGTCTCCCGTGTGTCACCCTGTACTTATCTTGAACCTCATGTTCAAAAATCAGTGACAGATTGATCTGTGGAGATTGACAGGATATGGTTTTTGTAGTTGAAGCACTAGCCAAAAACCACTGATCATGAGAATCAATGCCACAACATTGCTTGATGTGATAACAGTTAAACAGCACTGTGTCTTAAAACTGAGGAGGCAGCATCCTTACTAATTTAATCTATTAAACTTAGAAGCCATGGTCATGAACAGCACTAGTGACAGTTTATTGTTTATGCAGTTACTGTGCTGTCTTTATGCCAATGTATAACTTGCTTGTCCTCATCCCTGAAGGTTCCCATTCCTGATGAAAACAATGGTACATGATTAATGGATGAATGAAAATAACATTGAAAAAAAGTCATATTGACAAAATGGAATATGTGACTGTTTATCTTTTAGTGCCTGGTGTCAAGCTGCAGTAGCCAACTAGTGTGCTGTCCTTTTCATTCTTGCATGCTACCCTAACAATTATGCATTATGACAGAAATACAGTGCAACCTAAACATCAGTGTGAACTTCAAGTACATTTTTGCTAATACTTATTGTCTTATTCTTTTCCTACATTGCTTTAGTAGTAGTAGTAGTAGTAGTAGTAGTAGTAGTTGTTGTTGTTGTTGTTGAGACCTTCAGCCCAGAGACTAGTTTGATGTAGTTCTCTACGCTAGCCTATCCTGTACAGACTTCTTCATCACTGTACCCTACATCCATCTGAACCTGCTTACTGTAGTCAAGCTTTGGTCTCTCTCTACAATTTTTACCCCCTCTGTTCCTGAAATGACAATTCCTTGATGCCTTGGGATGAGTTCTATCAACTGATCTCTTCTTTTTTAATCAATCTGTGCAATAATTTTCTTTCCTCCCCTATTGGATTCAGTGCCTATTCATTAGTCATCTGAACCATCCACCTAATCTTCAGTATGCTTCTGTAGCTTCACATATCAAAAGTTTACATTATCTTCTTTTCTGAAATGTTTGTGCATGTTTCACTTCCATGCAAGGCTACACTCCCAACCTTCACGAAACACTTCCAAATACTTAAATTTATGTTTGATGTTAACAAATTTTACTTTTTCAAGAATGATTATCTTTTTATTGTCAGTCTGCATTTTATATTTTGTATATTTCAGCAATTGTCAGTTATTTTGCTACCCAAATAGCATAATTTGTACACTACTTTCAGTCTCTCCTTTCTTAATCAGACGATATCAGCATCACATTATTCAATAAGACTAAATTTCATTGCCCTTTTTTTACTTTTGTTGATATTTGTTGTAAGTTTACAGATACACTGGTTAATATTTCAAGGGTTTTGTGAAACATATATACCCTCTGCAGTTAGTATAATTGAATCATTCATAATTGGTGTCAGTATAACTGAAATGTTCATAACTGGCATTCAGCTAATGTTAAGCAGCCTTATTATCATTAGGTAAGGTATTGAGGTGATTCTGGGTTTCTTGGGGTTGGATTTTTACATTTGAGATGTTCCTGGGGCATCGTGTGGCAACAAAAGACACCCTTTTGGTGAGTTTCAATGAAAGCAAGTAGTCACTCACAGTCTGCACAGCCACACGTCACACCATGGAGCTCCTCCCTGGTGATGTTCTATGATATTTGTCAACACAGATCTAAGAATGAAGAACAAAGAAAAGAGAAGAATCTGATGACAGAAATATGTCAGATGAGATGTTCTTGTGAAATGACTAAGTTTTAATCTGAGTTGTAAATTGAGTTCGATTTAGAGTCTGGCCAACAAACCAGACTGTGTCCGGTGTACCTACTGTGTACTTCTTCATAGTAAAAGTAGCTTTACAGGATAAACAGCTGGTAGAAGTGGAGGTTCCTTTTGGTATAAGATAAAAGCGTATCTCAAGATGGTGGAAACCCTCACATTGCCTTGTGACCTCTTCTACTATTCATGCCATTCAAATGATCTTCCAGGTTCTTTGCTATCTCTTACAGAATTACAATGTTATCAGCAAAATTTTTTTTGTTTTTGCTTGTCTAATTATTGTTGTTATTCAATAATTCATTTGTTTAATATATCCGCATCATAATGTATAATATATCCGCATCATAATGTACCTATGATCAGCTCCCCGTCCCCCCAAACCTCATCTTTACAAATGTCACATCACCCAAATGAACTATGAGATTTTCTGAAGTAGCTATTACCTTTGTGCATGCAGACTTCTATGAATAGGCACTTCTTGCTATGAAACCTTGGCATTTACTTGTTGTTGCCTCTACTTATGCAACAGAAACCTTGCATCATCGCTTGCAGCATATGCATTTAGGTACAATTTTATTCTTGTTTTATTATTGTGTAGATTGTTACTGGCAAGATCTTCTAAATTCTGTAATGATTGTTGTTGTCCCCTATTTTTATCTATAGAAAGTTTGATGATTCGTAGTCGCTAGTTGAAACCAGTAACTGAATTCTGAAACATTGTTTGATTGTTGTCACAAGGAAAGGGGGGGGGGGGGTAGAGGGGGAGGTAGCAAACAACATTTTCATTGATCTTTGCAGCAGTGGAAAGGGGCTTTGGAAAGCAATAAGTCACAGTCCATGACATGGTATTCAGATGGGTATGTGTGGACCTAGGAGTTACACGGCTAGTGGTATTTTCCCAAATGTATTGTGGTGACAGTAAAATTAAAAATTATATGGATGTGATGTAATTCTGGGCTTATGCTTTTGAATCAATAGTATAATGTGTGGCAGTGTTTGTTAAAGCATTTTAAATAACAGTATATTTCTCGTGGGATATAATATTCCTGTCCACAATGGAATGATGATTGAACTATTATGCAAAATAATTGAGTAGATTTGCCAGAAGGCATGACCTAAGCTCCAAAGTAAATTGCATAGAACATCTTTGACGTGAAAAAGATAGACATGCACATTCTAGGATGTAACATTCTGTGTGCCTTGTTAGCGTGGGAGCAACCAGAATGGGAAGCCTGAGCATCCATATCAATTTTCTCAAAGTGGTTGGCCTGGCCAGATGCAAGATGCCAACGGCACAGCTTGGCCCAGCCTGCAGGGGAGTGGGAGCGAGCTGCAACCAGAATGTGAAGCCTGAGCATCCATATCAGTTTTCTCAAAGTGATTGGCCTGGCCAGATGCAAGATGCCAATGGCACAGCTTGGCCCAGCCTGCAGGGGAGTAAATGCCAGACATGGTGGTGATGAGGACAACGGTTCACAGTCCGAAAGTGCTCAATGTCCATCGACTGTGTGTGGAGGCGGTCACTGGTAATTGGTGGGAGCTGGAAGTGGCATAGGGCAGGGAAGTGGTTCTGCCACCTTCAGCTCCTGTCATTGGTCATTATCAACCACCTGTTGATGCCTAACATAAAGGCTGAGGTAGTAGCAGTAGCATGGAGGTTATTGGGCGGGCTTGGTGCTGGTATGGTTGCACGAGTTAAGCCCAGTCAGTGCTGAGATTAGTGAGGGAGGGCAGTACGTTTCATTGTGGCCAGAGCAGATTTTGTTGCCTGACTAAATGGCACTGGCCGACCACAACCTCAAACATTTGTGTCCCCCCCCCCCCCTTATTGCTGACAATGATGCCTTTGATCCACTCAGAGGCCCAGCCAAAAATGTGAGCCCAGACATGAGGGCCCAGTGGTAATACGGCTGTGTGTTTCATCGGTCGCCCCACTAAGCCGGGCACAGCAGATCAAAGAGAGTACTGTGTCTGCGACCATGTAAAATTTTGGCTGGACTGTGTCTGTTTATGAGGGTGGACCAGTATGTGGAGACAAAACTGGTGAGTTCTTTCCCAGTGTCAGTTGTCGTCATCATCATCATCATTATCTTGCGCACCTGCATTTAGTAGGTCCTCAACATCCACTCCGATTCTGAATTGGACACAGGATGATAAGGGGCATTGGTCAGGTGCTCAATACCATTGTGTTTATAAAAACCATGGAATGCAAGTGCCATGAATTGAGGGCTGTTGTCAGAAACCAGAGTGAAAGGTCCCCCCTGTACTGGAGATATGATAGACAGGGCACAGACAGTAGCTGAAATCCATGCCCCAAATGGAAAGTTAGAGAGGGCATCAATAACCAGAAATCACATTATTTCCCAGAATGGTCCAGTGAAATCTATATACATACCTTACCAGGGACGTAATATGCATATTTTGCCAGGGATGGTCAGGGTGTGGGGAAAGTTTGAAACACTGTGCTGAGGCTGACTGATTGTGGATGCAGGCCTGGCATCTATGGTGGCATCAACATCAGCTGTTGCTGCTGCACTGTTGCCTTCATTCTGCACAATCCCCATTGTACAATGTGGAGGAGCTTCAATATCTTGGGGCAGAGCATAGGAGGAACTACCATACAGCATTGAGAGTCATCCATAACTAACAAGATAGCACGCTCAGTAACATAACAACGGAGCTATAATGGAAGACAAGTGTGCCATTTTGAGTCTTTGTCCATAGGCAGATAGTTCGGCCAACCCCACTGTACAGCAGATGACACTCCAGAGTAGCAAATCATGGCCTGTTTCTGCTGCTACTTTGCGTGCCGTAAATGAGAATTCATAAAGGGTGTATTGCTAATTTGCATCTAAGGCAAAAGACCGTGCTTCATGCAAACTCTTCATCTGAGTTTCATGGCAAATGGGAAAGTGTGTCAGCATCTGAGTACTGTGTGGTGGACCAGTAATGGATCTCACAGGTATTGTTATTCAGAAACAGTGCCCACAGAAAGTTTCAAATGGGGACTGAACAGTGAAATGAGGGACATGTGATTGTTGATCAAATGAAACTTAGTACCATAAGGATCCACATGAAACTTCCTGGTACCCTTTCATATGAAAGCTAGTGCCTCTTTCTCAATTGGTGAATTATTCCTCTGTGCTGCATGCAGTGATTTTGATGCAATTGCAGTGAGCTGTTCCGTGCCATAGGCATATTTGTGTGGTCAGTACAACACAATGCCACAATCTGATGCATTAATGACGAGTGTTAAATAAATGCCCAGAAGAAATGTTGCTAAACAGGGAGCCAATATAAGGTACTTTCGAAATTGCAAGAGGGCCTTCTGACATGCCTCAAACAATACAAATTTAACACCTTATTACACAGTTGATTAAGCAGGTGGGAAACTGGCCCACATTGGGAATAAACTTTGCATAACAGTGTACTTTGCTGAAGAATGACTCTAGTTCTTGCAAGATTCTTAGGTGCTGGTAAGTTATTGTGTCCACAGGCTCCTGTGTGGGTGTGAGCCATTCCTTACTTACAAGGGATGATCAGTAAGTAATGCAACATTTTTTTTCTCAAAGCAGGTCAGTTTTATTCAGGATTCCAAAACATCATATTATTCCCCACTTTTATAGCTACAAAACACCGTTTTTCAATGTAATCTCCATTCAGTGCAAAGGTCTTACACCACCTTACAGGGATGGCCTGTATGCCCAGATGGTATCACTCTACTGGTCAATGTTAGATCCAACATCTTGCTGCATCAATCACCTCCCCATTATCGAGATACTGTTCCCTGCAGAGAGCAACCTACATTGGGCCACACACATGGACGTCGGTAAGCAAGAGATGTGGGCACACTTTTCAGTATCCCAACTGGTGGATAAGTGTGTCAGCACTACCAACAGAGATGTCCAATTGAGCAGCAATGTATTTGTTTGTGATCCATCAATCATCTCAAATGAGAGTTTCCGCACGATTCAACATTGCAGAAGTCACAGCTCTGCATGGCCGGCCAGCATACGCAAGATCATACAGGTTTGTGCGACCTCATTGCGATGATGATAGACACCTCACCCAATGACTCACTATGCTTTTGTTCACTGCCAGGTCTCTGTAGACATTCTGCAAGAGCCTATGAATATCTGCAATGCTCAGGTTTTCCATCAAAAGAAACTCAATGACAGTTCTCTGCTTGGAATGTGCCTCCATTACAGACGCCATTTTGAAGGCTATGTACAGTGCTGCAACTTATTGTAACTTCATGAAACTACAGGGTCTGAAGTGTGAATATTTCACAATGTCCCATAACAAATTCCACATTTTTTCAACTGAAATTGACTCAAAAAAAAAAGTGTTGCATTACTTATTGAACACCCCTAATTGTATGTGACCAGATACTTCACACTCGTCTCAAAGAAACTACATTTATCGAAGTGACAATGCAAACTACTGGCTTGGAGCCATTTGAACAACATCTGTAGATTGTGCAGGTGCTACTCCTGCATGACTCCCGTAACTAGCAAGTCATCTAAATAATGAACATGGTTGGGGATACATTGGATGAGTTGCTCAAGGTACCTCTGAAATATTGTGGTAGTGCTTGTTACCACTTATAGCAACCTGTTGTAACGATAAATGCCGAACAGCGTATTAATTACTAAAAATTTCGTCTAGTCATTTACAGGTTGTTGAAAATAGGTGCTAGTGAATTGTATTGTAGAAAAATAATGGCTCTCTGCTAGTTTTGCCGACAGATCCCCCAGCTGAGGAATAGGTTACATTTTGGCAGTTGCTTCAGCATTAACAGTAGACTTAAAATCGTCACAAATTCTAAATGATCCATTTGGCTTCTCAGCTACAATCATGGGCGTTGTCCACTGCCTGGACAACACTGGTGATTTGACTTCCATAATTTGTTGGTTGATTTGGGGGGAGGGAACCAAACCATACTTTGTAATCTATCCAGTTAAGCTTTAACTTGATCACACATGACAAAATGCATTGTATGTGCTGTATATACATTACATGAATACTCTGAGATTCACAACTTAAGTGCTGGCACAGGGTTCATCAAACCACTTTCAGACTGCCACTCTAACTGTTCCACTTTCACACATCGTGTGGGAGAAATGAACACTTTAATATTTCCATGTGATCTCTGATTTCTCATTCTATTACAATGATAATTTTTACCTATGTAGGTTGTCACCAACAAAATATTTTTGCATTCTAAGAAGAATTTCGTGTAAAGATCTTGGCACAACGAAAAATGCCTTAACTCTACAAAACTTAGGCACTGCTGATTGCTTTAAGGATATACGGGCTTGGAAACCTGTTGCACAACCTAATGTAAGTTTAAACAGCTGCTTATATTGCATACATAATGTATCACATTCTGTGAACAGTATCATAGTTGATACAAGGTTCACTTAGTCTTGACTTTGAAAACCAGAAAGCACATAAGCAACCAAGCCAAATATTTTAGTTGTCAGCCAAGAATTGACTAACAGCAGGGTCAGTTGCCGAGCTCAATTTTTATAGTTAGCTTGGACTATGATGTGGCCCTACTATGGGATCTAATGAACATTGTACATCACCATTCAGTGCTGAGGGTGCTACAGACGATGTGCCACTATATGTCCATATTAATCAAAGACATGGCCACGCCTATGTTAAAATGGAAATCTGCCATTGTCACATTGATTTCCAGCTGCAACAAAAGCTTGTGCCTGACCACGCCTATTTCAAAATGGAAATCTGCTATTGTCCCATTAATTTCCAGCTGCAACAAAAGCTTGTGCATCCTCTCCACTGCTGCTTTGGGCAATGGCAAGATAGCATTCAGTGTGCTGATGGTTGTTGTTGTTGCTGCTGCTGCTGCTGCTGTTGTCATCATCGTCCTCGTCACAGCTGGTTAGGGCAGTTTCTTGCTAGATGCCACTATTTGCAGCATGCAAAACAGGTGACGTCACGGAAATGAAAGTGACACCATTGATGTTGTGGTCTACAATCTGGACACAAGTTGATAGCATGAACTTTTCAGGGACCTTTCAGTAACGATGGGGAGGAAACTGGTGCATGGGCCTCCGCTCACTTTGGGACACAGCAATGGCAAACAAAGTGTTTTTGGTTTTGCGTGTCTATCAACGATGGGGTGATGGATTCCCAACTAATGAATCCCATGTTACCAGACTACTGGAGGAATGGATGCTTGGTAAATCAGATGATGACACAGATAAGATGTCATGAACACAAAAGCAGCTACTTCAGCTGCTACTACTACTACTACTAATACTAATACTAATATTAGTAATAATAAAAGCTATGACGACTACTACATTGTTGAACACACTGATTAAACTCGAGCCTAGTTCTAACTGCATATATTTGGTGACCATAATAATCAGTCAGCAAGCCAGAACTTCAGAACAATTTAAACTACTGGCGCACAAGAATTGGTGCATTTTTTGCACCATTTTGAACAATTTATTAAACAGTAAGAACCCACAAGGTCCAGGGTCAGTTACTGCATTTGCCTTTCAGTGAACAACAGAACCATATAAACTGACCTCCCAACTCTTCTTAGCATCATCAAAGTGAATGACTGTGGAGGAAAAGGTGAGTAAACTGTAGCTACAGACTGCTGTTGTTGGTTATAACAGAAATTTCTGCTGTTGGAAATCCCATTGCAGTTCTTGCTGCTGCTGGAATTTTACTTCTGCCACAACTTTAGAAACTCAGGATCCATGCTGTACTGGGAGAGTTGTACAGTGACAAAGTTCTCATTCCTTCTTTCCTGTCCTGCTGTGAGTAGGTAGAATACCAATTATAATCATTCACACTGGCAGTAATGCAAAGACTAGTGGTATAAATAGGTGGTTCCTGAAGTTTATGACAGCAGAGTTCACAAAGTGAACCACTAACCAAAAATACCTCCAAAGCCTACAAAATTTGTTTCACACATATACAAACTGTCCAGAGAGCAATCCAAATCAAAATGTAATATAGGCATGGTTATACTGTACTGATCACTACTGTGTACTGAAGGTTTCAATGACTAGCAAAAGACTCACTGGCAAGCTGCGGCCAGAGTATAAGTCCAAATATCTCTGGTTTTTGTTCCATATCAACCTCGAGTTGTGTGGCACTGGATTGGATTGTGGAATTGGAATCACTGCCAGATACTAAAACTTCCAGGTGTGTGCTACTGCAACTATAAAGTCAGAAGAAGATACTAGACTAGCACCTCTCTCTCTCTCCTGAAATTATGTTCCAATTTATGTCTCATAAGTTTTGCAATTTCTTTCTTAACACAGATGATCCCATGCATGCATTGAATTTATACAGATATAGATGCCACACCACTCAAAAATTGGAATAGGTTCCTGAAATGCATCATGCTTTCAGAAAAGAAGTAACTACCATGAATTCTTTCTTCTCTTGAAGCTTTAAGTTTCTCTTATTTCTTGAGATAAATTAATAATAGTAATAACAACAGTGACCAACATAAACATGAGGTGCAGTGAAGGAGCTCTGTGCATCAAATATTAATGTCATCAGACATACTAAAACCATATTTTGCTGGCAAACAAGATTTGTGTTTTACTCTGGTGACAGTCTGTGTCTGAAACCTAAGTGTTTTCCAAATGAATTTATTTGCCAGGATGTGTACTCTGATATACTTTTGTGAATTGGACGTAAATATGTAGATATGTACAAAAACATGTTGTGAAGCTTACAGATATATTTGTAAATGGAAAGTGTTGTTATAACTTGCAGTATAACAATCGTCTGCTGAAGACATGTATGTGGTGAATATGGTCTCAGTAAGATATACTATATTGTTGGCATTGGCTACTGTTGATACTTATTTTAGTAAGAGAATATTGCCTGAAATGGACAGTGTTATTTAGAGCTTCTTGAACAATCTCAGACACATAGATCTTGCCTAGAGGATTATTTTTTTCAGGCTGTCCATAAACTTTGACATTTATTGCAGCTATTCGCTTTTGCTTGTAGCTCATCATGCAGACAGATTAGTTTAGAGGCATAATCAATATTGCTATCCAAACTATCATAGTTGCCACTAGAGAGAATTTGTAAATATTAATGTTTTTTTAACAAATTGATCACAGACCAATAGGTCACTGACAGATGACATAATCAACATATCATTCAAGGTAGACACATTGAACCAATTCTTAAAAGTTTCCACATAGATCTTATACCGGGTGGTTATAATTCAAGTGTAGCTACTCACAGAGGTCCAATGAGGGCTGTAATTATCATATGACATGAAACTTGGCAGGTGTGCTAATGCCTTAATGTGGAATCGATTTAAGCTGGAAAAAAATTAGTTCCAATATTGGCCACCAGATGCAAATCTGGTGCTGTGAATGAGAGAAAATCATATAGAAATATTTCTATATACAATAGATTAGGAACAGGACATGAGCAGAAAAGGTCAAACAAGTGAGAAAGGTGTAATGTTGATTTCATTATTAACTGCCACTAACACGATCTGTTCAGTATGAGCACGGGAGACATTGACGGGATGCTGAATCTGGAAAATAACATGGTCAAACTTGTTCGCGGCAGTTCTGCTGGACTCTGAGCAATGTATTCCTGCATACTGGCCTTCAGGTAAGGTAAACGCATACTTTTAGATATCCCCAGAGCCAAAAGTCACATGGATTCATATCATGTGATCTTGCAGGCATCTGGAAAATTTCTTGAGATAACACATTTGTGAAAGGATGCATTATGCAGCTCTTTCAATGCAGGGTGTATATGGGGACAAGGAAAAAAAATTCCCGGATTTCTCCCGGATATCCCGTTTAAAAAATATGCTTTTTCCCGGGCCAAAATACACTTATTCCGTGCTAAGTGACAGTAGGTTTTCCCGTAGATTTTCCCTCGGAACTGTAAAACTTATCAATCCTTTGAATGGTTAACGTTTTATACAATCGCGTAGAACTTCCCGGAAAAAAAAAAAGAAAGAAAGAAAGAAAGAAAAGAAGGGGCAGAAAAGGTTTAGGAGAGACTTTTAATTTAAAAAAAAAAGGAGAGAAGTTTTCTAAAGACCTTTGATTTGCAGTAACATATACGCTGCATATTTTCGTATTACGAAAGTATAAATTCGAATTGCACCAAACACAGTGCGTTAGTTTCCGGAGCGTTGAAACCAAGGTTGCGATGTCCTTTTGTAAGCGAGTCATGTCTCAAGCCACGAGATCTCGCCAACCGATGACAGCAGCTATTCAGAGCTTAGGACACGTGTTATAGTCAGCCAATAGCAAGATCACTGGTTACATAGTGCGAACACACAAGAGGAAAAGTTAACTGTTTACATTAATGTAAACAGTACCGTATATCTACAAGAAAAGCTAAGCTTTCACATGTAATATTGGTGTCTAAGATTAACACGCTACAACAGAAGCTAAGCTTTCACATGTAATATTGATCTTTTTTTGCGTGTGTTATGCTTTACGATACGTCACACAAATGTGCCAGTAAATTTAGAATTATGACGTAAATGTCTCGGCTCGAAATTCTTGTAAGTTGCTGGTTCTCAAACTGTTCAGTTTCGAACGCTCTGTGATTTAGATATCCATCCCACTTTCTCACACGTAACATATTTCATCTTGCGCAAAAAAAAAAATTACTTTAAAAGTAACGCTTTTCTAACCACCGTTCGCAGTACTATCCGGAGGCTGTTAAAAATAGGTTCGATTTACCAGTAGCCGGAGAGCGCCAGAAAACAGGCATTATTGTGCGTGTGCAACTGCAGCGTGGTGTAGGAAGCCCGCATGTTCGTGTGCATAAAGCACAAAGAGAGCTTACATTACACCATAAAAGAAACAGGGCATCAGAGGATACTCCAAAGAGCATTAGAATTTCGTAAACCATACTAAAATGCATAATTCGGCTTGGAAGTGTAAATTGGCTTTTTCCAGATTCACAATGAAGTAGGTCCCATCTGATATTAAGCTTTTCAGTGTGTTTTTTTGGGATGTAAATTTTCTTGGAGTACCAGTACTCTACGATATCATTTTTGGTTCTTTATTACGGCATAATGCCATACATGGCAGAAGATGATAACGTGCACTTGAAATTCAGTGAACAGTTGGAACTAACCAATACTGTAGAATGAAACACTTCGTTTCAAATATAATGATTGCCTCAGCGGAAAGATAAATAAAGCCAAATTTCTTTGGCAAACTTGCAAAAATAACTTCACTGTTCTGCGAGGCGATTAATGCTTGACTGCTACTAACTTGGAAATAAAATAAATTCAGAAAACTGAAATTAATAATATATTTTTGCCCTCCATAAGTATGTGAATGTATTTTAAGTCACTTGATAGCTTCCGGCCACAGATATCCGTTTTGTTTTCATTTGACGTGGGAGCTGTACACGAAGAGAAGCAGCGAAATCACTTAACGTAAACACGGGTCACGTGGAGACTAACCCCCTCCCCACTGCAACTCAGACAACTCTGTGCAAGCACGAATCTGGCAGCTAGGGCGCGCGAGCAAAATTTTTCTCGTTTGCATCTGGCTGCTTGCTGCTACTACCGATACAGCTAACAGCCAAACTTCAAGTAGCGGGAAGCGGGAGAAGGTACTGCAAGGCGAGTCAAATGCGCATGTGCAACAGACCGCTGGCAACTGGTCAAACGAACCTAATGTGAACAGTTGTGTCGTCGTGCTCATAACAAGCAGTTTATTGTTACGAAGAATTACAGTCTGCGCCCTACGGCCTTTGACATATTTTTGCTATTTGCAGATGCTTGTGTGTGCACGGTGTTTTGTTGTTGTAAATTGCACATTTCCTTTGCCACTAAAATTTTATTTTTTTCCCTCTCGTTTACATTTTATTGCTGCAGTATCATTCTCCAGTAGCAGGATACAATAACATTCTTTGCTAGAGATCAGTTCTGCAGTCAACATTACAAAAATTTAACTGAAAGCTAAAACAATGAAAAATTCCCGGAATTCCGAAAAATTCCCGGGTTTTTCCTGGTTTTCTCCCGGACGAAAAAATTCCCGGGTTTTTCCCGGATTTCCCGGGTCGTATACACCCGGCAATGGGAAAGTGACATGAGGTGCTCCCCCATCTTGCATGAAAACAGTGGTTTCCACAAAGTTGTGCCCCTCCAAAGTAGGAATCACATGCTGAAAAAGGAGGTCTCGATAACATACTGACATCACAGTACACCTGACAGGCCCTCTGGGTGTATTCTCTTCAAAGAAGAATGGACCAAGAATAAATATGTTTGTGAACCCACTCAACACAATCACATATGGTGAGTGCAATGGCTCTTCATACACAACACACAGTCTAACAGTACCTCAAATTCGGCAGTTGTGTGTATTCACTGTACACACTGTAGTATAAAATGTGTCTCATCACTTAAAAGAATATTGCTCGGCCACATCATCAACTTCAATCCATGCCAGAAACTAAAGAGCAAATTCAGAACATTGTTGCAGATCATGAGGTTTCAACTGCTGCACTGTCTGGATCTTGTATGGGTACCAGAGTAACAGAGATCACAAAACTTTCCATACTGTTGACTATGGGATGGACAATTCTTGTGATACTGCATGGAGCACTAGCACTATCTGTGGCATGTGCTGCATGATCAGTTACAGCGACAGTAACCTCATTAATAACTTCCGTTGGGATAGGACGCCTTCCAAATACCACACCAAGCTCACCCAAGTTTTTGAATTTTATTATCATCATCTTTAAACCATTTACTGACATTGGGCCTCTCCTTGGACCTTTCAGTCAGTGATAATCTCTCAATGCAGCACTGTAATTACTGCCATTCACACAAAACAGTTTCACTAACAGCACATAGTCTCTCTTCTTGATAGCCATAATGTTCACTCAGCTGAGTGTATAGCACCACATTTGCACCTGGTGGCCAAAATTTAAAATAATTCTTTTACAGTGGAAATTGGTTCTGCATTAACCCATTGGCGTACCTATCAGTTTTGTAGCCATACGATAATTAAAGCCCACACTGGACCTGAGAAGCTGCACATTAATTATAACTGCCCAGTACTGAAGAATGACTTATGCTGTGTACTGATCTAATGTGGCATCAGATGATGATTGTTGATTACTATTGCTTCTCTCTTCATCATTGCACACCCCTTCTATGACCCTGTCACACACCCCAGCTATCATTACTACTCCTTGTCCAAGTTTGATGTGATTTGAGGTGATTAATGGTGGAAGACAGAAACAAAAGTGGTCTTAGCCCTCTGTTGCCCACACTGAAACTATTTATTGTGTGGCTTCACTCCCTGTGGTTCTAGTACAGCCAACTGGTACCCTTAAAAAGTATTAGGAGGCCCAGTTCCTTATTAGCCACTATTTCTTCAAGCTTTAATGTCGCGAATATTCTGTATCTTTTTACCTCTAGAGCTGTGCACTGGAAGATGAGGTATGGTATGGTTTCATCCTCATCACCACATAATGTACACTTAGGGCCTACTCCCTCTATATCCACCAAGTGTAGATGTTTCTTTAAGTTCATATGACAAGTCATTAGTCCTCCCATGAATTTAATGCATCTCTTGTTCAAGTCCAGGATTACAGAACTTCTCTTGCAACAAGGTTTTGGCATCATTAGCTTTTATTTTTCGATTATTGTCCAATGTTATATGTGCTGCCTCCTGGTCCAGCAACGTAGTTTTGATTTCACCATTGTCTTAGTGATGATTAGGATTGGTTCCAGTCCAATAAATGGAGTTGTCCTACCTGTCCTGATCAGTCTATCAACTTGTTTGTTGCAACTAATTCTTGAGTGGCGAGGGAGCCACAGCAGGTTTATCTTGTTGCAGGGACTTATGGGAGATTTCAGAGCTTCTGGGGTGCATAAATGTAGATGCTATGATCCTTGTAGCACATATACAAATTCTCCTCCTTGCACATTCTAATAGCAGATATTTCTGCCTGCTCGCTAGTCTAGGCCTTAATGACCATTTACTCCATTCCCAGCATCTTCATCTGTTTTCTACTCATCAGTAAACCAGAATATGACTCCTAAATGGTTTTGTGGTATATTCTTCTACTGCTCCCTTCTTCCAGTTGTTACAATGAAAGGTCTATTGAAGCAGTTGGAAGTTATCACATGGTCAGCCAGCATATCCCCAACCATTCCTACATTTACTACACTCACTATATTCGTGTGAGATTCAGGATATCATATAGGAATCCAGTTATTTCCATGCCCCTGCTTCTGTCTCCATTGAACCCAGAGGTGTAATGGAGGCATATCCAGCGTGGTCTCCATGCCAGCAGTGGGTGCGCTGTTAATTATTCCTGTTATGACTATGCAGGCCAATTCCCGTACCCTGCCAAGCTTCTTAGCAGCCATTTTCTGTTCCAATTTATTCCACAGTACTGTAGTCAAAAATTGCAGTAGGGCTTATTACAGTGGTGTACACACAGTACATACTCCATGGATTTAGACCTCAGTTTTTATCACAAGACCCACAAGTCATTCTAATGTTCACAAGTGCACCTTTTGCCTTGGAACATTTATTCTTTTATGGGGTGTCCATGGTAGTCTTGCAATCTGCTGGTAAAGTTTTGTCATGGAGCTTTACATTCCACTGTGTGTGCTGAATATGTTTCCTCTTAAATGGTATTACAACAGTTTTCTTGGGACTGACAATTAGATCCTGTTTTCTGCAATAGTTTTCCACAATGTACAACACACATTGTGCCATCATTCTAACAGTACTATCAATTTTTTTACATATTACTATGACTACATTGTTTGTATATCCTTGGCATCCATGGCATCTAGTATTTCTCTCTTCAATGAGTTCATTCATTAGAAAACCTCTCCTTGTGGAAGCCATCTGGTAGTGTTGATCACTATTTTCTCATTCTTCAAGGTGACTTTTACCTTTCTTCTACTTAGTATGGTCTTAATTCAGCTTCATATGGTGGTCTCAATGTCATGCTCTTCTGCATTTCTAACCATGGATTCAAGGTCGTCTAGCTACAAGTCACCTCATTATCCAGGAAGGCATGATATTCCTGGTTGATATGCGTGTTGGTTTAAGTGCCTAGGAACCTCAGTTAATGTCTTATCCCTAATGTGTACATTAACAAGTTTTTCTAAAGTCTTTAGAAGAAATGAGGACAGAATGATCAGTCTCATATCCTCTATGATCATCTCTTCCTGGCTTTGGAATGAGAACTATCCTTACTATTCCTGTTACTATGCTGACCCTAAACAGTCTACACAGGACCTAATTAAATCTTCTCCAGTTGGTTGCAGTAGAGCTGGAAAGAAACCATGTGGGCCTGGTGGCTTGAATGGCTGAAACGTTCTCATCACCCACTGGATTGTTTTTTAAATCATTACTTTCACTGGTGGATCCCCAATTTCTGTGTCTCTCAGGGACTGACTCCTAGTTTGTGTTATCTGCCAGAGCACAGTGAGGGAAGTGGGTCTTGAGTAGTACATCCAGCATCTCATTTGTTGTCCTCCTTCCTTAGAGTACCTCATGGACTAGTTGGTACTTTAGTGAGGATTTATGAAGTCTAACACAAGTACCTGTGCCTTCCACTTCTTCACAGAATACCTTACAGGATGACAGCTTCGTTTATTTGATCACAAGACTCTTTTTGACTTGCACACATGTCTCAATGACATTGCATAGAACATCATAAAATACAGACACTGCAAAATAGTATTACATGCCTAGACAGGCCCCGACAATAATAGTGCAGGATTCAAAGTAAGTGCTTGAGTGCAGGATGTGGACACATGGTGACGTATGAAGTATACTGAAACATTGGTGCATACTCTTGCGTAAGGTGGCTTACTAGTGTAATTTTTCCACTGCCAGAAGCTCTATGTCATGCCACTAAGTTAAAACCCTGTGCCGGTACACAGCATATGGTTTAGATTAGTGCCTTCTAGTTTGCATACTTACCTCGTGCATTAGCTTTTGGGTTAAGCAGAGTTTCTGGGAACAAGTATCTGTAGGTACATACATCTACTTCAGTAGACAAATTTATTTCTATTTAAGAGCTTACCGTCTCAGGGTATAGTGAGGAATCTGCAGGGCAGTTTTTAGTGTTTCTCCATTCTCCTCATTATATTTTGCATACATTCCAAATTTCATTAGCACCATTTGAGATCTTATATCTATTTTTTACACACAACAATATGGCTACGGAATGTGCTCATTGTGAGTGGACACAAGGAGAAATGGCCGCTGTCCATAAACAGCTCGAAGCTGCATTGACTACTGTTGACATGCTTCTGGCTAACGTTCATTCTTGTGGCTATATTGGAGCACTGGTGATGAGATCTGCAACACATTTGATGGTACTGGAATCTCCTGTGGTGACCCAGGTGTCACTGCATCTTCTGATATGCAACATCTGACCGGTCCAGCCTTGCTCAAGAGTAGGTGCATACAGTGGTGGCTTCACATGACACTGGGCAGAAGGCAAAAGAGGTATGGGATGCCTGTTCTGTTGGGCCAGAGGCTGATTTTCCTGCCCAGTCCAGACAAATGCAGAGGGTGGGTATGCTTGTCATTGGGAGCTCCAATGTTAGGTGGGTGGTGGAGCCCGGCTAGGCAGGAAAGAATGGCAGTGTGCACTTAGTATGTTTGCTGGGGGTGGGGGGGGGGGGGGGGGGAGCATTATCCATGATGTGGAGGAGGCCCTGACGGCAGCTGGCAGCTGTCAAGCACACTGCGTGCAACCAGCTGCATATAGCAGCACATGTCAGTGCGAATGATGCTTGCCGCATGGGTTCTGAGGGCATCCTTGGCTTCTTATGGCAGATGGCAGATTTGGCAAGGGCAACTACCACTGCATTTGGGGTGCAGGCTAAGCTGTCTGTCTGTAGCATCATACCCAAGGTTGATCTCGGTCCTCTGGTTTGGAGCAGAGTGGAAGGCCTAAACCAGAGGCTCAGACAAATCTGCGATGATATCGGACATGAATTTCTCGACCTCTTCCATAGGATGCAGGACTGTTGGATTCCCTTAATAGGTCAGGCATGCACTACATGCAGGAAGTGGCTACTAGGTTAGCAGAGTATGTGTGGCATTTACATGGGGCTTTTTTAGGTTAGGGAAACCCTCCCTTGGGATCAAAGATGATATGCATGATAAATTTGTCAAAATGTCCTCAGGGAATGTTTGTTGTTGCTGATCAGAGATTGGAAAGGTTAATATGGCTTTAGCAAACTCCAAGAGCATCCAAGGAAAGGTCCCAGAATTAGTATTGCTTACTGAAGGTTATAACACAGATACAGTATTAGGAACAGAAAGTTGGTTGAAACATGATGTTAATGACAATGAAATCCTACATTCAGATTGGAATATTTATTGAAGGATAGATTAGTTGCCAATGGTGGTGGCATGTTTATTGCAGTAAAGAATTCTATAAAATGTAGTGAGGGTATCACGGATTCAGATTGTGAATTAATCTGAGTGAAGTTAAGTATCAAATATCTGTCAAAAATGGTAATCAGATGCTTTTATAGACTATCTTGATCAGGAGCTGTAATGGCAGAGCACTTTAGACAGAACTTGCAGTGTAAGAATTAATCTGACATTGTTCTGGATGTCTTGTCCAAAAATTACTTTGAGTATATAGAGAACCAACTCGTGAGGGTAACATCTTAGACCTCCTGACAACAAACAGACCTGAACTTATTGAATCAGTCAACATAGAGGGAAGTATCAGTGATCAAAAGGCTGTGATAGCATCTTTGATAATGGATCTTATAAAGAATGTTAAGAAAAGTTGATGAGGACGAAGATGCTGAGAACAAATGGAAAAAACTCAAAGGCATTGCACAATATGTCCTAGACAAGTATGTTCCAAGTAAGGAATTAAGGGATAAAACTTCACCTCAGATTTAACAGAAGTAAAAACATAGTTGACAAACAAAAGCTGAACAAAGTGAAAATGAGCATAGGGTGAGCAATGAGAAAAGTGTTCAGTGACTTTGAAAGTAAAACATTGTCTATCAGTCTGAGTAAAAGCCCTAAGAGGTTTTGGTTGTATTTAAAATCAGTAAGTGGGTCAAATCGTCTGTTCATGCACTCAGTGACCATACTGCCACCGAAACGGAAGATAACAGAGAGAACGCCAAAATACTGAATTCCATGTTCCGAAATTGTTTCACCAAGGGAGATCTTAACACGGCCTCCTTTCAATCATCATACAAACATTAAAATGCCAGATACTGAGATAACCAATTACGGAATAGAAAACAACTACAATTGTTTAGTAGTGGAAAGGTGTCATGACCAAATTTTACAAAGTTTACACAAAAGAACTTGCTACCCTTGTAGCAGTAATTTATCATAGATCACTTGAGCAACGAAGGGGACCTACAGACTGGAAGTCCAATCTCCCTCCTGTCCACTTTCACTAAAGTCCTTGAGAAACTACTGCACTCCAGAATTGTAAGGCACCTAGAAAACTTTGGCATCATAAGTGATAGACAGTTCGGTTTCCAGAAAAGTATGTCCACGACTGAGGCCATATTTTCTTTCACAAATGATATACTGGAATCCCTAAATAATAAAATGAAGGCAGTTGGAATATTTTGTGATCCGTCCAAAGCCTTTGACTATGTGGACCACAAAATACTCCTCAACAAAGCACGCCACTATGGGATCACTGGGGCACTGGGAAGCTGCCTAAAATCCTACCTCCAAAACAGGAAGCAGAAGGTAATTCTCAATGGGAGCAATAAAGAGGGAGAGGTAGTAGTCAGACTGGAGCACTGTACTCCATGGAGTACCCCAGGGATCCATCCTTGGTCCGTTGCTGTTTCTGACATACGTAAATGACCTACCTTTTTCATGCAATACATGCAAGTTCACCATGTTTGCTGACAACACCAGCATTTTGATTAGTAACAAACAGCTCACTGATATAGAGGTTGATGCCAACAAAATACTTACAGTACTATTAACCTGGTTCCAAGTGAACTCACTCACAGTAAACCTGAGCAAAACAAATTATATCCATTTCAGCCTTGACCACAAACTCCCCCAGGAGATTACTGTTTTAAATAACAATAATCAGATAGAAAGGGTACACTGCACCAAATTCTTAGGCCTCCACATAGACAGTAGGCTCAACTGGGACCACCATGTCCTCGAGACTGTAAAAAGGCTGTCCTCAGCAATTTTTGCCATTAGGACAATCTCACAATTTGGACACATAAATGTCACGAAGTCCACATACTTCGCATACTTCCACTCCATTATGTGTTATGGCATCATCTTCTGGGGCAATTCACCCTCATCTAAAACAATCTTCCTCATGCAGAAGAAAGTAGTCCGTATAAAGTGCAGAGTACCCCCGAGAACCTCCTGCCGTACGCTCTTTAAAAAACTTGGAATACTTTCCACAACCTGCCAGTATATGTTTTTCCCCTAATGAGTTTCTTGGTTGACAATCCTGCCCACTATGAAACCAATGAAAGCTGACCTCCACTTTGAACTAAAAAGTTTAACTCGGGTACAGAAAGGAGTGCATTACTCCAGTGTCAAAATATTTAACTTATTACTGAGCTATATAAAAAGTCTACGAAGTAACAGTGCATCATTCAAAAACAATCTAAAGACATATTTAATTGAGAAAACGTTTTACTCACTTGATGAATACTTCAACAGAGAAAAGTGGTCTTTGTATGTATTTATATTTACTATTGTTTGTTTATGTTCTTTTTGTTCCTATTTGTAACCATATACTTACTGTGACAAATAGGCTTTTGCAATGTGATAAACTTTGCATAATGTATTATTCCTATGACTTTATTTTAGTTCATTATTATTTTTGCAAGTCTTATGTAATTTATGTCTAGTTCTGCTCTTGTAAACTAATTGATACCATGGTCTGTGAACATATATTACTCAAGTTGTTCTACATCCTAGTGTCATACGCATAACAGGATCTATGGAATTTGTAGATAAATAAATAAATAAAATAAATAAAAGGGTTGTAGGATAGAGGCACGCAATTATAGACCAATACTGTTGATGTCAATCTGCTGTAGAATTATGGAACATGTTTTATGCTCAAGAATTATGATGTTTTTTGGAGAATGAAAATCTCCTCTATAAAAAACAACATTGATTCCGCAAACAGAGATCCTGCGAGACTCAGTTCGCTTTGTTCCTCCGTGAGATCCACAGCGTTATAGACAACTGCACTCAGGTTGATGCCATGTTCCTTGACTTCAGGAAGGCATTTAAGTACAAAGTGTCAAATGCTCTTAAGTCTGTTCACAGATGATTGTGGTTGTCTATAACAAAGTAGGAATGCCAGAAGATAGTAACGATTTGCAGAATGACCTCCAGAGAACTGATGAATGGTGCAGGCTCTGGCAGTTGACCCTGAACATAAATAAGTGTAACATGTTGCGCATATATAGGAAACTATTGATGACAAACCCCTGGAAACGGTATCTATCAAATGTATGGGAGTAACTATCCAGAGTGACCTTAAGTGGAGTGACTGCATAAAACAAATAGTGGGAAAAGCAGATGCCAGACTCAGATTCATATGAAGAATCTTAAGGAAATGTAACTCATCCATGAGGGAAGTGGCTTATAAGGTGCTTGTTCGACCAGTTCTTGAGTATTGTTCATCTACTTAGGATCCCTACCAGGTACGACTGACAGAAGAATAGAGAAGATCCAATAAAGAGTGGCTGTTTCGTCATGAGATCATTTAGCTGGTGCAAGAGTGTTATGGAGATACTCAACAAACTCCTCTAGCAGATGTTACAAGAGAAGTGTTGTGAATCACAGAGAGATTTACTATTGAAATTTTGAGAGAGCACTTTCCAGGAAGAGTCAGGCAACATATTACTTCCCCCCCACCCTACTTGTGTCTCGCATAATGACCACAAGAAGAAAATTCGAGAAATTAGAGCTAATATGGAGGCTTACTAACAGTCTTTCTTCCCACACACTACTTGTGAGCAGAACAGGGTTGGAAGGCTCAGTTAATGGTACAAAAAGGTACCCTCCACCATTAGGTAGCTTGCAGAGTATGATGTAGAAGTACACAGATATTCAAAAATAGTATTATATCAATTACTTCTTCCTTTCTTCTGTTCCTGAAGATAGGTCCCCTACCCCTGTTCAAGATTTCCAAATTATTTTCTGGTATAAATTTGAGTATGTGCTCACCTCTGTTGTTGATGTTGCTGCTTCCCCACATGGGGTTGTGGGCATTGGCATTACAACCGGCCAGCAATTATTCAGTCTACTGTGAGCAGCTGTCTACTAGCCTCCTCATCTCCTGGGAAGTAATAGTCCTCAGAAGGAAGTAAGTTGAGGTCAATACAGTTCCCATGTGCTTCCTTCCTCATGTTGTTTCATCCTGATCGTCACTAAGTCCCCGGAAAAGAAATCAGCCAACGGCATGAATGAAATTTCATTCTTGATATGGACACATGTTCTAGAGTTCTTTAGGTTTCTAGAGAAAATCAACTTACCTCCAGTTCCTCCAACACCTGAAATGCCGTTTTTGTATTGATAGGGTTCCTGGATCAGGGCCACCTCCATCTCCTACCTCCCCTGGAGACGACTCAGGGTGGCAGTTGTCCCTTTACTGTGTTGCTGGTTTACCTGTAACACTTGCGGCTTCCAACTTGCCACCATGGCTGCTTCCAGTGTCTTTGATTATCCTAATGGCAACCTGCGAGAGTCATAAGCGCAATTTCAGGACCAGTTCTTGTATTGGCATCAGGGATTTTTCACTGAATACTGGTAAACATCCAGTCCTCTGTTGAGACCCTTCAGTTCTGCACTGTACTTTCTCATACAATCTTAGGTGGGGCATCTTTAAGAAGTTTCAGTATTCAAATTTATATCTTTGCAATCTTCAACAGCCCAGCCACTGTCTTGACCAACAGCGTCCCCTCCTACTGCAGAGTTACCTTGGACATCATCTCCTTAAACCAATTCACTGTTTATATCCCTTCACAGACAAAGATAAGAGTACCATTGTCGAACAGACACACCTGGATTTGGGTCCTGGACTTGCATCCTCCACAAACTTCTCAAAGAGATCCACCTGCCCCGAAATTATACTCATCAGTGGATATCTCTGTTGGATAACTGCCATCCTAAAAGCTGAGATGCAGTGCTATAGGTCTGTTTCCCTATTTCTTGCCTTCGCTTTTTCTGGATCCAGTTATCCTGAGAAAAGGGAACAGTAGACCCCTCTTATGTTTTCTTGGTTCCTGTCTTAAGAGATAGAAGGGGGTCTGATTACTGCATTAACTCTGAGACCGTTTGTTTTTGAGGTTTTCGGTCTAAGACTTTTTTATTTCTTCCATTTATGTTTAGGAAGCCATTCTTAGCTTTCTTTTTTATTTGTTTGTTGAGAAGTTTCCTCCTGTGAACCTGGGACCAGGATTTGATCTTGACCTATTCCAACTCCTCAGCAATTGTATCCTCTTCTTGGACTGGTCTGTTGCCCGATACAACTGCAGTAACAGCTTCCATGTGATCCAACCCAATGCTTTGGTGTTTGAGGCCTCATGAAGTCCCTCAGCTTTTGTTTTGTTTTCCTTGTTCTCCATTTTGGTCCCTGCAGTGTAGGACTAATTACTCAGGGAGCTTACCTGGTACCCTCAGGCATTTTTAATGACACCTCTTCCCATGTGCCACACACACCTTGCCGTGGAATTGGGGAAGACTATGGGAGCGGATATGGGAGAGATGGAGATTGTGGGACATTCTTTGTATGCTTCATCCACTGAGGCCTGGTGGCATGGGAGACTATGCCAGTAGCTGCATAGCCGTAAGCTTCATGCGAACATACAAGCCTCTCTGCCGGTATGGTTAGTTCTTGAACAAGGTGATGTCCTCAGGAGAGATGTCAAAGTTTAACTCCAGAAAAATGGTGGAATGATTCCTCAGAAAATGCACAGTCAAATTTCTTCTCCATCCTTCCCAAATCTGAGCTTGTGCACCGTCTCTGAAGACCTTACTGCCAATGGTATGTTAAACCATTACCTTCCTTCCTTCCTGGCACAGGATGAAATGTATGATATAAAATTTGCTTATTAAGTTCATTCTCATGATTTAAGGAAATGGAAATGTTTCACTTAGTTCATCAACAGTGCTAGAAGCTAATGGCGAACCAAAGGAACTACTATACCAATTATACTGTTGGCAAGACATGAGATTTTAGAGCTATTGTGGATTTATTCATAATATTCTGATCACAAATTATGTACTTGTCCTTAATTGAGCAAACATATCTAGTTGATTATCATACAGTGATCATCTTGTCTCTCTTGTTTTTTCTTCCAGGCTGGGAGTATGCTTTATTTCAATTACCAGATGGACGCGAAGGAAGCATACACTTGTGGCTTAGTCAGTCATTTATTCAAAACAAATGATCTGCCAAATGTACTACAGAAACTGGAAGAAGCCTCCACTCTGCCTGTCAAGGTGACGTATTCTGTTAACACTGACACTGGAAAGATCATTATGATTTTGAAGCCCCACAAAATTCAGTCATTTTAGTGATAAAAAGCTAGTTTACAAATAATGGCTAGATCGAAGCTTGACTTTAGTGCATGTGTAGTTGCTGAAGTGATATTGCACACTTGTTTGCAGTTAGTAATAATATTACAGAAACAAGTACAACAATGGGCTTTGTATTGTGGTAATATATTTAATATTTCATAAAAAAAGCAGTGACACATTTTACATTAGTTTAGAGGATACAAAATTACTGAATGTGTTACTTTATTTTACTTTGAAGTTTCCATTCACTTTAATACCAGTGTAGCAAACTCAACTTACTCTAATCCAAATTTCTTCTGTACTGGCAGTGAAAACAAGCACAGTAAACATCTTTCATTGAAGATGCTTGCTAAGTTGATATTTATGTACCTAATGAACATTTATATATAATACACCTGTTTATTTCATAGATAATGTCATGGAAAGGATATCCTTCTCTAGATCTCTTCTTAAGAACACCAACCTTTCAGCAAGAGAAAGGACATCCACACACAGCCTTATCCTTTTCATGATGCTGTTGTTATTCCAACCTGGACTTTCCAGTGTTTCATCTCATAAACAAACACCATGGACAGTCAGTTTGGATAATAAAATAATCCCACACTTATAATTTTTCATTAAATTGATAATATTAAATTATTTGTATAGATGAAATACGTTTCGTCACAATGGACAAGTGTGGAAACAGATGTGGCTGGTTTTTGGCACTGTTGTAGTCCTTCACAATAATGGAGAATGAGCTAATGAGTGATCTTAAAACTCAAAGCTGACTTGTAGTAGTATGGGCAGATTTTGAACAGATGAGAGCTGCAACTGAGGAAACCAGTATCAGGAACAGGGTATGTGACAGTAATGTGTGAAAACCTGGCAACTCATGCAAAAAGTTTAAGAGATGTTGAAAGTATACTGGCTGTGGTCTAAACATTTCCAGTTGCTTCAGCTCTCTGGAGAATGTAGAAAATAGCATGCAGACAAACAAAGGGATTCAAGAACAGTGCAAATTAAGTCTAAGCAGTTCCTACCAAGTTGTCATGGGCAGAGAATGTCAGAATTCATACTGAGCTCCCTGGATAGTGAATATGACGTAATTAAGAACCTTTAAGCAAAGTGTTGGACTCAGAAATATCACATTTGATTTAGGATATTTAAGGAAATATTTTTGTAAAGAAAATACATAGTGAATATTGGGCAGATTGTTAACACCATGGGCAGTAAACTCAACTACCCAATTGAGGATGACATCAGGCACATCACTGAGAATGCTCCTCTCACTAATCTGAAGCTTATACATTCTTTGAGCAATGTGACATGCCCTGGATAAAACACTGTGTTGAACTTATAAAGAAGGAGCTTCAGGAGTTACTCAGCAGGATGAGATGATCATATATGGGTGGCTACTTTCTATCACCACTCACTCTGCAACACTGCACACAAGGTCTATGTCTGAATGTTTCCAGTGTTAAGTTATTTGCATGACTGATTTCTAGAAGCACGTATATCCAGAATACTGCATGTCAAATCCCTGTGATTTTTAATGTTTTCACTATGGCCTGTTGTAGGATACAGGTTTCCAAAGAGACGGAGGTGCTGAATAGCTGTTGACATAATAGCAACAATTTATGATTTTTTTTAAAAAATGCTTCAACTTTTACAGCACAAAGGGTAAAAATTGTCAACAGTTATTGAGCCCCTTGGTCTTTTTGGAAGCCTGTACCCTGCAAAAGGCCTAGTGTTCCTGCAACATTTTTTATTGTATCTGTCTGCAGCTCAGTGCCTCCCCTATATGGTGAGTTGCAATGCAGTCTTTCTGTATTGTTGTTTATCAATACTATTGTTCTAATGCATTTATTTGCCATGTGACCATATTTTTGTAAGTAATTTTCAATAAATAGAAGTTTCTGTTTTACTTCTGTACATGAAAGAGTTAAGAAATTTATCAGAAACCTAAATATGATGCAGATGAATCCAACTGTATTAAACACTGTATCACCTTTCTTCGCCTTGAAATACCCCCCCCTCCCCCTTTTATAAATGCTCTTTTTTGCACTGTAAATGTATTTTGCCATTTTTGGAAAATAACTGTAGAATTTTATGGTACTTGCAGCAGTTGATTGTTAACTGTTCCTTAGACCTTGTTTCCCTTTTACATAGCGATTTCTATTTGTTGTACTAAAAACTTTATTTGTATATCTGTGCCACTGTTAAATTTTAACTTTGTTCATTTAGAAGAAAACTAGACAAAGTATTAAAAGTATACATTTAAAAACCAGTGAAATATTCAGCAGCATTGTCTGCTTCATAAATATCTTTCCACAAGTGTTCTCTACACTCTATAATAGAATGACTCATTATGCTTTTGTTACATATTATTTCACTTTTATGATGTCAACATGACTTCTCAGAGTGCTTAATTTACACTTCTCAGAATGCTTAATTTACAATACATGACAAATCAGGCTCAGATAAACCATTTACTATCTATTTTACATAAAATTCACTGCAGGTGTTTGTATCTAACTTGAAGAAGTTGTCAGTGGTTGTGGGACAGTGACAAATTATGGTCAGACAAGTAACTTAGCATTTTGTTTCACATGTTGCTATGTTGTTCAAAGCAAATGTTTTGGTCTAAATAGTAGTGTCAATTACTGTTGCAGAATGATATCTAACTCTCGTTGTAAATTTTACCATGGAAAATAATCTGAAGCTGCATAATGCCGCAAGCTGTGCTACATACAAAGTGGTGTAGTGGCATCACTGGTTGGCATGCTGCTGGTTACCAGTATTTCTCATTTCTAGAAGGTTCTCAAAATTTCTTATGTTTGTACATTCTGGAATATTTGATGTTTGTGTAACTGCACTCTCTGAACGAGGGATTCAGTTTCTGACTGGACGTTAGTCCTTCCAATGCTACAAGTTGTTCTTCACTGATGATCCTGCTTTCGTATTTGGACTCTAGTGTGGTTACAAACCGACATTGTTTGGTGAAGATGCTGTGTATTTCAAAACATTTATATCACCGTGGCTCCAATTACATAATGTACAGGAACCAGGAAACATGACGTGTTTGGCAAATGCATACTTTTATTTGGATGGCACAGCCGAGCACTGAATCGAGTACAACCAAGAAAAGTGCAACAGCTGTGATAAATTCCAGCCCAAACTGAAGAAAATATTTGGCAAAAATCAGTAGCACCCGCTTAACAGAAGAACAATTGAAGAAGGTGATCCAACATTATGGGAAACTGACGGTTCTACACATAGAATGTTTTAGTCCTACACCATATTGCAAATGCGAATAAGACAGAAGATAACAAAATGTCACCCTTGATGAAAGGATTTGCAGGATACATGTACCACGCTCTTGTGTGTCACAGCAAAGGTACTGAAGTGATGCCAGCACACTATGAAAATGCAGCAGAAAAGAGTTGAATGAAAGAGGTTTGACTGATTACCGAATGTGGTTCCTATGTCAGTTACGGAAGATCACTATGGCCTCACCTCTCTCATGTGTCAGGTAGTAAGAGAAGAGAGTCAGCAATTTATGGCAGCCATCAGTGTCATATCAAATACACAAGAGACAGCAGCCATGAATGTCAGCCCCACCTGGCAGGCAGTAAAGGAGGATCTCGAAAAAGAGGTGCATCCATGTTTAGCACCCATCTCTGCCACCAGTCGAATGTGCCAGGAACAAGGGACTCAGCCAAATCAGACTTATGTCACAGCCAACAAGCAACAGACCACCTCCTGACCGACTAAAGGTAAAACAAACTCCTCTACCAAGTGTAATGCCCTGCAAATAACAGACATTTGGAGGACAGCACGTTGGTATGTTTCCACTGGACCCGTACAGTACTGCAGGGAAAAGACAAGTTTTTGAAGAGCACTAAACCACCAGACCATCACAACAGTTCTATTTACATCAATCAATTGCGGATGATTATAGTCGACCTGTGGAGTGAACCCCATCACTGTACCATGGACAAAGTTGCTCCCCAACATGCTGTAGCCATTTCCTATTGCCATAAGAGGTACCCCCACAACCAAATTCTAAAAAACTAAGTGATGTGACCACCTGTGGAGGCGAGGCCATCACAGATAATGGCACACAGATGTGTCACAAAATCATGAGAAAAGATGTCTACCCATTGTTGCACACCATTGACACCCTCGAGGGCTTGAGAAGAGCAAATTGTTTCTTAGCCTTGGATCAAGGTTGATGTGGGTGACTGGCAAAAGACTGCTTTTGTAACTCCAGACAGACCCTATGAGTTTAAAGTTATGCCATTTGGACAATGTAACCCTCCAGTTACTTCTAAGCTATGTTGACAACCTGTTTGCTCACCTTGAATGGATGACGTGTTTTGCTATCTGGATGACATTGTTGGTGTTTTTTTAAGACATTTGAAGAATATCCACCCCCACCTGATAACTGTGTTGTGTTCAGATGGCAGGTCTACACCTGGAATGGAAAAAGTGCTTCCTGCTGCCCAAGAAACAAAAATTTTGGGGGCACTTAGTGAATGATGACAGAGTCCATTTCAAACCGGAGAAAATAAGACCAGTCACATATTTTTAGACTTATCAGCACATTCATGATGTGAGAAGTTTTCTTGGCACTTGTTTGTACTATCAATGATTCATAAAGGAACTCCATACCTCGGCACATCTGCTACGGGAGATGCTAAATTTTCTCCAAACAAGGTGCAAGAAATATCTGCCCTTGTTCTTCAGGAGGTGCTAACATCTTCTCCAGTTCTAGCATTGTATGATGAGAATGCTGAGACAGAAATTCACATTGATGCCAGCAATTATGGGATAGGTGTAGCTCTGGTACAAATCCAGGAATGTGCTGATAAAGCTGATAGCGTATGCTTCCTGAAAACTCTTCAAGCCCAAGAGGAACAACTCTACAACTGAAAAAGAGTGCCTTGCAGTTGTTTGGGCTATCAGCAGGTTCCTGGTGTATTTATTTGCAAACCATTACTCTTTGTCTTGGATTACCATTTTCTATGCTGAATGACTATCTTGAAGGATCCACAAGTCAAATGGCAAGAAGGGCACTGATGCTTGAGGAATACATCATCACAGTGGTATATAAAAAGGACACAAGGATGCTGACTGCCTTTCAAGGAATTCTATGGCAGGAGGACAGAAGCTTGGACCTAATCTAAGGCATTACTGCATTAAATGTTATTACTGCTGGACAGAGGGACATCTGTGGTCCCCTATCGTGAAGTATTTTGATGATACCGCAACCTGTGGCCACCAGAGATTCTAGACTTAATTAGACGCTGGCATCACTGGCGAGGTCCCTACTTACTCATCATTTGCCATGTCAGCCATTGTAAGGAATTCCAACAACAGAAGCATGTGTCACAGTTACCTCTGGGGGATCTGGTACCAATTCAGTTTGCAGTTCCGGAATGCAAGGTTCCTTGCAGATGACATATTTTACAGCATGAATCACCCCATGTGATGATCTCTGATAATGAAAAAAAATTCAGTCTAGACTAATATCATAGATAATTTTATGTTGCGACATCACCCACAGGATGACAACTGCCTGCCACCCACAGACATATCATCTTGTAGAATGCCTGAGTAAGACATTGGCAGATAAGCTTCCATTGTCTGTTGACATCTAACAAAGATTGGGATACAGTACTATCTGTCATGACATTCGCATACAACACAGCGAAACAAGGCAATACAGGCTTTACCCCATTCCTTCTGCCACCTGCATGTGAGGCCGAAACAACAATGGATATACTGATCCCATTTCAACAAGATGATACTCAGGATGACTATGTGAAACATCTCATCATCATGTCCAAAGTAACAAGATATCTGCCTCACATACGGGCCCTTGACACCCAAGAGAAAAACCAGCAGCACCATAACACAAGTACTGCCCAGTCAGATAGAGCCTGGGAGACTTGGAATGGATTTTTATGACTGTGCAGAAAGCAAGACCATCAGAGAAGTGACTAAAGTGCTACTTTAGGCCATATTATATCCTTCATTGCTCGTTGGATGTCACATACAAAGTTGACGATTATGACTGTTTATCATGAAGACAAAAGTGCAGAGACACTGGTCCATGAGTTCCGTATGAAGTCCTGAGGTGCAAATATCGACACTGGAGGCTCCTCATTCAAGGAAACTGAAGACTTGCATCAATAGGAGAGGTTTCCTTTCTAGCTTGTCAGAGTGAAGAGGATGTGACATCTTGAATGAGAACTTCTGAAACACTAGGTCACTGTTTCTCCAGGAGAGGGAGCAATGCTGCAAACTGTGTTGTGTGTAATGTGGCGTAGTGAATAATATTGCTCATTGGTGAGCTGCAGGTCTCCAGTTCAAACTGGACCACCAGCAATTGTTTGTCATTTAGTATTTATCATTTTTGGAAGGTTTTCAAAATTTGTTATGGTTGGTGTTGTCATAAAAGTACATTCTGTGCTAAGTATTGTACTTCATTGACAACCTCGCTTTCAGATTTGGACTTGATTCTGGTTACAAGGTGACAATATCAAGAAGTCTACGTGTCCGTGTACTACCAGTCAGGAAATCAATGTTGAAGTCACCAAAAATAAAAGAGTATCCAGTTAAGTCTGCAGAATTTATTTAACAATAACTACTAGCCTGTGTGTTTGGATAAATATTCAGTAATTTTTAGGAATGGGGTTTGACTCTCATTTTTATATACATACCTGGTACCCCTTTCCCCTCCTTCGGTTTACAATAATGTATTAGCTTTCCTACATCCAAATGTTGTGGTGATGTCCCATGTGATGTTCAGAGAAGTAAAGCGTATCTGCTAATATTTTATATGTCCTTTCATTTTCCTGCATTGTTATTAGAAGTTTATCAGGCAAATCTGCAGAATTGTCCAAGCTGCACTATATTGCTTTGCTAGTAGCTGTTATCCATGCAAACATGGATAACATGAATACAGCTTTGGTCAGATTAGATGCTGCTGACAATTACCCATTCAACTCACCTCGTGCACTACAACCTTAATGTGGTGAGGTGGTCTCTATGCTTCAGTGATCCACAGAGATGTACTGGCAAGAACTGCATCCGCTAGCCCCCACCCCACCATGCCAGACTGGTCAGCAGCTGAGAAACTAGACAAAGAGTGGTGTCCCAAGAGGATTCCTTTCTTGGGAGTATGTGGGTGGCAAGCACATAGAACCTCAGCTAAGTGTGACATTATTTCCACTTCCTTGTGTCAGATTATTTCTATTGTCTTTCCTATCAGCCTTTCTTGGCCAATTCTTGCCTTTTTGGCTCCATTACTATTAGGTTGCAGGACATGAGAGTGTCTTTAATTTTCATTCTCTAGAAGAAGAAGAAGAAGAATAAGAATAAGAAAAAGAAAGAGGAGGAGGAGAAATTAATATCTTGCCAGAAGTATTCAGACACAGACTGTACTGCATGTGGTGCCATTGTGTGTGTGGTGATGGATTTCACACCAAGTGTGAACTCCCTTCTCTCCTGAGTGACTCTACAAACTGTGGATTATATACACTACACATCAAACAGAAATGACATCATTATAATTTGTGGAGATTAATTTTTTTTACAGATAAAAACATAATTTGTAAATGCTGCAAAACACTTACAATATGAATCTTGTAAATCTACAAAAAAATAATACAGGACAACGTTGGCACACTATGAGCTAATGTTCAGGTGCTGCAAGGGAAAACTTACTGAGTCATAACGTCATAGCAAATATCATTGTCACGAAAAATATTGTGCAACATCATTTAAAAATATGATGAAATATCAAATTTCTGATGATACAGCAGAAAACAATGTGACGGTTGGTAATGTTTCAAAGAAATCAAATCATTAATGTAAATGCTGTTTTACCTGGGCAAGGTCTTAAGAAGCTGAGCTTATTATCCAAAGAAATTTGTGTTTCTGCAAGAGGTATGATATGGCCAACAGATGGAGAACAATTACCCTAAAAGCACAGAAATTTTACTTGCTGTTTTTATTTTGGGTTTATGTTGAAATAATGTTACAGATTTGTGGTAAACAAAACACCGAAATATAGACTTTTTCAATGTATCAATCATTACGTATACCAGAGAATAAATGGGAAATGAAATTAGGCCAACAATGAACCCATGTGTTAGAACTTTAAGTAAATTCACATACTAATATAAGCCCTGGAAATTAATTTACACCCTCTTGAAGCTTATAATAAGTAACTTGATAACTGCAAACAGTACTGATATACAATTTTCTGTACAGTACTCAAACAATCAAATTTTGCTCAAAATACAGGTGCAACTTTTACAGCAGACAATTTAAAACTAAATTTGGTAATACAGTCCACCTAGGTTTATGACAATAAACAGTTTTTTAAGTGGTAAGGATAACTGCAAGTTACATTTTACTTAAGAGATCATGTCAGATACTTTACATTAAGGTGATCTAATGATGGCTGACAGCTGAAACTAATCCCTTGTCAAACGTAAAAGACAAACATATTTGCACTCTAGACTGAAAATTTAATACCAAATTTCAACATATATGTAGCTGATGAATTATTCATACAGAGGTAAAGCAATGGAGCTTAAGCAATAAACAGTGTCATATGCATGATGACAGAGTCCATTTCAAACTGGAGAAAATAAGACCAGTCACATATTTTCAGACATATCAGCACATTCATGATGTGAGAAGGTTTCTTGGCACTTGTTTATACTATCAATGATTCATAAAGGACCTCCATACCTCGGCACATTGAGATGTTTATATTTTCCCACCTCCGCGTTGCAAATGTTTTGAGTTTTGAGTGAAATCCCCAGTCAATGTGCTGTTGTTTTCACATCAATTCTACCAACAGTGAGAGTTGTTTAGTTCTCGGGGTGTTGTAAAATTCCTGGATTTGTCTCGTCGCTGTGCATCCTACGAAAAGGATTGTGGAAGACTCCCAAATAAATTCCAAAGTACAGTGCAGTTTTAACACCAATATATTTCCAGGGCTCAGGTGTCCGACGAGCCTGGTGAACTGTACCAGTTACATCACATGTACCCAAAGTTGACATCAAACGACACAGTGTTCACAACAATCAAAAAACGAGTGCCCCAAGGCACCTGCGTGACCTCTATTCATACTTTTGTTAACAATTACCTACAATGAAAATTACAATTTTATGTAAAATCACAGTTAAAAGTTAAACCGAATATGAGATACACATTGTTAAATATTTACAATCACAGTGCTGAACAAGGTGAACCTATTTTCAACTTAGTTACGAGTTAATATAACATTTTCTGACTAATTATGTTACAGGTAACAATTACATTTCTAAATTTGTTTATAACAAATCAACTAGTGCCTGAATTTTAGTGCTATATATATCGGAGATTCAATTAACATGCTTTATTTATATGTTCTATTTAATTTGCTGTAGTAATTTTATAATGATAGGTTTACTGGTACATCCTGACCATGTGCTACATTTCTTTCGATTAGTTACAGTATTAATTTCACATTTATATTTTGTTTTTCACATAAGAACAATGTTAATCAGCAAAGCATCATTTTCGAATTATACGTATACTGAAGTAGTGGTTATTTTTGTATGTAATTTGGAAACAGGTCACTTAACAATTGGGCAGTTAGGACTGGTGTTTATCTTTAATGCCCTCCGAGGGGTTCTGATAGGTAGCAATGAGATACAGTAATATTTCAATACCCCCCAAAGAGTTTTGCCTAGCCTGATAGACGAAACTCTTCTCACAGAAATATTAGTTTGATTGATGTGATACAGTACTAGTTGGACAAAATAACACAAACTGCATATATTTTAAAAGGTACAAAATTGAATCATGAAACTTTACATACAGATAAATTATCCAAATAGCTACAAACAAGAATTGGAAATATGAGAGTACAAAGAAATTTCCAAACTTTTACAAAATCAATATTTACATCAAATTTTCTGAATGAATGTTTTTCCGAAACTACCACTTCAAGAGCGTCCTTGTTTTTGTCACTTCTAGAGCGTCCATTAATTTTCCCTGCTTCAAACACTCAAAACACAACCAAGCTAACAAATTACATTTTTGATTGAAGTGATTACGTTGCACTTTCAAAGTGTCCATACGACATGTTCTAGAATAATAGTATCATAGAAAAGACAGAAGAATAAAAATTATCCTAACAGTTTGCAATACCATAAAATATTTTACAAATCTTATCAAACATGAATATTCAAAATTATATTTGTATATTTATATTGTGACAGTATAGAAACTGTTCATTTATATCCAATCCGGGTTGTTGTCACAAGTATCTGAATATACTATGTATAGTCAATATTTCTTGGCTTTGTACATCAAATGCAATAACGTTTCGAAATGTTTACCAGACATCCAGAAAGTCAGATCAAATTAACACTGTGAAACAGCTTCAAGATTTTATAAATTCTGACAAAATAAGTATTACGTCAATAAAATTCCTGAAAGTGGCAAGATACACTTAAGCAAGTGAAAATGCAATTGTGCATTGAGATTTTATAAAAAAAAATCCAGAACCTTATCACGTGGCATCTTATATTTCATTTTGTCAAAGTCCTCAGTCTGTCTATTAAAGTTGTCACTTCCTACCTCTCAATACCAAACTAGTCTCCAGATTGTGTCTTGCGAGATGTGAGTAGTGTAAAATAATAGTTTTTCAATGTGATTTGTGTGCTGTGCATTGCCATAGTTGTTCAAAATAACTCTCAAGTTTAATTTCACATCAACATTTCCTTCAATCAAAATGTAAAGAGTTCTACTTCATGCGATTCAAATGGTTCATTAGTTCCGTTATGTGTGACTGCACAGTACCATCATCATCACAATCCTCTCAATTAAATGAATCATCAAAACCATTAATAAATGAGGGTTGAATACCACCAACCACCTCAGCAGCATTGCATATCATATAACCTAAACCCATCATCATCATCATCCAAATACCACTACAAAAATGCAAGCCAAAACAAAACCATCTTCCATCAATAAACCGTAAACATCAATTCATGTGACTCAGAAACAGGAATGAGTCTGCAACCTCAAATCCTTAATACAAATGCAAATCACAACATCACTTACCTTATTTCAAGACAATCCTCAACAATTTCAACATCTCTCTCATGTGTACATAACTGAGTGAAACATGTATATAGTATATCATGGTGATAATCCCTTCTTAACAGCATAAATCACTTCAACCCTTTCATAAATCATAACGTCTTTCAACATCTCATGTGGTCTTATATATAGTAACACATTAATTCAGTTGTCAATCGTATAACGGTATGAGGAGCAAAACATATTAATTCTTTCCATGTGAATAATATATATAAGATTAAAAAAAACAGTGGAAAGATGTATATAGTTCTTTTTAACTGCACAAATGTACCATAAAATCTTTAAGTATGTATTAATAAGTTTAGTGTATCTTAATACAATTCACCTTTCATTTCTGGATAAGCTGATATAAATACAGTATGGTCTGTTTTCTGTAAAGATGAATAACTGTTCCTTACTAGAAAATACATATTGGTTTTTCCTGGCAAATCACAGTCCTCACATATCAGTAATAGTCACAATCGGTAGGATGTAAATGTCAAATTATCAATACATCTGATGATGCAGATTACTCAATCAAAACAAAATGTATCTTATACTACAAATTAAATCACATGAAAATATCTTACATAACAAATATAAGCAAACATAGGTACAAAAAATTAACATATGTATTGTCAGAAGCTTGTGTGTCAGAAAGGTATCGTAGAATGTGGCACAGTGTTTTCGAGAAGAAAATGTCACATTAGCTAGGGCATCTTGCATAAGCCACACGCATAGTACTCAAAGATTGTGTACCCCCCTGAGGGATTGCAATTATTGCACATCAGGTTTCAACTGAGTGATATTTCTTAAACCAAATAGCTTTTTTGATTTGGGATAGATAAGTTGGTAGGCGTTTGGATGTGGTTTTTCATAAACTTCAAATGGACCAATGTAAATACCAAAAAATTTCTTGATCTCTCTATTGATTGCCTTGGATTTCTCATAACTTTTGGTTAAGACTAGATCACCTACATTGTACTGTTTGCTGATGTGATTTGATGAAAACCTGAGGTCAAATCCAGGCTAGAAAAATATTTTGTGTCATTGAATTTGTACAGGAGTTCTTCCATGGATTCAGGATGATCTGTTTCTCTTTCTATAAACTTATTCAGGTGAAGTGAATCCAACACCAGCCTAACACCACCATCTTTTTTTGAAATACAGACCATCGGGCTGTTATATGGACTGTGACTTCTCTCAATTATTCTCCATTTTTGCATTTTCTGGAGTTCCCTCTCCACTTCTTTCCTTTTACAGATGGGTACCCCATAAGACCAAGAAGCCACGGTGAGAACTATGTATGGAACAACGAAATGGATAAAGATTCAGAAAGGGGTCCGGCAAGGCTGCATACTCTCACCGTACTTATTCAATCTGTATGCAGAACATGTTATGAGGAATGCGAGGCTAGATGAAGGAGAAACAGGAATTAAAATAGCTGGAATAAATGTAAACAACCTCAGGTACGCGGATGATACGATCCTGTTGGCAGAAAGTGAAGAAGAATTGAGAACACTCTTACTGAAGGTGAAAGACAAAAGTGGAAAAGGCCGGTCTTATGCTGAATGTGAAGAAAACAAAAATTATGGCAACTACACCTACCAATTCGTGGGATATAGCAGGAGAAACCACGGTGGTAGTGACCACATTCAGTTATCTCGGTTCCCAGATCTCTGCTGATGGCGACTGCAGCCATGAAATCCGGAGACGCCTGTTGCTCGGTAGACGGGCGATGTCAAACCTTGACAAGGTTATAAGGTCCAGAGATATAACACTAGCAACAAAGATCTGTAGTGTGAGGGCTATGGTCTTTCCAGTTGTGATGTACGGATGTGAGACCTGGACCATTAGAAAGGCTGAACGACGAAGAATTGACTCCTTCGAATTGTGGTGTTGGAGGAAACTTCTTAGAGTTCTGTGGACTGCAAAGAGAACCAACAGATCAATATTGGAGCAAATAAAACCAGATTCTCCCTGGGAGGTCTAATGTTAAAACAAAAGCTGACCTACTTTGGACACACAATGCGAAGGCATGCCTTGCTGGAAAAAACATTAATGCTGGGAAGATTGAAGGAACTAGAAGAAGAGGACGTCAGAGGATGAGATGGATCGATGGCATCACAGAGGCAATGTGTTCCAACCTGGAAGGTCTACGGGAGAAAGTGCAAGACAGGAGAAAGTGTCGTGATTTGGTTCATGGGGTCACGAAGAGTCGGAACCGACTAAACGAATAGAGAGAGAGAGACCCCATAAGGCTTAATGAAAAAGGGTTCGTGTGGCTTTAACTTCAAATGACATTCATAATCTTTGACCCTACCAGGTTGATCACAAAAAATGTTACAGTTTACCCAGACAAAATGTTCTAATTCCTGCTTTTCAGACTCAGTCAAGTCATTTGCTTCTTTTACCTTTTTCTGATATGGTTAGGGAGTACCTGTCATCAACCAAATTCAGGTTATTGTGATCCCTATTTTCCTCTTCCTCCATTTAATGGCTACACTCTGGATAAATTATTTCCCTAATATGGTTACTACTGTTTGTACTTGAATTTAACTGGATCACTACTTTTCCTTGAATACCGGCCTTTGGTTCAGTGAACAGTAATTCTGAATTTTGCCAATCAAAACTAACTTTTGCTTTAACTATCCAGTCCATCCCTAAAATCATTTGCTCATTGAGGTCTGGAATAACTAAACAACCATGTTCAAAATTAATGTTGCCAACAGAAAATGTAATTAAAGCTTGTTTATTTATTAACTTACTAAACTTGCCAGTGGCACCTTTAATCCGTACACCTGTGATTGGAAATTCGATGTAACTTTCCGTGTCTTTTATCGCATTCAGAGTTACTTTCAGCTGCAACACCACTATCAATAACTTCAACATAAATAATGCCATCTAATTTCTCTTGTGTACATATATCATCAAATACATCATCCTTCACAACACTATTTTTATCAAAATAATCTGTGGGTGATGCCTCTGCATGCACATCTGCCTTAACTACTAAGTGTTCAACATCTGAAGTTACACTACTGAAATCGCTACCTGTTTCATTATCTAAGTCAGGTGTTATTTCCTCATTTTGGCTACCAATTTCTACTAATATAGATACCTCATTATCCTTACCTTCATTGGAAAACAAGCTAGTGATACCATACATATCATAAGTTCTGTCTACATCAGGTGTTAATGTGTCATCAATTAATGCTAAGTCATGTTCATTAAGTTTAAACTGTGGTCCTGCTTGAGTATGTGCATTATTCAATTCACTCAACATGTGATCCCAAAAATTTTGCTTACAACTAGTATCATCTAAGTAGTAGTCCCTATTTACATTACATTTATGATTGCTTTTACGTTTCTGTCTCTTTAACCTCCTATTTGCCTGGTTTGTGCCATAACTATTCACCACAAATTGACAGGCTCCCAACGAGGTGGTTACCTGTTTTCCTGGTTGGAATTTCTGTTGTGAAGCTGGTTACTGTTTCTCTGTTCTTGATGGTTTTCGTGTCTGTTGTAACTACTGTTTTGGTTACCAGGCCAGTTATTATTTCTGTGTCCATTATATTGCTGTGACCCCCCATTCCTATTGTGAGTGTTTCTGAGGTTTTGATTGTACTGTCTGTCATCATTCTGCCATGCACAGTCAATTTTGTCTATATGACGTAAAAATTCGTCAACACTGTCATCTGGTCCATATACAAGCCCCACTGAAAACGGTGTGGTAGGCGCCGTTTCAGTGCGTCAATCTGTATCAGTTCGTCCAAAGGTTTGCTCAAATGTGACAATATCTTTAATTGTTTTTCACAAAATTCTCGCATGCTAATTGCAAGACCTGTGTGATATTTGCTACCGTTAAGAAATTCAGATTTTATTCTTGCCTGTTTGTTTTCCGACCAAAACTTTGCCAAGAATTGACGTTCAAAATCGGCAAAAGACGTAGTATTTGTATCAATGTTTTGGTTCACCCATGTAAGGGCTTCACCATCCAAAAAATGTTTCGCAAATTTAAACTCTGGCATGTTAGCTTGGAAACTATCTTTGCACTGATGCACAAAGTCAACCGGACGCAATTTCGCATCACCTGGGTAACATTTTAAACTAACATTGTTACAATTATGCACAAACATCTGGTTTGAATCAAAATTGGGCATTATATTATTTTGCAATTTTGAAACTTCAGAGCTGACTGTTTGCAGTTCTATTGTTACACTTTCTACTTTCTCATCAATACGAGATATCTTATCAGAAACTACTTCAGAATTTAATTTCAATCTTTCCCCTACCAATTCTTTTTCTGAAACAATGAGTTCCTGCAACATTTTTAACTTGTCTTTTCGGTTCACTAATTCATTTAAAATGACTACTTCCATGTTTTTGACATGTTCGTTAACTAATTCAATGCTTTTGTTTGTTTCTTTAAATTCGGAGATTGTGAAAGCCTCCAAACAGTCAACTTTAGTTTCTACCCTTTCTATGTCACATGCAACAATTTGTACTTTGTTATTTGTTGCATTGATTTCTTCTCTCAATGATTTTAAATTTTGGTCCAGCTTTTCTGTGACCTCTTTAATGTTGCTACCTAATTGGTTATTTTGAGTTACCAATTGTTCTAGTTTATTATTCAACAATTGAGATATTTGACCAATTAAATTCGGTTGCTGATTTGCTCCCGAAAAACCATGACAAGGCGAACAACTACTGCTCGCGGAATTTGCTTCACTGTTTAAGTGCACATTTGGAGTAGAAGCATGAAATTGATGGCCTGACCGCGTGGTCATGCCTATTCGATTTAACTGCGTTTCGCTCATTTTGATCAAAGTGGCTAGACACTAGACAAAACACTTTCCTGCCTATCAGGTGAAATTGTCACACGCACACAATGAAACAAAAACAGAAACTTGTAGGACACAATTAAAAGGGGTACTTATCTGATTCATTTGCGATGTCATTCCAGAATATCACTTTTGTTCCTGGCGATGTCCATGGCACAGTCTGCAACGTACAAGATCATGGTTCCTGCCTCTTGTACATGGAATTCTTGTGAGTCATCCTCTGCACAGTCTTCCGCTTGATCCCAGCTCCTCCACCACATTGAGATGTTTATATTTTCCCACCTCCGCGTTGCAAATGTTTTGACTTTTGAGTGAAATCCCCAGTCAATGTGCTGTTGTTTTCACGTCAATTCTACCAACAGTGAGAGTTGTTTAGTTCTCGGGGTGTTGTAAAATTCCTGGATTCGTCTCGTCACTGTGCAGCCTATGAAAAGGATTGCGGAAGACTCCCAAATAAATTCCAAAGTACAGTGCAGTTTTAACACCAATATATTTCCAGGGCTCAGGTGTCCGACGAGCCTGGTGAACTGTACCAGTTACATCACATGTACCCAAAGTTGACATCAAACGACACAGTGTTCACAACAATCAACAAACGAGTGAGCCTACAATACATTTGCTCGCAACCCTAGCCAAAAACCGAGTGCCCCATGGTGCCTGCGTGACCTCTATTTATACTTTTGTTAACAATTACCTACAATGAAAATTACAATTTTATGTAAAATCACAATTAAAAGTTAAACCAAATAAGAGATACACATTGCTAAAAATTTACAATCACAGTGCTGAACAAGGTGAACCTATTTTCAACTTAGTTACGAGTTAATATAACATTTTCTGACTAATTATGTTACAGGTAACAATTACATTTCTACATTTGTTTATAACAAATCAACTAGTGCCTGAATTTTAGTGCTAACATATATCGGAGATTCAATTAACATGCTTTATTTATATGTTCTATTTAATTTGCTGTAGTAATTTTATAATGATAGGTTTACTGGTACATCCTGACCATGTGCTACATTTCTTTCGATTAGTTACAGTATTAATTTCACATTTATATTTTGTTTTTCACATAAGAACAATGTTAATCAGCAAAGCATCATTTTCGAATTATATTTATACTGAAATAGTGGTTATTTTTGTATGTAATTTGGAAACAGGTCACTTTACAATTGGGCAATTAGGACTGGTGTTTATCTTTAATGCTCTCCGAGGGGTTCTGATAGGTAGCAATGAGATACAGTAATATTTCAACATCTGCTATGGGAGATGCTAAATTTTCTCCAAACAAGGTGCAAGAAATATCTGCCCTTGTTCTTCAGGAGGTGCTAAAATCTTCTCCAGTTCTAGCATTGTATGATGAGAATGCTGAGACAGAAATTCACATTGATGCCAGCAATTATGGGATAGGTGCAGCTCTGGTACAAATCCAGGAATGTGCTGATAAAGCTGATAGCTTATGCTTCCTGAAAACTCTCCAAGCCCACGAGGAACAACTCTACAACTGAAAAAGAAAGCGTTGCAGTTGTTTGGGCTATCAGCAGGTTCCTACTGTATGTATTTGGCAAACCATTAATCTTTGTCTCGGATTACCATTCCCTTACAAAGAAATCATGAATAGAATAAATTCACTGATAAATAAAAATCTAACAAGGAGATGGTAATCTTGTTTGTCTTAAGTGTATTACCATACTGTATTAAGGTTCTGCTAATTGTGAGCAACACCCATCTATGAGCTGTCAGTTACTTTATTTTAGTATTGTCTCCTTATGCCCTCCCTTTATCAAAATCACCAGTTATCCTATGTCATGTGCACTATTTGTCTGTGCATCAAATAATCTATGTTTTGTTTGAATTTATATTTTCTGTTGTTATGTTTCTGAGGCAGAGATGAGAAAAATAATCTTGGCATTTGCCTAGATGGATGTGGAAAAGTGTCCACACACATGTAGTCAGCACCACATGAAAATTCATTAATCCAACAGAGATTTAAGCTGACTTCACTCCTCTCTCTTTCATGCAAGCTAGTACTTTGCACATTAAATTATACAGGCACATCATGAAGTTGATTATATTTTTAGAAAATTACAAAACTTTTTTTCTGCCTATTTTTGCTCTGTGTTCAGGCACATGTGCATTGTAGCTTTATCATACAGAGTATTTCCAAATAGAATTATTTCAAGCATACATCCTTCTGTCCCTGCTCCCCCTCCCCCTTTCCACGGTTAATAGTTTTGGAGATCCAGATCCATCCACAGTACTGCAGTAGAGAATTTACTGGGGGTGTAGTGAGTAACTCATTTCCACCTAAATCAACTCATAAATGAAGACAAGTCAAATTAACACATTCATGGTTGTGTTAACAAATTAATAGCTTCAGAATAGGAAGAGAGATGATGATGTTTGGTTTGTTGGGCGCTTAACTGCGTGGTTATCAGCGCCCGTACAATTACCCAATCTTTTGCTCAGTCCAATTTCGCCACTTTCCTGGATGATGATGAAATGATGAGGACAACACAAACACCCAGTCATCTCGAGGCAGGTGAAAATCCCTGACCCCGCCGGGAATCGAACCCGGGACCCCGTGCTCGGGAAGCGAGAACGCTACCGCGAGACCACGAGCGGCGGACCAGAATAGGAAGAAATCACTACTATTGCGCTGCAGGGTCAATAAGAACAAGTTATTTATGTTCTTAATGAAAGATTTCTAATAAAATCTAATGTATATACTTTAACACCAGTAATGTAACTTGATATCATCTTGAATATTTCTCTTCAGTTTCTAGAGCATAGCTAACCAGAAAGTTTAGCCACTTTTCCCATGCAGGTGATTAACAAAGTTGAAGATGAAAGCATCAAGCAATAAAGTTATTTTGCCTCTGTAAATTTGATAACGTCTTATAGCAAAATAACCTCAAACAATTCTTTATCAAGGAAGGTACAGTTCATTAATCAGAACATCTAATATTGCAACTTCCATTCTCAGACATCTTGTATGCAATTTGGCATAATGGTAAAAATCTTACAGTGCATTTATTCCATAATGAAGTTTGTTGTAAACATTAATCAGTCTAAAAACATCTACACTATTCAAAAATTTAATACAAAACAAAGATATTACTTATATTATTCATATTAAGGAAAAATGAGACCACTTACAAAGTGATCAAAAGGAAGTAGAAGATAACACAACCTCAATCAAACATGAAGTCCGGTACCAACTGCACTAAAATTATGACATGTATAGAGAAAAAACACATGAAAAGTAAGCTGTTCAACAGATTTTTTTTTTTCAACTGAGTTCACTGCTGTCAAGGTACCAACCGTATGTTGTTCCATGCTAATTAGCATCCTGCTAGGATGTTCCATCAACAATCAACACAATGCCATAAAAATATTGCAAAGTTACAGTGGCACAGTCCAAAACAAACCTAAGAGCTTTTTCAATTACAATGTGGTCTATAATTGAAAAGCTACCCATCTTTGGAATGAAATACATCACTGATTCTGCATATCAAGTATCCGACAGTTTGTCAGGAGGTTTGTGGAGGTACGTGGCATTAGATGTCTATGCACAGGTCATGTAATTCACATAAATAACAGTCCACTGACTTGTATACATTGATGGCACCCGATAACAACTCAGATGGGTTCCATAGGATGTACATCAGGTGAATTTGGTCTCCGAGACATCAAATTAACTACACTCCTGGAAATGGAAAAAAGAACACATTGACACCGGTGTGTCAGACCCACCATACTTGCTCCGGACACTGTGAGAGGGCTGTACAAGCAATGATCACACGCACGGCACAGCGGACACACCAGGAACCGCGGTGTTGGCCGTCGAATGGTGCTAGCTGCGCAGCATTTGTGCACCGCTGCCGTCAGTGTCAGCCAGTTTGCCGTGGCATACGGAGCTCCATCGCAGTCTGTAACACTGGTAGCATGCCGCGACAGCGTGGACGTGAACCTTATGTGCAGTTGACGGACTTTGAGCAAGGGCGTATAGTGGGCATGCGGGAGGCCGGGTGGACGTACCGCCGAATTGCTCAACACGTGGGGCGTGAGGTCTCCACAGTACATCGATGTTGTCGCCAGTGGTCGGCGGAAGGTGCACGTGCCCGTCGACCTGGGACCGGACCGCAGCGACGCACGGATGCACGCCAAGACCATAGGATCCTACACAGTGCCGTAGGGGACCGCACCGCCACTTCCCAGCAAATTAGGGACACTGTTGCTCCTGGGGTATCGGCGAGGACCATTCGCAACCGTCTCCATGAAGCTGGGCTACGGTCCCGCACACCGTTAGGCCGTCTTCCGCTCACGCCCCAACATCATGCAGCCCGCCTCCAGTGGTGTCGCGACAGGCATGAATGGAGGGACGAATGGAGACGTGTCGTCTTCAGCAATGAGAGTCGCTTCTGCCTTGGTGCCAGTGATGGTCGTATGCATGTTTGGCGCCGTGCAGGTGAGCGCCACAATCAGGACTGCATACGACCGAGGCACACAGGGCCAACACCCGGCATCATGATGTGGGGAGCGATCTCCTACTCTGGCCGTACACCACTGGTGATCGTCGAGGGGACACTGAATAGTGCACGGTACATCCAAACCGTCATCGAACCCATTGTTCTACCATTTCTAGACCGGCAAGGGAACTTGCTGTTCCAACAGGACAATGCACGTCCGCATGTATCCCGTGCCACCCAACATGCTCTAGAAGGTGTAAGTCAACTATCCTGGCCAGCAAGATCTCCGGATCTGTCCCCCATTGAGCATGTTTGGGACTGGATGAAGCGTCGTCTCACGCGGTCTGCACGTCCAGCACGAATGCTGGTCCAACTGAGGCGCCAGGTGGAAATGGCATGGCAAGCCGTTCCACAGGACTACATCCAGCATCTCTACGATCGCCTCCATGGGAGAATAGCAGCCTGCATTGCTGCGAAAGGTGGATATACACTGTACTAGTGCCGACATTGTGCATGCTCTGTTGCCTGTGTCTATGTGCCTGTGGTTCTGTCAGTGTGATCATGTGATGTATCTGACCCCAGGAATGTGTCAATAAAGTTTCCCCTTCCTGGGACAATGAATTCACGGTGTTCTTATTTCAATTTCCAGGAGTGTATAATGCTCCTCGAACGACTGTAGCACAGTTCTGGCTCTGAAACATGGACTGTTATACTGCTGAAAGGTGACATCAAGCATGAAGGGATGCAGATGATTTGCAGCTGTCAGCTTGTCTTAGATTACTACCGTAGGTCCCATGCAAGTGCAGGAGAATATCTCCCATAGCATAATGCTGCTTCCACCAGCCTGCACCCATGGTGTGCTGCACATTTTGAGCTGCCATTCACCTTGGTGACAGCATTTTTGAAGATGACCATTGACCTATTGTAGCAAAACTGTGATTCAGACAAAGAGCCAACATGTTTCCATTGATCAATGGTTGAATTCCGATGGTCCTGTGCCCACTGCAGTCATAACTGACAATGTCATTGGGTGAACATGTGAACACATAGGGATGGTCTGCTGCGGAGCTCCATGGGTTACAATGAACAACAAATGGTGTGCTCCAAAACACTTGTGCCTGCCACGAGCATTGTGCTTTTTCAGCAGAGATGCCACAGATCACCATCTATCCTATTTTAGAGAACAAACAAGCCTCTGAACTCCACGTTCTGTGAAGAGTCGTGGACATCCAACCATTCAGTACCTTGTGGTAGTTTCACTGTCCTACTTCTTTCCGTAGATGCTTATGACAGTAGCACATGAACATTCAACCTGCTTCACCAGTTTTGAGTTATTCATTCACACACTCTGTGTAATAATAATCTGTCGTTTGTCAAAGTCACTTGTCTCAATAGATTTCCCCATTTGCAGCCCATATCTTTGCTAGGGTGATACACTGTCTGTGTGTGCTCTGCTTACACACTTTTGTTACCACGTCATGTGCCCACAACGTCACAAGGTGGCATCCAACATCGCAGTGGGCAGTGGTCATAATGTTTTGGCTTATCAGTTTAAGTATTTTTGTGGAGAAACAAAAACATTCCCATTACAGTTGTCCTGTAGTTCTTCGTCTGCTAGCACAACTGTGATCACTGGCTATTGTAAAATCATTGTCATTAATGGAATAATATGGGGAGACATGGGGTCAGGGATAGAGGTGGAATGTGCCATGGGTGAGTTCACTCTGGCACAGTCAAGGAAAGTTGGTGAAGCAAATGATGGAGCTGAGGAGCAAGTTCAGTAAGAAACAAGGATATAGATAAAACAAAGCAAGAGAGTTAGTGTAGACTGATGAGAGAAAATGGGGATGGGTATATGGACGGAGGAGGGTATGAGATAGGGGCTCATGGAGACTGATGAATTTGGGGCCACGAAATGTTTGGCGCGGACAAGTCTCATGTGTGTAATGATCAACACTTGGCCACAATTTGTCAGTAGCTATTAATTCTGGTAGATATTGACTACTTGTCAAGCTCAGATAAAAGGCAGTGCAGATGTTACAACAGTGTTGGTATTTGACATTACTGCTTACACAGATGGCACTGGCATACCACAACCATTGTTCAAAAGCTCAACAACATTTTCAGTCTCATTTATGTGCCTGTTAACTACTCAACACCTCAACTATAGGGTGAGTGGTTACCTTCATGCCTTTCATTACTTTTATTTACTACTGCATACTATGATACATATGAAGTTTATTAATGAGAAAGCACTATATCATGCACGATATGTTATGAGCCTGGGAAATAATGAACCAGATGAATACAGTTTTTCTAGACTTTTTTAAAAGTTTTTCATTCCATACTATACTGCACGTTCTTTAAGAAAAAGGATATTTAACCAGGTTTGTAAATTAATTCAAACTTCTTGGCAGCTAGAATGCATCGTGTTATCTTACATATAAGTAATTTTGTATGTGCCTCTATGGATGTGTGATAGAGCCATTGCTATTCATGATACGACAGTATTGTTCACAGTTTCAGGCTATTGTAGAAGACATAAGCTGATATAAACAACGCTAAAACGTCCAGTCATGTCTTGACAGAATACCAGTCTGGAGCAGTAATTGACAATCAGCCCACAGTGTAGGTAAATGTTATGTTGTGCAACTCATGAAATGTAAAAATGTGTCAGCCTTTTATTACAGGAATAATGAGTTACAAGTGGCATCCGTTGTGTCATACAAATACCTGGCAGTACACGTGTGTGGGAATAATGAACTGCAATGATCACAAAGGTTCAGTTGACAAGCTCAGGAACTTAAATGTTCAAGTTCTTGCTGATGTTCTTATCAGTTGTTCAATACTTCTACAATATGGTGATGTGATATATCTTAATTCATCAGTCATATCTGACATCTGTATGTATGCCTGAATTTCATCTTCTCTGTGCTCTAGCTTTCCTTCATGCTGCAATAATAATCACAACTTACCCTGTGTCACAAGTCAAATGCAGTTGTGTAAAAGCAACCAGCAGTTGGTTCAATTCCCTTCTCATTCCTTGAAATAAATACAAAGAAAAATATAAATTATAATAGGTTCATACACTATGAAAACTTTGGAATCTCCTTTTCTGGACAATGTTTCATAGTCCACATTGTCATTTTCCTCCACAGACACACAATCATATGCCAAGAATTAGTTTTAATGTTTGTGTGGGTCTTGCTCATTTTATTATCTTTCCCACATTTGAAAATGTAAGGTATTCAACGAATACAATATTTATATTTTATTTTATATGCTGTGAACTAAGTTTGTAGGACTGTTTAATTCTTTTTTACAGTCGCTAATGGCAAATAAGAAACTGATGCGGAAATGGGATCAAGATGCTTTGCACAGAGCAAATGAACTTGAAAGTCAGCAGCTAGAGGAGCGAATAGCATCTGAAGATTGTGTTAATGCGATAATCAAATTTATGCAATCACGAAATAAGCTCTAAATAGTATTTTCTGTTAATCACATGGCCAGAGCTGTCTTGGTACTCAATTCTGTTACATCACTCTGACAATGCATCACATATAAATATTATACTCCAGCTACAACAATGATCATGCTGTTATCATAAAAATAGGACTAAATAAGTGCCTTGTTGCAGTCTTGCCTTACATCACTCTGATAATGTATCGTGGCTAGGGTATTCATTAAAGGAGCAGCTTGTGACCTTTTTTTTTTTTTTTTTTTTTTTTTTTTTTTTTTTTTTTTTTTTTTTTTTAAAAAATAAGAGCTATGCACACTTACATCACTCTGATATTACATAACACAACTTGGGTCACTGTGAAAGGGTCCGCTTGTTATAACCATTTCAAATGTGGTGTGTGTAGAAAGTTCAATTAATGTGCAATGTAACATCATTGTCTCCCTACCTTTTATTTTATTATTATTATTATTATTATTTTGATGAATTAGTATCTCATCATCTTATGATCATATCACTTCCTTTCATAGCATGCTGTTTACAGAATGTATTCATTAATTTGTCTTGCATTAGCAACAGGACTACCTGATCATTGCAAACAAAACACATGCCTGTACAAAAATAACACCTTTCTAATGAAAATTAGTCATCATGCTGAAAAAAACTTTGAATATTGTTGTAAAAATGGAAAAATTGTGCTGCAGCCTACACAGTATTCTCATTAATGATACAAATGTAATGGGTAGTCTTATAATCACATAGTATATAAAATGTTCCACGTCGAAAAAAATTGTGTCAAAACATTAGCAGACACAAAATTTTATCAAGCTGTATAACAGAATAGTAAAAACAGACTATAAATTTAGTTTACATTTACAGCTAGTATAGTGAGATAACGTTTAGTTAATTCTATGTATAACTATTTGCATACAAAAAGATTATAACAGACCATCACATTTTATTTTATATGTCGTAATATTTACATGTACATGATATATCTATGCAGTTGTTTGATTCTCACCTAATACTGTAAGATGATTTCCATATGATTTGTATTTTACACTACGTAAATAAATACATAATATCATGCCACCATTTTTTATTTTGTGTGTATTTACATGTATCTAATATAATCAACCAGTTACAGAAAATATTATCTTTTTTACAAAACTGTCTGTTTGAAATTATATACAATTTTACATCAACAAAAGTATATGCTTAACTGTGCAACATCACACTTCAGTCAGCCACTGTTGATGTTTTAAAAATGTATGTTATGCTGCCAGCAACATCCAGCAATCCCAGACCCTATATATATATATATATATAAAGAGAGAAAGAAAGAATTCATACATTAAACTTCAAGGTAGACCAAACCAAATAAAACTATGATTTAAGTGTCTAACTTATAACAACACAACCAAATGTACCCAGCACTTACCTTCAGGAGATGCAATTTCTATTCATGCCAATAGTAGTACAATACTGGAAAGTCATGGGTGGAATAGATCTAATGGAAGGAATGGAGGTACTGAGCAGTCAATAGGCACATAAGCAAGATCAAAAATTTATTAAGTTGCTGAACAATGATCCTTCAGAGCTATTCAATACAAAACACTCACAGACAAACATACGTACATAGTATTTGTCGGCTACATTGTCCAAGCACTGCAGTTTGACTAGTGAGAGGACAGGTGTCAGGTGGAGGGGGCAGGAGAGATGGAAGGAAGGAAGACTGATGGCTGGGAGGGAGAGAAAAAAATTGAATGGGATAGGAATGTGGCATAGTGCACTTGCCCTGGTGCAGACAAGAGGAGTTGTGTGTGATACATGATGAAATGGAGGAGTCTACTGGCAGAAGAAGGGGGAGACAGAACAAAGGAAAATTGAGAGTACAAAGCCAAAATTGTGAGTGCAGATTAATGAGATGAAATGGAATACAAGGGAAAAGAGTTGGAGGTGGGTGTGGGTGTGGGACAGGAACTAGTGAAGACTGAGCTCAGGATGGCTGTGGAATTGAAACATGTTGTAAGGAAAATTCCCATCTACATAATTCAGACTTTTTGCCACACTTTGGTGCGAGGCATTCATTCAGGTTAACAGCTGGTTAGTGGTCATGCCCACATAAAAGACTGCACACAGGTTACAGCAGAGTTAGTATATGAATGGCAGTTTTCACAGGTGGTTCTGTCTCTCATAAGGCATGACATGCCTGTGACAGAACTGGAATAGGATGTACTGGATGTGTGTGTTATATAGATCCTGCATCTGAATCTTCCACAGTGTTTGACACATGTGGCAGTAAATTGGGAGTATGTGTAGCACAATGGTTGACCAGGATGTTTAGCAGGTTGCTCGTGTGGCACGAAACCATTTTGGGAGAGACAGGATGAATATTCCTCACTTTCAGACTTGATGATAGATTATCGAAGCCCTAGATAAAGGCTTATTTAAGTTGGTTGGGGAGGAAGAGTGTCAGTCCTTTGAGGTGGTTCATGGGGGTGTTTGTAATATTTGGGCCATGTGTGGATATGGCATGGAAGATCTGTTTGTGGACTAGGTTTCAAGGGTAGTGTCTGTCTGTAAAAACCTTGCATAAGACCTTCAACATACTGGGCAATGGAATGTTCATCACTGTATATATGTCATCCACATGTGGACAGACTGTACAGGAATAGAAGTTCTGCTGATGGTTGGTGGGTTTTTGTGGACAGAGGTTTTGATGGAGCTATCTGAGTGGTGGAGATCAGCATTTAGATAGGTGATGTGACGTGCTGTGCTGAATGTGACCAGGTGAAGCGGATAGAAGGGTGTGATGCTGCAAAGTGAGAACAGAGAATTAAGACATCATTGTGCCTGAACCAGACAAGATGTTTCTAATATCAGATGGATGGGAAGTTTTGCTCTAGATAGGCCATACAGAGGTAGGCCTCTGAGGGTGTCATGTGAAGGCTCATGGCTGTGCCATTGATTTGTTTGAATAACCTCCCCATGAAGGAGATTTGGTTATTGGTAAGGACGTACTCTACACACAATATAACTTGTCACTTTTCTGGGTGTCAAGGAATCGGTGGAGGTCAGATGACTTCGGAGAGTTATGCGATGTTTCCTCTCATTGCCAATCTTAGCTACTAGACAATACAAGACACTGTATCATTGTAGTAGGCACTGTGAAAGAGATGTTCAGTACAAGAAAGAGGCAGGGCATGTGCATGGAAAAGGGAATAGTTTTAAATGGTTAGGACTAACAGATAAGTTGGACAGATTACATATTACAAGAAATACTGTGTTTTCTTAAGGAAGGCAATAAAAAATTATATCTGTTTAGGCAACAGTTAAAAGAAAAACCAGGAAATCACATAAGGGCTGTGAATTCTGTGTTATTATAGAAAACACCCAAAAATATATGATAGCAGTCAGATCGCCGATGTATTTAATAATCACTTCTATGAAGTAGCTCAGAAGATGGGCGTGGACATTTCAAAGGATGAAACAATAGAGTATATGTAATAAGCTATGCCACATGCACACAAGCAAACCACAATTACTACATGCTCTGCCAAAGAAATTAAGAATTTAATGAACTCTCTCAAAACCAAACATTCTCACACAGCTGGTAATATCTCACATAAAATACTAAAATCCTGTCCTTGACATATATTGAAGGCACTGAGTGAAATACACAGTAAATCACTCAAAGGGGACATTTCCAGATGGACTGAAAGATGCTACTGACAGAACACTTTACAAGAAAGCTAATAAGTGAGAGATTAATAATAACTGACAAGGCTCACTGCTTACTTCCTTCTCAACGGCACTGGAAAAGAATGTGTATGCAAGAACTGTAACACACCTCTCTTGAAATTAGATACTTAAGCAGTCTCAGTTTGTATTTTAAAAGTGTGCCACCACAGAACATGCTATTTTTGTATTCACAAATAAAATAATATAAAATTTAAGTCACAAAATATTTCCCAGTGGTGTTTTTTGTGACTTGCCAAAAGCATTTCATTGTACTTCACAGCATTCTCACAGAGAACCTCAAATACTGTTGTTTCACAGATCTTGCTTGTAACTGGCTTTCATCATATCTAAATTACAGGACACAATGTGCTGTATTAAGAAACATAGTGAAACAGCGTCTTCAAAATGGAGAGATAATCACTACTGGTGTACCACGTGACTAATATTCAGTATCCTCTTGTTCTTGCCATATATACATGATCTACATCATATGTCCAACAAGCAGAAATAATTCTCTTTGTTGATATTGGAGAGATTTCAACACTTGAAAATGTAAATAATATTTTTTTGAAAATTAATAACTGCTTCTTTGTGGAGGGACTATTACTGAATTTACACTCCTGGAAATGGAAAAAAGAACACATTGACACTGGTGTGTCAGACCCACCATACTTGCTCCGGACACTGCGAGAGGGCTGTACAAGCAATGATCATACGCACGGCACAGCGGACACACCAGGAACCATGGTGTTGACCGTCGAATGGCGCTAGCTGCGCAGCATTTGTGCACCGCCGCCGTCACTGTCAGCCAGTTTGCCGTGGCATACGGAGCTCCATCGCAGTCTTTAACACTGGTAGCATGCCGCGACAGCGTGGACGTGAACTGTATGTGCAGTTGACAGACTTTGAGCGAGGGCGTACAGTGGGTGTGCGGGAGGCCGGGTGGACGTACTGCCGAATTGCTCAACACGTGGGGCGTGAGGTCTCCACAGTACATCGATGTTGTCGCCAGTGGTCGGCGGAAGGTGCACGAGCCCGTCGACCTGGGACCGGACCGCAGCGACGCACGGATGCACGCCAAGACCATAGGATCCTACGCAGTGCCGTAGGGGACCGCACCGCCACTTCCCAGCAAATTAGGGACACTGTTGCACCTGGGGTATTGGCGAGGACCATTCGCAACCGTCTCCATGAAGCTGGGCTACGGTCCCGCACACCGTTAGGCCGTCTTCCGCTCACGCCCCAACATCGTGCAGCCCGCCTCCAGTGGTGTCGCGACAGGTGTGAATGGAGGGATGAATGGAGACGTGTCGTCTTCAGCGATGAGAGTCGCTTCTGCCTTGGTGCCAATGATGGTCGTATGCGTGTTTGGCGCCGTGCAGGTGAGCGCCACAATCAGGACTGCATACGACCGAGGCACACATGGCCAACACCTGGCATCATGGTGTGGGGAGCGATCTCCTACACTGGCCGTACACCACTGGTGATCGTCGAGGGGACACTGAATAGTGCACGGTACATCCAAACCGTCATCGAACCCATTGTTCTACCATTCCTAGACCGGCAAGGGAACTTGCTGTTCCAACAGGACAATGCACGTCCGCATGTATCCCGTGCCACCCAACGTGCTCTAGAAGGTGTAAGTCAACTACCCTGGCCAGCAAGATCTCCGGATCTGTCCCCCATTGAGCATGTTTGGGACTGGATGAAGCGTCGTCTCACGCGGTCTGCACGTCCAGCACGAATGCTGGTCCAACTGAGGCACCAGGTGGAAATGGCATGGCAAGCCGTTCCACAGGACTACATCCAGCATCTCTACGATCGTCTCCATGGGAGAATAGCAGCCTGCATTGCTGTGAAAGGTGGATATACACTGTACTAGTGCCAACATTGTGCATGCTCTGTTGCCTGTGTCTATGAGCCTGTGTTTCTGTCAGTGTGATCATGTGATGTATCTGACCCCAGGAATGTGTCAATAAAGTTTCCCCTTCCTGGGACAATGAATTCACGGTGTTCTTATTTCAATTCCCAGGAGTGTAGATTAAACATTCCACTTGTGATACAGTACTGCACAAGCCTTGATCATACAATTAGAAATAATGCATGATAGGTAATCAATAAACGAAACAGAATATTCTGACGCCTTAGATGTTTATACTAATAGGAGTATGAACTGGAAGTCACATGTTATGGATCTTCTCAATTTTTCTAAATTTACTTTTTATTCTATGGATAATATCAGATTTTGGAGACAAAATTGTCAAAAAAGTTGAATTTTCCTACTTTCATTTAACTGGTTTGATGCAGCTTAACACACTAGTCTATCCAGTGCAAGCCTCATCGTCTGTGAATAACTACTGCAACCTAAATCCATTCCACTTGTACACAGCTATTTAAAATATTGGGCACTCTAACAACATCTTCTCAATGCACTTTGTCCCATTTGAATTTGTCAATGGGCAATCACAGCTTGAAACCAACAGTAACACTCATAAATATAATACAAAAGGAGACGCATTTTACACTATCCATCACTCAGCTTTAGTGTAGCACAGAAAGGAGTGAATATTCAGCCATTACAATCTTTGACCACATACCTAGTAATGTAAAGATTTTAACAGATAATATAATTTACTTCATAAACAAACTGAAATCATATCTGGTTGACAGCTCCTGCTTCACAGAAGAATTTCTGCATGTGTAATGCTATGGTGTGAGGGAGCCACATTTAACAAAGGAAGATAGATACTCCATGAAATGAAAGGGAAGTTGTTAATCAGCAGTTAAGTTGTTATATTTTCCACTGAAAAAGTGGATTACAATTGTTAAATTGCTTCATTTTGCATCATAGTAATTTGTTGCAATTATTGTCCACAAATATGCAACTAACTAACTTTCTACCCCCTTATAAATTGATACACCAAGATTTTTGTACAAGCTTGAAGATTTGATTTGTGAACCATTGATAATGTAGCCATATGATCCTGGAAAGTATGGAGGATGAGGTAGCACAGTGATTTAGTTTTTTGTGTAATAGTCACACACCAACAGTGTTGAATGTGCGGGCGCATTATCACGGTGCAAGAGCCATCAATCATCTCACCACATTTCAGGCTGTTTTCCTTATCACATTTTCTTGCAGGCATTGCCACACATCCCGACAGTACCATCAATTAACAGTTCATCCTTGTGGCATGAACTGATGATGAACTAATCCTTCAGAGTCAAACAAAACTATCAGCATGACTTTGACATTTGACCTGACCTGGCGAGGATTTTTTTGGTCTTGGAGACCTTTTCCAGAACCACTGTGAAGCCTGAACCTTGATCTCAACATTGCAACCATAAACCCATGTCTCATCACCAGTTATGATTCTCTTAAGAAGCATCTCATTCTCATTTGCGTGATGCAAAAGCTCTTCACAGATTGTGAGGCAAAGGTCTTTCTGGTCTTGACTCATGAGCCGTAGGCCAACTGAAATGTTAATTCTTCTGCAATCTCTCAGACAGCCAGTCTTTGACTGGCACACACAATTTCATCAACATTCCTGACATGAGTGTCGTTGGTAGACGTCATAGGGTGTCCCGAACGAGTACCACCTCGAACTTCTTTCCAGCCATTTTTAAACCATGTGAACCATTCATAACACTATGTATGGCTTAACACTGTAGGCTTCCTGTATCATTTGGTATGTCTCTATAGAGGTTTTCTTGTGTTTAACGCAAAATTTAATGCAAACACACTGCTCCTCTAGCACTGACATCTTGAAATTCAAGCTGTGTGACATAACATTCTTCTCAATACAACACTTAACAATAACCAATGGACATACAACAATGAACCTTCTGGCAGTTGCATATTAAACACAGGTGTTCGCAGGAATGCCAACCAATTTTCTCTCCAACACACCACTGGCACAAAATTACAGATGTTTCAGAATTGTTTGAACATACTTTATATACTGGGGAGTACCTTGTATCTCTCTCTCAGTAAAGGAACATTTGAAATTGGAGTTAGGCACTTTTAGTTTGCTACTCTCCATTTCTATTCCTGTGCCAACTATGAGTGTCTGAACATTAACTTTGGTGCCACTGACAGCCTTTATATGTAAACAGAATTTCTTGGGTTTTCAAAAATGTAAACTCCAGGTTGGAATATCAACAATGTAAGGAAAAGATAGATTGCTACGTACTGTGAAGATAACATATTAAGTTGTGGGCAGGCACAATTAATAAGCACTTATACAATGGCTTTCAGCCGCAGCCTGCATAAAAAAAAGAAAAACATATACATTCATTCACACAAGCGAGCACATCTCACACACACGTGACCACCATCTCCAGCAGCTTGGACCAGAATGCAACTGTCACATGGAATGGAAGCAGCAATTTGGAGGGAGCGGGGAAGGGGAAGGAATATCAGCATATGGGCATGGGGGGGGGGGGGGGCAGGGGCAGGGGAGAAGAGCATTGTCTGGTGGAGTGTACATGGACTAGACTGCCAATGGGCACAGTATTGGGAGGCTGGGATGGGAGAGCAGAATGAAGTGAAAAAGGAGAGGAGTGGAGTAAGATGGACAGATACATTGGCAAGGGTGACACACAAAGAGGATCGGAGACGAGAATAGGGAGGAGATGATACAACAGAGGGGTTGCAAACTATTGGGTGGGTGTGGGGATAGTATGTTATCGTAGGTTGAGCCTGGGCTAAGTGTGGGATTGGAGTATGTGTAGTAATGATAGCTCCCATCTGTGGAGTTCAGAAAAGCTGGTGGTGAAGGGGAGGACCCAGATGGCTTGGGCAGTGAAACAGCCACTGAAATCAACCATGTTATATCCAGCTGTATGTCATGCCACAGGTTGGTCACTTCACTCTTGGTCACAGTTTGGCAGTGGCCGCTGGTATACAGCTGGTTACTAGTAACACCCATATAAAAAGCTGTGCAATGACTGCTTTATGCAATGATTGCAGCAGAATTGGAATATGACATGGCTGATTTCACAGGTGGCCCAGTCTCTGATGGGGTAGCATCAGCCTGAGACAGTAATGGAATAGGAATTGCTGGATGAGTTGTTTAGGGCAGGTCTTGCACCTGTGTCTTGCACAGGAATATGATCCTAATGGCAAGGGGTTGGGATTGGGAGTGGCATAGGTATAGACTAGGATGTTGTGGAAGTTGGGTGGGCAACAGAACACCACTTTAGATGAGGTAGGAAAGATTTTGGGTAGGATATCGCCTTGTTTCAGGGAATGATTGTAGGCAATCAAAGCCCCAGAAAAGGATGTGGTTCAGTTGTTCCAATCTGGGGTGGTATTAGGTGATGAAGGGGGCACTCCTTTGTGGGTGTTCCTTGGGGGTGGTGGGAGCATTGGGGATGTGATGGGAAATTGTATGAGAGCTCTGTTTGTGGACTAGGTGTGTGGGATAGCGCCTGACTGTGAAGGCCTTCATGAGACCCTCAGCATAGTGATTAAGTGAGTTCTCGTCACTGCAGATATATTGTCCCCAGGTGGCCAGGCTGTGTAGGAGGGATTTTTTGGTGTGGAATGCAGGTATTATTGGTGGCTGTTGGGTTTAATGTGGACAGGGGTGTGGAAGGACCCATTCAGAGAGGAGGTGGTCAATGTCCAGGAAGATAGCATGTTGGGTCAACGAGGACATTTTTAAGCATCTTACAATACTGATGTAATGGGCAACAGTAGCTTGATTGTGACTACTTCTAACATTTTGATATAATTCCTGCTTTGTTCTACAAGATATCCTTATTCTACTAGTCAGCCACCCGGGCTGCCTATTACTGCTAGTACCCCATTTAGAATGTTCTAATGGAAATCAACTCTCAAAGAGTATGAGAAATGTGTTGAGGAAAGCATTATATTTGTCACCTATGTTATTGGCACTATAAACATTCTGCCACACTTGTTCCTTGACAAGGTTTAGAAAACTCTCTATTGCTGATGGATTAACTTTCCTACATAGTTTGTGATTAAATGTGACATTTGTTTCAGTACTAAAGCCTTTTAGTGTTAAAATTTGTGCACCATGGTCTAAAGACCATTCACCCTTTTACTAACAGAATGCCTATCCAGTAATGAACAATGAATAAAAATATTGTCTATGGCTGCGTTACTATTCCCCTGCACCCTCATTGGAAAAAACACAATCTGCATCAGATCATATGAATTTATGAGATCTAGCAACATCCTTTGTCTTGCGCCATCATATACAAAATTTATATTGAAGTCACCACATAAAACTAATTTCTGGTACTTCCTACAAAGTGAATCAAGAACCCTCTCTAGCTTGAGCAGAAATGCTCTGAAGTCAGAGTTAGGGGACCTATAAAAAACAACAATTAGAAATTTAGTTTCACTAAATTTAACTGCCCCTGCACAACATCTGTCATAATTCCTTGATTACTAATACAGATCCTATGGAAGCCCAGCTGAATGTCCCCCATAACAATGCCCCCATCACTCTGCACCCATGGGGTGGTACATGTTTCTAGCAGCTATTTCCCTGGACGATAGCATATCTGGAAATGACCAAACTTGTAAGAGAACCATGATTCATCCAACCAGGTGACACATTTCCATTGATCCATGGTTCAATCTCAGTGATTCCACACCCACTGCAATCATTACTGACAATGTCTTTAGATGAAAGTAGCAACACATAGAAGTCATCTGCTGCAAAGACCCTAGTTCAAAAATGCGTGCCAAATGGTGTGCTCAAAAACACTTGTGCCTGTGGCGACAATGTACTCTGTTATCAGATCTGCCACAGATTGCTGCCCATCCTACTTTACATAATGCACCAGCCTCCAGCATCTGTGTTCCATGGTGACGTTCCATGTGACATCACCTATTCACTGTTTTGTCAGCTTTGAACCACTTTCTATAGATGCTCATGATAGTAGCAGATGAGCAGTCAACCAGCTTCACTTTTTCAGAGATGCTCATTCCTAAACACTAGACCATACTAATCTGCCCTTTGTTAAAGTCACTGATGTCCATAAATCTCCCCGTTTGTGGCCTGCAATGTTGCTAGAATGATCCCCCATTCAGCGCTTTTCTTCTTATCTACTTTCCCTACTGCGGCACACACCTGCAGTGCCATCAGGCAGCATTCAGTCTCATGGTGAGCAGTGGTCATTATGTTTTGGCTTATCGATGTATCTATCCAGTGCACGATCAGTTGTTCAAGACCTCATGCATTGCCCTCTTGACAACCAAGTATGTTTGATTCAGTGTCTCTCTATCTGTAGCTCCATGTCTTCTTTTACACCTATTATGCACTAGTCACTTCTTCTTTAGAAGTTTCTTTACAGTGACTGTAAACCAGGGACAGTCCATCCCATTGTGAACTGTTCTACTTGTAAATATCTATCCAGTGCATGATCAGCCATTCTTTTGAATTTGAGCCACAGTTCTTCTACATGCTCCTGCTCACAGGTAAATGTTTCAAGTTCTTCTTTGATGGCTGTCTCTTTATCTAGTTTACTGAATGTATAAATCTTCATACTTGATTTAGCTAATCTTTGTACTTTATCAATCATTGTTGCTACAGCTGCTTCAATGTCACTGATACCTTTCAATGAGGACATCCTCACAGAGGTAATGCCTGTGTTTTGCCAACAGATCCAATGTATTTGCATAATAAGTGGGCTTGTGAATTATGTGCTATGTGTAGTTTTCAGAGGATGAATTTAGTAATGTTTTGCTTGATATTTTGTCACACCCACCACTTAGAAAACTGTAATTCACCCAGTCCTCCAACAATGACAGTATGGCTGACAAACATATGAATACATCCTAATGCACTTAGTTTTGTCCTGAAGTTCTCAGTTAAATCCAGGGTCAATCCTGGTGGTCAATCTTTAAAACAAAAAAAACAAAAACAAAAATGCCCAGCCTGGATGCTGAGTATTGCAAAAACAATATCAGATTCAGTTTCAGTTTCTGCCTTGGTAGATTTGAGTATATTGTCTACTGTGACAAATACACCATCTCCATTTCCCAACAGTCTATCCATTTGATACACACTTAGATTTATCCCAAAAACCTCACTGTTGTCAAATCTGAGTTCTAGCCAGCTTTCTACATTTTATGTTATAGGAGTTCCACTGTTTCTAGTAAGGCTTCAAACTCTGAGGCTTTTCATGAAAGCTTTCTGCCTTGGTAGATTTGAGTATATTGTCTACTGTGACAAATACACCATCTCCATTTCCCAACAGTCTATCCATTTGATACACACTTAGATTTATCCCAAAAACCTCACTGTTGTCAAATCTGAGTTCTAGCCAGCTTTCTACATTTTATGTTATAGGAGTTCCACTGTTTCTAGTAAGGCTTCAAACTCTGAGGCTTTTCATGAAAGCTTCAGCAGCTGATAAGTATGACTTTAATCATTTTATCTGTGGAGGCTGTTCTTTGAGTCTTACAATAACACTTCAAGATTTCCTACAGCTATCTGGGTTGAATTGATAGTCACCTAGTGTAAAACTCCCTGGCGTGCATTCTACACAGTCAGCCACTTGGGTAGCAGTCTCTCATATGCATTGCACCCAACATTTCTCAATCCTAGTCATGGAAGTCACAGCCTAGTTTGTTACAAAATCTACTTGTCTTGCATCAGAGAGCCCCAGTCAGTTCTGGGAACAATACAGAAAATTGTGAGCTTCGTTGAAACAGCGTGAGCATGAGTAGTCTTCTTAAACCCCTCTGGCATTCATACGAATGACTGACGTGTGACCTCTGATACAAGACAAAAGCCATTGTTCATTTCTATGAGTGCTACAAACAGTAGTTTGTTGCACTTTCTTCGTTCAATGACTGCCAGAACAGTCTCTGCAATGTGTTTAAAGAGACCTGCAAGAAAACATGGAGTGCAAAAACTGATCATTTCTATTTCTTGCCGCCATTTCCCTTAGGGGTGCCATTATTTGCTGTATGTTTGAACTACCAACAATTAACATACACCTATTCTTTTGCACTTGCTTTCTGCTAACACACATCATTGCAGGTGAAGTGCTTTGGCATTTGTATTAAATAGATGCTATTATCACTTATTGATAGCTTAATATTTGCTTGACTACTTTTTTTTCCCCAAATAGTCCTGCTTACAGTACATTACTACTTGACATACAGATTTACAAAGAACACTCTTAGTTACCATGTAACTAAGAAGAATTTTCAATCCTTAAGTCTAGATACTCAGATAATGTGTAGGAAGAATAACAATCAATCTTTCCTTCTCATCCCATCCAGTAAGGTTCCCCTGACCTGGGGTGACTTTTCCAAACTCTTTTTTTAAACCTCACCAGTCATTTTTCTTCACTCCATTTACTTCCCCTTCAATCCTTCAGTCAGAAGGAGGAGCCACTGGCTCTGAATGATATCTTTTATATGTGTGTTCTCCTGCCACTGCTTGGTGAGTAGATTTTTTTTTATGTAGCCACTTACACTATATTTTAAAAATTGATTATTTTCATTGATTAATTATCTAGTAGGGTTTTTCAATTCTTGTTTTACGTTAAATGGAGACTTTTGAATGATTTTCCACTGAAACAGACAAATCTACTCTGAACCCTAAACAAGAAGGCAAACTCTACAGGCAAATTATTTTTGTATCCTGTATTTTGATTAGTCGCAGCTCAGGTAAAACTGATTTTTACTGTTAGTGCAAAACATTATTAAGGAGTAAACATACTAGGAAGTGGGTGTAAGAATTACAAGACCTTCAGAAATTGTGCAGTTGTCCATTTTACACAGTATTCTTACTGTTCACTACTACTTCAGGTGCATCAACCCAGAAGACAATTCCATAAGCTAACAGGGAGAGAAAATACACGAAATAAGATCAAAAAACTTGTCCCTGTGTCAACACAATATTAGATATGTGTGAGAGCAAAATTCGTTGAATTAAACTCCTTGATTTGTTTACCTATGTACTGATTCTATGGAATTTTACACTCACAGATTTCTACTTTTGATGGTGGAAGATCTTTCCTGATTCTTTGAATCCACATAATATGAATGTGAATGAAATTAATATTTAAAACTGTTTGCTGTGAACCAGCTATCATCTGAGATGCATTGGGCCATGCTGAGCTTGGATCTTTGATTAGCATACAAACCATCCTTTGAAGTCATTGGAAAAACATTTTGATAGGTTAAGATTAAGAGTGAGCTGTGTACCAGTCCTCTTAGGGACACACATTTTATTTTACATCTTGTGAGGTTAGTTTTATTCCAGTGACACAATTCTGTCAATGTGACATTATTCTTTCTGTCATGCAATTAAAACTCCATCCATGTAAAAGAGACATCTTAAATCCTATAATATTGCAGCCCTCCCAACCAATTCTTTACAGAACCAAATTCTCATGTACAAAACTGCTTACGATGTCTAATTACTTTACAAATGGGTTAATGTGTTGAATATTTGGTTTTAATTATGTAAAGCCTTTATGGCTGAAGAAGCAAAACTCTAAGTATGTTGATTTTATTAGTTTTCCACTACTCACCCATAAATTAATGAATAAGTCAAAACCAAAACTGGTAAACCAAATGTGACAACTCTTTTTGTATGCTCACGCAAGAACCTTTTAAAGTCTGCTGGAAATTGCTAAATGCTCTCATTATCAAACAATGGATGAATAGAGAGTGAGTAATTTGCTAGTTTTTCACATATCTCAATGTTTAAGATGTCATATCTGGATCTACATTACACACCCCACACGTAACATATGGTGCAGGGTAAGGGTACCTTGTAACACCAGAAGTAATTTCTTTTCCTGTTCCACTTGCAATTGGATAGAAGGAAAAACGACTGCCTGTGTATTACCAAACAAGCCATAATTTCTCTTATCTTTTATTTGAGGTCCTTATGTACAATGTATGTTGGTAGCAGTAGAAGCACTCTGTAGTCAGCTGCAAATGCTGGTTCTCTAAATACTGTCAATAGTATTTCATGAAAAGAATGCTTTTTTCTCCCCAGGGATTTCAATTTCAGTTCACAAAGCTCCTGTGTGATACTCATGTGTTGATCAAACCCTGTAATGCTTCAATGTCTCCTTTAATCTGATCTGGTGGGGATCCCAAACACTCAAGCAGTACTTACAAATGGGTCCCACTAGTGTTCTGTATGTGGTCTCCTTTGTAGATTGCCTACACTTTCCTAAAACTATCCAAATAAACCAAAGTTGACCATTCACCTTCCCAACTATTGTCCTTACATGCTCATACTACTTCATATTGCTTTGCAATGTTTCATCTAGATACATGATTGACATGAATGTGTCAAGCAGCACACCATTAATACTGAATTTGAACATTATAGAATTATTTTTCCTACCCATCTGCATTAACTTACATTTTTCTACACTTAAGGCAAGCTGAGATTCAGCACGGCAAACAGAAATTCTGTCTAAGTTCTCCTGTATTCTTATACAGCCAATCAAAAATGATACTTTCCCATATACTACGTATTATCATCAGCAAACAATCACAAATTCCTGCTTACTCCATACATCATATCATTTATGTATATGAAAAACAAGAGTGGCCCTGTCACATATCACTGGGGCACTCCTGATAATATCCTTGTTTCTGATGAATGTTCACTGTCCAGGACAACATACCAGGTTCTGTAACTTAAGAAGTCTTCGAGCCACTCACATATCTGGGAAACTGTCCTGTATGCTTGAAACTTTGCTAACAGCCTGATGTGGAGCACAGTTTGAAACACTTTCTGGACATCTAGGAACATGGAATCTGTCATTTTCCCTTCTCCCATGGTATGAGAAAAGGGCAAGCTGAGTTTCACACACACAATGTTTTTTAAATCTATGCTGATTTGTCGACAAAAGCTTTTCTGTCTCAAGGAAATTTATTATATTTGAACCTAGAATATGTTCAATAATTCTGCTGCAAACTAATTTTAAGGATATTGGTCAGTAATTTTGCGAGCCTGTTCTTTTGCCCTTCTTCTAAACAAGAGTCACTCGAACTTTTTTCCAGTCACTTGGGACTTTGCACTGGGCAAGATATGAAAAATAAATGTAAGCTAAGTAAATCCAAATTGAGATTCCATCTGGATCTGGCAACTTATTTGTTTTCAACTCTTTCAGTTGCTTCTCTACACCAGGAACGCCTGTTACTCAACACAAGAATCTGTGCAACAGTCCAATGATGGTATGTTTGTACATCCTCCTGCATGAATGATTTCTTGAGTGCAAAATATAAAACTTCATTTTTTCTTTATTGTCTTCTGTTGCCAAGTCAGACTGTAGACAAGTGGCTGGATGGAAGTCTTCAATCCATTTAGTGATTTTAAGTAGGACCAGAATTTTCTAAGGAGGACCTTTTGCTAAGTATGACAGTGGAAGTTTTTGCATGTTTTGAGCACTGATGGTTTTTATAAATGTAGGAATTTCTATTAACTATTACCTGTCAACATACCAGTGTTGTTTTTGGACCAGGTATGCAATAATCTCTGCTTCCTCAGGATTTTCTAAAATTTGTTATTAAACAATGTTTTTTTTTTTTTTTTTTTTTTTTTTTTTTTTTTTTTTTTTTTTTTTTTTTTTTTTTTGCCGTTAATTCATTTAGTAGACATAGACTTCTCCATAACACATTTTACAAACATTTCAAACTTTGCCCATAATTCTCTATGCCCATCATATCGGAACAAATGGACGTCCACCCATTGTCTAAGTAGTTTGCTACCAACTGCTTATCTGCTCTTTCCAGCATAAACACTGTCATAGCCTTCTTGTTGGATTTATTAACTTTAGTAAACACTGTCACTTTGATGATATCATAATCAATCATCTTTGTCTCTTATACTACAATGTTTACAAGGTCAGGCATGTTTGTAACTATAAGGCCTAAAATATTTCCATTTCCAACTATGTGCCATACGATGATATAAATTTGGAGGTACACTTAGTGGAACGTGGAGATACTGCAAGCAAAATGTCTTGCGAAAAGCAGTAGTAAAGAAGTAATAGATTAAAATGTCTTGTTTGATGCTGGATTCTGACTGCATGAACAGTGGAAGTGTTGTAAGGAATAAACATTTTTCCTTTCATTACTTAGTGGGGATGTCAGTGAGAGAAAGTTTTGAGAAGACTTGAAATTATGTGTAACATTTGTTGGAAGTCACACAGTGCTCTCATTCTCAAATAATGGATGAATACAGTCTGAGTAATTCGTGTGTTGCGAGTTAAGCTGGTGCAAGGCATATACACAATGTCTAACTTTATTATTTGACTTACTGTGACAAACCTTTAGATCATAGTCCAATTCCCCAAAAACTTTTGAAAAGACTGAAAGTTATGAAATATGTCTATCATTTATTCCACTGACAAAATTATGGAAAAAGGCTCCTTACCTAATGCTGCCATATCATTTAGACCTAAGTCTCATAGAGCTGGTCTAGAATGTTGCAAAGAATAAAATTCGCAGTCGTAATATGCCAAACATCTCATTTCCTAACCTAAAAAAATAATGGCTGATGTTTTTGCTGCTATTAAATAAATGTTGTGAGTTACCCTGCCCACTGCAGGTCTCTCCATATAATGTTGCTTCAGTGGCTTATTCATCAATTTCACTGCTTTAGCCAAAAACACTAGCCTCTCGCCCACACAGTCAGTTTGCTTCTGATGCTGTGATAGTAGCTTTTACTGTTCTGACATTATAAGACTTGAAAGGCCAAAAATGTTCAGTTTTATGCATGGTTGTAACTATGGCATATTTAGTCTGTTGATAAATATGTCCTGCACCAGCATTTAATGCTCTGGCAAAGACACCATCACAGTCAGCAGAATCATTACTTTTTACTAATGCGATTATTTCTATAAACTCCTTAGGGGATGTGTTTTTAAACTAATGTTAGTTGGCAGTGCATGCAGTGTCTCCTGAAGAAAATTTAATGCATCTGTATTTGGTTGATTATTAGTGAGTGCATTCACTGTTTGATACCAATGAGAGAAAGTAATGGCTCAATACCCAGTGGTTAAGAGTAAATCTTATCCTATTTGTTTGAACGATATTGTGATAACACAAAAATCTCTAATGTCAGTATCTGCAGGTCCACTTTAAGATCATGTAAAATACTATACAAAATACTAATAATGCTTTCTCTATATAAACAGAGACAAATCCCTTATTTATATTTTCATAACACTTAGTTACTACTTGTCAAGGTGAGCTGGTAATCTGGCTGAAGTAGGAGCTAACTTGCATCACATGGCCAGGTACAGTCAAGCTGCAGTTCAAAATAGTGCATTGTCTAGCAAGTAATGCGATCAGAAAAAGCGACCATGGAAAATACCTTCACAGGAAGTGATAACAACTTGCTGTGAACATTGTTAGTTTTACTGACAATGAGAATGGGAAAAGTGTGGTAATGCCAACAGAGAAAGCAATGGAAGGTGCAAGCAAATGATGACTAGCAAAAGATAAGAATGTCAACGGCGTGCAAATTATTGAATGAGGAACACTATGCAGAGTGAAGCAGGATTCCAATATCTGCTCCACAGCAGGACATGTAGAATGCACACAATAAATATGTCACTGATGATATAGATAAATATATTATTAGACAGCAATTGTTGTGATATTATGAAAACACAAAGAACACCAAAACTTCCTGGCAGATTAAAACTTTGTGCTCGACCGAGACTTGAACTCAGGACCTTTGCCTTTCGCGGGCAAGTGCTCTACCATATGAGCCACCGAAGCACGACTCACGCCCGGTCCTCACAGCTTTACTTCTGCCAGCATCTTGTCTCCTACCTTCCAAACTTTACAGAAGCTCTCCTGCGAACCTTGCAGAACTAGCACTCCTGAAAGAAAGGATACTGCGGAGACATGCCTTAGCCACAGCCTGTGAGGACCAGGCGTGAGTTGTGCTTCGGTGGCTCAGATGGTAGAGCACTTGCCCGCGAAAGGCAAAGGTCCCGAGTTCGAGTCTCGGTTGGGCACACAGTTTTAATCTGCCAGGAAGTTTCATATCAGCGCACACTCTGCTGAAGAGTGAAAATCTCATTCTGGAAACAAAGAACACCATTTTTGAAAAAGCTTCATAGTTTTTGTCACACAGAACTAGGGTGCTGGGCTAGTAAAGAAAAACTTTTTTTCATCCATGGGATTTAATTTTAAAAGGTGCCAGAATGAACAAGTCATTTGATGCAGATGAAAGAACATACTTGCAAAAAGAGCATAGTACATCAGATTTTTTATGAAAAAAATTAAGTATAAGAATTAATGTGGCCAATGATTTACTATTTTTCATACACATTACATTGTGAATAAATTGTTCAAAGAGTATTATCAAACAACAGTTCGAGGTAACATCTCATTGTTATGAATGAAGATTTTCATTTCATGCTCGCTTCTCCTCTATGACTGCAGCAAGAACACTTTGGACTGTTATGTAGAAATGGACATAAAAAAGATGTACAGTAGAGACAAGGAAAGCTGAACAACTGGCATTAATAAGGAGCACCGACCTTCCCCTTTTTATTCCACTGACAAAATTATGGAAAAAGGCTTCTTACCTAATGCTGCCATATCATCTAGACCTAAGTCTCATAGAGCTGGTCTAGAATGTTGCAAAGAATAAAATTCGCAGTCGTAATATGCCAAACATCTCATTTCCTAACCTAAAAAAATAATGGCTGATGTTTTTGCTGCTATTAAATAAATGTTGTGAGTTACCCTGTCCACTGCAGGTCTCTCCATATAATTTTGCTTCAGTGGCTTGCTCATCAATTTCACTGCTTTAGCCAAAAACACTAGCCTCTCGACCACACAGACAGTTTGCTTCTGATGCTGTGATAGTAGCTTTTACTGTTCTGGCATTATAAGACTTGGAAGGCCAAAAAAGGATGTGTGGTTATTACTACAGGAATGATACTTCTATGGACAAAGAAACTGAAAATATAAGAAAATCGGACACACAGAGTTAGCATTACCATCTACGACTGACACAGCAGATGATGAATCAACAGACACCATTGTGTAAAATAGTGACACCACGGGTGAAGGTAGTTTTACAGATTCTGCCTGTGAAGCATTGTGAGCAGCAAAAGACAGAAATATTGTATGTTCTGTTGCTGTTCTTGTCCTAAATGAGCTCTTCATTCACTGGAATGTAAAGACTTGTTGAGCATGCCATTACTCCACTGAAGTGACCGCCACTGCTACCTCACATCCCAACTTCTTGGGCTTAAATATAACGGTGCTGCCATAGTGGGCAGATAACCAGTCCACTTCGCCACATAATACTGTCAGTGTTTCTGTTGAATATCACACTGAACTGTAGGTAAAGAGGAGCAGTGTTGGCATCCATTGCTTTATTTGTATAAACTGTGAGCAGCATCAATCATGACATGTTATGTTGCTTTAAAGAATATTTCCACATATGCTCTAACATGGAATACAGAAACAACATTGGTTAATCAAGAAAAGGGCAAAATCCTTCAAGGACTTCACTAATAAAGGCAGAGATTTTCTGTGTCAAATGTAGTTTATGAAAAAGCTAGTAGGTATCCTAAATTCAAAATATATGGTCCACTATCATCTATGAAGATTAAGAAGATAAATTTCTCCAGATGTACCTGAAACGCATTATATCCAGCACGTAAATGGTCAGTGTGTTACCTTCTTCCCCACTGAGATTATCTACTGTAATTGTAAAGCTGATATGTTCAATATCATAACAAGAGGTTGTAGTTATGATCCACAAAAGGGCACATAGCTGTAGAACTCCCGGATACACACACTTTATGGTGTGTGTGTGTGTGTGTGTGTGTGTGTGTGTGTGTGTGTGTGTGTGCGCGCGCGCGCGCACACACATGCGCTCTTATTTTTTATTTTCCACTGTTACCAAACTATGCACTAATGTGAACTGTTGTGTTGCAACAAGACATAACGAGGAGTGTATCTCCTATGTAACATATTTTGGTTTGTCTTGCCTTGATTAATGACAGACATTACCAGGACAATTTTCAAGGCTCTGTTATAGCAGAATCCCAGGCTGTCTTACAATTAATGATGTGATTTTCATGTTCATATATGCTGTTGAAGGAATATTTAGAAGGGATACACTAGCAAAATGAAACTGAAGACAATACAATAGAAAGGCAAGATGAAATAAATGAAAATGAGATGAGATGTATGACACTGCAAGGTAAATTAAACAGGGCATTGAAAGACCTAAGGTGAAACAAGGCCCTTTGAGAAAACAACATTCAGAATAATAATAATAATACCCCTGTATTCCTTTGGGAGAGCAGCCATGACAAAACTATTACTCTAGTCCATCTGGTGTGCTGGATGTACACGACAGATAAAATACCCTAAGACTTCATGAATAATGTGATAGTTCAAATTCTAAAGAATGTAGCTGCTGAGAGGTGTGAATATTACTCAACTATCAGTTTAACAGGTCGTCGCTGCAATATACTAACCCAAATTATTTACTTCTGCGAGAAGGCAATATGGGGGAATCTGCTTCACTCAATGGCAGTGCCACCTCCAGATGAGTATTCCCCGCAGCACACTGCCAGTGTCGTCTTGTTCTCTTGTGCTTCTAGTGATGGTTCAGTTATTGAAACAGCAGTAGCAGTAACAACATCAACACAAATTTAAACAGCAACAATGGCAGCTTCAGCTACAACAGCAACAGCAGGTTGAACAGCAACTACAGCAGTTTGAGCTACAACAGCAGCAATTAGATTTGCTTCATCAGTTGGTTAGAGCTTAGCAGAGTGCCGTAGTCAATCCACAACCACTCTTGGAACACCAACCAGCAACCCCATCATTTCCATCATTTGAAAAGGCAAAAGACGATGGCGACACTCACATGTGATATTTACAGCTATATTTCACAGTGTTCCAGGTAGTGTACCCGTCTTTCCAAAAGTCTTTTTTATCGTCTTGGATTTAGCCCGAAACATTTCATTTGTTCAAAAACTTGCATGTTGAAGCAGCCAGTGACACTATCATTTTCTGAAATGTGTGAGTTGCTCAGTGCTTATTATCTGAAGCAAACCCATGTCATTACTTCCTGGATGGAGTTCCACAGATGCCAAAAGAAACAACACCAGTCCCATCAGACGTGTTTGGCTGACCTCCACAGTTTAAGTAGGAAGTGCAAATTTATTTGTGCTTGTTGTCAACATGCCTATACAGATGCTCCAACATGCAACGTCACTGTCTGTTCTGCTCTGAAGAGTGAGGTACGTTGAAAGGCTTTGTGGTTCGAAGATCTGATAGTAGAGGTGGTTTTGGCTATAACTTAGGCATTTGAATTGTCTCAGGCTGCAAGGGAACAGTTTGAGGATGTCATGGAGGTCATGTTGGTGCATACAGTTCCACAGCAACAGCATTATTCAACCTGGTCATGCTCATCGGATTCCTGCCATTCGCTGTTGGACAGTGGCCCTCTTCCAATACAGGTTCCCCTTGTGTCCTGATTGTTTCCATGGGAACGGCCATACTCACTGTCCACACTGGCAGGCACAGTGCATGGCCTGACATAACCAAGGCCATACAGTAGCTGCTTGCCTTAGCTGCCCACGCAGCTGTCCTCGGTCATGGATGTGGAGTTTACAGATGTCCGGCAGTGTTCCGGCAGTGCATGGCCAGCAACTCAGCATTCCCTGCAAGATCTATATTACGCTGTGCATTAAGCTATAGCCATCCTGTTTGCAGGTTGATAATAGGGCCATTGGGTCCCTCATGAATCTTGAAACCCACCACCACTTGGATGGACCAGCTCTTTCCTAAACTGATCATTGTTTGGTCAGTTGTTCATGCCAGATGATGATCAATGTTGTGTATCAGCTTGTCATGAGGGCAATCACGTTTTTGGGAGTGACAATGCAACATCAGAAAACATTTCTGGTCTCGACACATTCATGTTTCACGTTCAGGATTCTATGTTTCTTGTTTCCCTCTGCATTCGGTTCCAGATATTGGATGAGCTCTGGCACAAGTTCAGGTCTCTGTTTTTGCCTGGACTAGGCACTGCAGAGGACAACAAGGCTCTTATAATGCTTAAACCTACAGCCACTCCTAAGTTTTGTTGTGTTTATCTACCCTTTCTGTCCTGCGACCAGATGTCATGGTCAAATTGGATGGATTGCAAGACATGGGAATCACTGAACCAGTTCATTATAGCCAGTAGGCTATGCCTGTGGTGGCAATTCATAAGCCTACAGGGGTGCTTCATTTGTGCTGGGATTTTAAGTCCACCATTAACGCCCAATCAATAGTGGATTTCTACCACATTCCATGAACCACCGAAATTCTCGTGAAGCTGGCTGGTGATGAGTGTTGTTTAAAAGTTGACTTGGGGAAGGTGTAGCTGAGGTATTGTCTCAATTCTGCCTCCAAATAAATCAACGTTATTAACACTCTCTTCAGTTATACCATTATACATGCCCGTCTTTCAGCACTGCAAGTGCCCCTGCCATTTTTTCAGATCCTTAGAACACCTCATACAAAATGTCCAATGCTGTGCAAACTATCTAGATGACATCATTGTCACTGGTCCCTCATAGCAGGAAAATCTCACTAACCTTTGTATATGTTTACTAAGCTGCAAGCGGTGGTCTTAAGTGCAATCTGCAAATGCTGAAATTTTTTCACAGGGAAATCGAATACCTGGGTCACCTTATTTCGAATCGCGGCATCAAATCTATGAAACAGCATGTGGCAGTGATTTCCAACCATTCTCTACCACGGAACCTGGTTGGTTGATTTGGGGGAGGGGACCAAAGAGCGATGTTATGGGCCCCATAGGATTAGGGAAGAGTGAGGAAGGAAGTCAGCCATGCCCTTTCAAAGGAACAATCTCAGTATTTGCCAAGTGATTTAGGGAACTCACAGAAAACCTAAATCAGGGTGGCTGCACATGGGATTGAACTATCATCGTTCCGAATGTGAGTCCAGTGTGCTAATAACTGCACCACCTCGCTCAGTCACACAACCTGAAGGAACTCCAGTCGTTTCTGAGTAAAGTAACTTGTTATTTAAAATTTCTCCACAGTGTGATGGATATCATGCATCCACTCAACAACCTGTGTAAAAAAAGGTTGTTCCTTTCATTTGGTTGAAGGACTGTGACAGAGCAGCATAAAGTCACTACTCAATTCACTGGTGTGAGTTGGCACTTTTACACCAGATTTGGGACAGTCTTGGTTCAGGAAAATGCTGACAGTTCAGAACAGCCTATCATGTATGTCTCGAAGATGTTGAGAGCTGCATAACACAATTATTCTGAAATCAGAAAGGAGGCTTTGGCCATTATGTATGCAGCCTGAAAGTTCTACATCTTCAACTATGGCAACAAATTCCATCTCATCACCGATCATAAGCCGCATGTGGCATTTTTTGGCTCTTGTTCACACCTTTGTGGTAGCATTGGGCTCTAGCATTGAGCTTTGTTTTGGAGTGTGTGTCACTATGAGAGTCACTATAGACTGACAGCACAGCATACAAATGTGGCTGTGGTTTTGCACTTGCCAATGGGACCTCACCCAAGGCTGAGTTGTCTGTTTTCAAATCAATGATCATTTGCAGCAAGTGGTGGATTGACTTCCAGTGATGGTGCATTGCATAGTCCAGGCCACCTGTGAAATCCTGTGCTCTATCAGGTGACGTAGTTTGTATCTGGTGGCTGGCATGAGCATTTGCCTGCCAAGGTGTCTGGTCTGCTCTACAATTATTTCCTCCTCCATCATCATCTGGCAGTCAACAATGGCGCAATTCTCCTTAACACCGACACAGACAACCTCGTGTCATTGTCCCTTGCATACTCACTCTCCTATACCACGGGCACTGGAACATGACATGCCTGAAGGCCCTTGCACGGCGATTTGTCTACTGGCCTGGCATTGATTCTGAAATTGAGAAGATTGTTTGTGACGACTTGTGCTACATGGCCCGTGTCCAGACAGCAGTGGGACCACACCCAGACTGACTTTGCAGACACTTTCTGTAACACCATATGGTTCATAATAGTTGATGTACTGTCCAGTTATCCTTATGTCATGCGCCTGCATTCTACCATGGCAGAAGCTACTCTGCGGGCTCTCACTTAGGTTTCCACGATCGCAGGGCTGCTCCAGACAATTGTCTTTGATAATGGGCCACAGATCACTTTGGCATTGATCCAGACTTTCTGTACCCACAATCGTATTATAAACCTTACCTCTGAAACATTGTACCTGCACTCAAATGGGGAGGTGGAGTGTATGGCGTGTACATTTAAGACTCAGTTAAAGATGTGCTTGGCTGATTCATGAGCAGACTCAGCATTGCCTCTGTTTCTCAGCACCTACAGGATCGCCCTGCTGAATGGCCACAGCCCAGCAGAATCCTCCACGACGATCAGCTCCAGATGTTGCTTCATAAGCTCTGCTTCACACCATGACCTGATGTGTGTTAGTGTCGGCTGAATTATGCTCCAGGCAACCAAGTCTGTGCATGTACTTTTGGTCGGCAGCCTGAGTGGGCACCGGTAATAATGTGTGCAATGTTATAGTCAGCGGAAGCTCATGGTGAATGCCAGTGGGGTTGCCCCTCTTTTGCCACCAGAACCAGCTGCATCCTCAGTGTGGTCCTAAAACTCCCCATCTGCAGCTGCCAGTGAGGAACACTCCTGTGAGTGTAGCCCCACACTTGGCACATGGCACCTGGCAATACGGGTGTGCCCTGGTTGATGTGCTTTTGGATGACAGTGATGTCAGGATACCGGTGTCTGACGGCAGCTGCCTAGATGCCACCCTTCAGCAGGAGCACTGGGTGGCCCATTCCCCATCGTTTCAACCTCTTTCCATCACTACCAACACCACATCTCCCGCATCATCACCATCTGTGGGGTCTTTACTGTGCATAGCTTGCTACCATCTGGGCCCCTTCGAGTTGTATGCCCTGATGGGCCAGAGACAACTGGTCCCCAGTCTCACAACAATGATGCCCCTTTGGGTGCAGACGAGCCAGTGGTGACGAGTACCATTGACTTTCAGCTGATATTGACATATGGCCACTACAGCTGAGTCATCTAGGTGGACCATCTGGCCTCCTTGGCCATGACAGCCCGTCATCGGCGAGCCCACATGGTTGGTCCTCCACTTTCATTCACCAATGCCTGCTGCACCAGCTCCCCAGAGGAGGCGAGGGATGTGTTTGTGTGCCAACATATGCTGCCGCCATGTCCGCAACATTCTCATTTAGAGCCACCCATGAGAAGGCAATATAGGGGCACCTGCATCACGCGATGACAGCCCCTGATGCCAGATGAGTGTTCCACCTACACACCACCAGTGTGGTCTTGCTCACTTGTGCTTCAGCCATACTAAGCAGAGGTTTCACTCTGAGACTTGGACATTTACGTTTAATTGTAGGCTGAACATTACTTGTGATCAGATTTGACCTGAACTTGTATTCTTAAGTTAATATTCTTTCACGCTTGTGTGATTCTGGTTCTTGGCTCACTGCCGCTGTTTATATTTGTGTGTTGTTCTTGTCAATAAGAAACTGTAGATACTACAGCAAATGTCCATGGATTTGCTTTCCCCTTTCACTAATGTCCATATCATTCCTCCCGCTGTCTTCTGTTGTGCTCCCCACATACTTGAAAATTTCACTTTTTTTCGTGCTTGCCTTGTAATACATGTTCAGATATCCATTGCTTCTCTCTTTTTATTCCTTGTTGTGACTATCACTTCATACTTCTTTGCATCATTCCACCACTTGTTCCCACATATTTAGCCTTTCTTGTACCTCTCCTCCTCCTCCCATTTCCCCACAGTATCAAATCAACTGCAAACACCACTGCTATCATATTATCTCCATTTGCACTGCCCCTCCTGTCATCCACAACATTGACTGAGCAACCTTTACCCAGCTTGGGTGTTTACCATGATGCTTCATAAAACGTGACATCGGAATTGGTGAGTCAGAATCCTTTTTCACAAATTTCTTATGTCAACTTTTATTTGACAAAGTAACACCAAATATCTAAATGCCTGACACTGAAAACAGCATGAAGATTTTAGACATAAGGGTCGTTCAGACATATGTACTATGCTTTTACATATATTGAGAACAGCACTGGCATGTGAAAGTAAATATTTTCAAGTTTTCTATTACTTTGCTTAATTAAACACTAAATTTTAGTCACACTAAAAGTTTTCTACTTTTCCAACAATTCAATGTTCTATTCTGGAAGTTTCCATCACATCTACACATATTACAAATTAAAGCCCCCAACCCGGTTTTTCTGTCTATGTGTAAAGCATAATTTCAGGAACTTGATATGGTTTCCATTAATAAACAGACTTATTCTTGAGGAAGGTCTGCTATGCAAGAGAAGTTGTCCAGCTGTAGATACTTAGTATCACCTGTATGAAGCTGGCATGGGTCACTAGTAACTTCTACTTTGCAATAAGTGAGTTGTGCTTTTCCACAGCAATGTGTAATCTCCAATGTTGCTGATTTTTAATAAGTTGTTTGCCTGGCTTACGACTTCATCTCCAGTAAAGGTGTCCAGTACCAATACCCTCTACAGATTTCTACACAACAAATGGTGACATTTTTAGAATGTACTCTTGTGGTGTTTTACAACAATACCTTCATTCTTGTATAATGGCTTTGTTCTGGTACTATTTCTGATCTCTGATCAGTCCTCATGTTATGGATCTGATCAAGGTTGCCATTACTTTTTTGCTGAAGTGACCACCATAATGTGTGATGGTGGGATGTTTTTTATTGCAGTGAGTGTAGATCTTTGTTTAACCACTTAGGTTGTGGGAATAGTTTAAACAGCTTCTTTTCATTCTTCTCCTGTCTGGTCAAGCCATGTAGGTCCTTGGCATCAAATGTGGTTAAAGATATATCTTAATAAATCAAACCTGCAATGGGAGGACTGGTTGCAGCTTCAATACACATTGTGAGATACACAAAATCAGAAACAAATTCCACCTTACTCAGGACATAGTTTGTTTGTTTTTGCTTTAGTTGAAGACATTTCTTCCCTTTCTATGCTATCATTAGCATTTTTTAAAAATTGTTATTCTGTCTCATATAACACTGTTATTTTATGCTGGTAATTTTATCAATACCAGGACAGGCTGTATATGTATGGTACATAAAAATCTATCTACACAAAACAACTAATACTGTTATATGAGACAGAACAATAAACAAAAATCCACTGAATACACGGTGAGTAGAAGGAAAGGTACATACTTTGAAGGGTGATTCTGAACAAAAACATTAATATGGACATGTGCCTATTCTGAATGGTGTCCAAGACAGAACACATTTAACATCACTTTTGTACATTTTTCTTGAATAACTCGAAAACCGCACCCTCCAGGGAAATGTCTCACAGTACAAAATTACACTACATTAAATTTCATACAAAAATGGTTCTATTAACTTCTTCTCTAGGGATAATAGTTTGCACAAAGAGAGCACAAGAATAGCAAAAATCTAACTCAACAAGAATATTGAAAAACTAGCTTAGCACGCATGCGCTGTAGCTTACGTAGTTTGTGTGAGCCATATCCTACCATTATAAGTTTCTAGCCGTGATGGAACAGTCATTTATTTAAACATTTATTTATCATGTTCTGCGGGATCACTTCAGCCAAAGCTAATTGGTCACTGAATGAATCAGTATGTAGTTTACAGAATGCAAATTAGAAAAATTATAAACAAAAAACTGAAGAATTAATAAAACACAAAAAACAGAGAATACCTGAATAAATAACAAATTACAGAGGCAAGTTATCAACTACTGTGAGAAACTCCTATGCATAATAGAAGTAGTGTGTCACAAAGAGACATTTCCACTTGGATTTTAGAATATGGCGTTTATCAATTTTTTCAGTTCTATTGGAAGCCTATTCAAAATAAAACATGCTGAACAATGTGTACCTTTCTGTGGAATGCTTAAGAAAGTGTTATCCAAGGATATATCATCTTACCATCTTTGAATGAATGTTGCTGTTTCTGTTGAATTAGTCAATATTCTTCACAACAAAACCCACGACAAAATGAATACATGCACAACAACAGCAGAGTTAGAATACTGAGGCATCTGAACAATGGCCTACACGAAGTTTGAGAACTAACATTGCAGATAAGTTTGACTTCTTATTTCTGAGCTAAAAATATTCTTGATGAGTACACAGTGTTGTCCCAAAAATAACATAATACAAAATAATAGAATGAAAGGAAGCAAAGTAAACAAGGTTTTGTGCTTCAGTACCAGAGACAGTGAAGATAATTCTTATGGTGACGGTAGTAGCATTCAGTTTCTGCATTAGATGTTTAATGTGATACTCTCATGATAGCCTTCCATCTACATTCACAGCCCTAAGAATTTAAAGCAAGCAAGCAATAAAGGAAGCAAAAGAAAAATTCGGAGTAGGTATTAAAATCCATGGAGAAGAAATAAAAATGTTGAGGTTCGCCAGTGACATTGTAATTCTGTCAGAGACAGCAAAGGACTTGGAAGAGCGGTTGAACGGAATGGACAGTGTTTTGAAAGGAGGATATAAGATGAACATCAACAAAAGCAAAACGAGGATAATGGAATGTAGTCGAATTAAGTCGGGTGATGCTGAGGGAATTAGATTAGGAAATGAGACACTTAAAGTAGTAAAGGAGTTTTGCTATTTGTGGAGCAAAATAACTGATGATGGTCGAAGTAGAGAGGATATAAAATGTAGACTGGCAATGGCAAGGAAAGCCTTTCTGAAGAAGAGAAATTTGGTAACATTGAGTATAGATTTAAGTGTCAGGAAGTCATTTCTGAAAGTATTGGTATGGAGTGTAGCCATGTATGAAAGTGAAACATGGACGATATATAGTTTGGACAAGAAGAGAATAGAAGCTTTTGAGATGTGGTGCTACAGAAGAATGCTGAAGATTAGATGGGTAGATCACATAACTAATGAGGAGGTATTGAATAGAATTGGGGAGAAGAGGAGTTTGTGGCACAACATGACAACAAGAAGGGACCAGTTGGCAGGACATGTTCTGAGGCATCAAGGGATCACAAATTTAGCATTGGAGGGCAGCGTGGTGGGTAAAAATCGCAGAGGGAGACCAAGAGATGAATACACCAAGCAGATTCAGAAGGATGTAGGTTGCAGTAAGTACTGGGAGATGAAGAAGCTTGCACAGGATAGAGTAACATGGAGAGCTGCATCAAACCAGTCTCAGGACTGAAGACGACGACAACAACAACAACAACAACAACAACAACAAGAATTTAAAATGGTCAACTTCTCTGACTGTCTGACCATCTTTGGAAATTAAAATTTCATTTTTACAAGAGTTCCATGTCCAAAACTTAATGCATTACATTTTGTTCAAGGTAAGTGTTAATCTGTTATCTGAAAGCCATGTTCTGATGTTAATGACTACCCTATTAGCTACATCATTTATATTATGTTCTCTTCCCTGTTTGTTGAGACTTCTGCTTTCCACTTGATCATAAAATTCCATAATGTTATGACTTATGCATAATATTTTATTATCTACACAATAAAATGCTTTTGCTAAGTCAAAGAAAATTCTGACTGTCCTCAACGTACCACTTACACCTATTAATGCCTCATGCTCAAAAGAATAAATAGTATTTTCTGTGGATACACCCTTCTTGAAACCTGTCTGAGAATCTGACAGCAAACTATTTGTACTGAGATGTGCCATTAATCTCTTATATATTACTTTATCAAAATATATCTAAAAACAAAGATGATGAGACTTACCAAACAAAAGCGCTGGCAGGTCAATAGACACACAAACAAACACAAACATACACACAAAATTCTACCTTTCGCAACCAACGGCTGCTTCGTCAGGAAAGAGGGAAGGAGAGGGAAAGACGAAAGGATGTGGGTTTTAAGGGAGAGGGTAAGGAGTCATTCCAATCCCGGGAGCGGAAAGACTTACCTTAGGGGGAAAAAAAGGACGGGTATACACTCGCACACACACATATCCATCCCCACTTTATCAAAATATTTATAAAACACTGAAAGCAAAGGCATTGGCTGGTAATTGTCTATGTTCACCCATTCAAACTTTTCATAAAGTGGCTTCACTAATAAGTATTTCAATCTGTAAGGAAAGTGGCCACACCTGTAAGGTATATTATGCCGGTGACGAAATACTGAACTAACGTAAATGCACTGATCTTCATAATCCTACTTGAAATTTCATCTTACCAACAAGAGTCTTTACTTTTTAATGAGATAATAACTGATTCAGTTTAATCTCTTCTCGTTTCCTATAGCTCCACGTGATGTAGTTGTCTCAGAACGCCAGCTTTGAAGTGTTTTACATATTAACTTGTACCAATAAAATTTTGATTTAACTTGTTAACAATTTATATGAAGTGATTATTAAATATTTTGCATAATTCTGGCACATCACTAACCGTTTCTTTGCTTTGCAGATTGAAATATTAGCATGATGATATAGAAAAACAACCAATTTCAATTTTTTTTCATGGTTCGCTAAGTGTATTATTATCTAAAATATTTCATAAGAACCTGGATTCATTTTACTATTGGCCAAAAGTAGTGTTCCAAACTAAAAGCAGAAAAAAAAATCACAACAGATCTCCAAATCCTCTGAATTTTACCATCATGAGAACACACTCTAATGAATAGCTTTACAAGCATCTGTCAAATACAGATATGATTATCTGAGAACCACATCATGTACTATGACTTCTCTCTTCACCAATCTTCTTCAAATGTTACACAGATCAATAACAGCATCTTTGGTTGCTCTACACAATATTGTACATTCTTTCTTGTGATTAGTCTTCTTACCAGCAGAACAACAATTAAAAACAATGCTTATTGTCAACATGTGTTTTTGAGTTATGATAGAGAGTAGCGCTTCATTAATATTTCTATCTCACAATAACATCACAAACAACTTTTTGGACATGTAATTCCTATGGAATCACTCTCATGGACTGACAGAACTATTCTTTTTTGTTTCATTCTGACAGAAAACAGACCGATGAACTTTATGCATCGTTCTTAGACTTACACAGCCTTGGAAGTATAGCCTGATGTCACACAGAGCACGACAAATGAAATGTTGAGGGACTTTTGGGTACATAATGTAAAGAATAAGAAAAGAAATCCTTAATTTCTTTTGCACTTTAAAATTGGAAACTGTTTATAACACTAATATAAAACATATAAAACATGATGAAAACTGTGTACAGTACATTTAAATTCCTACCTCTAGGAAGCCTGATCTGAATGGTGCTCTATGGTGTTCCCAATGAAGCAGCTGATTCATGCGTTGGTGAGGGTGTGTGGAATTTAACTGAACAGAACCCAGCTGTGATGGTCTATTGTCTACTTCAGATCTGCAGGTCTCAAATTGCTCACGTGGTTGGCCATTTATATCACATGTACATTCTAATAACTTATGAGTGAGACAGGTTTCATTTTCATCATATGACAGTAGGTCCTGGAGGAAAAATGTGTATTAGAACTACTAGAAGTGAACCACATTAGCATGCGGTGACTTTTCTATGTCTACAGAAACTTCACTTCCAGAAAGTACAAATAATTTGCAGATAAAAACTCCTCTTCCCCTCCTCAGATTTTTTGAAGGTTGCATAAAGAATTAATATCAAAGGCTTTTGTTTGCAGGAACAGTATTCAGAAATTACCTGTGACCAAAACAGGTAGCTATGTGCAAATGTGGGGAAAAAGACAACTACACAGAAGATTTCCAGGCTCATGTTGACGATATGAAGTGGCTATATGCAAGTAAATGTATGCCAAATTTGTTCATAAACTTCACTAACTTATCTGGAAAAACCTGAAGGAAGTACCTACAATAAGTTTCACAAGTGTTCACTTGTTCACTAACTGAAAATTTTTTTTTGTATTTTGCACCCAATGTGCTTTTTCTAGACAAAGCAGCTCCATGAAATCTCTAAAATCTGATCATTTCATGAATGAACTATTTAGTTTTTTTTTATTTTTCCAACCAGTAGTTTATGGGCTACAGATAAGTAGCGATAGCTTTGTAAAAATTGGTTTGTGTGAAAAGAGAACTTAACTTTTCAATTCCTTGCAGCATTACCTGTACATCATTTGATTTTCTGTACACATCGAAAAGTCACTCTGTACGTATAGTTAACAAAAAACTTTATAATCAATATACAAATAATTTTACCAGTTATCTAGTAGATAAAGTTAGCAAAGAGTTTTAGTTACCTTCAGATATTATTTATTAATCAAGTGTTTTTTTCAAATAACAAGGAAGATGGAAATAATTAAAGATAACAATAGAACAAAATGACTGCATATTGAGGCTTTGATTACAATGAGCCAAAAAGCGTAATTCAGATATTTTTACTATTTGGTATGACGCTATTGCCAGCATTCATCTTTTAGTTACACGTATGGTACTTAGGGTACTTGTGGTATACTTATAAGAAGAAAATAATGAAAATAAAGAAAAAATTAAAATTATGAAATTTACTGCAGTTTGCACTGTTTTACAGCAAAGTTTTGTGTCATCACCTGTGTAACAGCCATGTCATCTGATCTCATCACAGCTCTCACACTGTGATCACCTGGTAATATTCAGTCACTTGGGTTAGTACTTTATTTCATATGATTATATATGTTTTATGTAGTGAAACATTGACAGGGGCTGTACATTTTGTGTGTAGATGCTGGTGGAATAGGTCACTTTCTGGAAATAACAAAAAACTGCATTGGCTGTGAGCTACAGGCTTGAGGCTGCTGTGTTGGACTGCGGTAGCAAAGTGAAACCTTGAACAAAGTCTCTGATGTTGCATCTGAGTTATATGTCTTCACCCAAAGTTGAATGGTAGGCTGTAGCTGTGTCACAAATCTCTGGACAAAACGCAAATGAGGGTATTGGCCACAAAGTTGCCCCTTTCACCTGAACAACAGTTATGAGGTGCTGTCTGCTGTTGAGAATAAATTGGAGATAACATGGGCATCAAACAGATTCTTTGGAGAGGTCTGGGTAAGTACAGAGGATGAGTACAGTACTAAGTATCAGTTCCATCAGTAGGCAGGCAGTAGAATACTTCGGTGAAATAGCTGGCATTTCTGGTAAGAAGTCTCTTGTGCTCTACTGTGTTCCCCATGGTGTCCCTTTTGATATATGGAAACAGTTCTGCCAATGGATAGTGAGTACACTGGCAAATTATGGCTCATGTAATCATGCGTAACATTTGCTGCCTGGATTGACAGGCAATCCTCAATTCCTTTACATAGCATGCTTCAGTAATGAAGACAGCTAAGTTCATATGTAATGTGGAAGCACATATCATGATTTACAGTATTGTTCTCAGAACCAATTAAGGTCCTCTGGTTTGGATTCAAAAAGAGGGCCACTGGAGGCCACATAAAGTAGATATTTTAGGTGTTGCGAAACAACTCAGGTCACTTAAGAAAGGCAAGTCTTTCGCTCCAGATGGTATACCAATCAGGTTCCTCTCAGAGTATGCAGACACAATAGCGCCATTCTTAGCAATCATATACAACTGCTTAATTGACGAATGGTCTGTTCCTAAAGACTGGAAAGTAGCACAGGTCACACCAATATTCAAGAAAGGAAATGGGAGTAATCCATTAAATTACAGACTCATATCACTGACCTCAATTTGCAGTAGGATTTTGGAGCATATACTGTACTCGAACATTATGAATCACCTTGAAGAAAATGACTTACTAATACATAACCTACATGGATTCATAAAATATCATTCTTGTGCAACACAGCTAGCAACATAGATAATACTGTGGGGAAGGCGAAACAAAGATGGCGCTTTGTTGACAAAACACTTAGAAGATGTGACAAACCCACTAAAGAGACAGCCTACATTACACTTGTCTGTCCTCTGCTGGAATATTGCTGTGCGGTATGGGATCCTTACCAGTTGGATTGACGCAGGACATCAAAAATGTGCAAAGAAGGGCAGCTCATTTTGTGTTATCGTGCAATAGGGGTGAGAGTGTCACTGATATGATATGCAAGTTGGGGTGACAGTCACTAAAACAAAGGCGGTTTTCTTTGCGGCGAGATCTATTTACGAAATTTCAATTATCAACTTTCTCTTCCGAATGCGTAAATACTTTGTTGACACCCTCCTACGTAGGAAGAAATGATCATCACAATAAAATAAGAGAAATCAGAGCTTGAACGGAAAGATTCAGATGTTCCTTTTTCCCACACTCCATTCGAGAGTGGAATGGTAGAGAAGTAGTATGAAAATGGTTCGATGAACCCTCTGCCAAGTGCTTAAGTGTGAATTGCAGAGTAACCAAGTAGATGTAGATGCCACCTGTGGGAGGTGTGTGCCTGGCACAGTCTCCGCCACACCATCTGCCTGCGACTGACGCACAGAGCAGCACTGACTGACTTTCTCTGTGTTATTCTAGTTTGTACCATGCTCATCAATTGTGTTGTGTCTTGTGGAGTCCCGAGAGGCTATTTTCGTTATCGATCAGACGTTATGAATAAAGTTATATTTTTGTGTCTTGGATAAGTTTTGTGTATTACTTGGTTATTACAGAACTGGCAACGAGGATGGGATTCAACTGTGCAGTAACCAAGTATTACGCAAAACTCATCCAAGTCACAAAAATATAGTTTATTCATAACCTCTGAATTATAATGATAATAGCCTCTTGGGACTACACAAGACACATCACAACTGATGTGCACGACTAGAATAACATACAGAGAGTCAATCAGTGCTGTTCCACCCATACATGGGCATGAGTCTCAGACGCAGATGGTGCAGTGGAGACCGTGTGTGTGCACGCCTCCTGCAGGCAGGCTCGGGCTGGTACAATTGGCGGCCGACTCAAGTGCACAAGCACAGCAGCACCACATTCGGCACAGTTACACTCACACGTACTAGTAGTAGGATACAGTGATTCGTTCCTGCATATCGCAAATATAAAATATTAAAATGATATTATAAAGGGGTGCCCTGAAAAGTAATGTCTCTGAATTTCTTATATAAAAACTCTTAAAGCTTTTTAAATAAACTTTATTAACCTTCTACATCTTTATTCTTCATGTCTACATATTTATTTTCAACATAGTCATCCTGATGATGAACACATTTTTCCCAAAGAGAGACCAGTTTGTTGATACCATCATTGTAGAATGTCTGACTTTGTTGGCAGAGCCATAACCTCGCCCCTGCTTGCACTGCTTCATCACTATTACAGCAAAGCCCTCGAAGCAGTTCTTTTGAGTTTTGGAAACAGATAAAAATCTGTTGGGGACACAGTGGGACTGTATGGAGAACGATCAATGGCAGTGAACCCAAAGCATAGGATTGTCGCACATGTTCCAGAGCCCAGGTGTGGTCTGGCATTGCCATGCCGAAGGAGTGAGTGAGTCACATCTGGATTATAGCACACTGATTCTCATGCACCGATGTAGTTATGACTGACACACACACACACACACACACACACACACACACACACACACTCTTCAGATCCCTCTATCAGCAGAGGGTTGCAAGCACTTAGATACAAAGAATAAAGATGTAAAATGTTAATAACATTTGTTTTATCTGAAAACTTTTAAGAGTTTTCACACAAAAAATTTGGAGGCTTTCCTTTTCAGCATGCTTGCATAATTAACTTCATGAGCATCAATGGTAAGGTCTAGAAATTAATGTCACTAATTAATGATGATAATGATCACACAGTATTTAGAAGAGAAAGATGGCTGTAAATGGAAGTGAATAACTGTAAAGTCTTATTTTCTAACTTGAATACAACACTGTCAATGGTGGTGACATTTATCGCTGTAAAAAAGAGAGAGAGAGATCATACCTAGTGAGATTATTACAGATTCTGAACACAGTAACTGGATACCTTTTGTAGATTATCTACTGAAAAAATTGCAGTGGCAAGGAACTTGGATGTCACATACAAATGTATTCATCATGCTATGATAAGGCAAGATTTCAAATTATAATATTACAAAGAAATGCAATGGGTGGCCATCAATTACACTCAGTTGTGTAGACTCAAAGTTGATGAAGTTCTCCCACTTGCCTCTGAAAAGGCAGTATGCAGTTCTATTGCATTTTCCTTACAAGATGAAAGCCTAATATTGCTGCTAGACACATTAAAAAGTGAATAACTACTTCTAGCTTTTGAAGCTATTAGTCCCTGCCTCAGGGAAGAATGCGAGGAGGTTAGAGAAGGATATAGAAGAGGGTCAGGTCACTCAAACCCCAGGTTGAGAAGGACTCACCTTTTATGAGGACAATGGGAAAAAACTAAATACCATATGAGCAATGCCATGAATCATATGTAGTTTCCCTCAAAAGGGATTATTCATTCACTGATGCAGAGATTTAACAAACACCTTCACATTATTGGACTATCTTTGGAGAATGTCCTAGCAATAGCAATCATATGCAATAACTACGGGATTATAAACTACCAATACCACAGATATAGCTAAAATACAATAAAAATGGTGTATGTACGATCATGCAACTGATGTGTAATCAGTCATTGCCATTTTCTGCCATGGCACTTGTGAAATATATGATTCTGAGACAAGTAACACTGTCAAAGAAACCAAGCAGCCACTCCTCCTTAGTGTCATTATTAACAAGTAGTATTAAGGAAGAATATTCACAACAGTATTCACAGGTGCCCTAGTTATGTCCTGAATGTTAGCAAGAACTGATTTGTAGAAATTGCCAGCAACATTTCACCATTGGCAGTAGTGTATCAGAGCTGACCATAGCACACACCGGCAGATCAGTCACAGTGTGGTTCATTCCTATGTCCAAACAAGCACCAAGCACACTGAAACTGAAACTATCACTGAACACTATTCCAACATACTTACAGACCGATATAGGAGCACAATCAGTTTTAATCAATGGAAAAAAGTAAAGTCATCAACTGTCTACCAATGCAAAGAACACACAGGCAATTGGTCATGTACAATAATGGACAGTACCCAGTAACGGCCATATCACCATGTCTATCATGTATAAGAAATTTAGTAGGAATTTGATGATTCATGGGGCAGCATTTCCACTGACTTGAAATGCAAACTACTCAAATATGTTTCACACCACCCTCATTACTTAATCATTTGTGCTTTTCTACAGTGAGTCGTCTGTCTCAGTACTACTCTCACCACAGGAAGCCACTATGTACAGCCACCTGTGTAATGGTTATGAAAATAAAACTGCATTTCAGTATGTACCTTGCAGCGATCACTCATGAACCAAATCCAACTGATGATCGCCTATGAGTTACAATAAATCAAGGAAAATGCAATAGAACTGCATACTGCCTTTTCAGAGGCAAGTGGGAGAACTTCATCGACTAGGTGTCCATTGTAAACAACGGTACAAATTCCTCAACACCCTGGTTTGTGAAAGTGGAACATCTGGAATATGGTACCTGAATCAATAGCATCAGGTTCTTTTCACCAACGAGGGCAAGATTTTCCTGGCGCCTTTTGATCATCATAGAAGAGCATGGATGTGACCAGATATCAATGCACATCTCAGAAATACATTCTGCAAGGAGGTGGGTCAGTCATGTTTTGGACCAGTATCATATACATATGTCTCTCATCATTACTAAGAATAATTTGAGTACTATGCAGTACTGGGACAGGATCCTCCAATGGATTGTCCAACCTTACATCAATATTTCAGCAATAGGATCATCTTTCAAGATGATAATGCACATCATGCCCATCCTATCAACATCTGCCCCCATGAGACAGGACTGAACTAGTTTTTAAAAATTAAAAAACTTTATCCAGCACAAGAAAACTTTATTTTTATGGTTACCAGTTTTGGTCAGTTACTGACCATCTTCAGATATTATATTATATTGGTAGGTGGTAGTGGTGAACAGAGCAGGCGTTGCCAACTCCACAAATGCCAACTGCTCACCACACTGACGCTCATGGAGTTTGTAATGCCTGCCGCCACCTCTCAACATGGTATGAGGACTGAAGGTGGTCAGTAACTGACCAAAACCAGTAATGGAAAAAAAAAGGAAGTTTCAGCTCCTCCTTGCTTTTGCAGGGCTCGCCTCATTTCTTTCTCTGGAGAGAAGATGTGAAAGAAAAGTGAGACCAACTACACAACTAAAAGAACATCATGCCAGTTTCTTATAGCCAATGAGTTGTGTGCATGGTGATCACAAATAAAGCAAGTTCTGCAATGGATATATGTGGCAATTTGAAAGTGACATTGTGTAATCTTATACACGTGCATTTCCAGTACCATGCCAAGAATAACTATTGGCAAAACTATCTTGTGGCTAGTAATTTATCACTGAGGGACCACTACAGGTACCCTTAGATAAGGAATAAATAAAACTCTGTGATACTAAAATACAGCATTCAGACTGTGCCAATACAACCGGCTTCCATATGGCATGGCAAGTGACCATAAATGTTTGTGCCAATACAACCGGCTTCCATTTGGCATGGCAAGTGACCATAAATATTCAGTGGTATGTAGAAGTATTAATACATGTAGCACAATGTTCTGCACACAATGCCAGTACTCTGATTACAAGAAGAATGCCAGTAAAAATTATTTGAACACAGTAACTATTATACCACAAATTCAGGGCTTGGCTTTTCATACTGGTTATGATTTGTTTTCAAAATTTTCACATATAACTTGCCCACCTATTCCTCCCATTTTAATGAGTGTAGATCCATTCCTTGATGATCTTAGGAGTTATTGTTTACAGCAGCAAAGAAGGCTGCTATATGAAATATTGTCCTGGGAATTGAGGAGGCAAAGGGTGGAAGCAGAGTGAAGGAGGACAACAATCATGACTCAAGTGATAAATAAAAACTTATTTTGATAATGACATACAATGATATGAATATTAACACAAACCTTAAGTTCTTCTTTAGACAGGCGAATGGTACTATTGTTCTGTGGATCTACAACTGTACCACTTAGATCAGTCTTGCTTATTTGGCGTTGGAAGATTTTTTCTTCTATTGTACCCACAGAAACCAGCCTAGGAAAAGAAAAAAAGAAAAGGATGGTATAGTGAGAGACAAATGTATATTCACCATAACATAATATAAAGCACACACACTGACAGACATCTACCTCTACAACAACATGTGGCATGAGAAAAAGTGTATAACCTGTAAGTGTTATCAATTAATTTACATGTTGAACTTTTTTATTTATTACAAAATTATCTCTTGCCATTGCACTTGGTTCAGAATGCATGGTAAATCTAGACATGTTTCTCACTGGATACAACAACAACACCACCAATAATAACACACTACAAGCATATGGGGAGACTTACAAGTGACATGTAACGCAAATTTTCACAAACCTTAACAATGCATTGTCCATACTTGATCATATCTTCACTTCTCTCAACAAATTGTCATCCTTTTTTCACAACAAGAGTCACATCTTTAACATTTATCTGAGTGGTATAAAGTAACTTGGACACCTTGAGAACTCTTCAAATCACAGGCAGAAAAACCTCCGCGAATATAATTCAAACACATGCTTATTTATTTAATAAATGACATAGAAATTGGTGACAGAAAGCTGTGACATTACATTAGTTAGCTTAGATTAGATTACTTATTCATTCCATAGACCCACAAAAGAGAGGATCCTCCAGGGTGTGGAACATGTCAGATAAACACATTACAAAAATCATACAATGTAGGCTTTCACGGCCGGTGTTGTCTTCAGTTAAAACTTCCGGGCTGAGAGGCTGTGGTCGATGTATAAAATTTCCAGGACCACGGCCTCTCAGCCCGGAAGTTTTAACTGAAGACATTACAAAAATGTAATTAGAAAAGCTTGAGTTTCATTAATTCTAATGATCCTCAGTCAACAAACAGTACAATTATATACATGAATTAAAATTAAACTTCTAATAGTTACAGAATATCAAGAGCTCAGATGGCAACCCAGTTCTAAGCAAAGAAGGGAAGGCAGACAGGTGGAAGGAGAGTATAGAGGGTTTATACAAGGGCGATGTACTTGAGGACAATATTATGGAAATGGAAGAGGATGTAGATGAAGGCGAAATGGGAGATAAGATACTGCGTGAAGAGTTTGACAGAGCACTGAAAGACCTGAGTCGAAACAAGGCCCCGGGAGTAGACAACATTCCATTTGAACTACTGATGGCCTCGGGAGAGCCAGTCATGACAAAACTCTACCATCTGGTGAGCACGATGTATGAGACAGGTGAAATACCCTCAGACTTCAAGAAGAATATAATAATTCCAATCCCAAAGAAAGCAGGTGTTGACAGATGTGAAAATTGCTGAACAATCAGTTTAATAAGCCACAGCTGCAAAATACTAACGCGAATTCTTTACAGACGAATGGAAAAACTGGTAGAAGCCGACCTCGGGGAAGATCAGTTTGGATTCCGTAGAAATGTTGGAACACGTGAGGCAATACTGACCTTACGACTTATCTTAGAAGAAAGATTAAGGAAAGGGAAACTTACGTTTCTAGCATTTGTACACTTAGAGAAAGCTTTTGACAATGTTAACTGGAATACTCTCTTTCGAATTCTGAAGGTGGCAGGGGTAAAATACAAGGAGCGAAAGGCTATTTACAGTTTGTACAGAAACCAGATGGCAGTTATAAGAGTCGAAGGGCATGAAAGGGAAGCAGTTGTTGGGAAAGGAGTAAGACAGGGTTGTAGCCTCTCCCCGATGTTATTCAATCTGTATATTGAGCAAGGAGTAAAGGAAACAAAAGAAAAATTCGGAGTAGGTATTAAAATTCATGGAGAAGAAGTAAAAACTTTGAGCTTCGCCGATGACATTGTAATTCTGTCAGAGACAGCAAAGGACTTGGAAGAGCAGTTGAACGGAATGGACAGTGTCTTGAAAGGAGGATATAAGATGATCATCAACAAAAGCAAAACGAGGATAATGGAATGTAGTCAAATTAAGTTGGGTGATGCTGAGGGAATTAGATTAGGAAATGAGACACTTAAAGTAGTAAAGGAGTTTTGCTATTTAGGGAGTAAAATAACCGATGATGGTCGAAGTAGAGAGGATATAAAATGTAGACTGGCAATGGCAAGGAAAGCGTTTCTCAAGAAGAGGAATTTGTTAACATCGAGTATAGATTTAAGTGTCAGGAAGTCGTTTCTGAAAGTATTTGTATGGAGTGTAGCCATGTATGGAAGTGAAACATGGACGATAACTAGTTTGGACAAGAAGAGAATAGAAGCTTTCAAAATGTGGTGCTACAGAAGAATGCTGAAGATAAGGTGGGTAGATCACGTAACTAATGAGGAGGTATTGGATAGGATTGGGGAGAAGAGAAGTTTGTGGCACAACTTGACTAGAAGAAGGGATCGGTTGGTAGGACATGTTTTGAGGCATCAAGGGATCACAAATTTAGCATTGGAGGGCAGTGTGGAGGGTAAAAATCGTAGAGGGAGACCAAGAGATGAATACACTAAGCAGATTCAGAAGGATGTAGGTTGCAGTAGATACTGGGAGATGAAGAAGCCTGTACAGGATAGAGTAGCATGGAGAGCTGCATCAAACCAGTCTAAGGACTGAAGACCACAACAACAACAACAACAACAACAATAGTTACAGGTTTAATACTTATATCTGCTTTCATTAAATCCATCATTCACACAGTAGCTAGTTACTTGGCTATTAAAACCAAGTATTGTCAAAAATTGAAGTAAATTATTCATTTCAATGATCCTCAGTTAAGAACAGTCAAATTATGAACAAGATTTAAAATTAAACTTCCACTATTTACAGACTTAAGATTTACATCTGCTTTCCATACATCCAACATTCACATAGTAGGTAGGTAGTTGGCTGTTACAACCAAGTATTGTCAAAAATTAAAGTATAATAAATTTTCATTAAAATGGTCTACTGCACTTGTTAAAAAATTCATGGATGGAATAGAAGGAGTTGGCCACCAAAAATTCTTTTAAATTATGTTTAAATTGTGCCTTGTCTGAAACTAAACTCTTAAAGGTTGCTGGTAACTTACTGAAAATGTGTGTTGCTGAATACTGGACTCCTTTCTGGGCAAGAGTAAGTGATTTTAAATCTAGTTCCTAGTACTGATACTGTGTACTAAGCAGTTAGTTAGAAAAAGAGGTGTATTATTTACAACAAACTTCACTAAGGAATAAATACACTGAGAAGCTGTGATCAGTATGCCCAATTCTTTGAATAGGTTTCAACATGATGTTCTTGGATTTACACTACATATTACTCTTATTATACACTTCTGTATTCTAAAAATTTTTTCTCGGTTTGTGGAGTTACCCCAAAATATGATACCATATGACATAATGGAGTGAAAATAAGTAAAATATGCCAGTTTTTTTTACATTTATATCTCCTATGTCTGACATCATTTGCATTGCAAACACAGACTTGTTTAGGTGCTTTAGCAGTTCGTTAGCATGTCGCTCCCAACTGAACTTATTATCAAGTTGTAATCCCAAGAATTTCACACTCTCAACTTCTAACATTTCCATGTCATCATATTTTACACACACTAGAAGGAAATCTCTTGGAAGTTCTGAACTGCATATAGTGGGTCTTTTCAAAGTTTAATGACAGTGAATTGGCTATGAACCACTTACTAATGTCAGTAAAAATTTTATTAGCTGCCCTTTCTAAATTTTATATTTGATTTACTATTTATTGCAATGTTTGCATCATCTGCAAATAAGACAAACTTGGCATCTCGTAATTTAACAGATGACAGGTCATTAACCAGAATACATTTCCTATTTTTGTCAAGCAACATCACCTAAAAAGCTAATTACAAGAAAAAATCCTCCCTCTGTTGCTATAAATAAATACAAGTCTCTCAAGCATAATATGCTAACCATGAATGCAGTCTTTTCACCTTACTTTTGCTGGCACTCATCCCTGAGCTCGAAGACAGTTCCACTATGAAAGTTGCTCAGAGCTAACTGCAAATTTTGAAATCTAATGATTTAGAAATTTGAAAACTTCCATGAGGTGTCTCCAAACTATTCTGCTTCAAAATTGTTGCATGACTTCTACTCACTTTCCACTTTTTTTTATTTGTCATTTCTCTACTCGAGGTGGCAATTTGAAGAACTCGTAACTGTCTTGAATAAAATATGAATCCCATATATTCTTTTACTACTTATAGTCTCCTCATGTTCCTTACCAATTTCTTCAACTTTATTGGCAGCAGTATTGGTCACACTAATTGTCCGCCTTGTTGATAATTCTATACATGCAATGCGTCCAGTAGTTTGCTTTGAATATTTTATGTGCCTCACTTTCTAGTCTTTATTGTTAGCTTTTATTATAAAGCTTGGAGGTTTCCAAATCAATCCTTTAAACATGGGAGTTTTTTCCCACGCACTATTATATATGATAACAGTGTAGGCTGAAGCAATGAATTAAAACGTGTACCAGTGCTGGGATTTGAACTCAGGGCTCCTGCTTACTAGGTAGATGCACCATCCATTGTGCCACACTGGTGCTATGGCTACCACAGCTGTATGGACTACCTTAGTATGTCTCCCTATGATAAAGGTGGGACTCAATATGTTTCCGGAATATCAACTGTATATGATTAATTTACGATACTTATATAATTGTTAGCAAACTTTGATCACATTTGAGTCTTCTATCAAAGTATTTCAATTTTACCACCTAAGGCTATAAGTCTAGCTGCCTTCAAACTGTTAACTGCACTCAGTGCTGAAAAACAGAGATACACTTACTACCCACTATCTCCTAGATAACTGCTTTATTGTATACTACAGTTCTGTTCCTGCCCCAAACTAATGTTTGCGCTTATCCTAATATCCTCAACTGTGGCCACTACAATGCAAGTTTTTCTCCAGGCCCTGTAACTTCTGGCAAGCACACTAGTGTTGATTTCTAGTCCATTTCACATAAATAGTACAAACAGCAGTGTCAAACATTGGGGTGCCTCCATAATCTTCTATAACAAACATCAGATGTGAAACAAATCCTACTCTCTTCAGCAAAGAGCGCCACATACCAGTGATCCAGAGTCAATTCAGGTCCCCCTTGGTCCCCTGGTTACACATCAGTGATGGGGTGAGGAAAAGGAGGGTGCAGAAAGGGGCTACATTGTTGTTCATAAAAGAATGCCAAAGTCATCATATGCAGATGGCTGTGTACTGTCAGGTCAACACAGCCCTTCCTGCTGCCTCCTCCTCAGGGTTCTGATGAGAAATAATTTGTAGCTAAGGGACATCAGCTGGTGTTGTTGAACATAGATGACCAATAAAAAGCAGATCCATGTTTTATGTCTTACGATACCAAATGAATGTTAAAATTACATCAGTTGGTGTAAACTAATTCGGTGGGCAACTTCTTATGCTGAGAGCTCTTCTTACTGTAAAGTGACAATTTGTACTTGGTCTTACAAAAGAACTATCCAATCTGACATGTCAAAACCCGCCCTGAAATTTTTTATACAGGAAGAATACACTGAAAGAAATACAATGTAATTAGCAGTTGCCTTTGTGGTATCGTTAAGTGTTAACAACGGAGATAAAACTAAACTAATTTTCTTTTTGTGACAGTCTTTTTGTTGTGCCTATCTGCAACTCAGCATCTCCGCTATGTGGTGAGTAGCAACTTTCCTTTCCATAATATTGTTACATTCCATCTGGGATTTTCTATTGTTTGACCCAATTTTCTTTTAGTTTTCTTAGTACACTGAAGGAAAAAAAATGATACACTAAGAAGGAGTTGTGCAACATAAACAAAAGTTGGTAGGTCTGTTTCTATAGTTGAAAGATGATGTTTCACACCAGTCACATAAGAGAGGTGCTAGCAGTGCAACTATGAGGATGCAAATCAGGTTTGTTTTGAATATGTGCTGTAACAGTCATGATCATTAGTTAACTTTGAAATAGAACATCATGAGTCGATGTTACTCTAAAATACCTTCAAGACAACAAAGACACCATTATCAACACCTCACTGAGTTTGAACATAATAGGACTACAATAAATTGGATGTTTCATCCACGATACTGCAGAAAGACTTGGCTGGAACGCAGGCAATGTACATGACTGCTGTCAGCAGTCATCACGAGAATGTATGGTCACAAGAAGACTGAGCTGTGGATGGCCTCGTGGCACTACCAAGAGGGAAGACCATCTTGCAGCCCATCAAACTGCATATGCAGCAGCAATCTGAGCAGCAGCTGGCACTACAGATCTCACTTGAGGGCAGGGTGGAGGTCTGTTATGTTTTCTGGTGAAAGATGTTTCTGCCTAGGTGCCAGTGATGGGCATGTGTTGTTGGAAGGAGGCCAGTTGATGGCCTGCAACCAACCTCCATGCGTGCTAGATGCACTGGACCTACACCTGGAGTTATGGTCTCAGGTGTAATTTCACAAGACAGCAGGAGCACTCTTACGGTTACCCCATGCACCCTGACTACAAATTTGTATGTCAGTCTAGTGGTTCAACCTGTTGTGCTGCCATTCATGAACAGCATTTCACGGGGTGTTTTCCAACAGGGTAATGGTCGCCCACATACTGCTCTTGTAACCCAACATGCTCTACAGGGTGTTGACATCTTGCCTTGGCCTGCTCAATCACAACAACCATCTCCAATTGAGCATATATGGGACATCATCAGTAAACAATTTCAGTGTCACTCACAAACAGCATTACTGTCCTTGCACTAACCCGATATTCAGAGAATCAATCAAAATCTGTAAAATTAGACAGGCTATTTTCTGGGTTGGCAGTCTATATCAATGTATAGCGATGTTCCACATGATAAAGTACTTTTATATTGCCTGATAATTGTAAACAACAGAACAATACGCAATATGTAGTTCACCAGAGCCATCATATTTATTTCGAAAATTGGATGTTGGATTTGTCCACTTAACTTCCAGCACTAACTGCAACACTTCAAGAAAATAATTTAAATCAGAAGAGATTGGTGAGTGTGTTGAAATAACAAGGTGAGCAAGATTAAATAGCAGGGATTCTTAGCTCCTGATTGAACTTTACTTCGCCGCCTGATATCACAGTAAAGAACCAGTGGAACATAGTATGTGGCACCCATCAACAACAACCAAAAATAAATATGGCTGGGAGTAAGGAAATTTTACAAAGAACAAGAACAGCAACCATAAATTCGAAAGGATAGATGAATTTTGAGTACATATATTTGCAGGAATTGATAAACAGCTGAAATCACGCTGTAGTGAAAAATCAACTGCTAACACTGTGAATCAAGAATTTTTGAAGAGGTTTGGGTAGAGTGAGAGTGAGTGAGAGTGAGAGTGAGTGTGTGTGTGTGTGTGTGTGTGTGTGTGTGTGTGTGTGTGTGTGTGTGTGTTTGGATCTTATGGGTGCTCAACAGCAAGGTGATCAGCACACTTACACTCATTAAAGCCAAAGAATGTGGATCAAATATAGAAAAATCATCGTGTACTCATCCTCTCACTACAATCCCACTCACATTGACCATACAATCGCTATCTCATAAGCGCTAAAACAACTTAGAAAGAGGGAAAGTAGCTATACATGAAATTAAAACACAAGTAAAATGACAAAGGAGCTAAAAGAAAAGCACAAGGAAATGTCACTGGCTGAGCCAGTCACCCTGTTAACACATTAAAACCATCTCCCTAAAATCTTGGCCAAAACATTGGACAATTCACAAAGCATTAAAAATTGAATCACGTTTGTTTGAATGTCACTTAAGGGGCAGATCCAGTGGCAAATCCATGTGGTCTAATAAAATGTGGCGCACAGTGATCTGTACACCATAAGCAACACACATTGTAGGGTCCTCTTGCCAGTGCAAGAAGCCATGCATGATGGGTTTGTGGCCTGTGCAAAGATGTGTAAGGAGGACCTCGTGGCATCGACATGGCTGGAAGGAGGTACACCATGGCTGCATTGCCAGCAACTTGTCTTCCCATCAATGCGTGACCTTATACCTCAACAGTGAGGTGAGAGCCTGCAGGGGGATGGCATACTGAAATAACTTGAGGATCATGACACACCTCCTTGGCTGCTAGATTCGCCTGTTCATTCCCTGCAAAACCCATGTTCCCTGGTACCCAGCAGGAAGATACCTCCTTCCCCCATTGTTGTATATGGAGGGGGAGATCCTGGATATTCTGGACTTTATCTGTTGGGCACAAACATTGTAGAGAGTGAACGGCAATCAGAGAATCGAAACAGACAACAAATTTATCCCTGGAAGAATTGTCTTATCTGCTCCAGTGCCCACAAGAGTGCATGTAATTCTGTACTGCAGACAGTAAATTCTTGAGGCAGTTGAACCTTGAGGACACGATCTGGAAAAACAGCAGAGCAATCAACAGACCCCCCCCCCCCCCTCGTTTAGACCCCTCCATAAGGAAAGCTACATAATTGTGGCGCTCATATAAAAGGTAATACAGTCTCTCCTATACTCCACTAAATCTAAAATTATGCTTGGTCTCTCCAGTAACCAGGGCAGCAGATGGTTAAAACTCTGGACTTGTGGTTGTACTTGCTCCACTCCAAGTGACGTCAGCACATGCTGCACACGAATCCCAAATGGCCTTGCTGCTCGTGGACAATGAGAGAAAAGGGGGATGAGTAACTTTATGGTATGCGGGTGAATTTGGAGCTTCAAATTGTAAGTGGCAGTTCTCCAGCCTCAACACAGAGACTGGGTACGGGACTGGTCCTTACAGCATACTTGGCTAGCCTAATCCCTTATTGGTGGACAGTGTCAGTGATCTTCAAATAAGAAGGCAACACCGATCTGTGTACTGTGCACCCGTTGTCTACCCATGATAGCTCTATAAAACTGGAGCACATGTACCCTGTCTGCTCCCCAAGATCTATTGCTAAGTCACTTTATGATGTTCAGTGCCTTCAGGGTTCTGGCTTTCAAGTGTCTCAGGCACAGCAACCATGACATTTTGGGGTAAAACATGAGGCCCACGAATCTCACCAAGTCTCTAAAATATAGAATGGTGTCCCTCATATGCAAGTCAGGTAAATTACAAATACGATGAGAATGATTAAAATGAACACACTCACACTAACCTGTACAAAACTGAAAACCCATCTTTGCAGTCCCCTCCTGTAAGATCCCCAATGCAAGCTGTAACTGATGGCTCACTGGTTCAACACTGGAGGAGGAATAGAAAATAGCAAAACCGTCCACAAATAAGGAACACTGTACAGGGCTCCTTACCGTAGACATGATACTGTTTATGACTATGGCAAAGAGGGTAACACTTAAAACACTGCCTTGGGGGACACCATTTTTCTGCTAAAAACAATATCACCAACTAGGATCCTAAAAACCCGCTGGGACAGGATAGACAGTATGAAGATGGGGAGGTGGCACAAAAGCCTCATTGATGCAGTTGTGCAAAAATACTGTGTCTCCACGTAGTATCGCAGACTTTATTGGTATTAAAGAATATGCTAATACACTGATTTTTCTGCAGGAAAGCCCGCTGAATAGCTGCCACTAGCAGGAAAAGGTTGTTGATAGTGGCAAGGAAACACCAGATCATGGCTTGCATTGCCAGTAGTTTTTGTGAAATGTTCTGCCAGTGCCTGAGCAATGTCCTGGGGCGTTGCCTGGAGACATAACTGTTTCAGTACTGCTGCAATTGATAAACGACTGTGTTTATCAGAAATCCTCCAGATGGCTTCCCATACTTTTGTAGAACAAGTGGAACAATTAATGGAGTCCAGGAATTGTGCTCTATTTAATGGAACTGTGCCAGGAACTGTTGCTCTATTTAATTATGTGTCGAGACTTGGCTCTCACAACTCAAAAGGCTGTGACATTGTCCACTATTGGGCGGCACTTCAACCAGCGAACAGCTGCATGCCTGTCCTGGGGCACTGAATGGCACTCATCAGTCCACCAGGGTACAGTTTGCCTCCTAAGATAACCAGAAGACTTGGGAATGGATAAGTCAGCGGCATAATGGATCACTCGTGTGATGTTGTCCAATCATTCCTAACCGCTGTCGCGGAGTTCGAACCCAGCCAGATGGCTGAACAGCATCCAGTTAGCCACGCTAATAATCCATTTTGGTGGCTGCTCTTCAGATAACACTCCATCCAGTAGCTGCAGAGCAGGAAGTGGTCACTATAATTAAGGTCATCAATGACTTTCCACTGAACAAAGTCTACGAGGGCTGGCGAGCAGAAGGAGAGGTCAATGTCTGACAATGACCCAGCAGTAGCACAGCTCATGATATGACATGAGGCTCTCCTGAACCTGATCATTAAGGCAAGTAGAGGTTGAGCCCCACGAAACATGAAGGGTGTTGAAGGCTCCCAGTATGAGAAATGGTCGGGGTAGTTGTTCTATAAGATCTGTGAGTGCCTTAGAGTCTACTGCATCTTCCAGAGGTAAATACAATGAGTAAAGAGTGATCCTCTGACACACATGAACTTCAACAGCAACTGAGCAACTGCTTGCAGGTCAGTAGCTGGGGAGAGGGGGGGGGGGGGGGGGGGGGGGGGGGAGTGCAGATGAGTGGTGCAAATTGGTGATAAACACGGCGACTCCTTCCTTGGCTCTTTCCCCTGTTAGGCATACAGCCCTATTGCACAGGGGCATCAGTATCTTTAAAATTTGTTTCTTGTAAACACAAGCACAAAGGTCATGCCTGTACTAGGAGTTTCAATTCATCCACATGAGTCCAGAACCCAATCAAATTCCACTGTAGTATGGGAACCATTTCATCAGTGTGGTTTTAAATTACCCCTATCTTTGCATGAGGGAGGCGAAACACTTGTAAAGCGAGGGGGGGGGGGGGGGAGTGGAGGGGCTGCCTGGTGGATCCGAGACATGTAACACCATGACGTCCTTCTCATCAGTTAGACATGCCAGAACAACATCTGATGGCACCTGGGATAGCTTTTGACCCATGTGTTTTAATCCTTTCCCTGAACCCTGTCACTTTGAGGGTGGGTGGGGGGTGGGGGAGGACACTGAGTGGCATTCTGCTTTTCATGTGCCTTCTTTATGCTCACTGCGGAACTGTTGGTGGTCCTTTCTGTTGCAGTTGCTTAGACTGCTTTGTTCTTACTCACTTTGCCTTTGCATGTACACATGCAATTAGAAGTGCTTGTGGTGGATAGTGGCACACTGGACATTGTCTGCACTAAAGCATCCACAGATTTCTGTACCATGCAAGAATACAAAGTGGCAAAGACAGGAGGTTTCATCCCCTTATATTCTTCTTTTGGCTTCAGCATAAGGGATTCGCTTGATCACTTCCATTTCCTGTATTTTGCACTCATCAGCAAAAACAGGGCAGTCTCGGCTCCACTCTGGGTGGCTCCCAGAGCAGTTGACGCAGATTGCTGGGGACAGGCAATCAGTCCCCAGCGTTATGGGCTGCTTTTCCGCATTTCCTGCAGGTCGCTTCATCTCCACAACTCTTGTTTGCATGGCCAAAATGCTGTCATTAATTGCACCACATGTGGTTTGGTATGTAAGGTCTAACTGTAAGTCAAATAAACCCTGCCATAAAATGTTCAGGCAGCATTGTAGAACTGACTGTGACAATGAAAGTGTCAGTCTTTTCATTTTCTCTATCGGTCCTCCACATTCGCTGCTCCACATCCATTATTCCCTGGTATGCCAATTCTTGTTTCAGCTCCACTATGTCCATATCCACGATATCATAGCACGTGACCACACCCTTGCTTGAGTTGGAGAGATGTGCATCTCAGCAATGATATCACAGTCACCCAATTTATGTAATTTCTCAAGATGTTCCACCTGCTTTGAACAGTTATTTTGACCAACAATGAGCATTACACAGCCATTTAATAGATTTTAAAGGGCCAACAAGACCTTTCAAGCCTTTATGGATACAGACAGAAGATACTTTTTCAAATGTCCCCCCTTCCTCTTTATCATCAGAAAAACATCATTGTTTATGACTCCATGGGCCCTGTTACTTAAGTCCAAATAATTCTTATTATCAGGAGGGCTAGCCTTTCTCTGTTCTTTTGGATGAATGGGTGTGAATACATCCAGGCAGTACACCCATATACTGGAAAGAGAAGCTGAAGATTTCGATGGTTCCATCTCGGTCCCACAAGCAGCTGGGGAAATGAGAGTCCACTCAGATAGAGCCCCACACGCCGAGTAAGCCTTATACAACTGAGGTGTGGCAGGTTTCCCAGAGGTTGCCTGCTAACGATTCTTCCACCTCAACAGCAGTGCACCTCATTGCTTCGTAGCTCATCTTGAGATTCAATTTTTTTTTATAGAGCTTTTTACTGTCCACACAATCTGAGCAGTCAGGGCAAGATTCCCGTTCCACCACCACGCCGCATGGTGGCCCCTGAAACATGCCTAGAGCATTCAGTGACAGAGGACTGGCAGCACTTCCCAGTCCCCAGCTCAGGAAGCCCAGTGTTGCCAAGCCCATGCCCAGCAAATGAATGCTGAGCCCTCGAGGAAGTTTGGGTAGCCAATGAACAATTATTAAAGCATTTGATTGAAATTACAATGGAGAAGAAAATAACTAGTACACTGGTTGGAATATTTCAATGATGACTACAAAGAGCTTTGATTGTAATAACCCCATGACCAGTCTACGACAGCAGTCGTGGATCGCAGTTGCAGCTTATCAACCTACAGTGGGAGACATGTCTTCAGCACACACACTTTTGGCAATACAGCACGACCTACCACACCTGTCAGCAACTAGTTGCTCCAAGATTTTCGTAAGCTATATACAATCCAAGTTGATTAGTTTCCAAAAGCTTTTTGGTACTAATGTTAGTGTTATGGGGTAAACCGAAAGTTTGAAGGAATATTCTCTGTTGGTTAGAAATGAATGCCCTAGTAACATAGTTGACACAATTAGTTTCATGGAAGATTTATTCGCAAAGTGTGAGATGACACACCCACATTCAATCTTGACTCAGAACGCACTGAAATCTCTGTTCAGTCCAAAGATAAACCTCCTTTCACTCGCCAACAGAAGATGTTGCTATAACAACACCACAGAGTGCCCCCTCAAAGTGCGCGTGAGTGAGCCGGCCTGCACAGGTGTGTATGACCAGTTGCGTTATGGCTGGCTGCACTGCAGGACACAGCTGGACTATTTCTTGGAGGTGTTTTGTGTATGATGCCAATGCTGAGAGCTGGTAGGAAAGCAGGTGGCGCTGGAGATGCCTGGTGTGCTCTTACGTTGACACAGATGGCGTGTCTGGGGGCATGGGGAGAGATGTCAGAGGGGTCGTCTCTGCAGCAGGAGCCCCCCTCATCATGAGACAGTGGTTTATGTGGCCGTTGTGGGAGGACTGTCAGGCAGTCAGTGCTCAGAACACCATCTGTAGAAAGGTGAGATGATATGGAAGCATAGCTGATGTCCCTGGGGAGGGTGTAAGTGTTGATGAGGTGTCCAACACATGCAACATCATTGTCAAATGCAAGCGTGTCATTGTTGCAAGCCGTCAGGAAGAGATCATTAAGGGCAAGCTTGATAGTGAAGTCATCTGGTTTGAAGTTGCTGAGGTCTAAGGGGATGGCGACAGGATGCGATGTATTGGGGTCTGCCATCTGTGTGTCGGGTGGTGATTAATACTCGTCGTCATTGTTAGTACAGCCATGGTTGATATTCTTGTTGAGAACCCAAGCTGGTTTCAAGTGGTGAATCAAGATGGTTGTTAGTTTGTCATTAATCAAGAGTGTTGAACACAGGTTTGTCTCTTTTAAGAACTCTGAAGGGGCCTGAGTACTGAGGCTGCAATGGCAGCATCACTGTGTAGTCCCACAGCACGACATGTTAACAGTTTGCAAATGCTTTATGTATGAAGACTCTAAGTGATGCGAATGAAGGGCTGGGCTGGTACTTGGATATGTCAGATGTGATCCTTTAATCGCTGAACTATTGCAGGTAAATCTGAGTGCTCATGGCATTGTGCGGATAGGGCTAAACTGGTGGGAAGAATGAGTGATTTGCCATAAAGTACCCAGTGAATGATGCCTGCAGGTCTTGTTGAAGGCTTTTCTGACACCAAGTAGTACCAAAGGTTGAAGTTTCGAGAACATACCTTCACCGAAGAGTCAAGCAGTATATTGCTCCCTCCTACTTATATCTCCCGAAGAGACCATGAGGATAAAACCAGAGAGATTAGAGCCCACACAGAAGCATACCGACAATCCTTCTTTCCACGAACAATACGAGACTGTAATAGAAGGGAGAACCGATAGAGGTACTTAAGGTACCCTCCGCCACACACCGTCAGGTGGCTTGCGGAGTATGGATGTAAATGTAGATGTAGATGTAGAAAGGTAGCACTTCAGTCCACAATCTGCTGTGACAAATATAGGCTGCTTTGAGGATCTAGTGTCACCACTCGGCTAAGCCTTTATTCTGAGGGTAATACGCTGTGATGCGGTTACATTTGAAACTGCAGAAGTTGCACAGGGAAGTGAAGAGTACTGATTCGAACTGGTGGCTTTGGTCTGTGGTAATCGTATCTGGTGTGCCAAATCTTGCAATCCTAGTCTCTACAAAGGCATGGGCCGCAGATTCTGCTGTGATGTCTTTAAGTGAACTCTGTCTATCATTGACATCCTCCAACAATGGGAGGAGGTCGACATGAACATGTTGGAAGTAAGCTTTGGTGATATTAATACTGTGGGTGTGCATAGCTTCCGACGTTACTGCACTGCCATGGTGTGCATGCTTTTGCCCATGTCCCACCTGATGTTGGGCATATGAAGCTTTCCATTATAAGACAAAATGTGGCACTGACATTAGATTGAGAGAAAATGCGAAGTAAGTCAAAAAATTTTTATCGCATTGTTAGCGGCACTAGTGGCTGGACCCTGTTACAGGAGACGTTGTAGGGCTCTGAGATGATGTGTCATTCTATAAATAAGCCTGTGTAGTGTTGTTGTACATTTGTTTTACAATGTACCCACAATTACATTGGTCAATGGCTAGTTTCTTGTAGTCGAAGCAGAAGGAGACTGTACTGACTCATGATAAATAGTCAGCAATGAGACTGCCTGCTCCTTGCAGGTGATGTATACCTGTCATGTACTGGGCGATAAGGTTCAGGTGATGGTAGCAACAAGAGTTTACATCTTCTGATGAGTGCCATGTGGCCTTGAGTGATTTCTGGTGTGTTAACACTACAACATGATGGCCTTTAATATATTCATGAAATTATTTCACAGATTTACAAACAGTGAGGAGTTCTCTGTCAAAAGCTGACCATTTTGACTGAGAGGGTGCTAGTTTTCACAAGAAGAAACAACGGGGATGTGTCTCTCCACTGACTGGCTGTTGTAGTATGATCTCAACGGTGGCGATTATTGTGTCCTTGGTGAAAGACAGTTGAGTGTGAGGAATGGAGTGTGACAATGTGCCTGAGGCAATCTTCTGTGCATTCAAATGTGTCCTTCATTGCAGTGGTCCAGTCAAGCTTTCTTTGTCCTTGTTTGTTAGAACCTGCTTGTGTGTCAGTTGGAGGCGCTTGTAGCACTGCTGCTTGGGACATTCAAAATTCCAAGGAAGCAATGGACATTTTGATAATTCTGAGGAAGTGGAAGCTGTCTCATGGCGTCAGCCCTTTCTGGCATAGGTTCAATGCCCATGGCGCTACCTAGGTGGTTGAAAAAGGTAACTTCCATTTTCCTTAATTTGGTCAGGGTCTTGTTGATCACCGATCACAACACCACCATCACTAACAGTGGTGAGAATTTGTTCAAGGCGTCGGTCATGGTTTTCAGGGATAGCCTAAGTTGACGATGTCATCTAGATATGCATAGCAGTATCCAACTGGAAAAGAATGCCACTGATGAAGTACTGCCATGTCTGGGCAGTATTTTTTAACCCATATGACATGAAAATGTATTAAAAGAGCCCAAACCATGTTATAATCACAGTTTTCATGATGTCATCTTTATGCATGGGCATTTGTACATGAGCCACTTTATGGTGAATTACAGTGAAAATGGTTGTGTCTGCTAGCAAGTCCTTAAAAGTCTTGTATGTTAGGCACTGCGTAGCTGTCCTGCAATGTAAGGATGTTGAGGACATTACAGTTGCCACACAAGTGTAAGTTCCGTTTTCTTTATTTTATTTTATTTTTCAGTGCTATTTTGGCAGACTTTGTATTCTCCCACTTCCTCTTCTTTCTCACCCCTTACCCGAATGTCACTAACAGCTAAAACGTCCAGCCCCATCTTACTTGCAGCCTCTGCCAGCTCTACCTTCTTCCCAGAGTAGCCCCCACTGATATTAATAGCTCCCCATCTCATTACCATTTGTTTGCCAAGTCGTATCTTAGGAGTCCCTGGTTTGTCAGAGGTGGAACAGCATCACCTCCAAAGGTCCGAGGCATTTTACTCTGATTGTTGCCAGCATCATATTTAAAGTACCAGGGAAGCAGGAGTCAAAGCAGGAATAGCACAATGGGGTGTAGGGCTATACATCAGGAAAGAAATGGAACCCAGCATAGTTGCAATAAGGTATGTAAACGAACGACTGATGTGGATAGATTTGATAGTGTCTAGCAAGAAAATTAGGATTGTGTCAGTATACTCGCATTGTGAAGGGACAGATCAAGATAAGATGGATAGTTTTTATGAGGCACTCAGTGATGTAGTTGTTAGAGTAAAGGACAAGGACAGTGTTCTGCTCATGGGTGATTTTAACGCCAGGATTGGAAATCGAACAGAAGGGTATGAAAAGGTTATGGGTAAATTTGGAGAGGATATGGAGGCCAACAGGAACGGGAAACAACTCTTGGATTTCTGTGCCAGTATGGGCTTAGTAATCACAAACTCCTTTTTTAAACATAAGAACATTCACCGGTATACTTGGGAAGGCAGGGGAACCAGATCTGTCATTGACTATATAATAACAGATCAGGAATTCAGGAAGGCTGTGAGGGACACGCGCGTATTCAGGGGATTCTTTGATGACACTGATCATTATTTAATCTGCAGTGAAATTGGGATTGTGAGGCCGAAAGTGCAGGAGGTCAGGTCCATATGTAGGAGGATAAGAGTGGAGAAACTTCAGGATAAGGAAATCAGGCACAAGTACATAACAGCGATCTCAGAAAGGTACCAGTTAGTTGAATGTAGTCAATTACAGTCATTGGAAAAGGAATGGACAAGGTACAGGGACACAGTACTAGAAGTGGCTAAAGAATGTCTTGGAACAGTAGTGTGTAAAAGTAGGATGAAGCAAACAGCTTGGTGGAATGATACAGTCAAGGTAGCCTGTAAAAGGAAAAAGAAGGCGTATCAAAAATGGCTACACACCAGAACCCAGGTAGACAGAGAAAGTTATGTTGAAGAAAGAAACAAAGCCAAACAGATAATTGCAGCATCCAAGAAGAAATCGTGGGAAGACTTTGGAAACAGGTTGGAGACTATGGGCCAAGCTGCTGGAAAACCATTCTGGAGTGTAATTAGCAGTCTTCGAAAGGGAGGTAAGAAGGAAATGACAAGTATTTTGGACAGGTCAGGAAAACTGCTGGTGAATCCTGTGGATGCCTTGGGAAGATGGAGGGAATATTTTGAAAAGTTGCTCAATGTAGGTGAAAATGCGATCAGTAATGCTTCAGATTTCGAGGTAGAATGGGATAGGAATGATGATGGAAATAGGATCACATTTGATGAAGTGGAAAAAATGGTCAGTAGATTGCAGTGCAATAAAGCGGCTGGGGTGGATGAAATTAAGTTGGAACTCATCAAATACAGTGGAATGTCAGGTCTTAAATGGCTACACAGGATAATTGAAATGGCCTGGGAGTTGGGACAGGTTCCATCAGACTGGACAAAAGCAGTAATCACACCAATCTTTAAACATGGAAACAGAAAAGATTGTAACAACTACAGAGGTATCTCTTTAATCAGCGTTTTGGGTAAAATATTCTCAGGTATTCTTGAAAGGAAAGTGCGAGTATTAGTTGAGGACCAATTGGATGAAAATCAGTGTGGGTTTAGGCCTCTTAGAGGTTGACAGGACCAGATCTTTAGCTTACGGCAAATAATGGAGAAGTGTTATGAGTGGAACAGGGAATTGTATCTATGCTTTATAGATCTAGAAAAGGCATATGACCGGGTTCCTAGGAGGAAGTTATTGTCTGTTCTACAAGATTATGGAATAGGAGGCAAACTTTTGCAAGCAATTAAAGGTCTTTACATGGATAGTCAGGCAGCAGTTAGAGTTGACGGTAAATTGAGTTCATGGTTCAGAGTAGTTTCAGGGGTAAGACAAGGCTGCAACCTGTCTCCACTGTTGTTCATATTATTTATGGATTATATGTTGAAAACAATAGACTGGCTGGGTGAGATTAAGATATGTGAACACAAAATAAGCAGTCTTGCATATGTGGATGACTTAGTTGTGATGGCAGATTCGATTGAAAGTTTGCAAAGTAATATTTCAGAGCTAGATCAGAAATGTAAGGACTGTGGTATGAAGATTAGCATCTCCAAAACGAAAGTAATGTCAGTGGGAAAGAAATATAAATGGATTGAGTGCCAAATAGGAGGAACAAAGTTAGAACAGGTGGACGGTTTCAAGTACTTAGGACGCATATTCTCACAGGATGGCAACATAGTGAAAGAACTGGAAGTGAGGTGTAGCAAAGCTAATGCAGTGAGCGCTCAGCTACGATCTACTCTCTTCTGCAAGAAGGATGTCAGTACCAAGAGTAAGTTATCTGTGCACCGTTCAATCTTTTGACCAACTTTGTTGTATGGGAGCGAAAGCTGGGTGGATTCAGGTTACCTTATCAACAAGGTTGATGTTACGGATATGAAAGTAGCTAGGATGATTGCAGGTACTAGTAGATGGGAACAATGGCAGGAGGGTGTCCACAATGAGGAAATCGATGAAAAACTGGGCATGAACTCTATAGATGTAGCAGTCAGGGCGAACAGGCTTAGATGGTGGGGTCATGTTACACGCATGGGAGAAGCAAGGTTACCCAAGAGACTCATGGATTCAGCAGTAGAGGGTAGGAGGAGTCGGGGCAGACCGAGGAGAAGGTACCTGGATTCGGTTAAGAATGATTTTGAAGTAATAGGTTTAACATCAGAAGAGGCACCAATGTTAGCACTGACTAGGGGATCATGGAGGAATTTTATAAGGGGGGCTATGCTCCAGACTGAACTCTGAAAGGCATAATCAGTCTTAAATGATGATGATGATGATGATGATGATGATGATGATGATGATGAGTGCTACTTTGGCTGGTGACACAGGCTGTCAGATGGGCAGATAATGCCAGCTTGCAACATTCCATCAATTGCCACCTTAGCAGAGTGTAAGTTAGGTGGGGCTAGGCAGCACACTTTGTGATGTGCAAGCAGCTCGGCTGTTGTTATGAATGATGCACTGTGCCGTTAGGTATCCCACATTCCTATGCTTTTGTGGTGGTTAGTATGCAGAGAGGGTCTACGTCACGAGCACCTTGCAGCGAGGGGAGGCATAGTGTGTGGTATTTACCTTAATGTTGCAATGTGTTTTCAGCACCATTGCTCGTACAGTAGTTAAGAGTGTAGGCAGGGGGCCGTGATTGGTCAAAGTGGGCAGCGTCACATGTGCTATCTTGTGCCCATGTGCTATTACCGACTTTTTACTCAATGTGTTGTAGAAGAGACGCGTTCTCGGTAAGAGGTGCACTGATAGGTGTATGGCAGTCATTGTAGAAACGAGGTGTCACACATAGTTCCTAAACCATCATGACACAATCTTCAAGTGTGTCGATGTAAGCAGAGTCATCATCATGACGTCATAGTGGACAACATGCTTTGTCAAGGAGGGATGGGGTTGTCAGGGCAAACAGCCATTAGATGCAGTGTCCCGTACCATGGTGCAGGATTGAGGCATGTTGGATATCTGGTGAGAGGTAGAAATGATGGAAGAAGTCAGTTCCAATTACCAGTTCCATGACTTTGATGATGTGAAAGGTCCATAAGAACTGATGTTGAGGCGAAAACTGTAGGGTGCATGTCATGGAACAGAGATCATGATCTGTATATTATTAGCCCACTGGAGTTGTAGTGCAGACATTTTGTTGAGTGTTGATGTGTTCTCCAGTGATATGAGACTAATGTTGAATCCAGTGACCACCAAAAAGTGCTTTCTTCATTTAAGGTCCAAGATATACAGTCAGCCTCCCAGTTGTGTGGATGAGGAAGTCTGTATTTGTGTGACCTGTAGCAGCTGTTGGCAGCTTAGCATCCCTGTGCAAGCCAACGTGCCTAAGGAAGCCTGCATTTGAAGTTTGGGAACCCTCAGTGGAGGGTACGGCAGTTGGGTGCATTGTCAGCAAACTGGGCTTGGTACCCATAGTGTTGTGACCTTGAGGGGTTTTAATATTCAGAACAGTGGTGGCCATTGCGAGAGTTGTGCTGGATGCTGCCTGATGGTCGGTGGCCAGGCTCAGTGCAGTGAAGTAGCTGTCAGCTCTCCTTGCCTGTGCTTGGGGCGGCTGGGTTGCAGCATGTGGGGATGTCGCTGTGTCTTTGGAATTTATATGGTGACTGTGCTGTAGTAACACACACATCATGTCTGCTAGGACCAAACGTTTCTCTAACAGTTCAGCTTCATGTATCATCATCGTCAGTTGTAGTTGCAGAGGGATTTTAATGATCCAAAGTGTACATTAGGTGGTATTCGGCATAAAGGCTGTGGCTAAGCCATGTCTCCGCACTATCCTTTCTTTCAGGAGTGCTAGTTCTGCAGGGTTCGCAGGAGAGCTTCTGTAAAGTTTGGAAGGTAGGAGAACTAAAGCTGTGAGGACGGGACATGAGTCGTGCTTGGGTAGCTCAGTTGGTAGAGCACTTGCCCGCGAAAGGCAAAGGTCCCGAGTTCGAGTCTCGGTCCGGCACACAGTTTTAATCTGCCATTAACTTTCATATCAGCACACACTCCGCTGCAGAGTGAATATCTTATTCTGTAAAGTGTCAAGTAAATTTTAATGTGAATCATTTGGATTATGAAATAATAATAAACTCTTAAATCTTAACAAGACAGTAAACTTTTTGTCGTTTGTCAAGAATTTACAAAACTGATCACTGCTGAGACCATGGGACTAATTGAAGTCTCTTCAGTCCTGGGTCAGAGGCAAAGGGGTTAGTAGTCAGTGAGCCTGACTTTAGTTTGCACATTACAGAGAATTATTTTGAATAAACAAAGAACATTAAAAAAGGAATTGAGCTGCCATAAGACTTATTTTTGTTACGCAAAGTCCTTGCTATCACATAAAAAATAAGTAATAATACAAAAAATATTGCCTCAGGGCTTCTGCAATGATGTATAAATATGACCAAGAACCACCACCACCTCTGATTCACCAATGAAGGTAAGTAAATTTCACATTTTCCTCCTCCAAAACTTTTTTATAGTTTTGCTTGAAACAGAATGTTATGATGTGAATATTGCAAATAATTAATTTTTCACCAAAAATTTTGACTTTATTTTCGTCTACATAGTGAGCAGGAGTGTTACACAGTCATGCAACTGTTCTCAACAGATGAACAGATTGATGGCGCTAAAGGGACTAAACTATGACGTCACTGGTCCTTAATCCTTTGTGTGTCAAGCGGCGAATAGTCCCCAGAGAGAAAGTACACAAAAGATAAATCCCAAAGGACTTAATTGTGTGCAAGACTCAAGAAAGGCAAGAGACAGATGCAAGTAGAAGTGAGACAGATGTAAAAAGGTGAAGATGAGAGAGCTGCCCCACCCAGAAAGCAGCTGGAGGTCCACGGGACACATTATTTGACCAGAGCAGTGGTGGCTGTTGTGTAAGAGCACAAGTGCATGTGAACAACCTAACTTTTGACACCTTGCAGATTTATTGGTTGTTTTTCTTCGAATACTGTTAAGCATAATATAGATGTGTTAATATAAAATACAGAGCACTACAGCTACTGCGCTATGCAACATTGCTACTCCTGTAGACTTTGTGAAACTTGGCATCAGGCTCGTGAGCACACCTTCAGTTGTGCTCATTTTAAGCAGTTTCTGCACATGTGATACCGGCATGACCTAACTGCCTTATGGCCAAATACAAATGGATTTTATAAACAATGGCATGGTTCATGGCATGCACAGCTAGCCCTTACTACTCAGCTACATTTTTACGCCAATGCCACCAGGTGGTAGCACACTGCAGCAGACTTTTATCCACGTTTGCATGGCATAAATCCCACTAGATGGTAGATCACTCCTCAGATATGCCCATTCACTCACTATACAGTAAAATTAGATTGAACGTTAGTATACGTTATAATTATACTGACAAAAAAACCTATTTTGGGGGATGCATCTGGTTCTCCATTTGAGGCTCTGAGAACCATAAATCACATCACCAATGATGGTGAGACAACCATTTATTCATGCTTCTGACATCTGTTGATCTTATGGTAGGTCAGGTGTACCTATGCTGTAGACCCACATTATGTACATGGACATTCAGGCATATCAACAAGTGCCAGCATGAATATGAAGAACAGAAGAGCAGAGATGGCTGTGAGACAATGTCAGCCAACAGCTCGTTGACTAGGACCGCACCACAACAGGAGTGGCTTCTACAAGAAGAGAATATAAGAGCTGCTCCTGACAGCCTTGGCCGCACAGTATTAGACCATCTGTAGGAGAGCACTAAAATAACAGCTATTAGTGATCCATTGCTTGTATGGACATAGTATACTGAGAAAGACACTAACTGTTTGCTGGTCACCCATCACCTGTGACATGTTCTTGTAATACAAAGTTAATTATAGTCTATGTTCTTTATTGTAATAAAAACTATTAATATGTTTTGCTTGAATTGTTGTATAGCATTCCGAGAATGCGCCATCTTTTAGGCATCCTATATGAGACGAGTGGGCAGGACTCCACAATCTCACTGGTTTCTCTGATATTCACTTAAATGAGGGATCGACGATGGTATGCTTTGGGCCCTTATGGTTCTCAGTGCCTCATTTGCATTCGAGTCAAGTGACCATGTTGGTAGATAGTACTACTTGAATTTAATCATTTCCACAAATGACAGTTTGTTTATGGAGTTGGTTGTTTATTGTGCACAAATTGGCTTTTGTGTGCAATGTCAACATGAACTCTGTTGAGTCTGTTTTAAGCACTAACAGGAAAGAAAATTACCAGGAAAAGTTAGCCACAAAGGACTTATGGCATTCCAGGCCAGTTCCATTGACTGAGAAAGTGACAAAATCAAATAAGCATGACTACAAGTGAACATTTAACAAAGAAGTGTATAATACGTGTAAGTTGTTTGGCTGAAATGAAAGAATGTCTGATTTTCAGCCTGGAAGTTAATTCGTTAACTAATACACATGGTAGGGATCTTGTACATTTGTCCAGAAAAATAAACAAGCACAAAAACTTTCACTTACACAAGAATGAAAAAGGAGAGTAGCAAGTAGTTAGTTTGTTCTTTCCCTAAACTGTACTTAATTATGGACAAAACAACAAAATTCCACAAAAACAATTGTTTCTTTTTTCAGTTTATGCATATTATTATTTTATTATTATTATTATTATTATTACCACCGTTATTTTTATTAGTAGTGGTAGTTGCATAAGTATGTTGATAAGCATAACTGTTATACAGGAGATACTACTAATTTCATACTCTCACAAGCATCTGAAGCAATAAATTTGTCAACACCCAATGTATACTCACAAGCAGCCACTGTACAGTGACACACTCTTTGCATATGATTGGTGCTTCCACACTCTCCTGTGCCACAACAAACTAACTACAAGGTAAAAGCTCAGAGAAGAGAGCAATGACCTGGAGTGTAAACTAATGACAAATATAAAAGAATACAAGGAATTAAAAAGGTGGGAAGGGCAGGACCCAGGTTGGACCACCGAACAAGAGGAACCATGGGCCACTTGGGCTGGAGCAGGTGATGTGACACCCCTCCAATCCCTCAACTGGCTGATGAGGCTAATGTGCCCTATGTCACAGAGAAGAGTAAAAATCACTTTCACATATAAAAAGCCAAATCAACCACTTTGGCATCATCCACTAGAACCAGAGGTAGCTTGTCTGCAAGTTTAAGGTTTCACTGTAAGGCGGCCAAATTAGAGCAGTTCAGTAAGGTGTGGGCCACCATGAGACAGGTACCATGCCAACAGTAGGGTGGATCCTCACATCGGAGGGTGTGACCATGTGTCAACCAAGTGCAGCCAAAGTGAAGCCGACAGATTCCCTGCGAGAAGCATAAAGGGAAGACAGCCACATGGTTGTGGTCTCCTTTACGGTTTGCAGTTTATTCGGAGAAACCAAGGCACACCAATCCACATCACATTCCAAGCCAACAATTTTCAGCACTGAGTACACCAAAAGTCTAGTTCCGGTGCCCCCACCTCCATAGTTGGCAGCCAATTTTGCCAGCAAAGACAACTGACCATCCAGGGTAGTGGAGGTCATACAGGAGATCCTGAATAGTCACAACCAGTGGTTGTCAAGGGTAGAAATGGTCAACAGCCAGAAGACTTCTCAAGAAGTTACTGCCGATTAAGCCTGACACACCAGTGAAACAACAAATGTGGCTAAGGGCTCAAGCAATGGCCACCAATTCTGCAGTGAATACACTGCATCCATTCAGCAGGGAGCTTAGTCCACTGCATCTCAGACATGTTCAACCCTGTCCATAGAGCCATCAGTGTATACCACATCTGAGCCTGGAAAATCGTCAAGGACATCTAAGGAATAGGTGGTGAAAAACCATAGTCTTTGAGTCTTTTGATCATAAGGAAAGGTCCACGCAGATCTGAGGACAGGGTACACGTCATGGGGGTGCAGAAAATTTCTACCTGACAGAAGGTGACAGTGGAGAAAGAAAGAGCTCAGAGCAGAGACTCAGTTGTGGGAGGCAGATTTCCCTACCAAAGGACATGGTAGTTCAGATGCTCAGTGGAACAACAAATGTTTATTGCATACTTGAGCAACAGTTGTTGGTGCTTGATCTGTAGAGGAGGGACACCAGTCACTGCGATTATGCTGTTCACAGGGCTAGTCCAAAAGGACCAGTTACAAGTCAGACCCCACAATTGAGTATTGGGTCAATCACCCACAATGCTGAAGGTGATGGTGAGCCATATACCAGGCTCCCATAATCAGGATGTGACAGGACAAGAGCTTTGTAGAGCAGGAAAAGTGAAGAGCGGTCTGCACCTCAACTAGTGTCACTGAGCCAGCGAAGAGTATTAATGTTTTCTTAAGTTGGCAAAGATGGGAAAGCCAGATCAACTGGGCATGGAAGACCAATTCCAAAAAAGGATAAGACTCCATCAATTGAGCATTTCATCCTCAAAGTAGAGTTCTGGTTGTGGATGGACAGTCTGACAGTAACAGAAGTGTTTAACATGTCTTGGCAGTGGAAAACCAGAAGCCATCTGCGAGAGCTCGTGACTGCATCTTTCATATGGCACTCAACAGTTAGCATTCAGCAGTACCCATAGATGAGGAGCAAACATATAAGCAAAAGTCGTTAGCATACAGGGAGGGTTACACTGTAGATCCCACAGCTGCAGCTGGGCAATTGATAGCCACTAGAGAAAGGGGCACACTCAATACAGAGCCCTGTGCAACCCCATTCTCTTGTATGTATGGAGTACTGTAGGAAGCATCAATTGGAACCCGTAAAGTATGATGAGACGAGAAGTTTTAGAGCAAAATCGGGAGTTGGCTCCAGACACCCCACTCATGGAGGGTAGCAACGATGTGGTGACTCCATGTGGTGTCACAAACCCTATGTAACTCAAAGATGACGGTGATAAGATGCTGATGCCAGACAAAAGCTGACTGCATAGCAGATTCCACACAGCCCATATTGTCAGCAACAGAACTTCCTTGGCGAAAACTGCCCTGCGATGGAGCCAAATGGCCCTGAGACTCAAAGTACCAACACAGCTGTCAGCACATCATAAGTCCAAATTTGCAGAGAACATTTGTGAGGCTAATTGGGCGATAGCTGTCCACCTCAAAGAGATGTTCACCCTCACCCGGATTCAGTACTACGATGATCAAGCTTTCTCATCGCTGAGATGGAAATTCACCCTCACTCTGGATATGGATAGAAATAGCAAAGATTTCATGTTGGCAATCCACTGACAGGGGTTCGAGCATTTGGCTGTGGATGCAGTCTGGCCCTGAAGCCATGTCAGGGCAAAGCGCTATGGCACTGAGGAATTCCAACTCACTGAACGGAGCATTATGAGGTTTCAGGTGAGGTATAGTAAATGGTACAGGAATGTCAACAATATTAGGAAAAGGGTAAACTGCTACTCACCATAAAGATGACCAACTGAGTTGCAGACAGACAAAACAAAAACATTGTTACACATTATAGCTTTTGGCCAAAGCCTTCTTCAGCAAAGAAAACACACACACACATTCACACAAGCAAGCAATCCTCAAACACACATCACCACTACCACCAGCAGCTCTGACCCAAATGCAGCTTATGTGAATAGCAATCTAGAGTGGGGCAGGAAAGGGGGATGGATAGCATAGTACAGGGGAGGGAGAGAAGAATGCTAATGGACGGGACCTGCAGAGAATAGAGACTGCCAGGTGTAGTGATGGGGAGTTAGGGCGTATGGGAATAATGGGGAGTGGAAAAGGAGACAAGTAGAATAGGATAGGAGCAGGGAAGGGGAAAGGACAGGTAGGTACATTGGCAGAAGATGGCACATGATGAGGGAGAGGGAAGGTGTTGAACAATATGAGGAAAAAGACAGATTGCAGGTCAATGTAAAGATGACCCACTGAGTTGCAAAAAGGCACAATGAAAAGACTGTTACACATTAAAATGGTAAAGAAAGTTGCTCTATCCACTGTTGGAGGACACAGAATGCAGGCTGATAATTCTCAGATGCAAAGGCTTGAGCCTGGTATTGGTGTCTTCGCCTAATCCTAAGAACGAGGGGTACATGATTGAATGGGAGCAAAGTATGACTCCAAGTAACCTCGTTTCTGTCATTTTATGATGTGGTGGACCCGGGCACGGAGCTGTTTGAAGGCAATAAGTTGCACCATTGATGGATGTCACTTATGGTGCTGGACAGCCTACCTGGGATCTCTTATGGCCACAGCAATTTCGAGAGTCTTGTCCTCTGACAGGAGGGGGGCTCCCAAGGAAGAGGGGATCACTGAGTCTGCTGCCGATAGAATGGTTGCTGTTGTGCTTTGGACAACTGCATTGATACCTCCACGTGGCAGGGTGTGACGGGTAGTGGTAGTGGTGAAAGCATCCCAGTCAGCTTTGGAGAGAGCCCATCTGTGTGGACAACCAGGCAAGAAACACCGATGGAGAGAGAAAACGATAGGAAAATGATCACTGTTCCACAGATTATTATGTACTCTCCAAAGGATGGAAGGAAAAAGACTTGGGCTGCAAACAGAAAGGTCAATGGCTGGAAAAGACCCATACACCACAATGAAGTGTGCAGGAACACCAGTGTTTAAGAAGCAAAGATCGACCTCTGTGAGAAAGTTTTTGACAGCTTTACCACGGCCACTGGTCATAGTTCCACCCCATAAAGGGTTGCAGCTATTGAAATCATCCAATATGAGGAAGGGTGGGTGGAATTGAGAAAACACTGAAGACAATGCGTTATGGCAATCTTCACCATTACAGATGGGGAATTCCCCGAGATGTCTTCACATGAACAGTCACAGTCTCCAAAGGTGTGTTGAGTGAAAGGTGTTTCCTGTAGACAGGCTTCAGAATGTATGCGAAAACTCCCCCCAATGCTCTTTCATAGTCAGTTCGATTCTTAAAATAGCCCCAATAGCCTTTGAGGGAAGGGGTCCACACTGATTGGAAATAGGTATCCAGTATGGTAAGGCAAAGAAAGGGGGGGGGGGGGGTTGGAGAGTGCCATAGTTCAGACAAGTGGAAGAAAAAAGTGCTACATTTCATCTCAGAGCCACTTGCTGGCACTGATTGTGAAGATCCACCATCAATACACATTTGTTCAGAATCAGAGTACCTGGAGGCATGGGGGTGGGGTGGGGAGGGTGGGGTGTCTGGGACCTTGGGTCCATAAGAGCCAACAGTAATGCTGCCTCAGATACAGAGGTGGAACATGCGGGGTCTTGCGGTTATCAGGACCATCAGAACCTACCTCTTTTTGGAAGACTGCTTCTTGTACTTAGACGATTTACGTTTTGGAACAGAGGAGGAATGTAAAGTCCTATGACCTGGAACAAGTGGCTTCTTCAGCCACCAGCTGGCATCCAGTTGCAGGTTAGCAGAGTCCTGTGAAGGAAGCATCCCAAGGGAAGCCTTTCTCATCAGGGGTGCTGGAGGGTGTGTTGTTCTCTGGCTGGGGTTGGGACTGATGTCCCAAGAGCATAGGGAGTCAACGCTACCAAAGGGGAAGTGTGAGAAAAATTAGGAGGACCCTCAACCACCAGGGGATTGGGTACAGTCGGCTGGCCCTGAGAACTACACATGACACAGAGGGTGATGGTATGGTCACTAAAGTAGACATAATTGTAGCAGTAGCATTATCATATGTGTAGGATATGCCTGTTCATATGTGAGGTGATCAAGGGTCTTGTATTCCTCGATTTTCTTATATACGGAGGGAGTGTCCTCACCACAATTGGCACAAATGGAACAAGGGCCACAAGCAGCATTCTTGTGCAACAAATGGCCACAATCCCTAGAGACTAAGCTGACACTGCAGTGTGAAAACATGTCCAAATTGCTTTCATCTTAGCACAACATGGGAGGAGGAAAATAAGGTTTGACACCACAGCGATTCATGACCTTCAGACAAAAAATCACCTTCAAAGGCCAAGAAGAAGGCTTGAGTGTAAAGTCTTGTGGTCCCCACTGGACAAGACAGACAAAACGCACACCTCTTCACCTCAAATTAGCATGCAACTTGTCATCAGTCTGTAAAAGGAGTTTTCAGTGGAAAATGATACTTTGTACCATATGCAGTCTTTTATGGGGGGTTACAGTGACAGGAATATCATCCAACTTGTCTCAGGTGAGCAGCACTCATGACCGAGTGGGGGAGGCCATTTTATGTGGAATGGAGCCACTTTTCGTTTTTGAAATTGCTGTCACTTCCTCAAACCTGTTCAAGGAAGAACAATGGCTTTGTAGTCAAAAAAGGAATCCTTGTCCTTCCTAGAACAAACCTAATATATGGGGGAGAATGTCTCGCCTTGCCTCTGAACCCTATGTTCCTCCCATGGCGTAGCCAGGCAAGGGTACATTTTGGGGCCATACCTCTCTGAACTGTAATAGGTCTTAGCTTCAGAAGAGACTGCTGTGGTCACACTGGCAGAAGGAAGTCTAATTCGCTTCATGTTCAAATCTTCCACCCTAGTACCAACCACTACAAACAGGGGCTCACTCCACGTGTGCCGCCCAGCCACGGCAACAGTTACGTGGCCAGTAAACCATAGCCTGGAATCCCCATGCCCCAGTCATGATGGGCATACTCCTTGGCTTCCTGGAGACTTTCCAGCTCATGCACCAACAGTGCAATCCCTGCATTGCCACGAAGCTACCACCGTGCAGGTACTTGATGACCTATGACCTTCCCCTATTTCTCCCCCCCCCCCCCTCACACACACACACACACACACACACACACACACACACACACACAATGGAATGGCTACCATGCTAGGTTTTGGGCTCTATACCAAGAAAGAATGGTGCAAAGATAGAAAGGCATAAATGTGGAATATATGCCATAATGTTGACCTTCTCTGCACAATAAGCACTTCTATAAAATTTAGTGAAGTATAAACTTTAGGACAATAATTTGGAAATGGAAGAGGATGTTGATGAAGATGAAATGGGAGATATGATACTGCGTGAAGAGTTTGACAGAGCATTGAAAGACCTGAGTCGAAACAAGGCCCCGGGAGTAGACAACATTCCATTAGAACTACTGACAGCCTTGGGAGAGCCAGTCCTGACAAAACTCTACCATCTGGTGAGCAAGATGTATGAGACAGTCAAAATTCCCTCAGACTTCAAGAAGAATATAATAATTCCAATCCCAAAGAAAGCAGGTGTTGACAGATGTGAAAATTTCCGAACTATCAGTTTAATAAGTCACAGTTGCAAAATACTAACGCAAATTCTTTACAGACGAATGGAAAAACTGATAGAAACTGACCTCGGGGAAGATCAGTTTGGATTCCATAGAAATATTGGAACACGTGAGACAATAATGACCCTACGACTTATCTTAGAAGAACGATTAAGGAAAGGCAAACCTACGTTTCTAGCATTTGTAGACTTAGAGAAAGCTTTTGACAATGTTGACTGGAATACTCTCTTTCAAATTCTAAAGGTGCCAGGGGTAAAATACAGGGAGCGAAAGGCTATTTACAATTTGTACAGAAACCAGATGGCAGTTATAAGAATCGAGGGGCATGAGACGGAAGCAGCGGTTGGGAAGGGAGTGAGACAGGGTTGCAACCTCTCCCCAATGTTATTCAATCTGTATATTGAGCAAGCAGTAAAGGAAACAAAAGAAAAATTTGGAGTAGGTATTAAAATCCATGGAGAACAAATAAAAACTTTGAGGTTCGCCGATGACATTGTAATTCTGTCAGAGACAGCAAAGGACTTGGAGGAGCAGTTGAATGGAATGGACAGTGTCTTGAAAGGAGGGTATAAGATGAACATCAACAAAAGCAAAACAAGGATAATGGAATGTAGTCGAATTAAGTTGGGTGATGCTGAGGGAATTAGATTAGGAAATGAGATACTTAAAGTAGTAAAGGAGTTTTGCTATTTGGGGAGCAAAATAACTGATGATGGCCGAAGTAGAGAGGATATAAAATGTAGACTGGCAATGGCAAGGAAAGCGTTTCTGAAGAAGAAAAATTTGTTAGCATCGAGTATAGATTCAAAGTGTCAGGAAGTCATTTCTGAAAGTATTGGTATGGAGTGTAGCCATGTATGGAAGTGAAACGTGGACGATAAATACACTCCTGGAAATTGAAATAAGAACACCATGAATTCATTATCCCAGGAAGGGGAAACTTCATTGACACATTCCTGGGGTCAGATACATCACATGTTCACACTGACAGAACCACAGGCACATAGACACGGGCAACAGAGCATGCACAATGTCAGCACTAGTACAGTGTATATCCACCTTTCGCAGCAATGCAGGCTGCTATTCTCACATGGAGACGATCGTAGAGATGCTGGACGTAGTCCTGTGGAACGGCTTGCCATGCCATTTCCACCTGGCACCTCAGTTGGACCAGCGTTCGTGCTGGACGTGCAGACCGCGTGAGACGACGCTTCATCCAGTCCCAAACATGCTCAATGGGGGACAGATCCGGAGATCTTGCTGGCCAGGGTAGTTGACTTACACCTTCTAGAGCACGTTGGGTGGCACGGGATACATGCGGACGTGCATTGTCCTGTTGGAACAGCAAGTTCCCTTGCCGGTCTAGGAATGGTAGAACGATGGGTTCGATGACGGTTTGGATGTACCGTGCACTATTCAGTGTCCCCTCGACGATCACCAGTGGTGTACGGCCGGTGTAGGAGATCGCTCCCCACACCATGATGCCGGGTGTTGGCCCTGTGTGCCTCGGTCGTATGCAGTACTGATTGTGGCGCTCACCTGCACGGCGCCAAACACGCATACGACCATCATTGGCACCAAGGCAGAAGCGACTCTCATCGCTGAAGACGACACGTCTCCATTCGTCCCTCCATTCACGCCTGTCGCGACACCACTGGAGGCGGGCTGCACGATGTTGGGGCGTGAGCGGAAGATGGCCTAACGGTGTGCGGGACCGTAGCCCAGCTTCATGGAGACGGTTGCGAATGGTCCTCGCCGATACCCCAGGAGCAACAGTGTCCCTAATTTGCTGGGAAGTGGCGGTGCGGTCCCCTACGGCACTGCGTAGGATCCTACGGTCTTGGCGTGCATCCATGCGTCGCTGCGGTCCGGTCCCAGGTCGACGAGCACGTGCACCTTCCGCCGACCACTGGCGACAACATCGATGTACTGTGGAGACCTCACGCCCCACGTGTTGAGCAATTCGGCGGTACGTCCACCCGGCCTCCCGCATGCCCACTATACGCCCTCGCTCAAAGTCCGTCAACTGCACATACGGTTCACGTCCACGCTGTCGCGGCATGCTACCAGTGTTAAAGACTGCGATGGAGCTCCGTATGCCACGGCAAACTGGCTGACACTGACGGCGGCGGTGCACAAATGCTGCGCAGCTACCGCCATTCGACGGCCAACACCGCGGTTCCTGGTGTGTCCGCTGTGCCGTGCGTGTGATCATTGCTTGTACAGCCCTCTCGCAGTGTCCGGAGCAAGTATGGTGGGTCTGACACACCGGTGTCAATGTGTTCTTTTTTCCATTTCCAGGAGTGTAGTTTAGAGAAGAAGAGAATAGAAGCTTTCAAAATGTGGTGCTACAGAAGAATGCTGAAGATCCGATGGGTAGATCACATAACTAATGAGGAGGTATTGAATAGAATTGGGGAGAAGAGGAGCTTGTGGCACAACTTGACTAGAAGAAGGGATCGGTTGGTAGGACATGTTCTGAGACATTGAGGGATCACCAATTTAATATTGGAGGGCAGTGTGGAGGGTAAAAATCGTAGAGGGAGACCAAGAGATGAATACACTAAGCAGATTCAGAAGGATGTGGGCTGCAGTAGGTACTGGGAGATGAAGAAGCTTGCACAGGATAGAGTAGCATGGAGAGCTGCATCAAACTAGTCTCAGGACTGAATACCACAACAACAACAACAACAACCAATTGTATGCTGCAACTTCCTGGCCAAAGCAGAAAAAAGATCAAAAGTGTGCTAAAGATATAAAACTAGCAATACAAAGATAACAACAACATCAAGTCAAACCCAATAAGGGGACCATATAATTAATAATGAAAAGCTGTAGAAGGCCAGACAGTAAAAAAAACAAGTGTCCGAAATGCAAACTATATCCAAGCACAGTCGGCACCAGCACCATCCAATGCATGGATAGAGAGGGAAAAAGAATGTTAGACAGACCCACCATCCAATGCATGGACAGAGAGGGAAAAAGAATGTTAGACTGACAGATAGACCTGCACTACGGAAAGGGAAGCAGTTCTGTAAGGGCTGGGGCCCTGTGGTGGTCAGGCATGCACTCACAAAAGAGATGTGAGCCCCCAGGGAAGGGGGGAGGGGTTATTGTCAACAGATGAAAGATTCTTTTGTGGCTGCTTTTTCAGCCACTGTCCCCCTATCCATATTTATTGTTCCACTTGTTTTTGCCACTGTCTTCCCAATCCGTGACATTTAGTTAGTTACTCGTATTTTACCTTTCCATCTCTTTTTACATTTTGAAGCATGTATTGTCTTTCAGCCAGATCAAACTTTTGAGGTTTTCCAAACATTTCTAAATTTGTGTGTGTGTGTGTGTGTGTGTGTGTGTGTGTGTGTGTGTGTGTGTGTGAGTGAGAGAGAGAGAGAGAGAGAGAGAGAGAGAGCGCTTGTAAAATAGAACCATGATGTTACATATAACACACAAATTCACACTCACCTATAAATAAACACAGGTTTTGATTGACCATCTCTCCAAATTCGTGACATTGCTTGTAGGTCCGTGGCTGGATTCCAGTCGGAATCGAAGAGAATAAGACGTGATGCGCCCGTAAGATTGAGACCAATTCCACCAGCACGAGCACTTAAAAGGAAGATAACTAAAGAATGGAATTATTATTAGAAACAAAAAATTTTGAGGAAACAAATTTAGAATTATGTCTTAAATTCTACACTATACTTTTTTACTTATCAGCTAAGATCCATATGTGCTAGATATTCACAATAATACTCATGGTGGCTCACGTTATTATTACTCACTGAAGGCTACCCTAAAGCTTTTCAGAATTATGGACAAGCATATGACACATTTGTTTACTCAGTATCTTTTTTTCTGAAAAGCAGTACCCACCTTTTGGTGACAACCAAAATGTTATAGTATACAAATTAAATAACTTGCTAACATACTTAAACTGGAAAAAACACGTTTTGGAGCTCTTTAACAGTCACATTGACAGTTTTGCATATTTTCATTCAATTATGTCCTATGGGATAATGTTCTTGGTAACTCATCATTAAGAAATTCTTCGCTGCTCAAAAACATTCTGCAAAAATAATACGTGCTGCTCACCCACAATCTTCTTGCACACAAGACATCTGTTTAAGGAGTTGGGCATTCTGACTTCAGCTTTACAGAATATTTATTCTCTAGTGTGGTTTGTTGTAAATGATTGACTGCAGTTCAGAAGGAACAATATTGTACATAATTACAATACCAGAAGGAAAATGACATTCATTACTATATATCAAGTTGTCTTAAGCCGAAAAGGAATGCACAATACCACAATTAAAATTGTTGATAACACACTCAGAGATATAAAATGTCTGACAGACAGCAAAGTGAAATCTGAAATCAAACTGAAAAAGTTTCTCTTGAAAACTCCTGTTCTATAGAAGAATTTCTATTATTGTAATGTGTAAAAGGTCTTGGTCAGGAAATACTAACTCACATGGGCAAACGTAACTAAAAAGAAGAAGAGAAAAAGAACAACTAGAAATGTTCAGCATGTAGTCATATTTACACATTAATTTGCAAAGAATGTCAAATGTTTTATTTGACATCATTATGATTTATTGTGTAGATGATTCATAGAATATGAAACTAATTAACAAACTACTTTTTCTTTACATCATTAATCTTCTGACTAGTTTGATGTAGCTCACCACGAATTCCTATCCTGTACCTCATTCTTCAGTTCCGAGTAGCAGTTGCACCCCTATGTCACCAATTATTTGTTGGATGTATTCCAATTTCTGCCTTACCCTACAGTTTTTACCCTCTACAGTTTCCTCTCGGACCATAGAGATTAATACCTGATGCCTTAACACATCTCCTATCTCCTGCCCCTTCTTCTGATCAGCATTTTCCACACATTCCTTTCTTCACCGATTCTGTGGAGAACCTCCTCAGTCATTATATTATCACTCCACCTAATTTTCAACATCCTTCAGTAGCATCACACCTCAAATGCCTTGATTCTCATCTCTTTCAGTTTTCCCACTGCCCATGATTCACTATCATACGATGTGCTCATAACATACATTCTCAAAAATTTGACACCGTAGACTTCCGTTGGACACGAATGACTTATTTGACTGTACTAGCTTGCTTTTTATGTCCTCCTTGCTTCATCCATGACGGGTAATTTGCTTCCAAGTTACCAGAATTGGTTACCACCAATTCTGACATTAAGTTTCTAGCTATTATTATATCTGCTGCTTCTCAATACCTTTATTGTCTTTTTCTGGTTTACTTTCAATCCACATCTGTATACATTAAACTGTTCATTCCATTTGACAAATCCTGTAATTCTTCTTCACCTTCATTGAGGATAGAAATTTCATCAGCAAGTCATCACCGATACCCTTTCACCTGAATTTTAATCCTACTCTTGAACCTTTCTTTATTTCCATCACTGCTTCCTTGATGTATAGATTAAATAGTTGGGGAAAAAGACTGTATCCCTATCTTACACCTCTTTCAATCTGGGCACTTATTTCTTGGTCTTTTGACTTTATAGTTCAGAATTTCTCAGAATTTCAAACATTTTGCACCATTTTACACTGTTAATGTTTTTTCTAGATCGACATATCCTAAGAAGACACCTTTACTTTCCTTCAATCTTGCTTCGATTATCAAGTGCAAAGTCAGAAATGTCTCTCAGGAGCCTTTACCTTTCCTAAGGCCAGACTGATCATTACCTAATAGATACTCTATGTTCTTTTCCATTCATCTGTATATTATCCTTGCCAGCAACTTGTATGCATGAAATGTTAAGCTCATAATGCAGTTGTTTTCACAGTCCGATGGTATGTTGCCAGTCTCATAGATTCTACACACCACCTTGCATAGCCATTTGGTTGCCATTTCCTCCAATGATTTTATATATTCCATTAGAATGTTATATGTCCCTTCTGCTTTATGTGATCTCAAGTCTTCCTGAGCTCTTTTAAATTGTGACTCCACTACTGGATCCCCTATGTCTTATCAACTCCACATTGTTATTCTATCACATCATCAGACAAATCCTCCCTCTCACAGAAGCCTTCAATGTACTCTTTCCACCTATCCACCGTTTTTTCTGCATTTAACATTGGAGTTCCCATTGCACTCTTCATGTTACCACCTTCGCTTTTAATTTCACCCAAGGTTGTTTTTTATATTCTGAGTCAGTCCTCCTGACGATCATTTATTGTCGATTTCTTCTCTTTGGGGCAGCATGAATGGTCATAGGTTTGTTTGACCTGTGGGACTGTGTCAAAGAGTACCGAAGGAACAGAATCGGAAGACTCTTGAAGACAGACGTAAACTATCCCAAGAAAGTCTTTCACAAAGTTTCAAGAACAGGCTTTAAATAATGATTCTAGGGATATACCACAACTCCCTATGTACTGCTCACATAGGGATTGTGAGGATAAGATAAGAATGATTACTGCACACACAGAGGCATTCAGTCAGTCATTCTTCCTATGCTCCATACATGAATGGAACGGCGAAAAACCCTAATAACTGGTACAATGGGATGTATCCTCTGCCATGCTTTTCACAGTGGTTTGCAAAGTAGAGGTGTAGATGTAGGTTTTTCCTGCAACCATTTGGTCTTGGCTGCCCTGCACTTCCTATTTACTTCATTCCTAAGTGATTTGCAGTATTTCTGTCCCTCCCTGAAAATTTTTATATCACCTCCTTTTGTCGATGAATTGAAGTATTTCTTCTGTAATACCAAGATTTCTGCTGGATTACCTTCCTTGTACCTACATCTGACTGTCCAACATCCATAACGACCCTTTCTAGAGATGTCCACTCCTCTTCAACTGGACTGCCTATTGTGATATTCCTTATTGCAGTATCTGCATCCTCAGTGAACTTACAACATGTGTCATCATTCCTGAGTATTTTAGTAACCCAATTATTTTCACAATGGTTTTTCCATATGATTGTCTACTTTCATCATTACTAAATTTTTATCCCAGTCTGTTTCTGCTCCTGGGCATGCCTCGTAATCCAATATCTGATTTTGGAATCTCATACATACTAAAAATCTTATATTGAGTTTTATACCTGTAACAAGTTCTTACAAAGTATGAGTTTAATTACAAGTGGGAAAGAGGTTAATGGAGGTCAAAATTAATGCCAGCCCAAAGGTAGCCTAAAGCAGTTTAGTCTAAATGGGAAAAAAAACTGCATAATACAGGAGAGGCATGAGGTATGGAGGTGTATTGCAATGCAACAATGTAGCTTGAAAATTAAAAATCGAAAGTTTGTGGAAAATATGGTAAACAGTAGCATAAAGTGGGACTTAAGGAAGAGAATGATAAAGATATTCACACACAGAACAGTGTAAGATAAAAAATTAAAAACACATACACTAAGGTTTGTGATGGAAGCAACTCCCACAAGGAATCACCCAAATTAATACATAGTCAGAGAATACGTAGAACAAAGCACCAGAAATTGTGATTAATGTTGTGCATAGATGGTATGCATGTAGACCCATTAGCACCATCTTTTGTGTCAGCTTGAATATCAGTATACCACAAAGAACAATCAACAAAGAGCTAGCAAATGAAATGAAATGAAGCAGCAACATGAAAACAAGTATCAGTATTCATTATTGATGTCAAATGGCACAATATAAGCTTGTGAGTGAGTTTGAATGGGACAGATTGGTCGCCAGAAAAAGGATTTGGCACACCACAACATTTGAGTCGATAACGACCAGGCTGCTACAACAGTGATGTATGTGAGGAAGCTGTGGGTAGAAAAAGTATCATACACAGTGGTTATTGAGTACTGTACCACACAATGTGACCACTTCATAGTCTGACTACAATGTTGCCTCCAAGGGTGAACTGGACCAGACAGTACAGGTTGGCTTATTCATGAAATGAGATAAATAGTCATATTACAGGTTTGAGTTGCAGTCTCTCAAATAGAATTTCAGTTTTAATATTAATTTAAGTTTGCTTGACTTTTATGGTGACATTCTTTTTAGTGATTTTTGAAACGCTTTGAAGGAATAATGTCTCTCTTAATCAAAACAATTAAAATGTTATTTTCTAACTAATGGTCTCCAGACTTCGATATTTAAAAGATATAGGTTGCTGGTCTGAAAGGACACACATAATGCTAGACCCCTAATAAAATGTTGGTTAACAGCCATCACCTCTTGTCAATTATCTTTGCACTGATTGCTGCGAAATACTAATGCAAAATGATTATGACAGAAGCAATTAGGTTCGGTGTACTGTCATTTTAAATAAAACACCAATACTTTTGATGAATTACTTTATCAACCAAATAATTGTACAGCATCTGACAGATTATGCTACGGCATTCTTCTCCAAATTCTAACAGAGAGAACAGAAGAATAATAACTGAAAGTTTTTGTCTTTTGTTTTAGAAATAAAAATTATCCGACATATTATTTCTTACGCCTATCACATAAATTAATTCTTTGCAGCTACTCGGTATATTTACTACAAATAGAATTTTTCTTTTCCCTTAAAAGATCTATTACAACCACTTTACCCACAGTGCTGGCTCTATGGAACCGCTTGCTATGTAAATCATGCCCCAGTGGAAGGCTCAGGTACAACATTTGACCAATCAGTGCATCCTGCTACAGTTTTATCATAGGTTTATCCTACCGATCAGAGACAGGACCAACTCTGAAACTAGTGTTATTATATACCAGGCCTGCTGCATTTTCTGCATAGCACTTCATGTGAGCATGACTACCAATCAGCTGTTCACCCAAATGCATGGCCACCGCCTGATTGCGGTCAAGGGTAGAGCTGACCAATCAGTGGCACAATACGGTGCTGAGCCGACCCTGTTCAATTTCAATGGCAGCTTCACAACTCATATCATTTGGATCCATCCTCCCAACACTAGCTTCTCTGAGCTACATAGATGTGAATTGTCCTTGGTTCCACTACTTGTACTTGGGTACAACTCAGTTTATAATCAATGAAAATAATCAACTTTAGAAAATAAAATTTAACTGGATGGATAAAAAAATCTACTGACCTGGCAGCAGCAGGAGAATACAAATATAAAGCTATTTAAATCTGCAAGCTTTTGGGGACAGTGGCTCCTTCAGCTGGCAGACGGGTTGAAGGGGAAGGAAGAGGGATGAAGGAAGAAGATTCATGAGGTTCGGGAAATGGGGGAGTTCGCAAAAGTCAGCCAGAATCCCCAGTCAGGTGAGACTTACTGGATGGTATGAGAAGCAAAGCTTCCCTTCAACCCTTCTGCCAGAAGTAGGATGTACTGGTTCCAAAAACTTGCAAATTTGAATATCTTTATATGTGTATTCTCCTGCCACCACCTGGTGAGTAGATTTTTTTATGTCTCCAATTACCTTACGGTTTATGATCACTCGCACAGGCAGTGACGCAAAGACTGATGAAACAAACACGCAGTTCCTGTGGCGAATGACAGTGGCGTTAACAATGTGAATGTTTAACCAGAAGCAAAGTTCAGAGAATAGTGAGAGTTGTTAGTGTGTGCAAGGCAGTCCACAGGAAGTGACCTGAACAAAATCATAAACATAGGCAAGAGTTGTAAGTGTGTGCAAGACAGTGCACAGGAAGTGATCTGAACAAAATCATAAACATAGGCAAGGTCAATCACTCTTCTTCTTCTTCTTCTTCTTCTTCTTCTTCTTCCTCCTCCTCATCATCATCATCATCATCACCACCACCACATCTGTTTTTAAGCTATAGTGGCAGATCCGTTGTGTGTCTATTTCCCCAGATCAATTGCTTTCTTGTTAATGTTTGCTGTATGTGCCGTCGTTCATCACATAATCCAGGATCTAAAATCTCTTCCCTCTTTGTCTCATCTTCCCTTCCACGTTCTGCTCTAAGACTCTTTTCATAAGCCCCTCTTTCTTTCTTAATGTACGTCCAATTGCTTCTTCTCCTTCTTTTTATTACATTCTGTAAATGCCTTTCCTCTCTTCTCAGTACCTCCTCACTTTTCACTCCATCCATCCAATTTATTCTTTTCAGCCTCCATTATATCAACATCTCAAAACCCTCCACCCTTGCTCTATTTTCCTTTCACTGTGTCCATGTTTCAGCACCATACAGGAGAACACTCCATTCAAAACAAGTCTCAAATCTTTATCCGTAATCTTAAATAAAATTCTCCTCTTCTTACAAAATGCATCTTTTACCATTGCTATCATTTTGTGTTGATCAGCACTTTGAGGTTTGTGCATGTGAACTTCAACTAGATAATGTAGTATTGATATTAGCAACAGTGTACAGGTCCCCATTAGGAGACTGGCAGCTATTCATAAAAGAGGTTGACTCCCTATTATGCTGTCTATCAGACAAAAAGAAGAAGTTATTAATCTGTGGAGATTTCAATGTTAACTTTCTAAGCAATTCTGATAGGAATAGTGAACTAGAAGTGTTGTTAACAACATATAACTTAGAATCCGTGATCTATTTCCCTACACATATAGCTCAGGACAGTAGTACTCTAATAGATAATGTATTTGTACAGCAAGAGGATGTAGAACAATCACAGGATTTCCCCGTGGTAAGTGGATTATCTGACCATGATGCACAACTGATTAACTTACAAAACCTAAGAGAGTGTACACTTCAGAAATCATTAAGTAAAAGTGAGAGGGTGCTCAACCCGGTATCTATAGATCACTTCAGAGAAAGTTTAGGAAATGTAAACTGGGAAGATGTATATAATGAGCCAAATGCTAATGATAAATGTAGCATATTTCTTGATAAATTTATATACCTTTTTGAACATTGTTTTCCAAAGAAAATTACTAAATGTAACACCAAAACTTTTCAAAGAAACCTTGGATTACTATAGATATTAAAGTGTCTTCAGAAAGAAAAAGAAAACTGTATGAGACAGCAAGAACTAGTAAAAATCCAGAAGTAGTTTTACACTATAAAAATCATTGTAACATACTGAGAAAAGTTGTAAGGAAATCAAGAAATATGTATGTTAGAGAAGAAATTATTAACCAACAGTACACAAGTAGCCAATGTATTTAACAATCACTTCTTAAGTGTAGGAGAAAAAATTGGTGAGAATGGTTCAAAAGAAAAAGCCAGGCAGTACATGGAAGAGTGAGTTTTAAAAATTTTAATCAGATTAAGTTTCATCTAACAAACTCTTGTGAAATAAGGAAAATTATTAAATCTTTGAAAAGTAAATGTTCTGCTGGAGTAGATGACATCTCTAACAAGTTATTAAAACAATGTGGAGCAATTACAGCTGACATTTTGAGTCACATATGTAATGCATCACTGACTCAGGGCATTTTTCCAGACATGTTAAAATATGCCATTGTCACGCCTCTCTACAAAAAGGGGGAAACCACAGATGTCAATAATAATTGACCAGTATCCTTGCTTACAAGATTTTCAAAAATCTTTGAGAAAGTAATGTACTCAAGAGTGGTTAGCCATCTCAACAGTAATGGGATACTTAGTAAATCACAGTTCGGATTTCAGAAATGCTGTTCCACTTAGACAGCAATACACAATTTCACTGCTCACATCATAGAGCGAAAGCGTTACGGAGATGATAGATAAACTCCAGTGGAAGACTCTGCAGGAGAGACGCTCAGTAGCTCGGTACGGGCTTTTATTGAAGTTTCGAGAACATACCTTCACCGAAGAGTCAAACAGTATATTGCTCCCTCCTACGTATATCTCGCGAAGAGACCATGAGGATAAAATCAGAGAGATTAGAGCCCACACAGAGGCATACCGACAATCCTTCTTTCCACGAACAATACGAGACTGGAATAGAAGGGAGAACCGATAGAGGTACTGAAGGTGCCCTCCGCCACACACCGTCAGGTGGCTTGCGGAGTATGGACGTGGATGTAGATGTAGATAGAGTCTTTAAATAGTAAAATGTCACCAGTAGGAATATTCTGTGATTTATCCAAAGCATTTGATTGTGTGAACCATGACATTATGTTAGAGAAATTACAATTCTATGGTATAAATGGAACAGCATATGAGTGGTTTAAGTCGTATCTACAGAACAGGAAGCAAAAAGTCTCTTTATATGCTTCAAGTGACTCAAAGGAGTTTGCCACTTCATCTAACTGGGGTGAAATTACATTAAGTGTTCCACAAGGTTTGATCATGGGTCCCCTCCTGTTCTTGATATATGTGAATGACCACCCTTCTTGTGTGAAATGAGATGCTGAACTGACACTGTTTGCTGATGATACAAGCATAATTATTAATCCAGTAAAAGAAAGTCCAATAGAAAATGATACAAATAAGGTCTTTGGAAAAGTTATTAATTGGTTTTCTGCGAATGGGCTTGCTCTGAACTTTGAAAAAAAAACACAGTACAGCCAATTTTCTGCTGCAAAAAGTATAATTCCTTCAATAAACATAACACATCAAAAGGTGTCAGTAGCCAGGATAGAGCATACTAAGTTTTTTTTTGGGTGTACATATAGATGAGAATCTTAATTCGAAAACTCATATTTTGGAGCTCCTAAAGCGACTAGGTTCAGCAACTTTTGCAATCAGAATAATTGCCAATTTTGAGGATGTAGAAATTAGTGAGCTAACATACTTTGCATACTTCCACTCTCTGATGTCATACGGAATAATATTCTGGGGCAACTCAATACTTAGGCAGTATTCACTGCTCTAAAGAAAGTAGTTAGAATAATGTGTGGGGTTCATAGTCGCACATCTTGTAGGCATCTGTTAAAAAGGTTAGGAATTCTTACAACTGCTTCACAGTACATTTACTCAGTAATGAAATTTTTTCTCAACAACATGGACGAGTTTAAAATCAACAGCGACATTCATGATTACAATACCAGAAAAAAGAAAGACCTACACTATCCTTTACTTAGCCTATCTTTGGCACAGAAAGGGGTAAAATATACTGCTATAAAACTTTTTGATAAATTGCCAGATGAAATAAAATGTCTGACAGACAGCAGTAATAGCTTCAAAAACAAACTCCTTGTCAACTCCTTCTATACCATTGATGAATTCCTGAATATGAGTAAATAAATCTGGAGATATAATACATGCATTTTGTGCCATTTAAGGGAATGGGATAGATAATAGAAATATTTAGGTATAACACTATTATGAAGGAAAAAAAAAAAAAGAAAAAAAGAAAACGAAAAACTTGTTTCCTGTGTGGATTTGACACGTTCCACATCATAACGGTTTTCCGTGCTATTGATCAATGGAACATTTAACTAACTAACTAACTCTGGCACTGTCCTACTGAAGGAGACGGTAATCCATGTCAGGGCAAACTCTTCAATTTCAAAATTCAATGGCAGCACGCCGTTTCTCATTCACCGACACAGTTACATTACACATTGCATTTCAGAGCCCTCTAGCAGCTGAGGGCTGCAAATAAAATGTAGAAATGAAGAACAGAGATTTAGGGTGTTACTAATATTTGCTTTACGTAAAAAGCTTTTGAAGTTCAGAGACATTACTTTTCAGCATGCCCTCGAATACATACTATAAAGGGTACCATATGGTGTATGGTGGAGGGTACCATGTATCACTGCTTGTCATTTCCATTCCTATTTAACTTGCAAATGGTGCAGGGGAAAAACTAATGTCTATACACCTCCATATGAGCCCTAATTTCTCTAGTGTTGGTTTTGTGGCCCTTATGTGCAATGTTTGTTGGCAATAGTAGAATCATTGTCTTGTCTACTAAGCTGCATCGAGCGAGACCAGGGCACATCAGCCGGCATCATCAATGGGGAATCATCGGTACAATACAGACACACACAACAGGGATGACAGACAACACAGTCCATACAGAGAAATACCAGGACAAGAGAGCAAAACCAAATTGGACCCCAAGATGTAGCAACTATCACCAGAGCAATGGTGAACAGCTAAATGATCACAATCACTGTCAGAACACAACTGTGGTCTGAGCCCCAGCTTAATAGGACCTCCATGAGCGCTGATAGGGCAGTGCAATGGGTTTGGCCCACGCGTAGTGCTGTGGTGGCAACAGTGGTGCTCACAGATTACAGGGGCGACGCCTAGCAGCTGTCATCCATGTCCATGCCTTCTGGCAGGCTGTCAAAATTGTCAGATTTGAGTACCAGATCCAATAAATTTCCTCAACAGTGTTTCAAGAAAACAACATTATCTTCCCTCCATGGAATTGTTTTAATGTCTTCGTTTAAAATCCAACCTACTGGGGAACTCAAACACTAAAGCAGTAATCAAGAATAGTTCACGAATTGTTCTATATGCTGTATCCTTTGTAGGTGAGCTACTCTTTCCTACAACTCTCCCAATAAACCAAAGTTGACCACTCACCTTCTCTACTAATGTCCTTGTATGTTTGTACAATTTCATATTGCTTTACAAGGTATTTAATAGACATGTCAAGCAGCACACCACTAACACGGTTTTCGAACATTAAAGAATTGTTTTTCCTACTCATCTTCATCTTCATTAAAGATTTTCCTGCATTTAGAGCAAGCTGCCACACATCACACCAACAGAAATTTTTGTAAGTCATCCTGCAACATTCTACAGTCACTATATAAAGATACTTTCCCATATACTACAGCGCCATCAGCAAACAGTTGCCGATTACTGCTCACCCCGTTTATCGGAAAATTTATGTACATAAAGGACAACAGTGGTCTTATCACACTTCCCTGAGGTACCCATGATGACACCCTTGTTTCTAATAAACACTCAGCATCAATAACAATGTTCTGTGTTTGATTGCTTAAGAAGCCTTCAACCAACTTTCATATTGGGAACCTAGTTGGTATGGTCAGACCTTTGTTAACTGTCTGCACTGGGGCACCATATCAAACACTTTCCAGAAATCTAGTAATATGGTATCTGCCTATTGCCTTTCATCCATAGTTCAAAGGATATCACATGAAGAAATGAGCCAGCCGAATTTTCCACAAGCAATGCTACCTAGACCCGTATGAGTGCTAATGTGCTGCTTCCTGGAATTGGGTAGGCGCGCCGGCCCCAGATCGAATCCGCCCAACGGATTAACGATGAGGGCCAGTGTGCCAGCCAGTCTGGATGTGGTTTTAGGCGGTTTTCCACATCCCAGTAGGTGAATACTGGGCTGGTCCCCATGTTCCACCTCAGTTACACGATTCACAGACATTTGAAACATGTTCACACTATTTCATGATTTACACTAGACGAAGATAGCTAGGGTACACTGATCCTGTCCCGTGGGGGAATGGGGTGGTGGCAGGAAGGGCATCCGGCCACCCCTTAAAATTAACCATGCCAAATCCGATTGTGATAATTCCGAATCTGCGAAAACTATGGGGCAAAGGCACTAGGGAAAGAAGAAGAATGCTATCTAGACCTGTGTTGATTTGTGGACAGACGTTTCTCTGTCTCAAGGAAATTTACTAGTTTTGAACCTATAATATGTTCAAGAATTCTGCAGCACACGGATGTTAAGATTATGGATCTACAATTTTGTGTGTCCAATCTTGTACCCTTGATCTATATAGGAGTCACCTACACTTTTCCCCAGTTGCTTGTAACTTTGCACTGGGCAAGAGATTCACGATAAATATAAGCTAAGTAAGGGGCCAATGCCATAAAGTATACTGTGTAAAATTGAACTGGAATGCCATCTATATCTTGTGACTTACATGTTTTCATCTGTTTCAGTTGCTTCTCCACACCAAAGAAGCCTATTTCTATGTCCTCCATGCGAGAGTCTTTGCAACCATCAAACAATGGTATGTCTGTACAATCTTGCTGCACGAATGATTTCTTACAAAAAATTTAAAACTCTAGCTTTCTTTTTACTGCTTCTATTGCCACACCAGACAGTCAACAAGAGACTGGATAAAAGACTTCAACCTGCTTAACACTTCGGCTGCCGGTCATGTAAACTGTGCCATTTCTTAGAATGCCAGTGTTTTTTGCTAATATTGTACATTTGTTTCACAGAAAACTAGCCTACATTTTGTTGTGGTACTAACTTTTTATGAAAGCTGGCATCATCATCTTCCAGAAAATGTATATACAGCTCCTTTGATCGTTTGGTTTTTTCCCCTTATATTTTTAATGATTGTAAGGTTTTACAAAATATACAAAAGGTAAGAGAAATGAAAACCATGTTTTACTGACATTTCATTCCTTACAATCTGTGGTTTTACAACCATTAACAGAAAACTGGTATCCTAAGTCCGTAATTATTACAAATTGTTACATAAAAGATTCACAAAGTACAATGTTTTTTCGTATCATATATTCTGAAACATGGTTCTTGGCACATTGTGATTCTGCACTCTCTGCACTGGTATGTCGTGTCTCTTCTTGTAGACTTTCCTGTTTCCTTTTTTCCTTTTGCTGAGCATACTTTGCACATTCTCTGGATTTTTCCTTTACCTGGTGGAGGTGGTATTTTTTCTAGGATAGTCTACTTAGGTGTTCCCCAACAGATCGTGGTCTGGGAGTGTCTTCACATATTGTTAGTTCTGCACATAACACCTTCACAAATTTTGACAAAGATATCTTCTTACTTTTTACCTTATTGTGAAGAATGCATGCATTCACCAAACACATAAGGAAACAATGAAATGCAAGTTATGCAAGTTTTCTCGACCATTTCACTATTCTGTGTTCAAAAGCCCCATATGACATCCTCTGATCAGATAGATCAACCGCAATCTTTTTGTTATTGTACTCCACAACACAGGCAGGGATGTCTGGTGCTTAGCATGTATACATTTCTTTTATCTTTCCAGCATACTGCTAAAACATTCCCATTCCTACAGAAAATCTGCTCATCTCTTTGTATGTTAGGGGATTTCAGTGCCTGAGGCATTCCCCTCCTGTTCTTCATAATAGTTCCAACAAGGCCTGTCTTCTCAGTTTCTAATTCTATTGCAAGAATAGGGCTTGTATAAAAACAATCAGTAAATCATGTGTACCCCTTACCTGCTAGGGTTTCAAGTAGAGTTTTCACAATGTCGACCATAACATTGCTTTGGCCACAGAAAATCTGGAAATTCCAAATATAACCAGAGTTAAACTCTGAGAGAATATATAATTTCATGCCATATTTGCTAGGTTTTTGTGGCATATACTGCTTGAAATAAATTCTGCCTCTAAATTTACACATGCCTTCATCAACCGTTATGTCTTAATCAGGAAGGTACAACTGCTGAAACCATAAAAGGATGGTTTCAACTAGAGGGCGGACTTTGTGTAATGGGTCGTACCCAGGTTCACCTCTCTTGATTTCCAATGAATTATCATTCAAATGGAAGTTTGACATAATCTGTAGGAATCTGTTTCTGGTCAACAGATTTGGGCAGTAGTTACAAGACACACAAGGATCTTGGCTCCAATGATCTTGTATAAGGGGCTTTTGGCTGACGCTCATGTGGAAAATTACGGTCAGGAATTTTTTTACTTCCACTAAAGTGACACTGTCCAGCCAAACATCCTGCATGCAGGAGTGAGCCGACCTGCACTTGTCAGTTGCCTTAGCTTCTGTCTGGCATAAAGAGTTGTCTGCTTTTTGAAATGAGCAAGAAGGTCCCTGTCCATGAAATATGAAAAGAAATCCAGAACTGAAGAGTCAGCATCTAATTCACATAAATCTGTGACACCATGGTTCCCACTAAAAAATGTCTATACTTGGTAAACAGTCTATATCAGTCCAATCCTCTGTAGACCCAGTATGATCTCTTGCTGTGCCACCCCTTTGTCTTGGCCTCCTTTCACTGTCATCAGGATGGATATTTTGTGGTTCTACATCTATAATAGAATCACTTTCATTCTCTCTGGTAACCGTCTGCTGCGCTGCTAGCTGTAACCCTGTGTCACTCATCCCTGGCACAACGTACTACCCTGGTTTTTATTTTTTACTATCAGTTTACTGACTGGTTTGATGTGGCCCACCATGAATTCCTCTTCTGAGCCAACCTTTTCATCTCAGAGTAGCACTTGCAACCTACATCCTTAATTATTTGCAGGATGAATTCCAATCTTTGTCTCCCCCTACAGTTTTTACTCTCTACAGCTCCCCCTAGTGCCATGGAAGTTTTCCCTGATGTCTTAAAAGGTTTCATGATGCTTTAGAAAAACATTAAAAATGTGACACATGCTTCGATACACTTCTGTTCCAGTTTTCCAGCAGTCCATGTGTCACTACACCATACAAAACTGTGCTCCAGATGTACATTCTCAGAAATTTCTTCCTCAGATTAAGGCCTACACTTGATACCAGTAACTTCTCTTGGTCAGGAATGCCCTTTTTGCAGTGGTAGTCTGCTTTTTATGTCCTCCTGGCTCCATCCATCATGGTTTATTTTGCTGTCTAGATAGCAGAATTCATTGACTTTATCTACTTCATAATCCCCATGTTTGATGTTATGTTTCTCGCTGTTCTTATTTCTACTTCCTCTCATTACTTTCATCTTTCTTCAATTTACTGTCAATTTATATTCTGTACTCATTAGACTGTTCATTTCATTCCACAGATCCTGTAATTCTTCTTCACTTTTACTGAGGATAACAATGGCACCAGTTAATGTTATGACTGATCTCATTTCACCTTGAATTCTAAACCTATTCTTGAACCTTTCTTTTATTTCTGTCACTGCTTCTTCAATGTATAGATTGAAGAGTAGGGGCAAAAGACTACATCCCTGCCTTACACCCTTTTAATCCGAGCACTTCATTCTTAGTCCCCCACTCTTACTGTTCCCTCTTGGTTCTTGTATGTACCTGTCTTTCCCTGCTGCTTACCTCCACTTTTCTCAAAATTTCAAACATCTTGCACCATTTTACACAATCAAATGCTTTTTCCAGGTCAACAAATTCTGTGAGCAAGTCTTGATTTTTCTTCAGTCTTGCTTCCATTATCAACTGCAACATCAGAAGTGCCTCTCTGGTGCCTTCACTTTTCCTAAAGCCAAACTGATCATCATCCAACAGTTCCTCTATTTTCTTTCCCAGTTTTCTGTGTATTATTCTGGTCATCAACCCACATACATGAACTGTTAAGCTGATTGTTGGCCCTTGCTGTCTTCAGAATTGTGTGCATGATGTTTAACCAAAAGTCTGATGGTATATTGCTGGTCTCAACAGTTTTAGAAATTCCGATGGAATTATTTATGCCTTCTGCCTTACATGATCTTGAGTTCTCCAAAACTCTCTCAAATCCTGACAGTAATGCTGGATTCCCTATCTCTTTCCGATCTGCTCCTGTTTCTTCTTCGATCACGTCATCAGGCAAGTTTTTCCCCTCATAGAGGCCTTCCATATACTCTTTCCACCTATCTGCTCTCTCCTATGTATTTAACAGCAAAACTCCCATTGCACTCTTAATGCTGCTGGCCCTGCTTTAATTTCACCAAATGTTGTTCTGACTTCCCTATATGCTGACTCAGTTCTTCTGAAAGTCATTTCTTTTCCAATTTTAACACTTTTTTCAGGCAGCTATTTTGCCTTAGCTTCCACACATTTTCTGTTTATTTCAGTTCTAAATGACTTGTATCTTTGTATTCCTGTTGTACTTACTTTTTTTGTCAGTCAGCAAAATAGCGATCAATTCTTCGTTTGAAGTGAATCTTCGTCCACCAAGAAAAATTTTCAGTTCTGGAATGAGATGGAAGTCTGACGGAGCCATATCAGGTGAATAAAGTGGGTGTGGAAACAATTCATATCTTAGTTCGTGTAATTTTGCCAAGGCGAAGGCACATGCATGCGGGCATGCATTGTCTTGATGGAAGATGACTTTCTACCTTGCTAAATCTGGCCTTTTATCGTGTATCTTTTGTTGCAATTTGTCCAGGAGGTAAGCATAGTATTCTCCAGTAATTGTTTGCCCTATGGGGATATAATCCACAAACAGAATCCCCTTTGCATCCCAGAACACTGATGCCATGACCTTTCTTTCCATAGGAATTGTCTTTGATTTCTTTGGTGGTGGAGAAGCAGCAGATTTCCACTGCTTTGACTATTGTTTTGTCACTGGGGTATAGTAGCACACCAAAGTTTCATCTATGGTCGGCATAAAAAATCTTGTTTGTTTCTCCTAAAATGGGCCAAACATTGTTCCGATATGGCCATTCTCATGCATTTTTGATCCAGAGTCAAGAGTCGTGGCATAAAAAATCTTGTTTGTTTCTCCTAAAATGGGCCAAACATTGTTCCGATATGTCCATTCTCATGCATTTTTGATCCAGTGTCAAGAGTCGTGGCACCCATCTTGCAAATAATCTTTTCATTTCTAATTCTTCATTTAAAATGTGATATACCCATTCAGATGACATCTGGCAAGCACGAGGAATTTCACGCACTTTCAATCAATGATCCTCCATGACCATTTTGTGCACTTTTGCAATGATTTCTGGAGTAGTGACACATCTTGGCCGACCACTGCGCAGATCTTCACCTAAGTTTCCCGACCAAATTGTCCACTTTGCAACAGTTGAATATGAAGGAGCAGAGTCCCCCAGTGTATTCTGGAAATCGGCATGAATGTCCTTTGCTGTCATACCTTTCTTTACAAAGTACTTAATCCCTGCCCAAATCTCGATTTTTTCCATCTTTTCCATTATGCGGGAGCAACTGCAGAGCCATGTCACCACCACAGCTCTCTTCCAAGATCACTGACGTGGCATGTGCTTACAGGCAACAGTCCAATGAATGTCATGTGAACAGCTCGTTGCACTAGCGCTGACCTCTCATGGTGATCCCAAGAACTTTTAAAACCACCCTCGTATCCGATTTTCCAATCTCTGCCTGAACATGATTCAATCTAAATGAAATCTTCCTTTACCTCTCAACCTTTTACAAATATACCTCTTCCTTTTGTGATTCTTGAACAGAGTATTCACTATTACTAGCTGAAATTTATTGCAGAACTCAATTAGCCTTTCTCCTTTCTCATTCCTACTACCAAGCCCTTATTTCTCCATAAACTTTTCTTCTAATCCTTCCTCTACTACTGGATTCCAAAACCAATGACAATTAGGTTTACACCAATCCTAAGTGAGCAACCAAGTGGGCCACTACTTATGAGCCCATGGACTTGGAGTCACTCTCATCATCCAAGACTCTTCAAGTCCTGGATGTACTACAGGAGGAATCTACTTCTGACACACACCATCCCACAGTTTCAAGCTAAGTCATCTGAATTGGCTGGACCACATGAGATATCACTGCTCAATCCTTCAGTGGGGAGCTCAGCCACCCCCTTACACCATTCCATGGTGGCAACATCACAAACCAGGCTATTATTGGTCATATATGCCGATTTCAGGGGGATGAGGTATAGTATCCCAACATACAGAGTATCGGCAGCAAAACTCGCTATGACAACTGCTACCAGTTACTGCAATGGATAGAACTGGTGTGTTACACGGGTCCTGCCTCTCACATGGAGCTATGGCAGCGAGTCATCCATTCTTTTATTGTGCCATGATGTATGAAGTACTCAGACTATCTTATACCACTGTGACTTCAATGACCCTGTGTATTCTGCATCAGGAATTGTGCTGTTCTGAGATCATCTTATCATCACATCTAAAACCACCTTGCTTAGTTTCTGGACTCCTTAGTTTCACTACTATTTTACATTCAGTGGACAGCTTATGATGACTATTTCTCTGTTTACAGTTTACACTTTTGCACTGGACACGGTTAACAATAAGACAGTATCAGCTGCATTAAACTGACATTGTAACTAAAAATGTATGTGCCATATCGTGCCTGCACTCTTAGATAGGAGGTCGAGACAACTCTGTTGTATTACAGACTAACACCTTGTGGAATAGTAGATCACATCCTGTTTCTTTTGCTATTTTTCACCATAATTGGGAATTCAAAGAGGCTGTGTCACTGATTAGCATGCAAGGCAAAACACAGCACTTCAGATCCATAAAACTCTGCATCTGGGCCACATGGCAAGTGAGAAACTGCACCTGTGTGTCAGTGCTGCATGGTGGGCCTACAATGGATATCGTAGATATAATTACTAAGAAACTATTGCAGCTGTTGCACTGTGTTACCATGAAGTTTCAAAAAGGAACTGAATAGTGAAATAGGGGCTTGCAATTAGTTATTAGGTAAAGCTTAGCACCATAGAGACATAAGTGAAACTTCTTGACACCAACACATCCTTCTCTATTTTTAAGTAATTTTGTTGTGCTACATTGACTGTTTGAGATGTAAATAGAATGGACTGTTTTGTGGCAGTGGCCTATTTGTGGGACTGCACTCATCACAGCCGCAATCAGAGGCACTGGTGCCTAGTATTAAACATTTACTGGATTGAATGTTGCTAAACTTGGGTAATATTTAAGTTGCAAGAAATCTATCTGGCATACCTCTGACAACATGAATTCAATTCATTTGTACCAAGTGGAAATTTGAAAGCCCACCATTTACGGCACACAACACTCTTGATGAAAGTGGTGCCACCACAGACCTGTTGTCACAGCCTGAGACCTATGGCAGAGAGGAATGGGGTTTTTCCTCTCACGGTGTTCAATGGTGTGAAGCTTGCTGGTAGTATTGGTCACATTCGGTAATTGTGTGATTGTATATGCCTGGTGCCAGCAAGATGTGAGATTATTTGAGTAGATATCTAGTGGCAGCCTTTTGATCACACCATTGGTTGCAGCAAAGTGATGTGATATACCATCTGGTACTTTGCTAATAGGCAGCTGTGCTTTGGGTGTTCTGGCTCAGAGGTTGGTGGTGGTCATCCAGACAAGGCTTCCTACGGTATCAACAGGAAAGCCAACATTGTGTAGTTTTGCATATGGTTTAGTGTGCACCCTGAGCAATTCATATCATGGATTTAGAAATTATATTTTGTTTCAGCTCGATTGTTGCTATCTGGGAGACTTTTATGTATGCTCTATGTGTGAAACTGTTGAGGAGACCACGAACTACACCTGCTGGCTATTACCCTATCCTGTGAGTGGTATTTCTAGAATTGAGTGTCGTGGAATTAACAGAAGACATGTGTTGACTTCATTACTGGAGGAGTGCACTATTAGTGGAGGCAGTCGAGTGAGGTCGAGCGAATCCGGATGCTATCAAGAGGATATGACTGCTGTGTTTTATTGTTTTAAGCATTGGTTCACCACTGTTGTGAGTGGCTGGCTGAGTTGAAATTTGTGAGTTCACTGTGCCCTCATAGAGTCAGACTACAGGAATTGTGAAATGAACCCTGTCATTCTTGACCACGTGCCCCAAAGGGCGCAGATGCACCATGAGATGGGGAAACTCACAAGCATCTATTATCTATTGAGACCTAAGCGGTGTAGTGTACGAGTGATGCAGACAAGAACCTACGTCATAGGGAAACCCAACAGAAGCTGTTTGTGGCCAAGGAGATGTAGCAGTGTTAAATATGGCGGACCTAAGATTGGCCATAAAGGGAAACATTCATGAACACTATTTAATTCTTTAATATTGCAGGGAATCAAGACACAGTAATTTTAATCTGCCACCCTCCATAAGTTTTCATGGTGATCCTAATAAAACTTGAATATTGATCATATCTATAATAGTTTAGGATTTACTGTTAAAGTGAAATTAACAAGTTTTGTAACAAAGACCTGAATGACAAAATCTGAACACTTTGGTCAATCTCAACGATCAACATTTCATATAGAAGTTCATCATTAAAATGACAAACACTGTAAATATCAACTCTGCAACTTTATTTGTTTAAAAGATATGGTAAATTTAATCATCAGTATTTGCAGTGAAGCATCAGAGCATCATTTCCTCCACACAAAACACATTGAACAATGACAGCACGACACCTTACTGAATCATTAGGTAACAGAATATTTGTTGTAAAGTTTAGAGCATAATAGTTACTTTTGTTCTTTATTTACTTATCAATAAGCACATTGGTGCAAGGCTACTGGCCATGGCATTCAAAGCTAAGAAGGAAATTGTATAGGTTTCATGTAAAAGAATTTAACATTTATTATGTAATGGATATTATTGTTACTTTATTTAGAACGTGAAAGTGCTCAAGCTTTGATTATTTAAATATGTTAAGATGTAAAATGATGTAGAATAAGCTGTAGCCAATCAGATGGATGGCTTCAGGAAAGGGAACTGCCCTAGTCAGTTGAGCAAGGATATTGGGGACGGGCAGAGGGAGTGCTGGTGCACACATGAAAGCGGACAGTCTGGCTGCAGACATCAAAGGGTACAGTTCGGATGCAGACACGAAAGTGGATGGTTGGTCTTTAGGCAGCTAAGAAGTGAAACAACTTAGAAAATTTCACGTTGTGTGGTATCGTGGGACTTAGTCTCTGAGCGGTGAGCAGCCACGCGCCTGGGGTGAACTCTAACTTTTTGTGTAGATAACTTGTATTTCACGATGAGATTGTGAATAACCAAACTGTGTCAAATGGATATGTACTCGAGCGTAACTGTAACTCTAAATATGACCACTTTCGCTATTACTTTTCTTTCTCAATAAACATTATGCTAACCAAATCGCAACGGTGTGGCCTACATCATTTATGGGTCTTAATTTAGTTCCTGACATTATTATTACTGTTACTATATTTTATGCTAACATTGTATTTCAACAAACTTGCCACTGCCAGACAATTTAACCAAAGGGTCACAAGTGTCTAATTTAGGGTACATAATGTGACACGTGCTGTTCAACCCCTAGATGAGTTTGAGCCAAGACATTTTGACGAAGAGGAACTTCATGTGAGCCCAAACATCTCTGGGATGTTAGCTCGCAATTGGGGGCTCAGCCGGGACAGGAACTTGGAAAGTGTTAGTTGAGGGATAATAATCTTGCAAAGTGTTGGAATAGGATTGGATTTTGAAAGTGTTAGATCGGAATGTGAACTCTGCAAAGTTTAGAATTGGATCTGAATTCTGCAAAGTGTTTCCAAAAGTATTATTTGAACTTCGATAGGCAGGACCTCTCGCAAAAGTTAAATGTGAGATCAGTTCGAGACTGAATATTAGGTTTCTTTAATAGTTGTGAAATTACAATTGTAGCTCTCACAGTTAACAACATTCTGTGACCTAGGTCCCAAGTGTGTGGCAGTTTAGGCAGTTTGCGTGGGGGTTCTGAGTTACCAATTTTGCAACAGTTGTGTGCACTGAGTTTTAGCAGTGGTTAGGAGTGAAAAAAAAGTAATGCGGAAGAAGGGGCAACATCGAAAACACGTGGTTCCATCCAGCAGTTGCATCTTCAACAGCGATTCATCGTGCAGCGGCAGTTGCAATACCACAGTAGAGCCTATGAGATCTTCAGCGTCAACTTCAACTGCAACATCTACAGCAATACCATGGCCGAAGGATCCAGCACGACAAAGCTAAGTACCTGCGCTGATAGTGAGATTATGTATGGTTCTGTAGTTCAATCACCAATAATAGACGCCAGTTTGTGTGGGTCCGAAAATACTAGAGAGCCACTTCGCCCAAAGTCGGAGCGGGAGAGCGTGATCAGCGGTGAATTTAGTAGGGCAAACAGACCGAAATCAGGCAAGGGAGATGAATTTGGGGGAGACATGGCGTCACAATTAATGTAAATGATAAGAGGATTGGGATAAAAAATTGATTCTGTTAAAATCGATATTGGATCCAAAATTGATTCTGTTAAAAACGATATGGTTGACATAAATTTAAAAACTGATTCTGTTAAAAACGATATGGTTGACATAAATTTAAAAGTTGATTCTATTCAATCTGAAATAAAGTCGGTTGTGAAAGATGAAGTAGGTGAAATGGCTAGTGGAATCGAGGAATTGATAGATGGAAAATTAAAAACTATTTGGGATGAAATGGGCAAAATTTCTGATGAAGTTGGGATACTTGACTCTAAGGCAGATAAAGCAGAGAAAAATTTCAGTGAAAAGGTGAGAAATTCCCGGCAGATCTGGGAGACAACGTAAGAAACTGAAGGAGTAGACAAGGTGCTCTAACGGTTGAGACAACAGTGGCTATGAGCAACTTATCCATACAAATAGATAAGGGGAAGAAAGAAGTAGATAAAATAAAGGAACAAGTAGAATATGGCATTAAAATTGAAAATAGTGAAGTTAAAAAGCAAATCAAATAAATAAATAAATAGCAAACTGAATTCTTTAGCCGCACATCAAACCTCTACAGTGATCAATGTTTTGTGGATGAACTTGGGATCAGTCAAATGTTCCGCATACGATGGGAAATATCACCCAGTAAATTTTCTAGCAGCATGCAAGGATGGTTTTACGAGGGGAATGTCCGACGAGGTGAAGATAAAATTCGTGAAAAGACATTTGGAAGGTGAGCCACAATCATGAGCAAATATACACAGTGATACGTTCACTACCTATGAAATATTTGAAAGCAGTTTCCTAAACAAGTTCTAGAGTGAAGCAAGGAAACGCGACTCCAAAAAGAGATTCTAAATGGGCCACCATTTAAATATGGGAACGGGTTGATGAGAGAATTTTGTAAATGTGGACTTGCAAGATTAATGCATGTGAAACATCCATTGGGAGGGCTTACTGAAATTATGATGCTGAAAAGGCGGTTACCGGAAAATTTGCAGTGGGATCTAGTGCACAGTCCTAGCAACTCAATAGAAAAATTTTTAGACTTTGTAGAAAAATTAGAATGGGCATTGAAATTTAAACCACAAAGTAAGCAGGCAAATAGTTTTCATAGAAATCATAACTACAGTCCATGTAACTAAGATGAAAGACATCCAGGAAGTTATCAACGTAATGCAAACAGTAGTTCTGATAAGGGAAACGGCAACAGGAACACATCCAATGATAAATTTCGAAGGGGTAATGGGGATGGATACTTTCGTGACAGGGACAGACCCAAGAACTCAGATTTGAGAGACCAGCACCTGGAGAAATGAACCAGCATAATGGGATAATGGGAAACTAAGTTTCGCCGCATCTCAGGTCCGGAGATGGCAAAATAAACTGGCGATGAATAGGACGCGAGTAAACGGGAATGTGACAGGTGTTAATAAATCAGCAGAAAGGTAACAGAATATTGAACTGAATTAGTAAGAGATGAGAATCAAATAGGTATATTTTCAAATCAGACCGTACACAAAAGGTGTAATCCTAAGATAACTAAAGATAATGATAAAGGCGATGATAACGATTTAGAACTAAATGATTAGTTTTATGAATGTGAGACAAAAGAGTGTCTGAATGTTAATACAATGACAGATTCTATGTACCAAAAGGAGGCTGTGGTAGAGCTGAATTTGGTGGAGTTAGATGGTATAGAAAATTCTAAAGAGGTACTAACCAGCAGTAATGATTATAGTGATATAGGTGATGATGTTTCAGGTGATATTGTGACAGTGAAAGCTGTTAAGGAGGTTAATAAGGGCGGCGTAGCATTAGTCTCGTCAGCTGATGATGAATTTGTGTGTTTGACGGCGGATACTGGTGAATTATTTTTGAAGGAAGGTAGTAATGATGTTTTATGTGCTGAAGTTACAAAAGTTGAAGCTGCTGGTATTGATACTTCAGTGGAAGTTATCTGTGCATATCTTTCTACTAATGGAGGTGAACCTGACAGTCTGGAAGAATCTATGGATCTTGAATGTTTGTTTGAGAATGAATGTTGTTGTTGTGGTCTTCAGTCCTGAGACTGGTTTGATGCAGCTCTCCATGCTACTCTATCCTGTGCAAGCTTCTTCATCTCCCAGTATCTACTGCAACCTACATCCTTCTGAATCTGCTTAGTATAGTCATCTCTTGGTCTCCCTCTACGATTTTTACCCTCCACACTGCCCTCCAATGCTAAATTTGTGATCCCTTGATGCCTCAAAACATGTCCTACCAACCGATCCCTTCTTCTAGTCAAGTTGTGCCACAAACTTCTCTTCTCCCCAATCCTATTCAATACCTCCTCATTAGTTACGTGATCTACCCACCTTATCTTCAGCATTCTTCTGTAGCACCACATTTCAAAAGCTTCTATTCTCTTCTTGTCCAAGCTAGTTATCGTCCATGTTTCACTTCCATACATGGCTACACTCCATACAAATACTTTCAGAAACGACTTCCTGACACTTAAATCTATACTCGATGTTAACAAATTCCTCTTCTTGAGAAACGCTTTCCTTGCCATTGCCAGTCTACATTTTATATCCTCTCTACTTTGACCATCATCGGTTATTTTACTCCCTAAATAGCAAAACTCCTTTACTACTTTAAGTGTCTCATTTCCTAATCTAATTCCCTCAGCATCACCCGACTTAATTTGACTACATTCCATTATCCTCGTTTTGCTTTTGTTGATGTTCATCTTATATCCTCCTTTCAAGACACTGTCCATTCCGTTCAACTGCTCTTCCAAGTCCTTTGCTGTCTCTGACAGAATTACAATGTCATCGGCGAACCTCAAAGTTTTTATTTCTTCTCCATGGATTTTAATACCTACTCCGAATTTTTCTTTTGTTTCCTTTACTGCTTGTTCAATATACAGATTGAATAACATCGGGGAGAGGCTACAACCCTGTCTTACTCCTTTCCCAACCACTGCTTCCCTTTCATGCCCCTCGACTCTTATAACTGCCATCTGGTTTCTGTACAAACTGTAAATAGCCTTTCGCTCCCTGTATTTTACCCCTGCCACCTTCAGAATTTGAAAGAGAGTATTCCAGTTAACATTGTCAAAAGCTTTCTCTAAGTCTACAAATGCTAGAAACGTACATTTGCCTTTTCTTAATCTTTCTTCTAAGATAAGTCGTAAGGTCAGTATTGCCTCACGTGTTCCAACATTTCTATGGAATCCAAACTGATCTTCCCCGAGGTCGGCTTCTACCAGTTTTTCCATTCGTCTGTAAAGAATTCGCGTTAGTATTTTGCAGCTGTGACTTATTAAACTGATAGTTCGGTAATTTTCACATCTGTCAACACCTGCTTTCTTTGGGATTGGAATTATTATATTCTTCTTGAAGTCTGAGGGTATTTCGCCTGTCTCATACATCGTGCTCACCAGATGGTAGAGTTTTGTCAGGACTGGCTCTCCCCAGGCCGTCAGTAGGTCTAATGGAATGTTGTCTACTCCCGGGGCCTTGTTTCAACTCAGGTCTTTCAGTGCTCTGTCAAACTCTTCACGCAGTATCTTATCTCCCATTTCGTCTTCATCTACATCCTCTTCCATTTCCATAATATTGTCCTCAAGTACATCGCCCTTGTATAAACCCTCTATATACTCCTTCCACCTGTCTGTCTTCCCTTCTTTGCTTAGAACTGGGTTTCCATCTGAGCTCTTGATATTCATACAAGTGGTTCTCTTCTCTCAAAGGTCTCTTTAATTTTCCTGTAGGCAGTATCTATCTTACCCCTAGTGAGACAAGCCTCTACATCCTTACATTTGTCCTCTAGCCATCCCTGCTTAGCCATTTTGCACTTCCTGTCGATATCATTTTTGAGACGTTTGTATTCCTTTTTGCCTGCTTCATTTACTGCAGTTTTATATTTTCTCCTTTCATCAATTAAATTCAATATTTCTTCTGTTACCCAAGGATTTCTATTAGCCCTCGTCTTTTTACCTACATGATCCTCTGCTGCCTTCACTACTTCATCCCTCAGAGCTACCCATTCTTCTTCTACTGTATTTCTTTCCCCCATTCCTGTCAATTGTTCCCTTATGCTCTCCCTGAAACTCTCTACAACCTCTGGTTCTTTCAGTTTATCCAGGTCCCATCTCCTTAAATTCCCACCTTTTTGCAGTTTCTTCAGTTTCAATCTGCAGTTCATAACCAATAGATTGTGGTCAGAATCCACATCTGCCCCAGGAAATGTCTTACAATTTAAAACCTGGTTCCTAAAACTCTGTCTTACCATTATATAATCTATCTGATACCTTTTAGTATCTCCAGGATTCTTCCAGGTATACAACCTTCTTTTATGATTCTTGAACCAAGTGTTGGCTATGATTAAGTTATGCTCTGTGCAAAATTCTACAAGGCGGCTTCCTCTTTCATTCCTTCCCCCCAATCCATATTCACCTGCTATGTTTCCTTCTCTCCCTTTTCCTACTGACGAATTCCAGTCACCCATGACTATTAAATTTTCGTCTCCCTTCACTACCTGAATAATTTCTTTTATCTCGTCATACATTTCATCTATTTCTTCATCATATGCAGAGGTAGTTGGCATATAAACTTGTACTACTGTAGTAGGCATGGGCTTTGTGTCTATCTTGGCCACAATAATGCGTTCACTATGCTGTTTGTAGTAGCTAACCCGCACTCCTATTTTTTTATTCATTATTAAACCTACTCCTGCATTACCCCTATTTGATTTTGTATTTATAACCCTGTAATCACCTGACCAAAAGTCTTGTTCCTCCTGCCACCGAACTTCACTAATTCCCACTACATCTAACTTTAACTTATCCATTTCCCTTTTTAAATTTTCTAACCTACCTGCCCGATTAAGGGATCTGACATTCCTCGCTCCGATCCGTAGAACGCCAGTTTTCTTTCTCCTGATAATGACGTCCTCCTGAGTAGTCCCCGCCCGGAGACCCGAATGGGGGACTATTTTACCTCCGGAATATTTTACCCAAGAGGACGCCATCATCATTTAATCATACAGTAGAGCTGCATGTCCTCGGGAAAAATTACGGCTGTAGTTTCCCCTTGCTTTCAGCCGTTCGCATACCAGCACAGCAAGGCCGTTTTGGTTAATGTTACAAGGCCAGATCAGTCAATCATCCAGACTGTTGCCCCTGCAACTACTGAAAAGGCTGCTGCCCCTCTTCAGGAACCACATGTTTGTCTGGCCTCTCAACAGATACCCCTCCGTTGTGGTTGCACCTACGGTACGGCCATCTGTATCGCTGAGGCATGCAAGCCTCCCCACCAACGGCAAGGTCCATGGTTCATGGGGGGGGGGGTGAGAATGAATGTGGATCTGAAAATGATGTGAGATCTGAAATTAATGTCACGCACGAGCTTGTAGGAGAGGAAAAGGTATTATGCTCAGGTTTAAATCAAAACACAGTGGAATTTAATGGTACTGTTGATTCTGAAATTGCACAACCCTGTAGCTACAATTTACATGATGTAACAGCAGAGGATGCTGAAACTATGAACGGTTCTTATATTGGTGACTTGTAGACGGAGGTAAACAAGGTTTTATGTAGTGAGTTGTATGACGTATCAGTGGCTGTTGAAAGTGCTGTTGTGTAATGACGTGGAAGTACAAAGTAATGCTTTATTCAGGATAATGATGATGTAGCTACTAAGGGAGAACACAGTGAGTTTGATTCTAATATAGAAAGTAATATATGGACAGAATGGTATCTTAAGGAGGAATGTGATTTTACTGTAACTGATTGGCAATGGTGTGGTAGCACACTACAACTGTTATTGCCTCATTTGTGGACTCAAGAGAAGTTTAAGATAGTGAGAAGTCTAGGGGGGAAAAGAAAATGAAATTGGGGCGAAAGAAACATTTAATGAATTTTTTGGGACGAGTACGAAATTGAGGGGTGGATTGAACAGGATATGTGTACTCTAGAGATGGAAGAGAAGGGACAAGACAAAAGATTTATTGAGGGAACAGTGTTTAGAGGGAAAAGAAATGATTAATGTACAGCCTATCATTGAGATTAAAGTAAATGACGAGAAAGTAGACACGCTGCTCGATTCTGGGAGTAATGTGTCGGCAGTGTCCGAAGGTTTTGTACATAGGGTAAAGAATAAGAAATTAGTATTACTACCTGTAAATAGTGTAAAAATTAAAACAGCAGCTGGCAGTTTAAGCAAACCAATTAGGAAGGGGAAAGTAGGTTAATAAATATGTGTATCTGTGTTTAGATTATATGATTATTTGGAGGTGTAATTTGCAATGTTTTATTTCAGGATATGTTGTAGCTTCCAGAATGAGATTTTCACTCTGCAGCGGAGTGTGCGCTGATATGAAACTTCCTGGCAGATTAAAACTGTGTGCCTGAACGAGACTCGAACTCGGGACCTTTGCCTTTCGCGGGCCAGTGCTCTACCATCTGAGCTACCGAAGCACGACTCACGCCCGGTCCCAAGGCTTTACTTCTGCCAGTATCTCGTCTCCTACCTTCCAAACTTTACAGAAGCTCTCCTGCGAACCTTGCAGAACTAGCACTCCTGAAAGAAAGGATACAGCGGAGACACTTGCCCGCAAAAGGCAAAGGTCCCGAGTTTGAGTCTCGGTCGGGCACACAGTTTTAATCTGCCAGGAAGTTTCATATTGTAGCTTGTTTGTTGTTTCATCGCATAAGAATTTTTTTTTTTGGCACAAGGCCTGTGCAATCATAAATAGATAGTTTAGACGCACATTTGGGTGTGAGGAGGTCGGAGAACTAAATTATTTGGTGAATGATACCAAGTCAAAAATCAGTGCACAGTATGCATGTAATTTAGGTTTTTGGGGGTATACAAGGGATTTATTTATGTGAATGTATGAGTTAGACTTAAGTTTTTGGATGGTTTTATGTTAGTTGTAATTTCCAAATTACAAGTTATGGTCACGCCAATTTGGGTGCATGAAGGTCGGAGAAATTTGGAAAATGATAATTAATAATGCTTACCTAGGAAGACAGATGAGTGTTTACCTACCTCTCTAAGAATATTTTGGGGGAATAATTTATTGTTGTATGGAGTTACGATTTGTGTATGCAGCTTCACTAAACAGAATTAAACAAAGGGGAGATTTGTTCATATTTGTTGTTAGTGTTGAATGTAAGGGAGTTATTTAAATTAAAAGAAAATATTAATTTGCCAGTGATATCGACAGGGAATCTGTCATGAGATGCATGTCTCTAGTGGAACTTTAATAACGTGTCAGAATCAGTGAAGAATTTACGAGCATCTTGCAAACACTGTAAATCAAATCTTTACTGTGTAGTTTGGATCTGTTTGTATCATTTCCATTGGGGGAAGTATTCAGTGCAGATCATGGGTGGTTTCAGAATGTGATTGTTTTCTGGTAGCTACACCCGATTCGAATGTCAACAGATTTGTTCCCGAAAAACGTTGGTGACGGAATGCAGAGCCTTACATAATTTCGGCAGCATACTCACCTCTGAACCTGTGGAGCGCCGCTGGAGACTTCGTTGTGACAAAAACGTTCTGTGAAAGTGGGCACAGTGGTGCTGATATTTCTGCGGCATTTCAATAGGCAGTCGATTTTGATAAATGTATAGTTTTATTTGGAATTTAATTAATATGCTGCAATTCACAATTTATGTTAGATATAAGTTCTTTAAATTTAAAGCATGCTGCATCATGCAATAATTACACTATTGATCTGGCACTTAGGATATTTATGTTATTGTATAATGAATTTGTGTCTTATAAATTTGGGAGCTACTTCATAACATATATGGCATGCCAACATCTTATGAAGTGGAGGTGTGTGAGTTAACGAGCACTGTGCTCTCGTTTAAATATATGGCCGAAAGAGTCAGCCTACAGGAATTGTGAAACGAATCCTGTCGTCCAGGACCACATGCCACAAAGGGTGCAGATTCACCACGAGATGAGGAAACTCACAGGTGTCTATTATCTATTGGGGCCTAAGTGCTGTAGTGTGCGAGTGAGACAGACGAGAACCTACGACATAGGGAAACCCAACAGAAGCTGTTTGTGGCCAAGGAGACGTAGCAGTGTAAAATATGGCGGACCTAAGATCAGCCATTAAGGGAAACATTTATGAAAACTATTTAATTCTGTAGTAATGCAGGGAATCATGACACACTAATTTTAACGTGCCAACCTCAATAAATTTTCATGGTGATACCAATAATACTTGAATATTTATCATATCTATAATAGTTTAGGATTTACTGTTAAAGTTTTGTAACAAAGACCTGAATGATAAAATCTGAACACTTTGGTCAATCTTAACGATCGACGTTTCATATAGAAGTTCATCATTAAAATGACAAACATTGTAAATATCAACTCTGCAACTTTATTTGTTTAAAAGATATGGTACATTTAATCATCAGTATTTACAGTTAAGCATCAGATCATCATTTCCTTCACACGAAACACATTGAATAATGACAGCATGACACCTTACTGAATCATTAGGTAATAGAATATTTGTTATAAAGTTTAGTGCATAATAGTTACTTTTGTTCTTTATTTATTTACCAGAAAGCAGATTGGTGCAAGGCTACTGGCCATGGCATTCAAGAAGGAAATTGTACTGGTTTCATGTAAAAGAATTTAAATAACGTTTATTATGTAATGGATATTATTGTTACTTTATTTAGAACATGAAAGTGCTCAAGCTTTGATTATTTAAATATGTTAAGATGTAAAATGATGTAGAATAAGCTGTAGCCAATCAGATGGATGGCTTCAGGAAAGGGAACTGTCCTAGTCAGTTGAGAGAGGATATTCGGCACACGGGAAGGCAGAGGGAGTGCTGGTGCAGTTGCGAAAATGGACAGTTTGGCTGCAGACAGTTCGGCAAAGAGTACAGTTCGGATGCAGACATGATAGCAGAAGGACGGTCGGTCTTAAGCAGCTAGGAAGTGAAACAACTTAGAAAATTTTGCATTGTGGGGTATCGCGGGACTTATTCTCTGAGCGGTGAGCAGCTGCACACCTGGTGTGAACTCTAATTTTTCACATATGTAACTTGTATTTCGCGATGAGATTGTGAATGATCGAACTGTGTCCAATGGATATGCCCTCGAGTGTAACAGTATCTCTAAATACGACTATTTTCGCTATTTGTTTTCTTTCTGAATAAAATTATTCTAACCAAATCGCAACTGTGTGGCCTACGTCATTTACGGGTTTTTAATTTAGTTCCTGATATTATTATTACTGTTATTACATGTTATGTTAACTTTGTATTTTGCAAACTTGTCATCAGCCACACAATTTAACCAAAGGGTCACAAGTGACTAATTTAGGCATGTAATGCAACTTGTGCAGTTCAACCTCTAGATGAATCTGAGCCAAGACATTTCATTGAAGAGGAACCGCATGTGAGCCCGAACATCTTTGGGATGTTAGCTCGCTACTTGGTGGCCTCATTAACGTTAAATAATCTCATGCTAATGCTGCCTTGTTTGTATGGACCAATAATATGAGCTGTGTCAGAAATAGAATCCAACTGAACTTTGAGTTCTACACATACACCTAAATTTACAAGTTCTACCTCAACACCTACATCTACATAGATACTCTGCAAGCCACACCATAAGGTGCATGGTGGAGGATCGCCTGTACCACTATTAGTCATTTCGTTTCCTGTTCCACTCGCAAACAGAGCTTGGGAAAAAAGACTGTCTACATGCCTCCATACGAGTCCTAACTTCTTGTATCTTATCATTGTGGTCCTTACGCACAATGTAGGTTGCTGGCAATAGAATCATTTGGCAGTCAGCTTCAAAGGCTGATTCTCTAAATTTACTGAACAGTGTTCGTAAAAAAAAAAAAAAAAAAAAAAAAAAAAAAAAAAAAAAAAAAAATTGTTATCTTCCCTCCAGGGATTTCCATTTGAGTTCCTGAAGCATCTCCGTAACATGTTTGGTCTGAACCTACCGGTAACAAATCTAACAGCCTGCCTCTGAACTGCTCCAATGTCCTCCTTTAATCTGACCTGCACAGATCCCAAACACTCGAGCAGTGTTCAAGAATGGGTCGCACTAGTTTCTCCTAATAAACCAAAGTCAACAATTTCTCTTCCCTAGCACAAGTCCTCAAACATTCATTTCATTTCATTTGGCTTTGCAATGATACATCCAGATATTTAAGCAACAGTACAGTACTAATGCTGTATCCAAACATTACAGGTTTGTTTTTCCAACTCATCTGCACTATGAACCTTTATTATTTCACTGCTCAACCTTGTATTCCTGGAATGCTTGCACTTTTGATATACCTAATATGTTTCACTGATCAACACCAGGTTTGCTCAATTGTTTCATTGTACATAACTGAGGTATGCTTGTATTAGTGACTTAAGTTGGATTTAGTACACATACTGGTCCTCTATAATCAACTATAATTGCAAGTGGAGCATTGCAGTTTGTCTGTTGTTGTTACTGTGTATGCTGCTATTGCACGATCACGGTGTTCATCGCCTTGCCAGGCATATGTGTCTTAATCTATGATTAGCAAAGTCAATGATAAATTAGGCTTACTTCCCTGCCTCTCGTCATCTACTGCCATATGCTGGGGCTACCTTCTGTTAATTTAGCTACTCCTTGCCTAGTGATGAGGGGCTATCCCGTGCCAAGAACTAAGATCTATATTAAGCTCTGGCTAGTTCCAGTTGAATTGGTTAGCATCCATTAGTTATAAGTCATGACATCTCATAGGGGCTACTGCATTAGTTTAACTGACATTATAGACATCAGGACTAGATAGATTCAAAGAGTGTTCTATATGGACATTAGTTTATGTGTAGCTGAATTAGTGACCACCAACCTGTCCATGCTAGAAATGATCACCGCTAACTTGGGGTTTGTTAGTACATGTCTGTGTAGCTAACCTGTGGTGTGTGTCCCAACCCAGTGAACTGTAATGCCCTTCACAGCTAAGCTGGTATGTTCAGTTTACCTATCAAAGAGTTCACTTAATATATCAGCCAGCCAAGCATTATTGACTGTAAATGTTTTAACTTCATGTGGCATCACCGAATACAGAATTATAAATGTGTTTTTTCATTAGTATTACAAAAATAACTGTTTATGTCTTTAACAGTTTTTAAAATCAAGCATTAACAAGTCTTGCAAGAATTTATAATGCTTAGGCAAGATAGGGAATTTACAAGTTTGATCAATTTATTGTTTTATTTGTTGCATTTGTGAAGGGCCAACCTGCCAGTTAGCTGTGCCAATAGAGGCAGATAAGATAGTGCTTGAAACCTAGCATATTACTCATTTAGCTTTCTGTTACAGAGTGAGGTTGTTTCTGTTCCAATTACTTTGGCCCCAAGTGCTCTGATGGTCTTGCTGTTCTTGACATCAACATCACATTGTCCAAATGGCCTCCTTCCAGGGACATCATGGGGTCATGATCCACGACTTCAAATTCTTTTGCAATTGTAATTTTGAAGACATAAAGCTAAGAAAGAAAGGAAACTAACAAAGAAACTTCGAGTCACCGCAATCTACTCTCAATAGAAAAACCCCAGCATTTCCCTTCTAAATCACATTACACTGGATAGTGGGACACTTTTTTTACACAACTGATTAAGAAGGTAGGCAATTTGTGCCATAGTCACAATACCAATGTATTTTCAATAACATGTATTACCAAGGAGGCTCTTCATGCAAAAAAAGTTAACTGTTGTTGGCTCGTATTAACTATAGACTGGAATGAGGTACTAATGTGTAAGTAGGGTCCAGAACTCGAAGATATCATTTAGCACAGTCTTAGAAATACCAACGCACTTTCTACATCTACATCTACAATTATACTCCGCAAGCCACCCAACGGTGTGTGGCGGAGGGCACTTTACGTGCCATTGTCATTACCTCCCTTTCCTGTTCCAGTCGCGTATGGTTCGCGGGAAGAACGACTGTCTGAAAGCCTCCGTGCACGCTCTAATCTCTCTAATTTTACATTCGTGATCTCCTCGGGAGGTATAAGTAGGGGGAAGCAATATATTCGATACCTCATCCAGAAACGCACCCTCTCGAAACCTGGCGAGCAAGCTACACTGCGATGCAGAGCACCTGTCTTGCAGAGTCTGCCACTTGAGTTTGTTAAACATCTCCGTAACGCTATCACGGTTACCAAATAACCCTGTGACGAAACGCGTCGCTCTTCTTTGGATCAAGTTACATGCACTACTACGTAGGCAAATTTCATTAATTATTGTTGATTTTTACTCATATCCCATTTCTCAAGGAGGTATTGATGAATTAGCATGACCCTGAACTTAAAAATCTTGAATACAGCATTCCATAAATTTTTGACAAAGTAATATAATTGGATGGATAAAAAATATACTCACCAAGTGGCAGCAGAACACACACATCCCGTCTGGTAAGTCTCCACTGACCTGCGGTTCTGTCTGACTTTCCTGAAAGCTACCCTTTTCCTAGACCTTTTACTTCGCCCCACTTCCTTCCCCTTCAACCCTTCAGCCTGAAGGAGGAGACACTGGCTCCGAAAGCTTGCCTAATTATAATCTTCTTTTATGTGTGTGTTCTGCCACTGCTTGGTGAGTAGATATTTTTTATCTATTCAATTATATTATTTTGTCGAATATGACATTCATTGTGAAAAGTCACATTTACTATTGAGACTTAAAATTATGGATTAAATTTAACCAAAAGATTTAAATTTTTATGGAATCTGGTAAGAGACTACAGCAAAAACAGTAAGTATTTTTTCAATATTATAATATAATGTACCTGACTTAGATTACAAAAGGTGGTCACAAAGTATTGCCAATCCTCCCCCCAGCACTGTGAGGGTTAATGGTAGACTTTAAATCACAAAATGAAAACAAATTCTAATTCATTCATTTGGCTTCTTAACTAGCTCCATGGGCATTGCTCACTGGCTTAATGATACTGCGGCTGCAAGTAGCACACGCGATGTGTGGGGGCATTCACATGGGTGTGTGACTTAGCACATCAACTAATCGGTAAATTATTTTCTTTATTCCTTAAATTACTCACTGCCAGGAAAGCCACATTTAAAATCACAAATAAAGTACTGGCAGAACTGGACAAAACCAATTTTGTATTAGTGATGACTAAAGAAACAAAAATGGTACAGTGCTAATGACATTTCCTTTGCATGGATGGAGATAACAGAAACAAGAGGGCTGCACTGGATGGGGGAGGGGGGGGGGGGGGGGGGGGGGAGACAAACTGCAGTATCGTAATATACTCTATGGCTCGAAAAAGAATTCATCTGAAAGTTTGCAAAGCTCTGTCTTGTTTGTGTGTCTTCTGATGACTCAACACTTCCAATGTTTGGTGAGTTGTTGTGTTTAATCCTCAAACCATTTACATTCGGACTTCCTATTACTACATCCACATAATAGCTGGATGTTAAAAATGTTCTCCAATTGTTATATCATGGCTGGCAGATAAACAAACTAATAAATCAATGTTTATCTGCAGTTCTTTGTTACTTCTGTCAATGAATGGTAAACAGTGTAAGGATTCAAATCTAACAAGGAGACCACCTAGCAGTTGGATTTTTGTAATTCTTTTTATATTGATGGTACTTAAGTTCAGAAATGAAATATCAGTCACCCAAAGCTATTTCACTTTGAAAATTTCCAAGGAATTTTAATTCACTAAAATTAAGATAGTTTTCGAGACGTGCCATGTGGCTCACATGGTACTGTTGGAGACTGATAATTGGGAATCAATGTGTCACTGGTTTGAATCTTGCTATTGTCTTTTCCTTTATATTTTATTTTTTTTAATTCAATTAAAATACCTACATCATTTACATATAAAATTCATCAAATATATGTTAATTAACACTTATTAATCATCACTCATTGTCAAAATGGAAATCTTTTTGTTTCTACTTACATATTGCATGCATTCCAAATATACATTCTTCATTATAAATAATTTGTAGAAGAGCATTTAAATTTTAAAAATTACAACTTTATTAAAAATCTTTTGTAAACTATGGTAATTAACAACTTACATTTGCAATGGGAATGGAATTTTGTGTTGGATGTGTAACTAGACAAAAGAAGATGTGCAGTTTTCATTACAATAGACTATTAAATACGTGTTGATTAGCATATATCTGGCGAATTTTATATTTAAATGATCTAGAGGACACCACCTCATTGTAGGCACCTTCAGTGCCGGGCAGGAGGGTTTTCATGCTTCGATGAGGTTGAGAGCTGTGCCGTTGGTAACCGGACTGGTCTCAACTGTGGAGCCAGACAAAGTGTGTCCCACATCAAAAGGTAGGGGGACTCTATAGGCTAAGTTGTCAACCACTCTAGGAGAGCCAACACCGAAATGAAAGTCCGGTCCTCCATGTTGGGAGTTAAGCACAGGGTTGATACACCTGCCTTGTAAAAAATCTATTATCGTTTATAATTCAACAAGGAATGCCACATTGCCACTATGAAAACTAACTGTGTTAGGAAGCAGGAATGTGGATTTATCGGTGCTTATATAAAATCTCTCTGAGTCTGAGGATGCTGGAGAACTACGCTGGAGAGGGCAGAATGGAGGAACCTTGTTGATGAGGCTAAAACCCACTCAGGATTTTAATGCCATGAGGAGAAGAAGAAGAAGAAGAAGAAGAAGAACAACAACAACAACAACAACAACAAGAGGTATTTGAATGGGAAAGAAAGACCACACTGAGATTCAAACTAGCATTCCACTGGTTGCTTGATTACCACTGTTCAATACTACTGGGTGAGCCACGTTGCCTGTCTTTAAGACTATCTTAATGTTAGTGAATTATGGCTCCTTGGAAAACTTCAAATCCAATTTTCTCAATAATTTTTAAGAACTGCATCAAACTGCTTTCGGCCATTGGTATTTCAGTTGTTACCTTACATACCATATAAACAAAAAAATTACAAAAATCCAATTGCCAGGTGTTCTCCTTGTAAGTTTTAATCATATTTTGGTAGTCACTCCTGCAGTTTTGGTGCCGCAGGTAGCTCTAATTTACACCACAGATGATTTAAGCTGATTTTATACTACAAATAAGCATCACATTAATTAATAACTAGGAAACTAATTTGATAAGCATAAGGTTGTCCCATGCTCTCAATTTTGCATTTTAGCCAACATTCAATACCTAATATTAACTGAATCCTGTTGACTTGCACAGATTCTTCAAAGTCTGGCATTTGTCTGTGAATGCTACAATAGTTCATTACTAATATTTCCACATTTTCATGTGTCAGGTTTATTCCTAGGGGTCTAACATGAGTATTTAGAAGAACTCTATGATTATTTGTTTCCAAAAGATATTTACCTTATAACATTTGTACACATTCAACACAATGTTCATTTATTCGTTCATTTATCCCAACTACTAGACACATAATGGATGATGTTTGATATTATCAATTGTTAAAGTTAGTATACATAATTTAGTGTTATTTTTTGCTCTCTGGAATTGTTAAATGAACACTGAGTTAGTGATTTACAGATCTAAATATTTTTTTATAAAGACAGAGAAAGAGATTCAATGAAATTAAAGGAATTGTAACAAATTGGGGTTGGGTTACCATATTGAAACTATCAATGCAGAACTACAAGTTTTGATGTTCTTCTATTTCGAAGTATGCAAACCCTTCAGTTGAAGATACGTAACATGGACACATCGAAGACAAGAAATTAATTTTAAGTACTCACAGTATTTTGAAGATGCGCTATTGAAATTGTCAACAACTGTTTGACGCTGACTACAAGCTGTAGATCCATCCAATCGACAATATTTGTAGCCATAGTTTTCACACAGCTGTGCCATTAGATCTAATGTCTGTAACATAATACAACCATGAGTTGATCCACATAGAGTCAGAAAAAATGTAACAAGCATTAAAATATAAGGTTTGGAAGACATTGGTCTTTTCACATCTGGTTATCTTGCATGTTTGTTTTGTTGTGGTTCCTAATTAATGATATATAAGTGCTGGTCAGTTGTCAAAAGTGTGTCAATTACAAAGAATTATCTTTTGCAGCAGGTATAAGACCTTTACGTTTAGCAAAGTGGCAATTAAGAATAAATACTAACGCAGTTGTATTGTCTGTTCATTTTTAATACAAAATATTATTAGGAAACAAGCAAAGCTGATGATAATGCAATGTAATTATTGAGCCTTAAGTCAGGCAGTGTAACCAGAGAGACAACAATTGTGGATTAAAAATGAAGCACAAAACGAAATTGTACTCGTAGGTAAAAGCACTTGAAAGAAGATATTAAATAATTTCTGTAATAAGTAGTATTAAGAGCTGACATTTAGTAAGATGTTCATCCTCTTTGAGGGCAACATTAGAGTAGGTTGGTGTCAGATTACAGGATAATTTATACTTTGTTTGTTTTTCTGAATGCTTTACCAAGAGCCAATATAATTTATATGTTTGTATAAAAATAAATAAATATATAAATATATTTAAAAAGAAAGATGATGTGACTTACCACATGAAAGTGCTGGCAGGTCGACAGACACACAAACAAACACAAACATACACACAATCCAAGCTTTCGCAACCAACGGTTGCCTCGTCAGGAAAGAGGGAAGGAGAAGGAAAGACAAAAGGATATGGGTTTTAAGGGAGAGGGTAAGGAGTCATTCCAATCCCGGGAGCGGAAAGACTTACCTTAGGGGGAAAAAAGGACAGGTATACACTCGCACACACACACATATCCATCCACACATACACAGCCCTGTGTATGTGTGGATGGATATGTGTGTGTGTGCGAGTGTATACCTGTCCTTTTTTCCCCCTAAGGTAAGTCTTTCCGCTCCCGGGATTGGAATGACTCCTTACCCTCTCCCTTAAAACCCATATCCTTTTGTCTTTCCTTCTCCTTCCCTCTTTCCTGACGAGGCAACCGTTGGTTGCGAAAGCTTGGATTTTGTGTGTATGTTTGTGTTTGTTTGTGTGTCTGTCAACCTGCCAGCACTTTCATGTGGTAAGTCACATCATCTTTCTTTTTAAATATATTTTTCCTTCGTGGAATGTTTCCTTCTATTATAAATATATAAATATGTGGATATAACCATTTATGAAGCAGAAATAGGTATTGTTGCATTATCATCTAATTTTTTTATGAGCAAACTGCAAGCTCAGATTCTCTGAATGTTATATTTGGAACTTAATGTGTTAGATTAGGAACACATTTGTTGTATGAAATATAAGTGTGTTTTAATTAACTCTTAACTGTCATAAGTAATGATTTAAATAGTTTGGTCAACCTTTTCACTTTTTTTAACTTACTATATTGATTTTCAGTTTTATGATAACTAAACAAAAATAAAGTTTATTCACGGAAAAAAGATGTCATAACCGATATTTTTGCTTTTCACCAAATTTTCAATAAAAAAAGGCAAATTATACAGCTATCTGGGTTTTGTGTGTGTGACATATAAAAGTTCATTATAAGAAAGGTACATTCCTTTCTTGAATGACAAAATATTCTTTCAAACAATGGAAAATCCAGAATGGAATGTAACAATATAAGAGAAGGAAAGTTGCTATTCACCATATAGTGGAGATGCTGAGTCACGATAGGCACAACAAAAAGATTTACACAATTAAAGCTTTCGGCCATTAAGGCCTTTGTCCACAGTAGACACATATACAAACGCATACGCGCACGCGCACGCGCACACACACACAGACACACACACACACACACACACACACACACACACACACACACACACACACACACAAATAAACGCAACTTGCACGCACGTCTGCAGTCTCAGAGAGATGAGACCACAGATCTTTTAGCACTTTATCTCAGCTGTCTTTACCACAAAATTACAAACAATTGTAACAATTTAAAAACTCTGATAGTGTAAAACAGGACAGCTTTTTTTTTTCAAATAATTACTGAAAAACAAAATTATTTTGGTAATTTACATAGATGCTGATTGGCGCACAGATCAATTGTCGTAACAGCAGCAGAGGCCACCACAGCCTGTTCTACTTTCTTCTACTTTGAAATATTTATTTTTTATTCTTAAGAGCCTTTCCCATGAACCATGGACCTTGTTGTTGATAGGGAGGTTTGCATGCATCAGCGATACAGATAGCCGTACCGTAGGTGCAACCACAACAGAGGGTTATCTGTTAAGAGGCCAGACAAACGTGTGATTCCTGAAGAGGACAGCAGCCTTTTCAGTAGCTGTGGGGGCAACAATCTGGATGACTGGCTGATCTGGCTTTGTAACATCAACCAAAACGGCCTAGCTGTGCTGCTTCTGTGAATGGCTGAAAGGAAGGGGAAACTACATCCATACAGCTTTACTGTATGGTTAAATGATGATGACGTTCACTGCAGTAAAATATTCCAGAGATAAAATAGCCACCATTCACATCTCCGGACAGGCACTACTCATGAGGACATCATTATCAGGAGAAAGAAAACTGGCTCTCTACAGATCAGAGCATGGAAAGTCAGATCTCTTAATCGGGCAGGTAGGTTAGAAAATTAAAAATGTGAAATGGATAGGTTAAAGTCAGTTATAGTGGGAATTAGTGAAGTTCAGTGGGAAGAGGGACAAGAATTCTGGTCAGGTGAATACAGGGTTGTGTTGTTGTTGTGGTCTTCAGTCCTGAAAGTGGTTTGATGCAGCTCTCCATGCTACTCTATCCTGTGCAAGCTGCTTCATCTCCCAGTAACTACTGCAACCTACATCCTTCTGAATCTGCTTAGTGTAGTCATCTCTTGGTCTCCCTCTACGATTTTTACCCTCCACGCGGCCCTCCAATACTAAATTGGTGATCCTTTGATGCCTCAGAACATGTCCTACCAACCAATCCCTTCTTCTGGTCAAGTTGTGCCACAAACTTCTCTTCTCCCCAATTCTATTCAATACTTCCTCATTAGTTATGTGATCTACCCATCTAATATTCAGCATTCTTCTGTAGCACCACATTTCGAAAGCTTCTATTCTCTTCTTGTCTAAACTATTTATCGTCCATGTTTCACTTCCATACATGGCTACACTCCATACAAATACTTTCAGAAATGACTTCCTGATACTTAAATCTATACTCGATGTTAACAAATTTTTCTTCTTCAGAAACGCTTTCCTTGCCATTGCCAGTCTACATTTTATATCCTCTCTACTTCGACCATCATCAGTTATTTTGCTCCCCAAATAGCAAAACTCCTTTACTACTGTAAGGGTCTCATTTCCTAATCTAATACCCTCAACATCACCCGACTTAATTCGACTACATTCCATTATCCTTGTTTTGCTTTTGTTGATGTTCATCTTATATCCTCCCTTCAAGACACCATCCATTCCGTTCAACTGCTCTTCCAAGTCCTTTGCTGTCTCTGACAGAATTACAATGTCATCGGCGAACCTCAAAGTTTTTATTTCTTCTCCATGGATTTTAATACCTACTCCAAATTTTTCTTTTGTTTCCTTTACTGCTTGCTCAATATACAGATTGAATAACATCGGGGAGAGGCTACAACCCTGTCTCACTCCCTTCCCAACCACTGCTTCCCTTTCATGTCCCTCAACTCCTGTAACTGCTATCTGGTTTCTGAACAAATTGTAAATAGCCTTTCGCTCCCTGTATTTTACCCCTGCCACCTTTAGAATTTGAAAGAGAGTATTCCAGTCAACATTGTCAAAAGCTTTCTCTAAGTCTACAAATGCTAGAAACGTACATTTGCCTTTCCTTAATCCTTCTTCTAAGGTAAGTCATAAGGTCAGTATTGCCTCACGTGTTCCAGTATTCTACGGAATCCAAACTGATCTTCCCCGAGGTCGGTTTCTACTAGTTTTTCCATTCATCTGTAAAGAATTCGTGTTAGTATTTTGCAGCTGTCGCTTATTAAACGGATTGTTCAGTAATTTTCACATCTGCCAACACCTGCTTTTTTTGGGATTGGAATTATTATATTCTTCTTGAAGTCTGAGGGTATTTCGCCTGTTTCATACATCTTGCTCACCAGATGGTAGAGTTTTGTCAGGACTGGCTCTCCCAAGGCCGTTAGTAGTTCCAATGGAATGTTGTCTACTCCGGGGGCCTTGTTTCGACTCAGGTCTTTCAGTGCTCTGTCAAACTCTTCACGCAGTATCGTATCTCCCATTTCATCTTCATCTACATCCTCTTCCATTTCCATAATATTGTCCTCAAGTGCATTGCCCTTGTATAGACCCTCTATATACTCCTTCCACCTTTCTGCTTTCCCTTCTTTGCTTAGAACTGGGTTTCCATCTGAGCTCTTGATGTTCATACAAGTGGTTCTATTTTCTCCAAAGGTCTCTTTAATTTTCCTGTAGGCAGTATCTATCTTACCCCTAGTGAAATAAGCCACTACATCCTTACATTTGTGCTCTAGCCATCCCTGCTCAGCCATTTTGCACTTCCTGTTGATCTCATTTTTGAGACGTTTGTATTCCTATTTCCCTGCTTCATTTACTGCATTTTTATATTTTCTCCTTTCACCAATTAAATTCAATATTTCTTTTGTTACCCAAGGATTTCTACTAGCCTTCGTCTTTTCACCTACTTGATCCTCTGCTGCCTTCACTACTTCATCCCTCAAAGCTATCCATTCTTCTTCTACTGTATTTCTTTCCCCAATCCTGTCAATTGTTCCCTTATGCTCTCCCTGAAACTCTGTACAACCTCTGGTTCTTTCAGTTTATCCAGGTCCCATCTCCTTAAACTCCCACCTTTTTGCAGTTTCTTCAGTTTTAATCTACAGGTCATAACCAATAGATTGTGGTCAGAGTCCACATCTGCCCCTGGAAATGTCTTACAATTTAAAAGCTGGTTCCTAAATCTCTGTCTTACCATTATATAATCTGATACCTATTAGTATCTCCAGGGTTCTTCCATGTATACAACCTTCTTTCATGATTCTTAAACCAAGTGTTAGGTATGATTGAGTTGTCCTCTGTGCAAAATTATACGAGGCGGCTTCCTCTTTCATTTCTTAGCCCCAATCCATATTCACCTACTACGTTTCCTTCTCTCCCTTTTCCTACACTCGAATTCCAGTCACCCATGACTATTAAATTTTCGTCTCCCTTCATTATCTGAATCATTTCTTTTATTTCATCATACATTTCTTCAATTTCTTCATCATCTGCAGAGCTAGTTGGCATTTAAACTTGTACTACTGTAGTAGGTGTGGGCTTCGTATCTATCTTGGCCACAATAATGTATTCACTATGCTCTTTGTAGTAACTTACCTGCATTCCTATTTTCCTATTCAGTATTAAACCTACTCCCGCATTACCCCTATTTGATTTTGTGTTTATAACCCTGTAGTCACCTGACCAGAAGTCTTGTTCCTCCTGCCACCGAACTTCACTAATTCCCACTATATCTAACTTTAACCTATCCATTTCCCTTTTTAAATTTTCTAACCTATCTGCCCGATTAAGGGATCTGACATTCCACGCTCCGATCCATAGAATGCCAGTTTTCTTTCTACTGATAACGACATCCTCTTGAGTAGTCCCCGCCCGGAGATCCGAATGGGGGACTATTTTACCTCCGGAATATTTTACCCAAGAGGACGCCATCATTTAATCATACAGTAAAGCTGCATGCCCTCGGGAAAAATTACGGCTTTAGTTTCCCCTTGCTTTCAGCCGCTCGCAGTACCGGCACAGCAAGGCCGCTTTGGTTATTGTTACAAGGCCAGATCAGTCAATCATCCAGACTGTTGCCCTTGCAACTACTGAAAAGGCTGCTTCCCCTCTTCAGGAACCACATGTTTGTCTGGCCTCTCAACAGATACCCCTACACTGTGGTTGTACCTAAGGTACGGCTATCTGTATCGCTGAGGCATGCAAGCCTCCCCACCAACGGCAAGGTCCATGGTTCATGGGGGGGGGGGGGGGGGGGGGGGGGGGGGGGGGGAAATACAGGGTTATAAATACACAATCAAATAGGGGTAATGCAGGAGTAGGTTTAATAATGAATAAAACAGCAGGAGCGTGGGAAACCTACTACGAACAGCATAGTCAACATATGTAGCCAAGACAGACACGAAGCCCTACTACAGTAGTACAAGTTTATATGTCAATTAGCCCCACAGATAACGAAGAGATTGAAGAAATGTATGATGAAATAATAAATTATTCAGACAGTGAAAGGAGACAAAAATTTAATAGTCATGAGGGACTGGAATTTGATAGTAGGAAAAGGAAGAGAAGGAAAAGTAATAGGTGAATATGGGATGGGAGTAAGGAATGAAAGATGAAGCCGCCTAGTAGAATTTTGCACAGGTTTAAGAATCATGAAAGAAGGTCGTATACATGGAAGCGGCCTGGAGACTCTGGGAGGTTTCAGATAGAGTATATAATGGTAAGACAGAGATTTAGGAACCACATTTTAAATTGTAGGACACTTCCAAGGGCAGATGTGGACTCTGACCACAATCTGTTAGTTATGAACTGTAGATTAAAACTGAAGAAACTGAAAAATGGTTGGAACTTAAAAAGATAGGACTTGGATAAACTGAAATAACTAGAGGTTGTAGAGAGTTTCAGAGAGAGCATTAGGGGTTAATTGACAAAAACGGGGGAAAGAAATACAGCAGAAGAAGAATGGGTAGCTTTGAGAAATGAAATAGTGAAGCAGCAAAGGATCAAGTAGGTAAAAAGATGAGGGCTAGTAGAAATCCTTGGGTAACAGAAGAGATATTGAATTTAATCAATGAAAAGAGAAAATATAAGAATGTAGTAAATGAAGCAGTCAAAAAGGAATACAAATGTCTCAAAAAATGAGATCAACAGGAAGTGCAACATGGCTAAGCAGAGATGGCTAGAGGACACATTTAAGGATGTAGAGGCATATATCACTAGGGGTAAGACAGATACTGTCTAGAGGAAAATTAAAGATACCTTTGGAGAAAAGAGATCCACTTGCATGAATATCAAGAGCTCGGACAGAAAACCAGTTCTAAGCAAAGAAGGGAAAACAGAAAGGTGGAAGGAGTATAGAGAGGGTCTGTACAAGGGCGATGTACTTGATGGCAACATTATGGAAATGGAAGAGGATGTAGATGAAGATGAAATGGGAGGTATGATACTGCATGAAGAATTTGACAGAGCACTGAAGGACCTAAATCGAAACAAGGCCTCAGGAGTAGACAACACTCCATTAGAACTACTGATAGCCTTGGGAGAGCCAGCCCTGGAAATCTCTACCATCTGGTAAGCAAGATGTATGAGACAGGCAATACACCATCAGACTTCAAGAAGAATATAATAATTCCAATCCCAAAGAAAGCAAGTGTTGACAGATGTGAAAATTACCAAACTAACAGTTTAATAGGACATGGCTGCAAAATACTAACACAAATTCTTTGCAGACAAATGGAAATCTGGTAGAAGCTGACTGTAGGTAAGATTAGTTTGGATTCTGTAGAAATGTTGGAACAATTGAGGCAATACTGACCCTACGACTTATATTAGAAGATGGATCAAGGAAAGGCAAATCTATGTCTCTAGCATTTGTAGATTTAGAGAAAGCTTTTGACAATGTTTACTGGAATCCTCTCTTTCAAATTCTGAAGATGGCAGGGGTCAAATACAGGGACCAAAAGGCTGTTTACAATTTGTACAGAAACCAGCTGGCAGTTATAAGAGTCGAGGGGTATGAAAGGGAAGCAGTGGTTGGGAAGGGAGTGAGACAGGATTGTAGCCTCTCGCCGATGTTATTCAATCTGTATATTGAGCAAGCTATAAAGGAAACAAAAGAAAAATTCGGAGTAGGTATTAAAATCCTTGGAGAAGAAATAAAAACTTTGAGGTTCGCCGATGACATTGTAATTCTGTCAGAGACAGCAAAGGACTTGGAAGAGCAGTTGAATGGAATGGACAGTGTCTTGAAAGGAGGGTATAAGATGAGCATCAACAAAAGCAAAATGAGGATAATGGAATGTAATCGAATTAAGTCGGGTGATGCTGAGGGAATTAGATTAGGAAATGAGACACTTAAAGTAGTAAAGGAGTTTTGCTACTTGGGGAGCAAAATAACTGATGATGGTCGAAGTAGAGAGGATATAAAATGTAGACTAGCAATGGCAAGGAAAGCGTTTCTGAAGAAGAAAAATTTTTTAACATCGAGTATAGATTTAAATGTCAGGAAGTCATTTCTGAAAGTATTTGTATGGGGTGTAGCCATGTATGGAAGTGAAACGTGGACAATAAATAGTTTAGACAAGAAGAGAATAGATGCTTTCGAAATGTGGCACTACAGAGGAATGCTGAAGATTAGATGGGTAGATCACTTAACTAATGAGGATGTACTGAATAGAAATGGGGAGAAAGGAATTTATGGCAGAACTTGACGAGAAGAAGGGATCAGTTGGTAGCACATGTTCTGAGACATCAAGGGATCACAAATATAGTACTGGAGGGCAGAGTGGAGGATAAAAATCATAGAGGAAGATCAAGATATCAAGAGATCAAGACACTAAGCAGATTCAGAAGAATGTAGGTTGCAGTAGTTACTTGGAGATGAAAATGCTTGCACATGGAGGGCTGCATCAAACCAGTCCTTGGACTGAAGACAACAACAACAACAACAACAACAACTACAACTACAACAACATTCTTATGTGATACATCACCTGCATAGAACTCTTGCAGATCTGACGAAGGCAAAGAGGAAACTTGTCACTGAGTTCTAATCCTACTTTAACATTGTCCACACAAAATGCAGTGAGAATTTTTGTGAGTTCAAATAAAATTTTGCTATGACTGATCTTATCACCATTGTGCAAAGTGTTTCAAACTGTATCACACTGCTTATTAGAAATTTTGGGGAAGGATTTCTGTTTCAAGCAGAACACAAGGATCGCTATTTTGATAATTTGTAAATAACTTTGCCCCTATAAGTGAGCACAACACTTAGGGCATCATTTCACAGCAACAGCAACCAAGTTATACCTTTATTTATTTCCTCTGTTATTTGGCAGGTACTTTTTCCACAAATAGAGAAGTAGTTTCTTAAAGTGAGTTTATTAGTTAGTTATTACATTCTGTTGGATTTAATTTATTTTGTATTTCTTTGTTTTAACTCATTTAGCTCTTGGGCACCCAGCTGTAGTCAATTAACATTGCAGAACTGAGGAACGGAAACATTATGATCATCTCCTTAATAGTGCGTTGGCCCACCTTTGGAATGCAACACAAAGGTTATTTTGCAGGATACAGGTTTGACAAGCCCTTGACAAGTTTCCAAAGATATGTGGCACCAGATGTCTATGCACTGATCACCAAATTCCGAAAAATTACAGGTCAATGGTTGGTAGCCATGGAGCTGATGCCTGATAGAATTCCAAATGTGTTCCACCAGATTAAGATCAGGTGAATGTATTGGCGTTACATCACTTCACATTCACTATTGTGCTCTTCAAACCAATGTAAAACAATTCTGGCCTTGAGACACAGACACTTATCCTTGTCGAAGCACCACCACCATCAGGGAAGACTTCACACATTAAGAAATGCAGGTGGCCCACAGTACATTCATGTAGACCAAAACTGTCTTGGTGCCTTTGATTATCACTTCAGGTCACATGGAAGCCCAACTGAATGTCTCCAATAGCATAATACTGTCCCCATCAGTCTGCATCCATGGCAAAGGGCATTTTTCGAGCAGCCATTCACCTGAATGATGACAGATATGGACACTGTCATTGACTTGGTGAACAAAAAACATATCACTCCCATCAGGCACACATTTCCATTGATACACAATGTAATCTCAATGGCCCTTGCCAACTGCAGTCGTAATGAATGATGTCTTTGGGTCAACATGAGAAAATATAGGTGTCACCTGCTGCAGAGCCCCATGTGGAACAATGTGTGTTGAACAGTGTGGTCTGAAATACTTGTGCCAGCACCAGCACTGTACACTGTCATCAGATCTGCATGTATTGCTGCCTATCCTGTTTTACAGAGAGGGCAAGAGTTCAATCTCCATGTACTGTGATGAGGCATGGACATCCAAGACTTTGTCACCTGTCCCACTGTTCCTGAACCATTTTCTGTATATTTTCATGACAGTAGCACAGTACTAGCTGACCAGTTTTGTCATCACCATGAAGCTCATTTCCGAGCACCAGGCCATAGCAATATGCTATCTATCAAAGTCAGCTATGTCAGTGTATTTCCCCATTTGCAGCCCGCATTGTTGACAGAATGATTCCCTATATGTCTCCACTTACATTCTTTCCTTACCATATCATGCCACGTGGCAGTAATCAATCTCGCATTGGGCAGTGGTCATAATGTTTAGGCTCATTAGCGCAATTGTGAGATCTATCTGAAATCATACCAACAGGGAAATGTTGATTTTCTCTCTCAACTTGCTATTGGGGCCAATCCCAATTCAACACTTAAGGAATTATATGTTTCCAGTAGGACAGAAAGGTCATGCACCCCCTAAATGATTTTCTTATTACATGTGACACTGTGGCACATACTCGACTAGAGTATCCCTCCTAAGCTGGAGAACTGATTAATTCAACTGCAGGTAGTCTGAGCACTTAACCACTATGGTCAATGATGTCTCACAAAATTATATCACCCTCCAGCACAGACTAGCACTGGTCGCTGGTATTTCATTACTAAAAACACAACAGGCACCATCATGCTGTCATCTCTCGATGCCTGTGTAGACAGGTCTTGGTGCTGCTCTATCACAGCCGTTGGTGGCTAACATAAATGAATGCCCTTGTTAGGCAGTGGGCATACTGATTAAATATCAACACTGAAGTCGAACACCTGGTAAAAGCATGTCCATGATATGTAACTTGGCAGGTGAAATCTCCTCAGTCATTTGCACTGTGGCGCACAAAATGTTGGAGCACTTTCATATTCATTTCATGGGGTTTATCCCTAATATCATGAAACTTCAATTATAGATACAAATAACAGAAATAATATTGTTAATGAAATGTTAATTGAGGCCTTAATAAAAAATGTTGCACCTGAAGACCTTCCATGCACAATCATAACCGACAATTTGCAATTTGGCACAGCTAATATTAATCGGTTTTCAAAATATATTGTATCCAAATGGCATGACCACATGACAATGGTTCCAATTAACACTCAATTCAGTATCAGTCTTAAAGGCTGGTAAAAACTTTCACAATAGCATTGTCCAAGGTCATGCAAGATTTTAACTTTCAGGGTGTAACGGAACATATTAAAGGCTTTACTGTACCGAAGTATGCGATACCCTCCAAATTCAACCAGTTTAACGAGTATTTATGATTATAGAAAAGTTATTGTGTATGTTAACAATGATTGCATAACATGTCTGCATAAACAGTCAACCCATTAAATTATACTGAATAACTGACCCACACAAAAGTTTATATCACTTGATCACTGATACAGCAAATGTCATCATGTTAAAACACTAAGTTCATCTTAAATAATTAATATGAAGTACGAAAAATAGTGGCCAACTTAGGTATTTTGGATCTCCTTAAATAAAAATCACCCAGTGAAACCTATTTGTTCACTAGGAGCGTTTTCACTCAGTATTCACGTAAGCAATCCTATTTTAGACGAAAACCAATGTAATTCTTAATAATTCATGTTATTTACTTATTTATGCAAATTAGAGAAGTCAATTGACAAACTTCTAAAAAACGGCCTTTTTGTAACAAAGAATTATTCTATCAAGTCAACAAATCTGTCTGTCATCCTAATAACATGTTAAATTATGTCACTCGATGCAAATTAATAACTTTTCTGCACAAATTATGATAACAGATGTACATGTGACTTTATAAACTATATCTCTTTTTAGTAGTTCTTTGACAATGTTATAAATACAAGCAGCAAGAAGGGTCGAAAGGCAGTCGGAATGTCACTTTGGTACAGTGTGTTTGTGTGTTATTGTTTGAGGTGGATAAACAATGCAAAGAACATGTAAAGGTAGTTGTGTTGTGACATGGTCTTTGGTGGACAGTGGAATTAAGATGGCCACCAGAGTAATAAATATTTGAAGTTTACATATTTGTTGGTTTCGCTCGTTCTTTATCATCAAAAGCATATAGAAAACACGTGACCTCATGTTTTTAACCCTAGACAACCAGATGTAGAGCCAGCATCAGCATCGAGAGACAGCAGCGATCCAGCAAGTAGCAGCGATTACTACAACACAATGCATTTTAATGGCGCCAACCTAACATCAAGTGCTAACAAGCTCCGTAAATGGGAGTGAAATAGTGCGATTATAGCGATTAGCAGTATCTACGACCAGGCGACCATTACAAAAGTGGGGGCTCGTCCGGGATCTTTAAGTGCATCAATGATAATAGTGCAGCAATAAATTTCGTAAGTGCTTATCATTCCAAAAAAGTTTATTTGTGCAGTGTGGCAACAGTGAAAATATGTCAAAAATAAATAAATAAATAAATAAATGAAGTGTTTTTGTGCGACTACCAAAAACCATCATCACACCACTCGGAAGATTAACGTCTGGATTATGTCAATGGAATTCATCAATCAAGACTTCAGCTTCGATAAAACCGAATAGAAGTGAAGAAAGCCAACAGGAACACCGATCACGACATCATAGCTACATATAGCAAGGTATTTTGTTGCTGTTGTCATTTAAAATAATTAATAGTTAACATGTCTCTACCTGAGAGTGATGAGATCGTAGGAAATGTAAAAATTGAACCAGGGGATGGTGAACAATTAAACTTAACAGAGTGGCTAGCAGGGTTTGCAACTCCAATAAGCTCGCAACTTAAACAATCAATTGAACAAGTAAGTTTGGATTTTAAACAATCAAGTGAACAAGTACGTTTGGATGTTAAACAATCCAGTGAACAAGTAAGTTTGAAACTTAAAGAAAACACAGATAGACTGGATAAGTTAAGTTTGGATTTTGATCTATTAAGTACTCATCTCAATGAGAAGTGTGGGGAAATTAAAACTACCCTCAGTAAGGACACTAGAGAACAGTTGATACACTTCAGAAAAGAATTTCAAGTTAAAGTTGAAAGTTTAAATGAAAACATACAAGCTAACACAGACAGCATTGCTGTCATCTATAACGGAGTAGATACTGAAGCTAAAAGATTAGATCAGAGAATAGACAAAACATCAGAAAACCTTAAACAAGAATACAACCTGTATACCACTAATGTAGATACAAAAGTAGAAAATATACACACTAAATGTACACAATTGGAGGACGCATTGATGTACAAACAAACTATTTACAATCAAAATACAATGTATGGGCACATCCAAGTGAAATGCTTTCCTGGTGAAAATCTGCACCCTATTGACTTTATTCACCAATGTAAGGATATGTTTGTTGTAGGAATGTCAGGTAACATAAAAATTAAGTTAGTAAAACGGTTTCTAGAAGGGGAGGCCCTATCCTGGGCAAATGAGAATAGTGATTCTTGGAATACTTTTGAAGAGTTTGAAGCTAAATTTATTTGCTAATTTTGGTCACAATCCATACAAGCCAGGTTAAAGTCGGAATTTCTAAATGGACCAGTGTATAGAGGGAAAGTAGGGGGAATGCAAAAATTTTGCAGAGATCAATTGAAAAAACTTGCTCACTTGAATAACTCTTTTGATATTATGACACAAATTGATGTTTTAAAAAGAAGGTTACCAGAGAGACTGCAGTGGGAATTGGTCCATGGACCAGACGATTCAATGGAAGAGTTCCTGAAATTTGTAGATAGATTAGATAGGGCCTTGGAAAGAGAAAATAACCAAAGTTTTGGCTCTGGCAACAACCAGTATGGGGGGTGGAACAGGAATGTAAATAGAGATTATTATGGGAGGAGAGACTTTGAAAATTCTGGAAATAATGCTCCAAATAGGGGAGATAGGAGATATAAAAATGATTTCAGAAACAATACACAGGAGGGAGGATGGAGGAGAGATAACAGGAATGATAGAAATAGGTATTGGGGAAGAGAACAAGATAGAAGGGGGTTTGTTGAAACTAGGGAACAAAATAACTACTACAAACGGACAGACCGAGGGAACCAGCCGGGAAACGGTGGACAGTCCCACTAGATGTCCGTAGTTTTGGGGCTAGACAATATTATGGTAGGACAACACATAACCGAAACTGGAAAAGGAGAGGATACAATGTAAAGAGTAAGTACCATGAAAATACTGATGTTGTTAGAATGAATAAATTAGAATTTAATAAAAGGTTTTGGGATACTATGAGTAAAAGTGATACAGTTAATAAAAAACAGTGTTCAAGCACAGGTAGTTAGTGAAAGTGCAGAAGTTGAAGATATTGCAGAGTTCCATAGTTGGGCTGAAAAAGATACTGGTGTTAATAGCAAGTCAGACACACCACAAATAGAATCTATTTTGGGGGGTTTATTTGATAAGAAGGGGGATGAGGAAGTGTTTAATGGAGCCAAAGACTCAACTGCTGAGATTCAGATACATAGGGGGGAAACTGAAGATGGGGTTATTGTGGAGGAGGAGGAAGAAGTAATAGAGGGACATTTAAATAATGATCCTAAATCAAGTGATGTTATTGATGAGAGTGTGGAGGAAGAAATTGAAGTATTTGTAGAATTGAAAAGTGATTATGTGGGAAAGGTAAGTGATGTGGCAAACATGGGTAATAATGAGGTTAATTTAAGTGAAATGCAGACTAGAGAATGTGTATCTGAGGACAAGCTATTGCCGATTGGGAACTATGAAACACTAATCTATGAGAATGGTGGAGGAGGAGAGGAGGAGATTAGTGTTTAACGTCCCGTCGACAACGAGGTCATTAGAGACGGAGCGCAAGCTCGGGTGAGGGAAGGATGGGGAAGGAAATCGGCCGTGCCCTTTCAAAGGAACCATCCCAGCATTTGCCTGAAGCGATTTAGGAAAATCACGGAAAACCTAAATCAGGATGGCCGGAGACGGGATTGAACCGTCGTCCTCCCGAATGCGAGTCCAGTGTGCTAACCACTGCGCCACCTCACTCGGTATGAGAATGGTAATAATAATATTAAAGAAAATATAAAGGGATGGAATGTAAATGTGTGTTTTCAAGAAAAAGGGGAAAAGTTTTTAGAAGTTTTGTGGAACAACTGTGGACACTGTATGAACAAAGATGCCTTTTGGAAAGAATTAGCAAAGGTAAGTGCAACCTTGTATCCTACATGGTGGACAAGAATCCGTAGTGGACTTTATAAAAAAGGGGGTGAAAACAGTAGTTTGTTAAGTGACAACACAGTGTTAAAAGGAACATATGAAAACAAAGGTTTATGTTTAAATGTCAATGCTTTGCAAACAGAGAGGGATGTGTCTAAGTGTAGGAAAGAGACATTAGACTTAGGAACTAAAGAAATTGAAAATGATCTATTGTTTGAAAATACTGAAATAGACAAAGATGTTGAGCTAGGTTGTCCATATGTAAAAGTAAACATTGACATTTGAAATAAAAGAAAGCCCACATCCTAATGCGTATAGAGTTATCTTTCCCAGATCAAGAAGGTTATTTGGATTAAGAAACTTCACTGAATTGAAACCATATAAACATGATTAAGCACATTTCCCTGTTTAAATACAGTTACTTACCCATTTTCCGTAAAGCATGTTATCAGCAAAGATTTTACTGGGTGTGTCAAATAGCAACTACCACTCATCCTACAGACCCTGGAAAAGTTCCAGATCTCTGAGAGAATGGTTTTTATATTTTTATTGTCACTATTGAATATTAAATTTTGAGACATATTCTTTACTTGCAACGGGCAAGAAGGTGACAAACATTTATTACTTTACTTTTTGTATTATTGAGTATGGGACATACTTGCACCAAATAAAAGACAATGTAAAAACTGTTGTGCAAGACCCATCATTTTGTTACTATTGTGTTCCTAGGCATAAGATTTGTGTACAATTTTCTACAGCTAATCAGATGTTCACCAAGTTTGATGTTTGTGTTATGTTGTGACCAATTTAAGTGTCCAATTTTAGTATTAATATGTTCTTGTACTATCTTGACTGTGTCTCAATGGGAGACAATATTTAAAAAACTCTTCTTTTTTTTGCAAATGCATATTATACTCATACATGTGACTTCTCTAGTGTTTGTGTTTATATATCATGTCCATACTTATAATTCTGTTCTTTGTTTTCATTTCTTTTATGTGGCTCAAAAAGAGCAGACAGTTGCAATATTTTCCTATGGACATATGACCTGTCCATCTATGTAATATATTTATGTTCCTTCTATTATCTTGATTAATCTGTGACTCAATGAGAACTGACTTTGAAATAATTTACATATATTTTTGATATATCTTAAAATCGCATGTGATATATTTGTGTCTGTTTTTAATCATTTTGCGTGTGGCTCACTGGGAGCAAAGATTAACATTTTTTTTACTTTCATATATTACTAATTATTTTTATTATGCTGTCATACTGAATGACATAACACAAAGTGCATTTGAAACAACACAACTAAAATATTTGCAGGAAAAAGTCATTTTGAAACGGTGTAACGGTCATTGCATACATTCACATTATGCATAGTAAAAAAAAAATAATAAAAAAAAAAAAAGTAAATAAATAAAATAAAATTATTAAAGTAGTACTTTTCCAAATTTTAACCATTTGACACATTTGTCCTAGTCGGCTAATATCATTAACATTCTGTAAATGATATTACCCGAGGGGGGTATTGTAACGGAACATATTAAAGGCTTTACTGTACCGAAGTATGCGATACCCTCTAAATTCGACCAGTTTAACGAGTATTTATGATTATAGAAAAGTTATTGTGTATGTTAACAATGATTGCATAACATGTCTGCATAAACAGTCAACCCATTAAATTATACTGAATAACTGACCCACACAAAAGTTTATATCACTTGATCACTGATACAGCAAATGTCATCATGTTAAAACACTAAGTTCATCTTAAATAATTAATATGAAGTACGAAAAATAGTGGCCAACTTAGGTATTTTGGATCTCCTTAAATAAAAATCACCCAGTGAAACCTATTTGTTCACTAGGAGCGTTTTCACTCAGTATTCACGTAAGCAATCCTATTTTAGACGAAAACCAATGTAATTCTTAATAATTCATGTTATTTACTTATTTATGCAAATTAGAGAAGTCAATTGACAAACTTCTAAAAAACGGCCTTTTTGTAACAAAGAATTATTCTATCAAGTCAACAAATCTGTCTGTCATCCTAATAACATGTTAAATTATGTCACTCGATGCAAATTAATAACTTTTCTGCACAAATTATGATAACAGATGTACATGTGACTTTATAAACTATATCTCTTTTTAGTAGTTCTTTGACAATGTTATAAATACAAGCAGCAAGAAGGGTCGAAAGGCAGTCGGAATGTCACTTTGGTACAGTGTGTTTGTGTGTTATTGTTTGAGGTGGATAAACAATGCAAAGAACATGTAAAGGAAGTTGTGTTGTGACATGGTCTTTGGTGGACAGTGGAATTAAGATGGCCACCAGAGTAATAAATATTTGAAGTTTACATATTTGTTGGTTTCGCTCGTTCTTTATCATCAAAAGCATATAGAAAACACGGGACCTCATGTTTTTAACCCTAGACAACCAGATGTAGAGCCAGCATCAGCATCGAGAGACAGCAGCGATCCAGCAAGTAGCAGCGATTACTACAACACAATGCATTTTAATGGCGCCAACCTAACATCAAGTGCTAACAAGCTCCGTAAATGGGAGTGAAATAGTGCGATTATAGCGATTAGCAATATCTACAACCAGGCGACCATTACAAGGGCCATCTTCACATTGTTTCTCAAGACATACCGGATAGCACTGGTAGGAGATAATAACCCGGCAGAAATCCTCCAAGGACGGTCACACTGCCCCCTGACCCCCACCCTCCCCACCACGGTGTTTGGTACAACTTTCTACATCCTCAGGTGAAATTTCATGGCATTATGTTCAGTAGTTGAATTTAGGCAGCAGTATAACGTCGTTCAGTGTGTGAATGCTTAAAATCTAGTACTGTGCAGTGACTTCCTGCAAAACAAGGTTTGACACCACACAAAATTCATGCTAGGTTCATAAATATGTATGATGATTTTCCTTCTCCAATTTCCACCACAAAGAATTGGACTGCCAATTGTAAACAAGGCTGTGAAAGTGTTCAACGTAATCTGTGTGAATGATGTCTGAAAATTGCAAACACAACCAATATCAAATTAAAATGTGCACGATATGATCTCGGAAGATCAGTGTATGAAAATTCATGAAATTGCCACGATTTTAAAGACTTCAAAACAATATTTTGACTACATTTTGCATGTAGAATTGAACATAATAAAGTTTTGTGCAAGATGGGTGGCACACCATCTCATGGTGGATCAAAAATGAATTCACACGACAACTCCCGAACAGCATTTGGCAGATTTTTGTAAATAAATAAATAAATAAATTTGCGTCATACTTTCAAGAAAAATAAGCTACTTTAGCAACATGATACAAATTATCTGAAACATAGTAAAAATGAGACTGCAAAAGCAAATCAGGTAAGAGAAGGAATTTATTTGAAGGTAGATAATGAACTGATCAAAGAAAGCACAAAAATTGCAGGCACATTTAACAGTTTCTTACTGTCAGTAGCAGACAATTTTGGTTTGAGTACTAGATAGCCTACAAAGACAAAGAAAAGCCTACCAAAGCACATCTGATGAAATTCAAATTCATCCTATGTATCCAAAACAAGTTTTCAGAGTAATCTACCCTCTTGATACTAAATATTCACCTGGTCATGATGAAATCTATGGTACAATAATTCAACTTAATAACATAAATTAGAGGAAAACTCAAACAAGAAAACTTACTAATTCATGAGATGAACTTGCTGACCAGTTCATACATTTAGGAGGTGAAAAATGCAGTAATGTCAACAGAAAGACATACAAACACCTAGCTTTTGAAACTAATAATTCCGTCATCAGGAAGGAGAGAGGGATAGGTTGGGGAAGGTCAAAAAGAAAGGACAGGTCACTCAGACCTCAGGTTAAGAGAGACCCACCCATAGGGGGATGAATGCTTCAGTCAATCATTGTTCCTAGGTTTTTATTCCATAGTTAACAATAGCTTCACATTTGAAAATGCTTTGAGTAGGTAAAAAATTCAGTTTGGATTCAATGTCAACTAGATGTCACATAATTTGCTTTCTTCGAAAAGGAAGAATATAGAACACATTACCTGGAATACAACCTCTAGTAAGGCAACGGTGTGTTCACATTAAACTTATGGTCAATGACTCCTTTAGTTTACTTATCTACTGTAACTTACCGATACAACAAAATGTACATATTGTGCTATTCCTTGTGCTCTTATTTACATACTCATGAAACACCTGATTGTTCAACAATGGTAGAAGGTAACAATTATGTTATGAGGAAATTAAATATACCTGTGTATAGTATGACACAAACACCACACGCTCCTTAGTTTGCCTCAAATATTGAAGAAGACGTAAGACAATAATAAGTTTTCCAGAGTTTCTTGGACATGTTTCAAGTATTTCAGATGAGAACATATGCATCAGTTTCATTTCAAGTTCTCCCTAGAATAAATTGAAATAAAATACGGTAATAATAATAATAATAATAATAATAATAATAATAATAATAAGTGCCATCATTGTCATATAAATAAGTGTGTCCCAATATCACAGAACAAGGTACAAGCCTCACCTCTATGACACTAGACTTAATAAGCACTGGATGATTGCAAATTTTCTTAAGTAAAGTAATAATATTGAGGTGTGGAACTGATTCCAGAGAAATTAAGTTTTCTTTCTGTGAGTCCCAGTAATCAATCACTGCTCTGTACATACTGATCTGAAACACGTTTTTAAAGTCACTGATTAACACCAATTAAAGATCTTAAAGTAATTTGTAGTAGAAATGTAGAGTCATGTAGTCAATGTTAGCAGAATTAAAAAATTGCTATCGTTCATACTGTTTAAGTTACTTTACAAATCTTATTTAAAAACTCGGGTTGCCAGATCCTCCGTTTTTCCAGATTTATCTGTTCTTTTTTTCTTATCTCTTTTTTCGTCTAATTTAGGTATGCTATTTTTTCTTTCCTTCTTGTCTTTTAAGTTCATGTTCCTATAAACAATTTCCTGAATTTCAGAAGAACTTTAAATGCTAGGGAACCATAATGTTTTTTCATACAATGTAAGCTTTCACGGCCGGTATTGTCTTCACTTAAAACTTCCGGGCTGATAGGCCATGGTCGAAGTATAAAACTATCTCCTGACGTTTCGTCTCCGACTGCAGGAGACATCCTCGGAGGTAAAACGGCGAACTGCCTTTTCCTTCAAATCGTCGAACCGATGCTGACATATCCTCCCCGTAAAGGCGTTTGATCATACAATGTAAGCTTTCACGGCCGGTATTGTCTTCACTTAAAACTTCCGGGCTGATAGGCCGTGATTGAAGTCATTCGCCGTTTTACCTTCGAGGATGTCTCCCGCAGTCGGAGACGAAACGTCAGGAGACAGTTTTATAATTCGACCACAGCCTATCAGCCCGGAAGTTTTAAGTGAAAACATAATGTTTTTGTCTGCATGGATATATGTATAATAAATGATTGTGGGGTCATATTTATGCGTTGGTAACACAATCAGACACTTCTTGAGAATAAATACATAGTGACTAGCATGAGACTAAAGTCTGTGCACTTAGTGCAAGAGTTTTGTCCTTATTCTGATTGAGACTCATTGGTACAATTTGGTAGGCTTCATGATTGTAACAGTTACTTTTAATACAAAGCAATTCTAGTAGGTGTCCATTTGTAGCAAAAGTTGTGTTACACTGGTTGTGTTACAAAGATACCCTGACTGATAAACATTTATCTTGACTGAGTGTAAGTATAGTAGCAACAATAATGAGGGAGTAGTTTCCATTTTTTTTAATTACCATATCTACCTGAATGTAAGATGGACTGAAGGCTTACTAAGATAACACAAAGCAGTGGTTTGGTAAAATAAAGTAACACATATAAATAATAATAAACACATAATAATAATAAACACATCTACATCATTTCACATAGCAGTTTCACGCTGTGTTTTTTCTTTCTTATCTCCTTTTCTGGAAAAACTTACATCCAAAGCTATTCAGTGTGTAATAGTAACACCTTATCCTATTTCTGAGCTCCATCTTACTTGTCACGGGGGGATACTTATTCAGTTGTTCAATGGTAGCAAAATGAAAACCAGACATTGCAGTTGTGGTCCTGATATCAAGCTGATAATGTGTGTAGTGTTACATTATGAAACAATGCGTATATAGTGTATGCAGTGTGTCTACATCTACATCTACATCTACACTCTGCAAACCAGTGTATGGTGCATCCCGGAGGGTATGTCCCTTTGTACTAATTATTAGGGTTTCTTCCTGTTACATTCACATACGGAGCACAAGAAGAATTGTTGTCTGACTGCCTCTATGCATCCAGTAATTAATCTAGTCTTATTCTCACGATCCCTATCTGAGTAATAAGTAGGGGATTGTTGTATATCCCTAGAGTAATTATTTAAAGCTGGTTATTGAAACTTCGTTGATAGACTTTCTTGGGACAGTTTATTTATGTTTGTCTTCAAGAGTCTTCCAGTTCAGTTCCCTCAGTATCTCTGTGAAATTCTCCCACACATTAAACAAATCTGTGACCACTCATGCTGCCATTCACTGTATACATTAAATATCCCTGTTAGTCCAATCTGGTATGGGTCCCACACACTTGAGCAATATTCTAGAACTAGTCATACGAGTGATTTTTTTGTAATCTCTTTTGCAGACTGATTGCACTTCCCCAGTATTCTACCAATAAGCCAAAGGCTACTACCTGCCTTACCCACAACTGAACCAATGTGATCATTCCATTCCCTCTGCTGTGACTAGTAGTGAAAAATGGATGAACAGTGTAGCCCTGGCCTAATACATTACTAGATAGCTTCTTTGTAAACAGTATTGAACAATATGAATAAACTGGATAAGGTAGCACTGTTCTGAACAAACTGGCCTTGCTTTCAGAAGGGAGGTGGCTTCATTCTTCAGCTGGCCATACTGATTTGGTTTCTCGTGGTTTCCCTAAATGTGTGTGTATAAGAATTACATTATTTATGTTGTTCTTCAATTATAATAATAAGACATGTCTAATACCCTTGTAAAAGTAATCTACAGATGAATAAAACTGCTGCTGCTGCTGCATCTGCTGCTAATACTACTACTATATCCTTGATAGTAAATGATCTTTTTTAAGAGGTTTCTTCAGAATTTTTATTCTTAATTTATTCTGACTAATTAATATAAAATATCTGTCTAAAAAAGTTATCATTATATCTACTATCAACTTATCCCTTTTATTAGTTGTCTACTTCTGATAATACGAGGAGAAATAAAATAAACAAAAAGAAATGGTTTAAGTTAATTATTATTTTCACTTCCTTTATTGATTACTATATAAGTCAGTCATCTGTCGTGTCACTATCTCTAACAACAGTAGTAGTAGTAGTAGTAGTAGTAGTAGTAGTAGTAGTAACAGATCAAGTAGTAATAATAATAATAATAATAATAATAATATGTAATTGTGGTAGTAGTAGTAGTAGTAGTAGTAATAGGTAAAGTAATAATAATAATATATAGTTGTAGTAGTAGTAGTAGTAGTAGTAGTAGTAGTGATAATAATAATAATTATTATTATTATTATTGTAATGGTAACAGATGCAGACAGATGGGGTATGCAAATCTTTTCACAACAGAGTAAGCATCCACTGGTTCAGCATGCATATTGGCAGTTATTTTCACTTTCTTAATGAATTTAAGGAAAAATCCTTGTATTATAGTCATGTAAATAAAGTAATTGGTGTGTGTGTGTGTGTGTGTGTGTGTGTGTGTGTGAGAGAGAGAGAGAGAGAGAGAGTGAGAGAGAGAGAGAGAGAGAGAGGGAGAGGGAGAGAGAGAGAGAGAGAGAGAGATCCTTACAATCAGTTGGTACAATGATCTCATGGTATTTCCTGATGAGCTGAAGTAATATAAAAGTCTCAAGTTTTCAAACAAGTGAGGTCATAAAAAATGTATGAAGTTTCAATGAGTGTCAATGAACATTTGCAGCCAAAGGCTTGTGGATAAAGGTTATAAAAACAGTATTGTGTTGTTTCAGAAAACCAGATATATTTTCCTTAGACTGAAACATAATGCTGAACACAGTTTGAATGAATCTCGTATCTTCAATTTTGAAAAGACTAGTGTGATGTGCAGGCCGAGTGGTCACTGGGACAACATGATAAACAAACAATTTAAATTAGGACCAGTAACGGCTTCATAAACAGAGGCAGTGGCTGTATTTGAGATCCAGTTCTTGTCACAACACACTTTTTTTCAAATGCACAAGTAATACAACAATGAGAATATATTTATGCATATAAAAAGTAATTATTACAAAAAGAAATTATATGTTTATTTCAAGCAATTTACATCACAAATTTTTCTTATGAATTAAATCATACACTAAGCCAAATTATCTGATTTCCAAGTATCCTGTTTTGTAAATCTATGAATATGTTTTTAAGATCTGCTCCTGGGATAAACAAAACATAGTGGTAAGAATAAATAATAACTACAAGTGTATTATATGAAATCAACTATTTACAGTAGTACCTGAACTCTCTTCATTATGAAACACGAAACTTTTGATTAGTCATTTTGTAGTCAACTTGGAAGCCTGACTATGAACAGCAGTGCATGATGGGAGAGGCAACTGGGTGGGGGTAAGGAAGGTGATGATGATGATGTTGATGATGATGATGTTTGGTTTGCGGGGCGCTCGACTGCATGGTTATCAGCACCCGCACAAATTCCCAATCTTTGCTCACTCTAATCTCGCCACTTTCATGTATGATGATGAAATGATGAGAACAACACAAACACCCAGTCATCTCAAGGCAGGTGAAAATCCCTGACTCCGCCGCAAAATGAACCTGGGACCCCACGCTTGGGAAGTGAGGATGCGAATGCGAGACCACGAGCTGCGGACGGGTTAAGGAAGAGGCTGGGATGGAGAGGGGGAGGGATAGCAGGATTAGAGTGGGGGTCAGTAAATTGCTGCTGAGGGAGTGTGCAGGGGTGAGATGGACAGAGGGTAGGGCAGTACAGTCGGGAGATTAGATGGCGGGCAGAGGGGTGGAGAGGGGGCGAAGTTAAAAGCCTGGGTGCATTTCTGGAATGGAGGGCTGCATAGTGCTGAAATGGGAACACGGACGGGGCTAAATGGGCAACGACAATGTCTAACGAAGGTAGAGGTCAGGGGGTTTTGGGAACATAGGATATATTGCAGGGAGAGTTCTCACCTGTGCAATTCAGAAAAGCTGGTGTTAGGTGGGAAGGATCCAGATGGCACAGGCTGTGAAGCAGTTATTGAAATTAAGAACTTCGTGTTGGGTGACATGCTCATCAACAGGGTGATACAGTTGATTTTTGACCACAGTTTGTTGGTGGCCACTCTTGCAGACAGACAGCTTATTGGTTGTCATGCTCATGTGGAATTCAGCACAGTGGTTGCAGCTTAGCTTGTTGATCACATGACTGGTTTCACAGGACTGCTTTTGATGGGCTAGATGATGTTTGTGACCAGAATGGAGTAGTTGATTGTGGGAGGATGTATGGGATAGGTCTTGGATCTAGATCTATTGCAGAGATATGAGCCATGAGGCACGGGGTTGGAAGCATGGTTTGTGTAGGGATGGATGGCAGAACGCCATTGTGTGGGGTGTGGGAAGGTTAGTGGGCAGGACATTCCTCATTTCAGGCCATGACAAGAGGAAGTGAACAGGGCATGACAAGAGGAAGTAGAAACCATGGCAGGGACTGTAATTCAGATGCTCTAGTCCTGGGTGGACTGAGTCACGAGTGGAAAGCTCCTCCGTGACTGGGCAGTGGGGCTTCGGAATGTGGTGGGTGACTGGAAAGATAAGGCACAGGAGAGCCATTATCATACAAGTTTGGGGAAAGGGGGGGGGGGGGGGGATGATTACAGTCTGTAAAGGCCTCAGTCAGCCCTTGATGTGTTCTGAGAGGTACCACTCATCACTGCAGTCCGCACGAATAGCCTCCAACAAACTGTGGCTGAAAAACAACTGGATAACCCTGTTGCTGAGCACGCTGTCCAACATGATTTACTAAATTTCAATGACTGCTTCACGGCCTGTGCCATCTGGATCCTTCCCACCATCACTAGCTTTTCTGAATCGTGCAAGTGGGGACTCTTCCTGCAATAGATCCTATGTTCCTGTACCCCTCCTGGTCTCAACACACTGTTACACAGTCCTTTTCTGCTACCTACCGCCCCCCCCCCACCCCCCCCCCCTCCCCGTCACAGCTCTCCGTTTAACCCCCCGAATGTACCTAGTTGCCCTACACTCTCTCTACCTCTTCCCTGCATGTTCCTGCAGCAGCACTTTACCAACCCCCACCCTTACCATCTCCGCCCCAGCCTCTTCCTTACCCCCACCCAGTTGTCTCTCCCATCATGCACTACTGCTCATAGCCAAGCTTCAGCTACCAGAGACTGTGGTCTTGTGTGTGTGAGTTGTGTTTGCCTGCATGTGTGTGTGTGTGTGTGTGTGTGTGTGTGTGTGTGTGTGTGTGTGTGTGTGTGTGTATTTCTGACAAAGGCCTTGTTGGTCAAAAGCTTATTGTGTGACAGTCTTTTTTGTGCCTATCTGTGACTCAGTGTCTCCACTATATGGTAAGTACCATCTGTCCTTGTCATAATATTGTTACAAGTTTGCCTTTAGGTACTCATCAACATGATAACATGTGAGTTTTATTAGTAATTACTTCGCATTATTGCTAAAAACTTTTTAATTGTTTTTAATGGATAGGGGTCATCTGAAGAGTTGGATGCTCATATTACTCACTCTATAATATTTTAATAACTTTTTGATAAAATAGTGTTTCTAGAACATAAATACAAGGCACTGGAAATATATTTAGTTCTTTCAATATAAGTTTCACAGTTGACTATTATTATTATTATTATTATAAGCCTCTTTTGCATTAGGGTACTGTTCTTGTGAATAGCCCCCAGAAAACAATGCCATGTGCAATCACTGAATGTGCAAATCCATGGAACAAGTTTTTATAGTGTTTATATCGCACGATTGTCTGAAGATTCTGAAAGCATAATAAAGACTGCTCAGTTCTCTTTGCAGTGTGCTATCAACCTGCACTCTGAAAAATCTTACCTTTTGTTCATTCCATCTCAGGTGGTCTAGAGGATCCCATGTATCCATCTCTGATTGCAAATTTGCTAAATTATCAAGGAAAGATACACAGATTTCTAGCTCAACAATTTTAATGCTTTGTGAGTTGGAATCTCATAAGTAAAGGGCAATAAAATATTGTGAGACAGTCGAGTGGGAAAATCTCTAAAAAGATCAATTTACATGTAATTACCCCTCTGTTATTTATTCAATTTCATTGCCATCAATTTTTACGAGTTACATATAGGCAGGATGGATGGAAGAGCATATGAACTTCCCTGCTTGTACTTAGCAGCAATTCCTTCTTTTGCTTCCTGCATAGAACCCATTTGGATGAGTCACTTAATTTTGTATCTCAGTTGAGCAGTCGAGCTAGACTGAGAGAAAAAATCTGTGTTGTCTGCAAGTGAAACAAAATAAGTATTTACAAGGCTTAATGGGAGGCCACTGATAAAAAGTAGAAAAGAATGCTGAGCCTTCTGGGACACCGATGCTTACTGGGGCTTTTCAGAGTCAATTTCTTTGAATTCCCGGGTTCTGATTTCTACTATTTGGTTTCAGATGGTGAGATATCATTGAAGCCACTGATTTGTTATATCTCTGATGTCACCTGAGTTTTAATTCTTAAGCAACAGTGAGCAATTAACAAGATCAAAAGCTTTACTTTGGCCAATGAAAAGTCCAAAAGGAAGTTCCTTTTGACTGAAAGATCTAAGAATGTGGTCAGTGAAACCTAAAAGTGCACTGTTAACAATGCCACTTTTATTAAATACATACTGGTAACTGGTCAGTGCTTTTATTTTGTTGAGAAAAACTGTTATCGGAGTGTAGATGACATTTTGAATTATCTTATATACAGGATGAAAATGGTAGAAGCTACCAAAAAAAACCCTGTTAGTACAATACAAGTTGTTGTTGTTGTTGTTGTGGTCTTCAGTCCTGAGACTGGTTTGATGCAGCTCTCCATGCTACTCTATCCCGTGCAAGTTTCTTCATCTCCCAGTACCTACTGCAACCTACATCCTTCTGAATCTGCTTAGTGTATTCATCTCTTGGTCTCCCCCTACGATTCTTACCCTCCATGCTGCCTTCCAGTACTAAATTGGTGATCCCTTGATGCCTCAGAACATGTCCTACCAACCGATCCCTTCTTCTGGTCAAGTTGTGCCACAAACTTCTCTTCTCCCCAATCCTATTCAATACTTCCTCATTAGTTATGTGATCTACCCATCTAATCTTCAGCATTCTTCTGTAGCACCACATTTCAAAAGCTTCTATTGTCTTCTTGTCCAAACTATTTACCGTCCATGTTTCACTTCCATACATGGCTACACTCCATACAAATACATTCAGAAATGACTTCCTGACACTTAAATCTATACTCGATGTTAACAAATTTCTCTTCTTCAGAAACGATTTCCTTGCCATTGCCAGTCTACATTTTATATCCTCTCTACTTCGACCATCATCAGTTATTTTGCTCCCCAAATAGCAAAACTCCTTTACTACTTTAAGTGTCTCATTTCCTAATCTAATTCCCTCAGCATCACCCGACTTAATTCAACTACACTCCATTATCCTCGTTTTGCTTTTGTTGATCTTCACCTTATATCCTCCCTTCAAGACACCATCCATTCCGTTCAACTGATCTTCCAAGTCCTTTGCTGTCTCTGACAGAATTACAATGTCATCGGCGAACCTCAAAGTTTTTATTTCTTCTCCATGGATTTTAATACCTACTCCAAATTTTTCTTTTGTTTCCTTTACTGCTTGCTCAATATACAGATTGAATAACATCGGGGAGAGGCTACAACCCTGTCTTACTCCCTTCCCAACCACTGCTTCCCTTTCATGTCCCTCGACTCTTAAAACTGCCATCTGGTTTCTGTACAAATTGTAAATAGCCTTTCGCTCCTTGTATTTTACCCCTGCCACCTTTAGAATATGAAAGAGAGTATTCCAGTCAACATTGTCAAAAGCTTTCTCTAAGTCTACAAATGCTAGAAACGTAGGTTTGCCTTTCCTTAATCTTTCTTCTAAGATAAGTCGTAAGGTCAGTATTGCCTCACGTGTTCCAGTATTTCTACGGAATCCAAACTGATCTTCCCCGAGGTCGGCTTCTACTAGTTTTTCCATTCGTCTGTAAAGAATTCGTGTTAGTACTTTGCAGCTGTGGCTTATTAAACTGATTGTTCGGAAATTTTCACATCTGTCAACACCTGCTTTTTTTGGGATTGGAATTATTATATTCTTCTTGAAGTCTGAGGGTATTTCGCCTGTTTCATACATCTTGCTCACCAGATGGTAGAGTTTTGTCAGGACTGGCTCTCCCAAGGCCGTTAGTAGTTCCAATGGAATGTTGTCTACTCCGGGGGCCTTGTTTCGACTCAGGTCTTTCAGTGCTCTGTCAAACTCTTCACGCAGTATCGTATCTCCCATTTCATCTTCATCTACATCCTCTTCCATTTCCATAATATTGTCCTCAAGTGCATTGCCCTTGTATAGACCCTCTATATACTCCTTCCACCTTTCTGCTTTCCCTTCTTTGCTTAGAACTGGGTTTCCATCTAAGCTCTTGATGTTCATACCAGTGGTTCTATTTTCTCCAAAGGTCTCTTTAATTTTCCTGTAGGCAGTATCTATCTTACCCCTAGTGAGATAAGCCTCTACATCCTTACATTTGTCCTCTAGCCATCCCTGCTTAGCCATTTTGCACTTCCTGTTGATCTCATTTTTGAGACGTTTGTATTCCTATTTCCCTGCTTCATTTACTGCATTTTTATATTTTCTCCTTTCATCAATTAAATTCAATATTTCTTCTGTTACCCAAGGGTTTCTACTAGCCCTCGTCTTTTTACCTACTTGATCCTCTGCTGCCTTCACTACTTCATCCCTCAATGCTACTTATTCTTTTTCTACTGTATTTCTTTCCCCCATTCCTGTCAATTGTTCCCTTATGCTCTCCCTGAAACTCTGTACAACTTCTGGTTCTTTCGGTTTATCCAGGTCCCATCTCCTTAAATTCCCACCTTTTTGCAGTTTCTTCAGTTTTAATCTACAGGTCATAACCAATAGATTGTGGTCAGAGTCCACATCTGCCCCAGGAAATGTCTTACAATTTAAAACCTGGTTCCTAAATCTCTGTCTTACCATTATATAATCTATCTGATACCTTTTAGTATCTCCAGGGTTCTTCCATGTATACAACCTTCTATCATGATTCTTAAACCAAGTGTTAGCTATGATTAAGTTCTGCTCTGTGCAAAATTCTACGAGGCGGCTTCCTCTTTCATTTCTTAGCCCCTATCCATATTCACCTACTACGTTTCCTTCTCTCCCTTTTCCTACACTCCAATTCCAGTCACCCATGACTATTAAATTTTCGTCTCCCTTCACTATCTGAATAATTTCTTTTATTTCGTCATACATTTCTTCAATTTCTTCGTCATCTGCAGAGCTAGTAATACAAGTAATTCATTTAAAACATGTAGTTTGTCCATTTCCTATGGTTGTCCCAGAAAAAAAACAGTTCATCTCCGGCAACATTTTTGAACAAGTAGACACCAAACAGTGCACCAGGATTAGGCATGACCTGTGCAAACATTATGCACAGTAGACTGGTAGAATTCATTAAATAGGATCAAAACACTACAGGGTGCCTGCTGTGCCCCACCTCCAACACAGGTGCACTCATTTAAGCAATCATTTGATGTTCTTTACAGCTGTGCTTACTAACATTGTTGGCATGAGTTGCAAACATATAGGCAACAAGGCCTGCATGTTTGAGTCATTGTAATATGCCAAACGTCAACACTCGTAGAGTTACCTGTGCAAACGTTACTGCAACTCTGTTAAATGTTAGGATGGAAAGGAGATTTACTGCCAGTCAACCATAAGATATTCATTAATTTATGGCGAGGCAAAAGGTATTGCGAGTGCAGCTGTATGAATTTATCTGGAAAACTTGCCACAATGAAGACTTCCTGCATGATCAACATTTGCTGCCATTCGCCAAAGGTTTGCATCATCATAATTCTCTACTTTTACTTAATTATTCTGCAATTCATTCATGGTGGAGTACAGTAGTGATCTTTACCTTTCCACATTTATTATGCACGCAAAACATATTGCCTGTTCTGATATGCTTTCTTTTATTATTACATAAATCATGACAGATTACAACTTATGAGTATGTATTTAATTTGCATAAGGAGAAACTGGCTCTTCATTGCACCGTGCGGAAGGCAGAGGCCCTCAACGTGAAGAAAGTACACTGGAAGCTGAGGAGCAAATTCTGGACCACATCCACGAGGATCCTAATCAGAGTACTAGAAGCATTGTCCATCAAGTGGGTGTATCACACACTGTCATTCATCACACTTGGAAAGAAGAGTGTCTGCGGCCTTACCACATTCACCATGTATAAGTGTTGGAAGAACAAGATTTCCCTTGTGACAAGGATGCTCACAGTGATTTTTGTTACAAAGTGCACAGCAGGATTCTGTAAACAAAATACTTGTTACAGACAAAGTGTTCCATAACATGCAAATGTAGAGTGTAGAAAATCTGCAGCAAGCAATAACAACATATTATCAGTGTCCCTTTTGCATAAAATATGGGCAGGTATAATTGATAATTAAATTATTGGGGCTTAAGTTTTACCTGCACAATTGACTGGCAACAATTACCAAACATTTATAGAGGAAACATGGCTACCAGCTTTATTAGAAGATATTCCATTAGCCATACATCATAACATGTGGTTCCTCCATGATGGTGCTCCACCCACATTGATCACAAGGTATGAAGGCTTTTGAATAGGTAATTTCCAGGATGATAGACAGAACATTTTGGTTCCACATTTATGGCCAGCATGCTGTTCTGAGTTAAATACACTGGATTTTTGTTATTGCAGCAATATGAAGGAACTTTTTTATGCTCAGCAAGTAAATAATGTGGATAGACTTACACAGAGGATTTTCAATGTTGGCAATACCATAAAGACAAATGTGCATGTGTGTGAACGAACGCAATGAAACTGAGTTTGCCACAATGAAGCATGTGTGGAATTAAATGGTGGGCATTTTGAAAACTTATTACAGTATTGGTGTAAAGGAAACAAAGTAATGCGGGTTTCATTTTTGTTACAGTATTGTTGTACGAAATGGAAACAATCTGAATTTAATTTCATTATGGTACTGTTGTCAAAAAAGGAAATAGATGATTGTAATTAATGCACAACAAATTACATGGTAACTGATTGATTTTGTACTAGGAAAAACACATTTTATTTGATGCTAGCTTTTCTTTAGTGCCACAAACTTTGTTGTGGTAATATTGTAAAAGAGGAAACATCTGGTTGTACTCCATCGTTCACACAAAACGAATTACACGTTCTTGACAACTCAATGACTTTTTACATGGCTTGTTTTGGTAACACCTGACCGCCATGCCACATCATTGTACATGTCCAATGTTTACATTTCTCTGGTTCATTCATTACTTTTATCTGACTGCCACAGTGACGTCGTTAATACGCAAACGTGATCATGTACTGTCAACTGATAATAGAAACAGAAATGCGTCTACTATCATTCCTACAAATATCTGTTTTTTAGGAATACAAAAACAAAGAATGTTGTACAACAATATTTCATTAGACTTTTTTGTCAAGCACACCGAGATGAACCACCTGTATAATTTGGCAGCTTATACTGTTTACACCCTGTATAGCTAGGAGAATGGAAACTGAGCCATAATTGTTTATATTATGGCTGTCCCAATTCTTGAAGACCGAGATTATCTTTGAGGTCTTTAATACTTCTGGGTATATCCTCCAATTAATAAACTGTTTATCGCATTACACAGATGTGACTCATGATTTTTAATACCTCTTGTTCAGTTACTGAGGTTAGATAATTCAAATGTCTACTGCTGAGAGTAAAGTTTTGAACAAATACTGGAGCTGATTCATGACAACAGATTATCAGGGGACATACAATAATACTCGTTAATAATGTTGCTTATCTGTTTAGTATCTGAAACTTTTGTTGCATTTAGTTGTAGGTATTCACGAGCTCCCACTTGGTGTTCGTTCCTTTGGTGTTTTTGACACCTACCACCTATATGAGTTTACTATATACTGATAGTTTAAGATTCCTAAGCACTGTGCAACTCAGCATTTCTCATTTCAACAAACATTGCCAGAGGTGAAAGAAATGATAATTGACAGATACAACTCCTAGGCTTCACTGGGGATTGAACATGACACCTTCGGATTTGTAGTCTGGCACTGCGTAACGAGTGGCTGGGTTAGAACCCAGGACTATGGACACTTTTGATTACTAGTCAAAGATGCTACCCCTAGACCATGAATTTAAACAAACCTGGAACCCTGACTTCAGCTCTACCAAATGAGCTACCCACGCACTACATACAATACAAAAATGTATACATGTATGTACACTGATGAGCCAAGACATTATGACCACTGCTTAATAGCTTGTTTGTCCATCTTGGAACAAAATACATCACTGATTCTGCCTATCAGGGATCCGACAGTTTGTTGGTAGATTGGTGGAGGTATGTGGCATTACATATCTATGGACAGGTCATGGAATTAGTGTAAATATTGGGTAGCTGATATGCGAATGCAGTGATGGTGCCCTAGCGATCCAGATGGATTCCATAGGAATTACAAAAGACAAATGTGGTCACCAATACATCAATGCGAGTTCACTATAATGATCCTCAAACCACTGTAGCATGGTTCTGGCTCTGAGACCCAAACAATTCTACTGCTGAAAGATGACATCGCTGTTGGAGAAAACATCAAGCATGAAGGGGTGCACGTGATTTACAATGTGTCTTTGAATATACTCTGTTCATCATAAGAATAAATCTGATGTAAACATTACGCCATGATTCTTCCGTGTTTGCTTGAATCTCCCTGGATTTTGTTTCTCGTGCAGCAAAACCTAAGTTGTGATCAGTACAGTCAAGTACGATCATAAGGATATGTTTTATGCTGTTTCACTCACATAGATTGAGTGATGATGGGTGGGACAACAGCTTTACTGCTGCACTAAATTTGGACAGCATTGGCCAACCAGCAGTCCATCTAGCCTGCAATGATGTGAGCAGTTGCAGTTCAGATGTAAAAAGAGACAGGCAAGGAAACATTATAGTTTTGAATGTTATTTAGATTTCCAGAAGGCTTTTGATACCAATCCGCAAAAGCGACTATTAATCAAATTGCATGCATATGGAGTACCGACTCAGTTGTGTGAATGAATTCGTGATTTCCTCTCAGAGAGGTCACAGTTCATAGTGATAGATGGTACATCATGGAGTAGAATAGAAGTGATATCTGGCATTCCGCAAGGTAGTGTCATAGGCCCTCTGCTGTTCCTGATCTACATAAATGATCTATGTGATAATCTGAGCAGCCCCCTTAGATTGTTTGCAGATGACAATTGATGTAGCATATGAACAGGGCTCAGTTAACAGGGTAGATTTCTGCAAATTTTTGGGTGTTCACATTGATGACGACTTGAACTGGAAGAAACATATTACGGAGCTTCTCAAACAATTAAGTTCAGCTTCTTTTGCCCTTCGTATAATCACTAATCTTGGTAATAAACAGATCAGCCTCCTAAAGTACTTTGCGTATGTCCACTCAATAATGTCTTATGGAATAGTTTTCTGGGGTAACTCACCCCTTAGACATAAAGTATTGATTGCACAAAAGACAGCAGTGAGAATAATTAGTGGTGTTCACTGGAAGACATCATGTAGGCACCTATTCAAGGAATTAGGTACTTTAACTGCAGTAAGTACATGTATTTGCTTCTGAAATTCATTATAAATAATCCATCTCAATTCGCGAAGAACAGTGATGTTCATACATACAACACTAGAGGAAAAAATGACCTTTCCTATCCATTATTGAAGCTGTCAGTTGCTCAAAAAGGAGTACAACATTCAGCAACAAAAATCTTTGATCATTTGCCCAACAGGTAGCAGAACAAGTTTTAAATCTAGCTTAAAATCATTTCTTTTGGATAACTCCTTCTATACCGTGGACAAGTTTCTGATTCAGAACTAGTAATAAAAAAATAAAAAGAAAAAAATTGTACCTCTAAATGTAGTTGAATGAGTAGAACTAAAAATTTCAGTAATATTACTATTAGCACTATTCATGTGTGTATATACAGGGTGGTCCATCTGAAGTTTTGGATGAGATTATCTCGAAAACTGTACATCGGGTAAAAATAGTGGGTAAGACAAGTTCATAAGCTCAAAGGAGGACATCAAATGATAATACACGTGACCTCCAGCCCCCGCCCCCTTGGTTGAGGCAGGGGGCAACTTTTAAATCTTAAATGGAAACACCCATTTTTAATTGCAGATTCGGATTCTCCAAAAAAAGTAATCAAGTTTTGTCTGAAACATTTTTTTAAACCATTGCCAGATGGCACTGAAATCAAGAAAAAAGTAAAATTGGGGAAGAACTCTGATTTATTTAGAATTATCAGAGAAAGACGCACCAAATTGATAATAAATGTGCACCAATTCACTCGTTATGCCAAATTACGCTATTTTTGTACAAAATGTACTGTATCCCACTTTTAGTGTTACCCGGGAACAACAACAAGGACGTATTAGAATGATGTTCCCATGGAGTGCTTCATTAGTGTGAGTCCCCTTGCCTCTCACAATTTGAGGTGTTTAATTAATGAAATTAGCCACAAAGAAATTGTTCAAAATCATCCCCATTTGCTTCAATGCATAAAGTCAATCGTCTGCAAAAGTTGTCCATAGTTTTGAGCAGCACATCCCGTGGTATGGCTGCACGTGCTCTTCGAATGTATTGCTCCAAATCATTTTAGGTTGTGGGCTGCCTGTCATAAACAATAATTTTTAAATAGCCCCACAAGAAAAAAAAATCAGGAGATGTTAGGTCTGGTGAACGTGGAGGCTACTGAATTGGTCCGCCGCATCCTATCCATCGACCAGGGTACCGTAAATTTAAAACGTTCCACACATATTTAGCATAATGGTGAGCTGCTCCGTACTGTTGGAACACATTCGTTGCCTAGTTTCTAAATCAACATCTTCCATTAGCTACAACAAATCATCATGGAGAATTTGTAAATAAGATTCCCCAGTAACATTTTGGTCAAAAAATACGGTCCTATCAAGTAACCGTTTAAAATTCCACACCAGGCCATTAACGACCATTTGTGTTGATTGTCAACAGATCTGTGCCAGTGTGGATTGACAGGGGACGAATAATGACAATCATGATGATTTAATTCACCATTGTTTTTGAATGTGGCTTCATTGGTGAACATAACGTATCTAAAAAAAATCATTGCCACCTCTTATCATTTCCAAGACCCATTGGCAGAAATGCACGTGTATTTGCATATCTTTCGGCGTTAATGCCTGTGTCAGTGTGATATGATACGCATGATATTTATGTGCCTTCAAAATCCTCAAAACAGCTGATTTCTGTATTCCAGTTTGTCTCTGAATCGCACGACTACTCATTTCAGGATCCAGTTGAACACAGGCAAGAACAGTAAGGGTACGAGCATCATTTTCATTGTATTCTCGACGACGAGGTGGACGGTGCATGTATCCATTTCGAGCTCGTTGAGTGCAATTTCGAATAGTGTTTTCACTTGCATGTCTCTGTTTGGGAAACAACCCCTAAAATTAACATCATATCAACAATATCTGTAGGAGGATAGTGAGTCATGTTTCACTAAAGAATAATTTACTTTTGTCAGTTGATGTTTAGAGTTCACAATCTGAAAGTGAAGTGACGTCTGATCGCATTGCGCCGACCTTTATACTGAGCCATAGTTCGCAGTTTGACCATGGTAGCGCCACAGTTGTGAAGAGTTCCCTAACGAGATTTTAATACCATTCCGCCTCCCTCCATCAAAAACTGTGATGTATAGAATTCATTTTGTAAAAAAAATAGCTTAATTTGGTGTAATGAAAAAATTGGTGCACATTTTGTATCAATTTGATGTGTCCTTCTCGGATCATTCTAAATAAATCAGAGTTCTTCCCCAATTTTAATTTTTCTTGATTTCAGTGCCATCTGGCAATGGTTTAAAAAAATGTTTCAGACAAAACTTGATTACTTTTTTTCTGGAGAATCTGAATCTGCAATAAAAAATGGGTGTTTCCATTTAAGATTTAAAAGTTGCCCCCCTGCCCCAATCAAGGGGCCAGGGGCTGGAGGTCACGTGTATTATCATTTGATGTCCCCCTTTGAGCTTACAAACTTGTCTTACCCACTATTTTTACCTGATGTATAGTTTTCGAGGTAATCTCATCCAAAACTTCAGATGGACCACCCTGTGTATCTTGTAATCTGACTTGTTCCACATCATATTGATAAAATAATTGTGAAAATGATCTACGGAACATGACATAACTAAACTAAACTATACCATCACCAATGAGGGAAAAATCGTCATGGCAGCAGCGTAAGACGACAACAATCGGGCAGGGTTCAACTTTTTGTATTTGAGCTTAGCCTCTCGGTAAGGTAGCCTGTCCAGGATCTTGTATTCCATAATTTTACTCTCCTTTTGGAGTACCGTACAGTCCAGCGAGCATGGGGATTGGTACTCTCTATAGCGGACACACATAGAAGGAGGGATACATGGAGTATTCAGATGTAGTGGACGTCCCCAATTTCAATATGTGGTGATGGAATTGCACTGGGAGGACATGTGCTCAAATTTCCAGTACTTAAAGCATCGCATAGGGGGAGAGATGTGTGGTTTTACGTCACATTGGTATACCATCACCCTGACCTTTTCAGGTAGCGAATCACCCTCAAAGGCCAAGAATGAGGTACCAGTGGCAACCGTATTATCCTTAGGCCCCCTACAGACACGCTGAATGAAGTGAACATCACATCATTCTAAATTTGTATGTAGTTCATCGTCGGACTACAACAGGAGGTCATGATGAAAAATAATTCCCTCAACCATGTTGAGGCTTTTGTTGGGAGCGACTGAAATGGGAATATCACCCAGCCCGTCACAGACGAGTAATGCTCGTGGCTGGGCTGAGGACGCTGTGAGAATAAGGACTGACCCAATGCGCATTTTGGACAGTGCTGTCAGTTCACCAAACTTATCCTCCAGGTGGTCAACAAAAAATCTAGGCATTGTAGCCAGAAAAGTGTTCCAATCAGTTCTGTTGCACTCTAAATAATGAGGTAAATATAGCGCTCTTCTTTCTGTGTCCTAGTCCCTCCCATGATGTAGCTAGAGGAGAATGATTTGGGGTCATATTTCTCAGCATTAAATATAACTTTCCCTTTCTTAGAGACTGCTGGGGCCATTCAGTCCCCTAGAACAGATTACTTGGTCCGCTTCATTGGTGGGGAATCCATCCTGATGCCATGCACTCCAATCAGGGGCTCTCCCCAAGAGTGCCACCCAGCCACAGCAAAGGCCCCCTGGTACAATGGCTGTTGCCGGGAGTCCTGACCCCCAAGACAATGGGTATCTCCTTTGCATAGATGGGGAGGCTGCAGTTCAGGCATTAGCAGTGTAGTCAGGGGGCTGCGACCAAGAGGGTACATGACGACCCCTCCACGTTGGCATAATGGACTGGCTACCATACTAGATACTGGGTGCGGGAAATTCAATATTGTCATGGGAGCAAAAGAAGACACAGGTTAATCATGGAGATTATGCACCCCTTAAGATGTCCTTGCCCAAATAGGTGGAGTTGCAGTGCCATGACAATATTATGTGTAGAATATCATAATGCACAAGGGATATATGATGCACCATGTAATACGTCCTTCCCCAAATGGCCTGCACTTCGAAATAATTTGGACAGTGGAGAGCGCAAACCTTAAACGTGGACCATAACATAAAAATATTAGGCCATACAGTGGGAGATTCCTGTCAGGTGCCCCGTATGACAGGCAGGAATACCTCGGGCCTATTCCAACATCGAACCCAGAAGTGGGGTGTGGGGGGGTGGAGGGGGGGGGGGGGGGGACTTAGGGACTTAGTGGAATCTGATACTCAAATCCTACAATCAGCTCTTGCCAACTGAGATCGAGACTCATCTCACCAGGCCATGATTTTCCAGTCATCTAGGGTCCAACCGATATGATCATGAGACCAGGAGAGGTGCTGCAGGCAATGTTGTGCTGTTAACAAAGGCACTCACATTGGCCATCTGCAGCTATAGCCCATGAACACCAAATTTTGCTCATTGTCCTAACTGACATGTTCATTGTACATCCCACATTGATTTCTGTGGTTATTTCATGCATTGTTGCTTGTTTGTTAGCACTGACAACTTTATACAAATGCTGTTTCTCTTGGTCATTAAGTGAAGTCCATTGGACACTGCATTGTCTGTGGTGAAAGTTAAGACCTGAAATTTGGTATTCTTGGTACATTCTTGACATCGTGGGTCTCAGAATATTGAATTCCCCAACAATATCCGAAATGGAATGTCCTGTGCATTGTAATATTATTGGGATTTCCGTAGTATGAAAGCTGTGAGTATCCTTGAAAAGGCATTCACCTATCTGTATATTAAATGATCTATATTAAATGATCAACTTATGAGATGAGACCTATTCTTTGAAAGACATTTGTTTTATATAATTTACGTAACTGTAAAGATGCGCATCTAGCGCGGACGCTAATACATCGATTGGGTAGTCAAAGAAACATTTTAACAGAAGCTGAAATGACGTTCCGCTTCGATCTAAATAAAAGATGACAGTAAAAAAAAACTTTGGTAGATCTTCAGATTTTAATGTACTTCTGCTTGTAATGTGAAAACGTAAAGAAGGTCTACTTTAAGCTATAAAAGTGAGCGGTCTTGCCAGCATGCAGACAACATTATTAACTAACAAAATTCAAGTAATTTATGTTCGAAACTGTAAATCGGCAAGTTATTGTTATGAAGGTGTTGAACAGTGCAAGAATTGTCTTTAACGAAGGAGAAAAGTAATGACTGTAATTTGTGACAAAAAACGTAAACCAAGGAGACAGCACAGGGCAGGCTGAAATCTGATCGCACCATACAGTTAGAAAAGTACTTATGTAAGTTATATTGTTTATAAATAAGCCCTAATTTGCTAGTGAGAATTGTTTGAATATATTTAGTGTTTACCAGATTTCTTATTCTGTTCTTTTCCTTTATATTTTTTGTTAACCTCTGTGCCATATTATTTTTATCAATGTCAAACAGCCTTTACTACAGCAGAGAATACTGCGGCATCCTGGTCGTGTACAGAAGGCCGCCCCTTGTCTTCTATACAACTCATAGCTGCCCCATTTATTAATGATTTCATTTGCAAATGCAATTTTTTTACTGTTCATTGTTAAAGGTCCCTTAGGTAATTATAAAATTCATACTGATTACGTAAAGAAATCCGGGTTGTTCTATTCCAAATAATAGAAGTCTTTGCGTAATCAAAAACTAGCCTCCTTCTGACAACGATCAGGAGCCGACCAGAAGACGGACGTCTTCGACCGCTTTCGTGTCTCCTGTGGCAAAGCTGTGCCAAACTGGGAACACGACATTCTAGTATGAAATACAGATTTAAATTGAAAGAACTGAAATACATTTAACCTCACAATAACTTTTTTTATCATACTATAGCATCTAGCTGTGACAACCATTCCATATTCAAAGTCTATTAATTTCTATCATTTGGCCATAATCACATTGCAACCCTTTTCACATGAATCACCTGAGTACAAATGACAGCTCCCCCAATGCACTGCCCTTTTATACCTTGTGTATGCAATACTATCATCATCTGTATATGTGCATATCCCTACCCCAAGACTTTTGTCACATCAGTGTATATAGCTGGTGTATAATGTTAACAATATATATATCTATATACTCATAATATGTTGGAGTACTCACAAAAAGGAACAAAGAACAAACCTGTAGTTGAGACAGGCAGCAGAAAAGAACCAGTTCATGTTTTATTGGCAAAATTTTGTCTATCAGATCCTGTGTGCGGCGTAGGATGAACCAACTGGTTTTATGGTTCAACTCAGCAGCACGTTGTTCACCATGCAGACGGATTTCAGTGTCTGCTTCTGGCTGCCTAGAGGCAACAATTGGAGCTTCATAGATCTTCCTAAAATCTAAGAATGATGATGAACAGTCAAAATACATGATTTGAAGTGAAATCACATAATCAGGGACCATTATGAAGTATAAGTATTTAATACACAGGTAAGCCAACGATACGCAAGACAGCAGAACAAAATTTTACAGCTTTTTTTAAAAATCTCATGTACCTGAGAGAAAAAATTGATTGTTTCTTTAGATTTAAGTTACTGGTAATGTATCAAATATGAGAACTGAATTTTAAGAAAGTTAAAAGTTGTTCTCAGATGCAAAGAGTCTGTTAGCAAAGTTTCAATCGAAACTCAGTAGACAATGTGCAAAAACAACAATTGTGTAAAAAAAAAAAGGGGAAAGAAAAGAAAAAAAAGCATATGCGTAAAGGGAATGAGACTATGACAAGTCTCTAGTAATGGGGTCAAAACATTGAGAAGAGTTCTTCTGTGTCATAATTATTCTGTGGTAACAGTGGCAGCATTGGTGGTGGGGGTGGTGAAGTGATGGAGACCAGATATCTGTGACTAATTGTTCAAAGCCAAATGCATTTGTAAGAAAAGGCAATTAAGAGTTGTACCTGTGACTAGAGATCTTCGAGGAAAAAAGGTAGCCAAATGAAACCACTCAGGTAGTATGGTAACTCTGTAACTAAAATAACTGATATAATTTTGAGAACTATATTTAAGTTCTTATGAATTTTCATCATGGGGGAAATGCAGTGATACAAAAGTAATTTACATAATAAACTTAACGTATTCTCTGAGGTGACCAAACAAAACTCAAGTCATTCGACTGAAAATAGTTATATTGAGAATGCATAATGTAACGTACCAAATATAGAATGGAAAGAATACAAAAAAACAAAAATAGAGTGAAATATACCATTACAAAGTATTCAAAAATAAAGGATGTTGGTGCACTTAATTAATTATCTATGAAAACATGGGTGTTAGACAATATCTATGATTGACTTAATCAGGAAAGCAACTGACTCAAAAAAGTAAAAGGATCACATAAATGTAGAGATTACACTTGTGTCCATGATGATGATGATGATTGGTTTGCGGGGTGCTCAACTGTGCGGTCATCAGCACCCGTACAAAGTCTCAATTTTTACACAGTCCAATTTTTACACAATCCAAACTAGCCCATCACAAATGATGATGATGATGATGATGATGACAACACAAACACCCAGTCCTCAGGCAGCAAAAATCCCCAACCGGGCAAGGAATCAAGCCCGGGACCCCATGATCCAGAGGCAGCAATGCTAGCCATTAGACCATGAGCTGTGCGTGTGCGGGGATTGTTAGCCACACGTGCGGTATGATTGTTCGCCTGCCTGGGTTACTTCCCTTCAAGTGGACTCTCCCAACACTCCACTGTTTCATTTATCTCAGCCAGTGTCAGTAGTATCGTTGGTGTGTGTCGTTACATGTTGACGTGAGCGTTTCAGTTTAGTTCCTTTATTGCTTTGTTTCGTTTTTGTCACTATTAAAATGCTAAATACACAGTTTCAGTTCATCAAACATTTAATTCAGTTTTCCCGGAGACAACACTCCCGCATCGTGATAGTGTGCGAGATTTGATTAACAAATTTCGAAGTACGGGTTCAGTGACAGATGCACCGAGAAGTGGTCATCCTAGCGTTTTGTCTGAGGATAAACTACTCGATATTTCCAATAAAATCCCCATGAGTCCGAATAAGTCAGTAAGAAAACTCGCCCAGGAAATCGATGTTAATGTCGGAACAGCCCACACAGCTGTAAGGAAAAAATTAGAATTTTTCCCATACAAAGTGACAGTTGTGCAAGAACTGGAAAATACTAATCATGGCAAGAGACTGCATTATTGTCAATGGTTCAAAAATTTCGTTCAACAAAATGGAAGGGATACTCTTAATGAAACATTTTTCACTGATGAGGCGTGGTTTCATATATCCGGGTACATGAACTCGCAAAATTCTCGTATGTGGAGTACTGCAAATCCATTGTGTATTCATGAGGAACCACTTCATTCTGTGAAAGCAGGAGTTCGGATTGCAAACATCGGATTGTGGGTTCCATATTTTCCAAGGAAACAATAAACGCACAACGATACTGCAGTGATATTCTGTACCCATTCATAGGAGAACTTGTATTAATTGAAATACTGAATGGTTATTTTCAACAAAATGGTGCAACCGCACGTACAGCTCATGCTTCAATGTCACTGCTTGCTGATGTGTTTGGTGATTGCCTAACCCACTACCTGACTTTTTCTTCTGTGGTGCAGTGAAAGCAACTCTTTCTAAAAACCATCCAAAATCAATCGATGAATTGAAAACTGCAATATCCACTTTCACTGCTTCTGCTACAAAAGAAATGTTACAGCTTGTGTTTGGAAACATGATTAGACAAATTGAATTGTGTATTCAACAACAGGGGGGACACTTTCAACATTTAATGTAAAAATTTGTAAGTACAAATGAATATTCAATAAATTAATAACTTGTATTTCACTGAGTTTCAATTCGGTATATTCACTGCGGCATATGGCATGCACGGCTAACAATCATACGGCACTGTGGAAAGACTTTTTGAACACCCCGTATTTATTAAAATCATTGAGACACATTTTGATTTCCACAGACTCTTTGGTAATTGAGGTTCAGTATTTTGAAGCTTGTTATGAAAATAATGGAGATCAGAAATTCATGCCCTAATTATTATCAGGTTTGATTGTTTCAATTTCATGAATAGTACAAACACACAGCAACAATAATAAAGCAACACAACTGCAAGACTGGAAATGCACCAAACTCATAATCATCAAAGTGTTGAACATGCTAGCATGGAAGCTCAAACAGCCTGCAGTGTGCATATCACTGGCAAAATTCACTTAAATCTAGGAAATCAATATACATTCAGCATTTATCATGGACTGGATGAAGTTAGTAGCACTGGGTGAAATGGCAACACTGTTTCTGTTAGTCACCTGCTACACCTATTGTCAAAGGGTGGTAAAAAATCAGAATGCAGTGTGTTTGTTCTATGGGATACAACTTAATGAACATTCAGTATAAAAGTGTAAAGAGCAATAAGGAAACAGAATTGGCAATTTTTGTAGTGTATTTGTTGCACATTTGAATAAGAAAAGATAATTATCAACTTTTGTGACATAAATAATAGCTGATGAAGAAACTTATATTCAACAATATGGAAAAAATAGGTTGCTACTCCCCACATAGAGCAGGTGTCAAGATGTCACAGACATGTACAATGAAAAATAATACAGACAAATTAAAGTTTTTTGACAAAGTCACAGTCATAGTGGACTTTGGTACCTGGAGACAATAGCCATGGGCATGCAGGTTGTTGGTGTGTGAATATGTGAGAGTTTTCTTCTGAGAAAGGAATTTATCCAAAAGCCTGAATATTTCAGTGTGACTGGAATTTGGTGGTAGGAAAAAGAGTAGGCAAACTAGTAAGCGAATATGGACTAGGAAAAAGGAATGACAGGTGGAATTCTGCACAGAGTATAATTTAATCATTGCTAATACCTGGTTTCAGAGTCCTAAAAGAAGACTGTATATGTGAAAGAGACTTGGAGACAAAATAAGGTTTCACATAGATCACATAATGGCAAGTCAGAGACTTCAAAACTGCATTTTAAACTACAAAAATATTTGCAGGGGCATAACTGAACATCATAATTAATTGGTTATGAGCTGCAGATTAAAACTACAGAAACTGCATGGAAGGAGGCAATTAATGAGATGGGACCTGTATAAGTTAAAAGAACCATAGGTTTTTGGGAATTTTGTATGTATCATTAGGCAACAATTGGAACAGGGGGAAGGAGTACAATAGAAGATGCTTTGGCTTGCTTTGAGACATAAAATAGTGAAGGTAGCAATGAATGCAGTAGCTAAAAAGACAAAACTTAGTAGAAATCCTTGGATAACATACAATGTATATAATATAAAAATGCACCAAATTAAGCAGGTGAAAGGGAATACTGATGTACAAAAAATGAGACTGATAAAGAGATAAAATACAGCATATGTGCTCTAAAAAATTTAACCATACTTGTATACCTGAGATTTGATTATGTTCTTCATGCAATTTTTTTTTCAGCTTAATATTGAATTTGTTTTAAATCACTATTTACTTCCCTAAATTGTTCATTAACCTGACTGTGAACCAAATCATGTTGTTTAAGTTCTCCATCATTTGACTCCCTCTTAAAGCACATATTGTCATCTGTAATTGCAAAGTTTGATCATTTATCTCTATTTTATTATGCTCAAGATTAGTGTTAGCTCATTTTATTTCCGATTTAATTGAAAATCCTGCTACTGGATACCATCATTTAAACCATTCTTAGTTTCTTTTAACTCTGTAGAGAATTTATACTTGCATTCTGTGATTTAATACTTTCATTCATTTCATCTAGTTTAATGTGTAAATTTTCGTTAAAACTTCTAAACCATTCAGGGATGTTAGCCTCCAGGCTTCTCGTCAAACAGGCATTCAATGATAAAGATGACAACATTTAACTAGTCTAAATCGACTATTCACAATTACAGTGCTGAATGTCCTACAACAGTACCAATAAACCAAATATCAAACTGCTCATAATACTCACATTCCACACAACACTACCACCAAAATTTTCTCAAAAGGATTGGCTGAAAGCAACATAGACACAGCTCACTGAAATGCTTACACTACTCTCATTGTTGCAATGGTAATGTGTCACAGTGGCAATGTACTTGGCGCACTGTGTTGCTGAAGGTAGGTGTTTGGATTCAGTATCCCGTATCCCATGGTGGATGGGATGAGCCAGAGATGGAATAGCAATCAGCCAAGCGGGATGTCAGAGAAATACGGGCAATGTCGTTACACAATCTGTGGCCGCTGACGTCTATCTTCCAACCTACGCACTTTTAAAAATTCCTCTTGTCAGAAATGGAGTTAATAAATTTAACATTGGCCCCTCAAACATTTAATTTCTGTTACTTTCTTCAAGTGCAGAGCTAATATTAGCTTCACACTGCCACAAAGCTAGTTGTCGATCTTGTTGCCCAGCACAACTAGCATCTGTTTAATGAAATTTTTCAATGTCGGCTTTAATTTCTTTTAGTTTTCTCTCCAGTACAGAACTGTCTTGTTTTCCTTTCAATTGGTTACTCAGTTCTTCAGGAAGATGGAGGGTGACAGGGACTTTCAGTATACTGTTGCCATTCTTATGTTGCATCGAAATTTGCACTTCATAGTATTGCATTGGTCCCTCCCTGCAGCTCAAAAAGAAAGGCTGTATGAGCAAAAGACAGAAGTGATTAGTGACACTATTTCAGCAATATTCTGTAAAGGTTTGTATCCATCTTCACTGCAGCACAGTCCCAAAACTGCCACAATGCCTGGAATATTAATTTCTCATGAAAGGCTACAAGCCAAAAAAATCCCAAGACAAGTACTCACTTTTAAAGCCATAATATTTCCCGTCACGCCAGGCAATGTTAATCTGCAGAGAATTCTGTAATGAATAAATGCCTCTACACAGATTCCAGGAGGGGGCAGGTGTCACCACGCCCCCCCCCCCCCCCCAAACACACACACACACACACACATACCATTCCATTTGGATGCCTCTTATTGTACAGTAACTTTTGTAGTATGTATGTAGATGTAGATTACTGAGAAATAGTAGCATGATTCAGATCCTTGGGAAAGCCCGCTATAACAAAACTACTACACCTGGTGTGCAAGATATGTATATGACATAGGTGAAATACTCTCAAGTCTTCAGGAAGAATGTAACAGTTCCAGTTTCCTACGAAGGCAGGTGCTGACAGCTGTGAATATTCTTGAACTATCACTTTAAAAAGTCATGGTTGACAAATATTGATCCTAATTATTTGCTTAATAATGGAAAAACTGGGTGAAGCCAACTCAAGAGAGATCAGTACGAGATCTGGATAAATGGAGGGACATGTGAGGCAATTCTGAACCTATGTCTTATGTTAGAAGGTAGGCTAAGGAAACGTAAACTTATAGCATTTGTAGATATAGAGAACATGTTTGACAATGTTGGCTGGAATACACTATTTGAAATTCTGAATGTATCAGGGATAACATACAGGGAGCAAAAAGTTATCCATAACTTGTACAGAAACAAGACTGTAGTTACAACGGCCAAAGTACATGAAAGGCAAGCAGTAGTTGAGAAGTAAATGATACAGGGCTGTAATCTATCCTAGATGTTACTCAGACTGTAAATAGAGCAAACTCTGAAGGAAACAAAGGAGAAATTAGAATAAAGTATTAAAATTCAGGTAGGAAAAATAAAAATTTGGGAGTTCTGCCAATGACCTAATTCATCAGATACGGTGAAGGAGTTTGAAAGTAGTTGTTTTAAAAGTATGTTATAAAATGATCAATAAATCCATAATAATATTATCAATGTGAAAGTAACTCTGTTTGTTACACTTTCATGATTAAACTGCTGAACAAATTTTGATAAAATTTGGTATGGAGATAGCTTGAATGCTGAGGAAGAACATAGGTCACTTCAGAATGTTTGTTGTACAACATATTTACTGATTTGAAGAATATAACACAGAATATGGAACAATAATTACTCTTTGAAAAAGCTATTTCTTCTTTCACTTTTGAACTTTTATCATATTTTTGAAAATGGTTTTACTGGATGATATGTTTCTACATATGATTCAACATAATCAATACAATGCTTAGTCAATTCTCAATATGTTTAATCCATACTTCCATAATAATACCAATATTATTAACTGCAAAAGTAACTCACTCTGCTATGTTTTCGCAACTCTACCGCAGAACTGATTTCAATGATATTTGGCACGGAGATGCCTTGAACTCTGAGCAAGACTATAGGCTACTTTAGAAAGTTATATCTTATTTCTCAGTTGGTATATGTAAGTGGCATGCAGAAGATACTAGTGCTGTGGTTGGCAGCTCTTAGTGTCTATACACCATCCTAAGAACAGTTCAAATCCAATGTTCCTATCAGAGTGTTTTATGATACTAAGTTCTTACACCACCTGGCAGTGCTGGAGAGTTTTGGTGAAGATACAACAATAAAACAGGATGGTATGCCCAAAAACCATAGTTAAAACAGTCACTATAAGCCTCACAAACTTAAGTCTGATTTAGTGCATAGTTCTAAAGAGCTCAAGCTACGAAAGTTACTTGACTCTATCAAACCTCAGAGCAATCTCACATCTGCCAGAACTTGCATGCAGAATGTCAGGTGGCATTAAGCGCTACAGACACATTAGGACAGTCACAAGCCCGTCACATTTTAGATGCTGAGCATCATGCATCTCTTATAGCTTCCAAAATGTTTGAGGACTCACAACAAAAGTAATCGTTTAAAAGCTGTATGACTAATACAGAGTTGTACCTTCACATTTGGTCTGTGGGAGGCTGTTGGTGAGGCAGTGTTTGATTATGATCTATTGACTGAATATGTTGATCATAAATTAGCCATAACAGGGGGATGGATCAAAAATGTAATGAATCAAGGCATTTTTAAACACAGTTAGAAAATATAATGTGATGTGAGATACAAAAAAATAACAGACACAGATACCTTGTAAAATTACTAGCTTGCTTACTCACCATCACTCGTCATAACAAAACTACTGATACGTGAGCGAAGCAGCGGGTAACAGCTAGTGTAAAATAAAAGTAACGGGATGTAACCAAATTAAATGAGGCTATGCTGAGGGAATTAGATTAGGAAATGGCATACAATAAGTAGTAGACAAATTTTGCTACTTGGGCAACAAAATAACTGGCAATGGCTGAAATAGAGGTGATATATTTCTGCAAAATATTAAATATAAATTGCAGAGTTAGGAAGCCTTTTATGAAATTATATGTGTAGAATGCAGCCTCGTACCGAAGTGAAACATGGAAAAAATCTGTTCTGATACAAATAGAATAGATGATTTTGAAATATGGTGCTACAGACAAATGTTGAAGATTATATGTAAAGATTGAATAACTATTGAGGAAGTAATGAATCAAATTGGGGAGAATGTAAATTTATGATACAGCTTGACTAAAGGGTTTTGTTCAATAGTTCACATCTTGGCATCAAGGATTCATCAGTTTGGTAATAGAAGGAAGAGTTGAGGGCAAGAATTGTGGAGGGAGACCAAGGGATGAATACAGCAAGCAGCTTCAAATGGAGATAGGCTGCAGCGGGTACACAGAGATGAAGAGGTCTGCTCAGGATAGATTTGCTTGGAGAGCTTCATCAAACCTGTCTTCAAACTAAAGACTACAACAATAATAATGGCTTAAAATTTCCCACCATCCAACCCAAAATAGCTTGTATTTACCTGACAATGGACCAAGTACTCCAGGATTTACAAAATTAACTAGGGTATAAAACTCTTGAAGGTCATTCTGTACTGGAGTTCCTGTAAGCAGTATTCGTTTCTTGCATTGCAACTTTGATAACATCTGCAAGAAAAATGTGACATTAACAACTAAGTTTGTGAAGTACATTTTTAAGAATTTCAAGCACCTAAAATAACATCTCAATTCTAACAATAACTTAATAATTCAGAAAAACGCCAAGTTTCAGCAGGTATGGTGTCATGGACAATTACCGGTATGCCTGTACATCCAGTTTGCACCACTACCACAATCTCTGTACAATTATATTCTTGACAGCATCGATTTGTGTTGGGCAACTATCACTATCTAACATCCCTTCAAAGTTTCTTCCCAGAGATATATATAAAAAAACAAAGATGATGTGACTTACCAAATGAAAGTGGTGGCAGGTCGACAGACACACAAACGAACACAAACATACACACAAAATTCAAGCTTTCGCAACAAACTGTTGCCTCATCAGGAAAGAGGGAAGGAGAGGGAAAGACGAAAGGATGTGGGTTTTAAGGGAGAGGGTAAGGAGTCATTCCAGTCCCGGGAGCAGAAAGACTTACCTTAGGGGGAAAAAAGGACGGGTATACACTCGCACACACACACACATATCCATCCACACATATGTGTGGATGGATATGTGTGTGTGTGCGAGTGTATACCCGTCCTTTTTTCCCCCTAAGGTAAGTCTTTCTGCTCCCGGGACTGGAATGACTCCTTACCCTCTCCCTTAAAACCCACATCCTTTCGTCTTTCCCTCTCCTTCCCTCTTTCCTGATGAGGCAACAGTTTGTTGCGAAAGCTTGAATTTTGTGTGTATGTTTGTGTTCGTTTGTGTGTCTGTCGACCTGCCACCACTTTCATTTGGTAAGTCACATCATCTTTGTTTTTAGGTATATTTTTCCTTCGTGGAATGTTTCCTTCTATTATAACTATATATATATATATATAGACACACACACATTTACATCAGCACTCACAAGCCACCAAATACTGTGCAGGTGGAGCACATTGTTCTACCACTGTCAATTCCTTCATTCCTGTTCCCATCATGTAGCCTCTGTACTAGGTCAGCTATCCCTAACTTTACTTTCATGGTCTTTTTGTGAGGTATACACTGGAGAAAGCTACATATCAGTTGACTCTTCAATGAATGTATGCTCTTGGAATTTTAAAAGTAAATCACACTGTAATGCACAACGTCTCTCTTGCACTGTCAGCCACTGGAATTTGATGAGTATATCTGTGATGATTTCACTCTTGCTTAAAAAAAAAAAAAAAAAAAAAAAAACTTGTAACAAAACATGCTGATGCTGCTCTTCTTTATATCCCCATCTGACTGTCTCTATTAAATACTATCTGTCAGGGGGTTCTTACTGATGCACAATACTCAAACATACAAGGGTTCAGTGAGCAGCCTCCCCCTTTGGCAGGCCACATTTACCGATGCTTCTTCCAAAGAATCTTAGTTTGACAACTGCCTTACTGTAATTAGTTTTATGTAACAGTTCCACTTTATATCACTCCATACACATGCTTCTAGATACTCTATGGTTGTGACTGCTTCCAACAATTGTCCAGCAATCATGTAACCAAGCAATAATGGGTCTTTTGTCCTATTTATGTACAGTATGTAATGTTTGTTTATGTTAAGGGTCAACTGCCAATCCCTATACAAAGTGTGACTCTCTGTAGTCTTGATTCATTTTGTACAGTTTCTAGTGTTATGTCTTCTCTGTAGGCAACAGCATTATCCAAGAGCAGCCACATTGAACTTCCTCTGTTATACACTAGGTTAATCATATACAGTGAACATTAATAGCCCTATAACACTCCATTAGGCTACACCCAGGGTTACTTTTACATCTGAAAGATTGTTCTCCATTAAGAATATGTCAAGTTCTATTTACTAAGAACTCTGAACTTGAATCACAAAACTTATCTGGCATACATTCATATTTTATTCACTAGGCAATAGTACAGAACTGTACCGAAGGCCTTCTGGAAGTCAAGGAACATCGTATCAATCATTGCCAGTATATATTGCTTTCTGAGTCTTGCAGATGAACAGGTCGAGCTGGGTTTCAAATTATTTTTGTTTGTAGAACCCATGTTGATTCGTACAGAAGAGACTATTGGTCTCCAGAAAGATCATATGTGAGTGTAAAATGTGTTCCAGAATTCTACAATGAACTGGCCCAATACAGGTCTATAGTTGAGTAGTGTCAGGTTGATGATTCTTCTTTAAAATGGAATGAAATGTATTTTTGCAGAAATTTCTGCCAACTGAGGACTGGGGTGAAACTGCTTCCAAATATTTGATAGAATAATAAGTGAAAAGGGAAACACATCCCACATACAACACACCATTTCATCTCACTTTAATTTCCTGCCAAGAAAGCATTAAAACAGAGCTCTATATCCTATTTTTTAAAATATGCCATAGATTTTAGTGACAAATATAATAGAAATATTTATACAGATGAGATAGTTAACGAAATAGCTGCTTTCAAATTCCAGTAGAATGAGATGACGGAGAGCACTGAGTCAAATTCTCATTTGGATATCTAGGAACACTTTTTTTTTATTAAGTAGGGATTACAAGCTGCTTATCCAAACATCAAAATAGCTTTGAGGATATTTATGACAATTACAATGCAGTTTCATCAAATTAAAGATGATAAAAAAGCTACAGAAGGATGAGTACAGGTGAAGCAGACTCTTAAATTCAACAATCTTGATAAAATATTGGCTCACTGAAACCGGTCATTTTTCCAAATGGACTGAAATATGATTTTGTTAAACCGTTGCATAAAAAAGGGGCTAGATCTGATGCTAAGAACTACCGCCCAATCTCACTTTTGCCACCTTTATCCAAAATTCTTGAAAATGTAATGTATCCAAGAGTATAATCATATAAAAATGAAGTACCAACAAAATGTCAGTTTGGTTTTCAGAAAAGCTTTTCAACAAAAAATGCTATATATACTTTCAATGATCGTACATTAAATGGTTTGATTAACTAAACATCACTCATTGGGACATTTTGTGATCTCTCAAAGAATTTTGACTGAGTGAATCATTAAATTCTTCTAGATAAGCTTAAGAATTATGGTATGAGTGGGACAGTGCACAAATGGTTTAATGCATATTTAACTGGAAGAATGCAGAAGGTTGAAACTAACAGTACAGATAGTCTGCAAAAATCAGCACAGTCCTCTGCCTGGGGAGGAACCAAGAATGGTGTCCAACAGGGTTCAGTCTTGGTTTATTATTCTTAAAATATATTAATGAGTTGCCATTCTATATTCATGAAGATGCAAAGCTAGTTCTTTTTGCTGACGATACAAGTATAGTAATCACACTCAACAAACAAGAACCAGCTGAGGAAATTGTAAGTAACGTCTTTCAGAAAATTATTAAATGGTTCTCTGCAAATGGACTCTCTGCAAATTTTGAGAAAACACAGTATATACAATTCTGTACAGTAAATTGCTTAACACCATTGATAAATACAGACTATGAACAGAAGTCTGTCACTAAGGCAGAGTATTCAAAATTTCTGAGTGTGTGTATTGATGAAAAATTGAATTGAAAGAAACACATTGATGATCTGCTGAAATGGTTAGGTTCAACTACTTATGCTGTTGGGGTATTGCAAATTTTGGTGATAAACATATCAGCAAATTGGTCTACTATGCCTATTTTCACTCACTGCTTTCATATGGAACCATATTTTGGGATACTTCATCATTAAGAGAAAAAGTATTCATTGCACAAAAGTGTGTGATCAGAATAATAGCTGGAGCCCATCCAAGATCACCTACAGACATTTATTTAAAGAACATGATATTCACAGTACCTTCACAATACATACATTAACTTATGATATTTGTTATTAATGAGCCTTCCCAATTCAAAAACAATAGCAAAGTGCATAGCTACAACTCTAGCTCTTCATTATTCTGGGTTAAATCTGACTTTGGCACAAAAAAGGATGAACTAGGCTGCCACAAAAGACTTTGTTCATTTGCCAAATACCATTAAAAGTCTGACAGATAGCCAACCAGCATGTAAAAACAAATTAAAAGACACTCTGAAAGACAACTCCTTCGACTCAATAGATGTTTTTTTTAGACATGAAGTACCGTATTTACTCGAATCTAAGCTGCACCTGAAAAATGAGACTCAAAATCAAGGAAAAAAATTTTCCCGAATCTAAGCCGCATCTGAAATTTGAGACTCGAAATTCAAGGGGAGAGAAAAGTTTTAGGCCGCATCTCCAAATCGAAACAAAGTTGGTCCATTGTAATAGAAGACACAATTTAGGTCGAATGAATGAAGATACATCTACAGTAGTTTGGTTCGAGTCGTAACCTTAGCAGTTAAGCTTTACCAGGTAGCCATTGCTATGCGTCACGCGCTCTGTCCGTATTTATACGGGAACCTTTCCTTTTTCACGTGCTTCGTCTGGTTTGAATTGATTGCTTATTTTTATTTGATCTGAAAAGCGCCGTTTTCTTTGTTGTAGGTATTTACGTCACTCTAAGCAGAAAATTCATTACTGTACTGTGTCATGCATTGTTTGTCGCATTCTGATAGTCCGTGTTTACGGCCTGTCGCCGCTCGCAGCATGGCTTGCTTTAGTGCGCACTACCGCCGCTTACAATTAAAAAAACAAAAGAGAGAGGAATCGTCTCATTAGCGAAACAATGGCGAGATACTGCTGTTTGTTGTTACTTACACTGCTGCTTTCTTTGATAATGATCAACAAGAACCAAATAATATACTGCGTATGATAGAAGATGTTCTGAACGAGATTTTAGCTAAATTTTTTCCCCGTTTGAAAATCTTTGCAGGCGCCTCTTTAGTACATTACATTCTGCACAGAAATTAGAGTCATCTTAGATTTAAAGATCTAGTCAATTGCTGTGCTTCATTTCTGACTGTATCACGATTAGGCATAAGAATAATACGAATATAAACATGACATGATATGTATATTCTTCCGCGTTTGCTGTTGTCTCACTCTAGTTTCGTAGTTTATTAGACAGACAGGATTTAAATGAGATGGCAGCAAACACGAAACAATACATGGCAAAATGTTTATATTCGTATTATTCTTATGGTGAAGAGAATACTGCTCAAATGGCTCTGAGCACTATGGGACTCAACTGCTGTGTTCATAAGTCCCCTAGAACTTAGAACTACTTAAACCTAACTAACCTAAGGACATCACACACATCCATGCCCGAGGCAGGAGTCGAACCTGCGACCGTAGCGGTCGTGCGGTTCCAAACTGTAGTGCCTTTAACCACTCGGCCACTCTGGCCGGCGAAGAGAATACTGCATGTGATTCACAATTCATAGAAGTTCCTATTAGCAACCATCTCTTCTCACAGGTAGGAAAAAATTCAGAACGTAGAGTTGGCCATATTGACAAACATCCCACAGTCTTGCCAGTTGGATTTTCGTAGTACATTGAAATGCTGCTACATTCGAAGATGAACAATACGGAATTTGTATTTACTTCGTTGGATAATGTATGAAAATGCAGTGGTCGAAACTCGGGGCGGAGAAAAAAGCTCGTCTTCCACCTTTTTTTTTAAATTTATTTACTGACGCAGAGGATTTGGTGCCAGTATTTATCTTTGTGCCTACAAAGCATGCCTCTGTAGCACTACATATATTCGACGGCAGAAGTTAGTTGTGGCGGCACCCACCAACATTTTTCAGAACTTCCACTTGCTTTGCACTCGATTCTAAGCCGCAGGCGGTTTTTTGGATTACAAAAACCTGAAAAAAAGTGCGGCTTAGATTCGAGTAAATACGGTAATAACTGTATAAAAATCTATTATTTAATTAATTATATTGTGTAAAGAAAACTTTTGTTAAACTAAAATTTTCCACACCATTATGAAATGTCATATTCATAATCTATGGAACAAGTATTCATGTAATGTAATGGGGGCGGGTGGGGGGGGATTCAGCTTTGGTTGTTCTGCCAGTATCACCTTGTACGGCTCTGGCTATGAGCCACACCTGACTGGCCCCAAACATGGTGAAGACGTGGAGACAGGTGGGCAAGGTAGAGAGAGAGAGACAGCAGGGTTCACTGGTGTGTGGGGAAAGACGGATGTGTGTGAGCTGGTCCATCCGCAAGGCCTGCCAGAGGTAGCCCTAAGCTATGGTATGGCAAGGGGTGAGGTGGAGAAAGGCAAACAGCTTAGCCATGTCACTGTGACTGCACATTTAGTAGCCAGGGTGTGGAGCAAGTGCAGGTCGCCTGAAGGAGTGAGAAAGGGCAGCAGTAAGGCTGGGCCCAGCTATAGGCAAACTGACATTATGTACCTGTAATCGACAGTGGAACCTGAGCCTGTTTACCTCTGGTCTCTGCCACTTTTACTATACCAAAATCATTTCATACTCAGACTTTCTGATATAATATTGAAAAAAAAAAAAAAACACAAAGAATATAATTATATCACAAAATTTTTGATGGGGCTGGGCCACTCTAGCCATTAAGAACGAGCTGCCCCTGACATTATTATTATTATTACTATTATTATTAAATGAAATATTTCAATTGTTGAAGCAGAACTGAGTACTAGTACACTCTCACTTACGATACACACTAACCAAATATATTTTATGTTGGTTATTACACCAATAACAAAAATCATACTTACCACATATATTTTAATAGTACTGTTTTTTAAACGATGGCCTTCATCACAAATGAGCAGGTCAAACTCATATTTTTCAATGTCATCATAGTATCTTGAAAACATTTCATAAGAAATTAGCATAACATTAGCATTTGCATTATTTTTTAAATCAGTTGGTTTATTCTTCTGTAAAAGAAAGAGAATGACATCTTATTTAGTGCATTTATGTTTTTTTGTGATACCTAAAAACCAGCACAGTCTGCAGAAAATCTGAGGCAGATTAGACTGCTAGGGAGAATAATGTTGTGTTTATGGTCACATGTTAGTGTTGTTCTTGTTGATTATATCAGTACACAGGATTATAATAGACATGACCTTCACCTCAATAGGAAAGGGGAAGTAAAGCTGATCAGGTTAATAGCAGAAAAAATAAGAGGGGAGATAGAGCCACAATTGGCAACAATATTAGTTGTTACAGTTGTCGGGGCAACTTCCTCTTTAGGGTATGGAGGACAGAAAGGAACCAAGTTTTAAGACAAGTTAGGACTGAAACAAACAACCAGTTTGAGAAAGAAACTAAAAAGCATAATTTTAATAGGTTGTACCTGTAAACATAATTGTTAGCTGACAATTTTCAGCAGTCAGTAGATATTTTATTTCCACACAATTATACTTTTATCAATGCAAAATGTTAACTACCTTTATGAAATTAGAATATTCAAGTACTGAGGAATAAACTGAATGAACTTCTTAGTTTCACTGATGAATTACAGTCATTAAAGCCAGTTCACATATCCTGCCTCTTCAAAGACCATCTCACTGCTGGTATACATATGTTACGTATTATAGGATTTAGGTTAACATTTCATTTCTGTAGAGGGAGGAGGAGTTTGTAACATACAAAAATAATATTTCACAATATGTTACAGATTATGTGTTGGCTCAACTAATCACAGAAGAATTACAGCAATGTGTAAACTTAGAAGTTATGGACATGTATAGCCTAATGTTACATGATGTAAATGTCTTGGGTGTATATTGTTAAAGAGAAAGGAAGACCTGGGAGAAAGCAAGAAGCAGCCATGCCTGATCAAACCAGAGATACTTGCATAACCACACTGTGAGCAGCATAGATCCAGTGCAGGCCGCTGGAGCACGCCACTATTCCACATCATGACAGCTGAATTCAATAATCTTACATTGTTAAAAGTGGTCTAAGGCTATTCATTTATTTAAGTTAATTGTTCTGATATGGTTCAATATGGTTTTAAGAGTAGGGTAGTTCTGAACAGAGACAAGAGAGTTTTGTGTGTACACACTGCTTTGTACAAGTCGGGTTCCAGAGGTACTGTGTTGGGAAGTTGAACCTGAGAGTTGACTTGCTGGTGATATTCAGTGTTCAGTCACCATAAATCACGAATTAGGTGATGTTTTCTTAAGTTTTCATATGATAACATTTGTGAGGAAGCTCATTATAAAGGGAGAGTGTTCAAGTTAGATCCTGTGCAGCTTTGAAAAGCAACTAGGGCATAGTTACTTGATTTAAATCCTAAAGAAATTTAGACAAGAAGTGTTATTATTCACAAGCTGCCTGTAGTGGTGGTGAAAGTTTGAGTATTACTTATTTGGAGTTGGTTTCCTTTCCAGTTCTGTTCCAGCTAGTGCCCTGTTGTGAAGACTCTCGTACGGATAGATGATTCAATTATTTGGCAATTTTGGTGCATAGTACCTGTGAGATCAAAAGACAACTCAATGCGCTGAATTTGTTGTGAGGTAGTGAAAGCTGACTCATTGTGCTGAATTTGGTAGTCAAGCACTAAATAAGTTGTCCTGGAACTTGTTGGCTTTGTGATACCATATCATTAGCCCACTAGTAAACAAGATCTGGATTCATTAGCTAAGTACTATTTTACCTAAAGCAACCATTAATCTGCATGACGAATACTATTAGCAACCACTTTGTCTGCGGCAAGTGTCCAATCAACAAAATAACTCAGGGAGAGATTTTAGGGGAGATGCCAATGCCTGAAGAGGCTAAGCTCTTATTAATCCTGTTTTATTTAGGGCTCGAAGTGGCAGTGGCAATTTAATGGTTATTTTTTATTTTTTTCTTCTTGATTTGAGACCATCTGAGTAACAGGTTTGGGAACATATGGGCCCTTTTACACAGCGATGCACTATCCATAGGTGGTTAATCTATTAAATAAACCATATTTGATGAGGACCTTCTAAAAAAAAAAAGAAAAAACAAAGTGCAAGCAAAGAGATAATCAATTACATTGTGGTGACTCCTTCCATCGCCTGTAGCAGCAGATGACAGGCGGCGCAGACTGGAAATCAGACCCCCAACACCCCCACTGGTTACTTCCACTGGAGGGAGAGCTTAGATAGCCACGCTTTCCAGACACCACCCACACAAAACCGTTGCACGAGCTGTCTCTTGTTCTGCTCTGGCGAGGCAACACCTCCTGGCCATGTAGCCACCTGCACAAAGCCACGTGGCTTGCATCACTGTCTGCTGCATTTCACAAGGGTATGAGTGAACAGCAGAATTCTTACCCCATGTTCAGTGTCTGTGTTCTGTCACACTTTGTTTAACAAGTGGAGTGATACCACGTTATTCTGCACTGCCTTGCTGAGCTGAGTCCACTCAAGGTGCTTCTATTGACTACAGGCATACAGAGCCTGATGCCAGTTGCCTGGTCTGTCCTCCCAGTATCAGCAATTGGAATACTACATGCAGTGTAGTATGACTAGTGCAGTGAAGTGCAGTGCACACCAGGAGTACCAGGTGGGTCTATTATGATTCCATCCCGGGTGTTTTGGCACCCCCTTTGCTACCAAACATGTCTCTGAAGTGGGTTTTCCCAAACCACCAGATCACACTGAACAAAGGCTGTAAGCCATTCATGGTTCGCCCTGTCCAGACTCCACCCCTAGCAAGGGCCCTCCATGATTAAGAGGTATTAACTTGTTGAATTTTGCTGTAGTTGTTAGCTTTTAAGAACAGTGTCTCAGAACCAGTCCACACAGCTCTTCCAGCATGCCCTATTATTTATTTTCATCTTCCTTAATTAGTGCATCGCTTAGGTATGTATGCCCCTTAGGAGTATAGAAGGGAATCTAAATCATTCCACGACTGGTGGCTCCCTCTAAACCAAACCACCGAGTCTCATTGCTGAAACACACTGGTTTTTCATTTTTATTATTCCAATTAGCACACCCCATGTGGTCGGAAAATCAGTTCCCATTAAGTCGACCAGATGCACCCCGCTCACACCCCCACCTGCCCCTTCCCTTCTCCACTCCTCCCTCACCACTTCACACGCACCATCTTCCCACATGCATCACCACACCCCTCTACATATGCTCTCCCTCTGTGTGCACCACTGCTCCCCTCCCTCATCCTCCCTGTGCCCCTAAGCATACCATTCCCACAGCTGACAGCTGCGCCCCCAGACAACTCACAATGTTACCATGAGGCATACTGAACACTCCTTCCCACAACACACACAGCAAAGTTTGTATTTTGTGGTCCAAACCGTATGTGTCCTGCCTACCTTCTTCTCCGAAATATTGCTTGTTAGCATCACCCTGCATTTAGTGACACACTGCCCACATTGTTAAGTCATAGTGTCACTGCCACACCTTCCCACCTCTATGGTGGTCACACCCAACAAGTTCTATGTCCAGTTACCCCTTCCACCCCACCTACAAGCACTTCGGAGGTGTCAGTACTCTGCAGGCAACTGTCAGCACTACAGAACCATTTGACTCAGCTGACCAATGTTTGGGATCATTGTCGGCCAACTCAACCCAACAACTACCGCTCAAGTTATGGCAGCTACACTAAACTAAAAGAACCAATCATATCCAGCTACGTACCCTCAGAATGCAATGGGCACGTAATTTGTTGTCATCTGAGCAGTGCAACAACATACACCCGTCCCTGTTGCTGGTTCACTTCTGAGCACTCTCCGAACCATACATCGTCCTAGAAGGCCTGCACCTAAACTGCTGGCTTGCGTGCCTTTCCGCCCCCATACAGGTTGCCCTGGCCTCATATGCCCATTTATCGTTAGAGCGATGCAGCGGTATTGGCCAATAAACTGTTCAAAATCCTGAACTCCTTCCCCACTTCGTCTGCAGCGTGGAGCACCGGCTACCACCTTGTGGCTCTGGCCGGCCATACGCAACCCTGCTACCCTTCCCCAAGCCAACATGTGCGCAATGTCATTTTCACTACCTGCCGATAACGATCCTCTGATCAGCATGCAGATGCCAGACCTCTATAACGCGGGTCTTGGCAGCCGAAAACTGAAAACCACGCGCGACAGCCCAAGACTGCGCCTTGCGGATTGCGCCCTGTAGCTGACGTTCAGCAGCTGCAATGCCAATAGAGCTATAGTAAAGGCAGAAGTCGTCAGCATACAGGGAAGCGGAGACAGAATTTCCCAAGGCCACAGCGAGCCCGTTAATGGCTATTAAAAACAGGCAAACACTTAAAACAGAACCCTGTGGCACACCAGTCTCCTGGACGTGGGAGGAACTATATGAGGCCGCGACTTGCACACGGAAGGTACGATACGACAGAAAATTGCGGATAAAAATCGGCAGAGGACCCCGAAGACCCCATCCATGAAGCGTAGAAAGGATGTGATGACGCCATGTCGTACTGTACGCCTTCCGCATGTTGAAAAAGTCAGCAACCAGGTGCTGACGGCGGGCAAAGGCAGTACGGATGGCTGACTCCAGGCTCACCAGATTGTCGGTGGCGGAGCGGCCTTTACGGAACCCACCCTGAGACGGAGCCAGAAGGCCCCGAGACTCCACTACCCAATTCAAGCGCCGGCTCACCATCTGTTCAAGCAACTTGCAAAGAACGTTGGTGAGGCTAATGGGACGGTAGCTGTCCACCTTCAGAGGGTTCGTTCCAGGTTTCAAAACGGGGATGACAATGCTTTCCCGCCATTGCAACGGAAACTACCCCTCGACCCAAAGACGGTTGTAAAGGTCGAGGAGGCGTCGCCGGCAGTCCACTGAAAGGTGTTTCAGCATCTGACAGTGGATGCCATCTGGCCCAGGAGCGGTATCGGGGCAAGCGGCTAGGGCACTGCGAAATTCCCACTCACTGAATGGAGCAATGTATGATTCTGGGTGGTGGGTGCGAAACGAAAGGCTCCTACGTTCCATCCACTCTTGAATGGAGCAGAAGGCCTGGGGGTAATTCGCAGAAGCGGAACTCATAGCAAAATGCTCTGCTAAGCGGTTTGCAATGACGTCGGAGTCAGTACAAACTGCTGCATTCAGTGAGAGCGCAGGGACGCTGACAGGGGTCCGATAGCCGTAGACGCGTCAAATCTTGGCCCAGACCTATGGTAGAGTGACATGGAGGCCAATGGTGGACACATACCGCTTCCATCACTCCTTCTTGCCTTGGCGGATAAGGAGGCGGGCCCGCGCACGCAGCCGTTTGAAGGCGATAAGGTGGTCTATGGAGGGATGTCGCTTGTGACACTGGAGCGCCCGCCGGCGATCTTTAATCGCTTCAGCGATCTCAGGCGACCACCAAGGCACAGCCCTCCGCCGAGGGGACCCAGAAGAACGGGGAATGGCAGATTCGGTGGCAGTAACGATGCCGCTGGTGACCGATTGAACCACTGCATCAGTGTCATCACTAGAGAGAGGCTCAATAGCGGCAGTGGAGGAAAACAAGTCCCAGTCAGCCTTATTCATAGCCCATCTGCTGGGGCGCCCAGAAGAGTGACATGGTGGCAGTGACAGAAAGATCGGAAAGTAGTCACTGCCACACAAGTCGTCATGCACACTCCATTGGACAGACGGTAAGAGGCGAGGGCTACAGATCGAAAGGTTGATGGTGGAGTACGTGCCATGCACCACGCTGAAGTGTGTGAAGGAACCATCATTTAGAAGTGAAATATCGAGCTGTGCCAATAAATGCTCAATGGTGGCACCTCGACCTGTTGCCACTGACCCACCCCACAGAGGGTTATTGGTGTTGAAGTCGCCCAGTAACAAGAAAGGTGACGGCAATTGGGCTAGCAGCGCAGCCAGCTCATGCTGCGCGACATCACCATCCGGTGGAAGGTAAAGACTGCAGACGGTAATAGCCTGTGGCGTCCACACCCTAACAGCGACAGCCTCTAAAGCTGTTTGTAGAGGGACAGACTCGCTGTGAAGAGAGTTAAGGACATAGATGCAGACGCCACCAGACACCCTTTCACATGCTGCTCGGTTCTTATAATAACCCCGATAGCCACGGAGGGCGGGGATTCGCATTGCTGGAAACCAAGTTTCCTGAAGAGCAATGCAGAAGAAAGGGTGAAGGCTGATAAGTTGGCGAAGTTCAGCTAGATGGTGGAAGAAACCGCTGCAGTTCCACTCGAGGATGGTATTGTCCATGGCTGAGAAAGGCGTGACAGGACTGGGAAGGCAGATTACGCCGCTGGGTCACCTGCTGCCTCCGATTGAGCACCTGTGCTAGTGCTATCCATGGGGTCTGAGGGACCGGCGAGATCGAGGTCCTCAGCGGATGCCAGAATCTCCACCTCGTCCTCAGATGCAGAGCTGGAAGGTTGCGGTGGGGTGGCTGCCACCGCGAGTTCCTTGGGCTTAGAGCTCTTCTTCTTGGATTTCTCACGCTGCTCCTTGGGTTTAACTGGCTGGGAGGGCTTCACCGATTGTCTCTGGGACTGAGGAGGATCGTAAAGCCCTTCGACCAGCTGATTGTGGGCACTTACGCCACTGGCGGTCGTCAGCCTTCCCACTGTTGGAAACCTGGGAAGGGAGGGACCCAACGGACCCCTTTGCGAGTGTGAGAAGCCGAAGAAGTTGGACACTTCTCTGACTTAGAAGCAGGGACGGACGTCCCTGTTGGGGGGGATGGTGTTGCTCCTGAGGTAGGTGGCGCAGGAGCAACCCAGTGGGTAGAGCCCCCCACTGGCAAGGGAGCAGGAGGAGTTTTACCACTCATCGATCCGGCCGGAAGTCGCGAAACTGGCGGGGCGAGCACAGGTGTTGTAGCAGCGGCGTAGGAAGATGTCATTCTCACAGGATGTAATCGGTCGTATTTCCTTTTGGCCTCAGTATAAGTCAGCCGGTCCAGGGTCTTATATTCCATGATTTAGCGCTCTTTCTGGAAGATTCTGCAGTCTGGTGAGCAAGGTGAATGGTGCTCCCTGCAGTTGACACAGATGGGAGGCGGGGCACATGGAGTATCGGGATGAGATGGGCGTCCGCAATCTAACATGTGAGGCTGGAAGTGCAGCGGGAAGACATATGATCGAACTTCCAGCACTTGAAGCACCGCATCGGGGGAGGAATATAGGGCTTGACGTCACATCGGTAGACCATCACCTTGACCTTTTCCGGTAACGTATCACCCTCGAAGGCCAAGATGAAGGCACCGGTAGCTATCTGATTTTCCTTCGGACCCCGATGAACGCGCCGGACGAAATGTACACCTCTGGGCTCTAAATTGGCGCACAGCTCGTCATCAGACTGCAAAAGAAGGTCTTTATGGTAAATAACTCCCTGGACCATATTTAAACTCTTATGTGGTGTGATCGTAACAGCAACATCCGCCAACTTGTCACAAGCAAGTAACCGTCGTGACTGGGCAGAGGATGCCGTTTGTATCAGGACCGATCCAGAGCGCATTTTGGACAAGCCCTCCACCTCCCCAAACTTGTCCTCTAAATGCTCGACGAAGAACTGAGGCTTTGTGGAGAGAAAAGACTCCCCATCAGCTCTCGTACAAACTAAGAATCGGGGTGAATAATTGCTACTGCCATCCTGAGATTTACGTTCCTCCCACGGTGAGGCCAGGGAGGGGAACGTTTTTGGATCGTACTTCTGAGCGTTAAATTGAGCCCGAGAACGCTTAGAGACTGCTGGCGGCTGGCCACCAGCGAGAGACGATGTACCACGCTTCATTGTGGGTCATCCATCCTGATGCCACCTACTCCGACCAAGGGCCCTCCCCACGGGCGCCACCCAGCCACAGCAAAGGCCACCTGGCAGGATGGCCGTTGCCGGGAGTCCCGATGGCCGTTGCCGGGAGTCCCGATGCCCCAGGAGGATAGGCATTTACTCCTTGGCATACGTGGGGAGTTAACGGCGCAGGCATCAGTAGAGCGATCCCTGTGTTGCCAGGGGGCTACAATCAACAGGGTACATGGCGACCCCACCACAACGGACTGGCTACCATGCTGGATGTTAGGTAACATGTGGTCCATGGTCGCCGTCAGTGCAGAAAGAGGCACTGAACAGTGCAAGGTGTAATCTGCACGCAGGAATGTAGTCATGCCCAAGAGATGGAGAGCGGGCAGGACTGCAATTCAACAGCAAATAAGCTGCCGAAAGGTCTGATCGTAAGGTGGACACAATGCACTAAGTAAGGCGCCCTTCCCCAATCGGTTCGCTCTTCAGAAAATTTTGAGAGATGGAGGTCAAACCCAACAGGGGACCATCACAGAAGGCCGAAAAGTTTGAGACTCCTTTTAGTCGCCTCTTACGACAGGCAGGAATACCGCGGGCCTATTCTTACCCCCGAACCCGCAGGGGGGGTGTGCCAGACTGGGACTCAAAACTTAGACCTGCAAAGTGCAGAGTGAAAATTCATTCTAGGAATGCTACTGATGTTTAAAATCTTCACTCATTACATTTGGTCTATATATAGCACAAATTTAGTGATGAATGTAAAGAGTCTTGAGATTATTTTGCCACTAAAAATATTATTAAAGAACAGATTTCGTATTTAGTGGAATTTTCTAATGCAAGTACAATTTCTAGCAACTTGGGCAGGCAAATGAGGATCAATGTGACTTTCTTGCTAGCACTGCTATAGGCACACTGATCTACTGCATCCGTCAGTGTAGTAAGTTTTCCATGCCCACTACTACTTCCTATGCTACATGAAAATCAAATTTATATTCCAGATAGCCCTTGTAAATTATAGTATGAGTGCAAAAGGTAGCCTTTCATTAAGTACAAATGTTATTGGTAGTTAAGGAATCAGTTTGCCAGTTTACTGTGTGCCTTTGATTACTTGCAACCTTCATTGTAATATCAACTACATAATTATGCTTATCCATTATGGATATTTTAGAACCGTGACTGTATATTGAATGTAAATAAGTTATACACAACCGCAACCAGTCTTTTTTTTTTAATAATAATGGTTTATTACATGAACCGAAGGTTCATCTTCAGATGGTTTCGGGAGGATCCGGGAAGTTACATCATTACTGGTAGTAGCATAATGCTGGGTGCTAGTTCTATGGCAGAAAGATGGGTCACACTTTATGTATCGCCATGACTATAGCTTATCTGTCGATATGGATGTAAATTTAGTTTTTACTTACTGCAACAGTATAGGCGGCTTTTTTCGGATCTGTCTGCCTCCATTTTGATGTCCAGAACACTTTCACACAAACTATATTAGTTTACACTTTGACAGTGGCACTTCACCAGCATCCAGCATGTGCTTTACAACTGTTGCTTGTAACAAAGATCTTGACAGAAAGATATGGCATAAGCCTACTTTGTACAGAGATGTAATTTGTTGTTCTTTACATGTGTTAAAGTCGATATAAGGGCAAGTATTTTAATCAGAATGGCGATAACATGAGAGCACAAGATAAAATAAATAAATAAATTACTACAAGAACTAATTTCAGGTGAACTGATATCTTATTTCTACTTGTATATTACAGGCAGTTTTTTTTTTTTACATGAATCCCAAGGAATGAATAATACAAATAATACAGAGTTATTGTATCTGCAGTGAGGTGCAGTTGTCTGTATGACTAGGACCTGTATATTTAAATTAATAACAAATCTTCAGAGGAACTTTTGGCTTATTTCTGTTGTTACGTTAACCTGATCTGGGGTATTATCAAGAGCAGATTCTGTTTATTTTAGCTAAAGGTATATGTATAAGAGTTATAGTGATTGTAATGGATTAAAGCTGTTTGTATGGCTGTACATTTAATATTTAAAAAATCATGAACAAAAATTCTTTAACTGTTCACTTATTTTTATTCTAACATTAGAGTGATCTGGGATATTGGTAAAGGCACCTTCTGTTTGTTCCAGCTAGAATTAATACGTATAAAGTACTGATTTATGTTAGCAATGGAGGGCTTTAACATTTAGAGATATGGTACAGGTCTTATTCTGTGGTAGTATATTACATTGACACTGGTGTGGTTATGATGTAAGGAGAGGGAGGGGGTGGGTCATTGGGAGGGGGGGGGGGGGGTTGGGGAGCCGGTGTAGGGTTCGTTGGGTGGTTACCGTATTTACTCGAATCTAAGCCGCACTTTTTTTCCGGTTCCTGTAATCCAAAAAACCGCCTGCGGCTTAGAATCGAGTGCAAAGCAAGCGGAAGTTCTGAAAAATGTTGGTAGGTGCCGCCACAACTAACTTCTGCCGTCGAATATATGTAGCGCTACAAAAGCATGCTTTGTGGGCACAAAGATAAATACTGGCGCCAAAACCTTTTTTTTTTCTTCGCCCAGAGTTTCGACCACTGCATTTTCATACATTATCCAACGAAATAAATACAAATTCCGTATTGTTCATCTTCGAATGTAGCAGAATTACGAAAATCCGACTGGCAAGACTGTTAGGGATGTTTGTGAATATGGCCAACTCTATGTTCCGAGTTTTTTCCTGCCTGTGAGAAGAGATGGTTGCTAATAGGAACCTGATGAAATGTGAATCACATGCAATATTCTCTTCACCATAAGAATAATACGAATATAAACATTTTGCCATGTATTCTTTCGTGTTTGCTGCTATCTCATTTAAATCCTGTCTGCCTAATAAACTACGAAACTAGAGTGAGACAACAGCAAACGCGGAAGAATATACGTATCGTGTCATGTTTATATTCATATTGTTATTATGCCTAACAGTGATATAGTCAGAAATGAATCACGGCAACTGACTAGATTTTAAATGTAAGATAACTAATTTCTGTGCAGAATTTGATGTACTAAAGAAGCGGCCGCAAAGATTTTCAAACGGAGAAAAATTTTCGCCCAACTCTCGTTCAGAACATGATACGCAGTCTATTATGTGGTTCTTGGTGATCATTATCAAATAAAGCAGCAGTGTAAGTAACAACAAATAGCAGTCTCTTGCCATTGTTTCGCTAATGAGATGATTCCTCTTTTTTTTTTAAGCGGCGGTAGTGCGAACAAAAGCAAGTCATGCCGCGAGCGGCGACAGGCCGTACACACACACTATCAGAATGCGCCAAACAATGCATGACACAGTACAGTAATGCATTTTCAGCTTGGAGTGACGTAAACACCTATAACAAAAAAAACGGCACTTATCAGATCAAAGCAAAACAAGCAATCGATTCAAACCAGACGAAGCACGTGTAAAAGGAAGGGTACCCGTATAAATACGGACTGAGCGCCTGACGCATAGCAATGGCTACCTGGTAAAGCTTAACTGCTAAGCTTACGACTCGAACCAAACTACTGTAGCTGTATCGTCTTTCATTCAACCTAAATTGTGTCTCATATTACAATGGACCAACTTTGTTTCGATTTGGAGGTGCGGCCTAAAACTTTTCTCTCCCCTTGAATTTCGAGTCAAATTTCAGGTGCGGCTTAGATTCGGGAAATATTTTTTTCCTTTATTTCGAGTCTCATTTTTCAGGTGCGGCTTAGATTCGAGTGCGGCTTAGATTCGAGTAAATATGGTACTTGTTTTGAACTAGTAGATCTTTAAAGTTCTGAAGGAAAAATTTGTTTCTCAGTTCAGTTTGATCATTGAGTAGGTAGTCAGGTGCTGTATTTGTGTAGATAAATATTTCAATTTCTTCAAGAAGGTCAAGTATTGTGCCTTTGTTGGCAAAATGTAGTATTCAGAGATTCTGTTCTGTGTTGTTTGGAGAATGATTGTGTTGGGCAAGATGTGAGGCAAAGCTGGACTTGTTCAGGTTGTTAAGATGGAGTGCATCTATGTGTTCTTTAAATCTTGTTGTGAAGCTTCTACCAGTTTGTCCAATGTAGAAGCTTGGACATGAGTTGCAAGTGAGCTTGTACACACCTGACTTTTGATATTGTTGTATAGTGGTTTTGGTGCTGTGTATGATTTTATTTTGTATTTTGTTGTTGGTGAAGAAACTTATTTTTATGTTGTATGTCTCGAAGAGGTTGGCAATTTGGTGAGAAATCCTCCCTAGGAAACGCAGGCTAACAAATGTGGTTTTCTTATTTGTGGGTGGTTGTTCAGCTGTTGGTTGGTTTAGTTTTGCTGTATGGATTAGTTTATTTATTATTGCAAGGTTATACCTATTGGTGGAGGCAATTGATTTCATAATTTCTGTTTCTTTTTGTCTTTCACTTGTGTCTATTGGGATTTTAAGCATGCGATTAACCATTGTTCTGAAGAATGCTTTTTTATGTTGGTCTGGATGGCAAGAGGATTTGTGTATGGTAACATTGGTGGTTGTTGGCTTTCTGAAAATTTGAAATTTATGCTTCTGGTTTTTATTTGAGATTGTTAGATCAAGATAGTTAATGACTTCTGGTGTTTCATGTTCTACTGTGAATTGGATTTTATTGCGTATTTTATTAAGTTCTTTGGCTAGATTATCTATTTCGTCTGTTGCTCTATTGAACAGAATGAGTGTGTCGTCAACATAGCGCTTGTAATAAAGCAGCTTATCTTTTAGTTGGGTTTGGGACCAGAAAAAAAGAACTGCCTGTAATATACAAGTAGAAATAAGATATCAGATCACCTGAAATTAGTTCTTGTAGTAATTTATTTATTTATTTTATCTTGTGCTCTCATGTTATCGCCATTCTGATTAAAATACTTGCCCTTATATCGACTTTAACACATGTAAAGAACAACAAATTACATCCCTGTACAAAGTAGGCTTATGCCATATCTTTCTGTCAAGATCTTTGTTACAAGTAACAGTTGTAATGCACATGCTGGATGCTGGTGAAGTGCCACTGTCAAAGTGTAAACTAATATAGTTTGTGTGAAAGTGTTCTGGACATCAAAATGGAGGCAGACAGATCCGAAAAAAGCCGCCTATACTGTTGCAGTAAGTAAAAACTAAATTTACATCCATATCGACAGATAAGCTATAGTCATGGCGATACATAAAGTGTGACCCATCTTTCTTCCATAGAACCAGCACCCAGCATTATGCTACTACCAGTAATGATGTAACTTCCCGGATCCTCCCGAAACCATCTGAAGATGAACCTGAAAAGGTTCGAAAACCGGTTCATGTAATAAACCATTATTATTCAAAAAAAAAAAAAAATGACTGGTTGCAGTTGTGTATAACTTATTTACAAACTACATAATTACTAGCACAGCATAGAATAATAAGTAGCTATAGTTTTTAATCATTCCTGCTGCATTGCACAAAGCAGCTACACTCATAAGCCAAAACATTATGACCACCTGCTTAATAGCTTGTTTGTCTGTCTTTGGAACGATATATGTCACTAATTCTGCATATCAGGGATCCAACAGTCTGTTGTTGGGTTTTTGGAGGTATGGAGCATTAGATGTCTATGCACAGGACATATAATTCACGTAAATAATGGGCCACTGATTTGTGTACACAGTTATGGTACCCGATAACGACCCAAATGGGTTCCACAGAATTAACATCAGGTGAATTTGGTTGCCAAGATATCAATGTGAGTTCACTATAATGCTCCTCAAATCACTAAAGCATGGTTCTGGCTCCAAGACACGGACACTTATACTGCTGAAAGATAACATCACCATCGGGGAAAACATCAAGCACAAAGGGATGCAGGTGGTTCACATTTGTCAGCGTGTCTTCAATTACTGCCACAGGTGCCATGTAAGCACAGGAGAATGTCATACTGTAATACTCTCTCAAGAGCCTGCATGCATGGTGCACTGCTTGTTTCAAGCCACCGTTCATCTCGATAACAGCATTTGTGGAGATGACCAGTGACCTAATGTAGCAAAAATTTGATTTGCCACGTTTCAAATAATTGATGGTCAAATCCCGATGGTCCCATGCCAATTGCAATCATAACTAACAATGTCACTGGATCAACAATTGAACACATTGGGGTGGTCTGCTGTGGAGCTCCATTTTCAACAATGTATAATGTATGGTGTGCTGTGAAACATTTGTGCATGCACCAGCATTGTGCTCTTTCCGCAGAGATACCACAGATCACCTATCCTACTTTACAGAGCAGACTAGCCTATTAACCCCACATTTTGTGAAGCGTCATGGACGTCCAACCATTTAGCAGCTGAGGAGTGGGGGGGGGGGGGGGGGGTCCACTGTCCTCCTACGTCTTTCCATAGACACTCATGACAGTAGCATGTGAACATTTGACCAGCTCTGCCATTTTTGAGATACCTAGTCACAGGCTCTGTGTCCTAATAATCTACCCTTTGTCAAAGTTGCTTATCTCAATGGATTTCCCCAGTTACAGCACATACCTTTGCTAGGGTGATACTCCATCTATGTCTGGTCCACTTACATACTTTCTTTACTGCAACACCACCAGGTGGCATCCAATGTCGCGGTGGGGTCAGTGGTCATAATGTTTTGGCACAACAGTGTATTTGTGCTAATTACAATGTATGGTGCTGACAACATTGCACTCCACTGTCACACCTATATTCAGTACTACAGTCTCTATACTGGTTTCATTATTGCAGCTTCATAACTTTACTTCCTAAAAGAACATAGGTCCATCTGACTACAGATGGTAGATCTAGTAAACATTCCAGCATGGAGTTTGTAATGTGGCGGACCAAGAAACACGATTATGAACTGATCAGTGCTGGGACTGGTGCAAATCCTGCCACAGATTGTGCATAGAACTAATGTTTCATAAAATACTGTTAGCACTGTTGTACTTAATTTTACTGGACTATATGTTTACAACTGTCATTACACTTTCTGCTGGATGTCAAATTCTCATTATTTTATATAATATCTACCTTCAAAGAAAATTCGAGAAAATCAGTTTGACAGCAGTTCCTGAAATCTTATTTCTGTAGTATTTTTTTTAATGGAAACAATAGTTTTATAATGTCAGTTACCAAGATAAGATTCTGTGAATAAATTAGCAACTAGAAATTTCCTTCCTCAGTTCTTACAAATAATCAGTTTCTAAATTTTGTATTACAACAGGCATCTGTAGTAAATTAATTTAGGTGAAACATGTCCATATTCTTTTATGAACCAAACTGTATATCTGAATTCTTACAGACTTGTAAATGTTAACTGTAATTACATTTATTCAGCCATGCCTGTACACTATTGTCTGGTACACATAGATGAGCACCTCAGCCCGTTACGCATATAGTGTGTTATGCGGCATGTCTCAACTGCTGCTGATAAGTATCTTAGTTGGTCACCATTAATGTATTTTATGAAGACTTGGAATGAAGACTGATCAAAATTTGACATACATTATTTAATTTGCACACTTGACACCCTAAATGCATGAAGAACCAAAAATTAAACTGAACTGCACTGAAGTGTGATTTTTTAACAGTCACCATGACCATGACAAAGAATGTACAAACTAGTAACATACTGCTGTAAGTTATGCCATTATTTTGAGAGATGTTTTGTAAATCAACAAAAAGTCAATTATGAAAACAGTTTCTATCATCAATATTTTACATTGTTTTGTAGCAGAATGTTGCAAGTTATCAGTGATATACACTCAGTAACCTCGAAGGCAGAATTGAGATAACAATTCTTAGATGGGAAGAATCTAATGGACTAAACCACAAAGAAACACTCATTTCAGTCGTACAGTTTGACCTTATTTTGGAATTAAATGCCTACCCTTTATAACACACAGTTTCCATTGCAGAATTTTAAGTCAGCTAAAAGAAAATGCAGCTACATGTGGTAAATTTGAAGAGGTATTCACCATTTTGTTATGCAGAGATCCAACATCCGCAGTAAAGCAAGATGGGATTCTTCTAAAGTAATAATCTAATGAGTAAAGATTAAAAAAAAAAAGGTTCAAATGGCTCTGAGCACTATGGGACACATCTTAGGTCATAAGTCCCCTAGAACTTAGAACTACTTAAACCTAACTAACCTAAGGACATCACACACACCCATGCCCGAGGCAGGATTCGAACCTGCGACCGTAGCAGTCCCGCGGTTCCGAACTGCAGCGCCAGAACCGCTAGACCACCGCGGCCGGCAGTAAAGATTAAAGCTCACCAAATAATTGAAGTGCTGTGTAACACAGAAAGTTGCTAGTTTTGGATGAATCCTGCTTCAGAATTAAAGTGTGTACTCTCTCTCTCTCTCTCTCTCTCTCTCTCTCTCTCTCTCTCTCTCTCTCTGTCTGGCTACATTACCTCAGCTGATTAGATTAAATTAGATTTACTTTCATTCCAATTGATCCGTAGTGAGGAGGTCCTCCAGGATGCAGAACATGTCAGAAAAACAACAATACATGACAAATATTTACAACTCAAACAAATAAGCTACCATTCCACAGGTCCCAAGTGGCATAGTAGTCATTTTTTAATGAACACTATATGGTCGGTTGGTTTGTGGGGATTAAAGGGACCAGACTGCTACGGTCATTGGTCCCTTGTTCCAAAGCTTAAAAACTACCACAGAGCGGCCGCAACGGGCAAGAGTATGCAGGGACTCCTGGATAGCCATCACCACACGGGAACGAGGGTAACACTCGTTGAGAGCTCGTGAACCGCTCAGGGAATCGCTACAGATCACGGAGGACTCACCTGAGCAGGAGCGGATATACTCTAGGGTACAAAAGATGGCGACCAGCTCAGCAGTGTAAACGCTGCAGCCAGCCGGCAATGAACTTTGTTCGGAATGGTCCCCTAGAGTAAGCGCATAACCGACATGACCAGCAACCATCGAGCCGTCAGTGTACGCAATGCCAGAGCCCTGATACATTGCAAGGAGAGAAAGAAAGTGGCGGCAGAAGGCCTCCGGAGGGACTGAGTCCTTCGAGCCCTGTGCCAATTCCAGCTGAAGGCGAGGGCGAGGCACACACCATGGGGGTGTACGCAGAGGTGCCCTGAAAGGAGGAGAAAGAGGTAAAGCCCCAAGCCCGGAGAGAAGCTCTCGGACGCGGACCGCGATCATACTGCCAGCCCTGGGTCGACGTTCTGGAAGATCGACGTGCGACTCTGGGAATAGTAGCCGATAGTTAGGATGCCCGGGCAAGCTGAAAACATGGACAGCATAAGCGGCCAGCAAACGTTGGCGCCGTAAAGGCAGTGGAGGGACACCTGCCTCCACTAGTATGCTGTCCACAGAGCTGGTACGGAAAGCACCAGTGGCAAGGCGTATCCCGCTGTGGAGGATAGGGTCCAGCACCCGTAACGCAGATGGGGATGCTGAGCCATAAGCCAGGCTCCCATAATCCAGACGGGACTGGATTAACGCCTGGAAGAGCCATAACAGGGTAGATCGGTCGGCGCCCCAGCGGGTGTGGCTCAAGCATCTCAGAGCATTTAGATGCCGCCAACACGCCTGTTTAAGCTGCCGAATATGAGGCAGCCAAGTCAGCCGGGCATCAAAACTACACCCAAAAACCTGTGGGTCTCCGCCACAGCAAGGAGTTCGTCAGCAAAATAAAGCCGCGGCTCAGGATGGACTGTTCGGTGCCGGCAGAAATGCATAACGCGGGTCTTGGCAGCCGAAAACTGAAAACCATGCGCTACAGCCCAAGACTGCACCTTGCGGATAGCGCCCTGTAGCTGACGTTCAACAGCTGCAATGCCAGTAGAGCTGTAGTAAAGGCAGAAGTCGTCAGCATACAGGGAAGCAGAGACAGAATTTCCCACCACTGCAGCGAGCTCGTTTATGGCGATTAAAAACAGGCAGACACTGAGGACAGATCCCTGTGGTACCCCATTCTCCTGGACTCGGGAGAAACTATGAGAGGCCACGACTTGCACGCGGAAGGTACGATACAACAGAAAATTTCTGATAAGGATCGGCAGATGGCCCCGAAGACCCCATCCATGAAGGGTAGAAAGTATGTGATGATGCCATGTCGTATCGTATGCCTTCCGCATGTCGAAAAAGACAGCGACCAGGTGCTGACGGCGGGCAAAGGCAGTACGGATGGCCGACTCGAGATTCACCAGATTGTCGGTGGCGGAGCGGCCTTTACGGAACCCACCCTGAGACGGAGCCAGAAGGCCCCGAGACTCCAGTACCCAATTCAACCGCTGGCTCACCATCCATTCGAGAAGCTTGCAAAGAACGTTGGTGAGGCTAATGGGGCGGTAGCTGTCCACCTCCAAAGGGCTCTTGCCCGGTTACAAAACGGAGATGACAATGCTTTCCCGCCATTGTGACGGAAACTCACCCTCGACCCAGAGACGGTTGTAAAGGTCGAGGAGGCGTCGCTTGCAGTCCACTGAAAGGTGTTTCAGCATCTGACAGTGAATGCGATCTGGCCCAGGAGCGGTATCAGGGCAAGCGGCAAGGGCGCTGTGAAATTCCCACGCATTGAATGGAGCATTGTAGGATTCAGAATGGTGGGTGCGAAAAGAAAGGCTCCGACATTCCATCCGCCCTTTAATGGAGCGGAAGGCCAGTGGGTAATTGGAAGAAGCGGAACTAAGAGCAAAATACTCTGTCAAGCTGTTGGCAATTTCATCGGAGTCTGTACAAACTGCTCCATTCAGTGAGAGCGCAGGGACACTGTTGACAGGGGTCCGATAGCCATAGAGGCGGCGGAGAGACATGGAGGCCAATGGTGGACACATACCACTCCCAGCACTCCTGCTTGCTTTGGCGGATAAGGCGGTGGGCCCGCGCACGCAGCCGTTTGAAGGTGATTAGGTGTTCAATGCAGGGATGTCGCTTGTGACGTTGTAGCACCTGCCGGCGATCTTTAATCGCCTCAGCAATCTCAGGAGACCACCAAGGCACAGTCCGCCGCCGAGGGGACCCAGAAGAACTGGGAATGGCAGATTCTGCAGCAGTAATGATGCTGGTGGTGACTGAGTGAACCATCGCATCAATGTCGTCACTAGAGAGAGGCTCAATAGCTCAATAGCTCCGATTGAGCACCTGTGCTAGAGCTTTCCATGGCGTCGGAGGGACCAGCGAGATCGAGGTCCTCAGCGGACGCCAGAATCTCCACCTCATCCTCAGACGCAGAGTTGGAAGGTTGCTGTGGGACAGGTGCCACCGCAATGTCAGGATGCTTGGGAGCCTTTTTCTTCAACTGCTTTGCACGCTGTGCCTTTGGAGGGTCTGGCTGGGAGGGCCCCACTGGGTCAGTCTCAGGGACGGACGACAACCGTGAAGCCCTATGACCAGCGACCGGTTGTTGTTTCAAAAATTTGCGGGTGTCCGCTTTGGCACTGGGCAAAGCCTGGGATGGGAGGGCCCCAAGGGACCCCTTCCTGGCTAGAGTAGCCGAAGAAGTCTCACGCTTCTCCGGCTGGGAAGGGGGAACGAATGTCCCCGATGGTTGGGGTGGTGTTGCTCCTGAAGTAGATGGAGCAGGAGCAACAGAGGGGGAAGTGCCCCCCACAACCAAGGGGGCCGGTTCATTCTGACATAGCTGAGAGGCAACAGTACGTGATGACACGGGAGAGGATTGTACCGGTGTTGCAGCAGCGGCATAGGTGGATGTCATGGGCACAGGATGTAGCCGCTCATATTTCCGCCTTGCCTCGGTGTAGGTCAGGCGGTCCAGAGTCTTATATTCCATTATCTTCCTTTCTTTCTGGAAGACCCTACAGTCCGGTGAGCGGGGGCAATGGTGTTCTCCGCATTAACACAGATAGGAGGTGGGGCACATGGAGTATCGGGATGGGAAGGACAGCCACAATCTCGACAGGTGATGCCGGAAGTACAGCAAGATGACATGTGCCCGAACTTCCAGCAATTAAAACACCGCATCGGATGAGGGATATAGGGCTTCACATCACAATGGTAAACCATCACCTTAACCTTTTCGGGTAAGACATCACCCTCGAAGACCAAGATGAAGGCACCGGTGGCTACCTGATTATCCCTTGGACCCCAATTGACGCGCCGGACGAAGTGAACACCTCGTCGTTCGAGGTTGGCGCGTAATTCATCGTCGGACTGCAGAAGAAGATCCCTGTGGAATATAATACCCTGGACCATATTGAGACTCTTATGCGGTGTGATGCTAACTGAAACATCCCCCAACTTGTCACAATTGAGCAACATCTGTGACTGGGCAGAGGATGCCGTTTTGATGAGAACAGAACCAGAGCGCATTTTGGACAAGCCCTCCACCTCCCCGAACTTGTCCTCTAAATGCTCCACAACAAACTGGGGCTTGGTAGACATAAACGATTCCCCATCAACCCGCATACACACGAGGTACCGGGGTGAATATTCTCCACTGCCTTCTTTAGCCAGACGTTCCTCCCATGGAGTGGCCAGGGAGGGAAACGATCTCTGATCAAATTTCTTCCCGTTGAGGTTAGACCTCGATCGCTCAGAGACTGCTGGTGGAGGCCCACCAGCAAGAGATTATGTACCATGCTTCATTGCGGGTCATCCGCCCTGATGCCACCCACTCCAACCAGGGGCTCTCCCCACGGGCGCCACCCAGCCGCAGCAAAGACCACCTGGCAGGATGGCCTTTGCCGGGAGTCCCGATGCCCCAGAGGGATAGGCATCTACTCCTCAGCATGCGTGAGAAGGTAGCAGCTCAGGCATCAGCAGTGTGATCCCTGTGTAGTCAGGGGGCTACCACCAAGAGGGTACATGACGACCCCACCACAATGGACTGGCTACTGTGCTGGATGTCGGGTGTCGAAATATCCATGTAGATCATGAGGGCAAAGATGGAAGTGCACATTGGAGAGAATGTATGCCACCCGGAACACACTGCAGTGGATGTGGCCGGAAGCTCGATGTAAGTCCAACTCCATGAAAAATCAGGTGTGCCAGATCTTAGGGCAAGATGGATTTAAGATGCACCACGTAAGGTGTCCTTCCCCAAATGGTACGCACTAACGGAAAAATTTAGAAATGGAGTGGTCAGACCCCTTAGGGGACCATCACATTAAAGGCCGAAATAGTTGAGACTCCTTTTAGTCGCCTCTTACGACAGGCAGGAATACCGCGGGCCTATTCTTACCCCCGAACCCGCAGGGGGGAAACGCTATATGAAAGAATCATTTTACAAATACTAACGCACTGAATTTAAAATAAAAAAGTTCTTTATTTATTTATAAGGTAATAAACGTGTAATACAACTATTAAATACTTATTTACAATGAACACATTACTGCACTGAACTTGTGCAGAAGGTAGATTGTACTTATATGCACACACGAATCAGTTGGTTCTACTGAGAAATTCATCAATGGAGTAGAAGGAGTTGGCCACCAATAAATCCTTTAGGCTTCTCTTAAACTGAATTTCATTGGTTGTTAAGCTTTTTTGGCTGCTGGCAAGTTATTGAAAATGTGTGTTCCTGAATAATGCACACCTTTTGGTACAAGACTAAATATATTGGGAAGTAGTAGTTAGTATCCCTAGTTCCCTAAACAGGCTTCTGCAAGATGTTCTTGAGTTCACACCACATATAACTCTTACTGCATGTTTTTGTGCCTGGAAAACTTTAGCTTGGCTCAATGAATTGGCCCAAAAAATAATCCAATATGACATTATGGAATGAAAGTAAGTATAGTATGCCAGCTTTTTCATTTTTAAATCCCCTGTGTCTGACACAATTCGCATTGCACCTAGAGATTTGTTAAGATGCTTCAGCAGCTCTGTGGTGTGCTCCTCCCAGTTGAATTTATTATCAAGCTGTAATTCCAAGAATTTAACACTGTCCACTTCTTCTATCTGCTTGTCATCGTATGTTAGGCATATACTCGTGGAACACCCCTTACGAGTTCTGAACTGCATGTAGTGTGTTTTTTCAAAGTTTAGTGACAAAGAATTGGCTAGGAACCAGTGATTACTGTCCACAAATATTTTATTAGCTGACCTTTCTAAGACTACACTTGATTTGCTATTTATTGCAATGTTTGTATCATCGGCAAACAAAATGAACTTGGCTTCTGATAATGTTACTGATGAAAGGTCATTGATATACACAAAAAAAAGGTAACGGCCCTAAAACGGAACCTTGTGGGACCCCACATGTAATTAGTTCCCAGTTGGATGATGCTTGATACATGTCTCTTTCCTAATAACACCCTTTGTTTCCTGCCAGAGATATAAGATTTGAACCATTTTGCAGCATTTCCTGTTACACTATAATATTCTAATTTACTTAAAAGGATATTGTAATTTACACAGTCAAATGTCTTTGACAGATCACAAAATATACCAGTTGCCTGCAATTTTTTGTCTAATGAATTAAGCACATTTTCACTGTAAGTGTAGATAGCCTTCTCAATATCAGAACCCTTTAGAAGTCCGAACTGTGACTTTGACAGTATATTCTTTGAGATAAGATGGTTATAAAGCCAATAGTACATTACTTTTTCTAAAATTTTTGGGAATGCTGGCAAAAGTGAAACTGGACGGAAATTTGATGCTATTTCTTTATCTCCCTTCTTAAACAGTGGCTTAACTTCAGCATATTTCAACCATTCTGACTAAATTGTGCTAGCACTGCAGCTTTTATGGATGAGATTAGGTATGAATGTGGCACTGGCAAGCTCCTTCTGGCTGCAGGAAGTGTACAATGACATTGAGGAGTGTATTTGGAGGAGAGAAATAGAACAGAAGAACAGGGTATGGTCGCACCATAAGTGAATTTAAGGTCATGGGACATGGGTATAGATGGATGTGTGGCAAAGGCTAACAGAGACTGGGGTCAAGAGGAGTATGGGATTAAATGATGTTTAATAAGAACAACTCTCATACATGTAATTCAGAGAAGCTGGTATTGGGATGAAGGAATCCAGTTGGTGCAGCCTGTGAACCAGGCATTGAAATTGAAAATGTTGTGCCCAGCAGCATGTTCCACCAGTGGAGAGTTAACTCCACTCTTTGCCACAGACTGTTGAGTGGACAATTGGTTGGTGGTCATGTCCATGTAAAATGCTATGCAGAAATTACAGGACAGCTGCCACATGAGCTTTCACAGGACCTCTGTCTCTGAAAGATAAAATAAACCTGATGGGAATGCAGTAGGATGTGCTAGGTGGGTGTATTGGGCAGGTCTTGAAACTGTGTCTTTGTGGGCAAGTGCTCCACCCATGTGTCAAAGGGCTGGTAGTGTGTGTGGCATATGGACAGACTAGAAGATTGAGTGTGCAGTGGAATACTAGTTTGAGAGAGGTGAGAAGGAGTGCAAGTAGGTTGTTCCTCATTTCTGGGCATGATGATAAATATTTGAAGCACCAATGAAGGATATACTTCAGCTGTACCAGTCCAGGGTGATACTGGATGATTTGGGGGCAACTCCTTTTACAGTCAGTTTCTGGGGTAGTTGTACAATTACGAATTTATGTGGATACGTCACAACAAATTGGTCTTGGTTTGGGAGTGTAATGCCTGCGTGTGACGGCATTGGTAAAACCTGCAATGTACTGGGCAAAAATCGTTCATCACTGCAGATGCACCACTACTGAGGTGCCAGACTATACACAAGTGACCTTCTGGCATGGGCAGGGTGTCAGTTACCAAAACATAGGAACTGAATATGGTATGGTTAGTGGGCTTGATATTGGCAGAGGTTTGGATGGGGTTATCACAGAGGTGGAGACCAGTGTCCAAGAATGTGTCACGCTGGAGTGACGAGGACCAAGTGTAGTAGATGGAAAAGAAGGTGCTGATGTTGTGGAAGAATGTGGTTTCAGTGTTTTGGCCCTGGGCCCAAATTTTGATGATATCATCAGTGATCCTGTGCCAGCCAAAATCCTGAATTCCTTGGTGTTTCAGGTACACTGATGGTATCTTCATGATGGATAACAATTAAAAATATCCCACTTACACAGACTCAGGGCCCACTAGAAACAACACAAATTTTAAGAGAAAATTCACTTGATAACAGGAGCTAAGTAAGAAACTTCCTGACAGATTAAAACTGTGTGCCGGACCGAGACTCGAACTCAGCACCTTTGCCTTTTGTGGGCAAGTGCTCCACCATCTGAGCTACCAAGTACAGCTCACTGCCAGAAGTAAGGCTTTGAGGACGGGGTGTGAGCCGTGATTGGGTAGCTCAGATGGCAGAGCACTTGCCCACAAAAGGCAAAGGACCTGAGTTCGAGTATTGGTCCGGCACACAGTTTTAATCTGTCAGGAAGTTTCATATCAGTGCACACACCACTGCAGAGTGAAAATCTCATTCTAGGAACTAAGTATCTAAAAAGAGTCAACAATGCAGCAAACATATGGGCCAGAAAAAAATTAAAAAGACATACATGCTGAAATGGAATATGTGAGGAAGCATTAACAGAAACAGCATACACAAAGAAAACATTGAAATAATGTGGAAATAGGGAATACTATGAACAATTTCAACAACATGGAAAGATGACAACACTGATACTAAGGATGTTAAAAGAGCTTTGAAAAAGTCACAGTTGACAAAAGCAAGATCATGACCAAAAAAGCTTCTAAAATTTCTAGCAGATCTGCGACAGTAAATTAACAGAATATCAAGCACAAAGCACCAACCTGTGAAAAACTTGCAAAACATTTTGATCATATTTTGAACTGCCTGCTATCAAAGTACAGAATGTAATTTCCAGGGGCTCATGAATATCTAAAAGAGGATATGACACCCTCTGCTGATAAAATTAAGGACACAATTAGAACTCTAAAAAATAATAATGTCAGCAGTAAAGATGTGGATATAAAAAACTGCAAATTTGTCTCAGAGCAGAAATTCAATTTAGAATTAATAATTTGTTGATGATAACTGAACTCCAAAGAAACAGTCATACACATCTGGCTATGGTGACAGGGAAACCTCACAGGGAGACGAGCAGCAAATATACAGTGATGTAGGATAAAATCCCAGGATCTCACCTTACAGCCATTCACTGTGGTGGCCCCTTATTTGCAGGTAACTAATGAAACAAATTTTGGAATTTTATGTGAAGCTCAATAACATCAAAAAAGTCATATTATGCACACTGTTTGTGTGGTGTAGTGGATAGGATAAGAGGTTCACATACAGGAGTTTGTGGGTTTGAATCTCACCAGATGCAGAATTTTTTTTCATTTTTAAATCTTAGCAAAATGACTTTGATCACTATTTTTATTCAGTTAATTGGTTTAAATATAATGTTTTATTTCTATTACTTATCCACATAATTTTAATCACCATACGAACTTTTCCATTTGTTTCATTTTTCATTTCTATCATTCTTTTACAATTAGAATTTTTGTGAATATGAATTTAATTACATTTATGTATTATAATATACAATTACTTGAAAATTCCAATATCAGTTAAAAAACAAAAGATGAAATAATCTATTTCTATTGACTGTGCAACTATGCGAAAAATGCCTTTTTCATTACCAGATATGCAATTGTTTTTGCATGGTAATCACCACACAAACATTAAAATATAACCTACATACCTACTGCACTGTGCACAACATAATGCAGATGAAGATTTAAGTGACGGAAGTGTTTATAAGTAAAGCAAAATTCAAGTAAAATGAGAAATAGATATAATGAGTGCAATGATGTGGATGAAAAACACAGGGTGATAAAAGAAATTCAAACAAAATTAATACATAAAATTAATTAAAAACACATGAACAAGGATTTCAAGTGGAAAAATAATGACAGAGAGAAAAATGAGTGCAAATGAAGAAGTTGATATTATGATTAAAATTATGCACAAAGAAATAGAAAATTACATTTAAATCAAATGACAATAAAAATGATGATCAAAGTCATTTCAATAGAGATTTTAAAAAATGTAAATTACCTGACAAGATTCAAACCCCCAACCTCCTGCATGTGAAGCTATTATCCTATCCATTATACCACACAACCAGATTATGTGATGCACCTTTTTAAATGATACTGAGTGTCACACAAAATTCCAAAATTTTTTTCATCAGTTACACGCAAACGAGTGCTGACCAGGGTGAATGGCTGCAGTGTGTGATCACTGGGATCGTAACATACATAACCATATCAATCGTTGTCAGTCCCACCGCTGGGACTTCCCCTTGCCAGATAAAGTAAACCAGGAATTCAACACTACATATACATTATCAAATCTAATGCACTACATGAACCTGTTGCTGATGTAGCCTCAAAAAGAAAATGTATAGATGAAATAACAAAACCTTGAAGAAAATATAGAAATAAGACAAGTGTTAGGCGATCTTTGATCTTCATTATCACTCAGCTATATTCTGAGGAAAATCATAAGAATCAAGAATGAAATTTTCACGAACGGATATTCGGCAATTGAAAAACATTCATTCAAATAGCTGGGAGATACAAGTATAATTCAAGAAAACCTGAACAACAAACACACTTGGCAAAAGATGTTAACAACAAACTGGATCCAAGAGCTCAAGAAAGATTTACAAAGAAGCAGCACAAGGGATGTAGAAAAAGATAGAGGCAGTTATAGAATAAATGTCTTACAGATGGAAGGACTCCATAAGGAAATATAACAGGTTTCAAATGGATCCAATAGAAGAAAATGAATACAATGAAATGATGAAGAAATACTGAATGAAAAACAATAGAGACTGAAAAATTAACATTGGCATATGGTTACTGGAATACTCCAATGAGATGATTATTTAATGTTTGACATGATGATGGAGACTATTTTTGTGTCCAAATGTTGCAATTCTGAAGCAAGCTGATAACCTAAGGATTTTAAAATTAGATGAAGAATTAATAGCTATGTTACATCAAACACAAACCTCTGCACTGATGTTTAACTAAAATAAGCCAAATTTTTAAAATGTGTGTAGATTGTTATGGGCCAAACAAACAACAATTACAGTTTGAAAGTGAACAGAAAATTATAAGACAAGTAATAATTAGCAGTTAAAATCATTCAATAAATTGTTACCTGATTAACAATAAATGTATGGATTTTTCCTCTTCCTAACCATTGCTGGAATTCCTTTTCCCAATTCCCAACTAAACTGCTTGGTGTTACAATCAAAGCATTCCGAATAATAGGCCTTCCACCATATGGGCCTTGCTTTAACAATGTCCTGTAAGAAAATGTAATTATTTATCCCTTGTATGAGGCATTTCACTGAGTATTAATTCTCCCAAACCACAAGCTCAGAACATCCACATCATCCTCAAATGAAGCACAACATGAGGAATATGGCCATTTCCTTTTATTTTATTGCTCCTGATAGCACTCTTACTCATAAGAACACAGTTGGGTTGGAAGCAAACATCGTCTATAGCACAGTTGGGCAACTGGTCGCCAGCAGTCAGTTTGAATCTGAGCCATGAAAGAAATTTGTGGGGAGTGACACACACACACACACACACACACACACACACACACACACACACAGAGAGAGAGAGAGAGAGAGAGAGAGAGAGAGAGAGAGAGAGAGAGAGAGATAGGGGGAGGGGGCAAGGAATGGGGAGGGGAGGTTCACATACTTCTCTGCCCAGACGTATTTTTATATCTAAAAACAAAGATGATGTGACTTACCAAACAAAAGCGCTGGCAAGTCGATAGACACACAAACAAACACAAACATACACACAAAATTCAAGCTTTCGCAACCAACGGTTGCTTCATCAGGAAAGAGGGAAGGAGAGGGAAAGACGAAAGGATGTGGGTTTTAAGGGAGAGGGTAAGGAGTCATTCCAATCCCGGGAGTGGAAAGACTTACCTTAGGGGGAAAAAAGGACAGGTATACACTCGCACACACACCCATATCCAACCGCACATACACAGACACAAGCAGACATTTGTAAAGGCAAAGAGTTTCGGCAGAGATGTCAGTCGAGGCAGAAGTACAGAGGCAAAGATGTTATTGAAAGACTGGTGAAATATGAGCGGCGGCAACTTGAAATTAGCGGAGGTTGAGGCCTGGCGGATAACGAGAAGAGAGGATATACTGAAGGGCAAGTTCCCATCTCCAGAGTTCTGACAGGTTGGTGTCAGTGGGAAGTATCCAGATAACCCGGACGGTGTAACACTGTGCCAATATGTGCTGGCCGTGCACCAAGGCATGTTTAGCCACAGGGTGATCGTCATTACCAACAAACACTGTCTGCCTGTGTCCATTCATGCGAATGGACAGTTTGTTGCTGGTCATTCCCACATAGAAAACTTCACAGTGTAGGCAGGTCAGTTGGTAAATCACGTGGGTGCTTTCACACGTGGCTCTGCCTTTGATCGTGTACACCTTCCGGGTTATAGGACTGGAGAGGTGGTGGTCCTGTAACCCGGAAGGTGTACACGATCAAAGGCAGAGCCACGTGTGAAAGCACCCACGTGATTTACCAACTGACCTGCCTACACTGTGAAGTTTTCTATGTGGGAATGACCAGCAACAAACTGTCCATTCGCATGAATGGACACAGGCAGACAGTGTTTGTTGGTAATGACGATCACCCTGTGGCTAAACATGCCTTGGTGCATGGTCAGCACATCTTGGCACAGTGTTACACCGTCCGGGTTACCTGTATACTTCCCACTAACACCAACCTGTCCGAACTCCGGAGATGGGAACTTGCCCTTCAGTATATCCTCTCTTCTTGTTATCCGCCAGGCCTCAACCTCCGCTAATTTCAAGTTGCCGCCGCTCATACCTCACCTGTCTTTCAACAACATCTTTGCCTCTGTACTTCTGCTTCGACTGACATCTCAGCCGAAACTCTTCACCTTTACAAATGTCTGCTTGTGTCTGTGTATGTGCGGTTGGATATGGGTGTGTGTGTGAGTGTATATCTATCCTTTTTTCCCCCTAAGGTAAGTCTTTCCACTCCCGGGACTGGAATGACTCCTTACTCTCTCCCTTAAAACCCACATCCTTTCGTCTTTCCCTCTCCTTCCCTCTTTCCTGATGAAGCAACCATTGGTTGCGAAAGCTTGAATTTTGTGTGTATGTTTGTGTGTCTATCGACCTGCCAGCGCTTTCATTTGGTAAGTCACATCATCTTTGTTTTTAGATATATTTTTCCCACGTGGAATGTTTCCCTCTATTATATCCAGACATATTTTTAGATATTTCCACACTAATATTAGCAAGTAATTCTTGACCATTGTGGATGTATTAGAACATTGCAACTTTTGTAACTGAAGATACTTTATAATGAACTAAATGGAGGAATCAGGTTTGATTCCAGGTACTGCCAGAGATATTTCCTTGATGGGAGGACTAGTAAGAGGTGCACTCAGCCTCATTAGACCACCTGAGGAGCTACTTGACCTATTAGTAGTAGTTCCAATATCAGGCAACCTGACAAAAGGAGAGTGGTATGATGACCAAATGTCTCTCTAAACTGGGCCAGATTGACCCGTCTAGGACCAGAATGCAGAACTTTACCTTTTATAATGAATTAGCTGCAACCAGTTGCTTTTATAGATGTCCAGTATTTGTCATGACATTTCAAGATGCCAGGCATCTCATCTTCAGATGTTTGCATTTATTTATTTGTCCTGAATATTGTTTAGTTACTAACAGCACTGCAGAATTTTGCAATAAAATTTTCTAAGACAGATACTGAAAAATATCAAAATCAAATAAAGAATGTTCACTACACATAAGTAAATGCAAACATCCGAGGACTGGGTTAACATAAAATGAATGTAATGTTGAAAAAAAAAGTTTTGAGGCATAAGCTGTCGGCGTGTCCGTTTGGGAAAGGGATGCCATCCGTATAGCATGTTGTTGTTGGGGTCTTCAGTCTGAGACTGGTTTGATGCAGCTCTCCATGCTACTCTATCCTGTGCAAGCTTCTTCATCTCCCAGTACTTACTGCAACCTATGTCCTTCTGAATCTGCTTCGTGTATTCATCTCTCGGCCTCCCTCTACGATTTTTACCCTCCACACTGCCCTCCAATGCTAAATTTGTGATCCCTTGATGCTTCAGAACATGTCCTACCAACCAGTCCCTTCTTCTTGTCAAGTTGTGCCACAAACTCCTCTCCTCCCCAATTCTATTCAATACCGCCTCATTAGTTATGTGATCTACCCATCTAATCTTCAGCATTCTTCTGTAGCACCACATTTCGAAAGCTTCTATTTTCTTCTTGTCCAAACTATTTATCGTCCATGGTTCACTTCCATACATGGCTACACTCCATACAAATACTTTCAGAAACTACACTCCTGGAAATTGAAATAAGAACACCGTGAATTCATTGTCCCAGGAAGGGGAAACTTTATTCACACATTCCTGGGGTCAGATACATCACATGATCACACTGACAGAACCACAGGCACATAGACACAGGCAACAGAGCATGCACAATGTCGGCACTAGTACAGTGTATATCCACCTTTCGCAGCAATGCAGGCTGCTATTCTCCCATGGAGACGATCGTAGAGATGCTGGATGTAGTCCTGTGGAACGGCTTGCCATGCCATTTCCACCTGGCGCCTCAGTTGGACCAGCGTTCGTGCTGGACAAGCAGACCGCGTGAGACGACGCTTCATCCAGTCCCAAACATGCTCAATGGGGGACAGATCCGGAGATCTTGCTGGCCAGGGTAGTTGACTTACACCTTCTAGAGCACGTTGGGTGGCACGGGATACATGCGGACGTGCATTGTCCTGTTGGAACAGCAAGTTCCCTTGCCGGTCTAGGAATGGTAGAACGATGGGTTCGATGACGGTTTGGATGTACCGTGCACTATTCAGTGTCCCCTCGACGATCACCAGTGGTGTACGGCCAGTGTAGGAGATCGCTCCCCACACCATGATGCCGGGTGTTGGCCCTGTGTGCCTCGGTCGTATGCAGTCCTGATTGTGGCGCTCACCTGCACGGCGCCAAACACGCATACGACCATCATTGGCACCATGGCAGAAGCGACTCTCATCGCTGAAGACGACACGTCTCCATTCGTCCCTCCATTCACGCCTGTCGCGACACCACTGGAGGCGGGCTGCACGATGTTGGGGCGTGAGCGGAAGACGGCCTAACGGTGTGCGGGACCGTAGCCCAGCTTCATGGAGACGGTTGCGAATGGTCCTCGCCGATACCCCAGGAGCAACAGTGTCCCTAATTTGCTGGGAAGTGGCGGTGCGGTCCCCTACGGCACTGCGTAGGATCCTACGGTCTTGGCGTGCATCCGTGCGTCGCTGCGGTCCGGTCCCAGGTCGATGGGCACGTGCACCTTCCGCCGACCACTGGCGACAACATCGATGTACTGTGGAGACCTCACGCCCCACGTGTTGAGCAATTCGGCGGTACGTCCACCCGGCCTCCCGGATGCCCACTATACGCCACAATAAGTCCGTCAACTGCACATACGGTTCACGTCCACGCTGTCGCGGCATGCTACCAGTGTTAAAGACTGCGATGGAGCTCCATGTGCCACGGCAAACTGGCTGACACTGACGGCGGCGGTGCACAAATGCTGCGCAGCTAGCGCCATTCGACGGCCAACACCGCGGTTCCTGGTGTGTCTGCTGTGCCGTGCGTGTGATCATTGCTTGTACAGCCCTCTCGCAGTGTCCGGAGCAAGTATGGTGGGTCTGACACACCGGTGTCCATGTGTTCTTTTTTCCATTTCCAGGAGTGTACTTCCTGACACTTAAATCTATACTCGATGTTAACCAATTTCTCTTCTTCAGAAACGCTTTTCTTGCCATTGCCAGTCTACATTTTATATCCTCTCTACTTCAACCATCATCAGTTATTTTGCTCCCCAAATAGCAAAACTCCTTTACTACTTTAAGTGTCTCATTTCCTAATCTAAATTCCCTCAGCATCACCCGACTTAATTTGACTACATTCCATTATCCTCGTTTTGCTTTTGTTGATGTTCATCTTATATCCTCCTTTCAAGACATTGTCCATTCCATTCAATTGCTCTTCCAAGTCCTTTGCTGTCTCTGACAGAATTACAATGTCATCGGCGAACCTCAAAGTTTTTATTTCTTCTCCATGGACTTTAATACCTACTCCAAATTTTTCTTTTGTTTCCTTTACTGCTTGCTCAATATACAGATTGAATAACATCGGGAAGAGGCTACAACCCTGTCTCACTCCCTTCTCAACCACTGCTTCCCTTTTGTTCCCCTTGACTCTTATAACTGCCATCTGCTTTCTGTACAAATTGTAAATAGCCTTTCGCTCCCTGTATTTTACTCCTGCCACTTTCAGAATTTGAAAGAGAGTATTCCAGTCAACATTGTCAAAAGCTTTCTCTAAGTCCACAAATGCTGGAAACGTAGGTTTGCCTTTCCTTAATCTTTCTTCTACAGTAAGTCGTAAGGTCAGTATTGCCTCACGTGTTCCAATATTTCTACGGAATCCGAACTGATCTTCCCCGAGGTCGGCTTCTACTAGTTTTTCCATTCGTCTGTAAAGAATTCGCGTTTCTATTTTGCAGCTGTGGCTTATTAAACTGATAGTTCGGTAATTTTCACATCTGTCAACACCTGCTTTCTTTGGGATTGGGATTATTATATTCTTCTTGAAGTCTGAGAGTATTTCGCCTGTCTCATAAATCTTGCTAACCAGATGGCAGAGTTTTGTCAGGACTGTTCCTCCCGAGGCTGTCAGTAGTTCTAATGGAATGTTGTCTACTCCGGGGGCCTTGTTTCGACTCAGATCTTTCAGTGCTCTGTCAAACTCTTCACGCAGTATCATATCTCCAATTTCATCTTCATCTACATTCTCTTCCATTTCCAGAATATTGTCCTCAAGTACGTCGCCCTTGTATAGACCCTCTATATACTCCTTCCACCTTTCTGCTTTCCCTTCTTTGCTTAGAACTGAGTTTCCATCTGAGCTCTTGATATTCATACAAGTGGTTCTCTTTTCTCCAAAGGTCTCTTTAATTTTCCTGTAGGCAGTCACGATCTTACCCCTAGTGAGATAAGCCTCTACATCCTTACATTTGTCCTCTAGCCATCCCTGCTTAGCCATTTTGCCCTTCCTCTCAATCTCATTTTTGAGACGTTTGTATTCCTTTTTGCCTGCTTCATTTACTGCATTTTTATATTTACTCCTTTCATCAATTAAATTCAATATTTCTTCTGTTACACAAGGATTTCTACTAGCCCTCATCTTTTTACCTACTTGATACTCTGCTGCCTTCACTACTTCATCCCTCAGAGCTACCCATTCTTCTTCTACTGTATTTCTTTCCCACATTTGTGACAATTGTTCCCTTATGCTCTCCTTAAAACTCTGTACAACCTCTGGTTTAATCAGTTTGTCCAGATCCCATCTTCTTAAATTCCCACCTTTCTGCAGTTTCTTCAGTTTTAATCTACATCTCATAACCAATAGGTTGTCGTCAAAGTCCACATCTGCCGCTGGAAATGTCTTACTATTTAAAACCTGGTTCCTAAATCTCTGTCTTACCATTATATAATCTATCTGCTACCTTCTAGTATTTCCAGGATTCTTCCATGTGTACAACCTTCTTTTATGATTCTTGAACCAAGTATTAGCTATGATTAAGTTATGCTCTGTGCAAAATTCTACCAGACGGCTTCCTCTTTCATTTCTTTCCCCCAATCCATATTCACCTACTACGTTTCCTTCTCTCCCTTTTCCTACTCTTGAATTTCATTCACCCATGACTATTAAATTTTCGTCTCCCTTCACGACCTGAATAATTTCTTTTATCTCATCATACAATTCATCAATTTCTTCATCATCTGCAGAGCTAGTTGGCATATAAACTTGTACTACTGTAGTAGGTGTGGGCTTTGCGTCTATCTTGGCCACAATAATGCGTTCACTATGCTGTTTGTAGTAGCTTACTCGCACTCCTATTTTTTTATTCATTATTAAACCTACTCCTGCATTACCCCTATTTAATTTTGTATTTATAACCCTGTATTCACTTGACCAAAAGTCTTGTTCCTCCTGCCACCGAACCTCACTAATTCCCACTATATCTAACTTTAACCTATCCATTTCCCTTTTTAAATTTTCTAACCTACCTGACCTATTAAGGGATCTGACATTCAACGCTCCAATCTGTAGAACGCCAGTTTTCTTTCTCCTGATAACGACGTCCTCCTGAGTAGACCCTGCCCGGAGATCCGAATGGGGGACTATTTTACTTCCGGAATATTTTATCCAAGAGGACGCCATAATCATTTAACCATACAGTAAATCTGCATGCCCTCGGGAAAAATTACGGCTGTAGTTTCCCCTTGCTTTCAGCTGTTTGCAGTACCAGCACAGCAAGGCCGTTTTGGTTAGTGTTACAAGGCCAGATCAGTCAATCATCCAGACTGTTGCCCCTGCAACTACTGAAAAGGCTGCTGCCCCTCTTCAGGAACCACACGTTTGTCTGGCCTCTCAACAGATACCCCTCCGTTGTGGTTGCAACTACGGTACGGCCATCTGTATCGCTGGGGCACGCACGCCTCCCCACCAACGGCAAGGTCCATGGTTCATGGGGGGGGGGGGCATATAGCATTACCCCATGAATATTAATAACACAGATACTATAGTTTTGGCTTTATGTGACAGGAGGACTGCTGTTGTGTCATGTGGTAAAGCTGCCCGCGAGATTAAATAAGTATAGGCAAATCAGGCCCACAGGTCACCAAAAGTTGCTCATGGCTAATATACAGTCACAAAAAAGTTACAAATACAAGCACCCAACCCAGTCTTTTCTAGAAGAATGGCCAAACTGTGATTATTGACATGCCAATAAGTCAGCTGACACCTACCATATGATCAGAGAACAGGGTCATCTGTAGGTCTGTAATACACTGTAAAAGATCTTTCACCAAAGCTTTTTTATAAAGTTTTTGACACTCTACTAAGCTTACTTTTATCGTACCTTATTCAGGTAGCCAGAAATGGTCTGAAGAGCTTATAAGAGTGTCGCAGTAAGTCAATTAGTCCATTGCATGAGCAAGTTCAAACAGTCCACCAGATACAATTTGTGTCAGTTGCTCTCATATCGCAGATAACAGTGCACGAGACTGTTCAGTGCTTGGTTACGGTTTTATCCTTACTTCCATCCCATGCCCAATATTTGTATTACTCTATGGCTCAGTTTTAGGAAACCGAAGGAAGAACACAAAGAACATGTGTGGCCATAGCATCTCTGGCAGGTTACTTGAATTTTCATGTGAAACAGCCCGACTGGCTAACTTACTTACACACACACACACACACACACACACACACACACACACACACACACACACACACACACACACACACACCACTGTACAATAACAATGCAATAAACAATTTGAAATTTGAGCTAATATAACATCTTAGACCAGATTGGACACCACATTTAATTTGTTTGAAACTTTATAACAACATTTCCAAAGTCACAAGTTGGCTAAGTTACAGAGGTAATGCAAAGATGATTAATATCCAAGGTAATCGGCTTTTTCCTAGAGCACAGCCAACAAGCTTGTGGGCAGATGAATAAAAAATGAGACAGCAAATATTTCTGTAAGAACTGTTGTAAAGAATGAAGTTATAAATAAAATTCCTTTAATGTAATGATCTATGTCTGCAAATTATGTAGCATTGTCTTGATTTCCTTTGGAATCCCCTCCTATTTTAAGTATTAATCATATTTAATGGGTTGGAAGCTTAACATAATTATTTTCTTTCACATTAGCAAACGTTTCCGTTTAAACTTTTTGACTTTCTTCAGAAACCTTAGTGCCACCATTTACAGAAATGTTTCAAGACAATCATGTACAACAAAATTTATAAAACTCTAATACATAAAAAATTATTAGCAACAGACACTATGATTTCAAAACAGTTTTGAAAGATGATATACCAGAAATAACCAATCGGAAATTATTACCACAGAGTATTTTGTGACTTAAGGCTCATAAAAATAAAATAAAATAATTATGGAATAGCAGATAAAGAAGGTTCAGGGTTTTTCACCTCATCTGCATGATAAAGCATTTTATATCAGTTCCATCTCAATCACATACTAAGAGGCACTCAAAAATTTGAAGCAATCACATATAATGTACTGTAAACGGGGTGATTTCGGACGGTTTTGTCATTATTTTGATTGTAATTTTCGTATATATTGTTAGATTAAATTGATTGTTATGGAAGTGGTAAGGTATATGTGTAACGAATAAAATATCCCAGAACCAGAAAGTGTATGTGTAGGTATATTTATCTGAGGCAGTTGAATAAAGTGTCCGAAGTCACCCCATGGATTGGGGTGATTTCGGACACGTGTTTTTTAAATCTCTGTCTGAAGTACAGAATTCAGGCAGTTACTGCCTTTTTTTATAAAATTCTACATGCTTTATATTTGATTTTGGTGACATGTTACACATTTTAAGGTAGCCCTTCGTTACGAATAAGTATTACGGAATGATGGTTTCATGTTGTTCATGTTGCTAGGTGGGAGATTTTCCAGCTTTGCGTTGATATTGGAGAAAAACATCTTAAATGTCTCTTTGTTCACTTCTGCACGAGCTCGTTTAATATTTTCACTTAAGCGAACGGAAAGATCTTCTGACTGTCGTTTGAGGAATAAATGCACCCATTCTTCTCCTGGCAAATTATTATGAAATTTCTTCTCTTTTTGGCCAGATTTATCAAGGTAGCCTTTAACTAAATATCTAATACCCAATTTAGTGAAGGGTAATCCCCAATGTGCAGCCCTGAAGATACCTTGCTTCAACATTTCTTCTTCTTCTTCTTCTTCTTCTTCTTCTTCTTCTTTATTTAGCACTGGCTGTCCTCCCATTTTTTTCGGATGTGCTTCCTGCACTTTATTTTGTAGGGTTGATTTAGGTATACCATACGAATCACGTACTTTTCTGTATGATAATTTACCACACTGAATATCATGAACAGCTTTATCTAAAAGTTCCGGGTCATAATTACACCGTACTGTAGCACCTCTCCTGCTCTTATACGTTCTTGGCATTGTCCGAAATCACCCCACACAGTACATAGTTTTACAAAAACCGTCTTTATTTTATAACCTTGCATGAGAAACTCGACAAACTTGTACAGAAATTGTCTCAATGCTGTTAGCTATGCAACGCGTTGACAATTACGGTTACAATAACTTCCCGCTTGACGCAACAATAGGAACTTTCCACTTTACGATAATGCATGGATTTTTAACACTGAGACTGTTCGTCAGTTATTCACCTGGGGAAACAATTGACGCAAAATAAAAGTTGCTTGTGCTTAAAATAACTGGCACACGGACGTTAAAATAAGGAACTCTTTGTTTCTATGCAGTGGCAAAGTGCAAATAAGCCATACTGTCTGAATTCGCCCCGGTATCCGAAATCACCCCGTTTGACGGTACCACAATGCCTTATTCTGGATCATTCACTGTTTCTGATACCCATAATTGTTCATCTATTTGCTTTGTCAAAAGATGGAAATTTTACGCTTTGTGCAGATCATACAAGTATAAGAAAGAAACATGGTACCAGTCCTGTTAATGAAATCACAGTCACTGAAACATCTGAAAATATCAACAAATATTTGAAGGCAAATGGACCACCATTAAATTTTGGTAACATACAGTACATTCATAAAATTAAATTTGGTGCCTATTGTAGAACTCCACAAACCATAGTGTCACTATCCAGTCTTTTAGCAAAAGCAATCAGAAGTAGTGAGAAAGCCCACAAAGTATTGCATTAGCAGCTGCATAGCATAACATAAGGGGATTGTGAGATAAAGCTAGCATGCTCAGTGGAAAACTGCAGTATACAGCAGTAATAACTGTAGTGGACGGGTCAGTGTCATAACACCAGGTATAGTCTCTTGTTATGGGTAGTCTGAATAGGTGCCAGGTCTTAGTGAAACAAATGCACTTCTGATCAATATAAGTATGTCTGAATTTTGAGACAGAAACTTTCTCATCACCAGAGTAAAGCAGCACCACCACTTCTCCAGGTCCACACCGGACATCAAGACAACTGGGCATCACCAGCAGCAGCTGTGGGTTCGAGAGCAGGCTGTGTCTGCCACCACCAGCACAAAGTTCCACACAGGACTTAGTGCCATGGCACATCGAACCTGCATCTTCACCTGCTGCTGCCACACTGAATTCCCTTGCCCAGCATTTAGTGCCACAATGCCAGTCACCATGCAACTCCTGCCACAGAGCAGTGGGTTGAATCCCATGGACAGCTGTCTCAGCAGCACTGCAGTGGATGCGCACAGAGGCCAGGGGCCATTCCAGGTGCCATTGCTGATGGAGAAGTAGCACACCACTGAAGATGTGACCGTGGCCTACACAGACTGCTGTCTGCCCATCGGCCTGCCATCAGCAACACAGCATCATTGCATCAGGGCAGAAGCCACTGCTTGTATATCAGCAATGGCCAGGGTCAACAGAGTGATGTGGGTTCTGCCTCGCCTCGCCATGCCATGATGAAGCATGTACAAAGACCAAGTAAAACCTTCTTTACTGTGAGCAACGTCTCCATTGGGTCCTCCAGCCCATAAGAGCCACCACTCACCCCTCCAAGTGCAGCTACCCTCTTCATAGCTATTGAAATTCTCCATTCAAACAATGAAATGGAAGATGTAGATAGTGTTTAATCTTTGAGATCGTACAAACATCAGAACAACAGGAAAATCCATACCCTAGAATTAATGAACCACATTAGTTCAGCTAACTCAAACAATGGGAAATCTGAGATGGAATAACAACAATAGGAAACATACACACACATATTCGTACACATTCAGTTAAAACTTGTGGCCCTTGTCGTCTCAAGGCACTGAGGCCTGCCTGCAGTGTGCAGCAACCTTGGCTGTGATGAGCAGTGGGGTACCAGTCTGGTGTGGAGAGGCAGAGGCAGAGGCAGAGGGTGTGAGGGAGAGGGTGTGAGGGACAGAGAGAGGGAGAGAGGTGTGAGGGATAGGGATAGGGATAGGGTAGGGATAGGGATAGGGATAGGGATAGGGATAGGGAGAGGGAGAGGGAGAGGGAGGGTGGCAGCAGAATGGTGGGGGAATATGCTGTTGTACTGTCTGTGGAAGTGACAGTATGATGCGCTGCTAGGTGCAACACAGAGACGCTGTGCTGGGGCTGAAGGGGGAGAGAAGGGGGGGGGGGGGGGGATGTGTTGCAGGCTATCATCCTGCTACAGGCTATCATCCTGCTACCCTTTTGGTTTGAATATTGCTTCAACTTCATATAAGCTTTAAGCTTTATATATTATGTCACTTTAATCAGCCCCACTCTCACAAAAAATTTTATAACCTAATGTGGGCCAGGTTATCAGAATACCATTTCAAGTGAAACACAAGTTCTCCACATGGAACTGCCCTAACATGAAGTGATTTGAAAGAAATAGAGCAAATCCAAATTCTGATAAGGTGTTTCTGAACGGACTCCACAAATATTGTTTCATGCTGTGACAAAATTAAGGAATCACTTGATCAATAATAATCTCAGAGGGATCAAGACACAGGTCACACCAAGTCACTGATTTCATCCCCACTGATTTGATTCATTTCAGTGATTTTAGTTCAATTAAATTAATTCATTCACACCTCCACTTTACACTTTATTATTCCTACTGCTCAGTTTTCAAATATGATTGCTCTGAGTGTCCTCAAGTTTAAATCAACCACACACCAACGCAAAGAGTTTTGCAAATTATTTGTAAAATCACGTAACTGTTTTCACTGAAATGTGATAAATTATTTTATATATCAAGAAGCATCTATGTCCCACAAAACTCACCAAAACAGTTTGTAGCCCTCTCATGCCTTCCAGTTTGTCTTTATTAGATCAGAAATCTCTTTCTTAATACCCTTTTACCCACAGGAAATCACTACATATAGCCATCTGTGTAATGAAGGTAACAGCAAACATGCAATCCCAGTTCAGTAGAGCACAAATTACTCCAAATGAAAACAGGACAAAGTGACTTACAAAGAGTGTAAACAGTAAGGTCACTCTTGTAAGTTTCTCTTGAATAACTTGAAAACCATGACCTCTAGCAAAAATGTATCCTAGCAAAAAATTAAACTACATTAAATTTCCTACAAAAAAGGTCCTATACATTTTTTCCATACTTTGCACAAAGACAGAAAGAGGGAGGTTGAGAGGGGGGGAGAGAGAGAGAGGGGGGGGGGGGGGGGAGAGGAAGGATTAAAAATCTCATGTGACATGCAAGCACTGCAGCTTAGGTGGTTTTTCTAGACCAATTTAAGGTAGCTTCCTGACTTGATAGATCCCGAATGTCCTGTATCAAATTGTTTGTCTCAACTTCCACTACGCCTCTGCAGTATTTTGTAAACAGTTATCGGTTACAACACATATATATTGTCAAGTCTGTCAATGTGCCTTCATGAATCGTCTCAGACCTGGACAATGCAAACATTGTTGCTTTATGCCGAGAAGGGCTGTCAGAACAGAAAGTTGTCGCGGAATTTATGTACATCACAGTTACATTAGTTGTATATTCAGTCTCTTTCATACAACACAGAAGACCGAAAATATGCCTTGTAGTCGTCCCCTGTACTCAACATCACATAAGGACAAGCACTAGCTATCATGGAAGGATGGCCACTAGCTACAAATTATAGCTCTCCAGTACCTTGAGACAACTGTAACAATTGTACACTGACTTTTTGGAGGCCAAACACACTGTCAAAATTTCAACAATGAGGTTGTATTTCAAGATGATAATTCATACATTCACTGCTCTCAGCTCATGACAAATCATCTTCCAGAAGGCAGGAATCAACTAAATGGATGTGTAGCAATGTCTCAACCACACTGTGGACAGCATGCCAAGGAAGATGATCCAAGCACGTTCCTGTGTGTAGGATGGTACAACATATATTTCACAGTGAAGTTAGCCCAAATATGTTCACAGTATATGGATGGGTAAAAAGAAAAGCTTTTTCTCTATTATTATACCTAAAGAAGACACTCAGTCTTTCCAGTCTTCTTGATGTCTAACATCTTCAATACAGAATGGGATTTTCACTCTGCAGCAGAGTGTGCGCTGATATGAAACTTCCTGGCAGATGAAAACTGTGTGCCGGACCGCGACTCAAACCTGGGACCTTTGCCTTTCACGGGCAAGTGCTCTGCCATCTGAGCTACCCAAGCACGACTCGCGCCCCATCCTCACAGCTTTACTTCCGCCAGTACCTCGTCTCCTACTTTCCAAACTTCACAGAAGCAGCAGAAGATTTTCTGTTCTGTTCTGTTCTGTTCATGAAATACAGGTCAGTTAAATTAGAGTGGGGGAGCCAAAATGTCACAACATTTTGAACTGTCATTGTAGACTATAATTAAATTGTGTTGTGTGTGTTTACAAGAAGCAAGTTGGCAGTTATAGCGCAATGCGCATTTCATCTCTGATTCGGCACTGAACCACCAACTAGCAAAAGCATAAACTGCTGCAGTTAACTCCATACCATAAGACATATGGTACGAATCTGGCTACCACTTTGAACATTTATAAGCTGTGTTAAAATTTTTGAAACTACCTTCTTTCGTTGGTACATAGACTGTCCATGAAAGACAGGTCTGTTAAATTGGAGTGGGGGAGCCAAGATGTCGCGACATTTTGAACTGTCATTGTAGACTATAATTAAATTGTGTTGCTCATCTACAACATTGTGGGAAAAAAAATTCAAAGTTACAGGCTATGTCAAATTAAAAACAGTTCTGGGTCTTTTGGCAAGTTGTAATGTGGTAGAATCAGATAGCACCTGCTGATCTGTCTGATTCAATGTCAATATGAAAAACCAATACCACAGTAGTGTATTCTCATTGCACACTGTGTGCACTGTTTAACTTGTGTATTCACATGCTTACCACTAAATGGACTTTATTTCAGTTTACATTTGGTATTTATATAAGTCTCAATCCCCTGTACGATATTAGTATTACACAAATTAGTAAATTTTAGAACATTTTTGCATTATCGTCATCTCTAATTAATGGTGTCAAATCTTAATTAATTTCTACACCAAAAGTTATGTATACTCTGGAACACAATTTACACACAGACACAACATTATGTCAGCATTAAATTTTCAACTGTACTTTGTAAGTAATTTAAACATTAGTTAAGAACACTGTTACAAAAAGTAAGCCAGAATAATTTCTCACCAAGCTCGTAAAATACTCTGAAATATTTTATGAGTAAAACGTATCTATAATATAAAGTAATTAATAATGTATCTAACTTTTCCCAATATTATCATCTTTAATTGTAAAGCAATCAAAATCATGTGTTCAGTAATGCAGAGTGATGTAATTGATTACTGGAATGTTATTTAAGATGTTGTCATAGCAACCACGTGGATTCAGTTTTAGTTCAGTCTTTGTGCCAGTCTTAGGTCAGTCTTCGTGGAGTGCAGTGTATACCAGTTTGTAGTGAAATTCTTCCATTTTTTTCAGTAAACTGAAAGATTATAGACAAAAAGGTGTCGCCCACATTATTTAGTAGTGCACTACAACCTGGGGAAACCAGTCCAGACTACAAAAAGTTTTAAATGCATTGAAGTGAATTTACTCCAACGATAGATAGGTTAAAATCAAACTTAAGTTACGTAACTACAGGTGAATTAGAAAGTGAAGACATCATTCTATTCCACTCATGCCATTAAATACTGATACACTCCACTCCCAACTCTAAAAGACAGTTTGTCACAGAGACCACAAAGAGCATCACTACATCTACATCTACATCTACATCCATACTCCGCAAGCCACCTGACGGTGTGTGGCGGAGGGTACCTTCAGTACCTCTATCGGTTCTCCCTTCTATTCCAGTCTCGTATTGTTCGTGGAAAGAAGGATTGTCGGTATGCCTCTGTGTGGGCTCTAATCTCTCTGATTTTATCCTCATGGTCTCTTCGCGAGATATACGTAGGAGGGAGCAATATACTGCTTGACTCTTCGGTGAAGGTATGTTCCCGAAACTTTGACAAAAGCCCGTACCGAGCTACTGAGCGTCTCTCCTGCAGAGTCTTCCACTGGAGTTTATCTATCATCTCCGTAACGCTTTTGCGATTACAAAATGATCCTGTAACGAAGCGCGCTGCTCTCCGTTGGATCTTCTCTATGTCTTGTATCAACCCTATCTGGTACGGATCCCACACTGCTGAGCAGTATTCAAGCAGTGGGCGAACAAGCGTACTGTAACCTACTTCCTTTGTTTTCGGATTGCATTTCCTTAGGATTCTTCCAATGAATCTCAGTCTGGCATCTGCTTTACCGACAATCAACATTATATGATCATTCCATTTTAAATCACTCCTAATGCGTACTCCCAGATAATTTATGGTATTAACTGCTTCCAGTTGCTGACCTGCTATTTTGTAGCTAAATGATAAAGGATCTATCTTTCTGTGTATCCGCAGCACATTACACTTGTCTACATTGAGGTTCAGTTCCCATTCCCTGCACCATGCGTCAATTCGCTGCAGATCCTCCTGCATTTCAGTACAATTTTCCATTGTTACTACCTCTCGATACACCACAGCATCATCTGCAAAAAGCCTCAGTGAACTTCCGATGTCATCCACCAGGTCATTTATGTATATTGTGAACAGCAACGGTCCTATGACACTCCCCTGCGGCACACCTGAAATTACTCTTACTTCAGAAGACTTCTCTCCATTGAGAATAACATGCTGCGTCCTGTTATCTAGGAACTCCTCAATCCAATCACACAATTGGTCTGATAGTCCATATGCTCTTACTTTGTTCAATAAACGACTGTGGGGAACTGTATCGAACGCCTTGCGGAAGTCAAGAAACACGGCATCTACCTGTGAACCCGTGTCTATGGCCCTATAGCGCGAGCTGGGTTTCACATGACCGTCTTTTTCGAAACCCATGCTGATTCCTACAGAGTAGATTTCTAGTCTCCAGAAAAGTCATTATACTCGAACACAATACGTGTTCCAAAATTCTACAACTGATCGACGTTAGAGATATAGGTCTATAGTTCTGCACATCTGTTCGACGTCCCTTCTTGAAAACGGGGATGACCTGTGCCCTTTTCCAATCCTTTGGAACGCTACGCTCTTCTAGAGACCTACGGTACACCGCTGCAAGAAGGGGGGCAAGTTCCTTCGCGTACTCTGTGTAAAATTGAACTGGTATCCCATCAGGTCCAGAGGGCTTTCCTCTTTTGAGCGATTTTAATTGTTTCTCTATCCCTCTGTCGTCTATTTCGATATCTACCATTTTGTCATCTGTGCGACAATCTAGAGAAGGAACTACAGTGCAATCTTCCTCTGTGAAACAACTTTGGAAAAAGACATTTAGTATCTCGGCCTTTAGTCTGTCATCCTCTGTTTCAGTACCATTTTGGTCACAGAGTGTCTGGACATTTTGTTTTGATCCACCTACCGCTTTGACATAAGACCAAAATTTCTTAGGATTTTCTACCCACACATTACCACTACACTGCATTTTAAAACTTTTGTAACAATTCTTTATGACGGTAAGATGATATTTAAAGTAATTTTCATTTCGATTTGAAAATTTATTTTGGTTTTTCTGTTCATGTCAGATTTGTGTACAAATCACATCTTAAGTTTTAAGTGAAATAAGTTTTTCTTCTAACAGGGAATTTTTTTAAATTGCATTAAAACGTATTTTGTAACTTTGTATAGAATCAATACACAATGCATTAGTGTTGACAATGGTGCAGGCTCCCTTAAAAATGCTAATAATTATTAGAACACACACAACTGACAATTTAATTTCTTCACTGCATCATGTTTTTCTGAATGGTGCAAAACTTCTCTTCCTTGTTTGTTTGTGTCATCAGTGCCATCTCTCTTTAGCATAAAACAGAAGTCAGCCACTATGTTTGCATTCCTCTTCCCTAGTACCTCTTTTTCCACCTTCTTGATGTCCTGGTGGAACCATCATCGTTGGTCTTCACTGATATCGCCAAGGTTTGCAGGAAACAAATCAATAAGTAAACACAGAAAATGAAGCTTCACACTCATGTTAGAACCAAATTTCACAAAACTCTGCAACACTGTTTTAAGCATGATTTTATAATTTAGGAGTTTACTGTGGCCAAAAAGTTGGAGATTACTACTTTAAACAAAACCCAAGTCTTTTTTCCACTGGATTCACTGCACTTCCAAGCAAATTGTCTTTCAATAAATTTCTGATCTGCAGATCTACAAAGATCCCTTCTTTAAGTATCTGATATGATAGATTAGCTTAGATTAGATTAGATTCAGTTTTCATTCCATAGACCCAAAAAATGAGATGATTCTTGTGGGTGGGGAACATGGCAGATGCCTATTGGAAGCCTTGTTACTAAGTACAGGAAGCTTTTTACCAGTGACAGAATGGGTAACAAGACGTGCAGGACTCGTCTCCTCTAAAAAATACAGCTCTACAATAAATGATGCTGTCAGCCTGCACCATAGTTACCTTTAATGAATGAATTGGTACCAGCTGACATGAGTGGAGATTTTCTGTTGCCCACATTTTGTAATTCTGCATATTGACATGTCCTTGGAGATGGAAATGGGGTTCATCTGTCCACAAAATTTCCATGGCTGTTCATTGTATTCTTGTGACATGGTATTAGACTAATTTACTTTAATTTATAATATGAAAGATGCTATACTCAACTTCCAGTCAAACAGTTTACCAAGAGGTCACTGTGATTTTAATAGTGAGCCAACAAAGAGCCCTACAAGAAATTATGTAGGGATGTATAGATAGTGGTTGCTCTCACTTGCACAATGCAATATGAGTCTTGCTACCTTAAATGCTTAGAGTGTTTTCTGTTTCAGGACTGACAGTCAAACAAGACAGCAGTAAAAGTAGCCATTTCAGACCAAGCTTGCAGTACACTTCTTTGTAGTTAGTAAGCAGATGTACCAATCTTTACTAATTTTATATCACTAGATTATCAGATCTCAAAGAAGTATTGGCCAATGAGACACTTACATTTAACTTCGTTGCAGTTGTTCCTTTAGAGACAGCTAGAAGAAAAGTGTGTGTCAGAACATCAGATGATTGCAGACAGTAGGAGCAGTCTATGAGTAGAATGGCCAATATAGTGCAGGGAATCACTCAAGAGCTTCGTAATCCATGAGAAATATTTAACTGAAATGCTGGTGCTTCTGATAAAATAAAAAATCCCATGAAAAGCATTATATCTACCAGACATAGCAATGCAAGCATTATATTTAACTTATGACTTATTTAAACTAGTTGTCACTTGACAGGTAGCAAGCCGCAAGGCTCCTGCCACCAGTACACCAATGGGACCCTGGCACTGTCGGCTTCCACTGCGTTGCCACTTCCGCTGTGCCGCGCTGCTTGTAGCCTTATGCCATTCAGCCCTTAGTCAGCCATTGTAGTAAGAGATTTGGGTGACTTTCAGCTTCATGTCCCTCACAATGTGTGACGAAAGTAGTCAAAAGAGGGCAGACCAAGGCAGCAAACTCCAAGGAAACTTGCAAAAAGTGCTGGTCATCGCATGGTTATACACAGTCAGTTGCATGAATTCGTGTGTTCTATGACAAAGTATTTTGAGAGAGAGAGTGATGCAGGAACACCTCTACTTCATTTGAATAAAGTGGTGGAGTGAACTTCAGATGCTCTAAAAATCAGTGAACAATCAGTTATAAGAATCTGCAAGGAGAAATTTGCGAAAGAAGAATCAGGTGAGTCATGTAAACTGGAGACACCTGGGAAGAAGAGGTGCCACTAGAAGAGGGTCACAAATGTCAGCTCTTTTCAGAAAGATGAAATTCATCATCAGATCTATGGATATTATTGAAGGAACGAGTGTCCAACACTCAAAATGCTACACACTATCCTTGCAACACTGGACTTACTTCAGGGTAGTAGATTGTCCTTGTTATGATATGGTTTGAAGACACTTTGCTTCAAAACTTAACAAAAACATCAAAAATTGTTATGGATAACACTTCATGTCATTTGGTTATACAAGATAAGATGTCCGCAAAGGCAACAAAGAAAAACAAGAGTGTTTACTGGCTAGAGAAACTTTGACAGTAATTTAACAAGGACACAGTTATTAGAACTTGTGTCACAACACAAGCCAAAGAAGCCAGTTTACATTATAGATTAAACAGCAAAAAAATACAGGCATTAAGTTCTCAGATTGCCTCCCAACCATTGCAACTTCAATGCAACAGAACTGATTTGGACTCAGGGTAATCATCAGATTGCTGCAGAAAATAAAAAATTTAGGTTGACCAAAGACGAACGGCTTCTGAAGGAGGCAGTTAAAAAAATGAGATGAGACGAATTGCAAAAGGCAATGACTCATGTGAAAGTAATGATACAGAAAGCATGGAACAATGAAGGTGCACTACAGCAGTGTGTCTAAGACTTCACAATATCTGCTACTACGTGCAGTAACACTGATAGTTACACTGACTCTGACTCTGAATTAAGTAGTGTTTTCCAACTGTCTAATTAGTATGTAGTATATTGCATACTTTAATGAACATCTTACTTCCATTAAACCTTGTGTTTGTGACTTGAGATCGACCAATTTCTCTTTCCTGCTGCAAGACTAAGGAATACTGTTCAGCCACCTACCGTTATCTCCTTAAGGTACGTTAGACTGCATTTTAAATATATTTCATTTTGTGTAGACATCAAGATGTTATTTCACACATGTAACAGTTTTCTAGATACAAAATTATAAGAAGGAAACTTTTCCAGACGTGAGAATTTCTTTCATATCAATAACCAATGTAACACTGGCCCTAACTAAAATTAAGAAAAGATTTTTGATGTGCTTGAAGATACCACTAATAGTGATACGATGTGTAAATTTCAGAATTTTTACATTATTTTTGTAGGAGATAAAGACTTTAAACTTCATACTTGTTATGAGTTAAATATTGACACGACTGCATAAATATGCCACTTTCAGAAGCATATATATATAGGAAATATAGTGCAGTATGAGAATTTTAAGATATGTTGCTGAGCAAGACATTTTAGTCATCAACAGGGAAAATAAATAAATAAATAAACAAAAAGTACTGTTGTGGGAGGATTAGTTTTTGAAGTATGACATGATAAGTCTGAAGCTGTTTATGAATGGGAAAATTTAATGTTTCAAAAAATTTCAGTGTAACGTTTATCAAAATTAAGAACACAGTTTTGACATGCTGAAAAACACTAGAGAGATCCACATCGCATGTGAATTATATTTTTCACTTGATCTTTGTAGGAGACAGGGGCCTGAAAGTGTTTTTCTATCAGTGTGGAGAGTGAAGCACAGTGGCAGCTGGCTGTAGAATGAACTTGATGCGACAATGCCACAACTTTGGAGCTTAAACATCACATGGCAACTAGTTTAAATCAGACAATACATCACATTAATAGTGGAATATTCTTTTTAGATAATTATGTATACAACAATCATTAATTATCACTTTAAGAATGTGCATTTGAAGTAAACAGTGGAACAATAAATTACAGCAGTTCAAAACCCATCACCAAGGGGTCAATGCTAATAACTGACAGTACAATACTAGCATATACAAAATACTGCTAAGAACATATTTGGAATGCTTTTTCCAAACTTACCAAACAAGTGTAACACACTGTAGTGTCTTCCCCAGTCCCATCTCATCTGCCAATATTGCTCCAGAATAGTTCGGTTGTCTCATTTCAAGCATACATTCATACAAAAATATTATGCCAGTTCTTTGATGAGGGCGAAGGACTTTTGCAAGACATGGATCAATTACTACCTCCACAAGAGGCAAATGTTCTGGATTCATCTTCCACTACACAGAGACATAATCAGTAATTATTAGAAAAGATAAAGAAAGCAAGATTCAACAAAAGGGAACACACATGTAACATTGTCAATTCTGTTTCTTTATCACTGGCAATTTCCAACAACATGAGATAATACAAAAACATTTTTGCATTAGGTATATCATTTCTCTATCATGATTTGCTAAATGCAGCACATAAACCTTACACTACATTTCCAAAAAAATTAAAACGATATACTGACAAAAATAAGCATTACACTATGGTAAAGGAGTACCATTGCTGTAAACCAAAAAGCAATGTGTAATATTGCTTAGAGAAAAAGAATGGTTGTTCATTTAGAGCAGCTAACCTTGAGAGACCTACATTGTGGCCATGTCTCCACAATTACCATATCTTGTGATTACATCAAGGGCAGTGTGACTTCACTCTGCATTATACACGAAACAAACAAATATTTTGTACCAATTTTTAGCCCTGACAGGCAACCATCAATTGCCCTCATTAGATTGCAGTCTAAATGTTCCGTGGTAGTGCTGCTTGTGGGACCCTGCATGGACCTTCTGCTGGATACAAAGGTGACCTGCCAGGTGCAGCAACGGAAGACAGTACAGTGAGTGGGGGAGGGCTGATAAGGGGAAAGGGCTATGACAGAGAACAGGTTGGGGGGGGGGGGGGGGCGTAGAAGTCATGTGTGAGGCTGGAGTGGAAGAAGGGAATGGGATATAGGTAAGTGGTGACAGAGACTATTGAAGGTTGAGGCCAGGGCGTGACAGTGGTGTTACGGTAATGAAGGTTTATGTTCTAGGGAAAGTTCCCACAAGCACAAACCATAAAATCTAGAGTTTATTTGGAAGAATTCAGATAGCACATGCTGTGAAGTAGTTATTGGAGTCAAGCATACCATGCTGGGTGGCATGTTCGGCGACAAGATAGTTCAGCTATCTCTTAGCTGGCCATTCATGCATTTATCTCTTTGTATTACCCAGGTTTTCCAAGTCATGTATGACTACCTGTAATTACTTTCAACCTCCGATATGGAGGTATCATATGAAAGTGAAGATCTTGATGACATATTGGAAGAACTTGCTGCAGACGTAGAAGAACTGAACTCTGTTGGTAATTCATTGGACAAAATCCAGTGGAACAAATTTACTACCAGGCAACAGTCATTTCTGTTCAACGGAAAAGGTGGGCTTCTGATGGATTTGTCACCTGATATTAGTGTAGGTGAAGTGCTTTTGCTATTCTTAGATTACAAAGTGATAAGCCTTTTAACACATGTAACGGTATTTGACATCTTTGACAGTGATACATTTGTTGAGTACAGATGATAAGTTTTGTGACCTCTTGGTGTAATCCTAGAGAAACTAGCTGTGTGTCACCATATGGTTTTATCACTCCTTTTCCTTTCTTTTCCATTGTTATATAAAGTATCAGAAACATTAAATAAAACACTCACCATTCTTCTAAGTATATACTTCACAAATTGCTAATATTTCTCAGCACGTCTTATAAATATCCACAAAAATGGGACAGAATTATTGGCTTTGAAGTTATGATTTGGCCTGAATAGTCTTCTATGGTACTAAAAACCTTGCAGCTACTTCAGGGTACAGTTCAGAGTTTTTGTTTATGGCCAAATGATGTTGGCAGTACCAAAAACTTCATAAAGAAAATAAAAGGGATCTTGTTAGAAAGAGTTTGACCTTCATTTTCATATGGTCAGTATTGTGAAGGAACATTTACACCAGTTTTAAAGTTGTGTTGTAAAGATAACAACTTGTTATCGCAACAATATTGAAAGGCTAGGTTACTATTTAACACACTGCAGAAGCACTGACTTGCAGATAGGCACAATGAAAAAGACTGCTACAATATTTATGCTTTCAGACAAAGTCCTTCTTCAATAGAAGACTGACACAGCTTCACAACTCTCACAAACATGGCCATAATCTCAGTGCACTAGAATCGGGCTCTAGCACCCGGAAACAGTGGCCATGCACATCCGTATATTTCCTACACTTTTAATGTTTTACCATTCTATTTTCATTGTGCCTGTCTGTGATTCAATGCTTCCTTTATATGGTGAGAAGCACTCTATCCTTTCCATATTTTTGATATTCCATCCTGGACTTTCCATTGTTTAACTTGTTATAGCATTTATCAGTGACAAATTAAGAATATTTTCAATGAAGTTTATAAATAATTTAACATATTATACTTATGTCTGTTCGCTAAACATACTATGTATACAGACATCATAATAATGACATTGTCAATAATAGAAAAAAATAAATTGCAGCAACAGCTACAGTGGTAGAGTATAAGAACAGGCTTCATACCAATGCAATACAATCAACTTACTGCTCCATTTACAGTGCCAAAGCAACACAAGAGAGCAGGTCACAAATGTAGCTGACACTATAGCAGAAGCAGTCACTTTTCACGTACTGCTGGAAAAAGGACCCTTCAAGACTTCTCCATAGATTACAATATTCAACTTTATTTTTTCAAATATATCCTGTGTTTTCTTATTTCATTTATCTGTCTTTCAGTAGGTTATTGTTGACGCCGTTTCTTATAACAAGGGTTGCCCAGAAAGTAATACACCGCATTTTTTTCTTCAACAATTCTTCACTGAACATAATGAGAATTACACACAGGAAAGATGTTTTATCTACACACCCTATTTTACCACATAATTTCCATCCCATTCTATGGCCTTCCTCCAGTGCGAAATGAGGGCATGTATGCCCTGTCAGTAACAATCCTTGTCCTGATGGCAGAGCGAGTGCTTCATTTTGTAAATCAGCTCCTCATTGTACTCATCTCCTCATCGTACTCAAAACGTCTTCCATGAATGGCATCCTTTAATAGCCCAAACAAGTGGAAGTCTGAGGGGGCTTGGTCAGGTGCTTCAGCCGGGGATAGTCTCCCCGACCACTGCAAATCATGGCGCTCTGCCGAACTGCCTTCTGATGACCTCACCCTCTGTGCCAACCGACTGACTGTACTTCTGTCGACAGGAGATGCTCGACAGACTTTGCACAAGTGTTTGTGAATATTCCCCAGAGTTTCTGTCTCTGCAGTGAAAAATTCAATGATGGCACATTGCTTGTAATGTATGTCAGCTGTAGATGCCATCTTGAAACTGCCCTGCAGCTACACTACCTCTTGAGAGCGACGGAAACTTGGCACACTCACTCAGGAGACTTCAAATAACACATATGTAATGTTTTGCATTCGTACCATTGTTTTCAGCTGAGAAAAAAATTGTGGTGCATTACTTTCTGGGCAACCCTCATACACGGACTCAAGCAAAGAATGTTGTTAGTTCACATTCTGTCAGCTCACCTGAAAACATGTCAAGTAAATTTCAGTTTCAGAACTCTCATTATGATATTCTCATTTCATATCTCTCTCTAACCAATTTGTCTTCCTGTCACATTTCATTATTCAATTTGTTTAACTTCTGTTTTCCACATTCAAAGTAAAAATTCTCACAATTTGGATGGTTGAACATTTAAGGTTAAAATGACAACTGTGTGTTGTTTACAGCCTTTCTGTTTGAGACACACTAGCTATTTACTTTTGCATGTACCATTCAACTGAGTACATCAGTTCATTAGTTTTCAGTTGCAAAATGCATGTGAATTTAAGATCATCACTGTTAATCTTCCGTATAATAATCATACATCATCATTTTGGTCTTATTGAAGTAGTTTAAAGATCATCTCTCATCCTCAGTCTATGGTGCTTAATGGTTCTGTATAGACATACTCCTACACTTTAAACCAATAAAATATTGTCATCCACCAACCAAAAGTTGATTAGAGAATATCCAATGTAGTGAATAAAAATTATGTGGAATGAAGGCATTTTGCTTAACACTTCTTTTTAAATTTCCACTCCTTCAGTGTGCTCTAATCCAAATCATTAGAGTTAATGAAAATGTTGCTTAACATACCAGGGTTGCCTCAAGTTTCCTCAAGTGAAATTCCCTGATATTTCCCTGATTTCCTGACAAGTTTTACCATTTTTACCCGATAAATTTTGAGATCTCAAGGGTAAGTAAAGTCATAAGTGACAAAGAAATGTAAGGACTTCCATATTTCTCCCCTGTTCTGTTTTGTTTTGTTTTAGGACATAAAAACAACTAGGGTCATATGTGCCAGGGACATGGAGAAAGGTCTATAAAATACGCAATACCGAAATGAAGGTCCAGAACTAAAAATTAAATGGCCTTTGCCACATTGCTACAATGGATAAAAAGTAAAATAGAGCCAACAGCTCACGCGTCGTTCCCAAAAACGGCCAATAACTCAGATGGCAAACTCAAACAGGAACATTACTGGTCAGCAATAGGGCATTCCGTCAGGAAATGGCAGACAGTTAAACACTGGGCACAATGTGCACAAAGTGGTGGGGGAGAGGCACTTAACAAATGGCGATGGCTAAAAAGGCAGTGCCCAATACGCAACCTAGTTAAAATGACCTCCTCATGGCGGGAGAGGCGAGAGGTGATCATCCAAGCCACTGAGAGAGGCTTAATAACTCAGAGATTGTTCCCATGAAGGGAGGACCAGTGGCGATGCCAAAGTCACACCACCTCTTAACAGATGGCAATACAGAGATCATCAGAGTGAATGTAAGAACTAGTGGGCTGAGGTACGAGGACTGCAGCCTTGGCAGCAGCGTCAGTAGCCTCATTTCCTGTCAGACCGACATGACCAGGAACCCACGTAAACGTCACAGTGGCTCCATCAAGAGTGAGCAAGTGTAAGCTTTCCTGGAGCCATTGCACTAAGAGATGGACAGTGTACAATCCACAGAGGCTCTGAAGGGTGCTGAGAGAGTTTGAACAGATGACACAGTTAAAAGCCTGTGTCGCCGACTGTACTCTGTGGCCTGATATAGGGTAAAGAGCTCAGCTATAAATACTGAACAGTGTGCCAGAAGCGATACCAAAACATGACGGTGCCAACGATGAAGGTACACCCAACACCACGATCACTGTGCACATAGTTACTATCGCAAATTCCCTGTGAAGGTTGTGAAACTATAGGCAAAGGAGCAAGGCTGGTGTAGGGTCCTTAGGAAGTGAATGAAGGCCAAGGTGAACACACGTCGCCACACAAAGCCAAGGTGGGGAAGTGTACACACCCACCAGGAAAGTTGCAGGGAGCGTGAAGTCCATCTGCCAGAGCAAGAGCCGAAAGCTAAATACAGGAGGTAACAGAGAAGAGGGACACACCCTATACTGGCGATCAAAGGAATCATGGAAGGAGACGGCATAGGATGGACGGCCATGCGTGGCAGACAAATGGCATGCATATCTGCTGAGGAGGCAGTCACGGCAGTAGTTCGGCAGCTTATTGCATACAGACTCTCAACCGGGCTAGTGTAAATGGCGCCAGTGGACAAACAGATGCCACGATGGTGGATAGTATTGAGACAGCATAACAGGTACAGACATGTAGAGGCATAAACAAAGCATCCATAGTCTAGTTTAGAACAGACAAGGGACCAGTACAAAATGGGGAGGGTGGTTCGATCTGCACCCCAGGAAGTACCATTGAGAATGCGTAGGACATTGAGGGACTGCATACAGCAGGCTGCCAGGTAAGACATGTGGGAGGATGAACAGAGTTTCCTATTGAGTGTGAGATCCAGGAATTTCAGATTTTCAATGAAAAGAAGAGCAACAGGCCCAAGGTGTACAGATGGTGGGAGAAACCAATTGCACCACCAAAAGTTTGTTGTTGTTGTTGTTGTTGTTGTTGTTGTTGTTGTTGTTGTCTTCAGCCCTGAGACTGGTTTGATGCAGCTCTCCATGGTACTCTATCCTGCACAAGCTTCTTCATCTCCCCGTACTTACTGCAACCTACATCCTTCTGAATCTGCTTAGTGTATTCATCTCTAGGTCTCCCTCTACGATTTTTACCCTCCACGCTGCCCTCCAATACTAAATTTGTGATCCCTTGATGCCTCAGAACATGTCCTGCCAACTGGTCCCTTCTTCTTGTCAAGTTGTGCCACAAACTCCTCTTCTCCCCAATTCTATTCAATACCTCCTCATTAGTTATGTAATGTACCCATCTAACCTTCAGCATTCTTCTGTAGCACCACATTTCGAAAGCTTCTATTCTCTTCTTGTCCAAACTATTTATCGTCCATGTTTCACTTCCATACATGGTTACACTGCACACAAATACTTTTAGAAACGACTTCCTGAACTTAAATCTAAACTCGATGTTAACAAATTTCTCTTCTTCAGAAACGCTTTCCTTGCCATTGCCAGTCTACATTTTATATCCTCTCTACTTCGACCATCGTCAGTTATTTTGCTCCCCAAATAGCAAAACTCCTTTACTACTTTAAGTGTCTCATTTCCTAATCTAATTCCCTCAGCATCACCCGACTTAATTCGACTACATTCCATTATCCTCGTTTTGCTTTTGTTGATGTTCATCTTATATCCTCCTTTCAAGACACTGTCCATTCCGTTCAACAGCTCTTCCAAGTCCTTTGCTGTCTCTGACAGAATTACAATGTCATCGGCGAACCTCAATGTTTTTATTTCTTCTCTGTGGACTTTAATACCTACTCCGAATTACTCTTTTGTTTCCTTTACTGCTTGCTCAATATACAGATTGAATAACATCAGGGACAGGCTACAACCCTGTCTCACTCCCTTCCCAACCGCTGCTTCCCTTTCATGCCCCTCGACTCTTATAACTGCCATCTGGTTTCTGTACAAATTGTAAATAGCCTTTCGCTCCCTGTATTTTACCCCTGCCACCTTTAGAATTTGAAAGAGCGTATTCCAGTCAAGATTGTCAAAAGCTTTCTCTAAGTCTACAAATACTAGAAATGTAGGTTTGCCTTTCCTTAATCTATTTTCTAAGATAAGTCGTAGAGTCAGTATTGCCTCACGTGTTCCAACATTTCTGCGGAATCCAAACTGATCTTCCCCGAGGTCGGCTTCTACTAGTTTTTCCATTCGTCTCTAAAGAATTCGCGTTAGTATTTTGCAGCTGTGACTTATTAAACTGATAGTTCGGTAATTTTCACATCTGTCAACACCTACTTTCTTTGGGATTGGAATTATTATATTCTTCTTGAAGTCTTACGGTATTTCACTGGTCTCATACATCTTGCTCACCAGATAGTAGAGTTTTGTCAGGACTGGCTCTCCCAAGGCCATCAGTAGTTCTAATGGAATGTTGTCTACTCCCAGGGCCTTGTTTCGACTCAGGTCTTCCAGTGCTCTGTCAAACTCTTCACGCAGTATCGTATCTCCCATTTCATCTTCATCTACATCCTCTTTCATTTCCATAATATTGTCCTCAAGTACATCGCCCTTGTATAGACCCTCTATATACTCCTTCCACCTTTCTGCTTTCCCTTCTTTGCTTAGTACTGGGTTTCCATCTGAGCTCTTGATATTCATACAAGTGGCTCTCTTTTCTCCAAAGGTCTCTTTAATTTTCCTATAGGCTGTATCTATCTTACCCCTAGTGAGATAAACCTCTACATAAGCCCGAACACCTGACAGAGGTGTGCAAAACTTACCTGTCAACCCAGGGCTAGGAATTACGTGTTACCCAGTCACCTGTTACATGTCAGATGCATGGTGCTGCCTTCAGGAGTGCACAGGGAGGAAGAAGAAAAAAGAGGAACCTCAAACGGTGAAGTGGAGGAAGGATGGGAGAAAGTGAACAAAGAAAGGAAAAAGGAGTAAAAAGTAGTGGTGAGACCTTTGTTATGTCAGCTACTGACAGTGCAGAACATTCCCAAAAACACCCCAGACATGTTCCCCAAGGGAGGGGGAAAAGAACAGAAGAGCAGCAAGAGGATAGACATGCAGCATGGAAGGGAAAAGATGTTGCAAAGGCTGGGGCCCCATGGTAGATTTCTCCCCCATGTGAGCAAAAATCTTAAGTACTAACATCAACATCTTTTGTAATGAACTGTTTTTAGGTGGAGAAAGCAAGGCAAATGGTATATGAGTTCCATTAAGATCACTGTTGTTATTTTATTTCAATAAAACGAAACACATTTGTCACAAAAATACACTTTTCCTTGGAGTCACAAGACAGATTTAAAATACCTTCACTAATTTCAGGAACAACCTTAGAAAAAAGTAGGTCTCTTGAAAGAAGTGTAAAAGGCAGGGAAGAGTTGTGTAGCCCAACACTATGGCTGGCCACCAATAAAATGTTAGTTCTACTATGTTCATCATTGTCGGTTATTAGTCACGGTGTTATGTCTTTTATTTTACATGTATTGTGTGATTTTTCTTTTGAGAAATATGTAAGTACATAGTATACAAACCGCCAGCGACTGCCACAGTTTTCTTGTTCTTATCATCCATACTTTCTAATATATAAATTATTTTTGAAGTGCCAAAATGTACTAGAATAAATAAAATGTCTACAAAATGCTGCACTGTGCAATTTAATTGCGAGGAGACAGTCACAATTTCTGAAATCCATTACCCGTGGTCTCTGGCCAGCCAAGAAGCACTGCAGTCCTGGGTCCTTGGATAAACCACGAAAATCTGCCGCACGATTCCACACACAAACAGACCCAGACTGCAGGCAGATCGGTGAGATTAGATCTGATGGCCAGAGCTTACACATTAGTGGGAAATGATGGGCCTGTGGTTTTGGCCCGTCGTGGAAGTCCATTTGTGTGACCAGCTATTCATGTGTCACAGGCACCATGTTGATGAAATGAGACCAATGAGACTTTTCCAGCTCTCTCTCTCTCTCTCTCTCTCTCTCTCTCTCTCTCTCTCTCTCTCTTTCCAAATTTCCTTTATTTCCCTGTTTCCCTGACACGTTTGAAATTCCCTTATTTCCAGAATTTGTGGCAACTCTGCATACGTACACATACAGTTCTGAGTCCACATTTCTCAAGTAGTCTTGGCACAGAAAGTCAAGAATATGATACGTTGGAGTATATTAAAGACACATCCAGCTGTCTTTGTGTGACTTTTAATATAGGGCAGGCACTTGTAAACAAAAAAAAAAGCTTTAATTCTGCTTGGATTGAGTCCCAAGGATATTATTACTGGTAAATAGATTTATCAACTATGAACTGTACGTTTTCCCCCTTGTCTCTCAGAGTCTGAATCCTGTGACTGTAGTAATAAGAGCAATGTTTAACAGTATTATAAATGTTAACTCTGTCACACTGTTCAGAGAATCTACAGAATGAACAATGGGAAGAAGTTTAAAAGAGTATACTGTATATGAGAAAAGTAATTCTTTCCTAAACATATTCTTAGTGTAAACATATTCTTACAACACTATGAATTCAATTTACCTTTACAGCAGGTCAGAGGCAGTTACAGTGGAATACAAAAGAAAAGATTGTTAACATTTGGGATCAAATTATCTCGTGTCAGAAAGAGTGTCTTATTTAACACACACAATTAGCTCTAATCAAGACTTAAATGGGCATTAAAATCAATATTACACATTTCTTCACCATGTTATACAAGAAAGCAAAAGCTAAAGCATTACACAAAAATTCAAAACTCCAAAAACAAAGCAAAGGAAATTTCAAGTATTATTAGACATGAAGCATATATACTTGGCAAAGCAAATGATGTTAAACAACCTGATTATGATAGCAGTGAGACAGATAATGATGAATTCAATTAACTGGCGACTAAATTCGATAACTTCTCTGTAAAGGTAGCTACAATACTGGAACAAACAATGGACCATCAAAAACCTATAAATTAGATTTATTTAGGAAGCATTCCCAACTTAACTGTTAGAGAGAGAAAAAAATTATAAGTCACTGTTGACAGTAATTCTTCTTGTAATGACGGCTTTTCAAACAAAGTATGAGGAGACTTCAAAAAGAAAGTTACATATCTAGTCCCATGCTAAGCCCAATGCACAACAAAAGTAGTGCACTGTCAAAAGAGAGTATACGTTCAAATTTTTCTGCAGATACAGCCCTACTGTGGTATGGATAACAGACACATCACAGTGTGGGAACAAAACAGAGTAGCATCTAGAAATATGCTCCAAAGTTGAAGTACAATTCATGAGAACGAAACATCTAAACTGCAAACAGATTGACCATGAAACTGTGGTGGTATATGGACTAAATGCAATGTTGTGTCCAGCTGTAGTGAAATGATGCCAACAATTTGACCAAGGCTGCACAGACTTGATTGACACCAATCAGAAAGGAAGGCCATTGACATCAACCACACACAAAAATGCCCGGGCAATTGAGGAACTAATTCAAAAGAATCAGTCCCTTGTTGACCGGTCTGGTGTGGTTGTTGAAGATAGTAAAACGAAAGCTGAAGTTTTAAATTTCACATTCACGAAATCGTTCACACAGGAGAACTGTGCAAACATACTGTCATTTGATCATTGGGCAGGCTCCTGTATGGACAACATAGTAATAAGCATACCTGGCATAGAGAATCAACTGAAGGTTAGAAAGCAACTAAATCACCAGGTTTGGATGGAATCACACTTCGATTTTGGAAAGAGTGCTCCACGATATTAGCCCCTTACCTAGCTTGCATTTATTGTGAATCTCTCACCCAGTGCAAAGTCCCAAGTGACTGGAAAAAAGTACAGGTGGCTCCAGTATACAGGAAAGGTAAAAGAACAGGCTAATATCCCTAACCTCTATTTGCTGCAGAATCCTTGAACATATTCTTAGTTCAAATATAATAAACTTTCTCGAGGCTGGGAAGCTTATGTGCATGAATCATAATGGTTTCAGAAAGCATCACTCGTGTCAAACTCAGCTTGCCCTTTTCTCACATGATATACTGAGAACTATGGATGAAGACCAACAGGCAGATTCCAGATTTCTAGATTTCCAGAAATCTGAAATGCGGTGCCCCACTGTTTAACGAAGGTACGAGCATATGGAATAAGTTCGCAGGTACAACAGTGGCTCGAAGACTTCTTAAATAATATAACCCAGTATGTTGTCCTCGACAGCAAGTGTTCATCAGAGTCAGGAGTGCTCCACCGAAGTGTGGACTGGTGTTGTTCTCTGCATACATAAATGGTTTGGCTGACGGAGTGAGCAGCAATCTGTGATCGTTTGCTGATGATGCCATGGTGTTGAAGTTGAGTGACTGTAGGATGATACAAGACAACTCAGACACAACTTCCAGTTCGTGTGATGAATGGTAGCTAGCCTTAAATGTGGAAAAATGTAAGTTAATGCACATGAGTAGGAAGATCAAACCTGTAACGTTCGGATACAGTATTACTACTGTCCTGCTTGACACTGTCATGTCATTTAAATAGCTGGGCCATAATGTTGCAAAGCGGTATGAGGTGGAACGAGCATGTGAGTAATGTGGTAGGGAAGGTGAACGGTCAACTTCAGTTTATTGGGAGAATTTTAGGAAAGAGTGGTTCACATATATAGGAGACCGCATTCTTGGGTACTGCTTGAGTGTTTGGGATCCATATCAGGTTGGCTTGAAGGAAGACAGCAACGCAATTCGGAGGGTGCTAGGTTTATTACTAGTAGGTTAAATAACACGTAAGTGTTATGGAGATGTTACTGGAACTCAAATGGGAATCCATAGAGGGAAGGCGATGTTCCTTCTGAAAATACTATTGAGAAAATTCAAAGAACCGGCATTTGAAGGTGGCTACTGAATGATTCTTCTCCCACCAACATACATTGTACGTAAGGAGCACGAAGATAACATACAAGAAATTAAGGCTCATACAGAAGCATACAGGCAATTGTTTTTCTGTTGCTCTATTTGCAAGTGGAATAGGAAAGGAGCTGATAGTAGTGGTAAAGAGTACCCTCTGCCACGCACTGTATGGTGGCTTGCAGAGTATCTATGTAGATGTAGATGTAAAACCGCAGATTTTCAAGTGATAAGGTCATTCACACAATGGTTATCAAATGGCTCCAAGACAAAGGAACAGATTTGTATAATTTTGTTTACAGAAACTTGGTGACTATGTTGAATAATAGTCATGTATCTGCATCACTTTGAAGTTTAGTGCAGCATTCAATAAAAGTCACTTGGTCTGTCATAATGATACTTTTTTTAAGTCCCCTTGTACTAGAATCTTCTGACTGACTTACCATTGTATTCAATCAAAGAATTGAGATGTATTTCATAAAAGATTAAAATATGTGTAGTGAGCTGTTCTGAAGTTTTGTCCTCGCAAACGTTAAGTGGCCCATAAACGTTCCACGCAGTTGTAGTTGTTCTCTGGTTTACTTTTCTGTTGGTTATTCCATGGTTTACATTGTTAATGCATTCATGTTTTTTATAATTGTAAGATGTTATCAATCATGTTTGGGAATAAATATCTTTTTTCTGTTACCCATGTATTTGGTGATCCTAAACGACAATGACATGTCTGCACCAGCTTCAACACTTCGCTCAGCTTTGCAACATTGACAGCTTTGCCTGCTCATTCCCACATGAGAATGAACAACTCACCAGTCACATTTGAAACAGCTGCCAGCAATGCAGTTAACAAGGTGATAATAAATCCCCACCATCTGGCAACGTAATCCTCTATCATGGTTTGTCCAGCTAAAAAGTCTGTTCATCATATCAGCTGATGAGACTAAATACAGGTATGTGGTTGGAGTCCTCATGGAGGATCTAGTACCAGAAGTCCAGAATGTTCTAGCCATACCACCAGATAAGGAATGATATGCACTGATTAAAAACAGATTGATCATATGCTTGCCAAAATCAGAAGCAAAACATCGAGAGAAGCTTTTGTGCGCCGAGGCGCTCAGAGATCACACTCCATCACAATTCTTAAGTCGATTTCACACACAGGCAATTAACACAGTAAGTGATAATGTGTTATGGAATATATGGTTGACCCATTTGCAGTCAGACACCCAAAAATTCTCACAGTGAGTGAGGGCAATTTAAGCACACTAGCACAAATGGCTAACAAAATAACTGATATGTATCCTGCATCAAGTGTGTCAACATTGACATCACAGCAAGAAACGGTGATGTTAGCCTCACTGCAATTACAATGACAGAACTGACCACACAGGTAGGTGGATTAAAAACAATGCACAGCTGTCTACAGCCATGCTGAGGTCGTAATTGATCGCCGTCATCACAGAACTTATGTTGGTACCACAGGACGTTTGGTAACAATGCGCCAAAGTGTACGCCACCTTGCAACTGGAAGCTCGAATCTGACACCATAGCAGTGACAACAACTTCTATTGCAAACATGTGCTGACTTTGTGTGATGGACCGTGATACAAAACTACAACACTTGGTTGATATAGAGAAAAAGTGTCAGTATAACAAGCAAAACGCCTGTGCTGGTGCTGTGACGATTGTTGTCTATTTGCCGCTAATGACTCCAATATTAGAACATATAGTCGAATAACATTATTCCTTAACCTGGGGCTAGGCCATATGTGTGAATGGAAAAGTTACAGTGTCAGATATATCAAGGCCTATTATCACAGCAGATTTTTTTGTTCTTCTACAACTTACTGCCAGATCTGTGATGTCAGCAATTAATAAATTTGACTACCAGTCTGCAAGCACCAGGGAAAGTCTCTTGTGTCACCCCACTAGCAGTGCACACAGTCACAGGTGGTACACCATACATATGGTTACTGAAACGATACCTTGAGATCACTCAGAGGTTGGCCACACACGCACCGGTCAAGCACACAACCATTCACCACATTTTGACCGTGCCAGGGTCGCCAACTCGTGCTCAGTTTAGACATTTGACACCAGAAAAGCTAAAAGTGGTAAAACAGGAGTTTCGCAACATGCTATCACAGGGTGCTGTAGAGTTTCTAGTACCAGTTGGGGAGCCCGATTCATGCTGTGCCTAAAAAGAAGAACGGATGGAGCCCCAGCGATGACTATCACCAACTCAATGCAAGGACAATCCAGACCAGTACCCAGTCCCACACACAGAAGGTCATATAGTGACATGTTCTGATGTTTTGTCCTCGCAAATGCACAGTGGCGCATAAGCGATCCATGCACTAGCAGTTTCAGGCTGTGTTGATGGAGTTCTTTAGTTTACTTTTCTGTTGGTTATTCCATGCATCATACTGTGCATGCATTCATGCTTGTATAATTGTAAGCTGATATTTAATGCATGTGGAAATAAATATTTTTTCTTCTCCATTACCCACATATGCAACAGTAACTGCCATTTAAGAAAGTGGAGATAAGCAGATGACCTCTAATTACTGACCCATCTCCCTCCTTCACATATTCTCATAAAATTTTGAGAAGTAATTAAACAGTATATTGCACCACCTTTATGAAACCAGCTTTTTACTCTTAAGAGGCAGAAATCTATCATATGACAGACCAAGGAAACAACACAAACAATTTAAGTTATTCAAAATTATAACACACAGTTATAAAATTTAAACCAACAAAAGTTTCTCTTCCATCTTCTTTTATTTCTGCATTTTCTGACCCATGTTTTGAGTTAAGTAATATATAACTATTTACACATTTCAGATGTAGAAGTAACTTCAGGTGTGCCGCAGGGAAGTACGCTGGGACAGTTGCTGTTCATGTTGTATATTAATGACCACGCAGATTAGGGATATGAAATGGAATGATCACATAGGCTCAGTTGTGGGTAAAGCAGGTGGCAGACTTCGGACTACTGGAAGAATACTGGGGAAGTGCAATCAGCCTACAATGGAAATTGCTCACACATCACTTGTGTGAACCATTCTAGAATATTACTCAAGTGTATAGGACTCAAGCCAAATAGGATTAAAAAGGGATACTGAATGCATACACAGAAGACCAGGACAAATGGTCACAGGTTTGTACAACCTGTAGGAGAGTGTTCCAGTGATGGTGAAGAAACTGAATTGGCACACTCTTGAAGATAGATGTAAACTATCCAGAGAAAGTCTACTAACCAAGTTTCAAGAACCACCTTTAAATGAATACTCCAAGTACATACTACAAACATAGGGATCATGAATAGTGGCAACTAAAAGGGTTACTTCAAAAGAAATGCACACTATTTTTGTAAAAATACAGTTTTCATTCTGCATATGTGAAAGTTTTACAGTGCGTAGATACATCCTTCTCGCTTATTTTCAAATGTAGTTCAACCTGTTCCCATGAGTGGCGCCATCACATCATGTGTTCAAGATGGTTGCTACACTTGATGTTCATCAGAAGCAACGTGCTGTCCTAGAATTCCTGTGCTGTGAAAACGAGACAGTGGGAAACATCCACAAGAGGTTGAAAAAGATGTATGGAGATGCTGCAGTCGATCGCAGTACAGTTAGTCGGTGGGCAAGCAGGTTACGTGATGAACACGGGCATGGCAGTATTGAGGATTGTCCTTGCAGCGGCAGGCCTCGTACTGCACACGTTCCAGACAATGTGCAGAGAGTTAACGAATTGGTGACTGCTGACAAACACATCACAGTGAATGAATTGTCACACTACATTGGGATAGGGGAAGGAAGTGTTTGCAGAATACTGAAAGTATTGGCGTTAAAAAAGGTTTGTGCCAGGCGGGTTCCCAGGATGTTGACAGTGGCTCACAAAGAAACAAGAAAAACGGTATGCAGCGAACTTTTGGAACAGTGCGAGAATGATGGAGATGAATTTCTTGGAAGAATTGTTACAGGTGATGAAACATGGCTCCATCATTTTTCACCAGAGACGAAGATGCAATCAATGGAGTGGCATCATGCAAATTCACCCATGAAAAAAAATTTCAAAACCACACCTTCTGCTGGAAAAGTTATGGCTATGGTGTTTCTCGATTCCGAAGGACTCTTGCTTGTGAACATCATGCCAAGTGGAACCACCATAAATTCTGATGCATATGTGACGACAGTGAAGAAACTTCAAGCTCGACTGAGTCATTACCGACCACATTGGATAAAGCAGGATGTTTTGCTGTTGCACGACAATGCACGGCCACGTGTCAGTCAAAAAACTATGGAAGCGATCACAAAACTCGGATGGACAACACTGAAACACCCGTCTTACAGTCCTGACCTGCCTCCATGTGACTATCATCTCTTTGGGAAACTAAAAGACTCTCTTCGTAGAACAAGGTTTGAAGATGATGACTCCCTTGTGCACGCTGCCAAACAGTGGCTCCAACAGGTTGGTCAAGAATTTTACCGGGCGGGTATACAGGAGCTGGTTCCAAGATAGCGTAAGGAAGTTGAGAGGGATGGAAATTATGTGGAGAAATGAAAATATTGTTCCTAAAGGATGTATCTACACACTGTAAAACTTTCAAATGTGTAGAATAAAAGATGGATTTAAAAAAAAAAATAGTGTGCATTTCTTTTGGAGTAACCTTCATATTTATTTACAGCTCGTACAAAATAGATATGTGTCACAAAGTTTTACTGACCTTCACTGTAGTCACCAGCATAGTATATAACCCGTTACCAGTGATGTGGAAGTCGTAGGATACCCTTAGCAGTGCCAGTTGTGTCAACAGTTCGAGCAGTGCGGTCTATTGCGAAACGAATTTGTAGTTTCTCTGAAGCAAATTCCGTGAAGTGTTTCCTTCAGTTTAGAAACTGGGTTGAACTCACAAGGGCTTAAATCAGGGGAGTGCAGTAGGTGGTATAGCAATTTGCAGCCCCATCAGTCAAATAAATCAGTAACAGCTTGCACTGTAAATGCTTGAGCATTGTCCTGCAAAATGATGGTCCGGTCCTGCAGAAAGTGTCATCACTTCTGTCTCTAAGCTGGCCGTAGGTTGTGTTCCAAAAATGAACAGCTAATGGGGCTGATGGCTGTGATTGAGAGGCAGAAGGTGCTTGGGATAAGAATGCAGTACAAGCACCTGCGCCAATTAACAGTGCTCATGCAGTGCACTATGACAATGACATGATGGAGTGGATCATGAGGAGGAGGGAGGGGGTGGGGGGGGGGGTGTGGCAAAAAGGCAGGGAAGACTGTGGGGAAAGAGCGTATGGGTGCAGGATGAGTGGAGTTATGGTACTGCGGCAGGGGCGGAGATGGCATGGGGCAGAGGCCTGGTGGAGATAAGGCAAAGAGGATTGCAGGATTAAAGGATGTGTTGCAAATGACTTAGATGGGAGTTGCCCTTACAATACATCCTTTGAGCCAATATTCTTCCTGGCCTCAGCACCACTAGCCCCAGCCCCACATCCACCATGCCATGCCCCACGACCATAATTTCACTTAGTCCTCCCTTTCTCTGTTCTGTCTCACTCTCCCAACCCACTCCTCTGCAGTTTCCGCACTTCCGGTACAGTAAACTCAGCTCGCACAAGGCAGTTAGGGGTGTGTGTGTGTGTGTGTGTGTGTGTGTGTGTGTGTGTGTGTGTGTGTGTGTGTGTGTGCGCGCGCGCGTTTTTTTTTTTTTTTTTTTTTTTTTTTTTTTTTTGGGTGGGAGGGGGGAGTGGGAGGGGTTAGGCACAAGGTGGTGTCTGTGCTCATATATGTATGTGTGCCCTCAAACAAACAAAAATCTGTCAGTCTTGTTTACATGACTTTTGACAAGACACTGTCTCTACCATTCTGTGAGTTGCTAATTTTACAACATAAATTTTGCAAATTTACACAGAAGGTTCTACAGAGGAATTAGTGGATGGAATAGGAATTGGTTGTCAATAAATCCTTTACACTCTTAAGACTGAATTTTATTAGTAGTTAAACTTTTTATAGCTGGTGGTAACTTACTGAAAATATATTCCTGAATAGTTGACCCCCTTTAAGACTACTGCAGTAAAGTAAGTTTCTTTAAATATTTATGTACGATATTATTACTTCTGGTGTTGATTCCATGAACTAGGTTTGAAAAAGAGATATTGTCAGTTTTCCCGTATGTAGATGATGCTACTTGTTCTGCAACTGATGCTCAATTAATGAAAAGCCACTCCAGTTCCTCTTTTTAGAAAGTTAGTAAGTTCACACGACAGGTTTCGTCCTTTATATTAGACCATTACCAAGTGAATCTGAAGCTGCCACATGTTAATACATTATATGATTGGCATATAGATATTTTAGTTTTTTTTTATTATAAGAATTGAGAGAGAATGTTTTATATGTACAGTATAAGTGCAGAAATAATACACACTTTATGTTATGCTGTAGAGAAGCAACACCAAATGTACAAACGGTAAAGCCAAGTGGATTTTAAAAAGTTTCATGCCCAATAACACCACAAGAAAATATGCATGTCTTTATTATAAAAACATGCAAACCAAAAAACTGCAATGTCAAATGTAAAAACATTACAGTCAAGTGGATTTAAAAAAGTTTCACACCCAATGACAATATGAGAAAATGTGCATGTTATAATTATAAAAAAACGCAAACAGAAAAACTGTTAACATGCTTTAGCTTAAAAGAGTTGCGTTGTGACATGTTTTAGAATTGCAACTGCCTGCTTTAAAAATAAAAACTGAAAGTAATTGTTTGGAATTAATATAAGTGCAAAATAGTTGCAAGTCAACCCTAAAGAAACGACCTCTAATGAGTAAAATTATTTCATTAAAGAAGATACTGAGACACTGTTTCTGATAAATTTTATTACGAAATAAATGTATTATGAAGCAGCAATTTGTACCTCCAGTTCATTAAACAGGCCTCTGTAGAAAGTTCTTGAGTTCACACCACAAATAATTCATATTACACTTTTTGGACTCTGTGAAAATTTTAGCTTAGCTTGGCTTGATGAGTTACCCCATAAAATGATCCTGTATGACACTATGACTGAAAGGAAGCGAATTAAGTCAGATTTTTTTTTTATTTTTACAGCCACATTGCAAATAAGCAATTGTTTCACACTTTATCAATTCTGGGGTATGCTCCTCCCATTTATTATCAATTTGCAACCCAAGAATTTAAACCCTGTGATCATCATCTGTCTGTTTATCATATTTTAAGCATATACTGGGGGAAACCTCTTCTAAGTTCTGAACTGTGTATAATAGGGTGTCTTTTCAGATGTTAGTGACAAGGAACTGACTAGGAAAAATTCACTAATAGCCCTGAAAATTTCATTAACTGATATTTTTAAAACTATACTTGATTTCCTATTTATTTCCGTGTTTGTATCATTTGCAAATAAAACAAACTTGGAATTTGTTAGATGTCATTGATAAAAGGTCTTTAATAACCACAAGAAGAAATAAGGATCTGGAGATGGAACCTTGAAGAAGTAAGGATCCGGAGATGGAACCTTGTTGGGCACCACATGTAATTAGTTCTCAGTTGGATGATGTCTCATAGCTTAACACTTAATATGTGTGTGTTCCCCTTAACATACATACAGTGAAGTGACTAAAGTCATGGAATACCTCCTAATATTGTGTCAAACCACCTTATGCTCGACACAGGGCTGCAACTCGACATGGCATGGACTCAACAAGTCCTTGCAAGTCCCCTGCAGAAATATTGAGCCATGCTGACTATAGCCATGTATAATTGCAAAAGAGTTGCCAGTGCAGGATTTTCTGCACAAACTGACCTCTCAATTATGTCCCATAAATGTTCAATGGAATACATATCAGGGAATCTCAGTGGCTGAATCATTCATTCAAACTGTCCAGAATGTTCTTCAAACCAATTGTGAACAATTATGGCTCCATGATATGGCACACTGTCATCCATAAAAATTCCATTTTGGTTTAAGAAAATGACATCCATGAATGGCTATAAAATGGTTTACAAGTAGCCGAACATTCAGAGGACCCAATACATTCTGTGCAAACACAGCTCACACAATTATGGAGCCACTACCAGCCTGCAAGTTGACAACTTGGGTCCATGGCTTTGTGGAATCTGCGCCACACATGAGCTCGTACCAACTAAACTAACGACTCATCTAACCAGGAAATTGTTCTACTGTCATCTAGGGTCCAACCAATATGGTCTGGATTCCAGCAGAGGCACTGCAGGTGATGATGTGCTGTTAGCAAAGGCACTTGCATCACTCATCTACTGCCATAGCCTATTAAAGCCAAATTTTGCCACACTGTCCTAATGGATGTGTTTGTCATATGGCCCACATTGGTTTTTGGAATTATTTGATGCAGCGCTTCTTGTCTGTCAGTAGTGACAACTCTACACAAACGCTGCTGTTTTTGGTTGTTAAGGGAAGGCTGTCGACCATTGTGTTGTCTGTGGAGAGAGGTAATGCCTGAGATTTTGTATTCCCAGCACACTCTTGACACTGTGGATCAAAGAATATTGAATTCCCTAATGATTCCTGGAATGGAATGGTCCATGCTTCTAGCTTCAACTACCATTACATGTGCAGCCATAATCATGTCTGAAACAGTTTCACATGAGTAAAAATGACAGCTCCACCAATGTGATGTCATTTTATACCTTGTGTATGCGATACTACCACCACCTTTATATGTGCATATCGCTATCCTATGATTTTTGTCATCTCAGTGCATGTAAAGTATAAATAATCTCAAAGTAATACCTATATTTGTCAGTGTGAATAGACTGAAAATAATCAAAATCTGAAGTTTTGCAGTTGCCTGCATTTTAGCATGTGATCTCCCCATTCCAGAGAAAGGGGACTGAGTTCAAGAGAGAGTGCATGGATCCACAGTAATTCCTCGGCAGCAATTTCAGTTTCTTTCAACCTTTGCATTTCCACATGCCCAGGTATCCAGCAGCATGAGACTTCTTCCCCATACTATTGTTTCTGTAGCTTAAGTAGTGTATCCTTAATATGTGGGACTATTCTCTCTACTGGATATATTGCTGTAAAAATTCCAGCCACAAAGTTTCATTATCTGTACACATTCCACTGCAGAGTGAAAAATTCACTATGGAAACAATACCACAGGCTGGGGCTAAGCCACAATATTCTTTCTTCCAGAAGTGCTAGTCCTGCAAATTTCGCAGGAGAAGTTCTGTGAATTTTAGAAGGTAGGAGATCAGATATTGGCAGAAGTAAAGCTGTGAGGAAGGGTTGTGAGGTGTGTTTGGATAGCTTAGTCAATACAGCACATGCACAAGGGTTCTGAAGCAGAGGAGATATTTATTCCTTTGATCACTCTTCATCTGCTCCATTGTCCTTAAAATTTCTTACAGCTCAGTATCAAAAACAAATTCAGTTGAGCAGTAAATCCTTAAAGCACTATAAGATAAAATGACCGACTGCACAATGCATCCCGTGTTAAGAGGCATTCATGTAAATTACATTTTTATTTCATGCCATTTAAATAGTGAAAAATATAATTAAGAGTTATAGTCTTCTTACACTACTCTAAAAAAAAACTCTGTCCAAACAGTCCACGAAGGCCCAAAGGTAACAACCAGCCACACTGTCATCCTCAGCTCACAGGCATCACTGGATGTGGATTGGAGGGGCATGTGGCTAGTACACTGCTCTCCAAGCCGTATGTCAGTTTATGAGATCAGAGCCATTATTTCTCAGTCAAGTAACTCCTCAGTTTGCCTCACTAGGGCTGAGAGCACCCCACTTGCCAACAGTGCTTGGCAGACTGGATGGTCACCTATCCAAGTGCTAGTTCAGTCTGACAGTTAGCCAATGCGGCAAGGCCTCAATTTTAAAATCAGCATAGACCTCATTAATAACTTGTCAGTGACCCACTACAAACCCATGATGAGGGGTTTTAATTTGCCCCTACAAAGTTATTCTTTTGCTTGCATGTCCTCTTTTGTTACCCACGAACATCTTCACAACAGAGTTGAATATTTTGCTATTCAACGGTTACGAGATCTACACTGCCCTTTGGACAAACACTGGACTATGATTAACTGTCTTCTGATGGGATAATTTAGCTCTCTACATTTACATTGAGGCTAGTGATGGGACCAATTCAGTTGGTTTCAGGGATATATGATTGCTTCTATCCAGGAATTAAGGAATTCACCTTCAGTCCAAATTCTGTTAAAAAGAATGTGGAGATGTTCCTTTGAAGTAGTACATAAATTATTTAATATTTCATACTTCATTCCATCTAGGCCTGTAGCTGTACTGTGAGCCACAACCAACGCATGTTCCAACTCCCATTCAATGAAGAGGCAGTAATTGTACTCTTCTCAGTTTAATGCACAAAAATTCTAACTGTATTTTTAAGTCAACTCTCTGTGTGAAAAGTGTGTAGTGTATAGGCTTGCATTTGCATGTTTGTTTGTGGTAGTACCTGGCCCTTAACAAGACTATTGTATGCGATTTTAGTTGTAAGGACACTATTACTCAGTATTACCAAAGCAGATGATATCCTTCTTTTTCAAATTATCTTACTCACTGACTCCCACAGTTTTTTCTGAAACAACTGACAGACTTTAGCAACTCTTTCCATGGTTTCTTTTACTATCTCATTATATGCCCAGCTCTTGCAAGATGAAATGCTGTGAGGTTTTCACTGTTGGTCTATGTTAGAATCTTCATATGGCCTTCCACCTTTCCCTGAGCAATGCATGACATTTATCATTCCATCCACAGGCTATTGGTCTGAGGATTGTCTCCAGATTTTGGAACGTAAGCTCCTGCAACCTCATGGATAACCATTATGAAATTATCCATCATGAACTAGATACTATCGTTTTATCCAAATACAGTGACTTGGCTGTATAGTTCCCAGTTAAATTTGTGGATGTCTGTCTTATTGCGTGGACAAGGGACTTCAGCTGATGAACATATATGGGAAAAAGTACCACCACAGCTGTATCTTGAAAATGTCTTTATTCTTTCGCATGACTAGTTTCAGCGGCACATTACCGCTAGCCTCAAGAAGACTACCAAAAGAGTATTTGATTTCCTTGGAGCATTTACTGTGGGATCCATGTTACTAGCACACGTGGGACACCTTTCATCAGGAGTATAAACTCGATACCAAGTTGTCTGATACATGCAATTGCATCGGCCTTTGCTCCAGGGTCTTTGTCGAAAATAGACAAAATACAAAATACACACACACACAAATGCAACTCACACACACATGACCACAGTCTCTGGCAGCTGAAGCCAGACTTCTCTCGCTTTAAATGCCAGAGCCTGTGGTCATGCATGTATGAGTTGCATTTGTGTGTGTGTGTGTGTGTGTGTGTGTGTGTGTGTGTGTGTGTGTGTCGTCTGTTTTTGACAAATGCAGCTGAAGCCAGAGACTGTAATCTCGTGTGTGTGTGTGTGTGTGTGTGTGTGTGTGTGTGTGTGTGTGTGTGTGTGTGTGTGTGTGTTTGTTTTTTCGACAGAGGTCTTGTTGGCTGAAAGCTCATTTTGTGGCAATCTTTTTGCTGTGCCTTTTTGCGACTCAGCATCTCTGCTATGTTGTGAGTAGTAACTATCTTTATCATTCTATTGTAACAAGTACTTTATATATCTATTACTTATACTATGGGATTGCCAGTAAATAATGCCCTTGCATACCTGAGACTAGCCTCTACAAAGAACTTCAGTTACACAAATATAGCACTCACTTAGCCAAAAGAAATAATAAAAAAAATCTTTAAAAGCAGAGTTTTAGTAGTCATGATTAAGTATCAACAAGGTTAATTAAAGGGTAGTCTTGTGAATTTAGAATATTCTTAAGTTATTTGTGCAACCAGTCTTTTACCAATGGAACACTTGCTGACTGGCTGAAGCTTGCTGGCATTAAACCTCTGTTCAAGAAAGGGGTTAAAGAAATGCCATCAAATTACAGAATAATTTCACTTTTGCCACTGCCAATTCCAGCAATACACAGCCCTCATTCCTTCCCTTCCCTCCCCTCCCCATCTCTCTGCTGCCATCTGTCTAATCTCCTGTCTGCAAATAGCTGCCCTACCTTCTTTCCACATTGTCCCTGCATGTTCCCCAACAGCACATCACTGTCCGCCAGCCCGACCTTACTATCACTCCCCCTCCCTACCCCAGCCTCCTCCTTACCCCCACCTAGTCGCCACTCCCATCAGGCACTGGTGCTGCTGCTCGCAAAGTTACTAGGAAAGCAAAGTTTATTCATACATTCACGATGACCACACCTGTCTGTCAATCATTTTGCCCGCCTCCGAGATCCTGAATCACGAGGTTCGGAGCAGACAAGAGAAATTTGCGCTAGCAGCGATGGAGCGATCTTGCATCGGCATTGTTATAATCAGGACTACACACAGTGGAATAAATGTGAAGCAGTACGTAACTCAAATTATGAATATTGATCTTAAATCTATTGATACTGAAGATCTGTTGATATTGGTACCAGTTAAAGTTCACCCAGGATATATGGACAGATTTATAAATTACTATCCAATTTCTTTCAACTATTCTATCCAATTTTTTTTTTTCAATTATTCAAACAGCAATTACTAATCAGCTTCCATTATTTGCCCATCCACATATTCCACTATTTAGTGGCCTCAGTTGCCTGAGACTGCAGTCATGTGTGTCAGTTGTGCTTGCGTGAGTGTGTATATGTGCATTTGTTGTCTAATTTTGATGAAGGTCTGACTGGCCGAAAGCTATATTTGTGACAGTCTTTTTGTTCTGCCTATCTGCGACTCAGCTTCTCCACTATATGGTGCGTGGCAACTTTCCTTTTCACAATATTGTTACACTCCATCTTGGATTTTCCATAGTTTGTTTAATTGATATGTTCAAAATGGTATGAGGACTGTTTAAATACAGAAAGATTTTGAAAAGAAGTGGTTACGTGATTCCATAGTTAGTGGGCAGCAAACACTTTCTTCCATTATCACAGCACTTTCCTGCAGATGGTGAAGAAGTTAAACATAGCTACGAGTAGCACTGCATAACAGGACTACAACTTCAAGGAGTGGCCCAAGTGCAGAAAGAGAAGTTTTAAAGGTTAAGGTAATTATGAACATACGACTGATGGATCACATTCACTGAATTGGTACGCTGGTGAAGTACTCGTCGGCAGTGAATGCCAGCAATTACATTCCACACAGTTTGGTTATCTGAAGGCTTCCAATATTGAGAAGGCTATTGACACATAGTGTGAATGTACTTAATTCTTTAGGTAATAATCAGGGTTAGGATTTTTAGATGTGCACCTTTTTTTAGGATAAATTAAAGATCTTTGCAAAGAAACCACAACGCAAAATTTTGCCTCTAGTTACCAAAAGAGACATTTTTCATGCCCTTTTCCCTTTTCTGGGATCTTTATCCCTTTTTTACCTCCAAAAACGCCCGTAACCCCCGTTTTTCCCTTTATTCTTGTAATGTAGCTTTTCAGTAATCTCCTTGAGCGGAACGACTTTTGAGTATAGTTCCATTTGTATATGGTTTCGAATCAAAACAAAATATTTAACTTTCAATTGATGTGTTCTCAGCCTGTGGTGAAATTGTAAATAATATGCCTACTTCTTTCAGTACATGCAAGACTGGAGGCACACCTGCTACAATGGAAAATAATTATGTGTTGGAAAAATCCTCCTCCTCTCACTTCATTGGTTTAAATAGCCTGCAACAATGCAAATGACAATGAGTGTATTACATTCTATCCTTTTAATTTCACCAGAATCAGTGGCCTGCTGTTCGTGAATATAAATTTGTTACTAAATGGGTGTATAACTAGATTTTGCCATGCCAAAGGTGTTAAGTGCTTGATTTTTTTTGGTTCTGGCTCAGGAATTCAAACAAGACTCCATAGAAACTGACAAACTGTTAGGCAATCTATAATTTGTGATTCAGGAATTTTGTTAGATGAAAGCCGCCAGTGAGATTGCATCAAACTACACAGTTCCAGCTCCAAGCATCAAAAGAACTAGACTTTTCAAATAAACAAATCACAGTAACCTCTTTTTAAAAAAAGCATTTGAACAGTGTTCTTCAAAAAGCCAAAATTTGAAGTAAGTCAACATTGAGAAAGATGTTAACGCCCAATGAGAGTACTTTAAGAAAAAACTAGATGGAGCCTGTTTACCAAGAAACCATATAAGGAATCAAGGAGAAAGTATCGGACTGTGATGTTTAGCGGGGAAGAAAGTCAATACCATGTGTTAAAAAGGTATGAGCTGCAGAAAGCCAACATCAGTGCAGTAATGTAATCAATCATGAAATTCTGTCAAAAACTGTGGCCTAGTGGTATTGAGCTTGGGAAAGTTCTTATGGTTATGGACCAGGCTCCACACATGGTTTCCAGTCTTACCCAATTAAAACCCATGGTGCCTTTAGTTAAAAGCTCATAAGATGCTTTGTCCATATTCTTCACAATGCTTGTAAGCCCATAAGGAACAAATATGACTTCACAAATCAATTCATCTCAGCCCTGAAGAAGATTCTACTGAAAGCTACAGGGAAACTGCTGGTCTGTCCCTTCCCAATTTCCCAGTCATTACTCACAGGGGATCTTGGATTGAGCATGCTGCTATGCTCTGTGATAATTTTGACTAGCTTAAAGAGTTTGTGCTTTCTTTGAATCCATCCGACACTGGTGCAATTTCCAAGGCACAGTAACTTCTGCTACCAGAGAAAATACATGATTATTTTGTGCTCTAAGTTACAAATACCTGACTGCAGCTATAAATTGATTAGAAGAACAAGGTCTTGAAAATTCATATCGGGCAAAAGGGGGAGAAAGGATGTCAGTATAAGAGACCAATGAATTAAGCTATCAGTCATGATCAGACTGGTATCCCACAAATTCCCATCTTAGGGCCATTGCTTTTTCTTGTATACTTCTTGACAGTTACACTGTAACACACAGAGTTTGTTTTGTTTGCAGATGTTCTTAATATATATTAACGACTTGCCACTCTATATTCATGAAGATGCAAAGTTAGTTCTTTCTGCTGATGATACAAGTATAGTAATCACACCCAAAAGCAAGAATCAGCTGAGGAAATTGCAAATAATGTCTTTCAGGAAATTATTAAGTGGTTCTCTGCAAATGGACTCTCACTAAATTTTGAGAAAACACAGTTTATACAATTCTGTACAGTAAATGGCATAACACCATTGATATGAACAGAAGTCTGTTGCTAAGGCAGAATACTCAAAATTTCTCAGTGTGTGCATTGATAAGAAATTGAATTGGAAAAAACACATCGATGATCTGCTGAAATGGTTAGGTTCAGCTACTTACACTATTAGGGTTATTGCAAAGTTTGGTGATAAACATATCAGTAAATTAGCCTACTTTGCCTATTTTCACTCACTGCTTTCATATGGCATCATATTTAGGGGCAATTCATCATTAAGAGAGAAAGTATTCATTGCACAAAAGTGTGTAATCAGAATAATAGCTGGAGCCCACCCAAGATCACCCTGCAGACATTCATTTAAGGAACTCGGGATATTCACAGTACCTTCGCAATACAAATATTCACTTATGAAATTTGTCATTAAAACAGCGAAGTGCATAGCTACAACACTAGAAGAAAGGATGATATTCACTATTCTGGATTAAATCTCAGTTTGGCACAGAAAGGGGTGAATTATGCTGCAACAAAAATCTTTAGTCATTTGCCAAATCGTATTAAAAGTCTGACAGATAGCCAACCAACATTTAAAAGCAAATTAAAAGAATTTCTGAATGACAACTCCTTCTACTCAATAGATGAATTCTTAGATATGAAGTAGTAACTGTAAAAAGAAATTAATTAATTAATTAAATATTTTGTGTAAAAAAACTTACGTTAAAGTGACACGTTCCACATCATTACGAAATGTCGTACTCATGATCTATGGAACAAGGATTAATGCAGTATGTATGATGGCGCAAATATTGCAATTAATTGCAAGTTGAGCATAGTTTCAGAAAGAGCTGCTAATGACATTGTCATGCATATTAATTAATGGTTTATAACAAAGTTACAGTCATTAAACTTTGAAAAGTCTTACTACATGCAGTTAGAACAATTGAGAGGTTTCCACACAGCATATGCATAAAGCATGAAGGAGGACATGTAGGAGAGTTTGAAAGTGTTAACTTCCTGGAATTACAACTTGACAATAAATTAACTTGGGAGGAACATACGACAGAACTGGTGAAATGCCTGAACAAATCCTTATTTGCAATGCGAATGTCACCATACCTAGGTTACACAAGAACAAAAAATCTGGCATACTTTGCTTACTTATGTACATTCCAGAGTCACATGGTATCATATCTGGGGTAACTCATCACATCAAACAATATTTTTCAAAGTCCAAAAGCAAGTAATACGCATTCTAGTATTTGTGGTGTGAATTCACAAATGTCCTACAGAAGCCCTTTTTAGGAACTTGGTACACCAACAACATTAGAGTCTTGATAGTTCAAGTTGAAAATGACTGGGACCACCTCGAACTACTGAAAACTTGGACTATTGAAATTTATGTGGGGGGAAAAAAAATAAAATGTTGAAAAGAATACAGGCATAAAAATATGAAATTTATTAAAATTAAGAGCTTACATAAGCATATAGTGGCAGAATAAATGTTTTAATGCAAGTCTGGTAACAATTTACTTCATGAAATAATGTTGGCATGACTTTGGTGAAGTTGCAATGTTTCCAAGTTGCACTATCACGCCACCCTCTGAAGAAAAGGGTGCCAGTTGGTGTTGCCTCAGGCTGTTGTTCCACATAGAGCACAGCAGCCTCAAATACTGCACAGCCATTAGTGTGTCGCATCATTGGTACAATCTCACACAGCTTGCTACAGCCTTCTTCTGTCTCACAGTGTGTTGGTGATTTAACAGAGTCAATTGCAGAAGGGTGTAACTTCCAACTATTCATCTGAATTCAACCACTCAGTTATCTCCACATTTTCTGGCTATTCACAGCCTGGCAACCTTTTTGTGAAACCACACAATGGGTTATAATCCTCGGCGTTAAAATCTTCAGTTTCATGTTAGGCTTCTTTTCCTATAGACTTTTTCTCCATGACTTAGAAATTGTATCCAACTTCATCTTTCTCCAAGGTTCACTGATCCAGTACACATCCTTCACAGTCACTTTCTTTAAAGTTCCTACAATGCTTTCATTGTGTTCTGAATATAAGACAGCCTGTAGCCATTTCCAAAGATACATTTTCTTCAGGCATTCCATGGTGTCCTGATATACTGAATGAATCAACCTAGTAATGTTTGGTGGGAGAAACAAGGTGTGGATCCTGTTGCACTGCAATTCTTCTACACTTGGATGCGAGGATGCATTATCCATTGGCAAAACAGCTTTGCATGGTAACCCCTTTCTATTAGAAACTAATTTCACTCCAGTAAAAATGATTTCAAACACCAGTTCTTAAGTATGTCCTGATTTGTCCAGGCATTATTCTGACGTGTAGTTACCGGAGGAGTTGACACGGTTACATTCTTGAATGCTCTTGGCTTGGTAAACTTTCCACTCAGAAGTAGTTTTATCTCGTGGGGTCCAGTGGCAGCTGAATCTGCCTTAACTTTGAGCCATTCTTTACTTTTTTGTGTCAAGGAGCATTTCTTCCTTCATGAGGAGTAAGTGTTTTTGTCAGCAACATTTGGAAATTTACACAAGATTTATCGCAGTTGTAACTTTGTTCATTAGATAAGATTTCTTCACTAAGAGTTTTTTTAACTTTATTATAAATTCCGAAACTGCCTCACTTACGAGAGTGTTTTTCCCTGTGTACATCTAGTTGACACTCCCCATCTCTCTTCTTCCACTTGTCGAACCAGCCCACATAAAGAGGGACATTGTCATCTCCTCCCTGTAGCTGGTTTCTAAATAAACAAGTTTTTCTCCTGCACGATTGGACCAGAAATCAGAGCCACCTCCTGTCTTTGATGGATAAATCACATATTTTTTCAGACTATGACTTCTTTATAGTTTTTCGGTTAGTACATTGTGCATGGGGCCAATTTTTCTGGGCATCCTGTTGAGGTACCAATCACATGAGCAAGAGAATATCTGATGTGTATGTTCGAGTGAAGTGGAACACGTGAGAAACAGAAGAGAGATTTATCAAAAACAAAAAATTGTTACTTAATGTAATAAGGGAAAAACTGCTATTCATGTTTCTGACTAGATGAGTACTTATAGCAGTCTACTCAGGAGACAGTAAAATAGTACGAAAAGTTAGCATCTGATTGCTTATTGAACTCAGTAGTTGTGAATGCATTATATGCTTTCCAAGAAATGATTGGACACAAAATGTCACCCTATATATTTTGAAAACAGTTTGAAGATGTGCTCACAAGTTATTCACATGAAGAAACTAGAGTTTCATGAAGAAGCGCACACCAGTTGGACAAAAAGGGAGGAAAGGTGTATGACGCACGTAGGTATTGTTCTAAATGTTACAAGACAAACACAAAAAGTGCAATGCAGCTAGAAAACTAACAAACTTCATACAAATTGCAACATTTTTTAAATCTTTTTACTGCTGTTCCCATGCACTGATGTCATCCAAATTAAAAGTACATTGTCAGTCCCAGTCCAGCAGGACTGATGACAAGCTTAACGTGTTAAGAGATTTTTTCAGAGCATTTTTTTGAAGAAAACTGTTCCAATTTCAGTTGGTTTCTTCACCAATCACAAACAGTAACTTCGCCGACACCGTATTTGAGAGGAAGTTATCTTTTTGGTTCTCCTTCATTAAGTCATTTCAATGCTTCTGATTTAACATCACAGGCATAGATTTCCTTTTCCTTGTTATGGCACTCATTTTTAGGTATACAAACAAAAACAGTCATAAAAGAAAATGAAACGCAGTACTGTATTGTACCAAGAATGACAACTGAAATGAAACTGAAAAAGTAATTCAACCTTAAAAAAAATAACAAACCTAGTCGAGAAGACTATTACAGTGGAACTTCTGAAATTGTCTGTACAAAAAATAAAAATAGAGCTAAAATTTATCGTTGAGGAAATCTGGAAAACAGAAAAAATTCAATGAGAGTTGACGGTAGCCTCAATATATCCACTACATAAGAAATGCAATAAACAAGATTCTAAAAGCTAAAAAGAAATTTCTTTGCTGCCCATTGCATACAAAATATTTTCCAAGATTTTACTAAACAGAGGAGAAACAACATTGAGTAATCATTTGGGTTAATATCAAAGTGGTTTTAGAAAGGACAGATCATGTCCTTAATAAAAATTTAATCTGAAGTCAATCATGTGCCACAGATTACCGAGTTCAATAGAAACTGTAGTAGTGTTTGTCGACTTCAAAAAGGCGTTTGATTCTGCTGACAGAAAAATTGTGGGTAAAACAATCTGAGAATTTGGTGTAAAGTTTAATTGAATCTTTTAAAAGGAATAGCCATCAGGACTGCCTTAAGAGTTTCTGCAGAAAATCAATTTTTTTTAAAAGCATTAAAATGTGCCAAAATTTCTGAAAACACATATTGGCTAAATTGAAATAGTTAAAAAAATTTAAAAATCTTGAGGAGACAAATCAAGAACATTATTTGAAAAACTGTTGCTACAGAGGAAATGAAACATAAAACCAGAAGGGCAGTTACTGCCTGCAGAAGAAATCGAGAAACGGAGGAAGGTGCCAGGCATGTGAGGCACGTGCAAAAGAGTAACCCAAACTAACTGTGGGCAAATGAAATGCAACACACTGACTGCAGACTAACAACAGACCAGAACAAGAACAACAACCTACACGACAATGAGGTGCTACGGAAAGCCTCTGCTACAACGATGTCAAAAAAGGCCAAAAGCAGCAAAAAGATAAATCCAAGAAGTGACCAACGAGAATAACCAGGTGACAAGCAAGGTACTTATCAAGCAGTCCTAGTACTGTGAAGAGAAATCCGACATTATTAAGTGCAAAGAAGTGAACCGACCAGTTGGGCACTGCGTGGCCGCCTATGTACTGACTGTATGGAACACTACTGGCCACTGTACTCACATAGATCTCTATGTGCACTCAGAGCACTGCACGGCTGTGGTGTCCCCTAACGGTCATCAAAGTCTATCTCCTCTGGCAAGCTTTCAACCTCATGGTGCCCAATACCAGACATATGGTATAATAAGACTTTTACACCAAAATATGCTTGTCTAAAAATGGAAAATTAAGGCATTACAACACAGCAGTGAAGCCAGAATGTCTATATGCAAGTGAATGTATAATATTAAACTATAATTTAGATGAATTAGAAATACTAGAAAGGTGAATCATTTGGAAAATAATAGGCCCACAACAACCATGTAAGGTTGGAAATTATGTAGTAATGATGAAATTTATCAAAACACAGAAAAAATATCGGAAGTTGTGAGAAAAAGAAGATTGGTATGTTTTGGACATTTACATCAAATGGAAGAAATTAGATCAACCAAAAAGATCTTCAAATATTTGTTCGTACTAAGTCAACAACAAGCTGGATCCATGAAGTAAAAAATAAATTAGAAAATAATAATATAAAAGCCGAAGAAACAACTGGCAGAGTTTAGGGGAAAAGTATTGAATATGTAAGGATTCTAATGTAGGAGAGTGAGAAAATCTGGTCTGAAGTGATCAGATGGCGCCATGCATACACACATGCTGTATTCACGCAAAGAGAGAGAGAGAGAGAGAGAGAGAGAGAGAGAGAGAGAGAGAGTGAAAATTATACCAATAAAAGCAGCATGTGCACGAAGGGTAGTCATCAAATCAGGAAGTTAAACCATCATGTAAGTAGTCTTCAGCTAACAATTAATGTCCTAATGAATGATATGAAAAAACTTAAATGTGAAAAGTGGGTCATTCCATGTCAAATGTCCTAGAATAAAAAATGGTTCCCACTTGACCATCTCAGTTTTGGTTCAGAACTTGTTTTTGTATACATATGTATGTGTTAGGTCAATAAGCAAAATTTTGGCTCTATTGAGCTAGGGCCACCTTAGCGGACCCATACCAAGTCACAAAGCACACGGTGTGAAGAATTCAGTTGACTTGATTTAACTTTGTGCCTCTTATGTGATATCTATCACTTTGCATTTTTGCATCCTAGTACAACTTTTGTTGCTGAATGCAGCTAAAGCATTCTAATTCTTTAGAAATCACTGTCAATTATGCTACTTGGTCTGAAAGTGCCTTGTAAAATCTGCCGTGGAAGATTCAGGCCCTACTTTAACACCCTTGGCTATAAGTGAAAGGCAGCTAGAACCTTGTTTTTTTTGGCTGCTAGCCAACAACCAGGTACTCACTATACTACACCAGTATTAGCATTTATGAGTAAATAGTTCTGATTTTATTGCTGCTTGTCTCAAGTGTCAAATTGAAAATTGTTAATTTCTAGCACTTTTGAAGATCAGTTTTCTATATTACCATCAACTCCAATCTTTTTATTGACACCACTGAAAAGAGCACATTTCTTGCTACAAGGGACTTGAAAAAGTGGAACGGTAATTTTCCATATATGGCATTTCAAATAGATTAAAGAAGCCTTAGCTATTAAACTTACCGCATATATTACCGTATTGGCAGCTGTTGTACAGGAGAATGTCAAGGCACTTGTGATCTGATTTGTTAGTACGAATTATTTGCAGCATGATATTTTTGCTCCTCTGAAGTGCAGGTACAACTATTTCATAACACAAGGCATGGGTTCCACAAATTACTGTAAATTGAGATGCAAATATTGCTGTTTTATGACACAGGACATGGATTCCAGAAACTTCTGGAAATTCGATATGCTGGTATGAATGTTTTATAACAAATTCCAGAAACTTCTGGAAATTTGATATGCAGGTATGACTGTTTTATAACAGGGCATGGGTTCTGGAAATTTCTGGATATCTGATATGGAGGTATGACTGTTTTATAAAACAAGGCATGGATTCCAGAAACTTATATGCAGGTACAACAGTTTTATAAAAAGGCACTAGAAACTTTTGGAGTTTTCTGTAATGTTCTGCAATGTTCTCCAGTATTCTCATTTTATACATTCACACTATATAAGATGTAATTTGATTTGGGTATCATTCATGTTTTTATGCAAATTGTCAATTATTGTATCAATTGTGCTTATTACCTTTGAGTGTGTACCTTGCAGCTTGGTTGATTCCTTCAATCCATTGTTGAATCATTGCTGAGGTTACAACTTCTTATGGCTTCAAACAATGGACATATGCACCAAGAGCAGTGCACCATTGGACAAATCAACAAGTCTGTGTGTCATTTAACTAAGTTCACCAAAGACAAAAGGCCTTCTGAAGTCAATTAGTGACCTCTCTGAGGAGGACTGGAATTTCCTGATTCAACAAGTTGGATTTCAGCTTGATTGTGATGCCAAAATATGTTTACATCATAAACAACAAAGATCTGCATCCTATTGATGTTGCAACAGCCACCTTTTTGAAACAACTTACAACAGTTGATGTTAAACCTGGACAGAAGCTTTGCCCTGCTTGCAGAGTTGACATCAATGCAAAAAAGGCCAAGCCATTGCCATCATCAGATTCTGATGAAGATGATGCTACAGTTGCTTCGGACAGCTTGAACTCTAGCTTGACAGAAATTGTTGTGTCACCACTAAAATTTCAGCACATTTCAAACCACGATTCCAGTGGATATGCGAAGCAAAAGATAAGGCAAGTCACAATGGTGGTGGCTACCAAAATTGCTGAAATTGGTGGGCTTAAAGCAGATGATGTCATAGAATTGCAACCAGGTCAAGAATGCCATGATTGCTCTTCATACAAAGTGCTCATCAGTGAATTTAAAGCAAAGCTGGAGAAGTCAGCTTCTGAGAAAATTCAGATTTCAACTTTGGCCCCTAGCAGTTGGAGCATTAAAAAAACAATGGAAGAATTCAACATGTCTGAGTGAATGGTGAAAATGGCCAGGAAGCTGAAGGAAAACAAAGGCATATTAGCAAAACCATCCAAAGTGAAGAAAGGCTTTGCAAGAAGATATTAAGGAAAGTGTAGCAAAATCTATGACAGTGATGAAGTTAGCCGAATCTGCCCTGCAAAAAAAGACATTGTTCCCATAAGGACAACAGTTGCTCAAAAGTTCATATGCAGAAATGTCTGATGCTTTTCCATATTTTGTGAGCTCCAGCCAAAGTCGTGCATCACAGTTGTTTCAGCAGGAACACACTCAGTTTGTGTTTGTACAGCTCATCAAAATGTCAAGTTGATGCTAGCAGCAACTCCAATTAAGGATGACTACAAGAGATTGTTAGCCAAAACAGTTTGCAATATGGATTCAAAAGATTGCATGCTCCAGAGATGTGACCAATGCCCTGGATTAGAAGTCTTGGAAAGGTTTGCAAAGCTGCATTTGAAGGGAACAACATTGAGGAAGCAATTGAATATAAGGAATGGATACACACTGACCGAGATATCGTGGAGACACAGCAGTCAACGTCTGAAGAATTTATCCAAAACATTATGACCAAAATTGTGAATCTCTCACCCATCATTACATAGAAAAAACATCAAAGCAACTACCTACAACAAACCAAAGAAAATCTAGAATGTGGAAAGCTGGTTGCTCTGATGGATTTTGCAGAAAATTATTCATTTATTGTGCATGATGCTGTACAAGGCTTCCATCAGGAAAATAGTCAGGCCACATTACATCCCTTTGTTATTTTTACAAGGCTTTGACTGAAGAGATCGAGTATCTTAGCTTCTGTATGACTTTAGTATCAGTGCAAAATGGAACTACGTCACAAGCCATGGAAAGTCTCCGTGTGATGGTATTGGGGGCACAACAAAGCAATTAGCACCAAGAGCAAGTCTTCAACAGTCAACTTCAGATCAAATTCTAACACCAAATGATATATTCAGATTTTGTGGCGAAAAAGTTCACAAAATCAAATTCCTTATCAAAAAGGAAGAAACTGATCTGCAAGACCTTTGCAAGAAAGGAGATTTGAAAATGGTTGCACAGTTGCAGGGATCAGAGAAAACCTCTGCTTCAGACCAATCGATGAAAAATGGGTTACAAATTAGCAGAGTTTCCAATAACACAGTGTCATTTATTGGAAGTGTTGATCAATCAGCATACTTCTTGAGTGTTCCAAGTGACAGCATCCAATCTGGGCAAAACATAGCCTGTATTTATGACAACAAATGGTGGGTTGGAAACATCCGTGCCACATCAATGGAGGAACAAGATGCCTTAGTCAGTCAGTTTCATGCATCCACATGACCCAACTAATCCAGTCCATTGGCCCCTAAGGAAGGACACCTGCTGAATCCCAGAGCAGCAGATAATTGGCATTTTGCCAGCTCCAAGTGCCAATTCCATGGGTTGGAGATACACTTACCCATAGAGGTGCTGAAGAGCATTGAAGAGAATTTTAGAGCCATGAAAATGGTTTCATGAACTCTGGCAACAAATTTATGATGCTTGGTTCATTTTGTGAACTTATTGGTTTGTTGTGTTCACAACAATGTTGTTTATTTGCTCATTTTTTATGCCATGCATTAAAGCTATTCTGTCAAGCACCCAGCACAAAAGCTAAGGTATCTTTGAAGCTACTTTAAAAACCTTGTATAGAAAATTACCATTCTATTTTTTAATGTTCCTTATAGCAAAAAATGAGCTCTTTCCAGTAGTGTCAGTTAAAAGGGATCAGAGATCAAACACTGTAAATTTGCAATTTTCAATTTGACACTTGAGACAAGGGTCAATACAATCAGAACTATATTCTCAAATACTAATACTTGTGTAGTATGAGCGCCTGGTTGTTGGCTAGCAGCTCAGAAATCAAGGTTACAGCTGGTTTTCCCCCATAGTAAAAAATGCTTAAAGCACGACTTAAAACTTTCACGATAAATTTTACAAGGCACTTTCAGACCAAGTAGCATAAGGGATAGTAATTTCTGAGCAATTTGAGTGCTATAGCTGCATTCAGCACAAAAAGTTGTACCAATGTACAAAAATTCAAGGTGATAGATGTCACAACAGATGCACAAAGCTATACCAAAGTTGGCCAAATTATTCATCCCGTGCACTTTATGATTTGGTATGGGTCCACTAAGGTGGCCCTAGCTCTGGAACCACTGAAAAATTGAACCAAAATTTTGCACAGTGACCTAACACATACATATGTACATACATATGAATTTTTAACTGAATCTGAGATGGTCGAATGGGGATACCTAGGACACTTGATGACCCAAGTGTGAGCTATCATGAAAACTGCATATACTTTCACATGATAGCCAAACTGTTCCAAATATGAATACAAAAAAATTAACATCTGGAAAGTGTTGTAAACCATTATCACAACAAAAATCATGTACCTTTATGGATGATAGTCAAACTCTTCCAAATAAATGGACTGCAATTACTCTTGACGCAAGTGTTAGTGATAAAGATGAAAGTGTGATGGCAACAAAGATTCTAAACAACGCAGCAGTGGAGCAAATGAAACAACAATGACACACAGTGACAAAAGAACCAAGAATCAGTTACAGAAAAGGTACAATGTTGTTTTCTTAACAGACAATCACGGTAGAAACCTGGCGAATACTGTACAAGACAATAACAAAGACTTCCAAGCAATGGGAATAGTAAAACTGGGTGCAAGTGTGGAAAATGTTACCAGCATCGACTAGCAGGCAAAAATGAAAGATGAAAATGAATAGGTCGTGTGCATAGTTGGTGCCAATTATGTCACAAAAACGAGGCATAAAATTGCTTAGCAAGCCTAGAAAAGTTCCTCGAAGCTAACAAATCTTGAAATGCAATAGTTACAACGCTGCTACATCACAGGCATGACCTAACAGACAAATTGTGTGCCAACAAGGGGAGACAAAAAATGAACATTGAAATCAAACATATATGTGCTTCATTTGGAAAATGTAGAATAGTGGATATAGGTAAAATCAAATGCCTACATACCAGATTTGGGACACATTTAATTTTCAGAGGCAAGAAACTTTTATGTAAGAAAATAAGCAACATTATCACAGAGAAAGTTGACTTACACAAAACTATCAATCACAAAGGTGATAGGGATGCTTTTTCAGAGTAAGATGTATCAACTTAATCCTTAAATACCAAAATGTTCAGTATATAATGAATAAAAGAGAGCACTTGGGCATATACCTAAACGAATCAAAAACACATTTCTTCATAGCGAGTGAATTAGGTTGCAAGGACAAGGAATTATATGGATACAGGCTAAGAATTTCAGAACTCATAAACCTGAACTGCAACAGTATCGGTATAAAGATGGCCGCCCCACTTGCGACTTGCATCAGGGAAGAACAGCGTTCTGTTATTCGGTTTTTGCGTAGTGAAGGTGTGAAACCTATTGAAATTCGTCAACGAATGAAGGTTCAGTACGGTGATGCATGTTTGTTACAGCAGCAAGTCTATGAATAGAGTAGGAAGTTTGCAAATGGTGTGACTTCAGTGGAAGATGCTTCTCATCCAGGTCAGGCACGAGTTGTGACTCCACCGAACATATGGAATCAAAATTGGCTGATGAGCCTTAGGTGGCCCATATGGGAAAGAGAAGGTTCTCTTTAAGAGCAGCCTGAAACCCAAACTTGTGGCCAATTCCTACTCCATTGACGAATTTCTAAACAAAATTAGCTGATGTACTTTATGTTCTATTTACTACTGTAATCTTTTTACTAGTACACCTAACATTTAAAAATAGTTTTGACATGTGATACAGTCATGAGGATCCCATCAATAGGGATCCAGAGAATAAAGAGTTCATCTAATCTATGAACTGCTGCAGCTAATACTTCACGGTTAGTAGTAAGAGAGAAGTAATAGTGTGAGTGATGTTCAGTAAGTAATGCAACACATCTCTTTTCTGCAAGCAGATTGGTTTTATTTGGGATTTCATAGACTTGCGAAGGCAGGGGAACCAGATCTGTCATTGACTATATAATAACAGATCAGGAATTCAGGAAGGCTGTGAGGGACATACGTGTATTCAGGGGATTCTTTGATGACGCTGATCACTATTTAATCCACAGTGAAATTGGTATTGTGAGGTCGAAAGTGCAGGAGGTCAGGTCCATATGTAGGAGGATAAAAGTGGAGAAACTTCGGGATAAGGAAATCAGGCACAAGCACATAACAGTGATCTCAGAAAGGTACCAGTTAGTTGAATGTAGTCAATTACAGTCATTGGAAAAGGAATGCACAAGGTACAGGGACACAGTACTAGAAGTGGATAAAGAATGTCTTGGGACAGTAGTTTGTAAAGGTAGGATGAAGCAAACAGCTTGGTGGAATGGCACAGTCAAGGCAGCCTGTAAAAAGAAAACGAAGGTGTATCAAAAATGGCTACATACTAGAACTCAGGTAGACAGAGAAAGTTATGTTGAAGACAGAAACAAAGCCAAACACATAATTGCAGCATCCAAGAAGAAATCTTGGGAAGACTTTGGAAACAGGTTGGAGACTTTGGGTCAAGCTGCTGGAAAACCATTCTGGAGTGTAATTAGCAGTCTTCAAAAGGGAGGTACAAAGGAAATGACAAGTATTTTGGACAGGTCAGGAAAATTGCTGATGAATCCTGTTGATGCCTTGGGCAGATGGAGGGAATGTTTTGAAGACCTGCTCAATGTAGGTGAAAATACGATAAGTAATGTTTCAGATTTCTGATGTACAGTTGGATAGAAATGATGATGGAAATAGGACCACATTTGAGGAAGTGGGGAAAATGGTCAATAGATTGCAGTGCAATAAAGTGGCTGGGATCGATGAAATTAAGTCGGAACTCATCAAATACAGTGGAATGTCAGGTCTTAAATGGCTACACAGGATAATTGAAACTGCATGGGAGTCGGGACAGGTTTCATCAGACTGGACGAAAGCAGTAATCGCACCAATCTTTAAACACGGAAACAGAAAAGATTGTAACAACTACAGAGGTATCTCTTTAATCAGTGTTGTGGGTAAAATCTTCTCAGGTATTGTTGAAAGGAAAGTACGAGTATTAGTTGAGGACAAATTGGATGAAAATCAGTGTGGGTTTATGCCTCTTAGAGGTTGACAGGACCAGATCTTTAGCTTATGGCAAATAATGGAGAAGTGATACGAGTGGAACAGGGAATTGTATCTATGCTTCATAGATCTAGAAAAGGAATATGACCAGGTTCCTAGGAGGAAATTATTTTCTGTTCTACGAGATTATGGAATAGGAGGCCAACTTTTGCAAGCAATTAAAGGTCTTTACATAGATAGTCAGGCAGCAGTTAGAGTTGATGGTAAATTGAGTTCGTGGTTCAGAGTGGTTTCAGGGGTAAGACAAGGCTGCAACCTGTCTCCACTGTTGTTCATATTATTTATGGATCATATGTTGAAAACAATGGCTGGGTGCGATTAAGATATGTGAACACAAAATAAGCAGTCTCGCATATGCGGATGACTTAGTTGTGATGGCAGATTCAATTGAAAGTTTGCAAAGTAATATTTCAGAGCTAGATCAGAAATGTAAGGACTATGGTATGAAGATTAGCATCTCCAAAACGAAAGTAATGTCAGTGGGAAAGAGATATATACGGACTGAGTGCCAAATAGGAGGAACAAAGATAGAATAGGTGGATGTTTCAAGTACTTAGGATGCATATTCTCACAGGATGGCAACATAGTGAAAGAACTGGAAGCAAGGTGTAGCAAAGCTAATGCAGTGAGCACTCAGCTACAATCTACTCTCTTCTGCAAGAAGGAAGTCAGTACCAAGACTAAGTTATCTGTGCACCGGTTCAATCTTTCAACCAACTTTATTGTATGGGAGCAAAAGCTGGGTGGATTCAGGTTACCTTACCACTAAGGCTGAGGTTACGGAGATGAAAGTAGCTAGGATGATTGCAGGTACTAGTAGATGGGAATAATGGCATGAGGGTGTCCACAATGAGAAAATCAAAGAAAAACTGGGAATGAACTCTATAGCTGTAGCAGTCAGGGCAAACAGGCTTAGATGGTGGGGTCATGTTACACGCATGGGAGAAGCAAGGTTACCCAAGAGACTCATGGGTTCAGCAGTAGACGGTAGGAGGAGTTGGGGTAGACCAAGGAGAAGGTACCTGGATTCGGTTAAGAATGATTTTGAAGTAATAAGCCTGACATCAGAAGAGGCACCAATGTTAGCACTGAATTGGGAATCATGGAGGAATTTTATAAAGGGGACTATGCTCCAGACTGAACGCTGAAAGGCATAATCAGTCTTAAATGATGATGATGATGATGATGGTGATGATGATGATGATGATACACTTTTTTATTCCTCACTCTTTTGGCTACAGACCCTTATTTGTCATCATAATCTCCATTCACTGTGATGGCCTTACATCATTCTACTGAGAGGGCCTGTATGGCCACACGGTACCACTTTACTGGTTGACATCAGAGCCAACATCTTGCTGCATCAATAACCTCCTCATCATCATCCACATACTGCTTCTCGTGGAGTGTATCCTTCATTGGGCCCAACAAATGGCAGTCGGAAAATGTGAGTTTCAGGCTGTATGGTCCAATGAAGTTTTGTGAGCTCCTCTCCAGTGTGCAGACTTGTGTGAAGCATTGCAATGTTATGGAGAAAGAGAAGATTGATTGCATATTTGTGGCTGTAAACACATTGAAGTCGTTTCTTCAATTTCCTGTGGGCAGCACAATATACTTCAGAGTTGATCGTTGCACCATGAAGGAGGACACCAAGCAGAATAACCACTTCAGAGGTCCAGAAGACCATTGCCATTACTTTATCAATGGAGGGTGTAGCTTTGAACATTTTCTTCAGAGGAGAGAGAGTGCGGGACCACCCCATGGATTGCTGCTTTGTTTTTGGTTCAAAGCAATGAACCCGTGTTTTATTGAATGTGACTATGTTCGGTAAAATATTGCCATGATCAGCCTCGTAATGCAAAAGTAATTCCTTATAGGTGGTCATTCGTTGCTCTTTATGGTCTTCTGTTATGCAGCAAGAAACCCAGTGGGCACACATCTTTGAGTACCTCAAATGGTGGATGAGTGTGTCAGCGCTACCAACAAAAATGTCAAGTTGAGCAGCAAGGTGTCTGATTCCGATGTATTGATGACATTGAATGAGAGTGTCTGCACATCCCAACATTGCAGAAGTGACAGCTGGGTGCACCTGGCCAGCACGCAGGATATCAGACAGGTTTGTGCGACCTTGTTGTGATGATGACAGCCACTTTACCCAGTGACTCACCATGTTTTTGTTCACTTCCAGGTTTTCTTAGAAATTCTGTAAGTGCCTAAGAATATCTGTGATGCTCTGGTTTTCCACCAAAATAAACTCAATGATAGGTTCCTGCTTCTAATGCATCGCTGTTAAGACACCAGTTTGAAGTCTATGTATAGTGCCACAATCTATCGGAACTTCACAAAACTATAGGGGCTGAAAAGTGAATATTCTACGAGGTTCCACAGCAGATTCCACATTTTTCCAACCAAGAAAAAAAATTGTGGCATTACTTATTGAATGCCCCTTGTACGAGGCCTGAACAATCAGTGTTACTCTTACCTTAATCATGTTTTGATACAGATGATCCTTCTGTGTAGGCAATACAAGCACAGTAACTCAAGACATGACAAATTGCTTCAAGTGAGTTTCTTGTAATGCAAGGCAATAGCTCAATTTCCTTGAATAAGTTCCAGCGATTCACATTGTTACATTTTAGACTTTTGTGAAACAAGTCCTACTTTCCTATATGATTCTTTTTGGTGGAGTGTTCTGGAGACATAAGGGGTGGAGGAGGGAGGGTGTATTAATTCATATGATCATATCAACTTTCATGACACGCTCATCCAACTTGGATAAAATTGTCCCTGGCTTGTTCTCTCCTGAAGTCTTGGGTTCCTGTTGTGGAAACTTGCGTTGGGAAGGAATAGCAATTATGCTATGTATGCCAAGTTATGTCTTTGATACTACTTTCTGCAAATTGTTAGCCACTTCTAGACCTGGAGCCTCAGTCTGTGCGGAGGCCTTCCTTAAAAATTGGGCAAAAAATGCCAGGAAAGCCAGAGGTTGTAGAGCCTTGTAGTCTTTGTAGGGCATTAACATTATTACTTTTTTTCCTTGGACTTTCCTGTCCTTCACATACAAAGGGCCACAGCTACCTCAAAGCGAGTGTTCACCTGAACAATTTATGTACATTTCTACAGATACTTTCATGACCATCTTTCCCATAGCTAACACAAGTTGCCTTATCTTTATGCGCTACTGCAGTGCAGCCATACCTCTGACATTTATAACGTTACATTGGATTTACATAAGGTCTTATATTTGGACAGGTAAAGTCAACTTGGATAGATTCAGGAAGTAATGATGGCTCAAACATTACAATCAAAGTGGTAGTATTCTGTAGTTTGTCTTTGACTAATTCATTATTTTTACCTCAGACTTTTTAACTCCCACTGATTCTGTAATTTTGCTGTGTCCATATCAATGGTATGTTTCCATCTTAACAACATCCTTATAGGTCACTGGCCTATATTTTTTGTCTGTAGTAGTGGGGGTCCCTGGCAGACTACAGCAGTGCTGAGTGGAGGGAGAGGGGTTGCCTTTGTATAACCAATTAATAGATTTCACAGCACCGAGAATATTTTTTTTCCAAAGCTCTATGGATACAGAAACAAGACACTTTTCCACATAAATTCTCTTCTCTCTGTCACTAAATAAACATTCTGGCATTCTTGTACTTTGTTGCATTCATTCAGTTTAGTCTTAGATAACACATCCTTTGAAGAACTAACTTGTCAAGCCCTCTTTATTGTACAGTGTTAGTATTCCCTGACAGCCCATTCAAGCTGTTCAGAGGTAGTGAGAGGGGAGCTGCGGGGGGAAGGTGCTTGAGATTGCTATACACCCTATTGGGATTCAACTACACCTTTTAACAGAGATTTGGCCCAGCTTCACAATCCAGGCAGTCAAGACAAGATTCTCATTCTCCAAGACATAATATTCCACTATCAAGCCTCATGGTGGTTGCTGAAGCATGCCCAGAGCTTACAATGTTAAAAGGACTGGTGGCATTTACCAGTCTCACTCTAGAAATGCTGGGTTAGCCGAACCCTTACTCCAACAAAAGCTCAAGTTTTTGAATAATTTTTAACGATCCAGGGCTTGTCAAATGTCACAGTCATGGTATTTTTGGGCTCTCCTCCCACCCCCACCCCACATACATACATTTTTCATAGGTTCCTCTGCCTCTGCAAATGATTTTTGTGCATACAGTAGTACACAATATTCAAAATATAAGGTCATACCTTCAAAGGTATAAAATGGACATAGTTAATTCTTGCAACATAGGAAGTTCAATGACAACGATGAGAGTCACTTTTTCTTTCCTCTTACCATTTCCATTTTCATAATGTTGGATATGGCTGAAGCACTTCTTCCTACTCCAGTTTCTGCTCTGATATTTATTTATTTATTTATTTATTTACATATTACACCATCTTTGCTAAAATTAAGGGTGTTGCACAGTTCTACTACAGTTGATTATTCCTCTAGTAATTACTTTTTAAGAAAAGCAATAGATTGTTGGACTTTGCTGTTAAAGTTAATAAGAAATCTACTTAAAGAATCAATTTGTGAATTTTGGAAGTTTCACATCTTTCTTTATATCCAAAACTACCTTCTCCAGCACTTGACAGGTAATTTTACAATTCGTAACATCTATAGTAACAGTGTTCTGAAAATATAATTCTCTTGTTCTTTCTTCTGGTTGTATTTTAATATCCACCAGACGCCTATTTTCTCCTCTGGACGCTTTTCTTATTTCGTTTAGTAAGACCCCTGGAGTCACCACAAGCAGATAGCAAAACATATGTCAACAAACACATGCATACCCGAGAAAGAATTAAATGAGCAAACCTTAGGCATGCCATTCTGAGAACCCTGCAACAGTCACATGTAATAATTACAAGGCCCCAGAAAACTTACAGGTCAGCTGATGATTCCTATGTGCCCTCTCTCAAGTCACCCTACAATCTTCCCCCCCCCCCCCTCCAATGGTGGAGGTAGATCCTTAATGAAATAGTATCCACAGAGTCAGTTTCTAAGCATTATCGTAAGTGCTACCCAAAATTTTCGCGAAATTCTTGGTAAAATTATGTCATCCATTTTAGAATGTGAGTTCTCTGAATTTTGGAACACAATGTCTATTTTACAGTGTCTTTCACATTTGTAGGCCCCTCTCTTTCCCTATTCCCCTCCCCACCTCTCTCTCTCTCTCTCTCTCTCTCTCTCTCTCTCTCTCTCTCTCTCTCTCTCTCTCTCTCATTAATCAAATTTGGTATAGATCCCAGACTAATGAACAATACTTGCGACTTTCAAACAATGGAAAATGCAGGATGGATTGTAACAGTATTATGAGAAGGAAAGTAGCTACTGACCATACAGTGGAGATGCTGAGTCACAGATAGGTACAACAAAAAGGCTCTCCCAATTAAAGCTTTCAGCCACTGGCCTTTGTCAACAATACCACACACACACACACACACGCACACACACACACACACACACACACACACACACACACACACACACACACACACACCCCTGCAGTCTCGGGCAACTGAAACCACACTGCAAGCAGCATCACCAGTGCATGGTGGGTAGGAGGTAGTTGCCACTCTTATCTTGCACTGGTACTGCTGCTAACAGTGTGGTTTCAGTTGCCTGAGACCGCAGGTGTGTGTGTGTGTGTGTGTGTGTGTGTGTGTGGTATTGTTGACGAAGGCCAATGGCTGAAAGTTTTAGTTGTGAGAGTCTTTTTGTTGTGCCTATCTGCATCTCCGCCACACAGTGAGTAGCTACTTTCCTTCTCATAATATTGATACTTGGGACTTTGTCAGACAAAGAATGTGCTTTCTTTATCAGTCAGTTACACTTCTACAACTTTCTTGTGACAAGTCTCCACCCGGTATCCGCCTTTACCACAACTAAGCTTACGAAGCTTTATCACTTTAAGCAGCACTTTTAGGCAATTACTGGTTATTTGGCAAATAAATATTAAATACAGACATCAGTGTATAACACAATTCAGTGAGCACCGCAGCTTGCGTAATGAATGCATGCACAATGTTATTTGACATTCTTGCACAGTCAGCAGTGACCACAATTTACCAAAACACCTGCCACTTGCTTGATGCACTGCATCCAGTATTATGGTCAAGACAATGCTTCACTGCTCTAAATATATAGGCTATAGTTCCCTCCTCACTCCTGTTTGTCTCTATGGCTTATTCCCAGGAATCACCATTACTGTTTTGATCCTGTTCTGGCTAACAGATAGAATGATTCACGAGGATGTGAGCCAAAAATATATTCCATAAAACAAATTTTTTTTCATTAGTGAGAGAGAGTTTAGTTCTACGTATCTTTCCTGGTGCCCCTTTTACATGGTAACAAGGTGTAACCTTTTTAAATATATGTTGACTCATTACCTACTACTGGTAGATCCTAGACTAAGATCAGTTTTAGCATGAATGTAATAAAAAATGTAAAAAGTACTTTTAAGAGGAGTAAGTATTCTGAAACTGATCTAAAAATGACATTTTCCAATTATTATCTCTAAGTAATATTTGACCCCTCCTGAACAATTTGATGTATCATTTGTCAAATAATTCCAGCTGGAAGTAAACTTTTTATCAATTCATAGTTAATGGCCAAACGAAATAAAAATCAGTTGTTCTGACTTACCTAACTATCTCTATCTCTGGAAGTATTCAATCTAAGGGACTGTAGTTTTCAGCTATTTATTGCTTGATTTCATGTTCATGTTAAGAAATCAAATGCATTGTGTAAGCAGAACTGGTGGAATTCCAAATGCATCTACTGCTTTGTAAGTGTTGAATTGTAAACATAATAAACTATAAATGATAAATGAAGACTTACACACACACACACACACACACACACACACACACACACACACAGAGAGAGAGAGAGAGAGAGAGAGAGAGAGAGAGAGAGAGAACATTAATGACTCCCACATCATTGTGGAATGGCAATATGATACAATCCATATAATACGTAAGAAATGAAATGAGCACCGATGACATCCCCATACATGATCTGGTGCTGATTCACAGTGCCGTAAAGCTCAGGCAGCAGGTACAAATGAATAATTTAGGCACAAAACATCATGCCACCTGCAGTGATGGAAGTTATTAAACAAATGTTTTGATAATTAGATCAACCTGACCTATTTCCAAATGTATTCATTGTTGAAAGCAAAACCTGAATGAGTCTTTCGATAATGTCATTTTGAAACGCATTCCAAAACATGTGTTTGTAGGAAAGAAAACTCTATATCTGGATGTTTGTGCTGCTGTGATAATGTTCAATGATGGTAACAAGGGATGAATTAGGGTACTAGAGCAACTTGAAAGCACTACACGAGGCAACAAGCTTCAAGCCTTCCAGTGAATGCATTGACTTGGACTCCTGAAAGCCCAGCATGCAGCAGAAGAAACGACTAATGAAGCAAGAGGCAGGAATAAGAGGAAGCGTACAGACTTGCAGAATGGTGTCAAGACCAGGATACAGACAACGCTGACATGGTCCTGGCTGTTTCCAGGAGCTGCCATCCCTCCATATATGAGTTGACATCATTTGCAACTTTGAACTCGATTTTCCGAAAATGAATTCTTTAAAAATATTTGAATCATTATCTCATGAACTATTACTTAATTTTACACTTTGTTAACTCGTGATATACTGCAGCTTCTAAACCACCAAACTACAATCTACCTCTCATGTGGTTTTTTTCTTAGAGATGGAAAAAGTGGAGTTTTTAAAGAAAAAAATCGGAACATAATTTTAAAAATTTGAAACTAATTAATTATTTGTCTCTCTATGTTCTGCACCCAGTTCAGTAAACACAAAAGGAGTTATACAATACTTCCTAAGAATTTCACATCTCTGTCTATCTGCATATCTGAAAGAATTGGTCATTAATAGTGTAGTTTTAAGTCTGCGGGTATAGCGTGTACATACTTCCCTGAAGTTCGATGGGTTTCCTTTTATCAGTTCTTTGATCAATTCCTCATTAAGTTACTTGTATCTCTGACACTTTCACTTCTATGTAGTGACTGAAAACAGGAATTGTGCTGCAATATCTTATAGTGAAGTAACTTCAGAAGTCACAATTTATTATTTTAGTCTTCATTTTATCAGCTCCCGTTTTGGTACCATCATCAAGACCACATTTACCCTGCTAGTAGCACTGGTGTCAGCATGACCCCTCAGAATCAATTGCATCCAATGATATTTCATTCATTTTTGTATTCATAAAAAGATTAAAATTTATTCACAGTTTCTTCAATTAATACCACTGAGGTCAATATGACCCCAGTTTAAATTGTTTGTTTGTTTCTCGAATGCAACCTTTATTAATATGGAATGGCAGTTGATATGTTGAACAGCTGTAACATAAGCTTTTATTTTAGTTCATTAAGATACCGCCAATTTATCCCATGTAAACTAATTTTGAACTTTATGACCCCAGTGGTGCTCAATAAAACAAAGAGTTGTGATAGTAGGCGAGCTTAACTGTAGGCTCCCTACAATGGGCTCGATAGGTCAGATTGAAGGATGGTAAGGGCATACCATCTTCAAAATGACTATGCCTAGTCAAGTATTCCAAATGTCATGAATCACAGTAGAGCAGCGATTAGCAGTCTAACCACACTTTATTTCATAGTCACAGAACATACAATACAACATGTCAAAGATACACTGTCCTAAGAGTAAACAAACAGTCTCTCACTTGCCCGAAGTACATCACTCTGACACCAGAATACAAATTAGCCTCCAATGACAACATTATCTTAAGTACTTAATATTAACATACTTCCAAAACCTTTATAGGTAAGTTGTAAACCACCCACGACGTTTTTCAGTGGAAGATGATCCATTCACTTAATGTGATTCTTAATCAATTTTATGAAGTTCAAATAATAAAGTGCTCTCATTGCTGATTTGCTGCATGTCTCAGCATTCCTCATGGCAAATGATTGAAAGCAACATCAAATGACTGACATCCTCTTCATTGATATAGCGTCAGTAGTTCTTTCTTACCACTGATTTTAGAACTGCCCAAAAGACAGTACTTCGGTTGACTTAGACTGCATAATTCGTTTAGCATCAGAGTCCTTGTTTGTTAGTTAGTTAGTTACATGTTCTACAGGTCATTTTAACACTTATTTTATTGAAATGATGTGGAACAAGTCAGTTTATAGGAGAGATGTATACATGTTTTGTGTTAACATTAATGTACACCCTATATTTTAGTCATACTCATGCAACTACACTTAAAAACTTTCTCTTTTATTTTCTTTTACAGACTACCAGTTTTTAAATAGAAATTCATCCATGGAATAGTTGTCCAGGAGAAGTGACTTTAGATTAGATTTAAAATTTACTTTGCTACCTGTCTGACATTTTATGTTATTGGGCAAATGAGACACATGACTATTCTCCTCAAATTGTGACGGATTCTTTATGACAAATTTCATTAGCAAACATAATGTATTGTGATAGTGCAATTAAAATTCCAAACTCCCTGAGGAAGTACCTATATTATAACCTTGGGTGAACACGGCATATTCTTATTGCTCACTTTTATGCAGTCAATACTTTCTCAGTTATGAGTTACTCCAGAATATTATTTCATAATGTGTTAGGAGGTTAACCAATTTGTTTCCAAAACTAGTAGTTATACAAAGAGAAAAGGTAGCTGAACTTCATTGTTTGAGAAGGTCAGTACAGTGGAACCTCGCTTAGTGAGCATAGTTCATTCCAGAATCTTACTTCTAGAGCAAAACACTCGTTAAGTGAAACAATTTATCTCGTATAAAATAATGTAAAATACAATAATTCATTCCATGCAGAAATAGTACTAGAAGTTTTACCTTATTCATGCTATTTATTCAAAGGAAATTATACATGCAATATTATGTACTTTATTATTCACAATAGACAATTAATAATTTTTTTTACTAGGAAGCTATCTATAGTCATTTGTTTCTGCCAATGCTTCAACACATGGCAAAAATTCGGCACTGCATTATCATCAAATTTGTAGCGCACGTATGCAATCAATTCCCATGCTTTCAGCATTTCTCTTACTGTGCCAGAGGATTGTTGCTTTGTTGTTATGGCCTACTACTACTACTACTACTACTACCACTACTACTACTACAAAGAACTCCTCTCCACAACTTTCCGCTGTGAAACACATTGCACCTCCATAAGCTCTATGCTGGTCACTTCTTGGCTGTGATCTTCCACAAGCTCATTGATATCACTGTTACCCACTTCTAGCCAATTGCTCTTGGCCGAAGACACAATCTCCCATGCTCTTGGCCAAAGACACTATCTCATTGACTGCAGGCTCCACAGGTACTAACTCAAATGCCTCAGAGTGGCATTCAAAAACGCACTCTGGCCAAAGCTTCTTCCAAACAGAAGTGAGAGTTCTCTTGGTAATCCCTTCCCACGCCTTTTCTATCACCTTGATGCACACAATGATGTTGAAGTGATATTTCCAAAACTCTCTGAAAGTCGGATTGGTAGCTTCAGTCAACTCAAGCAATGCTCAATGAGTGCTACAGTGCAGAGCTTCTTAAAGTTAGAAGTAATCTGTTGGTCCATAGGCTGGAGTAGCGGAGTGGTGTTGGGAGGCATGAACTGGATCTTGATGAATCGAAATTCTTCAAGGAGGTGGTCTTGTAGGCTTGGAGAATGGGCAGGAGTATTGCCCAAAACACGTAAGACATTGAGCGGTAGATTCATCTCAAGCATCTTCATTGATCCAACCACAAAAAAGATCACGTGTCACTCAAGCCTTGTTGTTGGACCTCCACAGCACATTTAACCTGCTCTTCTGGACTGAACATTTCTTGAAGGCTTGTGGAGTTTCTGAATGGTAAATACGCACCTGTTTAATTTTCAGCTCACTGCTTGCACTGGCACAGAATAGCAGTGTGAGACAGTCTTTCATTGGCCTGTGACCGGGCAATGCATTCTCATCTGTTGTTATAAAGATATACTTCGGTGTCTTTTTCCAGACTAGACCCATCTTCTCACAATTAAAAACCTCTTGTGGTGGATAACCCTCTGAATCTAAGAGCATCTTGAAGATGACGATGAAGTTCTCTGCTGCCTTTGTGTCAGAGCTGGCCACTTCGCTGTGCCTCACAATGCTGTGGATGCCAGTTAGTCTCTTAAACTTCTTGAACCATCCACGGCTTCCCTTAAACACCTCTTTGGCCACTTATGATCCTGGCATCATCTTAACAAGGTCAGCGAAAATCATTCTAGCCTTCTCACAAATGATGTTCTTGTTAATAGTGTCAACTTGCAATTACTTTATATTTATCCATATACGGAACAATCTTTTGACATTGTACAGAACACGAAACCGTTGTTTAGACACTCTTGTCACTCCCTTTGAAGCATCTATCTTCTTAATCTTGTCCTTGTTCTTGAGGAGAGTGCAAATAGTTGATGTAGACCAAGTTCATATGCGTGCTAAATCAGCAATGCTCACACCATTTTAGCGTTTTTCAAAGATTTTACGTTTCATTTCTAAGGTCAGTTTGCTTCTCTTATGGTCGCCATTTAGTGGCTTTATCTTCAATGACATTTTTACGAGGGTTATTGAAATCTGCACACAAAGAAACACTGCGTGAACACAAGTTTAGAAAAATGTGTGATCACAAGCTGCACTAAGACAGTAGCAGAAAGAGTGCTAAACCCAGACCGCAGTACATATTAAAGACATTGTTCCTAAGCCGCTGCTGACAATGAAAGGTGTTCATATTGTTGAACATCTCCCCATACACGCGGGATCGGCTGGTGATGTCATACCAAATCGTCATCAATCATAATGCGAAACATTGCTCAATTAAGTGACTAATTTTTTTTTACAATCTGTTTTGCTTGTTATGTGAATTACATGTTATGGGAGGTAATCGTTAAGGGGGGTGTAATGGATTTTGATCCAAAAAAAAGATTTTTTTTAAATATTATTTTCTTCATCTACACAGTTTAATCTATGTTGTGTGTGAATTTTATGGTGACAGCAGTTTTAGAAATGCCTTTAAATTGTTCAACTGATTAACCCTACACTGGCGGCCACTCCCACCTTTTCCGAAATTTGGGAAACTGCTTGCTTCAGCGGAATTTTTGTCAGTGTGAAGGCTATTTTCTTTTGATATCTTTGGCTGACATTTATATCTTTGCCTGAAAACTTTCTTGCATGTGGTTTATTTACATTTTGACAATACTAACACATAATAGTAGGTGGAAGGTTGAATTCACAAACCTTTACATGGAAGTCAAGATTTATGCATAACAGGTAGTGGAAAACCTATGTTTAGGAAACAGAGGTTTCATGGAAATTGGTTTACCAACAAAATGAGGAAGCAGCTCGAAATGAAGAACATAAGCTCTCAGCTTCAGCATCAAAACTTGGCATAGGAGAATTGTACAGGTGCGTCAATGAAGACATGGATTTCACTGAATTCAGACTTATTGATTTAGAGCTTCTCTGCCAGGCTATAAAGTTTTCATGTTCATGTGTTAGCTGTAAAAATACAGAATGCATGACTGTTGTTGAAAAAAGAAGAGTGGGAATAGCTTGTGATTTTATATTAATTTGTAATTCGTGTGGCTATGAATTTTCATTTTCATCCTCCAAAAAAACTGACAGTGGTACCTATGAAAGCAATTTTAGGATAGTACATGCTCTGAGATGCCTTAGGCAGGGCAGGGAAGGAGGTAATTTATTGTGTGCTTTTCTGAACATGCCTCCGGCTTGTGCAAGGTTTGAAAAAATACATAAAGAAATGTGTTTGAAAAAATAAATAAGGTAACATCTGACACTGTATTTGATACTGCCAAAGTTTCTATGAAGAAAGCAGTGGAGGAATTTGTGGAAATAAACCAAAAAGAAATAGATCCTGGGATAGATATTCATGACAGCGAATCTCCTAAAAATGTTACTGATTTGTTTGTGTCTGTAAATGGGACCTGGATGGAGTTGCATCTGTTATTGGTATTTAATCAGGTAAAGGTTTGGATGCAGAAATTATGTCTGAATACCGCCACCAGTGTGCAACAAGGAAAATGTCCAACAATGAAGACAGTGAGAAACTGTGGCAAAAAAATCATGCAGTAGCATTGTCTAAAAATTATAGTGGCTCAAGTGGGAGCATGGAGGCTGCTGCAGTTGTGAGGATGTTCTCCAGATCTGATGACCAGTATGGTGTTAGATATACTAAATACCTTGGTGAGGGGGACTCCTCTTCGGTAAAAGCTGTAACAGATAAAAATCCGTGCAATACAACAATATAAAGGTTGGAATGTGTTGGCCCCATCCAAAGGAGATTGGGTGGTACCCTTCGTCGCTTGCTGAAAGAGAAGAAAGGTGAATTGCTTGAGGATGGAAAACCACTAGGAGGAAAAGGCAGGCTTACTCTGAAAGAAATTGATTTTCTTCAGTTATTTTATGAGAGAGCTATCAGGAAAAACACACACAACTTACAGGCAATGAGGCATGCGGTGTGGGCAAATTTTTTCCACAAACTATCCACCGAACCAACACCAATGCACAATCTGTGTCCGAAAGATGACTGGTGTAAGTTCAACAACAGAAATGAGATGTATTCACATTAACACTCAATACCAGAACATGCTATGAATGCAATTAAGCCCACGTTCAGGTTTCTTGCAAACCCTGATTTATTGAGGAAGTGTCTTCATGGAAAGATACAAAATGCAAATGAAAGCCTCAATAATTTAATTTGGATTAGATGCTCAAAAAGGACATTCTGTGGGCTTGAAGTACTCAAAATATATTATGCAGTTTTACGTTACAATAACGGAAATAATAGCAGAATTGAAGTGCTGAAGAGAGTTGGTAAAGGTCCTGGAGTGTTTACAACAAAAGCATTTTACACTGTTGACGAGAGCAGGGTCAAGAAAGCTAACAGATTACCTGCAAATACAGGACAGGAAGATTCGAAGAGGTGAGAAAAGAAACCTAGAGGATGAGGAGTATCAATATGGAGGATTTTAAAATTGAGGTAAGCTTATTACATGTAGAAGTATGAGAAGAAAATCTTTGAACCTCATTTTCTCTGTTTTACATTTTTTTACATTATTAGAAGCCTTTTCTCAAAAAGTATACGTGATAATGCTATGAAATTTTCAGGAACTGTTCGCAACATGTTGCTGTCTCCCTGGGACAAAAGAGAGAGAGAGAGAGAGAGAGAGAGAGAGAGAGAGAGAGAGATCCTGCAATTACATTCTGATTTTTAGATGATTGTATGTAGGAAAGAAAGTTAATTTTAGATGTGCAAAATTAAAAACTCTGTTAATGATAAAATTTGTACCATAAATAATAACTACAATAAAATTTTCAAATTAATTGCATGATTAGAATTTGAGTTATAGCTGTTGCTTAAAGTTTTGTGGAATTACCTTTTAACATAATCTCTCGTTTCTTCAAATAAACCATTTTGCTGCTACATTTAGATGGTTATTGCTAAAAGTACTCACAACTTATGAATTATCAATCAAAACATTCACATTGTCCCATATCATTTTAATCTTGTTATCTGCATTGTTTATTTGTCAGGACTTTTTAATGACTTTCCTTAAAATCCTACAGTATTTTTGCAGTATGCTTGTAACATCAGATCTTGACTTATTCTGCCTGTTATATAAATTTCCCTCTTCCTCTTACATGAGATTTTAATACCCTTAGTTTTTGCTTAGTTTTTTTATGGTTTTTCTGCATGAATTTTTAGGAAAGCTGATTCCAAATATTGACACAAAACCATAATGGAATAAACTGATTTTGACCTTAGCATGTCTTTCTGTATGTACCTCAATTCATGCCATGTCCTAACTCACTCTTAAAACACTGTATCCTCTTCTTAGGGCTTTGTATGAACCTGCCCCAGGGCTGTAATGTGCTATATTGTTTGTTTCCATTAATTAATTACATAATTGTCAGATACTCAATTAACAACTGAGTAGACATTGATCGTTTCAACCTGAATAGTGTCTATAAACATGCTGTCTATCAGCATCTTGCTGCACAAGAGTTGGAAATTAACTACTGCAATTAAACAAACACCAAGATAATTATTCCAGCTAATTTTTACCATCTGTATCTTTTACAAAACCTACAATGACAGCTCAACAAATCACTAACTGTTTCTTCTTGTCTGACAGGTAGCTGATAACATGTTTATATTTCTCATAGCTGGAAGTTTTCTACAGGGATCTGTAGACTGTCACAGTTACAAGAGAAGTAACAACTCATAAATAGTTTTAGGTTCTGATCTACACAAAAATTTCAATATTTTTTACTTTGTGTCCAACATTTACATATGTTGTAACTCCTCTTTTTTTCGTGTTCCCTCCACATGAAAATGACACTAGTTTATAATCGCCTATATTTAACTGTGGTTGTATGGTGTGCAGAAAGGGTCAGGACATCTATCACTTCAGAATGTTTCACATCTTCTAGACATACAAGAACCTTATCTACTTCATTTTTCAGCCCCCTCATGTCCTGGTGAAACAAATTAATTTTACTTTTCTAGAAATAGTCCTGTTTTGTTCTAATTTCTATCTAGACTGTCTACAACCTGCATGTTGTCACTCCATAGGACACTGTACAAAAAACTTCCAAATCAATGCCATCAAAACCCAGCCTGACATGAGTCCTTCCTCAGAGTACTTCTGCACAGTTTCAGAGTTAACTATGAAACACAACTAAATAAATTCAGAATAGAAACAAATGCAATAGATAATTTTATTTCTACAAATGGAGAACAACTTTGGTACTTCTGACTATTATTGTCTTGAGCAAGAAGGAGAAGTTCTAATACAGCATTTGGCGATTTATATTTGTAGAATTACTCATTTAGAAGACGGGCAGGACCACAGTAGACTGGCTAGAGAATGACCAATTATTGTTCTCAGTTTCTTATAGTCATTACAATTGGCTTCTTAGATTTACAGACGATAGGTGAGTCAAAGAGGTACAGTTTTGTCAATATCTAAAGCTTAATCAATCAATCAATCAGTCAATCATCAAACATTTAAGTTTATGCTCCAGTTAATCTGGTATATAAAAGAACAGCTACAGATATTTTACAGAACACTTTCCATTCCTACATTTCAAACACTTCACAGTGAGGGCGGACAGCATTACAGTGTGTCCACATACGTGAACATCTCAGTTATCCTCTTTGATGAATTATGGGGATTTAATGTTCAAAGATCCTCAGAGAGAGAGCAAAAGCTCATGTTGGGGAAGGAAGTCTGTCACATTCTTTCCATAGGTACTATCCCAGCATCTGCCTTAAGTGAGTGTGGGAAACTATGGAGAATCCAAATCTGGATGGATAGACAAGGCACTGAATCCCAAACCTCCAGACACCATCGAAACATCCACTTGGCTCTTTCTTGAACTCCAGCTCCTCGTACGTTCAGAGCAGGTATTCTATATTTTAACTAATACATGAAAAGCTAACCTGATTTCCTTTTTGGTAACAATGTGTGAACTACTTGCTCTTCTTTATTCTCCAAGCAACTCATGACATGAGCTGAAGCTATCTGCCCATACTCCAGACCTATCCCTGTGAGAGTGAAACACATCACATACTGTCTGTGTTTGATGCCTCTATTCTGTAGTCCCAGTTTCACAAGTAATATGGGAGTCATTCTGTCTTTTGTGACTGTAATAAATATTTTATTTGGAGCAGAAGCATTTCCATTCAATTAACACTTTGAGTACCAGTTTTTTCTGCCTCAAACAATCTTTTTTTTTTTTTCTTTAAGTACCAGAGCCTTTCGCATGAAACCACTGATGCCGCCCACACACACACACACACACACACACACACACACACACACACACACACACACACACACACACACACACACACACGGGGGGGGGGATGTTGCACAATTTGTAAGATTATTCTACATTCGAAAATAAAACAAAAAAATCCTATTAACAATCATTAGGCAACTCTGGCGGGCTGAAGACAACACACATCGATGAAAGGATATGAAGACAAATATGAATATTACTTACCAAATGCTGTGTAGTTGCTGTGGTGGGCAGAATAATAGTGGGACACATGACTGAGCCATACTACAAGAGATGTGGGGGGTTCTCCAACAGACGGCAGCACTGTGACATCGCACTGAGGTAACAGCTACAAGTGTACCCTGTGTGCAATTGTGGTTTGGATCAGTGAACAATCGTGCGACCATGTGCATGTCGGGTTTGGGTGTTGTTTAACTGAATAAGTCCACTGTGTCTGTGAATACCAACATGTTGCATACGTTCACCCTAGCAGAATACGCAGACATGTCGTCCGTGCACGGGCACTATAATGGCAGTGCACCTGCGGCTGTAATGGAATACCACTGATGTTTCCCTGAACAATGAACCACTTGTTCCTTGGTATTTTCCAGGGTTTTTCAAACATTACGTGAATCTGGAACACTACCCAGTGTACACGTAACATCAGAACATGAGGCTATCCAGTCAGTTGAGGAATGGGCAACATTATCGTAATGGTACAATGGGGCATTAGCCATCAGCTCAATATTCCACAAATGCAAGTGTGACGTACATTACTCTCCAAGGGCTTGTACCCATTATAGATGCAGCCCATGCAACATCTGCATCCAAGTGACTCTGTGACTCAGTAAGCAGACAGCAATTTTGTGAAAGGTTGGCTGTACACAGAGGTGTTGTGCAATACACTTTATTTACAGATGAAGCTACATTTACTTGCAATGGTATCATGAGCAGCTGCAGTTCTGACTGTCAGTTAGGTCCTCAGTGAACGTCTGGGGTGGTATGATTGATCTGGTGACAGGGCCTGTCCCCCTGCCAAATCGCAAGACAGCCACAGCAGACGCACATTTCCTGATGGAAGATGTACCTGCACATTTGGAAGATGCAACATTAGAGCAACGACGGCAACTGTACCTGCAACATGATCGATCATTGATTCACAGTACCAGACAACTATCCCAGTACCAGAATAACACATTTACTCAATGGCAGATTGGCCACAGTGGACTCATTAACTGCCCTGCCAAATCACCTGACCTAATGCCAATGTACTTCTCTTTATGGGGTTGGTTAAAGGGGCATGTGTACACTATGAAGGTGGATACACACGAACTTGTTGCTCACATCAGTGACTCTGTTGCCTGCATTAAAGCCTGCTGAGATGATGTTCGATGTGCAATGCAACACATTCTCCAACACATTAGTAAGTGCATCAGTATGGGTGGGGAACATTTTTAACACCTCTTTAGGATGGATCAGTCACCAGTCCACCACAGCATCTACACAGCATTTCGGTAAGTAATATTCATAATCATTCACGGATGTGTGTAGTCTTCAACCCGCTCAAGTTCTGTAATGATCGAAAATCAGACATATGTTCATCGAACTTTATCGGTTTATTTCCACATGTAGAATCGCCTCCCAAATTATGTGACATTCCTCCTGAATCATCCTGTGCATAGTGGTCACATCGAGGAGAGAGAAAGTAAGTACACCTAAAGTTATTATGAAATAAACTTGAGTTTGCATTACTGCTTTGTGAGCAGTGTTAACATGAAACTGTTGGAGAAGTATGTACTTTTGGTATACATTTGTTAAATTTTAGGCACTTTTTTGCCTGTTATTTATAACTATAATTTGTTTTAAGCTTTAAGAGTTCATGGGAGTTACAAGATGTGGGACTGTGTCTACGAAAAATTGTTTTCAAACGTATCACATGAAATAATGAGTGGTTGAAAAATGTATGTGCCAGTGGTTCCAAAGAGAAACTAACTCTTAAAAAATTGATTGTTTACTTTTTATCAATTTATTCTTGTGTTCATTTCACATATTCATTGGTCACTATAAAAACAGTAGTTCTTTTAAGAATCTGTTTAATGAGACTACAAACAGTTCTCATATTTTAAACTATATTAGTTACCTGAAACACAAGATCCGTTTAGAATTTTGCTAAACCGGTTTGTCAAAAATAAAAACACTTAACTGTTACAGTTACCACTGAAGATGCTTAGAAAAGGCAAAACCTTTCTATCCCCCCCCCCCTCGACACATCTGTCCATTACAAAATCAACAATTTCTTATTGCTCAGTATGTATCCTATCAACTGATCTCTTCTTTTAGTCAAGTAGTGCCATAAATCCATAAATCTCTCTTTTTCTGTCCAGTGCTATTCATTACCTTCTCATTAATTATTTGATCCATCCCTCTAATCTTCAGTACACTCTTGTAGCACTGCATTTCAAAAGCTTCTATTCTCTTTTCATCTGCACTGTCTATATCCATGTTTTACTTCTGTATAAGGCTACAGTCCAAATACCATCAGGAAAGATGTACTAACACACACATACAATTTACATTTGATGCTAACGAATTTCTTGTTTGCCAAAATTACTTTCTTGCTATTGCCAGTCTGTATTTCATGTCTCCTCTACTTCGACGAACTTATTTTGCTTCCCAGAGAGCAAAACTCTTCTACTACTTTTAATGTCTCATTTTCTAATCTAATTCCCTCAGCATCATCCCTTTTCATTAATACTGCATCCCATTACCCTTATTTTACTTTTGCTGTTGTTCATCTTATAACCTCTTTTCAAGACATTGTCCACTTCATTCAACTGATTGGCCAATCTTTTACAGTCTTGTACAGAATTATAATGTCATCAACAAATCTCAAACTCTTTTATTTCTTCTTCCTAACATTTTGTTCCCTTTACAAATTTCTCCTTCGTTTCCTTTACAGCTTGCTCAACCAACAGATTGAACGACATGGAGGTTAGCATAACTATACAGGGGCTAAAGTAATGTAACAGAGAACCATGCCCAGTTTTTTGACAGGAAAACAAAAACTGAAGCAATCACCCAGGAATCACATTAAAATCTTCTACCTAGGAAATTATTTAGACGTGTGGATACCAAACAAAATTCTAAAACAGAAACCCCATCCGATTCATTGTCACCTAAAATAGAAGATGGTCAGATGGTAAACTGGTTTCAGCCCTCACATTTTGGTGTAAAACACATTCCATTAAAATGTGGTGTAAGATATCTGCACACCACATGCACTGCCTGTTGCTGGATCGCCCCAGCAGGGGAGGAATTCATGCCTCAAAGGACAGTGCGCTATCCAGAGTACTTCTTACCTCTGCAGTGAATGGAAGGATGAATGCCATGGCTGTATTGTTTGTTTCAATGGCTGCAGCTTCTTGTTTCTCAGTCCTAACCACTCCTCCTCCCAAAGACACATGACACTGTCCATAATGGCAAGGTAACTGCACATATGGGAGCAGTACTTTCGGAAATTATATTTTCAAGTAGGTACTTTTAGCTGTTTTTTTTATTCCTATGTGTCCTATGTGCCTTTTTATTCCTATGTGCCCTCACACACAACAGAATGACACTTCCTTGCCTTGTGTCTATGGGAAAGGGTGTCACAGATCATCTGAATGTACTTTTCTGAGTGTCGTATGCTATGGATGTATTAGTTAAACAAGTCTTGAGAAGATATTCTGGAGAACATAAAACAGCACAGCCGATGGTATTCCACTGCTTATGCTGATCAATGTAAACTACAACAGAGCTGCAGTTCTCAGATAAAATTCTGTAAATCAATTCAGAAACATAGCCTCAGCTATAATTCTCTTTGTGGATTAATAAATCTAAAACTGTTGTGTACCAAGCTATACATACACAAGAAATACCTGTGAGAGGCCATCAAAACACACACACACACACACACACACACACACACACACCTGACATCTCTCAGTTCCAGGCAGCAGCCTCCAGATGACGCTCACAAACCCAGACCTCTTCCTGCTTCCATCCCACCTCCTTCAGCATGTCACCTACATCCACCAACAGTGTGAATAGCTGCCATAGGAATCGCTGTCAACTGTAGACTACACTGCTTCTGCCTTGTGCTGACAGGCATGCAAATCCTTCTGTCAAAAGGACCAAAACACAACATGCCACCAATGCAGACAGTTGCACACCAGCAGTTAAGACACTCCAGTTCACTGCCTGCAGCCCACTCAGTATAGTACTGTGAATAGCAGTTGCTATTTATGGAGAACTAGAGTCATTAGCAGAGTGTCTTCACATTACCTTCAGTTAGAGTGACAATATCATAGACTACCTAGCTATCATTGTTTCACGTTTAGGACATCAAGTGTCACGCATGGAACTGTGTCAAAGTCAAGTATCATTCTGTAACATGCTCTTCATCAATGTTATTTGTTATTTCCCATTGTACTGTCATATTTCTGTCAGATGTGTTTAATTATCACAGCGTGCAATAGCCACCTTTAAGAAACTATAGCAGAGAAACTCTTTTTCTGCTACTGTGGATGTGTGGGCTGAAATAATAGTAGCATTCAGATACTACATTCACAACATTTTGATGACAGGGACTAATTTTAAAAAATTGGTAATTTTCACCAGTCAACATTTTGGCGACATCAAGAAACTGATCGTTGACAATTTTTCATGAACAACCAACATTTCAGTGAAGAGAGAAAACTGTAAATTGTTGATCAGTGCACACCTATAGCATTCTCATCATCAATATTGGGAGACAAGTAAAACAAAACTGTACAGGAACTAAGCAGGAAAAATTTTATTTGATTCGTCATTGCTGTTGTTGTTGTGGTCTTCAGTCCTGAGGCTGGTTTGATGCAGCTCTCCATGCTACTCTATCCTGTGCAAGCTTCTTCATCTCCCAGTACCTACTGCAACCTACATCCTTCTGAATCTGCTTAGTGTATTCATCTCTTATTCTCCCTCTACAATTTTTACCCTCCTTAATGCCCTCCAATACTAAAATGGTGATCCCTTGATGCCTCAGAACATGTCCTACCAACTGATCCCTCCTTCTAATCAAGTTGTGCCACAAATTTCTCTTCCCAATTCTGTTCAATACCTCCTCATTAGTTATGTGATCTACCCATCTAATCTTCAGCATTCTTCTGTAGCACCACATTTCAAAAGCTCCTATTCTCTTCTTGTCTACACTATTTATCGTCCACGTTTCACTTCCATACATGGCTACACTCCACACAAATACTTTCACAATCGACTTCCTGCCGCTTAAATCTATACTTGGCGTTAACAAATTTCTTTTCTACAGAAACACTTTCCTTACCATTGCCAGTCTACATTTTATATCCTCTCTACTTCGACCATCATCAGTTGTTTTGCTCCCCAAATAGCAAAACTCCTTTACTACTGTAAGGGTCTCATTTCCTAATCTAATACCCTCAGCATCACCTGATTTAATTCGGCTACATTCCATTATCCTTGTTTTGCCTTTGTTTATGTTCATATTATATCCCCCTTTCAAGACACTGTCCATTCCAATCAACTCCTCTTCCAAGTCCTTTGCTGTCTCTGCAGAATTACAATGTCATCGGTGAACCTCAAAGTTTTTATTTCTTCTCCATGGATTTTAATACTTACTCCGAATTTTTCTTTTGTTTCCTTCACTGCTTGCTCAATATACAGATTGAATAACATCGGGGATAGGCTACAACCCCGCCTCACTGCCTTCCCAACCACTGCTTCCCTTTCATGTCCCTCGACTCTTATAACTGCCATCTGGTTTCTGTACAAATTGTAAATAGCCTTTCGCTCCCTGTATTTTACCCCTGCCACCTTTAAAATTTGAAAGAGAGTATTCCAGTCAACATTGTCAAGAGCTTTCTCTAAGTCTACAAATGCTAGAAATGTAGGTTTGCCTTTCCTTAATCTTTCTTCTAAGATAAGTCATAGGGTCAGTATTGCCTCACGTGTTCCAACATTTCTACGGAATCCAAACTAATCTTCCCCGAGGTCGGCTTCTATCAGTTTCTCCATTCGTCTGTAAAGAATTTGCGTTAGTATTTTGCAGCTGTGGCTTATTAAACTGATTGTTCGGAAATTTTCACATCTGTCAACACCTGCTTTCTTTGGGATTGGAATTATTATATTCTTCTTGAAGTCTGACGGTATTTTGCCTGTCTCATACATCTTGCTCACCAGATGGTAGAGTTTTGTTAGGCCTGGCTCTCCCAAGGCCATCAGTAGTTCTAATGGAATGTTGTCTATTCCCGGAGCCTTGTTTCGACTTAGGTCGTTCAGTGCTCTGTCAAACTCTTCACGCAGTATCGTATCTCCAATTTCATCTTCTTCTACCTCCTCTTCCATTCCGATAATATTGTCCTCAAGAACATCGCCCTTGTATAGACCCTCTATATACTCCTTCCACCTTTCTGCTTTCCCTTCTTCGCTTAGTACTGGTTTTCCATCTGAGCTCTTGATATTCATACAAGTGGTTCTCTTGTCTCCAAAGATCTCTCTAATTTTCCTGTAGGCAGTATCTATCTTACCCCTAGGAGATAAGCCTCTACATCCTTACATTTGTCCTCTAGCCATCCCTGCTTAGCCATTTTGCACTTCCTGTTGATCTCATTTTTGAGACATTTGTATTCCTTTTTGCCTGCTTCATTTACTGCATTTTTACATTTTCTCCTTTCGTCAATTAAATTCAATCTCTCTTTTCACCCAAGGATTTCTACTAGCCCTCGTCTTTTTAATTACTTGATCCTCTGCTGACCTCACTATTTCATCTCTCAAAGCTACCCATTCTTCTTCTACTGTATTTCTTTGCCCCATTCCTGTCAGTTGTTCCCTTATGCTCTCCCTGAAACTCTGTACAACCTCTGGTTTAGTCAGTTTATCCAGGTCCCATCTCCTTAAATTCCCACCTTTTTGCAGTTTCTTCAGTTTTAATCTACAGTTCATAACCAATAGATTGTGGTCAGAGTCCACATCTGCCCCTGGAAATGTCTTACAATTTAAAACCTGATTCCCAAATCTCTGTCTTACCATTATATAATCCATCTGATACCTTCTAGTATCTTCAGGCTTCTTCCATGTACAGTGTGTAAACTTTTAGATGGCAGACCTCTCCCTAGTCCTGAATTGGTAGAAGTCGGTAAACGTCGGGAGGCTTCGGTAGACACGCAGTTTCGACTGCTGCCAACATTACGTAGCTGACTGTGTTGTACAAGGTAGCCATTGTCGTCTGCTTCGTTATTGTTTTGCGCTGTACTGTTCTGCGTGTTTTTATTGTGCAGTTGTGCTAAACATTATCAAACTGAGTGAAGAGGCAGTTTACGAACAACATTTAAAGCGAGTTTTACTTCCAAGCCTTTCGTCTGCTTTCGTGTAAGCATGACGCGCAATTTGTAGTGCCAGCACTGCAACTGGTAGGCGTGCCTTGTCCCCCCCCCCCCCCCCACCACCACCACCACCCATCGGCTCCTCTCCCCTCGCGAGCCAATGCTTGCTTCCTCCTCTCCCCGCACTCCCCTCACATCTCTGCCGTCTTACAGTTAACACACTGTATACAACCTTCTTTCATGATTCTTGAACCAAGTGTTAGCTATGATTAAGTTATGCTCTGTGCAAAATTCTACCAGGCAGCTTCCTCTTTCATTTCTTACCACCAATCCATATTCACCTACTACATTTCCTTCTCTTCCTTTCCCTACTATCGAATTCCAGTCACTCACGACTATTAAATTTTCATCTCCCTTCACTATCTGAATAATTTCTTTTATCTCATCATACCCGTATTCCTATTTTCTTATTCATTATTAAACCCACTCCTGCATTACCCTTATTTCATTTTGTTGTTATAACCCTGTATCCACCTGACCAAAAGTCTTTTTCCTCCTGCCACCGAACTTCACTAATTCCCACTATATCTAACTTTAACCTATCCATTTCCCTTTTTAAATTTTCTAACCTACCTGCCCGATTAAGGGATCTGACATTCCTTGCCCTGATCCATAGAACGCCAGTTTTCTTTCTCCTGATAATGATGTCCTCCTGAGCAGTCCCTGCCTGGAGATCCGAATGGGGGACTATTTTACCTCCGGAATATTTTACCCAAGAGGACGCCATCATGATTTAATCATACAGTAAAGCTGTATTTGATTTAGATTGCATTATTATTTTCATTGGAAAATCCAGAATAGAATGTAAGAATATTATGAAAAGGAAAGTTGCTACTCACCATATAGTGGAGATGCTGACTTGCAGATAGGCAGAACAAAAAGAATGTCCCAAATAAGCTTCTGGCCAACAAGTCTTTTTGTTATGCCTATCTGTGACTCAGCATCTCTGCCACGTGGTGAATAGCAACTTTCCTTTTCATAATATTATTTTCATTGGTTTTTGTGGCAACACAGCATAGCTTTTTCTGTGATTATTACATTATACGACTGCTGCACTGAGCATATCTTTTCAAACATTGCTCAATTGGAATTGGTACTAAAACCAGTGCTAAACTTACTGCAATAACTGTCAGATGCCAAGAGCGCTTGGTGACTCACTTGGCCCAACTTCAAAAACACAAGGACAACAGCCAACAACTACTGCAATTCAAGATGCCGCCGCAACTCTTTCTGGCATTTGATGAGAAAGGTGAGACCTTGAATAACTATATCTAGAGAATGGAATAGCATTACCTCATCCATCAGATAACATGCATCGAAAATCATTTTTTTAGCATTGCAGGCCCAGCTGTGTTCCAACTTCTTCTGCTATCTCAAGGCACATTATAATTACTGTAAAATGACTGGGCACAGGGCTGATGTGTGCAAAACAAAGCACAGTCAACAAAAACAGCAGACACTCAAGCATATGGTAATGGTTAATAGTAAAAAGTCAAGTTCTGCTCATAATGAACACGTGCAAATTCAAAAACTTCCACAGACAAAATGTAACACGAATGTCATCTCTGCTGGCGATAATGAATCATAACTGCAATTCTTCGAGTTAACAAAGTGTCAATCAACACCGGGTCCTCAATTTTGCTCCTTAACCTACAGGCGTACTGAAATTTAGGAAAGCCAACATTAACAGCCTTTCAAAGTGTGCTGCTCAGTTACAGCAATCAGGAGATTCCAGTGCAAGAACAATTTTCAACAGATGTTACACATAAACAGGCTTCATTCATAGTTTAAATTTCAATGAAGTAAAAAGTTTACAAGGACTGGATCTCTTCATTGCTTTGAACTCACCATCAAGAGGGATTCAAACTGATGTTCCAAAGGGAAAGTTAAATCAGCTGTTGCAAAGATATGATTATATTTTTCCCTGAAGCAACAAGCAATATCAGCGTTTACTAGGCACACATTATGTTGAAACTGAATATGATGCCAAATGTTCAGTCAGTACAGCAGGAACTCTGTCCCCTTTAACAGAATGAGATTATCAAAGCCATAACCAATATAAAATGGGCAAGGCCAATCATAGTTTTGTAGAAACCTAACTGCTCACTTCCCATTTGCAAAGATTTCAAAGCGATAGTTAATTCTCAAACCTGTCACTGATTCATAGCCTATTCCCAAGCCAGACCAACTGATGTCAAAGTTTGTCACATCAACATCATAGTTTTGAATGACCAACTGCATTGGCTTGAAAGACTCTGACAGTGACACAAAGACATTACAGTCAAATTGAGGATTGGGCTCTTGCACTTGGTGGGGGCTCTTGCACTTACATCTGCAGTCATGAAATTTCATGATAGCATTTATGGACATAAATTTATATTCCTCACTGAGCTCAACCTTTAGTGGCTATATTTGGACTAAGCAATACTGTTCCTATACAAACAACACATTGAAATATTACTGTATCTCACTGCTACCGATCAGAACTTCTCGGAGAGCATTAAAGATAAACACCAGTCCTAATTGCCCAATTGTAAAGTGACCTGTTTCCAAATTACATACAAAAATAAGCACTATTTCAGTATACATATAATTCGAAAATTATGCTTTGCTGATTAACATTGTTCTTATGTGAAAAAACACACTATAAATGTGAAATTAATACTGTAACTAATCGAAAGAAATGTAGCACATGGTCAGGATGTACCAGTAAACCTATCATTATAAAATTACTACAGAAAATTAAATAGAACATATAAATAAAGCATGTTAATTGAATCTCCGATATATGTTAGCACTAAACTTCAGGCACTAGTTGATTTGTTACAAACAAATTTAGAAATGTAATTTTTACCTGTAACATAATTAGTCAGAAAATGTTATATTAACTCGTAACTAAGTTGAAAATAGGTTCACCTTGTTCAGCACCGTGATTGTAAATTTTTAGCAATGTGTATCTTATATTCGGTTTAACTTTTAATTGTGATTTTACATAAAATTGTAATTTTCATTGTAGGTAATTGTTAACAAAAGTATAAATAGAGGTCACGCAGGCGGCTTGGGGCACTCGTTTTTTGGCTAGGGTTGCGAGCAAATGTATTGTAGGCTCACTCGTTTGTTGATTTTTGTGAACACTGTGTCGTTTGATGTCAACTTTGGGTACATGTGATGTAACCGGTACAGTTCACCAGGCTCGGACACCAGAGTCCTGGAAATATATTGGTGTTAAAACTGCACTGTACTTTGGAATTTATTTGGGAGTCTTCCGCAATCCTTTTCATAGGCTGCACAGCGACGAGACGAATCCAGGAATCTTACAGGGCTAAAGACTGTCTTTGTGAAGAACAATTACATTCCACTTCTATGCCTTTCAGAAAAGCTAGTCAGTTGCTATCAAAGAGCTTATTCCATTCAACATTACAATTTGTAATGTCTATCTGCCACCCAATGATATTTTGGATAGGGAGACTCTTTCTGACCTGAATTCACAACTCCCCAACCATTCCTACTTGTAAGGGATTTTAATTCACATAATATTATATGGCGATCTGCATTGACATGCTCCAAGGTTTGACTTGTTGATATCCTCATTGTGTCCGAAGAGTAATGCCTCCTTAACTCTGGTAGTAGCACACACTTTAGAACTGCAGTGGGATCTTCTCCACTGTAGACATTGCTTTTGTTCTCCAACCCATATAGATACTGCTCAGTGGGAAGTGGTCCTTGAATTGACTTCAACTGACCACTTTGCTGTGTGGCTCCATCTCTCGGAGCGGTCTCTAAAAGGAACTCACAATGGTGGATGCGTAGCATGGCAAATTGGATTCTGTAGCTGTTTTTGAACACCGAGATAGTGATAAACTGGGTGGATCGCATTACCAGCATGATCCACTGTGCTTCTCATTTATCCATCCAAAAGACCTCAGGCCAACGTAGTGACATATCCAGTGGTGGTATGATGATCTGCATTCAGGCTTAGACAGATGGTTTAGTGACAATTCAAATGCCAACCATCTGCTACAAACAGTACAGCCCTTCAGATAATGAATGCAAAGGCACGAAGGAGAATCAGAGCGAGAATTAGTCATGGCAAGTGTTTCTAGACTCAATAAATCATTCAACTAGCTCTTCAAAGGAATGGGAAGCCTTAAGGAGGATATATGGCAAATGTATCAGAGCATCTCTAATTGCTATACTAAGATTTCATTGTCTCCTATCTACACCTGGATACATCACACAGGCAATGGCAAAGTACTTCAGTTTGATCTCTGCCACTGAATGCCAGGATCCAGCATTCTGCTGCAGTTGGGCATTCATGGAGAGTGGTGACTGGAATTTCCTTTCAAACAACACTGAAAATTACATCTACCCCTCTTCTATGTGGGAACTTAAGTGCGCATTATCTCTGGTCAAGGACACTGCACCTGCTAAGGATCAAGTTCTGTACAGTATGTTACGGTGCCACAAACAGAATGCAAAGGAAGTCGTCCTATCCCTTTTTAATAAAATTTGATTGACCGGAGAGAGGTGATTTTAGTACCCTTTCTGAAGCCAGGGAAGGACCTATGTTGTCCAGTAGTTATCACACTGTGGCTCTCACTAGCTGTGTAGGGAAGGTGCTACAACATGTGGTCAACCAATGCCAGACTTGGGTCCTAAATCTGAGAACTACTTAGTCACTACAAATGAGGGCTTCAACTACTGATAATCTCACCCGCTGGAGACGGAAATGCAACAATCTTTCCTACGTGGATACCGCCTCTCGAGGATCTGTTTTAAGTGTGTGTGTGCGTGTGCGTGCATGCCATCAGTGTTATTACGCCCACAGCTATGCTTCCTGTTCGATGTCCATTATTAGCAGACTACTTTGCCATATTCTGTACCTTCTCCAACCTTGCAGTGACCACTCGTTAGCTGCAACTCATAATAAGATGATTGAGTGAGTAGTCAAACAGCACTGGTTATAAAATTTCTTCAGAGAAATGTGTGTTTGTTAATTTTAGTCATCCACATCACCCCTTTAACATGTCTGTTCTTAAAATAAGGCAGACTGTTCTCAGTTTTAAAATTTAAGTGAGTTTTCTGGATCCTGCATTTACTTGATTACCACATCTGCTGAATATAAGTGTCAAGGGCCTAAAGCATCGAATATTTTAACATGCTTCAGCTACAGGTCATGGTGAGCAGACTGAACATGTCTGTTTCAGCTTTACAAGGCATTTGTGTGATCCTGCCTTCAATTTGGATGCACGATTTATAGCTTAGTTAGGCCATCTTTTTACCATGATGGCATTTGGTTGGCAATGGGAGCATATGGTTTGTTGAGACTGGTGAGCCAGTACTGATCATCAGGCAGCAGATCTGCATTGTGCGACACATGTCAGCAGCCTACTCTTGACCCCACAGTCAACAACATTCCAAATTGTTGCTCACTCTCCAATGGAGGGGCTCTTCAGAAACAGACTACAAGCAATGAGGCCATTAAGGATTAATATACAGCCGGATCCAGTGGCTCTTAATGTGGATCTTATTTCTGTGCTTCATCATGGACGAAGTCGTTCACTGCCTTGGTTTATAAGGAGTCCCAGGATTGTTTTAGTTGTAGCAACTGAATGCTACTATTAATTGAGCCCAAACATCCACAGTAGCAGAGAAGTGTTTCCCTGCTATAGTTTCTTACAGCTAGCCATTACGCACTGTGATTATCAAACACAAGCCTCACAGGATGGCACTATTACAGAAATGTGGCAACACAGTAAAACATAACAAATAATGTTTATATTAAAAGTATGTTGCAAAATTGAACTTAACTTTGGTACAGTTGATGTGTGGTACCTGATATCCTAAATCTAAACTGTGATATCTAAATAACTTTGCTATCTCTTCGCAGTCCATGATATTGCTACTATGATGATAATTGGTTTGCATCTTTGAAATAAGCGTCATTTAGCCAACATTGTTTCAACGTCTTTGTCAATATTCTTCACGTGGCAATGCTCTCTTGCAGTGTGTTTGGTACAAACTGTGCCCCAATGCCATTAATGCAGTATTTGTAGTATCTTAGATTCAAGCACTCCAGGAATAATCCCTTGTACTATGCCTGAGTCCAAATGTACTAGAACAACACATTTGTAAAGTGTAAGTGCATGCCTCATATTCCAATAAGATTTAATCTGTGGTTGATTAAGTAACTTCTTATCTCAATCTTCATCTTCTGATTTAATGAAACCAATCTGAGCTAAGGCAAACTGTTTTTCAGCCACTGCCTTTCCAATATGGTATCAATGGCAGGAGCTGAAGCACTGCTTATCACTGGAGTTTATGTCAAGACAGCATCAGTTTCAACCACTTTTTTGCTTCTGCAAGTGCCTTTGCAAGTGCATTTTTTGGTGTCGGAAACTATAGGCAATGTGTGTGTGTGTGTGTGTGTGTGTGTGTGTGTGTGTGTGTGTGTGTGTGTGTGTGTGTGTAAACACTTTTTGATGCTTCTTCACAAGTGCTGCAGTAAAAAAGATGGGTTGAAGAGATTTTTACACCTCCTCCACTTCAGTGTATGGTAAGTGCTTCGTCATCTTCAGTTCCTGGATTTTCTTACCTTCCCCTACCATCATGCACACACTGCTCCATGCTGGATGTGGACCTCAGCAACAGACACAGAAATCATGGGGAGCTACACACACTCCCTTAGACAGGGGCAACCAATATCACACTTACCACACAAAGCCTGACCTTTATACCCCATAGTAGTGTGCCTAGATTTTCAGCATGTAGAACAAACACCTCATGGGGTAGGGGAAGTAAGGTCTGACTTTAGGTCTTATAAATCAAACTTTAATACAATCTGGAAAAACCAGCGAATCAAATGCCATGTAAATGATTCTGATTTCTCCAGAGTTCCACTCACGAGATGCATTGCATTTTGCACTTCAATGATCCCTTCATCAGTCCATTCCTCTGTAGTGTCGATATCTGTGATGTTACTGCATGTTACCACTCCCTGACTATGGTGCAGTTCAATTACGGCAGGATACTTATCCAACAATCTTGAATTCTAGAGGGGTTCCAGCCAAACGATCAAGACCTTTCTGGATATAGAAGGGTGATACCTTCTCAAACATACCACCTTCTCTTTGAATCACAAGAAAAGCAACTTGACACACTGGTTGTGTACTGTTGTGATAAATGACTAATTTTAGAGGAAGCTTGCTCAGGAGGGCTACCCTCCCATACTCTATTTGTAGGATGGATGTTTTTACTGCCCAATGGACCACCCAAACCATTGGGAGCAAGTATTTGAGAAGTCACAGATGCCGCAGTGTTCCCGCAAGCAGCTGGGTAATCCTTATACAATCAAGGCACAGAATGGCACCCTAGGGTTTCCCCACTAGTGGCTTATTCACCTCAACAGCCACCCCTAGCACATCTTGATGTTAAGGGGGTTTTGTAGAGAGGTGTAAACCCTTCTCACAACCCTGGCAGCTAAGCCAAGATCCATGTTCACTGAGATTCAGAACATTCCACCATTGTGCTGCATCGTAGTCACTGAAGCATGCCAGAGCTTACAAAGACAGAGGACAAGTGGTGCTCACCAGTCCACGGTTCACCAAGCTTGTACCTAGCAAATGAATACTGAGCTATCTGAGGTGCTTGCCACTTTGAATGAGACAGGGGGCTACATCAAAAATACCAGACGTGGTGAGCATTCCCCCCCTGGCTCGGCATCACTCACACCTGACAGCCTGATCTCTTTGGAGTCAGAATTATTACATTTTTCTCGAAATCCTGTGTCGCACATCTTGCATACTAGGTGGAATAGTATTATCATGGCTGGTTCCCCCAATTATCTCAATAATTCTAAGAGAAAGTAGTCTACTGCAGGAACCTTGCTTTGACTTTGGTCTTTCAGTGATCTGTCAAATTCTTGTAATTTCTGATCTCCCATTTCATCTTCTTTTTCTACAATGTTGTCCTGAAGTTCATTTCCCTCGTATAGCACTTCTAGAGATTTCTTCCTAATTTTAGCTTTCCCTTCTTTGCTTAGTACTCGCCTGCCATCTGAGCCCTTTTCTCCAAAGATATCTTAAGTTGTTCTATAGGCAGTATCTATATTCTCAACAGACCTGCATGATTCTACAGCCTTGCATATGAATTCTCTATCCATACCTGCTTAGCTATTTTACTCTTTCTATCAGTCTCATTTTTTAAACAATTCTATTTCCTTTTGCCTGCTTCATTTGCTGCATTTTCGTCTCTTGTCAATTAAATTCAATATCTTGTCAAATATCCAATGATTTCTAGTGGGCTTTACCCTCTTTCCTATTTTACTCTCTGCTGTCTTAACTTTTTCCATGTCTTAAAGCTACATATTTGCCTTGATTATATTCCTTTCCCTTGTTTTGGGCCAATGCTAATTCTGAAACTCTCAAAACGCTCTGGTGCTTTAAATTTATGCAGGTCTTATCTTCTTCAGTATTAACCTTTCTACAATTTCTACAGTCCATAATTAATAAATTATGGTCACAGCCCAAATCTGATTCAGGAAATGTTTTGCAGTTTATAATCTGGTTCTGAAACCTCTGTCTTACCATTATATAATCTATATGAAACTCTCCAGTATCTCAAGGTCTTTTTTACATACATAACCTCCTCTCATTATTCTTAAGCCAAGTGTTACCATTTATTAAATTACACTCTGTGTAAAATTCCACCAGGAAGATTACCTCCTCATTCCTTTCTCACAGCCCTTGTTTTGTTACTCTTCCTTCTCTTCCTTTTCCTATCAAATTACACAAATATTTGTCTCTCTTGACCATATGAATAATTTCTCTGAACATCACACATTCCTTCAACCTTTTCATTGTATGTGGTGCTAGTTCGTATATAAACCAGTACTACTGTGGTGGAATTTTATTTCCTGATGGACACACACACACACACACACACACACACACACACACACACGCGCGCGCGCGCGCGCGCTGGAAATGAAAACGTCACAAAATTGACTGGCTTGTCCTATTTTCATTCATTAATGGCTTATGGTATATTCTGGGTTAATTTGGTATATATCAAAAGACTTTTTCCAAAATAATTACCATACTTATCACACAGTCACCTAAAATGGGAGGCAGATAACCATGAAATTCTAATATTGTTCTCCCATCAAGGCACAGCCTAATAAAATGGCACACCATGGATAACACACACTACTGGGTCTTCCCATACGAATAGATGTCAATGTGTTATCTGGTAGTGTCTTATGTGAAGTTTCGTAATGTGGCTTTCATCCAACATCACTACTAAAAGGATATTCATGGGCTTGGTCTACATTATTTTGTCGTCATCATCTACACTACTGTCCATTAAAATTGCTACACCAAGACGAAATGCAGATGATAAACGGGTATTCATTGGAAAAATATATTATACTAGAACTGACATGTGATTACATTTTCACGAAATTTGTGTGGATAGATCCTGAGAAATCAGTATCCAGAACAACCAACTCTGGCCGTAATAACAGCCTTGATACAACTGGGCATTGAGTCAAACAGAGTTTGGATGGCGTGTACAGGTACAGCTGTCCATGCAGCTTCAACACAATACCACAGTTCATCAAGAGTAGTGACTGGCATATTGCGATGAGCCTGTTGCTCGGCCACCATTGACCAGACGTTTTCAATTGGTGAGAGATCTGGAGAATGTGCTGGCCAGGGCAGCAGTCGAACATTTTCTGTATCCAGAAAGGCCTGTACAGGACCTGCAACATGCGGTCGTGCATTATCCTGCTGAAATGTAGGGTTTCGCAGGGATCGAATGAAGGGTAGAGCCATGGGTCGTAACACATGTTAAATGTAACGTCAACTGTTCAAAGTTGACCGAGACGTGTAACCAATGGCACTCCATACCATCACGCCGGGTGATATGCCAGTATGGCTATGACGAATACACACTTCCAATGTGCATTCACCGCAATATCGCCAAACACAGATGCGACCATCACGATGCTGTAAACAGAACATGGATTCATCCAAAAAAATGACGTTTTGCCATTTGTGCACCCAGTTTCATCATTGAATACACCATCGCAGGTGTTCCTGTCTGTGCTGCAGCATCAAGGGTAACCGCAGCCATGGTGACCGAGCTGATAGCCCATGCTGCTGCAAACGTCGTCGAACTGTTCGTGCAGATGGTTGTTGTCTTGCAAATGTACCCATCTGTTGACTCATGGATTGAGACGTGGCTGCACAATCCGTTACAGCCACACAGATAAGATGCCTGTCATCTTGACTGTTAGTGATACGAGGCCATTGGGATCCAGCATGGCGTTCCGTATTACCCTCCTGAACCCACCGATTCCATATTCTGCTAACAATCATTGGATCTTGACCAACGCAAGCAGCAATGTCGCGATACGATAAACCGCAATCACGATAGGCTACAATCTGACCTTTATCAAAGTCGGAAATGTGATGCTACACATTTCTCCTCCTTACACGAGGCATCACAACGTCTGACCAGGCAACGCCGGTCAACTGCTGTTTGTGTATGAGAAATCGGTTGGAAACTTTCCTCATGTCAGCACGTCGTAGGTGTCGCCACCAGCGCCAACCTTGTGTGAATGCTCTGAAAAGCTAATCATTTGCATATCACAGCATCTTCTTCCTGTCGGTTAAATTTCACGTCTGCAGCATGTCATCTTCGTGGTGTAGCAATTTTAATGGCCAGTAGTGTATCTACTCTGGCCACAGATCTCCCCTAGTCATACACAGGCTTTCTATTTTTACTATGTACTCTGCAAGTAATATTACTGTGTGTGGCAGAGAGTACATCATTTCATCCTCTCATTCTGTTTGCTGAGGGTGCACAGAAATAAAAATGGGCAATGTCCGACTGTATATGCCACAGTTTCTCCTATTTTATTCTTGTGATCATTATGTAAAATATGAGCATAAACATACGAATTACTATTTTTGGCTAACCTTGGACTCTTCTCTTCACTTAGTTAACTCCGTCCACATATGTATTTACCTCCTTAAGAGATCCGATTCTCGCACATGTACAACCAACAGTATCCAGCCTGCCTTTCCAATATATTTTCACTTCCTGGACAGTGTGTCAACAACATACATATTTGTATAAAGTTGATCTGCCTCATTTTATCATACACATGCTGGGACATTTCTGCCTACCCCAATACATCCCATCAAACTAAAAAACATCTCCTTTCCTTGAAATGAGGAGTATTTGAGGCTGTCTTGAATGTTCTGGATGGTTCTATCTGCTGGTTACGTTTGTTGTAAAAATTGTTGAACATTACAAGAAATGGAGCAGAAAGTTTGCTTGACAGAGATGTCTAAGTACTCTGGGATCATCATTACATCTTTCAGTTCTGTGTCATGAATAACGAACAAATTAAAGACACAACATATGGATACAACAAAAGGATACTGCAATATACCCTAATTTGTTCACTATTTTGGAAGCTTGTGTGTACATCACAGTAAAATCACTTTTTTAAAAAAGTATTAGCAACATAAACATAAAATCGTCAATAGGTATATAAGATTTATGAAACAGAGTATATGCTACAATCATACTGTCTCTTGTATGCAGACAAAATGGTGGTCTATTCCGTAAGTGTTTCATAAACTTTGTGTTCACTTTTTAAATACTTCAAGAGTGGAAGGCCTCTGTAGATGTCAAACAGTTGACAGTAAAATACTCAATTCTTAAAATAAAATTTCTTTGCTGACATAAACATTGTACAGCCATATTCAAACGACTGCCTTGGAGAACATCAGAAACACATGACCTCTCAGTTTATCATGCCCATCGGCTGAGGCCCTTAGGTTTTTCTGTTCATTGAGCAATCTCTGACACATCAGGTAATTGACTGCCAAGTTAGTTTGTTGTTAAAAATAAAGCACAGGAATCATATAATATTTTTAACATTTGGTACAGCATCCTACATTTTCATCATGCTTAACTGACAAGTAACTGTTGAAAAGAGGAGTGTTAGCATTCCCTAAATACAAGAAAACAATAAGTTGTTGGGAGACAGATCGTTTCTGTACAAGGGTTGGAGCAGCACTTCTACATTGGTCTTCATGATGTGCTTTTGGACTAGCAGGGAAGTGGGATTGTGCATGTTATCATCATGCCTAACAGATCAGCACATCTGCAAATCCTTGGTAACAATTTCATGCACAATAGTCCTGTCTAAACCCACATTCTCCACTCTCATTGAACATTTTAACCAACAGCTGGTACTGTAAACAGCTATCGTGGACAGAGCTTGTTTCCTTCTCCTCAGCTTCTCTCTGAGCCTCTTGTGTTATCGTGTAAACTGTTTGTGGTAACAGGAGACAGTAACTGCTTTCCTCCATACATGTGTGTACTGGACTTTGCTCCGGACTTTCTTCGAAGTTTAAAAATGCTTCTTTCTTCCTCTTGTTGATACAGTTGTATCATCCTGCTATACTAGCTATCACCAGGTTTTGACGCTGTGTCATTATATGCTACAAAGACATGAGTCCATCATTGACACAGAGAAAGAGACAAGACCAAACTTCAGTATTGTTAGAGGTTATGTCCAATCTACTACTCTTTGCCTCAACCTTACAACATCAAAAGTGAGGTTTTGGTAACAGTGAGGATTTATAGATATTAGATGAACTGGAGGTTACCAAATACAGTATTACCATATTTACTCGAATCTAAGCCGCACTCGAATCTAAGCCGCACCTGAAATATGAGACTCGAAATAAGGGGAAAAAAAATTCCCAAATCTAAGCCGCACCTGAAATCTGAGACTCGAAATTCAAGGGGAGAGAAAACAAAGTTGGTCCATTGTAATATGAGACGCAATTTAGGTCGAATGAATGACGATACAGCTACAGTAGTTTGGTTCGAGGCGAAAGCTTAGCAGTTAAGCTTTACCAGGTAGCCATTGCTATGCGTCACGCGCTCCGTCCGTATTTATGCGGATACCCTTCCTTTTTCACGTGCTTCGTCTGGTTTGAATCGATTGCTTATTTTGCTTTGATCTGATAAGTGCCGTTTTCAATGTTATAGGTGTTTACGTCAGTCACTGTAAGCTGAAAATGCATTACTATATACTGTGTCATCCATTGCTTGTCGCATTCTGATAGTGCGTGTTTACGGCCTGTCGCTGCTCGCGGCATGGCTTGCTTTTGTGCGCGCTATCGCCGCCTACAATTAAAAAAAGAAAGGAATCGTCACATTAGCGAAACAATGGCAAGAGACTGATATTTGTTGTTACTTACACTGCTGCTTTCTTTGATAATGATCAACAAGAACCAAATAATAGACTGCATATGATATAACATGTTCTGAACAATGGCGAAAATTTTTCTCCGTTTGAAAATCTCTGCGGCTGCTTCTTTAGTACATCAAATTCTGCACAGAAATTAGTCATCTTAGATTTAAAAATCTAGTCAGTTGCCGTGCTTCATTTCTGACTGTATCACTATTAGGCATAAGAGTAATACGAATATAAACATGCCACGATACGTATATTCTTCCGCGTTTGCTGTTGTCTCACTCTAGTTTCGTAGTTTATTTGGCAGACAGGATTTAAATGAGATAGAAGCAAACATGAAAGAATACATGGCAAAATGTTTATATTCGTATTATTCTTGTGGTGAAGAGAATACTGCAAGTGATTCACATTTCATCAGGTTCCTATTAGCAACCATCTCTTCTCACAGGTAGGAAAAAATTCAGAACGTAGAGTTGGCCATATTGACAAAAATCCCAGTATTACCAGTCGGATTTTCGTAGTACATTGAAATTCGAAGATGAACAATACGGAATTTGTATTTACTTCGTTGGATAATGTATGAAAATGCAGTGGTCGAAACTCGAGCGGAGAAAAATGCTCGTCTTCCAATTTTATTTTTTTTTAATTTTATTTACTGACGCAGAGGTTTTGGCGCCAGTATTTATCTTTGTGCCTACAAAGGATGCCTGTGTAGCGCTACATATATTCGACGGCAGAAGTTAGTTGTGGCGGCACCTATCAACATTTTTCAGAACTTCCGCTTGCTTTGCACTCGATTCTAAGCCGCAGGCGGTTTTTTGGATTACAAAAACCGGAAAAAAAGTGCGGCTTAGATTCGAGTAAATACGGTAATGCCAAGGTTCACTAAAATCTGGGTAAGGTGATCTGTCCCTGATCTGTGTTGCACAAATTTTCATATGTGACCCACACCCATCTTTTCTGTAAATCATCCATCAGGGAGTAAGGACAGCCACCTCCATTTTGACCCCAATTACATTAATTTAGCATATCACAGTCACATTGCACATGTGTCTTGAATAACATTTTATTGTATGTTGTAAGTAACTGTATCCTAGCTGCTGCATGCATACTGTGGCATCCATGGACATGAGTGCATGACATTTAAAGTAAACATTGTCAGAGACAGTCAGTAATGGGTTAGTAAAGCAATCTGTAGTAAGAATTTTTCATAGCCTATGTAAACTAAAAAGAACCACAGTATCCAAGGTGTTGATCTGAAATGACCACAACAGTGAAGGATTCATACAGCTATGTTGTGAGAAAATATTAAGAACCAGAAGTTGATAGTGCAGACATGATGAACAAATGGAACCACATGATGAACTTACGTACTTTGTATAACTGAGTAATATAAAAGTGATTACAGGAGACTATAAGAACAAGAACATACACAATTCAATTCTGGTGGATCTCCTAGAACAGCTCATGCTATTGTGAATCAAAAGCTACACAAGTGTTAGGAATTATACACTGCTGCACTGAACAAACGATAACTATTACTGGAAAATTTGTTAACTTCAATTCCAGAAACTAAAGTGCTCATTAGCATACCGATTTGCTTGACGAGACAGTTACATAAAGTTTTCAGTCAGCTTTGTTATTGAGTATGGAGAGAAGTTACAATTTTATCTGTTCCCTTAATGCCTACCATAAACAATGCCATAACAGAATTGCAATATGTAAATGCACAACACACCAATGCTTCAAATCAGTCATTATACAAAACATAGGAACTCCTGGTCGGAAAATCAACAATATAAGGAAAAGACAGATTGATACTAAGCGTAAAAATGGCACACGGAGCTGCACACAGGCACAACGAAAAGACACTTACTCATTAACTTTTGGCCATAGCCTTAGTCAAAACAGGAAAAACACACACATTCATTCACACAAGCAAGCACACATCACATACACATAACTGCCGTGTCTGGCAGCTTGGACCAGAATGCAACTGTCATGAAGAACAAAAAATAAAACTTCGTAGGCAGTTTGGTATAGCTTTGTAAAGGTCGAATTGTCACTACTGAAAGTCCATAAAACTTTTTTTGTGCCAATTTCACGCAACTTTATCTACAAAGATAAATGCTGTTTCATGAACTTTACTTTATGATTTGTTATGCTGAAGTGTTTCAGTCTAGACTCTATAGGTATAATTACAGAAATTGGTGATTAACTACAGGTAATATTTTTTGAACTTATTTTATGAAAAAATAACTACCGTTTCATTTTCATCAACACATTATTTATAATTACATCACTTAAACAAAATAATTGTTCAGTTAAGAAGACTACAAATGTTTAAAACAGTTATTAATAATTACATGTGAGATGAACTCTACTAGACAATGTTATGTTTAAGAATTTGAACTTTAATCACATGAACTGCTTACAGATTTAAGAATTCTGTACTAACCCGATGCTCATCTGGGGGACTTGGCATAACCAAGGGCCTATAATTTTGACCACAAAAATTTGAGGGTTTTTTATGCAGAACAGGTATGTCTTTTCTTGCTTTTTTTGTAGGCTTTTGATCACTCTGCCTGTCTGGCATTCTTTTACTGGACACACTGATAGAGTTAGTTATTTTCACTTCATCCACAATCTGCAGAGAGTAAAAAGAATATTACTGTATTGAGACTTAATATTCATGGCAAATGGTAAAATATCAGCAAAAACAGAGGAGAAAATTCAACAAAAAATGTTCAAAAGCCCCTTACCTCAGCCTCTTTTCCACCAAGAAGCAAACGTGTACCATCTTCAAATGAGGACACCTTTACGTTCGAAGACTGGCCTAGAATTTTTCCACCAACATCCTGCAAGGAATCAGTAATAATGAGACAGTAGAACAAAGAAATAAAAGAGTTAAAAGGAGCAGCTCAATTTCACCTCTCAGGTTTACTGGCCACGACTGATTAGTTGTAAGCTTCCAGGTGTTCAGTCAAACTGTTGTTTCCACTTTCTGCACAATATTTTGATGACCGACCTAGCTGCCTTCTTCTGATGCTGTGAGACTTTCAGAAAGTTTATTTGCTGCCTAGACTGGTTGGGTTCCAGATAGCGAGTACACAAAATAGCAAAACTCTCAGCACCTGAAGAAGGTGGATGGATCGGTCGTCAAAATACTGTGCAGAAAATGGAAACAACAAGTCAGCCAAACATCCAGAAGCTCACTATTAGCAGCTCAATTAATCTGTCAAAAAATATTGATCAATGAAATGTATAATCCTTATAAACATCGAAGCAAGATAGTCTTGAGTTTTCTGTTACAGTCAGTTTCATACGATAGAAGGTACAGTTGAATAATTTTTGCTTTTAGAGCCAATTTTAGTTCATTTGTGACAATAGTAATATACTTACACATGGCATTTGATGTTGACAGAGATTTTATTTGGCTATCAGGTGTGTGGAGGTTGACATCTGAGCTGTAACTTAGTGAGTTAATAGAGAGAAAGTGAAATGGATGCAAGGCCTTCACAGGAGGCACTACCCACCCTTACTCCACCCCTGACATCCCCCCCCCCCCCCTCCCCTCAAACTTCAAACTTAAGTACAAATCATTTTCACAACAAATCCTTTCATACTCCTAACATAACTCACTAACTGAAAACAAAAAGGGCACAAACATTAGTCAGTATCACCTTCAGACTAAAGAATCGAATTGCACCTTTGATGAGGGTTCTGACTAACTTTTACAGTGCTCTGAAAATCCTTCCCAACTCTCTCAAAGTAGTATTCCATTGCCCATCAAATTTATGAAATATCCTGGTGCAACCTTATGCCACTTATGCTTCCACCCCTTGTCACAAGTCAATTGTTATCCATGTGAAAGGTCCAGTTGCCAGTCCTGCCACTGGTACCTACATCCTACCCCTTGATAGTAAGGTCACACATAAAAGCAACTACATTATATACTTACTCTACTGCACAGCCTTTTATATGAGCAGACCACAAACCAGCTGAACACGCATATGAACAGCTGCTAGCTGCTGCCAAATTGTAACCATGATCAATGTTGACTACACACTAGCAGGACACGTTGTTGAAATTACCTGTCTCTCTTCACCAGCTGTCTCTTTTAGATCCTTTGCTTTTTCTCCCCTATCAGCTTCTATGAATTGTGTATGTGGGAACTGCCCCCTTCAACTTCTTGGCTCTCTTATCAATCTCAACTAGCTCCTAACATCAGTCCACTTGCACCCCTGTTTCCACAGCTCCATCCCTCACCCACCACTATTCCTCCTCCAAACAGTTTCTTATTTCTCACATTACTTGAATTTATCTAAAAACAAAGATGATTTGACTTACCAAACGAAAGCGCTGGCACGTCGATACACACACAAACAAACACAAACATACACACAAAATTCTAGCTTTCGCAACCAACGGTTGCCTCGTCAGGAAAGAGGGAAGGAGAGGGAAAGACGAAAGGATGTGGGTTTTAAGGGAGAGGGTAAGGAGTCATTCCAATCCCGGGAGCGGAAAGACTTACATTAGGGGGAAAAAAGGACAGGTACACACTCGCACACACACACATATCCATCCACACATATACAGGCACAAGCAGACATATACAGAGGCAAAGAGTTTGGGCAGAGATGTCAGTCGAGGCGGAAGTGCAGAGGCAAAGATGTTGTTGAATGACAGGTGAGGTATGAGTGGTGGCAACTTGAAATTAGCAGAGATTGAGGCCTGGTGGATAACGGGAAGAGAGGATATATTGAAGAGCAAGTTCCCATCTCCGGAGTTCGGATAGGTTGGTGTTAGTGGGAAGTATCCAGATAACCCGGAGAGTGTAACACTGTGCCAAGATGTGCTGGCCGTGCACCAAGGCATGTTTAGCCACAGGGTGATCCTCATTACCAACAAACACTGTCTGCCTGTGTCCATTCATGCGAAGGGACAGTTTGTTGCTGGTCATTCCCACATAGAACGCTTCACAGTGTAGGCAGGTCAGTTGGTAAATCACGTGGGTGCTTTCACACGTGGCTCTGCCTTTGATCGTGTACACCTTCCGGGTTACAGGACTGGAGTAGGTGGTGGTGGGAGGGTGCATGGGACAGGTTTTACACCGGGGGCGGTTACAAGGGTAGGAGCCAGAGGGTAGGGAAGGTGGTCTGGGGATTTCATAGGGATGAACTAAGAGGTTACGAAGGTTAGGTGGATGGCGGAAAGACACTCTTGGTGGAGTGGGGAGGATTTCATGAAGGCTGGATCTCATTTCAGGGCAGGATTTGAGGAAGTCGTATCCCTGCTGGAGAGCCAAATTCAAAGTCTGATCCAGCCCCGGAAAGTATCCTGTCACAAGTGGGGCACTTTTGTGGTTCTTCTGTGGGAGGACCCTCCCATCACCACCACCTACTCCAGTCCTGTAACCCGGAAGGTGTACACGATCAAAGGCAGAGCCACGTGTGAAAGCACCCACGTGATCTACCAACTGACCTGCCTACACTGTGACGCATTCTATGTGGGAATGACCAGCAACAAACTGTCCATTCGCATGAATGGACACAGGCAGACAGTGTTTGTTGGTAATGAGGATCACCCTGTGGCTAAACATGCCTTGGTGCACGGCCAGCACATATTGGCACAGTGTTACACCGTCCGGGTTATCTGGATACTTCCCACTAACACCAACCTATCCGAACTCCGGAGATGGGAACTTGCTCTTCAATACATCCTCTCTTCCCGTAATCCACCAGGCCTCAATCTCCGCTAATTTCAAGTTGCCGCCACTCATACCTCACCTGTCATTCAACAACATCTTTGCCTCTGCACTTCCGCCTCGACTGACGTCTCTGCCCAAACTCTTTGCCTCTGTATATGTCTGCTTGTGCCTGTATATGTGTGGATGGATATGTGTGTGTGTGTGCGCGCGCGCGTGTATACCTGTCCTTTTTTCCCCCTCAGGTAAGTCTTTCCGCTCCCGGGATTGGAATGACTCCTTACCCTCTCCCTTAAAACCCAAATCCTTTCGTCTTTCCCTCTCCTTCCCTCTTTCCTGACGAGGGAGCCGTTGGTTGTGAAAGATAGAATTTTGTGTGTATTTTTGTGTGTGTGTGTATCGACGTGCCAGTGCTTTCGTTTGGTAAGTCAAATCATCTTTGTTTTTAGATACATTTTTTTCCCACGTGGAATGTTTCCTTCTATTATATTCATATCATTACTTGAATTTAGTTTGATTTATGTTTCTACATGTCTATAAATCTTCATTTCCTCTCTCTCTCTTTTTTTTTTTTTTTTTTTTTTTTTTTTTGGAATGTCTATCCTACTCCATCTTACCTTATGCAACACGGTCAGTCAGTCTGTCAGTCAGTCAGCCAGTGCTCTCTCTCTCTCTCTCTCTCTCTCTCTCTCTCTCTCTCTCTCTCTCTCTCTCTCTCTCTCTCTCTCTCTCAGTGGTGTGTGTGTGTGTGTGTGTGTGTGTGTGTGTGTGTGTGTGTGTGTGTGTGTGTTCTAAAGAATAATACAAAATCATAAGATGAACTATTTCAATTTTTGTTTGGGCACCTGTCTCCCTGCCCAATTCCTTCACTAAATGGTGGATGGTTATCTTAACTCAGTCCATTTTTTTTTTAAATACAGTAGAAACCCTATTTAAAATTTTTCTAGGGGCCAGAATTTTTAACATTAAATGGGGGTTTACTTTAAATCGAGGTTTCAATAGAAAGCAAACCTTTTCCAGAACTCTTTGCCTGTATTGACATGAATTGCACCAACACACATAATTCACACAATAACAGCAATAAAACAACGATATACCCACCCTACACACTATACTGTAATCTTTTTCTGTAGCACTAATACAGTAGTCAAAGATTGTAGTTTCCCAGCACACTACAGAATTAAAACATTCACAAAATACTTACACAATTACAATAATATAATAAATCGAGTTACTTTTCCTATATACAACACATATTTACACAACTTCCACAGTGCCTCATTTTTTGAAATACCTGTAATCAAAAATGGTAGTCTGCTTTTTAGCACTGTTGGATTTTAGGTACTAAATGTCCATCTCCAATTGATTTACTCTGTCTATTACAGGGTTTTCCACTTTAAATGCTGTGACAAATCTCCGAACAATGTTTATGCTGGCAGTAGCTTCACTGAAGGACAGTGTTTGCATTTCTTCATCCCTAACATCATTGTCTTCTTGGATATCTTCATCATTCTGCTTTACTTCATCTTTGCAGATTTCCTCAACATCTCGGGTGCATGTAGTGATGTCATCATCATCACAAGCCAAAAATTCATCATATATGAGGGGTAAATTGTTGGATACCTGCAGGCAATCATGCATGTCCACTACTGCTTCGTCACCATCTTTGTCATGAGTGCTCATTTCATTAAATACAGCCATATGAAAGCAATTTGAGATGGTTTTCTTAATTACCATTTTCCAAGCTCCTATGAGCACATGCATTGCTTGCAGGATGTTCAATTTAAGCACTTCATTCCTATCAATAAAGGCAAGTGCCTTAAGGACAAGAGCTTTCCAATACTTGGTTTTCAGGCTATGAATAATCCATAGATCCATGGGCTGGAGTCCGATAGTGCAATTTGCAGGAAAGAAATGCACTTTCACATTCCACAGAAATCCTAAGTCTGTTGGATGAGCAAGACACTTATCCATAAAGAGAATGACCTTCCTGTTTCTAGCACCCATTCGTGTATTAAAAGCTTGCAAGAACTTTTTGACCAAGTCCGCAGTCATCCAAGCACTTTTGTTGCTATAATGCTTACATGGCAGCATAGCACTGTTCTTAAAGCAACGTGGTTTGTGGAACTTTCTAATTACTATGGGATCCAGCTTGTCACTGCTATCTGCATTGCTGCATAAGAGAACAGTAGTAATTCTCTGCTTTCTCATTCTTCCTCCATGGCATGCTTCTTCTTTAACACTTAAGGTTTTAGAGGGCATGAGTTGGTAACACAGGCCTGTTTCATCCACACTGTACACATCCCAAGATTCGAAACCTTCCATGTAGGGGTGGTAGTACCTCTTCTTTCCGATGTTCAACACTTTCATCATTAACTGCAGCACTCTCTCCACGTACTGCCCTGCAAGTTATCCCATAGCGTTTTTTGAAACTATCCAGCCAACCATTCGAAGCTTTGACTTCTGTTAGCCCAAGTTTCCCTGATATCGTATATGGAGCAAGTGCTCCACTGAACCACTCCATTAGCTTCGATTCCATTTCTTCGCATGGCGACTTTTTAAAATTTTTTCTCTGCTTTGCTTTTGAACTGCACTGTGTTTCTTGATCCAGAATCTTCTCCTTATTCTCCAATATTCCTGACAATGAAGACTGTGCAAGTCCCAGGCGTCGAGCCATTTCACTTACAAGCACATTTGCATCTCTCTCCACTTCCCGAATCAGTTCACTTTCTCCACGTCAGATAGAGTTTTTCTTTTTGCTGCCATAGTCAACTTCACTACAACAACAAATGTGAGTGAAAAAACTGATATACAGCTGGATTCTCTATGCAATACACAATAATACATGAACTGATGCAAACTTGCGTAAACTGACGCTACACTGTAATGCTGCAATGAACGTACAGACTCTGACAGAGCTCGGCCGCATACAAGCTTGCAAAGCGGCGTGAGTGTTAGCACGCTGTACATTGTTAGTCTTTGGCCGCGGTTGGCTAAGTTCGAGCTTGCTTGTGCATGTACCGAGGAATCAATATGGAAGATGATTGATTGTATCCAATATAAGTGATGGGGTTCATAGGTTCTTAAAGCCCATATTACATTATGCTTGCATTTGGAGGCGAAGCCTACGGAAGTTCCAAAAAATTCCACTAGAAACTGCTGCAAATACTGTAGTTACCACATTTACCCGATTGCAAGCCGACCTCAGATGCAAGCCGCACCCCAGAAGTGAGACTCGGGGTAAAAAAAAGTAAATAAATAAATAAATAAATTTTACCCCGATTTCAAGCCTCACTAAAAAGTGAAAGATATGGCTCATCATATTCTCGCAGAAGAAGCTGAGTAGCACCATGGTGTGGTGGTTATGATACAAAACTGTTAAATGGAGGGACATGAGTTCAAAACTCACCTGGACTGTATAATTTTAATTTCTACATTTGGTTCGAGTACATTCTAGAAGTATCCACAAATGTCAAGAATCATTGTACTGGAATGTTCTGTGGCTGTATATATACGGTATGTGTTCTGGCCGGAGACAGTTCGTTTCACGCTCTTGTACGTGCAAGTGCTGAATAAACCTTTGTTAAGTGAAGATGCTGGATATTGGAACTTGTGATAGCGCACATTATTGATGACACAGTGGCTCCAATCAGGCCACGACAGAGCCGCCGTTTATGTTGTGAGAAACCCGAGTTCGAGCCATATTCAACAGATCACAATCTACTGGAGACAGAAGAAGATGACAGCAAGTGTGTGCCACCACATGAGACATCCTTCCAGGTTCTCTGATGACGATGGCCAAGATCCAAACAAGTAGCTGAGGGTATATGAGCGTATAGCTAAATGTAACAAATGGAATGACACTGTGTGTTTGGCTAACTTATTTTTCTATTTGGAGGGCACTGCCAAGTAATGGTATGAGAATGAGGAGAAGTTCAAAAGCTGGGAAGTATTCCAGGCAGAACTGTGCAAGTATTTTGGCGACACACAATGACAGAAGTGCAAGGCTGAAGATAAAGTGTAGGGCACAGCGTCCAGGAGAAACTACAGCTTCCTACATTCAAGACGTCTTGGAGCTGTGCAAAATAGTGGATCCTAGAATGAAGGAGGAAGATAAGGTTGCACATCTCATGAAGGGTATTGCTGAGGACATGTAGCAAGCCCTACTCCTGCAGGAGGTTTTGACAGTAGACGACTTCATAAAATGGTGCCAGTATATCAAGACATTGCATCAAAAAAGAATTTTAGGCAAGAAGTTTGAACGGATGTCTGTGATGGAGGAAGCAACTGATTTCACAAGTGTTCTTCCTCGGATAGTGAGAGAGGAAGTTCAGAAGGCACTTGGATTGCACGGTGAGCAAAAAACCGAGACGCTTCAAGAGGTCGTAAGGAAGGAAGTCGAACAGACATTGAACCCAACCTCTTGTCTTTCATTTCCTTTTAAAATGGCAAAAATGTCGAGACCCATGCACAGTTATGTTCCTACAATGCCGCATGAGGAATCTGTTTGGGAACCAAGGAAGATTGATGTCTGGAGGACCCAGGATAACCAACCAGTATGTTTCCACTGCGGACAACCGGGACATGTGGTCCGCTATTGTCAAGAAAGGTGGCGGATATTTGATGACACCTGCGCCAGAAGACAACAACCGATCTTAGCTGACGCCAACTCCGGGACAACGAAGATGAACAAGAAGATGTGGGTGCAGGATGACGTAGGTCACCATTGCTGCAAGCTAACCGCTGGAGAGGATGCTCCCCAACATGCGATCAAGGTCTCACTGCTGTTTAGAAGCTCCAGCCGATCATCTAGCTGCCGCAACCTGGAAAACTAAAGGGTGCGACCTTCCTTGGAGGTGAGGCCACAAAAGAGAAAAATCCTCCGCCGTTAAGCACTACAAAAACGATGGGAAACTACGTCGATATCTTCACAGATGGCCAACCAGCCCATGCTCTTGTGGACTCAGCAGCATCATACTCAGTCATTTCGGAGAAGTACCGTCGCTAGTTGCAGAAAACTGTATTCATCGACAACAAAACATCTCTGTTGAAGGTGGCTAATGGGAAATATGTAAAACCTACAGGAAGATGTACCATTCATGTTGGTATATGTGGCCATTCACAGCCCTTAGAATTCATAGTCTTACAAGAGTGTAGTCATGACGTCATTCTCGGATGGGACTCTTTGAAAGCTTCTCAGGCAATTAGAGATTGTGGTCCCTCGAAGATTATGCTAGACGAGATGAGATACTGTGGACAGGAGGATTCGCACCCGAGTGTGTGGAGACTGAGTGCCGGATGAAGTGATCATTCCTGTGGTCAGTGCTAGAAAGGTAACTGTCATATGTATGTCATGCATCAACCCACGGATCTTGTAGTGGAATGTAAGAGAAGCGTACCACTGGAGAATAACTTGGTCATCCCAGGCTCTGACATCTCATTTAAGAACGGGTTCGGTGAATTGTGGATAGTTAACTGTCGCCAAGAACCGCAGATCCTTCCAAGATGCATGTGCGTAGCAAATGCTGAGCCATTAATTGCAAAACAGCTGAGCGTCACAGAAATCTCCCATGCCGAGTCTGTGAGCAAAATTAGCACTACCACTATGAGACAAGATCTTCTAGCTCGACTATCACCAAATCTCACTAAGAAACAACAGAAGAAGCTACTTGCCATTCTTCAAGAGTTCTCTGAAATCTTCAGTCCACAGGTGAAGAGCAAATCCGACAAATCGACACTGAAGCACTGGATTTACAGTGGAGACCATCAACCAATAAGCCAGAGAGCATATCGTGTGCCAGCAACGGTACGTTGAATAATTCACAACAAGGTAGAGACAATGATTAAGAATGACATCAGTCAGCATTCGCAGAGCCCATGGTCGTAACCAGTGGTCCTCGTCAGGAAGAAGGATGGCAGTTGGCGCTTTTGTGTTGATTACAGGAAGCTTAATAAGACAACTAAAAAGGACGTTTACCCTCTTCTATGAATTGACGATACACTAGATTGTCTGAACGGGGCTAAGTTTTTCTCAACCATGGACATGTACTCGGGATACTGGCAAATCGAAGTAGATGAGGCTGATCGTGAGAAAACTGCATTCATCACCCCTGCGGGCCTGTATGAGTTTAAGGTAATGCCGTTTGGTTTGTGTAATGTACCAGCAACTTTTGAAGGTATGATGGATGATCTTCTACGTCACCTGAAGTGGATGATGTGTCTGTTATTTAAATGACATTATAGTGTTCTCAGAGACATTTGATGAACATATAAAAAGACAGAGCACCGTTCTTAAGTGCTTCCAACAAGGCGGACTGAAACGTAATCCAAGAAAGTATCTTTTTGGAGCAAAAGAAATCAAAATACTTGGACATCTTGTGTCAAATGAAGGTGTGCAGCCAGACCCAGAAAAGGTGAGATCTATAACGGAATTTCCTATTCCTAAAAGTATTAGAGATGTGAGAGGCTTCCTCGGATTATGTTCTTATTACCGTCGTTTTATCAAAGACTTTCGTATCAAAGGCAGGCCACTCCAAGAGTTGTTAAAAGCCGATGCTAAATTTATCTGGGGTGGCGGTCAACAACATTCTTTTAATGCGCTGCGAAAAGCTCTGATGACTGATCCTGTACTTGGTCTGTATGATAAGAGAGCACCTACAGAACTACACACAGATGCCAGTGGGTATGGAATCAGTGCTGTTCTGGTGCAAATTTCGGATGGAAAAGAGAAGGTTATGGCCTATGTTTCTAGGACACTTACAAAAGCCGAGAGAAACTACTCCACTACAGACAGAGAATGTCTTGCTGTGATCTCGGTCATGTGCAAATTCCGATAGTAACTCTATGGAAGACCATTCACAGTTATTACGGACTATCATTCACTTTGTTGGTTGACAAGTATTAAGGATCCAACAGGACGACTCGCCAGGTGGGCACTACGTCTTCAAGAGTATGACATTACCATAGTGTTCCAATGTGGGAGAAAACATCAAGATGCCGACTGTCTCTCAAGAAACCCTGTGCAAGGCCATCAAGACTTTGATGAAGACAGTGACTGTCTCGCTGCACTCCAGGATCTCTCTGCTGAGCAGAAGGACGCCAAGATATCTCAAATTATGCTTCCCTTAAATCGGTCAGAGGATGTGAAAGGACAATTTAAGGTAGTTAATGGATTGCTTTGCAAGAAAAACTTTGATCCCTTAGGAAAGAGGTGGCTACCAGTGATTCCTAAACACATGCGCTTAGATGTTCTACAGAAATTCCATGACACACCTGAGGCCAGACATTTAGGATTTATTAAGACATACAATAGTATCCGCAAGAGATTTTTCTGGCCAGGTTTATTTAGGAGTCTCCGTCACTATATGTCGCACTGTCGTGAGTGCCAGAGGAGAAAAGCAGTTCCTCAGAAACCACCTGGCCGACATACCAATTCCACCAACTGAAATGCCTTTCCAGCGTGTTGGGATTGACCTCCACATCTGCTAGTGGCATTAGATGGATTATTGTTTGCACTGATTATCTAACACTCTATGCCATTACAAAAGCCGAGAAAATAGTCGAAGCATCCGAGGTAGCCAAATTCATCGTGGAAGACATTTTATTAAAACACTGTGCCCCAAGATCGTTAATTACGGATCTTGTGACAGAGATAAACCGTCAGTGCAACGTTACTCATCACATGACGAGTGCCTACCAACCCCAAACTAACAGGCTTACTGAATGCCTTAACAAGACCTTGGCCAAGATGCAATCAATGTTCGTCAACGTTGAGCAGAGCAACTGGGATGAGGTGCTACCTTTTGTGATGTTTGCCTACAACACCAGCAAACAAGACACCACATCACTTATGCCATTTCTCCTAGTGCATGGGCGTGAGGAGACGACGACGATGGACACTGTATTTCCGTTACATCCTGATGACGTGGACAATGACTACATTGGCCAGGTGTTAACCAGAGCTGAGGAAGCTGGGCAGTTAGCTCGACTCCGCATGCTGCAGGCTCAAGAAAACGGTCGCCAAAGGTATGCCCTGTTGTCTACCAGTCTGGTGACCTCGTCTGGATCTTCACTCCTGTTTAGAAGGTTGGTCTCTCTGAGAAGCTCCTCAGGCACTAGTTTGGACCTTATAAGGTTGTAAGACAGTTGTCTTATGTTACTTATGAAGTTGAAGATTTCGACCCCGACACAAGACGACGAAAAATCAGAGATATGGTAAATGTCCTTCCAATGAAGCCCTACAAGGATCCTGCAACCCAGGGTAAACTCAAAGCTGCAGCGACAGGCAGCAAAGGTGATGAAGAGTGTAGCAGCAAAAGAAGTTCTAAGAAGATCACTGACAGGGCGAACATCAGTCATTGGGAGTCTAAGTATGCAGGACCGACGACTTGTTCCCAGACTAGGAGGCTTAACACCGAGACGCTGTTCTCTTAAGGAGGGAGACATGTCGCAGAAGAAGCTGAGTAGCACCGTGGTGTAGTGGTTATGATTCAAAACTGTTAAATGGAGGGTTGCGAGTTCAAAACTCAGCTGGACTGTACAATTTTAATTTCTATATTCAGTTCGAGTACATTCTAGAAGTATCCACAAATGTCAAGAATCATTGTACTGGAATGTTCTGTAGCTGTATATATACTGTATGTGTTCTGGCCAGAAGCAGTTCACTGCGCTCTTGTATGTGCAAGAGCTGAATAAACCTTTGTTAAGTGAAGTTAGTGTTCGTCATTCAGCTATTACGCCTTCTTCCATGTGACAATATGATGGATAGAGTATTAAGTGGCCCTACTTCTCAGGGATTTGGGACACTTAAAATTACAATTACATCACAAAACACTGACAACAGTGAAAATTCACAATATCTACCGAAATACAGTGTTCCAGATCTACACGCACGTGAGCTGTCAGCAGTGACGTCGCAGGCGAGCTCGCTACACTGCATACCAGAACACAGTCATGATTTTTTATGTTTTATTATTAATGCTAGCAACTCCTTGTCACTACTTTCGTACAAAGCATCATCCTCTGTGCCATCAAGTGCATTAGAAATACAATATTTTTTAAATGCGTGACAAACAGTTTCACTTGGGAGACATTTCCAAGATTGACTACTGCACATGCACACTTGAGACAAGCTTACACACTTAACATGTCCTGTAGGTGTTAATTGCCTATCTTCTTTCATTAGGCACTGTGCATACATATTTTTCTCCTTTTCCATAAAAGGTTTGTTTAAACAATCATTTTCCACAGCTGGTGTATAGTGACCTGCGTACGAATCTAACACAAGCATACATGGCAAACCTAGCAAGGTACCAGGATGACTTTGCCAGACATGTCTGATCCACTCAAACCATGTCCTCCATGAACCAGCCAATTTCGTTAGCATGTATAATAATATCTTTAGGAAACACTTTGGACTTCAGTAAAGTCTTGTGTGTGAAATGAATGAAGGCAGTTTATGGCCATCAGCTGTGCAAACCAGCATGAATATCCGGTGCGCAGTTTGATGATGTAGCGCTGAAATGCGACGAGTTTTTCTACGTATTTTTCAGGCCCAATTGCAGCTCCCTTTAAAATCCTACATTTTCTGATGTGCTTTTACTTGAATTATTTCTGCAGTTACAGGTAAGCACTGTCGCTGCTTCCTCACAAAGTCATTCACTACGACTTCCAACTCATAGTGGCGGCCACGTTTTGGTCCAGAAAATGCTTTTCTGTTGCTGGAACAAGCTGAAAGTTGTTACTTTTGCTGTCTCCATGTCTTACTGAAGTTCAAAAGCAGACTGAAACAAATGTTTTTGCGAGCACTGCTACCATTAGCTGGAGTTGTCGAAATGTAAAGCCACGCTTGTCAAGTTTCTTCAAAATGTCAGTTTTGATGGTGTATATGTAAAGAGTTTTTTTTTTAATTGCTATGAATATTTGAAAAATTGCTAAATTTGCCTATGATAAAAAATATCTTACCATTCATTACTTGAAACTAACACAATGGCTTCTCTGGCAGCTTCTAGTGGCAAAAAGCAGCAATAAAGGTCACAAGCGCTTACGGCGCCAACTAGCAGCATTGTTTGGAACTTCTTAGGCTTTGCACTCTAATGTAAGCTGCAGGCGGTTTTATGGATTCCGAAAACCAGAAAAACAAGTGTGGCTTGCATTCGGGCTGCAAAAGCCACTTTTGTATTGTTTTCAATATTTAATATTCCTAACGCTAAATGCAGATTTTGCTGTAATGCGAATCACATTAAATCAAATATAAAATTGCATTGCACTTATTGAATAATTTTCGGAACTTGAAATTTCTTCCGTTAAATGCAGGTTTACACTAAATCGAGGTCTCACTAAATCGGGGTCACACAAAATCAGGGGTTATACTGTACCACTCAAAATTTCCAGTATCACATCAATACAAACATTATGTAGAACTGATAAATCAACTTCATCCAAAGGTATCCACAAGGATCTTTTAGTTTTTATACGTACATATCTTGTTATTACATTTTCGCTTCACTGTTAGTCATTGCAAATAAAGTTATTATATGTGGTGTCAAGGCTTTCCTGGCATATATGTTGCTTCCAAGGTTCCCGGACATACTGCTAAATCAAACGGTTGAAGGTCCATGATATTTCGGTGAATAACCGTTCTGCCATCATCAGAAGGTGCTGATGGAATGATGTGTCTGCTGCATGCTGGAGGTATTTATTGCCTACTGGTCCAGAGTTCAGACCTCGCCGGCCCTGGGTTGTGCTCAGTGATGGGAGGTGTGCTGCTGTAGTTATGAAGGAGAGTCTCAGCTGCATCTGCCTGCTGCCCTGTTGCATCTCGAATCCAGATGTGTTCTGATTTGATGGGGCTTAGCATTGGCTCCCATGCCTTGCTCAGTTGAAAGCCTGTGACCCTGTTGATTAAACTATCAACCACGCATATTTCAATTTCTTCTTTGAAAACAGAGTCACAAAGTTATTGGTGGCAGTCAGGGCTTTCATTTCCTAGTAATTCATTTTATGTCCATTTCCAGTGCAGTGTTATACTATTGCAGGCTTGTTGGGCTGCAGTAAGCAGGTGTGGTGCTCATGTTCTGTACATCAAACTTCATTTGTGCATATCATTTGTCCAGTACGTCTTTCCACATTCACATGGAAGTTGGTACTCCCTTGCACTGAAAAAGGACAAAATATGAACTGCCAACAAACGAAAGTCATGGCTACCAGTGATAAATTTTGGGACTCCATTTTCAAAGAAGCGATTGAAATCTGTGTGACTGATAATTTAATCAAGAGGACACAGGTTTCCAACTGAGCAAGACATGGCAGCCAACTCAGAACACAACATCTCGTAGCGATATGCCACAGGGATGGCTGGCAGAAGGCAAGTGAGCTTGGCACGGGGCTGACGAACCCCGAACTTTGGACTGGCAGGAACAAATACTGCCAGTACACACCAGACACATCATTCCATCAGCACCACCCGATGGTAGTGGAAAAGTTATTTGTCGAAATATTGTGGACCTCTGATGATTGGATCCAACAGTACACCCAAGAACTTTGGAAGCAAAGCTATCACAGTAATTGCGATACACAAAAGCAGAATACCAGAAATAAAAATAACACTCATGTGAACTGTGAGTTCCTGGCTACAGTAGAAAGCAAAGTTCTTTATTATAAAACATTTCTTTAACAAGCAGCCCACAAATATAAGAGAGGGAACTGAGACTCAAAATTTATATCTATTGTAAACATAAATTAAAACATTGGTGTCACTCACTTTTTACGTTCTTCGATGATGTGTTCTGAGATACAACTCATCTTCATGTGAATCAGTTGTTTAAATCTTTATTTCTTTTCCTGGATGGAGCCAGATGCCTGCTTTATGTTTCATTTCACAACAAACTAGTTGTTAAGAGCCACTTGTTACTATAATATGGTAACAAAGTCTTGCATTATAAATTATAACAAAGGTACTTGCAAGATGTTCTAGCAAAAAGCACACTGCAATGGTTGCAATGTCAATGTTGCCACTGATCTCTAAGCCAGATATTATAATCAGATTCAGACAGCCCTTTATAATAATAAAAAAAAAAAAATGCAAAATGGTAAAGTGGTATGCACTCCAGGATATGAGAGTGAGGCAGCTGAGTGTGCTGTCTTTCAACTAACACTTCTTTTTAAGCTGTTTAATATTCAGTACCCATGTCAATCCAACATCAAATGAATCCCAAAAAGTAACATGAGCAGATCATTATGAACATAAAGTTCTGAATGTTGTTGAACAGTTCTACATTGGCAGAAATACATAACACAATCTGGGATCAGAAAATTTGAAGCCTTATGTGAGGGCCTATGGTTGCACTTTCCCTATACCACCTTGTACCTAGCAATCAGCAACACTCATGATTGAAAAACTGAAGTGAGCACAAAAGTCACTGATGTACAGGAATAGTGAGATCATAGGTCCCATAGTTTCTGTAAACAAGTTGATCACTGGCGGAGAAAGGATCACACTCAGCACTGATCCCTGTGGGACTATATTCTCCTAAGTAGAAGCAACCAACAGAAAATTCCAGATGAAAATTAGATGAGGGCATCTCAAACCACACTCAAACAGTGTCATAAGGATGTGATAACCTCATGAGCTGCCACAGGCCTCTTTTAAGTCAAAGGTGACAGTGACTCCAAGCAAATTAAGGGGACAGTTGCGGATCAGCCCTCATGGAATCCAAATTGGCAGTTCAACAAAATATCCTTCATATCAAGAGACCGACACACTGGTTCATCAGTCATTCATAGAGTTTAAATTTTACTTTGGTGAGGCTGAAGGGTCTACAGCTGTCCATCTCATACAAGAGTTTACATGGTTTCAAATCGAACAATTGTGCTTTTCCCCAACTGGGTCGTAAACTAATCCTCATACCAGATATAACTGGAAACTTTAAGTACCCTCTTAAAAGAGCAATGCTGAACCATTACTTTTACCTTTCCACGTGAAACATTCCTTTCAAAAACCAAAATAAAACCATCAGAATCCATTTCAGCCCCTGTTAGATATGGTGGACAAAGGGATACACTGTCATTCAGGGTTTGTGTACAGTTCTTTGTCTTCAGTGTGAGGTTGAGATGGATAAATAAGACAATGGACTCTTTGCAGGATATTGTGAGGAGTAATGATGACAGGAAAATTACCGAATTTCTCACAGGTCTGGCCTCCAAAAGTGAAGTAATGTACCCTAATCCTATACCACATTACTTACATTCATTCCAGAAACATGCATTCACCGTAGCCAAACTGCAATCCCACATACTTTTCCTCCGGTCCTGCTTAACCTTTGGAATTACCCCTAAAGGACTTACCTCAAAAGTTCCCATCTCTGGGTGCAATCCCTCCTTCCACCAGTCTCTCCTGGACTTCCAGAACTTTCAATCCTTAGCCCTTACCCAATCTGTCCTGAATCTCTACACTACTTCGTGTAACCACCACTGCCTACAGCTCCTATCTCTCTTCAAAGTCCTCCACCTCTCAAACCCCTGCTTGGAGAACACAGTCAGGAACATCATCCTAGAAGCCAGCTGTAAACTTGAGTTCCATGCCACACGCCACCTGAAAAAACTATCCACAGTGCTAGTGCAACCCCTAAGAAGTAGGGTCCCTCTCACTATTCCTCACAAACACCAACCACAACAGCACCTTCAACAAACCCCCCCCTCATAGCCAACAAACCTAGCCTAGCCACCCTACTCAATCTCCCAATGCCAGAACATACCCCAACACAGACCAAATCTCAACTATACCCACAGTCAAATGCCACATATCACCAGTCCCAATTCAGTTCTAAATCTCTCATCCAGATTCCTCTATCCTCCAGAGACATCTGTTCTATCAAAAGGCTTGACCTTTAGCCCCATGCCTAAATTCAACCACAATGCCCTGGTTAAAGATCTCCTCTCATTCACCTGGAACCTCAACTGGAAATATCACTTCACCACCCAAAAACAGCCCCCAAATACTAGACCCAGTGTTGAACCCTGTCTAGAGCAGTTACGACTGCCTTCTCAAAGGGATCCTCCTCCCCTCCCCCAAAACCATGTTGTCTCCCAGTCCTCCGTGAAAAACATCCCGACAACCCCCAACATCATCCCAGTTGAATCCCGTGCCATTAAGGAGCATAAAAACAGACCGCTCTATTGTCATCCTCCCGGCGGATAAAGGTTCCACAACTGTGGTACTTGACCGTGTGGAGTATGTGGCAGAAGGACTGCATCAACTCTCCGACACCTCAACCTACAAAGCTGTTACCCAGCATCCCATTCCCACCATCCAGACTGAGCTGCAGAAAATCCTAAAAATCCAAGGTCCCTCACAAGGCCTCACAATGGCTTCCATAGACCTACTCACTCCACCTGAGCCACGTACCCCTACCTTCTACCCATTACCCAAAATCCACAAAGAGGGCCATCCTGGCCGTCTCATTGTGGCAGGCTTCAAAGCCCCAACAGAACGTATCTCAGCTCTGATAGACCAACACCTCCAACCTATCGCCCCACAGACTCCCATCCTACATCAAAGACACAAACCACTTCCTAGAACACTTCAAATCCATTCCCACTCCCCTCCCACCCGAAACATTTCTTGTCACCATAGATGCTACATCCCTTTACACAAACATCCCACATACCCATGGTCTCTCTGCCCTTGAACACCACCTCTCCCAACGCCCACCCAAAGATCTTCCAAAAACTTCATTCCTTATCACACTTACCAACTTCATCCTTACCCATAATTACTTCACTTTTGAAGGCCAGACCTACAAACAAATCAGGGGAACGGCCATAGGAACCAGGATGGCTCCGTCCTACACCAACCTCTTCATGGGCCACATGGAAGAGGCTTTCTTGAAGATACAACAGCTGCTTCCCCTGGCCTGGTATAGGTTTATGGATGACATCTTTGTGGTCTGGACTCATGGTGAAGAAACGCTCCTTAATTTCCTCCATAACCTGAACTCGTTTTCGAATCTGAATTTCACCTGGTCCTTCTCCAAAACCCAAGCCACCTTCCTGGATGTTGACCATCTTGTTGAAGCTCGCACATCCACACCTCTGTCCACATCAAACCCACAAACAAACAACAGTACCTTCACTTTGATAGCTGCCATCCATTCCACATCAAACGCTCCCTTCCCTACAGCCTAGGTATTCGTGGCACACGTATCTGCTCCAATGATGAATCTCTCAACAATTACACCAATAACCTGACCAGTGCTTTCCTCTCCCGCAACTATCCTGCAGACCTTGTCCACAAACAGATCTCCCGAGCAATACATTCCTCCCTGTCCAACAATAATGTTCCTACCCCCAGACCACACAGAAGCATCCCCCTTGTCACCCAATATTATCCTGGCCTCGAATACATCAACAAATTACTCCGCCAGGGATATGACTTTCTCAAGTCAAGCCCTGAAATGGGATCATCCCTTGACAATATTCTCCCCACACCACGCAGAGTTGCCTTTTGTCGCCCCCTAACTTCCGTAACATCCTTGTCAAACCCTACAATATTCCCAGACCACCTACTCTACCCAGTGGTTCCTACAACTGTAACTGACCCCGCTGCAAAACCTGTCCCATGCATCCCCCCACAACCAACTACTCCAGCCCCGCTACTGGTAAAACATACACAATTCAAGGCAGGGCCACATGTGCAACATGTAATTTATCAGCTGACATGCCTGCACTGCACAGCCTTTTACATTGGTATGACGACAACTAAACTGGCTGAGCGCATGAACGGGCACAGACGAACTGTCCACCTAGGAGACATCCAATACCCAGTTGCAGAGCATGCCCTCCAGCATAATTCTAGGGACCTAGGAGCCTGCTACACCCTATGTGCCATTTGGCTACTCCCATCCAACACCAGTCCCTCGTAACTGCGGAGATGGGAACTTGCACTCCAACACATCCTTTCATCCCGCCATCCCCCTAAACTGAACCTACATTAACCTTCTCCTCTTTCCCTTTCCTCTTTAGCCATTCACGCATCTTTTCAGCCTACATAGTTGTGTTTATCTTTATATTATATACCTCTTCACTTCTTTATGCATCCTCTTTGGTTTGAAGCTGGCACAATACTTACAGTAGAATATCTTTGGCTTCCCTCGGACACCCATGCCTACATCTTTGCTACCCTCCCTGTTAACCTTTCCCCTGTTGCTTCATAACCTGTAACTGAATCCACTTTCTCTTTCCCTTTTTTTCCTCTCTCCTCCCTGACAAAGGAACAAAGTTCCGAAAGCTCGGATAAAAATTTTCTGTTCTGTTTTGTGTATCTATTGGCTGTACTGAGCTGTGGTAAGTACTGGCCAGCCCCTCTATCTCTTTGTTAGTATTCGTTTCACATCTTTATATGAGATTTTCCATTAATCATTTAATGTAAAAACTAATTCCTCTGTATTTCTGTTTATAACAATGATAATAATATTTCACACTTACAAATATTATCCATTTATGTTTTATAATAGTGGTGATATTATTCATCTAAAGGTCTGGATATGTCGTGTAAAACATCACTTTTGCAAATTGATATGTTATCCAATGTCTGCCAATGATTATTGCAACATTTCAGAGTGTATTTTTAGTTAAGTAGTTTGGAATTGTAAATTGCTTGGAAGTTTTGTTACTGTTTGTGGATGTAAACGAGTACAGATGGATGTCGCATGTCTACCGTGCAGAACGATGAGGGCAGCTGTATTACATTCTGTTATATCTCCTGGCTCAGAAGTTATTCCAGGCTATCATGCCCCTACTTGAAAAAATGGGTTGTGCCATCATACAAATGGGCACACCATGTCAATAGGGCTGATGTCGTGGAAGACAGCAGTTTTTAGTTATCTGTTTGATTAGTACAAAACTGTCATTCGTTAAATTCAGAATAGATGTAATTTCATTAATAATATGATTTTTACCCTCCACACTGCCCTCCAATATTGAATTGGTAATCCCTTGATGCCTCAGAACATGTCCTACCAACTGATGCCTTCTTCTAGTCAAGCTGTGCCACAAATTCGTCTTCTCCCCATTTCTATTCAGTACCTCCTCATTAGTTATGTGATCTACCCATCTAATCTTCAGCATTCTTCTGTAGCACCACATTTCGAAAGCTCCTATTCTCTTCTTGTCTTTGCTATTATCGTCCATGTTTCGCTTCCACATGTGGCTATACTCCACACAAATATTTTCAGAAAAGACTTCCTGACACTTAAATTTATACTCGATTTTAACAAACTTCTCTTCTTCAGAAAGCTTACCTTGACATTGTCAGTCTACATTTTATATCTTCTCAGGTTCAACCATCATCAGTTTTTTTTTTGTTTCCCAAATAGCAAAACTCATTTACTACTTTAAGTGTCTCATTTCCAAACCTAATTCCCTCAGCATCACCTGATTTAATTAAACTACATTCCATTATCCTTATTTTGCTGTTGCTGATTTTCATCTTATAGCCTCCTTTCAAGACACTGTCCATTCCATTCAACTGCTCTTCCAGGTCCTTAGCTGTGTGTGACAGAATTACAATGTCAATGGCAAACGTCAAAGTTTTTATTTCTTCTCCATGGATTTTAATTACTACTACAAATTTTTCTTTTATTTCCTTTACTGCCTGCTCAATATATAGATTGAATAACATCGGGGAGAGGCTACAACCTTGTCTCACTCCCATCCCATCCACTGCTTCCCTTTCATGCTCCTCGATTATTATAACTGCCATCTGGTTTCAGTGCAAATTGTAAATAGCCTTTTGCTCCCTGTATTTGAGACCTGCCACCTTCAGAATTTGAAAGAGAGTATTCCAGTCACACTAACCAAAACGGCCTTGCTGTGCTGGTACTGCGAACGGCTGAAAGCAAGGGGAAACTACAGCCGTAATTTTTCCCGAGGGCATGCAGCTTTACTGTATGGTTAAATGATGATGGCGTCCTCTTGGGTAAAATATTCCGGAGGTAAAATAGTCCCCCATTCGGATCTCCGGGCGGGGACTACTCAAGAGGACATTGTTATCAGGAGAAAGAAAACTGGCGTTCTACGGATCGGAGTGTGGAATGTCAGATCCCTTAATCGGGCAGGTAGGTTAGAAAATTTAAAAAGGTAAATGGATAGGTTAAAGTTAGATATAGTGGGAATTAGTGAAGTTCGGTGGCAGGAGGAACAAGACTTCTGGTCAGGTGAATACAGGGTTATAAATACAAAATCCAATAGGGGTAATGCAGGAGTAGATTTAATAATGAATAAAAAAATAGGAGTGCGGGTGAGCTACTACAAACAGCATAGTGAACGTATTATTGCGGCCAAGATAGACACAAAGCCCATGCCTACTACAGTAATACAAGTGTATATGCCAAATAGCTCTGCAGGTGACAAAGAAATTGAAGAAATGTATGATGAGATGAACGAAATTATTCAGATAATGAAGGGAGATGAAAATTTAATAGTCATGGGTGACTGGAATTCGAGCGTAGGAAAAGGGAGAGAAGGAAACATAGTAGGTGAATATGGATTGGGGGTAAGAAATGAAAGAGGAAGCCGTCTGGTAGAATTTTGCACAGAGCATAACTTAATCATAGCTAACACTTGGTTCAAGAACCATAAAAGAAGGTTGTATACATGGAAGAATCCTGGAGACACTAAAAGGTATCAGATAGATTACATAATGGTAAGACAGAGATTTAGGAACCATGTTTCAAATTGTAAGACATTTCCAGGGGCAGATGTGGACTCTGACCACAATCTATTGGTTATGAACTGTAGATTACAACTGAAGAAACTGCAAAAAGGTGGGAATTTAAGGAGATGGGACCTGGATAAACTGACTAAACCAGAGGTTGTACAGAGTTTCAGGGAGAGCATAAGGGAACAATTGACAGGAATGGGGCAAAGAAATACAGTAGAAGAAGAATGGGTAGCTCTGAGGGATGAAGTAGTGAAGGCAGCAGAGGATCAAGTAGGTAAAAAGACGAGGGCTAGTAGAAATCCTTGGGTAACAGAAGAAATATTGAATTTAATTGATGAAAGGAGAAAATATAAAAATGCAGTACATGAAGCTGGCAAAAAGGAATACAAACATCTGAAAAATGAGATCGACAGGAAGCGCAAAATGGCTAAGCAGGCATGGCTAGAGGACAAATGTAAGGATGTAGAGGCTTATCTCACTAGGGGTAAGATAGATACTGCCTACAGGAAAATTAGAGAGACCTTTGGAGAAAAGAGAGTCACTTGTATGAATATCAAGAGCTCAGATGGAAACCCAGTTCTAAGCAAAGAAAGGAAAGCAGAAAGGTGGAGGGAGTATGTAGAGGGTCTATACAAGGGCGATGTACTTGACGACAATATTATGGAAATGGAAGAGGATGTAGATGAAGATGAAATGGGAGATATGATACTGCGTTTAGAGTTTTACAGAGCACTGAAAGACCTGAGTCGAAACAAGGCCCTGGGAGTAGACAACATTCCATTAGAACTATTGACGGCCTTGGGAGAGCCAGTCCTGCCAACTCTCTACCATCTGGTGAGCAAGATGTATGAGACAGGCAAAATACCGTCAGACTTCAAGAAGAATATAATAATTCCAATCCCAAAGAAAGCAGGTGTTGACAGATGTGAAAATTACCCAACTATCCGTTTAATAAGTCACAGCTGCAAAATACTAACACAAATTGTTTACAGATGAATGGAAAAACTGGTAGAAGCCGACCTCGGGGAAGATCAGTTTGGATTCCGTAGAAATGTTGGAACATGTGAGGCAATACTGACCCTACGACTTATCTTAGAAGAAAGATTAAGGAAAGGCAAACCTTCGTTTCTAGCATTTGTAGACTTAGAGAAAGCTTTTGACAATGTTGACTGGAATACTCTCTTTCAAATTCTAAAGGTGGCAGGGGTAAAATACAGGGAGCGAAAGGCTATTTACAATTTCTACAGAAACCAGATGGCAGTTATAAGAGTCGAGGGGCATGAAAGGGAAGCAGTGGTTGGGAAGGGAGTGAGACAGGGTTGTAGCCTCTCCCCGATGTTATTCAATCTGTATATTGAACAAGCAGTAAAGGAAACAAAAGAAAAATTCGGAGTAGGTACTAAAATCCAGGGAGAAGAAATAAAAACTTGAGGTTCGCCGATGACATTGTAATTCTGTCAGAGACAGCAAAGGACTTGGAAGAGCAGTTGAACGGAATTGACAGTGTCTTGAAAGGAGGATATAAGATGAACATCAACAAAAGCAAAACAAGGTTAATGGAATGTAGTCGATTTAAGTCGGGTGATGCTGAGGGAATTAGATTAGGAAATGAGACACTTAAAGTAGTAAAGGAGTTTTGCTATTTGGGGAGCAACATAACTGATGATGGTCGAAGTAGAGAGGATATAAAATGTAGACTGGCAATGGCAAGGAAAGCGTTTCTGAAGAAGAGAAATTTGTTAACATCGAGTATAGATTTAAGTATCAGGAAGTCGTTTCTGAAAGTATTTGTATGGAGTGTAGCCATGTATGGAAGTGAAACATGGACGATAAATAGTTTGGACAAGCAGAGAATAGAAGCTTTCGAAATGTGGTGCTACAGAAGAATGTTGAAGATAAGGTGGGTAGATCACGTAACTAACGAGGAGGTATTGAATAGGATTGGGGAGAAGAGAAGTTTGTGGCACAACTTGACTAGAAGAAGGGATCGGTTGGTAGGACATGTTCTGAGGCATCAAGGGATCACAAATTTAGCATTGGAGGGCAGCGTGGAGGGTAAAAATCGTAGAGGGAGACCAAGAGATGAATACACTAAGCAGATTCAGAAGGATGTAGGTTGCAGTAGGTACTGGGAGATGAAGGAGCTTGCACAGGATAGAGTAACATGGAGAGCTGCATCAAACCAGTCTCAGGACTGAAGACCACAACAACATATTCCAGTCAACACTGTCAAAAGCTTTCTCTACGTCTACAAATGGCTTTCCTTAATCTATCTTCTAAGATAAGTCGTAGGATCAGTATTGCCTCACATGTTCCAACATTTCTACGGAATCGAAACTGATCTTACCCGAGCCTGGCTTCTACCAGTTTTTCCATTCATCTGTAAACAATTTGTGTTAGTATTTTGTAGCCGTGACTTATTAAACTGATAGTTTGGTAATTTTCACACCTGTCAACACTTGCTTTCTTTGGGATTTGAATTATTATATTCTTCTTGAAGTCTGAGGGTATTTTACCTATCTCATACATCTTGTTCACCAAGTGGAGGAGTTTTGTCACGGCTGGCTCTCCCGAGGCTATCAGTAGTTCTAATGGAATGTTGTCTACTCCTGGGTTCTTGTTTCAACTTAGTAGGTCTTTCAGTGTTCTGTCAAACTCTTCACGCAGTATCATATCTCCCATTTCATCTTCACCTTAATCCTCTTCCATTTCCATAATATCATCCTCAAGTGCATCAGCCTTGTATAGACCCTGTGTATACTCCTTCCACCTTTTTGCTTTCCCTTCTTCGCTTAGTACTGGTTTTCCATCTGAGCTCTTGATATTCATACAAGTGGTTCTCTTATCTCCAAAGGTCTCTTTAATTTTCCTGTAGGCAGTATCTATCTTACCCCTAGTGAGATAAGCCTCTACATCCTTACATTTGTCCTCTAGCCATCCCTGCTTAGCCATTTTGCACTTCCTGTCAATCTCATTTTTTGAGACATTTGTATTCCTTTTTGCCTACTTCATTTACTGTATTCTTATACCTTCTCCTTTCATCAATTAAATTCAATTTCTGTTCTGTTACCCAAGGATTTCTACTAGCCCTCATTTTTTTACCTACTTGATCCTCTGCTGCTTTCATTATTTCATCTCTCAAACCTACCCGTTCTTCTTCTACTGTTTTTTTTTCCTTCCACCATTCTTGTCAATCGTTCCCTAATGCTCTCTCTGAAATCTCTACAACCTTTGGTTCTTTCAGCTGATCCAGGTCCCATTTTCTTAAATTCCCACCTTTTTGCAGTTTCTTCAGTTTTAATCTACAGTTCATAACCAATAGATTGTGGTCAGAGTCCACATCTGCCCTTGGAAGTGGTCTTACAATTTAAAACGTCGTTCCTAAATCTCTGTCTTACCATTATACAGAGGAGTCCAAAAAAATGTATCCACTGTTTAAAAGTCCATAACTTGCAAACTAATTGACGGAGTTGTCTCATTTTTGGTGAAAGTGTAGCTTAAAGTCCAACTTAATTATATCACTGTAGGTGTTCGAAATGGTCACCATTAACATCCACACACAAACGATTTCGCCAAACTGCAGCACCAACTACTGACTGCAATGTGTTCAGTTGGATATTTGCACATGAATGTACAATGGATTCTCGAAGTTCATCCAATGTGCGTGGCTTTTGCCGATAAACAACGTCCTTTAGTGTTCCCCACAGGTAAAAGTCCAGAGGAGTTAGGTCTGGGGAACGTGGTGGATACTCCACAGCACCTCTACAGCCTCTCCATCTTTCTGGTAGATTTTCGTCACGATACGCCCTAACAAGATTTTGGTAGTGGGCTGGCGCATCATCTTGTTGAAAGTACACTCTTCCGTCTCTATACAAGTCTCAGATGGCAGGTAAAATGGATGTCTGAAGCTTCTGAAGGAACACCTCACCGGTGACTGTACCATAGAAGAAGAATGGCCCAATCAAGCCCCGGTAAGACAACCCACACCACACATTTACTCCTGGCAAATTCAAAGCTTTGTCTACATGGACGTTCGGATTTTCAGTGGCCCAGTAGATGCAACTGTGGCAATTTACTGTACCACTGCGTTTGAACTGTGCCTCATCAGACCACACAATCATCTCTGCAAACTCTTTATCGTTGCACACCGTGTTAGTAAACCACTCGCAGTACTCCATTCTACGATCTGGGTCATCCTCGTTCATTGCATGTAGCATTCGTGGGATGTAGCACTTCCACTTTGCTGTCTTCAAAATTCACTGAACACTTGAGCTACTCACTCCAGTTTCACGGGCACACTGTCTCACAGACTTCTGTGGTGAGCGAATGAATTGTTGTAACACATGACGGGAGTTAGCTGGACTTGTTACTGTTACCGGTCGTCCAGATTGTTGTGCGTACATCTTTAACACAGCCTTCGGCTTCAAATTTGTCTCGAATACGACGAATCGTTAAACATGTCGTTGGCTCTGTCTGACACTCATTTTGCCATTGCCGTTGAACCTCATTAATGTTTTCGTACTTAAAATACCACTTCAAAACTGACTTCCTTTCATCGAATGTAAGCCTTGCGCCAGCCATGTTTACTCAAGTAACTATGTGCAACTAAGAACAAAACACTGACTACCTGGTCAACTGTCATCTGACAAAACAAAACAACGCAATAGAACGCTTGTGTGGCAATTGTCGGAACTACAAACTATTGCAATACCAAAGATGAGACAACTCCATCAATTAGTTTGCCACTTATGGACTTTTAAACAGTGGATACATTTTTTTGGACCCCTCTGTATAATCTATCTGAAATCTTCCAGTGTCTCCAGGCTTCTTCCACCTATACAACCTTCTTTCATGATTCTTAAACCAAGTGTTAGCTATGATTAAGTTATGCTCTGTGCAAAATTCTACCAGGCGGCTTCCTCTTTCATTCCTTACCCTCATTCCATATTCACCTACTACTTTTCCTTCTCTTCCTTTTCCTACTATCAAATTCCAGTCATCCATGACTATTCACTATCTGAATAATTTCTCATATCTCATCATACATTTCTTCAATCCCTTTGTCATCTGTGGAGCTAGTGGGCATATAAACTTGTATTATTGTGATAGTTGTGGGCTTCGTGTCTATCTTGGCTACAATAATGCGTTCACTATGCTGTTCGTAGTATGTTACCGCGCTCCTATTATTTTTATACATTGTTAAACCTACTCCTGCATTACCCCCTATTTGATTTTGTATTTATAACTCTGTATTCACCTGACCAGAAGTCTTGTTCCTCTTGCTACCAAACTTCACTAATTTCCACTATATCGTTAATCAATCCTTTTCCCTTTTTAAATTTTCTAACCTACCTGACCAATTGAGGAATCGGGCATTCCATGCTCTGATCCGCAGAATGCCAATTTTGTTTCTCCTGATAACAACATCCTCCTGAATAGTCCTCGCCCGGAGATCCGAATGGGGGACTATTTTACCTCCAGAATATTTTACCCATGAGGATGCCATAATCATTTAACCACACTGTAAAGCTGCATGCCCTCGGGAAAAATTACAGCTATAGTTTCCCCTTGATTTCAGGCGTTCACAGTACTACCAGCACAGCAAGGCCATTTTCATTAATGTTACATGGTCAGATCAGTCAATCGTCCAGACTGTTGCCCCTGCAACTACTGAAAAGGCTGCTGCCCATTTTCAGATTGTATAGAAGAAGCAATACAATGTTCCAGAAGAAGTGGAGGAGGAGATTAGTGTTTAACGTCCCGTCGACAGTGAGGTCATTAGAGACGGAGCGCAAGCTCGGGTGAGGGAAGAGTGGGGAAGGAAATCGGCTGTGCCCTTTCAAAGGAACCATCCCAGCATTTGCCTGACGCGATTTAGGGAAATCACGGAAAACCTAAATCAGGATGGCCGGAGACGGGATTGAACCGTCGTCCTCCCGAATGCGAGTCTAGAGTGCTAACCACTGCACCATCTCGCTCGGTCTCAGAAGTAGTGCTTTCTGTTATTTAGTAGAAGGCTGATAATTTATCAAAACTTCCAGTCCAGACTCCAGCAAGCAACAACAATGGTGAAGAAGCCCACATCACTGCTAACTTTGTCTGAACATTACTTCAAGAAGCATCAGTTCAGAATTTAAGAGTTACAGCACTTGTAATCTGAACATATGCACTTTTCACACAAATGAGTGTGGTCAGACTTCAGCCCAAGAACACCTCCCAGCTGCAGCAGAGTTCATCTGGTGGAATGATCATTGACAGAAATTCCAGAATTCCAAGAAGACAGACGCTTACTGCTTGGCATGCATGGGAAGTTAGCAGCTCACACATCAGATGTGTGATCCCTCTGTTGTAGGGAGCCACTACCGAAAAGGTACATAATGACACCACCATTTGTGATTGGCTACCTCACTGACTTTTATGCGCATAAATTGCCGTAAGTAGTTCTTGTGTGCTGATCTTTATACCTTTAAGCAGTTGGTGCTATTTAAGGTGTTCTCTGCCAGTCAGTTCACACTATAGAAAAAAATTTTAAAGTGGAAGTCAAACCTAAAAGGTGTTTAAAAATACCTTCACCCAAAAAGCTTACATAAAATAAATAATGATGTAAAAGAAGAACACCCAGAGACAGCCAAAACTACATCAAAAACTGTTACCTTGGGAAGAACAGTCCGAGATGGAGGACTAGCACAACAACGGAAGTAGGTGCTATAATAGATTGGGACTCCATGCTTGCCACGCATGTACTTATGAAATAGTCATGAGCTCCCTTGGGAGGTAGTCACTGGAGCTCAAGTTGTCTACCACACTCCAGTGGACAGAATATGTGTCAGCTGGAGAGCAGATTAAGATGTAAATGGTGGAGAATGAGCATGCCGCTGTGCTGAAATGGGTTATTCTTTCTGTAGAAAAGATGCTTATGTTCTCTAATCATAAGAGTGTGTTGACCTTCCGGCTCCTGGGGTAAGTGTAGTTACAGGTCCGAACAGCATTTAAGAGCACTGAAATATATTTGCAGATTTTTGTAACTGTGGAATGCTGTAGAAAAATAAATTCTTATGATCAGATAGTAGGTTCCAGTATCATTCACTTGTCAGATGCAATGATAGGTTTTAAAGGGGCATCATTTCAACCTGTGTAAACATTCCCTTCCTCCTCCTCTCCCCCCCCCCCCCCCAACTCACTCACACACACACACACACACACACACACACACACACACACACATTTTCCACTACCAGGTGACCTTTTTCTGTGCTCTGAGCATCTAATGGCTGTCTCTCTAAACTCATGTGATATGCAGAGAGCAGAGGCATATAAGTAAGGTGGTGATTCCTGTACCACACAATGAGAACATTGTTCTAGGTGCTTACCATTGTCCAACACTGACCTGGCACGTGATTTGTTGGAATACTGTCCCTGTATCTACAGTAACATTCCACTATTGTCTAGGGCAACCTCTGTCATCAGTACATTACTCTGGAGACAGTGGGTTTTCCAAATTGAAATACTCATGGTAAATGCTTACACAAATGGGTGACTTGCACAATCTCTGAGGAGTGCCCCATGTGTCAGGCACCCACAATCTGACCATGATCAAATGTACTTATAGGGCTTGCCTTGTCTTTCTGCACAGGAATGACACAGAGACGGCAAGTATAAGGTCTGACAACATCCCACTCACACAATACATTAGAGTCATTCCATTCAACATGGTAACAGGCGTACTCGATCTCCAACTAAATTGACTTCTCTATTTCAATTGCTCTGAAGTATAAAATACTGACTGCCATCAAAGGTGCCCACACTTCCCTTCTTACCTCATGGGAACATTCTGATAAAACTGGTTAGTTACTAGGGGTAGATCTTATGTTGATACAAGCATCCTAAGGAAGGCTGCTCTGCTGTAACATCTTCACAGGTTGAAATCAAACAATAGAAAATCCGGCATGTTGTTTCAGTTGCCTGAGACTGCATTCGTTCGTTCGTGTGTGTGTGTGTGTGTGTGTGTGTGTGTGTGTGTGTGTGTGTGTGTGTGTGTGTGTGTCTTCTATTGACGAAGGCCTTACAGGCCGAAAGCTTTATCAGTGACAGTCTTTTTGTTGTGACTATCTGTGCCTCAGTATGTCTCCTATATGGTGAATAGCAACTTTTCTTTTCATAATCTTGATAGGTTGGGTACCAATAGTACACACTTCCTGCTGGTAGTTGGTTTAACGGAAGATTCTGAAGCATCCGTACCATCCCCTCTCGTGATCAGTTACAGAAATGAGAGTTGTCTCAGGTAGAGCTCCATAAAATTGAATAAGATTAATTCAACAGGGGTATTGCACGTGCAGCAGGGATTTACCCCACCACTAAGTAGCTCATCTTGGAGCTGACCCCCCTTTATTTTACCTTTCTCAGATTTTAGATTGTTCAACCAATATTTCCATTTTCTACAAGACACAACACTACAATGATTTTCTGAGAAGTAGGCACAGAAGCATGCCTAGAACATTCAGTCATAAAGGACTGGGAGAGTTTACTAGTCTACCAGCTAAAAAACAGGTTACCAAACTGTGTATGCAATGAAGACTGATTCTCCTGAGATACTAGCCTTATGCCCAGTGGAACAAGGGGGAGCAAGGGTAGGAAGACACAGAAGCATAGACAGCCTAGGATATATGTAACAAAGTATTCTGAAAAATAATCCTCAGCCACAGATGTAGTACACACACTACTGAACAAACACTGGAAGACAACAAATGTGACAACATTTGTTTTTGTCACTAGTATTGAATTAACAAATGGCACTGAATAACAAAGTAAACATATTCTGAAAATCGATGATCACAAAATAAAGCAAAAAAGTGTCACATTTATTTATACCTTTAAAATAACTGTCTTCCCTTCCACTTCCAGAACACCATCACCCTCCCAAACTTTGTGCTTTCGTGTTGACTGTTTTGCCCAAACGACATTGAATACCCTGAAGGAAAATTAGTAATTTTTTTTATTTTTATTATTGAGCAAAAATGAAATTCAAAAGTATAAAATAATTTCAATAGTACTAGCTGCAGAAAACTAAAAAAAAAGAAAGAATGTAAATACCTTTTCTCAGGGTCGTTTACTAAGACAGCATCTTATTTTCTCCTTTTATTGCTTCTTGTGAAATTTTCACATGCCCCAGGACACCTGATTTCACATTACAGCTCTCTTCTGGCAGTGTGCCACTACCAGAATCACAATGCCTTTGTTCAGTATCTGCTGCCTTATTTTTTGCGGAAAATAAGGTCCAGAAGTGAATCAGTATCACGTTGATTTATTTGGAAATCTGATCCTAAATTATGAACAAAAAAGAGGCCTATTTCATTACAGAAATCACTCATGTACATGTACATGCTCACACTCAAACAAAACAAACAAACAAACACACACACACACACACACACACACACACACACACACACACACACACACACACAGACAGAAGGGAGAAGTGGGGGAGGACAAGTGGTAGCGAGAGGGAGGTATGAAACTCACGAGGGGGCAGTGAAAGGGAAGAAGGAGGAGTGAGAGCGACGAGGGGGAGAGGGATGGGGAGAGTGGGAAGAGGTAGATGGGTAAAGAGTTAGAGGGGGAGGGGGAAGGGGGAGGTAGAAAGGGGAGGTGGAGGACGGAGGCGCAAGGGGGAGGGGGAGAGGTGGAGGTGGTGGGTGGGGGGCGTGAGGGGGAGAGGGGGAGAGAGAAAGAGGATGGGGAGAGGGTGGAGGTGGTGGGTGGGGGCGTGAGGGGGGAGAGAGGAAGAGGAGGGGGCGAAGGGTGCGAGGGCGAGAGGGTGTGAGGGCGAGGGTGACAGGGGGTGGTGGTGAGGTGGTGAGGGGGGGATGGGGAGGGTAGGGGGCTGAGGGCCGGGGGGGCGGGCCGGGGGGGGGGGGGACGGGCCGGAGGGGGAGAGTGGCATGTGGATGGGGAGCGGGACAGAGGGAGGGGAGAGAGAGGGGGACGGGGGAGAGAGGGGGGACGGGGCAGAGTGAGGGGGGACGGGGCAGAGTGAGGGGGGACGGGGCAGAGTGAGGGGGGACGGGGCAGAGTGAGGGGGGACGGGGCAGAGGGAGGGGGCAGAGGGAGGGGGCAGAGGGAGGGGGCAGAGGGAGGGGGAGAGGGAGGGGGGTGGGGCAGAGGGAGGGGGAGGGGGGTGGGGCAGAGGGAGGGGGCAGGGGGAGGGGGAGGGGGGTGGGGCAGGGGGAGGGGGAGGGGGGTGGGGCAGGGGGAGGGGGAGGGTGGTGGGGCAGGGGGAGGGGGAGGGTGGTGGGGCAGGGGGAGGGGGATGGGTCAGAGGGAGGGGGAGGGGGAATGGGTCAGAGGGAGGGGGAGGGGGATGGGGCAGAGGGAGGGGAGGGGGATGGGGCAGAGGGAGGGTAGGGGGATGGGGCAGAGGGAGGGATTGGATTGTTGGTTGGTTTGTGGTATAAAGGGACCAAACCACAGGAATATCAGTCCGTTTTTCCTGATGCAAGCAAGACTCGAGGAACGAAAACACCCAAAGTACGCTTGAGAAAGTAAAAGGGGGAAAAGGAATGGGGAAATACATCTAAAAAGAAAACGAATGGAACGAACAAAAAATAGGGAAAGGTACACAACATGGAAAAGTAGAAGAAGATATTAAAACCATAGAGCAGATGGTCTGGGCTGGCTGATCACAATAATAAAAAGAGGATGAGCCAGCCACTCTGCAACACATTAAAATGTCCACCCCAAGAAGACAAGGCGAGGTGAACACATGTAGGGAAAAGATGACCACCAAGACAGACAAATGCAAAGCATGAGCGACAGAGTTAAAATGGAGGGAGGGTGGCGGCCTCGGAGAGAAGGCTAAATGCTATCCACATCAAGCGGGTATTTGCCTGGTTTGAGCACTGGAATGATGGTGCTGTCTCACCATTGCGATGGAAAGATGCCATCTCAGCAGTTCCTCTTGAAGATGACGAGGAGATGTCACTTGTAGTCGGACGAAAGATGGTTGATCCTCTGACTGTGGATAGAACTGGACCAGGAGCTGTATTGGGGCAATGTGCAAGGATGCTAAGAAGCTCTCACTCACCGTTTAAGGGTGCAAAATGCTGGGGGATAATTCTCCAATGCTCCAGTACAGTGCTCAGTAAAGTGCTCGGCAATTGTGTTTGCATTGGTAGATAACACGCCACTGATGTTAATGCCAGTGACACCTGTCGGGGTCTGGTACCCACAAACACATCTGGTCTTCGTCCAGAATTGGGAAGGTGAAGTATCGCACCCAATGGACGAGATGTACGTCTCCCAGCATTCTTGTTTCTGTGGTTTTATAAGCTGGCGAACACAGGCATGGAGCCATTCTATTAGGTGCTCTAAGGAAGGGTGCTGCTTATGTCACTGTATATCTCGCCAATACTCTTTAATGGCCTCAGCGATTTCCAGCAACCACCAAGGTACTGACTTTCGCCTGGGGTAGCATAAAGAACAAGGGACTGTGTTTTGTGCCCCAGAAACGATCATTCTAGTGACCTGCTCAACTACCACATCTATGGTACCATGTGGGGGAGATTCAGCAGTGACAGCAGAGGTGAAAGCTTCCCAGTCTGCCATGTTTAAAGTCCACCTTGGTAGACATCTGGGGGAATGGAGCTGCGGGAGTGACAGCAAGATGGGAAGTGGTCACCACCACACAAGTCATCGTGGGCTCTCCAGTGGACAGATTGGAGAAGTCCTGGGCTGTAGAGGGATAAATCAATGGCCGAGTAAGTGCCATGAGCCACACTGAAATGTGTGGGGGCCCCAGTATTTAAAGAGACGTTTAAGAGACAGAGGTCGAGTTAAGACAGGAAAGTTTTGACATCTCTACCTCACCCAGTATGCCCGGTGCCACCCCACAAGGGGTTATGGGCATTAAAATCTCCCAAAAGTAGGAAAGATTTAAGGAGTCGATCAATCAGTGAAGCCAGTGCATAGACACTAACTCTACCTGATACACTATTATAGCCACTACAGTTCTTCTAATATGGTTTATCATCACAGCAGTAAACCATCACCTTAACCTTTCAGGCGATGAATCACCCTCAAAGGACAAGATGAAAGCACTGGTAGCAACCCTGTTGTCTTTTCCCTGTAAATGCGCCAGATTAAATGAACACCCCGCCATTCTAGATTGGTGCAGAGTGTATCATCAGACTGCAAGAGGAGGTCACGATGGAAAATAATCCTATGGACCATGTTGAGGCTTTTATGGGGAGAGGTGGAAACAGGAATATCACCCAGCCAGTCACAAGCAACTAACACCTGGGACTGGGATGGGGATGCTTTCTGAATCAAGACTGCACCACTTCTGATCTTTGACAGGGCTGTCACTGCCCCAAACATATAATAAAGATGTTCAACAAAAAATTGAGGCTTCGTAGGTAGCAATTCTGCTACAGACTAAATATCAAGACGAATATGGCTCTCTTCTTTCTGTAGACCTAGCTTCCTCCCATGGTGTAGCGAGGGAGGGAAACAATTTAGGGTCATATCTGTCAGCATTGTACTTTATCTTGCCCTTCTTATAGACTGCTGGCAACGTACGGTCACTAGCAAGAGATGACTTAGTCCGCTTCACTGCAGGTCATCCACCCTGATGCCACCCACTCCGATCAGGGGCTCTCCCCACGTGTACCACCCAGCCACAGCAAAGGCAACCTGGCATGATGGCCATTCCCGGGAGTCCTGATGCCCCAGGCATCTACTCCTTGGTATATGTGGCAAGTTTACAGCTCAGGCACCAGCAGTGTGATCCCTGTGTTGTCAGGGGGCTATAACCAAATGGGTACATGATGGCCCCACTGCAAAGGACTGACTACCATGATGGTTATTGGGTGCAGAGAAATCCAATATTGTCATGGGGGCAATAGAGGACACGAGACAACGGAAGCAGATGACATACCCTCGCTGAAATAGCTGAATTGCAGGTGGAGATGCAAAGCTATGACAAGAGGTTCAGGAGATCAAATCCAGGAGCACTACAGATAACTCGATGGGAGTGAGTGAGTGAGTGAGTAAGTGAGGGAGGGACAGGGTGAGAGAGTGTTAGGTTGTGGGAAGCAGGGAACTGGGAACAGCATGTACGGTAAGCTCAATGTCAAGACAGGAGAGCGAAAAGACGGGGAAGCAAAGTGGCAAGAGAGGGTAGGATGGGGGTAAGGATAGGACAACTGAGGATGCGGATAAAAGTGTATCCAGAATGAATCTTTCACTATTCAGCAAAGTGTCTGCTTTTCTGGAACTCCCTACCAATTATGTGTGTGTGACACACCTGGACTTGATCTGGAACTTAACCTTACTGACTGAGCAAGCCAGATGAAAAATACAATAAATAACAAAATTAATTTCAAATACAAACTGAAATTGGAATTGTTATTCTAGCTTCTCATTTCCCACTGATATATGATCCTTCTATGATCCTATGAGACACAGCCTGCTGGGGAACAGCACACTTCTTCACAGTAAACACATCCATGACTGTTTAGTCACCTAAAGCTTTATCCTTTATCCAAAGATCCAAATATATGCCCTAGCTTTGCTTGGTCTTTTATCTGTTGCACAAATTAGATAGTCCAATTTTTCTAATAGGTACATCTGCCGTACTGCTTGTAGAGCAGCAGTGAGAGATTTGAAGCAGAAAAAATGTTCTGTTGTGGATGTTTGTCATCCCTTCCAGTCTCTTTGGGGCCTAATGAACTTTCATGTCCTAGCTTCTTAGTAATTCAGAGAAAATCTCTGCTTGTAACCATCAGAATAATCATGAAACAGACTTGCAATGGAATAAAACTCACCTTTAACAATATTCTGTTGTGTACAAGACAGTTTAATTCAGGCATGCTTCAAATTACATTGGGCTTTTGAACTAGCCTGGGAGACAGTTTACTCCATGCCTAGGTTATTACCTTGAGACCTGATACATCCAGCTCTATTTAGCTTTCTTTGGCAAAGACCACCAGATGGCTCCATCAAGTCTGATGACTTTCTGAATGTCCTCTTTAATGTCTGGATACTAGACCCTACAAAATGCCTGTGACTGTGTCAATAATTAATAATTTTTCCCTGTTATGAAGAGAAACTGCCATGTTCAGAGAGTTCAATTGCCTCTGCACACATACGCAGATATGACTGCAGCATCTAGAGGTATCAGGCCCTTGCTGATGCCTAAACAGAGCTGTAAGAGCCAAATTTGAATCTTATGAAGCCTTTATAGGACTTCACAAAGCAAAGTGTGTGTCCTCATTCTCATTAGTGGACACACTTCAGATATTCAGGAATTTCAGGCATTCAGTTCTTCAGTTGTGGTATACAGTTTAATCTGTTGTAAAAGATTGGAACCAGAAATCATATAGATTAACTGAAATTTAAAACAGCTTCTCCCTGTTTTGAGCTCTTACTGATTAAAAATCTGACATGAAATTAACTCAAACTTTTTTTTCGTCTGACAAGAACCTAAATCTTAATTTATGTCCATTCTTCCAGTCTTCCAGTCTTTTCTCAGTCACTTATGAATTCCCAGTCAACGTCATAGGGCTGGATGAATAATGGAAGATTGCCAAATAATCCATGAACAGTGAACATTTAACAAGAGATGTACTGGCAGGAGTGAAGCTGTGAGGGCAGGTCCTCAGTTAGCTTCGGATAGCTGAGACAGCACAAGCACAATAGTCAAGATACCGGGTTTGATTCCTAGTCCAGAGCACAGTTTTAATCTGCCAGGAAGTTTCAAAACAGTGCACACACCAGTGTAGAGTGAAATGTCTATTATGGAAACAACTCTACTAACTGTGACTAGGGTATTTTTCTGCAAAATCTTTCCACCTATGAGTGCTAGTCCCACAAGATATGTAGGAGAACTTCTGTGATGTTTAGAAAGTAGAAGGGAGGTACTGGTGGAAGTGAAACTGTGAGGGCAGTGATGAGTCATGCATGGAATCTTAATTAACAAGAGCACTTTCTGAGAAAGATAAAGTTGCAGATCTGAGCCCCATTCCAGCAAATAGTTTTAATCTGAACAGGGCGAACTGCGGATAGAATGCCGTTGATGATTCTTGCAGATTAAGCCACATCTAAAATACTGCCTTGGGGGAATGACAGTCCCATGAATAAAATGGTTTCATAAGGCAGTGTCAACATAGAACTAGGAGTAATATTCCCCTAGGAACTGACAGACATCATTGTAAGTCCTATCGTGGAGTTCACAAAGGATATTTATACCTCCAAGAATTAGTGTTCCACTAATCAATGTAAAAACCACAATGATTAAATACCATCACTTGTTCTTGTATGAATCATCCAGCAGTATCAGACATGACCCTAGGAGATTTCAGATTACAAAAACCACTGAAGCAACAGTTGTCCACCCCATGGCACTAGTGATAATGACACTAAGTGGCAAGAGGTATTGGTCTGGCTCAGGGGCTGTTTATTGCACCTCAAAGAAAGTTGATTTCATATCCTCCATGGAGAGCGAGTATTGATAAGTTTTCTCATTGTTAGAAAGATTGATTGGTTGCTTGAGTGGGAGTGCAGGGGGAGAACCAAACAGCGAGGACATCACTCCCATGATCTAAGATGGGAGAAACCAAGGGAGGTACAACATAAGCAGAACAGTCCAGTTGAGGGAAGGGATAACGGACAAACAAAGAGGGAAAGGGAATGGCAGGCCAGCAGGAAGAGGAAAGTACAGGATGGAGTGGGTGGAAACAGGGAGAGCAGGGATGGCCCAAAAACACTATACATGGTGGGGTACTAGCACTGCCATGACCTGTTCCAACACCCACACTGTACCAGATCACAATACAATGGGGACAACACCAGGGGAAGAAGACACACATAAAGCAGGAACAAAACTGCACAATAGATCAGACAAAATGTAGGGAAAAAGGCGGGGAGAGACTGGCTGTTGTAGAGGCATGACAAAGGCCTCCACAGCCAATGCTTACACTAACTGAGGGTCTCAAAAACCACAGGAAAATTCATAGACCAAAACCTGAGAAGACAGACAAATTCCGTGAAGAAAACTGAGGACAGGCGTAACCCTGCAAGGGTCATCTGGTACAACACCTAAGGCAATGAAGGTGGGAGGGCATATATAGTGCAAAAGGCCAAAAGGTGGGGGCAGTCCAGCAAAATATGGATCATGAGGGAAGCTCCGCAATTACAAAGGTGCAGAGGGGGGCGAGAGAGGGGCTGCGACTCACTGCAGAGTAAAAAAAACCATGGGTCAACCTACTATGGCCAATACGAAGACGGCAGAGGACAGTATATTCACACTGACAGAGGAAAAGAGAGGAAAGCCACATGGTGGGAGGCTCCTGGATGGTGCAAAGTTTATTAGACAGGGAGTAGCCTCCCAAGTTGGCCCACAAGTGAGCAAAAAGAGATTTGATGTCAAGCTGCAAATCCACCCCCAGAGGGGTCGCTGAGAACAGAACGTAGGTGGCCGATCCCCCAACCAGGTGCTCAGCAAGTTCATTATCCGGGATACCTACGTGGCCAGGAAACCAAAGGAAATCACCCAAACAAGCAGCATCGCCAACATCAGCGAGTAGGTCATGGATGGCAGAGATCATAGGATGGTGGGAAAAACTCCTAATAGCAGACTGAAGACCTCTCATTGGATCCGTACATAACAAAACTTAGGCAAGTGAGCACCATTTAATGAAACAGAGGGCCTGATAGACGGCCATCAATCCTGCAGTAAGCATCTCAAACATGGCAGCTAAGAGATGGTGTTCTGTGCCAACAGACGATGTGAAGGCATATCCCATATGATCAGCAGATTTAGAGCTACCGGTGTAAGCAATGGCATCCCGAAACTCCAGAAAGAGTATACGGAACAAACAGTGTAACACCTTTGGAGTGGAGGCGGCTTTCGGGGAGGGGGGGGGGGGTCTTAACATGGGGAAGACGACGAGGAGAGGAGGAGAAATAGAAATCATGGACAAAGCAAGGCCAAGGCCAAGCCCAACCAAACCCACCCGAGGGCGGACAGTGGGCAGACAACGGCTCGAAGTCATGAAAAGAATAGAGTAGTAGCAGTGAGCAGGGGAAGAGCAGATAGTGATGGCATACAAAAATAGGAGGTGTGACAGCGAAATCTAAAGGGGAAGGGATCCCAGCATCAATCAGAAGACTATCGACAGGGCTAGTGCAAAAGGCACCAGTGGCTAAACAAATACCACAATTGTGAACTGGGTCTAGGAGTGCGTAAGGGGCAGCTGATCCATAAACTTGACAACCATAGTCCAGGCGGGACAGAACAAATGACCAGTAAAGGCAGAGAAGCATTGAATGATCTGCACCCCACGATCAACCCCAGAACAGGGTTGACCAATGGTCCGGCAGAGGCCACAAGTCCATTAATAGCGATGAGAAAAAGGAGAACAGTTAATATGGAGCCCTGCAGAATGCCAGACTCCTGGCTCCACAGAGAGCTAAGAACAGTGCCTATCCAAACTCTGAATGATCAATGGGACAGGAAATGATGAATAAAAATCGGGAGGGCGACACAAAGCCCCCACTCATGGAGTGTAAGAGTGATGTCATGCATCAAGTTGTCTTGCAGAGCTTATGAAGATTAAAGGAAACATGACAAGCTGGCAGCACTGAGGAAAGGCCTGCCGAACTGCAGATTCCAATCAAAGCAGATGATCGATCGGAGGCCGTCCCTCCTGAAGGCAGCACTGGTAAGGAGACAAAAGATCCTGAGATTCAAGGATCCAATTGAGCCACCATCTGTTCTAGTAACTTGCAAGGGACACTGGTTTGAATGACTGGCCAGTAACTGTCAAGGGAAAACAGATACTAGCCAGGCTTAAGGACAGGAACCAAAATACTGTCTCTCCACTGAGGGGGGAAAATGCCTTGGAGCCAAATATCGTTAAACACGAGGAGGAGATATTAACACTGTCGAGGATTGAGGTGTTGAAGCAATTGGTTATGGACAGAATCAGGGCGGGAGCTGAATCGTGCAAAGAAGGGAGAACCAGAACAAGCTCCCATTCAGTAAAAGGTTCATTGTAGGATTCCACCTGACAAGGGGTAAAACATAAGCGGGAACTTTCTGGAGGAGGAAGGCAGCTAGATAGGAGGTTGATGCTGATAATGTCACAAAATGTGTCATAAGGTGTTCCGTGAGAACTGGAAGATCTTTACAAATCCCACCTGGAAAGGCAAGGCCCATAATGGAAGACTGCCGTTGGCACCAATGACAAAGGGAAAGAAAGAAAGAGAGAGCGCAGATGGGTGACAAGATTAATTTGAGGACCTCTACAAGAGGAAGAAACAGTTTGTTCAGGTGATAGAAGAAACATGCGGTTCATTGGAGGGTATAGAGAATCCAGTATTAGAGTCAGTGAGACGTGTGATCAAATACAGCAGAAAAGACACATGACATTCCTTCAGAAATTCTAAAATCATTGGACCAAAGGAAAAGTAAATTAGTACTCAAGTTATTGTGTATAAACTATGAGCTTAGAGACATACCATCACATTTTTAAAAACATATCATCCACAAAAAAGGGTGGGTAGATGTGAAAATTATCAAACAAGAATGGGAAAGTTAATGAGGTTTTGTTACATGATCAGTTTGGCTTTGGGAAATCTACATTAGGCACCAGAAAGGCAGCTCTGATGTATTTTATAGCATAAGCAAAACTTTAGAAAAACCAAAGCTCCGTCATAGGATTTGTCAACACAGAAAAAGTGTGTGACAACGTAAAATGGTGCGAAAAGTTAAAATTCTCAGAAAAGTACATACAAGCTATTGGGAAAGACAGGTAATACATGCGACATAGCAATACGTATCAACAATCATGAACAAAGTGCTCGGATTGAAATGGGACATATAGCAGGGATGCAGTCTCTTCCCTACTGATCAGCCTGCACACTGAAAAAGCAATGAAGGGAATGAAAGAAAGGTTCAGCAGTGGGATTAACATTTAGGCTCAAATGAGCACAGAATATGGACTAAGAATAAACTGAAGAAAGATTTAAGTAGGCCTACTGAGAAAAAGCAAAAATGAGACTAATACTAAACCTAACATCAAAACTGGGGACCACATAGTAGACAAAATGAAGGAATTCTGCCATCTTTGAAGCAAAGTAACACATGATGGATGAAGCAAGGATGACACAAGAAACCTACTACTATCAAACATAGGCCTTAATATGAGAAACTAACTTCTGAGAATGTGTGTGAGTTGCACAACACAGTATGGAAATGAATTGTGGACCACTGGGAAATTGGAAAAAAAGCGAATTGAAGAATTGGAGATGTGTTACAGACAGATGCTAAAAATTAAGAGGACTTAGATGACAACAAATGAGGATCTTCTCCACAAAATCAGCAAAAAATGTATATGTGGAAAACAATGCCTAGGAGAAGGGACTAGATAATAGGACATTTTAAGACGAGGGCACGCCTTCCATGGTGCTACACTGGACTTACATTAATAATAATAATAATAATAATAATAATAATAATAATAATAATAATAATAATATTTTATTGTCGTTAAGCTGACAGAAGCAATAGACAACGTCAAATTACAAAATATAAACAAAATTATATGCAGGATTTATAAGTACAATATTACAATAGTTTTATAAATAGTCAATAGACAGGAGATACAATATATAAAGTGATGTAGTACAACCAAATCAATCAGAATGTTCCAGTACAAAATACAGGAAAAAGTCAGAATACAGAATACCAAGACAGGAAAACATATTATATACAAAGAAATATTACATCAGATTATAATAACTGCTCTTTGCAACCGTGCAGAGAAAAACAGATTAATGGTTATTACTACCTACTAACAAGTAAGTAACAAGAACTGCTAATGAAATAATTAATATTATTACTAGCTAACTAGAACTGCTAATGAAATAATTAATACAGTATATCGGGAGCAGCCAAAGTTTATAATATTAGCCTATTTGATTTTGACTGCAATCAAGAAATTCATCAAGGGAATAAAAAGGATGCTCGACCAGCCACTCATACAGTTTTGGCTTATCTTTTCAACAGGACAATCGAATTTACAAAGAGAAAATTTATTGCAACATTTGGAACCTACTACATGACAGCTTTTTAAAGACTTAGTTAAATGTTGAAAAGGTACATCAATGTGTTTCCTGTTTCTCTTATTATACGAATAGTAAACCATAAGAAATAATGCTCTGAAAGAAGGCAAAATATGCTGATCTGATACACAACCTTTTAATCTTCTCAACAAACAGACTACTCTAGAAAGCCTAGCAGATATATAGTCAATATGGTAATTTCAATTAAGTTTACTATCTAAATATATACCAAGAAATTTAACATTATTTGAAACATTCAGAAATAAGGTCTCTCTTAAGCTGAAAAACATTAACTGTGTTTTATTTTCATTTAGTAAAACACCGTTTGGTCTGAACCATTTTGATGCTTCACTGATAGTATTTTCTGTTGTATTTTTTAAAAATTCAATTTCAGGGTCATTGTTGATAAAGGCTGTATTGTCAGCATATAAGATTGAATGGGAACTTACATTAGATGGTAAATCATTAATCATAATCAGAAAAAGCAGTGGGCCAAGCACCGAGCCCTGAGGCACACCACACAGGACATCGGCTACATTGGATCTATCTTCATTAATACAAACAATCTGTTTACGGTGCTCCAAAAAAAAAAAAAAAACCAAGAATACCCAAGCCACTGTTTTGAAAACCTACAATCTCTAATTTATGCAGAAGTAACTTGTGGTTCACGCAATCAAATGCTTTACTCAGATCACAAAAGGTGACCAGAGCAAACTCCTTATCTCCAAATACCTGGAGAACCTTTTTAACGAGCGAATCAATAGCATGAGTGGTCGATCTATTTTTCCTAAAACCAAATTGCTCATTGGAAATAATAGAATTATTATCTAGAAAGTTACACATTTGGTTATACATAACAGTTTCTAATACTTTAGAAAAAGCAGGACGACGACAGTTCAAACCCACGTCCGGCCATCCTGATTCAGGTTTTCCTAAACTGCTTCAGGCAAATGCCGGGATGGTTCCTTTGAAATGGTGTGGACATCTTTCTTCCCCATCCCTCCCTAACCCAATGACGTCGCTCTTTGGTCCCCTCCCCAAAATCAACCAACCAACCTTCCATAGTACTAGAGGGAGCCACCAAGGACATAATGGGCAGAGACTGGACTGTATCCACTAAATAACTGAAGACACTGGAGTGAGATGCTCTCCAAGCCCCCAATGGCATACTTAATTTGTTTCAACATTAATGGATCAATGATAGAATTCACTGTTAACATTGCCACCATCAGAGAAAGCAAGAAAAAATAATAATCCAATGAGCACACAATACAAACTAAGAGTATACAAAAGGAAGGCTGAATACTGAAAAGTGACGAATTTAGGAATATACTACAGTCCCCTAAATACCACTCCCAAAAGGACCACAATGGCAACACCATGCTAACTATCACATGGACAGAGGCATTTAAGCAATGATTTTTCTCCTGCTCCATGCTTGAATGCAACGAGAAGAAATCCCAACATTAAAAGAGCATTTAGTAAGGCCATTCAAATTTAGGCCTACTGAGACCTTAATAATAGTCTAATTATTCACACAAGCAAGCAGAGCATCATATTCATTCAACAGTCCCAAAAGAAGGTAATCAGGTGAACTGAGTGTTCCTGAACTTCCGATAACTTATTGAAGAACGTATTGGGTAAGTTTCTTACACGGAAAACTTACATTTCAAGCTCTGCCCATAAATTCATAATTACACGATTCTAAAATTTGCAGTTGGGCCATACTGTCACTGAGATCTCTGGGAGTGATAACATAAGAGGATATGAACTGGATTCTTATCTCTGTTACAACTAAAGTAAAATTTCAGTATAGTTCACTTCATTGGTAGCACAGCCCGACTGAAAAAAAAATGGTCTACTGAAACAATTTTTGCAGCTGTTCTGGGATACTGATTCCGACATTCTGCGAAGTATTTGACAGTCAACTTTCACACATGCGCATAAGGTGTCTTATTGAAGCACGTATGGCATTGAATAGCCGCTAAGTTCTGCAAGTGAAAACTTATTAAGCGAAGGGAGAATGTGTAATGATTTGCTTGTACACAAGTGCGCTGAATGTGAATGAACTTTGTAGATGTGCGTGGGATTGTAGATGTGATTCGTTTACAACATACGTTATCACAGCTTTTAGGTACATATATCACATTAACGCTTCGCTAAGTGCCAATCTTTACGTAAACAGTTAATAGACATACAAATAACACATTAACACCTAGTGGAAGATAACATGGGAAATATAAAAACATGTGTACTTGTCCCTATAGTTAAATTTGTTCGTTTGCGACTTTTCAATCAATCCTCCTTTACTACTCACCGAAGTTTCTAACAGAAGCTTGGGGAAAACCCGCTTTGTTCACGTTACCTGCCGCTCCACCCTCACTATATTTTACAGACGGTGCGGCCGAGCGTCTCATTCTTTATTATTGCTCTATTAACAGCACTTCAAATGCACTTCAGGATAACACACGATAGTTTCACACAACCACATTGTCTACTTCTATTCGAACTTGTTTTACCCGCGCACCAAAGTGACATCAAAACATACTACATCAGAACCAAAGATGTTGTTATACTCGTCAGGTCATTACAGTCTGTGGTAGCACAGGCAAGACAGTGGTATCACGGAAGGATCTGTCTACGCAAATATCTCCACAAACGTCTTGCATGCAATAAGTTGCCGCAAATCTCGACACTCACCATCTGTCGACAAAGCAACGAACTTTCAGTGACAAGCGGCTACTCTATCGCGAATAATATTTCAGTTCACGACAGTTAAATTCATGAAATTCTTCTGTGGTCTATGTGGTATCGTCCGAGGAGCGGGGTGTCAAAGCAAGGTTGGTACATTGCAAGGAAACACAGGAAAGTATAGTCGCTGTGTGCTACATCAACGAATGAATAACACCAACGTAGCCATGCCTTTTAGGGCTTCGCTACGCCCCCCGTAATCGATGGTTTACTTGTGGTTGAGCAGACGAACGCTCACTAAACAGGCGACGGTTGAGCTAGCGATGTCGAGACATGTTGACATGCTAGCGTTCGCGGCCGAGGCAGCCAGCCAGCCTGGCCGCTTCGGAGCCGACCGATCGCCCACCAGCCGGGCTTGACCCACCGTCGGCCCCATCGCCCGATTCCTGCGAAGTTACTGGACCTAAATTCGAAGGTGGATGCTTCTTCTGATAATTATCGTTGCCATTATTTCTGTTGCCCTGGTGTACTCTAGCTAAGTTGACCTCATGTCTTTTAAATTATTATTACTATTCCTTTTGTAACTATAATTTTCACTTTGGTGTACACTCTCGCTGCAGTCTTTATTTAAGGCATCAAGTGCGTCCACAAAGAAAAACAATTCTTCTACTATTTTCCACCCCCTACATAATATATCTTTCCTCGCGTAAATGGGTAATTGTCTTATTAAAATTCTCACTAATCCCTCTTCTTCCATTGGCTTATCTAAGTACTTTGCCCATGTTAAATGCCAGTCGAAGTACTTTCTCATTGTTCCACACGTATTATTGTAATACTTTGGGTCCCACAAATCAGATAACAGTTTTTCCTGTGGACTAGGGGACCAGTATTTTTCCTTAAATTTCTTCTGGAAGTCTCCCCAAGAAGAAAAGGTTCAAATGGCACACACCCATGCCTGACGGAGGATTCGCACCTGCGACTGTAGCGGTCGCGCGGTTCCAGACTGTAGTGCCTAGAACTGCTCGGTCACCCCAGGCGGCAAGAAGAAAAGTTCTCGATATTTACAGTACTCTACTCTCAGGGTTCCCTTAAAATGTACCCCACAGCAAATTCAATTTTCTTAGAATCTTCCCAGTTCTTTGGCAAGACCTGGTTGAACTTTCCAAATATGTGTTGGGTGTACATCCCTGTCCAGCTTAAACTTAGGGAATTGCCTGGATAATCCTGAATTGGCCCCCAATTGTAGATAAGTCATAACTTCACTAGTCAATACCACATTAGGAGAAGTCATCCTATTGTCTGCTTTATCATGTATAAGTTTAAATTCTTTCCACAAGTCATCTATAACCTTTCGGGTATCTGAAAGTTAAGCAGAAACAATAGACGAACGTTCCCGGATGTTATTGTCTCAGTGACTTTTCGATCTATAATTCCTTCAAATTGTTCCTCCTGACTACTTATATTTACTGTATCAGAGTTGGCTATTCTCTCTTGGCAACTTCTTTCTACATTTTCTACTCGTGTATTAACGCCCGTAATTTGCGATTGGATTATTGGTATTAATTCGCTAGTCTTATCGACACTCCCTTTTAAAGTATGCAGTCTCTGTCTTACAGCATCAAACTTAACATTAAACACATTTTCAAATGATCCTAACCTTCCACTAAGTTCAGACTCCATTTTATTACATTTATCTTCAATATTAAATTCTAACTTTTTTATCAAATCCTGAATTTGATCATTCTGTTTCTCACTAAAGTCAGTGAACAGTTGATTTACATGGAGGTTTAAAGAGTTAGTTACTTCATTCTTTAATTCTAATTTCAAAACATGTACTTTATTACTTAAATCGTCAATTTCCGTCTTTAAAGCCCCTTTACTTTCGTATAGACTACCAAATTCTTTGCTTTGCGATTCTACTTTGGCGTTTAACAAATTTAATTGAGAATTTACTGAGTTTAGTTCTTTACTTAAGGTTTCATTTAATTCCTTACTTAAAGTAGCATTTTGAGCAGCTACAGTTGCATTTATTATTTTGAGCTTTGATTAGGTTTACTAATTCAGACCAGTCTGGCCCTTGCTTACTAATTTTCATAGCCATGCCTGGTTTTGACATTTCTCCAATTTGCTGTTCGTGATCCATATTCTTATGATATTTAGAGCCAGTAATCATTCAAATAAATTCAACTCAGAGTATAATAACTACACCAATAAATGTCACTCTACTGTTGGTATCACTTCTTGCTAAGGCACTAAAGTTCTATTTTGCGCTCACCCAGCATATAATTCTCACAACGTCTATGAGCGTACGTGTAATCAGCACATGTGAACAGCAACTGGTGCCGGCGGCGTCGGATGTTGTTTCTGTTTCGGCGTCACCGCAATGTGTGTGACATCTGTATGCTCATCCCCCTGGATCTTCTTAGCTGAATTATTCTCGTCGTATCTCTTCTTAATCTAATACGTCGAGGCCTTCTTCCGGTCTTTTAACGTTATTACTTCGTTACGTCTTCAATTTTGTTGCATCCACAAATTTTTCCATTTGATTTTTGGACTTAATCCAGTTACATGAAACAGTTCTCTTGTCTTGTTATATCTGGTTTCTGTGGCAACACATCATATCATCCTCTTCGATTCCTTCTCAAAATTCCGGTTTTTGCAAGTCCTTTTCACTGGTCACCACGCTCTAACGCTTTAGACGATAGAACGTGTGGAGTAAATATACAAACTTTTGTTTTCACCAATTAACGATATATTGGAGTACGTAGAATAACATTCTCGCATTTCACATGTAAATATCTCTGTCTTCTGGTATTTCACTCGTATTTCGAACCTTAGAAACGCATTAAATTAACATTCATAAGCGAGTTGGTTTAAGAACCACTCATAAATATGAACATGTCTTGCTTCTAGCAAGTCCAACACATGAATTACTTTAAAGTCTAATTTTATTTCTTCATTTGTCCTTAAAAATCGTCGCAGTCACTCAAAGCACAGAATAATACATAAACACTCGTTGTTCTTCTCTACAGATACACTGAAACTCTATGGATCGTACAGTAGGTACTTGTCGGCCGCCGTTCGGCCGCCGCGTCCACAATTTGCCCATGACTGTTTGTAGACCTTCACACACAAACATGCAATGTGCAGTAGGTCAGATTCGTCTCTCTCAGTCTTCTATTTAAAATATCGTGTGTTCGAGACAGAGGAAGGCCATGTGGTTCTAGAATTTACACAGAAATTCCCAAAGCATTACAACATGTATGGTTGAGAGCAGCACTGCGATTCCTTGCAACAGGAAGAAGTTACGAAGATTTAAATTTTCGACAGCAATGTCCTAGTAAGTATTGAGGAAAACTATGCCTCACACACGCAAAGCTATATAATTGTCCTGAGGAAGGATTTCATGAAAACAAGTGAAGTATCTCACTTGTGCAATATATCAATTCTGACATGTTACATACAACATTTTTAGATGTATAGAAATATTTCCTAATATAAAAATATTACCTCTAACTTGTCATAACTGCTATGTAGACGTGTTTGGCCCCGTGAACCATAGACCTTGATAAGGTGTGGTTGCTTGTGTGTCTCAACGATACAGAATGCCATACTGTAGTCACTTCCACAATTGAGGGTTATTTGTGGAAATGCCAGAAAGAGATGTCGTTCCTGAGGAGCGAAGCAGCATTTTCAGAAGCTGCAGCAGCATCAGTCTGGATGACTTATAAAGGCACATCTGCATGCCGAGCGTGAGTTTCCTCGGAAACGCGAAATATTAATTAAATAAATAATCAGTGACAAATAAATAAAGCCTATGGCACACAACTGCAGCGCTGTGTCGCTGATAAAACAAAAGCACAATTACGTTACTCGTATGTTTGATTAAGAAAGGAGAGCTCTGGTTGAAGTGGTGCGAGAAGCACGTATTTTATTTTATTGTCTGGCACACCGCCATATTTCATGTTATAGAAAATTACTGCGAGTTGCAACCACACTAGGCACTCGATTCTGTAAAGAATTTATATTTATAAAAGTAAGTAGGATTATGAACTGTAGGCTTATTCATTGAATATATCTGATTTAACTAACAGTGTAACTTTTTTATGTTTAGTAGACAATCACCTCTGTACGACGTTTTGGCATGGCTGGCAAATTATTGTAATATTGAGATTTAGATTATGAGTCCGCACCTACCGCAGCAGTCTTTGGAAACGATTTAACTACGAAGTCCGATTATTTCAATTTTATTTCACGGTCAACTAAGAGTAACATTGCCTTTACGAAAAAGCCATTGTCAAGCGTCTGATACCGAATAATTATCCAGATAAGCAAATATCAATTACAATTACAATCACCATCATACAGAATAATTAACATTAAAATAATTAATATTTTATTTGATTTTATTTTATTTATTTTATATTGGCGACTGCGTGTCGGACTTGTTATTTTGTCATTTGTTACATTGTTCTCTTTGTTTCATGTAAAAAATCAACTTTCTGGACCTGGACGTCAATGTATGAGAGATAACAAAATTTGAGGACATTGCAATTCTGAAATTTTGCCGGAAGACGCAAAGAAGCTTCCAGCAAAATAAGGTAAGACGCAGCATCCTTGCATTGGCAGGCTTGACCAGACGTATAATTCAGTGTATTAGCTTTTCAGTAAATTCTGTAGTGTTTCTTTTCCGCATAACAGTTTCAGTGATAAATTTCATTCTCAGTACTTTTCCCTAAACAATAACGTATGCAACAATACCAATACACGAGTGTACAATATGGCCGACTTCTGTACGATACGTAGTAACATGGACAGCAGCCATTACCAATAATCTCAAATTCAGTTTATATTTTTAAATTAATAGACAGCCATTGTTGCTACGAGCGATTCATGCTCAACTGCATTTTATTTTAAAATTAGTGTCAAATATTTTCTTGAAACATATATCACGTGTGGCATGGTAATAACTAGAAAACAATACGCAAAAATGGAACAGCAAGGACGTACTATTCAGACGCAATCCGACTCGGACGTGAGACAAGTGTTAGAAAATGACTTTACGACAGCAACCGGTAGTGACGATTCATCAAACATTGACGCAAGTGTTGACGAAAATTTTGACAATAGGCCGTCCACCACAAAAATTTCAAAGTCTCAATCAGAGCCCATGTTAATGCATGACGTCACGTCTAATGACGCGGCGGGGGCAGAGACCTTGCAAACGGTAAACATTGCCGACATGTTACAAATGTTAATCAAACAGAACGCCGAAAACATGGCAACCTTAAAGACACAAAATGACGCAATTAAATCTGACCTCATAGCACTCAAGACAGGTAATGACACTTTATGTAAACGTGTGGAACTTATAGACGCCACACTGACCAAACAGATGACTGAACTCAGTACTAAATTTTCCCAGCTTAATACGAGACAAGAAAAGACTACAACTGACGTAGCACTTTTACAGACACAAATATAAAACCTTAATGTCACGTGTGAAGTTCTTACTGAACAAATTCAAACATATCCTTCAGTACATGACAACCTTGAAAAACGAATTACTGACGTACAGAATAAATTTGACAATGTTGAACAACACCTGACTGACATCTTACAATCTGATGCCACAGCTCATTTTGAAAATATTAATAAAGAATTTAATGATTGGGTAGTGAACAAAGACAAACATTTTGATACATGCTTACGTGAAAATTTACCAACAATTGTGCACGACTCCGTAGCGCAATACATTACTAATAACAAACAGCTGATCAGTGACGCAGTACAATCCGTCACTGCACCCATGGGACAATTCACCGATCGACCACAGTCTGAATGTAACGAAAATATCAGTCAAAATGTACAGTTCAGAAACCAATATACATTCGAGTATGATACACACATTCCGCACACGACAAATACACAAGAACAAAACGCACCACGACTACAACACATACCACGATGTGCAAACACAAACACAAGCTATTATCATGGTAAACCACAGCAACATTATCGTAATTACTCGCCAGCTGGACATAGCAGTAATTACAGTGGGACAAATCCATATCATAATGCAAAGGAAGACGAAAGCTTAATGAAACACAGGCAATTTCAGATTTTTATCCCAGAAAAACGAACCATTCATCCGGTGATTTTTCTTAAATCTTTTAGTAACGCATTTCCACGCACTTGGAGTGACCGGAAAAAGATTTCATATATTGTCGGTTACATCCAAGGCGATGCAGCTATCTGGGCATACAGTCAAGCTGACGTATGTACCACGTACAGTGAGTTTGAGCGTGCTTTTCTGAACAAATTCTGGTCGCAATCCGTCCAGGAGCGACTCAGAAGACAAATTTTAGAACCTGAAACTTTTAACAGTAAAAATGGCAACTTACGCAGATATTTTGAAAAATACTTGAACATGGGACACTTTTTAGACGAACCAGTCGCAACGCGTGATATACTCCGTGCGTTGAAGGCCAAATTGCCTTTCAACATTAAAGAAAAACTTCTACATATCCCGGATGACGATTCAGATTATTTTTTAACAGCTTTAGATTCGGTTGACATGTTACTTGAAGACCAGCGCTTCGCGCGGCAAAACAGCAGCCACAATGTTTACACTAGTGGTATGCAAAACATGCAGGCTTGCCAACACAATTCTGGCGCGCCCACAGTTGGATACGCGGTACAACAAAAACAGCAAACTCACATGCCGTCTCAGTACGGAAATCAAAATCAACACGCGTATTCCAATACAAACAATAGTTACAACAGTAATAACACTTCATGCGGCAATCCATACAAAAGGCACCGTGGTAATAACTACAACGGTAACAACGGATACAAAGGTAATAACAAAAACACAAACAGAAATAGAAATAATAATAACTACGAGCCAAGACAGCATCAAGGTTGGACTCGTAACGATCAGTACTTTCATTCAAACTCTGCTTTACCACAGCAGCCACCAGGACAAAATTGGAGCATACCTTACGACCGACAGGTAAGTTATAATGCGCAACAGCAACAACAACCGCAAAAGTTTGGAGATCATAATAGGCAATATCCGAATGTGAATATAATAGAAATGACACTTGATGCACAACCTCAATCTGTGTCAGTACCTAGTACAAATGCTAATCCAACAAACTAGAAACAGTCACTACTTTGCCCCAGGTCGTGGCTGAAGAATTCTTGGGGGGCGGCTTCAATGTTAATCAGTTATTTGACACCACACTTGAACAACAGAATAATGATATGCCGAGTAATTCTAAACAAAAACTACCTGTTTTATTTATAAGATACAACCACAATAACAATATATCAGATGAACTTTTACAAGACAGTACACAATGTCGTTTAAACACAAATGAAATTGTTTTAGCATCCACTACTGGTGTAGTAGGTGGGATTCCAACTACTATTGTCCTAGATACAGGTGCAGCTGTGAGCGTTTTATCTTTTAATTTTTATAAAAAGATGTGTGAATTGGAACCTGTGCCTGAGTTTCCTGCCCAAAACTGTAAAATAACTACTGCACTAGGTAATAAGTCATGTAGGGTTACGAAGCAAGTTTTTGTAAACGTTAAAATAGGTAATGGAACCGTACAATGGCCATTCCTGGTTGTACAAAACCTTGTGACTAATTGCATATTAGGAATAGATATTATGAGCGAGAAGGACTGCATTATAGACTTCTCCAAAGGTAAATGTATTTTAAATGATAAAAGCAGGGTAATTATTATTGATTTGGACAGGAGAACTCTAAGGCATGACAAACACTGTACAGGGTACAAGGTTCAGTTAGTACTTGACAAAGACATTCAAGACATGCAAACACACTCATCTGACGCAGAGCTAATGGACTTGAAAACATTGCTTGATCATAAGATAAGTGAAGCTACAGCTCTCAGTGTACATGAACGTATAAAACTACAGGAAGTGTTATCCAAATATTTACAAGTTTTTACCAAACGATTAGGTGTTATCAACACGTATGTGTACAAGATTGAAGTTAAGCCTCACAAGATCTTCTACCACAAGACATATAACGTACCGTTATCTCAACGACCTGGTGTGCGGCAAGAATTAAAACAAATGTTAGACTGGAAGGTCATTGAACCATCCACCTCACCGTACTGTAGTCCTCTACTTGTTGTCAAAAAATCAAATGGAAGCATTAGGTTAGTGTTAGACGCACGAGCTATTAATGAAATAATTTTACCGGTTCACACAAAACCTGAAAATTTAGAAGAGCAATTACAGAAATTTCTAGATGCAAAATATTTTTCCACAATAGATCTCGTTAATTCGTTTTGGCAGGTGGGTATCACTCCTGATTCTCGGAAATATACTGCATTTATGTTCGGGGGGCGAACCTATCAGTTTTGTGTTCTACCCTTCGGACTGAATGTCAGCTCTGGGGTATTCATTACAGCCCTGGATACCGTGCTAGGCGACGATTTAGTTGAGACAGTCACACACTATGTAGATGATATACTGATAGCTACACAATCCTGGAATGAACACGTTGACACACTTCAAAGAATTTTAGAAAAATTTGCACAAGCTGGAGTCACAGCCAACCTAAGAAAATCAAAATTTGGTTGCAGTGAGATAAAATATTTAGGACATATCATTAATTCACAGGGCATACGTCCTGATCCCAGTAAATTAGATGCTATCAGAAACTTTCCTAGCCCTCGAACTAAAAAGCAGTTAAAATCATTCCTTGGGCTATGTTCATTTTTCAGACGTTTTTTGCCACAACCACTTTTGAACAGTAAACATTTGCTAAATCTACTCAGAAAGAATCAAGTTTGGATCTGGTCGGAACAGTGCCAGAATGACTTTAATACAATTAAACATGCTTTAGTGAATGCTAACATATTGAGCCATCCAGATTTCAATTTAGATTTTTGTATGGCTTGTGACGCTTCACGTACGGGCTTGGGCTGTTGCTTATTTCAAGTTGTAAAGAATAAAGAAAAGGAACAGATAAGAATTATTGGGTTTGCAAGTCGTACTTTAACTGAATGTGAGCGTACATACTCGACTACTGAGTTAGAAACACTTTCCATAGTATGGGCATTCAAGAAATTCAATTATTATTTATTTGGAAAACATACAGTAATTTACACCGATCACCAGGCCCTGACATTTTTGTTAACTTGTAAACTTGTACATCCTAGACTATCACGATGGGCAGTTACACTTCAGAACTACTCTTTTGAAATTAAGTACATAAGAGGTAAGGACAACACCATTGTGGACACTTTGTCTAGACTTCCACAAGGTATGAATGATACCAACAGTGACTTAGAAAATATAAATGACTACAGGATTCTCTTAATGCAAGACAAGCAGTATCACCAATATTATATTGATATGTGCAGAAACATGGCTGAATTACAAAAATCTGATCCTCACTGGTATAAGATAATAACATTACTGGTAGAAAAACAAAATCATCCTTCGACTAAGTATTACAAGTTACACAATGATGTGTTATTTTATCGACGACATCCAAATGCTACTAACTGGTGTGTATGCATTCCCGAAGAGTCTGAACGTAATTTAATTTGGCACACACACTTAGTTTGGGGTCATTATGGGACGAAAAAGTGTTTGGCAAAGCTCAGCACATACTGTTATTTTAGCAATATGAGAAGAAAAATTTACAGGGAACTGAAAACATGTGTCATATGTCAAAAATCAAAACCTCAGAATTTATCCACAAAAACAGATTTACATTCTATTTTACCCAGTAAACCCCTGGAAATTCTGTGTACTGACATCAGTGGACCGCATCCAGCAAGCTCTGGAGGCGTCAAATATATCTTAGCTTTTTACGATGTATTTTCTAAACATGTAAAACTTTATGCTTTAAAATCCGCCACTGCAAGTGCTATAATACGAAGATTCTCAAGTGATTACCTGACGCACGTGGGAAAACCTAAAGCAATTCTGTCAGATAATGCAGCATACTACTCTGGGTACAAATGGAGAAATTTCTTGAAGGACAATAACATTAAAAGTATATTTATTTCGAGGTTTAGTCCACAATGTAACGCGACTGAGAGACTTTTCCGAGAATTAAATCGATACATGAGGACCTATATTTCATCAAAACATACTAATTGGGTGTCCTACCTAAGTCTTTTCGAAGACGTACACAATAACTTAAATATTTACGATACAAATTACACACCTAACGAGATCATGTTCAATTGCAAACAGAACTATCAGTGGATAGAACCATTACCTAAGTTGTCAGACAAGGAAATCACACCTGAACAGAAAATAAAAGAAGTATTGACTACATTGACACATCACGCACAAATACGAAACAAACATCACAGAAACATAATAAAAAGAAAACAAAAATTCGAGGTAGGAATGCTTGTACTACTTCGTACTCATCATAAATCTGTTGCACTCAAACGACGCAACGCTAAGTGGCGTCTGCTATATGAAGGACCTTATATAATTGTTAACATACCGCACCCTGGTGCGTATCTGTTACAACATCGTAGAACTAACAAAATTATTGGGCTATACGCACACCGAGATCTTAGAGCATTTCATGCTGAATAATGTCAAAGTCATACCCATCAAAACATTGCTAAGCAACTCGTTACAACACAGATAATAAGTAGTATAGAAATTTTCATTTCAGCGTTCCAGAGTCGCAGTTGAAGACAGAAGAACTTTTCTTTCAACGCCGCGGCTCCACCGAGAAGACTGAATATTAAAGTAAAATTTATGATTACGTAGCAGTGAATGATATATTAATTTTTCACGGAACATTTGTGACTGTAGGTACCACTGACTTGGTATGACACCTGACGAACTGACAGACGTCATCTGTGAAGCGATCTTTTACTTTGAGAAATAGATTAGACGCACATCTCTCAACACGAAAAGCATCTACCAGTAGTCAAGGCCACACAGACACTCTACACACACGCACAAAACGCGAGGAATCGAACATTTTCTCTCTCTTACTATTTTGAATATTTATTGAGTAGTGAAAACGCCTGGTCTTGCCTACTGATGTAATGAATGTTGTGTCTAACCTATCTTAATTTCAGGTGACATCACAAAACCGATAAAGAGGACGTAAATATCTGCAATTCATGTAATCAAATGTGACACAATGTAATAACCTATAGCGATGTAATGATGATGTAAACATGTTTATGTGCAACTGTATTATGTTTATACTAAGAAAATATGTGACGTGTGTATGTATAATTACTTTTTTTTTTTAACTGATGTATCATGTAAAAATTTGAACAAAACGAATGCCAAAAAGACATTGCATAGTGAACCTCTGTTCACGGACATTAACGAACATTACTAACTCTGCAACTACGCAGAAACCTATGTGAAGGAAACGGTTAATGCCATTCATTATGCATCGTACCTATGTAAACGCGATGAACGATTTCCTTGATTAATAACTACGAACATTTAGGTGAGCTATATTCAGCAAAAAACTGAAAATGTGAAGTGCATAATTCGTGCATCGTCTAGTGACATTACTACAGTACCTAACTTCAAGATGTTAACTGGATTAAATGGACACAAAGTGCCTGTCCAGAAAACAACACGACGGGTGGAAGAATTTTGGTTGGAACTTCAGGGAATGAAATGTTCTCGAAATGTGACGGACACTCTTACCTGGACTGTCCTAGGATCGACGCCAGCTATGTGCCGTCCGAGGTTCTACAACCAAGCTTCCACGGAATGTAAAAAACGAACTGCACGTGGACCAATTACTCGGCGGGTCACGTCTGATCTGTAATAAGCAATGCTTTTACTCACAACGAACTGCATCACAACGACTATAATGAAAATAGGAAATGGACACGCTTATGTATTAATCACGTTGTTATACAACGATGTTACTGTGATCAAAAAACTTTACCACGACGATACTAACCGGTAAAAAATTATTGTGCAGCAGATGAATATGAACTGTGATAACGACACGATGTGTATAGGTCAACGCACCTGAAACATACGGACATTTTTCTTTGAAGTATTTCAAAACAATACTATGTAACTAAGAACATTCAACAATCTAAGTTGTATTGTGTTATAACGAATATTGTAAATTTAAAACTAAGTTACCTGTCATAGAATGTAGTCTTCATATGTAATCTTGGTTGAATATTTTCTTGGTGCAACGACTGAGAGACGCGCGCACACGAACAATATGAACTGCAATACTGTGCCGCGTGATCTAACTGTACGATATAACGGCAGTGCCGGAGTCACACAGACGCTTCTGCGCATGCGCGCACTCTATCTGCCAACATAAGAACTTTTACGGCGCACCCGCGTCATTCAAATTTTGTATATAATATGTAAAATGTGGGTCATGTAAATAGTTGTAGATAACTTAGATTTTCTTGTGCCTTTAGGTGAATTGCTCGCCTGCAGGTGTGTCCTTTCGCCTCGCAATTCAGGGGGCAATATAAAGGCACATCTGCATGCCGAGCGTGAGTTTCCTCGGAAACGCGAAATATTAATTAAATAAATAATCAGTGACAAATAAATAAAGCCTATGGCACACAACTGCAGCGCTGTGTCGCTGATAAAACAAAAGCACAATTACGTTACTCGTATGTTTGATTAAGAAAGGAGAGCTCTGGTTGAAGTGGTGCGAGAAGCACGTATTTTATTTTATTGTCTGGCACACCGCCATATTTCATGTTATAGAAAATTACTGCGAGTTGCAACCACACTAGGCACTCGATTCTGTAAAGAATTTATATTTATAAAAGTAAGTAGGATTATGAACTGTAGGCTTATTCATTGAATATATCTGATTTAACTAACAGTGTAACTTTTTTATGTTTAGTAGACAATCACCTCTGTACGACGTTTTGGCATGGCTGGCAAATTATTGTAATATTGAGATTTAGATTATGAGTCCGCACCTACCGCAGCAGTCTTTGGAAACGATTTAACTACGAAGTCCGATTATTTCAATTTTATTTCACGGTCAACTACGAGTAACATTGCCTTTACGAAAAAGCCATTGTCAAGCGTCTGATACCGAATAATTATCCAGATAAGCAAATATCAATTACAATTACAATCACCATCATACAGAATAATTAACATTAAAATAATTAATATTTTATTTGATTTTATTTTATTTATTTTAGACTGACTGATCCAACGTTGTAAAATCAGCCTACATGGCCTTGCTGGGCTGTTATTGTAAATGGCTGAAAGCAAAGGGACACTACAACCATTACTCTTTCTAATGGCATGCAGCTATACTGGTAAAACATTCTGGAGGTAAAATAGCCCCCCATTTGGATCTCTGAGCAAGGATAACTCAGGCTGATGCCGTCATTAGGACCAGAGCAATCTAGAGATTGGAATGTACTACGTTAGATACATTAATTGAATAGGGAGGTTAGATAAATTACATACGGTAATGGGCAGACTGAACTAAGATAAAGTGGAAATTAGTGAAGTTCGGTGACAGAATGAACAGACTTCTGGTCAGATAAGTACAGGATTGTGTACACAAAGAGGAGGTCTAACAATAAATAAGAAAATACGAATGTGGGTAAGCTACTACGAACATCAGAGTGAATGCATTATCATAGCCAAGATACACATGAAGTCAATACTTGCCACAAATTTATGTGCCACCTAGCTCTACAGATGATGAAGATACTGAAATAAGGTGTGATGAGATGAAAGAGATTATTCAGATAGTTAAAGAAGAGGAACATTTAATTGTGATGGAGGACTGGCATTCAGTAGTAGGAAAAGGAAGAGAAGGTAAAGTGTTAGGAGAATATGGTTGTGGAAAAAGAATGAGAGAATGGTAGAAGTTTGCACAGATCATAATTTAGTCACCACTAACACTGATTTTACGAATCATGAAAGAAAGTTGTGTGTATGGAAGAGACGTGAAGACATTGGATGGTTTCAGATTGATTGTAAATGGTGAGACAGAGATTTCAGAACCATATTTTAAACTGTGAGACATTTCTAAGGGCAGGTGTGGACTCTGACCATAATTTATTGTGTATGTACTGTGGATTAAAACTGAAGAAACTGCAAAAGGGTAGGAAATTAAGGATATGAGACTTGGATAAGTTGAAAGAATGGAGGATGTTGGGAATTTCAAAGGGAGCACTGGGCAATAACTGAGTGCTCAAACAAGGAAAGACATACAGTAAATGACTAATGGGTAGCTTTGAGAGATAAAATATTAAGGGCAGCAGAGGATCAAATAGGTAAAAAGACAATGCCTAGTAGAAATCCTTGGATATCACAGGAGGTACTGAATTTAAAGAATGAAAAGAGAAAGTGTAAAAATGCAGCAATTAAAGCAGGTAAAAGGGAATACAGACATCTACAAAATGAAACTGAGAGAAAGTACTAAATGGCTTAACAGAAATGGCTAGATAACAATTGCAAGCCTATAGAAGCATGTAGAACTAGTGGAAAGATAGATATAACCTACAGGAAGATGAAAAACACCTTCAGATAAAAGAGATACAGCTGTATGAATATCGACACCTCAGATGGGAAAACACTACCAGGCAAAGAAAAGAAAGGGGAAAAGAGTATATAGAGGGATTATACAAGGGAAATGAGCCTGAAGGAAATATTAAAGAAAGGGAAGAGGAAGTTATGGTGCGTGATATGACACAGCAAGAAGAATTTGACAGATCACTGAACGACCTAAGATGATACAAGGCCCCTGGAATGAATGACATTCCCTCAGAACTGCTGACATCCTTAGGAGAGCCAGTTATGACAAAAGATGTATGAAACAAGGGAAATACTTTCAGATTTCAAAAAGAATGTATCAACACCAATTCCAAAGAAAGTGCGTGCTTACATGTGTGAATTATATCAAACTATCAATTTAATAAGCCCTGGCTGCAAAATACTGACACGAATTGTCACAATGGAAAAACTGGCCTTGAGGAAGATCAGTTTGGGTTCCACATAATGAAGAAATACGTGATACAATACTGACACCATGGTGTACCTTGGAAGACAGGTTAAATACAGGTAAACTTACATTTACAGCATTTGTAGACTTAGAGAAAGTTTCTGACAATGTTAACTGCAATACAGTCTTTGGAATTGTGAATTTATCATGGGAAAAATACAGGGAGTAAAAGTTACATACAAAATTGTACAGAAACCAGGCAGCAGAGAGTTGAAGAGTATGAAATGGAAGCAGTGCCTGAGAATGGAGTGAGACAGGAGTGTAGCCTATCTCGGATGTTATTTAATCTCTACATTCAGCAAGCAATGAAGAAAACCAAAGAAAATTTTTAAAAGAATTTAAAGTTAATGGAGAGGAACCAAAATCTTTGAGGTTTGCCAATAACAAGGACAGACAGCTGAGGACTTGGAGGAGTAGTTGGAGAGAATGGACAGTCTCTTGAAAGGAGGATATAAGATGAGTATCAATTGAAACATAACAAGGGTAACGAAATATAGTCCCATTAAATTCGGTGATGCTGAGGGAAATGGATTAGGAAATGAAACACTAAGAGTAGTAGATTAGATTTGCTATTTCAGCAGTAAAGTAACTGATGATGGCCAAAGTAGTGGGGAGATCAAATGTAGACTGTCAGTGACAAGAAAAGAAAAGTGTTTCAGAAGCAGTGAAAATTTCTTAATATCAAACATAAATTTAAGTGTTAGGAACTCTTTTCTGAAGGTGGTCGTTTTGTATCGTTATGCATATTTAGGCAAGCTAATCAGCCACCCAGTCCATCAGATGAAATGAATTTGTTGTACAGCTGAACACTAGCGGACCCAGGCCTCATGGTGCATTGCAGCAGTTCTGGTTTCCTGTTAGGTGACCAGTATTAGTGTGTCCAGCTACAAAGACTAACGGCATCGCCAGAAATGATGAAAATCCCAAAGCTAGGAATTTGTGCAAGAGATTCTCCAAGAAATGGTACAGTGGCAGAGAATCTTAAAGACGCTAAGTTACAGCTCTTTGAGGTTCGACAATAACACACAGTCAAATATTAGTAAAATTTGAAAACATCGGCGATCTCAGATAAATGAGGCACATTCAATGACATAACAATATTTCAATATCTTTAAAACAACAACGTTAATATTTCACAATGAAAAACCATTTACACAATGAACCTCCGAATTAACAACTTTTAATTGCTTCATGTGATTTCAACAAACGATATCCCAGCTTTTTACTCAGAGCAGCACTTAGAAGCATGTGCAACAGAAGTAGTATTTCATAATAAGTACTTTATTATTAAGTATATACAGATCATCTACAGGAAATTTTAGCCTCCTGATAAAAAAATCTGGAATCTATGTTCTCCCATCTCACAGTAAAAAACAAGGAAATAATAGTTGCTGGTGAGATTAATGTAGATTTATTGAAACGCTCTGTCAGTGAATAATTATTGCAATCAGTAACAACTTCGTTCTATTTTGATCCTACTGTGAACTTGCAAAAATATGAAAATTCAATGAGACTGCTATTGATAATATATTGTAAGATGGCAAGAACTATGCCCCTTACATGAAGTCATTATAGATCACCTAACTCACGTTGAGTGAACAGTAGGACTGAACAAAAATATGACTGACAAGGCACAATGCATCTTGTAGAGGGTATAGTATGGACGTATTGGAATAATTAATGTCGGGTGATGGTTTTTAAAGTAATTCACATGACATGAAAACTTTGTGGGAACGAGTCGATTTACTGGACGCTAGTTTACCCCAAGGAAACATTTAGAGTTGACCGTAGCCAGCTGGGGAACGGCGAGGGGAAGCAACTATAGGCAGCTTAGGGCGGCTCAAGTTCTAGGAAAGTGGTAACGTGGCGCGGCATCCAACCACCTTAAGATGAGTGACAGTGGTTCACCCCGAATCCATGCTTTTGTACCGGGAAACAGACGGAGAACTTGTACGCCTGTTGATAAATGTCCGTTGTCCCATTTTCTGTGAAACATGCAGCAAAGCCACGCAAAGCTATGGTGGAGCGGTCAACAGAGGTCAAAATATGTGTGTTCGTGACTATAGCAACTTCACGCTGAATTTACGGTCCGCAGAGCCTGAAGTAAATCAGGTGAAGAGCGATAGCATGAAATACGCCGGCCTCCAATGGGAACGTAGGACCAAGGAATTTGAAGTACTCTCCTGGGAGTCAGAATTCCGGAAAACTTGGTGTTTGTGCAGACGCTAACCTTCATGGGTGGCCTGGGGGGAGCTAAATAGAAGAACTTGAGAAGAAGGGAAATTTTGTGGGAATTTGTTCTCTTCGCAGAGCAGGCATTGGTCGGCGCTGGGAAGCGACGCATAATTAACGCGACTTAAGCTGCAATTGGCGTAAGTGATTTTGCTGGAGGGGAAACCGAGGCGAAGAGCGGACTGGCAGAAGTCTCAGTAGAGGTCTTCCGTTCCCAGCTTGCCTAGAGTGCGGACGTGGCGTTCTTTACTCAGCTTGCCTGAGAAAGAGTGAGCATCTCTGCAGTTTAGGACTTAGCAAATGGAACGATTGAGCTTGGAGATAGAAAGTTTTGGTTCAGCTATGTCCTGAGCAAGATAGCTAGGAGTGAATAGACGAGCGCAGCCTTGCAGCAGCACGAGGTCAGCCGACGTCCACACAACGACGTCGCTCCGCCACGCTGTATTCGGTGATATTGCGCCCGCTCCGGCCACTGATTAATTTGTTGGATCACGTCGGCAAAGTTTCCACAAGGGTTTCGTGGGCCGTGTATTGTAGAATTCTTCTCGCACTTCGCATTACGCCTGGGTCAGTCGATAGGAATTACTTTTGTGATATCACGCTTTACTCCACGCAAATGCAATTTATTACCACTGCCTGATAGGAGAGTCTTGTAATGTGATGATTGAAGGTCAGGAGTTAAAATAAATTTGTGCTAATCGACTGCATCTGTTTTCAATCAAGTAGCTGAAATCCCAAGTCACTCTCTTAATTAATTTTATGTTCAACATTTGCATCTGGTGTTCAATAGCTGAATATAACATCAATGTGCACCCCTTTTTAATTAAAAGTGATCAATTCTGGATAAATTAATGTCAACACTGCCACCGCAGTTCAATCAGGAGTCACAGGACCATAATACACTCCTGGAAATTGAAATAAGAACACCGTGAATTCATTGTCCCAGGACGGGGAAACTTTATTGACACATTCCTGGGGTCAGATACATCACATGATCACACTGACAGAACCACAGGCACATAGACACAGCCAACAGAGCATGCACAATGTCGGCACTAGTACAGTGTATATCCACCTTTCGCAGCAATGCAGGCTGCTATTCTCCCATGGAGACGATCGTAGAGATGCTGGATGTAGTCCTGTGGAACGGCTTGCCATGCCATTTCCACCTGGCGCCTCAGTTGGACCAGCGTTCGTGCTGGACGTGCAGACCGCGTGAGACGACGCTTCATCCAGTCCCAAACATGCTCAATGGGGGACAGATCCGGAGATCTTGCTGGCTAGGGTAGTTGACTTACACCTTCTAGAGCACGTTGGGTGGCACGGGATACATGCGGACGTGCATTGTCCTGTTGGAACAGCAAGTTCCCTTGCCGGTCTAGGAATGGTAGAACGATGGGTTCGATGACGGTTTGGATGTACCGTGCACTATTCAGTGTCCCCTCGACGATCACCAGTGGTGTGCGGCCAGTGTAGGAGATCGCTCCCCACACCATGATGCCGGGTGTTGGCCCTGTGTGCCTCGGTCGTATGCAGTCCTGATTGTGGCGCTCACCTGCACGGCGCCAAACACGCATACGACCATCATTGGCACCAAGGTAGAAGCGACTCTCATCGCTGAAGACGACACGTCTCCATTCGTCCCTCCATTCACGCCTGTCGCGACACCACTGGAGGCGGGCTGCACGATGTTGGGGCGTGAGCGGAAGATGGCCTAACGGTGTGCGGGACCATAGCCCAGCTTCATGGAGACGGTTGCGAATGGTCCTCGCCGATACCCCAGGAGCAACAGTGTCCCTAATTTGCTGGGAAGTGGCGGTGTGGTCCCCTACGGCACTGCGTAGGATCCTACGGTCTTGGCGTGCATCCGTGCGTCGCTGCGGTCCGGTCCCAGGTCGACGGGCACGTGCACCTTCCGCCGACCACTGGCGACAACATCGATGTACTGTGGAGACCTCACGCCCCACGTGTTGAGCAATTCGGCGGTACGTCCACCCGGCCTCCCGCATGCCCACTATACGCCCTCGCTCAAAGTCCGTCAACTGCACATACGGTTCACGTCCACGCTGTCGCGGCATGCTACCAGTGTTAAAGACTGCGATGGAGCTCCGTATGCCACAGCAAACTGGCTGACACTGACGGCGGCGGTGCACAAATGCTGCGCAGCTAGCGCCATTCGACGGCCAACACCGCGGTTCCTGGTGTGTCCGCTGTGCCGTGCGTGTGATCATTGCTTGTACAGCCCTCTCGCAATGTCCAGAGCAAGTATGGTGGGTCTGACACACCGGTGTCAATGTGTTCTTTTTTCCATTTCCAGGAGTGTACTTTTTTGCATTATCCAATACTGCGGCAGTTTTGCACTCTCTGTTGATCTGTTAGTCAACTAGTTGGGGTGAACACACGCCAAAACCAGCTAAGTGACGGGTAATCTTTGTAGACAGATATACGGAAAAATGTCATACCAGAAAACCAGTAGTAAATGGGCTATTTAATCATTACATCCAGCATCTCCTGTTAAATGTTGAAATCTGTCAGCAAAAAAAAATCTATTAAATCTGAGTACAGCAGAGTAATAAATAACTCAGAAGTTGAGAAATTCAGGAAACTGCTCAAAGATGTGAATGGGATAGATGTTTACATTAATTCCGACTGAAACGTAACTCAAATGACACAGAAGATAAAAATGAACCATGGATTACACAAGAAATAAAGACATCATGTGGGACAAAAAGGAGACTGTGTCTACTATCCAGGAACAGCTCTGATGTTAGCATTGTAATGAATTACAAAGAATACTGCAAAATATTGAAGCAAGTAGTTCAGAAATCGAAGCAGCTTTGTTATGAGAAAAAGATAATTACATTGGGCAACAAAATAAAAACTGTATGGGATATCGTGAAGACAGAGACAGGTGGGGTCAAAAAAGGATGAGGAACAGAGGACTCTAAAAGTAAATGCAACTTTGGTAACAAGTGGATATAGTGTTGCAAACCTCTTAAAAAAGTACTTTATTTCTGTTACTGACAGCTTGGGATTATCAGGTTCGGTGAAAAGTGCAATGGAGTGTCTGAGACCAGTCTTTAAAAGTAATTTCAGTAAAACAGAAATGACACTCACGTCTCCCAAAGAAGTAGCATCGATCATAAAAAACTTAAAATCTAAGTATTCTAGTGGGCATGATAACATATCAACTAAGTTAATCTAAGAGTTCTAATGTGAGTTGAATTCTAATTTGTTATTTGTGTAATCAATCTCTCATCAGTGGAATACTTCCAAACTGGCAAAACTATGCCAAAGTTAAGGGTCTTTACAAAAAGGGGGATAAAGAGATACCATCCAAAAATGTCACTTTTGCCCGCTTTCTAAAAAATGTTTTAAAAAGTTTGAAAGCGTCTCCTTACGCATCTGACTGCAAATAATATAGTGTCCAAGATACAGTTTGTGTTTCTTAAGGGTTATGACATAGAGTAAGCTATTTACATTTACAGTGAGAATGTACTTCATTCATTAGATAATAAATTAGAGGCTACTGGCATCTTCTGTGACCTGACAAAAGCCTTTGACTGTGTGAACCACAGCAATCTTTTAAGTAAATTAGAATGTTATGGTGTCACTGGCAATGCTGTAAAATTGTTTGAGTCTTATCTAACTGACAGGAAACAAAGGATGTCATTGTAGAGTAGTTGCGCAGTAAGCAGTCAGTCTTCATCTGATTGGGAATTAATTACATGTGGTGTACCTCAAGGTACCATCGTGGGTCCTTTGCCTTTTATTGTGTACATTAATGACCTCTCGTCTATTATATTGCCAGATGCTAAGTTCGTTTTGTTTGCAGATGATACAAACATTGCAATAAGTAACAAGTCAAGTACAGATTTAGAAATAGCTCCTAATGAGATTCTCACTGACATTAATAAATGGTTTAAAGCTAATCCACTGTCATTATTTTTTAAAAGGCCCACTATATGCAGTTCAGAACCTGTAAGAGATTTCCTTCCAGCATATATATAATCTATGACGACATGCAGATCGAAGAGGTTCACAGTGCTATATTTCTGAGATTACAACTCGATAATAAATTCAGTTGGGAAGGGCATACTACAGAATTGCTTAAGTGTCTAAACCAGTCTGTATTTGCAGTGAGAATGATGTCAGATGCAGGAGATATAAGTATTAAAAAACTTACATATTTTGCTTACTTTCATTCTATTATGTCATATGAGACCATATTCTGGTGTAACTCATCAAACTGAACAAAAGCTTTTAGTGTGCATAAGAGTGTAATAAGAATCATTTGTGGTGTAAATTCAAGAACATCATGTAGAAACCTGTTTAAGGAACTTCGTATTCTAAAATCTGCTTCCCAGTATATTCATTCCTTAATGAAATTTGTTACAAGTAATATATCTCTATTTCATATCAATAGCTCAATACATAGTATCAATACTAGGAATAAGAACAATCTACATAAAGAGCTGAAATCACTTACCTTGGTCCAAAAAGGGGTCCAATATTAGGAACACACATTTTCAATAAATTGCCAGCAACCACTAAAAAAACAGTTTAAACAGATTTTGAAAGACTTATTGACAGGCAACTTCTTCTACTCTATAAGCATTCTATTAAAAATTATTTATCTTGAAAGAGGCAACTCCTGCTCTGTAGATGAATATCTTAACAGGGACTGTTAGACCAACTTAAGTAAAAATTCTGTTAGATTCCAGTTTTGACAGCACTTGGCCGCAAAAGTCAAGATTAGGTATTTTGTGTATGATAAATTCATTAAAAGTGCATAACAATGTTTCATTCTGACAGCTTATTAATTCTGTAAATATTAGCAGTTCCAGTTTATTGTAATGTATTCACCTATTCTGACAATCTCATGATAAATTACCAAGATAGTAAGTATTTTATTCAAATGTTTTATGTTTTTTATGTTATACCTTCTGACATGTAACACACCCATTATAATCATCTCAATTTTTGGGTCTATGGAATGAAAACTGAATCTAATCTAATCTCTTCTAATCCAGATAATAGTATTCCACTATAGCTATCATCCCTGAAACCTGCATATCTTTATCTATTTTATTTATTGATTTCCGACATCTTTTATATGTTTCATTATGCAAATGTTTGACAGAAAATTGTATTCATCATAAGTACACAGCTAATGAATACAGCATGAACACCTATGTATGTGTGATTATTTAATGAACAGTCAACTGTTTGCCAGTAACTTTATTGAAATGTTTACTGCAAGTACTATTAAAAACCGGGCTAATTTGAAAGTGGTCAGTCACACCACAATTGTAAAGAGAACCAAAAGAAACTTTTGTCAAAAAGGCATACGCAATATATAACGACAATCTGTTGTCATTTATCGTAAGCGCACCTGCAGAAGACTATTATATTATTTATTTATGGGAAAACCTTTATTTATAATTATTGTAAATTATATGAGTGTGACAAAACGTTCATAACATTTCTTTATTTAAATATTGTTGTAACATATTGGTTAAATGCGAGAATGTGGTCAACATGAATCAGATAATTTTTTTAGAGCTTAAGAATGAAGTGTTTTTGGTGGGGACAGCCATAAGCCAATGGAGAAGCAGACAGCAATGGAACATTATGGGAGACAAGTGGAGACTGGGATTTTTAGAGTAACGAGCTCAAGGAAGTGATTCTGGACACTTGGTGGTGAGTTCTGAAAGGCAGACCTGGCTAGAGCAATATGCGCAATTCCTTCATATAGGTTATTGTTTCTGGTGGTGAATGGCCGCTACAATACTCCAACTTTTGAAGGGTCTGTATATTGAGAGAGATCTGACTGTGCTCCAGAGTAGGACTCTATCTTTTGCTGCTTGATGTACAGAACTGAGAATAGACAGAGTATAAGTTACTATTGTTCACATCACATATGTTAATTTGTGAATCATCTTGTTGCACTATGAACTATTTTGTGCTGGTGAATCTTTTGTGTATGGTGATCTTGAAATGGACTTAGTTTTCGTGAGTCTTTGACAACTATTTCGTTTCGGGATTTTGCTGCCATTCTCATAATCCTCTCAATGTAACTTTACTGCATTTGGTAAGGATTTTTTTTTCTGTATTGTAACTGACTATCGTAGAACCATTACAATTTTTTCGAAATGTCCTTCCTTGTTATTCAATATTCTGTTGTCTTCATCAATTACAGACATAACAATAGAACCTTTTTATTAAATTATTTGTTTATTTTGATTTTATATTTCCTTATATTTTATTAACTCACAATTCCAGCCAATGCACCGACTATTTGACTGCATAATCTCAGCTATAGGTAAACATTTGCAGGGAATTAGCTGTGGGGCATGAAAGCAGACAAGCACGGCTCAATGCTATGATTACATTGAGCAAGTCTTTTTAAACAGAGCAGTGCATACCATAGTACCTGAAGTACGAGTAACCACAGGTAAAGACACAACTGGTTTACTCATATGGACTATTTAGGAAAGGCAACTCAGCAGCCATAGCCGTTAGGTACTGTTGCAGTCTGCGATGTAGCTTTGTACAGAAGTGAAAGTGGATGATAAAAAGTTCAGACAATAAGAGAGTAGAAGTTTTCGAAATATGTTGCTAAAGAAGAATGGTTAAAATTAGATGGGTAGACCAAGTAACTTGTGAGGAAGTACTGAATCGAATTGGGGACAAAAGAAATTTGTGGCATGTCTTGACTAAAAGAAGGGATCTATTGATATGTAGTGGCCCTGACGGTTTTTTGGTGATTCTTGGGAGCCTAGTGCCAAACACTGCAGAGATAAGGGGCTGCAGGGCACAGTATGTCAGCATTTCACTTACAGCAGCAAGGCTGTTTATTCATTCAAAGATGGGCCACGTTTGGCACCACATTATGTCGATACAGCAGAAAGACATTGCCTCAATAGGCCAAACCAGGCAGTTACTCATCTTAAAGGCATGAAATTGTTGTCCTTGATGCGACCCAAAGTGGCATAACACCATAACAACTGAGCTACTGGCTTGTATATATACTCGCTGATATCAGTTATCAGTTAAGGGATGATCAGTCATGCAGTCCCTACTGAGACGAGAGAGCTACACTGCATGATGAGAAGCATGGATTAGCTGGAAACCACCATCATTTTAGACCTTCACTATCAAGGGGTCCTCTCCTGGTGATGATCCCTCTGGTGGGACTTACAGCTATACCAGTGAGGGAGCCTCTTCCCGGCCCACTGCAGAATCAGCAAGCTCCTGCCAGGGGGAGCAGCAGAATGACTCCAGGGCAGTACCACCACTACATTGGTGCAAATGCAATGGCATCTCATGCCACCCTTCATCGAGACAAAACATCTCACCAAGATGTAAGCTTTCACTGCCGCTTTCCACAAATTTGCAGCGATGCTGACTCCACCAGTTCGCCACGCTGCTTACCATTTTGGGTCACATGTTGCAAAGCTGGGAATTGGCGTCAACAATCGTGAGCACATGTCACAACTGCTGTCAACACACTTCACCCAATGACTGACTATGTGCCAAGAGGGTGGTATGGGTTGCTACACCACAGTGTCCATTTGTAGCTACAAGAGTCATAATAAAGAACTTCTCTTGTTACTACTGTTTCACTGAAGCCTCCACCAGCCAGCGTCCTCACCTCGACCCTGGCTGCTGATCACCCTGACACAAGAAGTGGCGCAACATCCTCAGGTCTACTTCAGTTGGTGTCAGAAGTACTGGGTTCGTCTTCAGTGGACATCAGATGATCTGACCTGGACACAGCAGTACGCTGCAGCTGCAGCAAGCAGTACAATCACTGTGGGCTGATTGAGAAAACTGTTGTTCTACTTGTAGCTGTGAAAGAGATGGATCTAGAAGAGAAGTACATCATTCTTTGAGAGCTACTTTGTTTCGGCCAGTGGAACCAACTGATGTATCGAGGTTTCACAGTAATTGTAAAGAAGACTGTTTACAGCCTGTTAGATGTGCATGGTGTAACATGCTATGGCATAGTGCACCAAATGTGGAATCAGTAATATTTTGGACTTGCCACTGGTAGATATATACAGCCAGGTAAAATATGAAATGTAGGTGGTTGATGATAAGGCATAAATTATAAGTAGGCTGTAATTCTTAGTGTGTGAATAGTTATTGATGTGGACAATACATATCCTGTCGCGAATAGTAGTTAAAGGCTCTGCAATGGCAGACAAGACTTGTCCCAGCTACTACCAGCACCAGTTTTAGTAGAGAATGTAGCACAGTTAACAGGAGATAAATCGTTGTAAGAGAGACAAGTGGCAGCTAGGGATGAACAGTTAGCATCTGTACTGCCATTTGTACCCAAAGTGGCTCTAGTTTCCACTGTGTTGACCACATCCTATTCTGCTAGGGCAGGTAATGATGTGGTGTCTTTTTTTTTTTTTTTTTTTTTTTTTTTTTTTTTTTTTTTTTTTTTTTTTGAGGATCTGAAGACATTGGGAGAGATAGCTAGGTGCCGGGTAGTCAGTTGTTACAGGTGACAAAATTGCGATTGGAGGGTGAGGAAAAGATTCTTGCTAGATGTATAGAGATGTTAAGAAAATCATAAACGTTTGAGCAATTGAGGCAGAGCCTCTTGCAGCAGTAAAGGGAGAAAAACAGTGCTAGGTTCTTTCGGTAGCAATTGAGCACATTTATTAAACAATACAGGCAAATGGTAAAGGAGTCTGCAGACGGTGTACATTAAGTTAACGGACAGACATTAAGAGTCAGGTGAGAATTATGAAACGAATAACGTAATACTGAAGGAAACTGACTAAAGAGCACTCGATGCATTCTTTGGGTATCTGTCACCTCACAAACGAGAGAAGTGCAGACAGGCCTCCCAGAAGATCTATATTCTTCTATTATATTAGCAACAGAATTTTAAAAAACTGATAGAGGAACTGATGCAAGTGATAAACGCAGCGTACTTTCCAATAATATGAAATGATAGAAATGTGGCAAATCAGACTCATTGAGACAGTCAGTGGGCAGCCTCCGTGCAGTAGGAAGTATGGTTATCAGCAGTGAAATTACGGAAAGGGCGATAGGGGTAAACAAGGAGATAATGGGCAGATGTCAAATACCAAAGGGAAACTCGAGTCTGCCGAGCGGCGTTTTCATTAAATTTTACTGCTATGGATCACTTTTGCAGAGTTGGAATATGCTGTAGTAGTGAGTGTGAAGGACACAAAACTTTTGTTGGACACAAGGACTCATGTGTCAGTAGCGAGTAGAAACCTTGTGAGTCCGAAACGATTGAACCCGATTTCCTATAAGTTGTATGGGATAAGAGACAGTGATGTGACAGCTATTGGATTGGTTGAATTAAGTTTTCAAATCGAGGAGGTTCAGTTTGAAAAAATGTGTGAAAGTGAGACCTCTTGTGACGGTTATTGTGTGATCTTAGAATTTGACTTTTGGAGTGAGTATCATGCCACAACTGACCTTAAGACACCATGTAGTCAAATACAGTGGGACAACATTTCACCTAGGGGAAACAGTCATCAGTGAAATTCTATCCAAGAGGTGTCTGTCTTAAGGAACACACCATCTAAGTTGCATACAAGAGCAGTAAGGCTTGATCTGCATGATATCATGGCTAACGGCTCAGGAAAGTCTTTTTGGTGAGTGTAGAACCGCACATACCAGTTGCCATATTGCGTGTGGTAAAACTACTAAAAGAAAACATTATATTGGATAAATGAAACGATCGTATGGCATTGTTGGTCGGGAGGCCCCATACGTGGGAGTTCGTCCGCCGTATTGCAAGTCTTCTTTCATTGATACCACATCAGCGACTTGCGAGTCAGTGATGATGAAGGACACACAACACCCAGTTCCCTGCCAGGAATCTAACCCGGGTCCCCTGCGTGGTGGTCGGTGATGCTACCACTACGCTACGAAGAAAGACTATTATATTGGATATTTTGCGATTGGAGCAATGTATGCGTACGAGAGGGAGATGGCAGAGAGTGGTTCCTGTGAATCTAGATAATTTTAGCTACCAGGAAAAAGTTAATGGAGGGAATAGTTACAGCGAATTTAGTAACCTTCGAGGATGGAATGTGAGTCATGCACAGCCGCATGCCACTGCTGGAACTGCATTATGTAAGAAAATAGGGCATCTGCAAGAGACAGAAAGAGAGAAAAAGGAGAAGTTTTTTACTTAAGTTTGAGGATTTGTTTTTTCCTCAACGGCCTTTATTGACAACATCTGCAATGCATCAGATACTGACAGGAAATGAAACGCTAGTTCCTCATAAATCATATCAGTTATCTCATTATAGGCAATGTTTAAGAGACTTTTTAAAGAGTGCAGAGAAGCACCTTTTCGTCAGGCAGGAAGTGGGTTACTTAAGTCATGGAATAAGCAGGGAAGGATTCAGGACAGACCCAAGGGTGTTACAAGCGGTGCAAGTCATTTCTTGGGCTCACAAATCAATATGGAAAATTTCTGAGGGCCTCACAGATGTAGCAGTTCTGCTTATACAGTTGTTTTAAAAATGGGAATAAAATTTGGCTAGACAGAGAAGTGTCAGAGTGCATTCGAGTCCTCGAAGGAAGCATTAACTTTGAGCCCGGTTTTAGTATTCCCAGATTAATAGAAAGAATTTGTGTTATCATGCGATGTATTCAAATGATGGAAAGCACGTTGAGCCAAGAGGTCAGTGTTGAGAAACATCCTATAGCCAATGCTTATTTTCAGTTTAGCAAAGTGGAAAAGAATTCTTCCGCTACAGAAAGAGATATGCTTAGTCTGATATATGGAATTATATACTTTAGTGTTATTTATATGGGAAACATTTAAAGTGATTACAGATTATACAGCCCTAAAATAGTTATTAGGCTTGAGGACCTGTCCAGTAGAAAAATAAGGCTGATGTTACATCTCAGTGAATCAAATTACAAAGTAATATATAGGCAAGGGAAGGAACACCGGAATACAGAAGGGGTTGAGCAGCAAAGTGGCTGTAATACAAACAGAGCGGCTTAGCCTTGCTAAACAGCAAGAGCACAAAATGGTGATGCCGACTGCAAGCTTTAGAAGACACAGACAGAATTCACCATGTGTGAAGGTCTGTTGTGTGGGGTAACGAAGTTGGGGGATGTCTGGTGCTGCAGGCCAAACTCGAAAAGGAGGCACTAAAGGAAGGCCATGGCCACATACTCTCTGGACGTGGAGGTTGTAAGGCAACAAACTGGAAGGTAGCAGGGAGGTATTGGTGGAGAGGAAGAAAGGAAGATGTAGACCAATATGTGGGGAATTGTATGCAGAGTGAACAGAGAGCAGATGTGAATAATAAACAAATGTTACTGCTGCTATTACCAGAGGCTGCAAACCCATTTGAAATAACTGGGATGGAGGTCTTAAGTCCGTTTAACTGAACTCTTGTAGGGAACCGTATTGTGCTGGCAATTATTGATCGTTTTTCTAGATCTGTGGCAATGATCGTAATCTCTAATCAGCAGGCAGCAACAGCAAAGCAAACCATGGTCGACAATTTGTTAGAAAAGTTTTGTGTGCTGGAAACCACAATCACATACCAAGTGTCAAATTTCATGCATGACTCATCGAAACAGTTATGTATGTTGCTATTGATGCAGATATCAAGAACTAGTCCACTACCCCACAGACTAATGGTAGAATGGGGAGCATGTGTCTATTTATATTATTAGTAAGTTTATGCTAGCAAGAGCAAGAGATGTGATGTTAATTTTAGAAGACGAGGATACAGATTTGATAACGACAGCCACAAGGTTTCAGTGTTGAAAGAGAAAACGGCTTACAGTGTCCCTGACCAGGATAATCCATAACAATAAAAATATATGCAAGGTACAATTGTTCCTAGGCAAAGAAGATGGAGATGGGTATCCAAGGGACGTTGTGAAGCCCAAATCTTAATTCCAGCAGACATGATTGCACTGGACTTTCTCGTTATACGACGCCATAGTAGTAGTGGTGAACTACTACGAGCAGGGTAAACTCACATGGTGAGTTACGTCATCTGCCTCCCCTCAGAAGACCTGGTGTTCTTTGACATTTCCTGTCTACTACTGGTATTGTACGACATTGAGTATTGTCTATCCTAGAATTGCTGAGACAGTTAATGAAACTGACAGTAGCATCATCGTCGTAGTTGTGCAATTGCACTGAGAGTTCATTGAGAGATTCAGCAACTTGTTTAAAGGTTTCTCTCAGAGCCTGCTCTCAGACCAATATTCTAACCTTCACAGCCGTAACTTCTCATGAACAGCCTTATATGCAGCAATGATCTTATGCTTAGGTGACATCTTTTTAAATAGTAAGTGGACTGCTTCATAGGCTGCACCTTACATATATTTCGCTTAACCTTTACTGTTCAGTCATGCACTTTCTCTTCAGTTCCTTTAACTTTCACAGATGAGTTGTCTGCTTTGTTTCTCAGAATGAGGCAGATGTATGACTTTTGTTCCTTAATCCTAGCGTCTAAATTGTTGATCAATCTCCGAAGAGTCTGGGCATTCACCTCTAGTTCCTTAACTTTACTGAAATTTTCTGTCTATGTACAGATGCATTTTTTGTCTATGCACGCATATCCTGTTGGGCGGAGTGCCTAACATACACACTAACTTGTCCATGGTGCAATATACAGTGACATACATGTTACCTTTTTCACAGCTATATACATGGTGGTCCACTGATCGTGACCAGGCAAAATATCTCACGAAATAAGCGTCAAACGAAAAAACTACAAAGAACGAAACTTGTCTAGCTTGAAGGAGGAAACCAGATGGCGCTATGGTTGGCCTGCTAAATGGCGCTGCCATAGGTCAAACGGATATCACTTGCGTTTTTTTTTAAATAGGAACCCCCATTTTTAATACATATTCGTGTAATACATAAAGAAATATGAATGTTTTAGTTGGACCACTTTTTTCGCTTTGTGTTGGATGGCTCTGTAATAGTCACAAACGTATGGCTCACAATTTTAAACGAACAGTTTAGCGCCATCTGGTTTCCCCCTTCAAGCTAGACAAGTTTCGTTCTTTGTAGTTTTTTCGTTTGACGCTTATTTCGCGAGATATTTGGCCTGGTCACGATCAATGGACCACCCTGTATAACGAAACCACTGGAAATTCAGTGTGTGGCTACCTTTATTCAGTTTTATTGATTGATCAATAACGAGAAACCTATACTCTACGTGATTCCAGCAATCTTGACATGTCTTCACCAAATCATTGAATGATGTGTTGGGCCATATGTGCGTCTGGTAAATATGTTTTAAATCAAACTGTCCGGTTTGAAAGCTTTACTGAGATTTGCATTATCCCTAACCATCTCTTTCAGAATTATGGAATATGTCTGACTTAAATAAAATACCAATATGCAGACCAAAATAGGAATATCAAAGAATTTGATTCTGGTTTTCCACAGCAACATCGTCAAATACGAATACTGTGTTTAGTTTTGCTTTATCTGTCGTGGGGATTAGACTGGTTTGACTAAATGTGATGTATGTTACACCATCTACACCTTGCAGTATCTTTTTCAGTAGCTGGTACTTGGGTTGCACTTCGGAAAATACTCATAAATGCTCAAAGTAGACTCCATCTGGGTGAGTTAGTAGTGATATGAGAAAATTTGTCTTTGCAGAGTTGGATGAACGTACAGTTATAGCTCGTAAATTACTGGGTCGGAATATCGCATTCATCGTCTTCTTCCAGTCTTCTTCAACACCAACACAGGACTTACAAAAAAGTTCTGATACTTCACCCACCCTGACATGATACCGACTACATCAGGCCTTTAGTGAGCAATGGGTTCTTATAGAAGAGTGAATGCTTGTAATAATAATAATATGTGGAGCCACTATAGCGCAATCATCTTACCCAAGGAGCTATAATGGCTATACCTTACATTATATAACGACAGGGTAGTTAAATAGAAAAAACAAAGATTTGCGATAACATATTTTTTCTTTGACATCAGCAGTGGTATACATTAGTAAGAATTCAGTGGTTCAGTGTTCACAACAGTACAGTATTTTGCAAGTAGAGGTTTCGTGCATTTCTCACAAACACAAGGGTGTTTCTTTAGCTTCTTTTTTTGACATCATATTGCTGCGTTGTTCTAAATCGTCTTCATACACACTATTCACATGAAGCTACTACTTAATATCTTTGTATGCAGTTTGAACATATGGCAGCCCACAGTTCAAACTTACAAACACAAGGGATAACACCATCCATAGTTTTTATGGTGGAGTGTTGCAGATAAAAGGATCAACTTCCAGATCTATCCATGAGTGTCATGCTGTTGTATAGTGATGTTACAGGTAGTGTCAGGCTAGCACAGTAAATGTCCGGTGATGGAGAACACTCAGAGGTCATCTGTTAGTTGATGTAGAGTTCTGCATTACACAGTTAATCCCATTCCAACTCGTAAACCGCACTTAAGCGCTTCTCGATTCATTTTCTATCTACACACAACATGTCAGTGACTGTCTACTGATGCTTCTATACCAATATTTAAGCGCTTTGAACCGCTAGTTTCTCATCCACCACATCATCACTCTGACCTTGCAGTAACATTAGAATGTTCTGGGATGCTGTACATGTCAGATGCCAGTGCTGACCTGCACCATTTAGTGTAGTGTGCCCAGCACTTTTCTACTGATAATCAGGGACTGACTGGGTGTCTTCATTATACAAATCAATGAGCACAATGGACAATTGTTTGTTTCTGCTAGAGTATGTTGGCCAGGTGCACTACAGAATCGCACAGTGCTGCTGCCGCTGCTGTCCCTGAAATGCCAGAGGCCTCTACAGATCCTGACAAGCTGATGGTGGCTGCTGCTAAACCAGACATGCTGAAGGTCGTTGCAAATCCGGACACACAGTGATCTAATGAACAAATAAGAAGAAACAGTAACCATCCACAGACAAAGACATAGAGTCGAACAAACAATTGAGACTTGATAAAGAAGAGGAGGAACTGCTATATGCAGTAATAGCAGCAAAGACATATAATGGGTGCTTACTTTTATGCGCCTTGTGTGATGTGGTAGTAAATGAGAATGTCAGCTGCTGTTGACACTTCATGGTTCTTCCACTGACTGACTGTGATTGAGATTGCATCCATCTTATGTCCCCCTGATATAATGATCATATGATCGGTTGTACCAATTTTCGGGTGGCGAGGGAGGGGGGAGTAGAATTGGTCCCCAAGGGAAAAATCCATTTCAAGCCGTCTCTGTGGCAGTTTTGTAAACGAGCTCTGTCAAGGCCCATACATCATGATGAAGACCTTTGTTTCTGTTGGATCTCTCTGTCTGTGGTAGGGAATAGGACGAAGCTGTCTCCTGGAGTGTGGGTCAACCCTGTTTGCAGACCTGTTTCCCTACCAGTGTGTGGGAATAGGAGAAGCAGCTGCCACAGCTACAACTCCCTGCATGTCTGCCCTATGGTCGGTACAAAGATGTGATCAGTAGGTTTGTTTCACCAGATATGGGTGGTGGTGGTGGAGAAGGGTGCTTGTGTACTCATATTTCGGTGCATACAAGATTTTAGATATATGACGAGCGTTTTTCCCGCAAATTACTCTATTCCATACAGTCAGTCAATCTGACGAGATATTTCCCACCAAATGTACAAGTGATCAATCGAGAAAACATCAGTATTTTCAGGGATCCGATGGGTTGTGTGAGCGATGCCATAAGGTTTTAGTCCTAACTATGCCAGTATCCACCTTTAGGGTGAGGTGATGCTATAAGAGTGAATGTACCACAATTGAGGTATTTCACACCAAGGAGGAGCCTCACCTCCTGCAAACTGTTTAAATAAAGAAAATGCAGAAATATATTATTGACATTGATTTGTATTTTGTGTCGAGAGATTCTGCCTTTTCAGCACAAACTGAGTAAGTTTCAAGATGGGTAAGTTGAGGGGGGAGGTGTGAGAGGGGAGGGAAGGGTTGGGGATTTTCCAGGAGAGGGAGAGGTGGCTCAAAACTGGACAAGTGTCCCTTTTCCCAGAGGTGTGGGGGTGGGAAAGAAGAAAGGACAGGTGATGGAATTGGGGTGAGGGTTTCTCAGAAGGAATGACTATCCAAGGGGCTCAAAAAACAGTCATCAGGGGGTTGGAAACCAGTTAGCAAAACAGTAGGTTACTGGGAGGTAGGAAAGGGTGGTGGTTTTATTGATCACTTTAATTGATTAGCATAGCAATTTGATATCAAAAGTCTGCCAGGAAACGTTTTGCACTACTACTACTGGTATCTACAGGTGCAAGACGAGTTTGTGAATCACAAGAATTTGTTGTTAAATGCTCCAATTTTTTTCTCATCCTGATTTAAGTAAGGGTTTATATTTGATGACAGACAGCCCGTTTAATGGTCTTGGGGTGATGCTTTTCCAGAAGGATGTGATCCTTCCACATGGAAAATAATATCATTTGCGTGACGTGTCCTATCTTGCTGTGAAAGAAACTGTCCTGTAACAGAGCTTGAGGCTCTAGCGGTAGTCTGGGCGTTTATCAAATTGATCTATTTTTTATATGGCAGGAATATTCACAGATCACTATGTTCTACAGTTTCTGATGTAAGATTCGACTCATGTAAGATTGGCAAACTGGGCATTATAGCCTCAGGGGTATGGATACACGATTGAATATACTCCAGAAGAAAAGAATATGATTGCAGATGCACTCTCATAGGCACCTATAGGATTAGTACATGGAAGAGATGGAAATCTGGGGGAGAATACTTTCAGTATTCTCTACAGTTGCGTTCGAAAATTTTATTACCACATGCTTACAACATGTTGGTCATGGACAAAAAAAGAGTTGATACTGAGAGGTGTAAAATAAAGGTGAGAAGATAGGAACCAAGTGGTTATTCGACAGTATTGTATGGTGAAGGTTAATATTCTTCTCAGAAGATGAAACCTATAAGACTTGACATGGTTATTAATGATACCACCCGAAATGGTGAATAAGTTAGTTTGGTACATCCAGCTGAGTTAAGGATATGTTGGGGCAAGAAAGTACTACCAAAAACTGCGTGAGACTTCCTATTTCAATAACAAGTCGGAATGAATACAGTGTACTATTAGAGTGTGCAAACTTTGTCAAATGGCCAAGCCCTCCACTACCTCATTTGCGGCACCTATATGTCCAGTCATTCCAAGTAATTTGCGAGATATTGCTGCAGTCGACGTTTATGGGTTAAAACACATACCTACTCAGGTTTCTCATATGTGTTTGTAACAGTGGAGCTGACTTCCAAGTACACGTGTTTCATCCCACTGAGGAGGGCAACAGGGAAGATAGTTGCTGCGGCACTCAGCAATAACTTCTTGTGTGAGGTCAGCCTGGTGAGGCGAGTTATCTCCGATTAAGGACCGCAATTCCAGTCACAACATTTGTCGCAGATGCTGAGAATGGGAAAGATGAAACCAAGTTTTATCTCATAATTTCATCCCACTTCAAACCCCTTTGTATACCTAAAAAGAAAACTGGGTAAATTATGGACATTGTATTGTCATCGGAAACACAATATGTGGGGTGTACATTCAGGGTGTATACGTGGACAAGGAAAAATAATTCCTGGAATTCTCAGTTAAAAATACACTTTCTCCTGGATGAAAGCACACTTTTTCCGTGTTATTAAGTGACGGTATATTTTCCCTCAGAACAGTAAAACTTATCAATCCTTCGAATGGCTATGTTTTTATACGTGGGCGTAGAATTTCCCGGCGCTTTAGAAAAGTAAACTCAGGGAAGAAAACTCCTTTTGGAAAGATTTTTGATGTTCAGCAACAAGTATGCTGCATATTTTTGTATTACGAAAGAGTAAATTCGAATTCCACCAGACACCACATGTTTCTTTCCCAACCATTGTGACAAGATTGCGATGCGCTTTTGTAAGCCAGTCATAGCTCATGTCATGAGAGCTTGCCAGCCAATGACAATGGATATTCAGACCACAGGACATGTGATGTAGTCAGCTAATAGCAACACCACTGTTAAGTTGTGCGGATACACAAACAGGAAAAGTTAATGTTTTAAATTAATATACATAGTGTTGCCACAGGAAAAGCAAAGCTTTAACATATAACATTGGTCTCTACGGTTAATATGCTGCAAGAGTAGCTAAGCTTTCACATATAATGTTGATATTTTTTGTGCTGGTTACACTTTAAGATATAGCAAACAAATGTGCCAATAAAATTTTTAGCCGAGTCCAGTGACTTGTCCTCAAAGTTTTCCACAAATAAATTAGCTACAGCAGAGGAGAGAGAGCTTCCCATAGCGCTACATCAATCTGCTGATAATAACGACATGAATAATCTTCTGGGCTCGAAATACTTCTAAATGGCTCATCATCAAACGCTCTGTGATTGAAGAAATTCATCATACATTCTTGCACGTAGTTCAACTTGCGTAAAAGGAAATTTACTTTGAAAGTAACGCTTTTCAAACCAACATTCACAATATTTTCCCGCAAGAGCACATACATATGTCCAGATTCGCAATGAAGTGGGCCTCGACCTGATATTAAGTTTTTCAGTTGGGTTTCAGGATGTAAATTTTCTTGGAGTACCAGTACTGTATTAACTCATTTTTGATTATTTATTATGGTTTAATGCCATAAGTGCTACAAGATGAAAATGCGCACTTGAAATGCAGCGAGCAGTTGAAATTAGCCAATAGTGTGGAACTAAACACTTTGTTTCAAACACATTGACTGCCTCAGCGTAAAAGATTAATAAAAACCAAATTTCTTTAGCAAAACCTACAAAAATAATTTCATTGTTCTACAAGGCGATTAATGCACAGCTGTCAGAAAAGTGGAAATAAAATGAAATCTGAAATTAATAACTTATATTAGCCTTCCGTAATTATGTGAATGTATTTTAATTCACTTGATAGCTCCCGGCCACAGAAATCCATTTTATTCTCATTTGACATGGAAGCAGTAAACGAAGAGGAAACAGCAAAATCACTAAATGTGAACACGGGTCACATGGAGACTACACACTTCCACACTATAAGTCAGACTGCTCTGCGCATCAGCCTCGGATCTACGTTATTTCTGAACCGGGGCAATACTAAGATAGTGAAGCCCCCCCCCCCTCCCAGCTCAGCTCCCTCCATCGAGCGTTTGAGATATGGCGTCAAAAATTTGAAAAAATCGAATTTTCAAAAATATGTTCATTTTGTAGTGCACATCTTTATGAAGAGTCTGATACATAAAACGTAAATGTTCGAGGAAATGTAAGACATATTATTTGGTCGCACGCCACTGTATTTCGCTCTGTGGAACTGAAACGTGTATATTTTGTACTGAATGCCATCAAACTATATTTACAGCAGTGGAAATTAAAATGTCCTGTGGTGTCTCTCCTGCTCCCAGTCGCCTGGTTTGACATTCGGCCCCTCTAAAAAAAACTCGCAGTTAATACTGGATGGTATTATTTGCAATCGGGAGAACAAGAACTCTTCAGAAAATTTGCATTCTTTATTGCCTGTTAGCTAATAACTTTCTGTTTTGGCCAACATAAAATTAAATATAGCATACATAAAATAAGTAATATGAGACACGCAATACAGTACCCATTTCTTCAATTCTTAGCTCTAGCATTGTTTTCTCTCTAATCTTGCTACAGCTTTACGTGGCGTGCTTTCTTTTCTGCGAAAGAATCTATTACCTCATCAAAGTTCGTCAAACTTTTGCTACATGAAAAATCGAAAAATCGCTGTCTAATACTGCGTAAGCTGTTAATACGAATAGTACCCAAGGCTGGTATGGTTTCTCGATCTGATTACGTCTATTTTGTCACTGTCTGCTAGATAAAACAAAAAAGGCCTTTCTAACACTGCAGAAATTGTAACACCCACCAAATAAATGAGATTGTTTTGGGACAAATAGTCATTTTTATAATACAACAGAATATAATTCACGAAGGCCAACATAAAATGCCTATTAGGCCTACTACAACCAAAAGCTTTATGTTAAAAAATAGTTTCACATTTCATTCATATGCTCATGTTTCTCGAGTATGAGATCGAAAAGCAGTAGTTCGAGTTTTTTATATAAATTTGGAATCTTCATATTCTTCCCTAATTTGTGTGGTGTCTCCTTCCTCTCTCTAACAAACAATCTTGTCATGACTAATTCTGGAACTATTCCTGCCTTTGTCAAAACTTATTCGCCGGTTAACTGCACTAACCCTGCCACAATCACCAGTTTAGTTATACGTGATTATTCTCCAGTTAGGCATTGTTATGTTCGTACAAACCATTTTCCATGCTACTTCCAGATAGAACTTAAGCGGCCGCTAGACGGGGACCGTACAACTGCCCCTTACTAGTGTAGCGATCTGGCCAAAAAATATCACACAAAATTTCATTTTCCTGGATACACCGAGAAGATAATATGTAATCTTTCTTACCTGTTATTCCTGTTGGACGTTTATTTCCACTCTGGTAGTCTGAATCTATGGATTTCCCTAGTAATTATAACAACGCTGATCATTCACAAATCCAATCAACAACATAATCAGACAGCGATTGGCGTTCATTTGCTCGGCTTTACTCCACTCTGATTGTATAGCCGGTCCCCTTTTGCTTGCAGGAAAGTTTATTTCTAGAAGCGACAAGGATTCCCCTGATGGAGACATCACATACACTATGCATGCATTCAAAAATCAACTTACGATTTTTTTTTTTACTATTGGATCAAACTGCTGATGTCATCGGTCCCTACGCTTACACACTACTTAATCTAACTTAAACTATATTATGCTAAGGACAACACATACACCCATGCCCGAGGGAGGATTTAAACCTCCGATGGGGGCAGCCGCGTGAACCGTGACAAGTCGCATCAGACAGCATGGCTACTCCGCGCGGCTTATGATTCATTCTGAAATCAGCTTACAGAGTATGTTCAAAAACCAGCAAGGATGCACATAAAAATGATATGAGTAAATGATAGACCAACGTGCGCTGGATGCTAGGCGCTTTGTGAAACAAGGTTTTTTCTGCTCAAGAATATGAATTTGGCGCACCCGCTACCCACCCTCATATATCTGGGCCTGCTGTGCATGTGTGAATCTGGCAGCTTGGGTCCAGCAGCAGAATTTTTCCCCGTTGCATCTAGCTGCTTGCTGCGACTCTTTACACAGCCAACAGCCACATTTCTGTAGCCAGAAACGGGAGAAGGTACTACTCATATGCCACTCAACTGTGCATGCACATGAGCCCACTCGTAATTGCTAAAATGAATCTAATGTAAACAGTTGTGACGTCACGCTCATCGGAGGCAATTTGTTGTTATGAAGCATTGCACAGTCTTCCTAAAGCCTTTGGCACATGTTGCTTTTGGGAAACGCTTGTACGAATGCTGTGTTTTGTTGTTGTATATGGCACATTTCCTTTGCAATTTATGTTTTATTTTGGTTTCTTTTCTCGTTCTCATTTTGTTGTTGCAGTATTATTCTGCAGTAGCGGGATACAGTTATAGCCTTTGTTAGAGTAGCGATTCTTACCGGACAAAATTACAAAAATTTGATTGAAAACTAAAACAACGAAAAATTCCCGGAATTCTAAAAAATTCCCGGGTTTTCCCGGATCTCCTGGTTGTCCCGGGCCGTATACCCCCTGACATTTCAATTCATTCCAACTTATTCTGAATGAACTGCCAAATGCGTCCACGATGTTGTCTCCCAGTTTAGTATTGAGAAAACAAGAATCCTCCCAGTAGGATATTAGAAATTGTACCCTGGCCAATGGAACCAAGACTCCAGCGCAAGCCTATCACTGAAGTGGCATTAAACAATGTTAAACACGCAGCTGAGATGAAACGGAAATCCTCTCAAAAGAAAATAAGGAACATTGAGTTTTATGTCAGTCAAAAGGTCCTTGTCCGCTCCTGTAAACTCTCACAGAAGAGGCATGGAGTCTGTAAAAAATTCTTTAATGTTTTCAGTGGTCCATAGAGAGTATGTCGCATTCCACATCACAACACGCTGGTGGTCGAGACTCCCCAATCACACAAAACACAGGGAATGCATCACATCTCAAATGTCAAGCAGCTCATCGAGTGAATGAGACGTTGACAGTAAGTGGTAACCAGTATATGGAAATATGTGGTATGTATGCACTGTTGCCTTGTCTTATGTAAAGTTGACAATATGTTGTAAATAATCAATGCATTTGTGTCTGAAATACGTGATGATTAAGTCCTTCTATGGGAAAGAGTTAGTTAAAGTGTCCTCTGGATTACGAAAGTTGGCTATTGTAGCTTAAACGGAAATTTTTCATAATCAAACTGTTGTAAACAAATAATAGAGAGTTTATAACATCCAGGGATAGGTATTCGCCTTGTTAATGTGTGTGCCTTAATTAGATTGTGCCAATCAATGGAATGATGTTCTAGGTATCAAGTCCCTTCGTGTGACATGTGGAAGATCATAAGAAGGTGCCATATCGAATGTGGGAAAGACATGGAGCGACATGCAAGACATGATGAACTAAAAAAAAGAAAATTTATTTTTCAGTAGTAATAGAACTGTTTGTGTTGTGGCCTAAGTAGTGATACATATTTATGTTGGTGTAGTAATAGAAGATAGTATGGAATGTAATTAGTCACGTGTTTGTGTAACTGTGACATCACTGGAGGTGTAGACTGTATGTGTAGTTTAATACTAACATTACATACACTGCGTGAGTTTGTGTCCCATTTGGTTTATGAATGAATGTGGACTCTAACAAGCGACATTTTTATTGTGTCATTATTTGAATGAGTACTCTGATTAAGCAAGTAAATGTTTCTCTCTTGTTATTTAATTCAGTTTCAAAGCATTAATGAAGCATAATTTTTTAAAATGTTGTGAGACCTATATCTTAAAGTCTTTGGGGAAAGTCAGTGTGGATTATTCAAATTAAGAGTAGATTTAAAATTAGGTTAGATTACAAAACCGTCTTGAATAGTGTTTTCAGGAGGAAACCAAATGTATTTTATAATTTGTTTCTGTAAATGTACTACAATGTGTATTTGTCTGTGCGTCCAGTATTCAGGAAAGATGCAAACACTATGATTCTGCGTGCTCACAGAAACCATGGGCGAGTATCATCAGCTGCAGAGCAAGGTGACGAGTTCCAGCCATTTGAAAGGAGCCAGCCAATAGGTCGGGTGAATGACTTTTGAGGGAGGCAGCAGGGAGAGTGCCAACCCCCAATCTCTCCTGACGTCAGACTGCCACCAACTGAGCCAGCCACAGCTCTGCAGATCTGATGGAGTCAGCGACCTCGAGTACAATGTCTGGGCAGCAAGGCCCGACTGCCGCGCCTGTCAATCACTGAGGGAACCGTGAGAAGATTTTAAAGATTTGTGAGCAGTGCGTAAGTATGACCTGCAGGTGACGAGCGGTTGCAACACATTGTGAGCCGTCCTTGTACAACCATTCCACTGCAACATCAAGTGGCAAGTCTGGCTCACAGAGGGAGTCGGGCATTGTGGCGCTGCATGACATACACAGGCAGAAGAAAATGAAGAATCCATACACCGAGGATGGTGTGATACAAAGAATGGATGTCAGTGTTTTATTCACTGACAACGCCATCCCACATGATGGATTGCAGCAACGTCAAGGAGCCTGTCTAATCCTCAGCCTGGGTAGGGCATTGTTGTGTTGCTTGAAACACATAGATGGAAGAAGGTGAAGAATGGGTAAATCTAGGGGGTGTGCCAACCGATGTGGCTGGCAGCACTCCACTCACTGGCAACCCCACACTACTACACGATGTCACCTGGGTGAGTCCATATGCTCATCACGAACCGGTCAACTATGGAGCAGGGCAATGGGATTGCTGTCATCCAGTCCGTGTGGTCAACAGCTACCTGCTATTGCGTGGCGTTCCACTGTGTCCTGCAATGTACCCACATATGCATTACAATATGGTGTCGACACGAGCCACAACAAGACTGTTGGAGGGACTTCAGAGGCAAGCAGGTGACTTATGTCCCAATTGAACAGCCATTAGCCGCTGACAGCAGTACATCAAGTTCCACATGAAAGTCCACCCAAATGTCCCCATCCCAATAGTGTTTGTTTATCTGACAGGTGCTCCAAAGTGCTATGAATGTAGAATGAATCTAGTGTGTTCTCTCTTCAGTAGAACAGAAAATTATTCATGTAATTGTTTTTGTATTGCAATTTTCTATTGTAACTGAGGAACTTTATTCCACATGTTTAATTGGGTCATTGTCTTCATACCTCCTCCATGTTACCACAGATGACATGTTACTAATCTCATTTGCACTAAGATTGCAATACACGCGAGGTGCCTATTTGCTTCCACCTCCCTGAGCGGAATGCATAAGTTCTAATTAATGTTCACCAACCTGCAGTCTTCTATAGTTGTTGTCCCCTGCACAGAAAACAGCACGTAGGTCGTGAATCCATTATCTTGAGGGTGTAATAATCTGCTAGTGAGGAATTGATATTGTATGAATAATGAAATTTTCAATTACTTTGTTTATACGGGATGCTACTCACTTTTTATGATCAGAATATGAGAAACTGCACAATTATATTCCACGTTGACAATCTCAAATCGTTGCAATTCTTCAGAGATTCATAAAAATAAACAAAACAATGAACTGCCTATTTGTGTAGTTACCATCAAATTGTTTTCAGTTACGTGTACAAAAGCCGTGAGGAGTAGCCGTGCGGACAGAGGTGTCTCGTCACGGTTCGTACAGCTCCCACTGTCAGAGGAGTGACTCCTGCCTCGAGCATGGATGTGTGTGTGTGTGTACTTAGCGTAAGTTAGATTAAGTAGAGTGTAAGCCTAGGGACAGATGACCTTAGCAGTTTGGTCCCATGGGTACTTACCGCAAATTTTCGATTTAGACGTGTACCAACAACTAGATATTGCTAATTAAGTTCTCAATCGATGCCGACCGAGGCAGACAACATGTCTGTCTTCCAAGACTGCTGCTGAACTAACTCTCACTTTGCCCCTCATCCAATTTAGGCGCGATCCACAGATCTCCAAAGTGCTTCCTCTGTCTTTTCGTTTAGCAACTGCTTACTATTCTGTTGGTGATTAACACATATGAAATAATAGAATAATAGGCTACTATTGAGAGATGCTTTTAGATGAAATTCAAGTAAATACAGTATTCAGTTTTTCTGATGTTAATAATAGAAGATTATCATTTTGGCGCGCAACTTCCGAACTTAGCAGCCAATCGTGGAGAAGGTCCACAATTTAGTCCGTCTTTCTCACAATACCCATACTGAAAAAACTATTTGTCATCGGTACCTCATACCACATTACATCATCTTGCCACTGCTGTCTTCTCAACTGCTCTAAGAAGATCTTCTTGTAGCCAAATATGATGGCTGTAAAGCCAGAAATATTACGTGTCCCCCATCCTGAGATTTTCAAAAATGGGGAGGTTCTCGCAGACAACAATCAGTTTGGGAAATAAGAAATTTTTTATTCAGACTTTTAAAAATTTTTCAACTATCATCTCTCCAGAGCCATAACATTCCACTATAACTGTGACTCGTTATTGTTTTCCAAAACTCGAATTTGCTTTATATTTTTCATTCTAAAATTATAAATTAATTTGTACAGTGCTTGACTTAATTATTTTGTGATTAGGAAAAACTAATTAACCCTCAATAAAATCGTGTATAACCTTATATCTCAAAATCATTAATCTTTAGTTACACTTTACATATGACTTACACTTATTCTTTGAATAGTAAAGATTTTCAAAGCAGCATTATTCTGCGCATTTATATTGTTAATAGTCTTTCTTTAACTTACAATCCATTATTTCTGTAGAATACTCTACAGCAGTCCGCTATCTGCTAACCAAGTTTCAATCAATCAGAAATTTTACATTTCCATTAAGCTACTATCGGCTCATTGCCATTCATTAAATTCAATATATCTCTAGTTCCCTAACACTAGCATCTAATAAGCTGATCAGTCTCAGAAGGGTCTGGGCATACACCTCTAGTTCCTTATCATTACTTTCGAGAGACTGAAATTTTCTGTCTATGTATAGATGCATTCTCTGTCTATGGATGCCTATCCTGTGGGGCTGAGTGCCTAACACAGGTCCGAACTTGTCCATGGTGCAATGTACACTAACAAACACATTAATTTTTTCGCAGCCATATACATAACGAAAATCCGGACAGTTCAGTCTTCAGACTTATTGATTGTTCAATAATGGGAAACCTGTTCTGGTGTAACGACAAGCGCCAGAACGACGAAGAAGAAGGCAAGACGGAGAAGGCATTGAGGCGACATCAGCTAATGGCCCGCTGACAAAGACAGCGCCACGACAGGAGCAACCTCTGCAAGAAGTGTAAATATACGCCGCTCCTGCTAGCCACAGCCGCACATTAGTGAACAAGATTCGCAGAGTATTAGCACGGCCTAGCAGAGAGTGGTACCATCAATTAGTTTGACCCACGAACTGTGAGTCAACCTTACATGAACATTGTGTATTGTAACGACTCGGATTTATGTTGCATGTTGCCCATTGTTGTGACACCTGTGTACATTCAAGTATTGTCGACCTGCTTTATTGAAATAAAACTACTAATGTTATTTGCTTGAATTGTTGTACGAGGTGCATTCAAGTTCTAAGGCCTCCGATTTTTTTTCACTGGACTGGTTAGAGATAGAAACATGCACATTGTTTTAAAATGAGGCCGTGTTCATTGTCAATACGTCCCAGAGATGGCAGCACCGTACAGCAGATGGAATTTTACCGCCAGCGGCGAGAATGAGAACTGTTTTAAATACTTAAAATGGCGACATTTTCCTTACTTGAACAGCGTGCAATCATTCGTTTTCTGAATTTGCGTGGTGTGAAACCAAATGAAATTCATCGACAGTTGAAGGCGACATGTGGTGATGGAGTTATGGATGTGTCGAAAGTGCGTTCGTGGGTGCGACAGTTTAATGAAGGCAGAACATCGTGTGACAACAAACCAAAACAACCTTGGGCTCGCACAAGCCGGTCTGACGACATGATCGAGAAAGTGGAGAGAATTGTTTTGGAGGATCGCCAAATAACTGTTGAACAGATCGCCTCCAGAGTTGGCATTTCTGTGGGTTCTGTGCACACAATCCTGCATGACGACCTCAAAATGCGAAAAGTGTCATCCAGGTGGGTGCCACGAATGCTGACGGACGACCACATGGCTGCCCATGTGGCATGTTGCCAAGCAATGTTGACGCGCAACGAGAGCATGAATGGGACTTTCTTTTCGTCGGTTGTGACAATGGATGAGACGTGGATGCCATTTCTCAATCCAGAAACAAAGCGCCAGTCAGCTCAATGGAAGCACACAGATTCACCACCACCAAAAAAATTTCGGGTAACCGCCAGTGCTAAAAAATGATGGTGTCCATGTTCTGGGACAGCGAGGGCGTAATCCTTACCCATTCCGTTCCAAAGGGCACTATGGTAACAGGTGCATCCTACGAAAATGTTTTGAAGAACAAATTCCTTCCTGCACTGCAACAAAAACGTCCGGGAAGGGCTGCGCGTGTGCTGTTTCACCAAGACAACGCAACCGCACATCGAGCTAACGTTACACAACAGTTTCTTTGTGATAACAACTTTGAAGTGATTCCTCATGCTCCCTACTCACCTGACCTGGCTCCTAGTGACTTTTGGCTTTTTCCAACAATGAAAGACACTCTCTGTGGCCGCAAATTCACCAGCCGTGCTCGTATTGCCTCAGCGATTTTCCAGTGGTCAAAACAGACTCCTAAAGAAGCCTTCGCCGCTGCCATGGAATCATGCCGTCAGCGTTGTGAAAAATGTGTACGTCTGCAGGGCGATTACGTCGAGAAGTAACGCCAGTTTCATCGATTTCGGTTGAGTAGTTAATTAGAAAAAAAATCGGAGGCCTTACAACTTGAATGCACCTCGTATAGCATTCTGAGAACGCAGCATCCTTTAGGCACATTATATGCGACGAATGAGCAAGACCCAACAACTGGCGACGAGTATCCGCCGAACTCGGTGCCTGACAGCTACGTCATTTTGTATATATTGTGCTGGCGCCTTAGTTCTTTGCCGGTCGGAGTGCCCGAGCGGTTCTAGGCGCTACAGTCTGGAACAGCGCGACCGCTACGTTTGCAGGTTCGAATCCTGCCTCAGGCATGGATGTGTGTGCTGTCCTTAGGTTAGTTAGGTTTAAGTAGTTCTAAGTTCTAGGGGACTGATGACCTCAGAAGTTAAGTCCCGTAGTGCTCAGAGCCATTTGAACATTAGTTCTCTCTTGTCTTTACTTTGCAGAGGTGCTTAATTCCTTTAACAGTATCTTGTCGTTTTTGCCAATCAGTGTTTTCAGGTGGGTATTGCAGAAAATCTCTTTGTAAGTATTTTTCTGTTTTTGTTGCATTTTTGTCTTCCAACATGCCCCCCCTCCCTACCTGTCCCGCCCCATGCTCAGGTGCCACAGCAGCAAGCGTTAGAGAGATATTTCAGTTTCAGACGCAGAAAATATATACACTGCTCAAGTCGGTGCAGCAGCTACTAGCCAAATCTGCGCGCTCGACAGAACAAGCACTAGCTACCACAGTTGCTATACCACCTTTTCGACAGTCATGTGAACAAGAAGAAGAATGGTCGAAGTGGCTACACCAGTTCGATGTCCATGCTAGCTGATAGCGTCCCAAGTATTGTGAAACTTCCATATCTGTTATCTCCGGTAGAAAATGCAGTGTTCAATTAATTCAAAAACTCTTTCCTAACACCTCTCTGAGTGAACTTGCTTACAACGACGTGGTAGCGTCACTAACTATTGTGACCAAGTGAATGTGGTAGCAGTTAGGTATCAATTCTTTATTTGCAAAAAACTGTGTGAACGAATTTATCGCCAGTGGGTAACAGATTTGCAGGGTACGACAAGGAATTGCATATTTAAATGTGATTGTGGGCTTTATATTCAGATGTTATGTTGCGTGATGCAATTGTGTACAATGTAACTGATGTTAAACGCAGAGAATAAATTTTGAAACAGTCTGATCCATCATTTCAGCAGGTAGTGCAAATTCTAGATCAATACGATTCCAGTGCCTTACCGGCTCATACACTTCAGCAGCTAGCCATTTGTCAGGTTGGGTCCCTTGCTCACGATCGCCCCATTCCACAGTGGCAGCAAAGGAAAGTTACTAATGAGGAAACGGAAATTGGTACTCTTGCCACAGTGGATCGAGGTCCTTCTGTTAGCTCGTGAAAAATCACAAGGGAATCTGGTATGAGCCAGAGTAGTGTTCTGCATCGCCATAAATATCATCCTTACCATATCAGTCTCCACCAACAATTAACTGGTACATATTGTATGCATCACACTGAATTCTGCTGATGGGCTCAACTTCAGATTCAGAGAGATGACACATTTATTAATTTGATTTTATTTACTGAAGAGGCTACATGCACGAGCCATGGAAATATTAATGTCCATAACACCGAAAATCCATACTGGCTGCAGCAAGTTGCACACCAAAACCTAGGTCAGTGAATGTATGGTGTGGTTCCTATTGGTTCCTCAGCAAGTAATGCTGCACTACAGAAACCAGATCAAATGTTTGATTATGTAATAGTCATTGATTTTGAATCAACATATTGGGACAATGAGGACAAGTTTAAATATCAGCCAGATGTTATTGAATTTCCAGCACTCTTGCTCAATACTAAGAGTGGAGCTATTGAAGATGAATTTCAGCAATATTTTATGCCTAATCAGACTTGTTCAGACACTGCTGTGGCGTTTAGAAAAAGTGACATTCCCAACAGAAAATACAGTTGAGCAATATTTTTTGTCATTGCGTTATGTGGTTGAGCGTGGAGTACTCTTTTATCAAGACGTTTTGCAACACGAAAAACTGATGTTTTATCTAAAACAGAAAACGCTGTTAATGCAAATGGTGCACATAACTGGTGTGGTTTTTCGATTTGAGTAATTCTATTATGGCGCTGTCCTTTCCACTACTGGAGAAATTTTAACACATGCCAAATAAACAAGACTATTTTTGTACGAATCATTATTTTAATGTGACTGATTTACGTAAATAACACGATTCAATTCACGAAGTCCTCAAATCATATGCATGCTAGGAAACACAAAAATAGTCGCACCTGTCGGTCACATGTTCCAGGCTTTCACATACAAGATTGAAAAGATGGAGGTGCAGCTTCCTTTGATAAGTGATATCTGGATATAAATTCGTCTCACGTTCTTCTCTTTCTTCATTCTCATGAATAGTTCAGCCAAAATCTCGCCATCACTGTCTGTATCTATCACTTTTCCTGCCATCTTGAAAACTTTTTGCCCAGTTATGCTCGCTAACCGGCCAGAAATCCCAGTTAAATTATCTCGAGTTTATTCTCCGTTTCGGCCTTATTCGGGGTTTGTACAACGTGCAATTATGAGAAGGACTTCACCTACTGCAAACCGGAGATTGTACAACTGGGCCTTAGACGACAAAGAGAAAATAAACAAGGTTTGCGCCAGGGTGTGGTTCGTGCATCAACTTTCTCCCAATGTCCTTTTATGTTTTATAAAGCACGGAAAGTACTCGTTGAGAATAGCGAATTATATAGGAATGAAGTACGGCTCACTGAAAGGCAGAAGTGCTGCATCGTCGACAGATGCACAAACAAAAGGTACAGAGCTTTGCAAGCTTTCAGAATGAAATTTCTTTCTCAAACTGTAGGAGAAACAAGCGCACACACACACACACACACAAACACACACACACACACACACACACACACACACACACACACACACACACACACAAACATGTATTATTAGGTGGGAGGTTGGGGGGGAGGGGGGACAGCGAAATATCTTAGTTAGACCAGGGATGTTACGGGAGCAAAGGATGTACTGTAAGGATAGCTCTTGTCTGCGCAGCTCTGAAAGGCTGGTGGTGCGGGGAAGGATCCAGATGACGCAGTTCATGAAGCAGCCCTTGAAAACTCGCATGTTGTGCTCTGCTGCATTTTGTACCACTTGGTGGTCCATCTTGCTTTTGGTAACAGTTTGATGGTGGCCATTCATTCTAGTTGACAACTGGTTGGTTGTCATACCAATGTAAAATGCGTGCAGTGATTGCAGCAGAGCTGCTATATAACATAGCTGCTTTCACAAGGGGCCTGCCTTCTGATGGGGTAGTATAAGCCTGTGACATGACTGGATTAGGAGCTGCTGGGTGGGTGGATAGGGCATGTCTTGCATCTGAGTCTTCCACAAAGGTATGATACCTGTGGCGGGGGACTGAGGGTGAGAGTGACATAGGGATGGACTAGGATGTTGTGGAGGTTGGGTGGGCACTATAACACTTCTTTAGGAGGTGATGGAAGTATCTAGGGTATGAGGTCCTTCACTTCAGTCATGAGTCTAGATAATCAAAGCCCTGATGAAGGATGTGGTTCAGCCATTCCAGTCCTGGGTGGTATTGGGTGACAAGGGGTGTGCTTCTTTGTGGTTGGTTCTTGGGATGGATGTGAAATTTGGAAATTTGTGGTAAGTTTCTATGGGACCAAACTGCTGAGGTCATCAGTCCCTAGACTTACACAGTACTTAATCTAACTTACGCTAAGGACAACATACACATGGCTGAGGGAGGACTCAAATCTCCGATATGTGGGCCACATGAACCGTGGCATGGTACCCAAGACCGCGCCGCTACCCTGCACAGTGTGTGGATGTGAGGATAAGGAGTGTGTGGGGATATGGCATGGGAGATTTGTTTGTGTATTAGCTGTGGGGAGTATTCCCTGTCTGAGAAGGCCTTTGTGAGGCCTTCAGCATACTGGGCAAGAGAATTATCATCACTGCAGCTGCCTCTACCACAGGTGGGCAGGCTGTTTGGAAGGGATTTTTTGGTGTGGAAGGGGAGGCAGCTATCAAAGTGCATGTACTATTGGTGATCGGTGGGTTTCATGCTGACTGAGGTGTTGATGGAGCCATGTGAGAGGGAGAGATCGAATCTAGGAAGGTGGCACAATTGGTGGAGGAAGACCAGGTGAAGTGTATGGGAGAGAATTTCGTTTTGAAAGCTAGCAAGGCTATGTACCTTTTGTTTGTGTGTCTGTCGACGACGCTGCGCTTCTGCCTTTCGGTGAGTCGTCTCACTATTACTAAATAATTCGTCCTTTGATGTTTGGTCAAAATAAAGATAAGCAATGTAGTCGTACCTGTATCGACACCAACGTTGGTTCTAATGCTATTTTATTGATGTGTAAATCGAATGAACACTGTTAGCACCAACGTTGGTCCCAATGTGTGGACCCTGTCTAAAGCCGGGTTCACATAGGCAACAAAAGTATCGCCACTTCTAATGGCGAACTGCAGTTGCTTTGTAGTTGCATGTGTGAACTCCTAGTTTTCGGTGGCGCCATTTAAGAAGTGCAACTTTTGTCACGCCACAAAAAGTTGAACTTGGTTCTACTTTGTTGCGCCATTTTGCCTTCTCCACAATCGAATAACGTCATTCGATTGCTACCTCGCAGCTGGATTCAAACCTTTCTAGTGCGTATTCGTTCGCAGATAGTGCTTTTGTTTGTGCGTTTGCTATTAAAATCTATTAATATGTCGAAAAAGTGGTCAACAGCGACAATTATGAGATTCTTGGAGGTGTATCAAGAACGAGAATGCCTTTGGAACCACAAAAGCGAATCATACAAAGACAGAAATTTGAGAGATGATGCATTGATTGAAATAGTAAACAGTATGCGTGAATATGTTCCTGGAATTGATGTAGCTACAACAAAATTAAAAATTCGAAGCATTCGAAATGCTTCCATGAATGAACATAAAAAAGTACTGAAATCACTTAAGAGTGGTGCGTCTACAGATGGTATTTATAAACCCAGCCTTGCTTGGTTTGAAGCTGCAGACCGGTTCTTAAAACATGTAGTCGAGACAAGAGAGACGAGAAACACTTTGGTAAGTAATATTTTACATTTGTTATGTTTCCAAAAGATCTTATTTAGTAATATGTACAGCCGTTTAATCTGTATAGGAAATCAGGTCGTAGTGTGTGCTGTGAAACATTCCTTGTTGCGATGAAACTGAAAATCTTGCGCCCAAGTAAAGTTCTGTACCTTTACGGCGCGAATCATTTCAGCTGAGACAGGTGATGCCATTTTGCAAACTGCGCAATTACGAAGAATTTGTAGCATCATGTGTGAACGGTAGCACTCCAGATTGACTTGACTCGTGGCGATACTTTCGTTGCGTGTGTGAACCCGGCTTAAATGCGGTCTTGTATGACTTCTAGTGTGAATCGACCAGTGAGTTCAATACTACTGACTAGTGGTGGGCAGGAAATCGCGTATCTGTTAGAAATCACAGTGACTGAGAAGTCACAGATATCACAGTAGCAACTTAACAGAATCTAACTGCGATTTCAGTCACAGTTAGCAGTTGCAAGTAGTATTTCATATTCAAAGACTTGAGCCATCTATTGGTCGAACTTAGCACTGCTTTCTGCGATTTCAGTGACAAGTCGCAACTAAGAGTCGCAAGTAGCAACTAAAAAGCGCGGTTAACAGTGGCATCTGTTGGCCAAAGTTCGTACTACGTCCATCTCTGCGGTACGCTATGGAGTCCAACTGCGATTTCCGTGACAAGTCGCAACTAAGAGTCGCAAGTAGCAACTAAAAAGCGCAGTTAACAGTGCCATCTGTTGGCCAAAGTTCGTACTAGGTCCATCTCTGCGATACGGTATCGAGTCTAACTGCGATTTCCGTGACAAGTTGCAACTAAGAGTCGCAAGTAGCAACTAAAAAGCGCAGTTAGCGCTGCCATCTGTTGAGCAAAGTTCATACTACGCTATTCGCTACCGAGTCAAACTGCGATTTCTGCGACAAATCGCAACTAAGAGTCGCAAGTAGCAACTAAAAAGCGCAGTTAACATACTTTTCCTAGTGTCATCTGTTGACCGACGTACGTACTTCGTTATGAGAGCCTTGTGCCTCACGAGATCAATGTGCTGTGTGTGCATATGAAGGGCTTATTTCAATAGTGGTACAAGTCCATTTTTGTTCATTTTGAGATACAGAGTCGTAAAGTTAAATGAGCGCTGACAAATCTGCGTTTGAGATACCAGAAATATTCAAGCATATGGCTTTTTGCTAGAGATGAACCTTTATTTATGTTTGTTTGGATCACTAATTTCAGAAGCATTATAGACAGAAAAGTGGAGGTAATGGACTTGTACCACTATTGAAATAAGCCCTTCAGATTATATGACGACATGCACATTCAGCATCAGTTATGGTTGGTCAAATACTGCTGTGACTCTGAATGTATTATATTATTAAGAAACAACATTGCCTTTTTCTCCTGAAAATATCAAGTAACGTAACAAATGTGTTTGATTCTGCTTCCAATATGACAGTTTTGGTTAATACTCCACATGCCTACAGGACTTTGCAATGTTAACACAGCAGAACTCAGACATCTGTATAAGTGTAGAGAAATGAAAACAGTCATATGAATGCCTCACTTTTGTTCCGACACAGTTCAAGACTCGGGATAAAAGTTTTACACCTGGTGTTCTACATGGCAACTTCACACACAAGACCTTTTTGCCGACACTACTACCACCTACATAAGTAAGCTTTTCCTGTGTTACTTTCAAGTAATGCACTTAAGCTATTCCGGATTTAACTGGAAGATCTGTACTTCCCACTTTCATATCAACAGCCTCAAAATGCATATTGTAGACTTCGGGATATGTTACAGGTCAGTGTCACACCAAGATTGTGGAGAAAGGGGGGAGGGGGCGGCATGTCACTCTCCAACAAGTGTTTACCAATAAGTAAGTGGCGGAAAATTATGGGTATAGGATGGCTTAAACATGTGGAAAATGAGATTTTTATTATTCACTCACTGTATCTGATATTTATTATTCCTTTAAAATCGCACAACAACTTCAATAAAACACAGTTTAATCATTCACACACTTATTTCACAATTATTTCACTTTTAAACTGCAAATCCTCTAAGAGCTGTCTTGAATCTTCACGAGTCTCTCTCAAAAACAGCCTTGATGTGGATAGATACGTACAGCAACCAGTAATCAGAGTCAGAACTGTGTCTGCAAAAACACAAGGATTATTAAACAATTTTTGCTGTCATTAATTACTAGCAATATAATTGACAGAATAGATTGCTAATATTTGCTATAATGAATATCACATTTGCAAGAACGATCTCACTGAAGTAATTAAGTCCATCGAAACGCGTAGAAACTAACCTCTCGTCTGACGAAAACGGTCTAAAGACACAGTGGCAATTTCTTCAGATCTGTTGACAATGATATTTTGAGTTATCACTTTACTGAGTGACTGAAATGTAGTTCAGGTACCTGTGAACATAACAAAATGTTAGAATTCATTTTCTAAATACGAACTATTACGGTACTGTACGACTACTTACATATTAATTACACTATTAATATTTTCACAGTTGTTTCTTTAATACAAAATTAAAGCCAACGGAAGAAAAAACGTAAAACATACTTGCCAATGACAGGTTTGTTGAGATGCAATTTTCTGTGTTGACAGATGTAACTTTTTCATACGGTGGTAAGTCGCAGAAATCGCAGGAATCACAGAAATCGCAGAAGTAGCAGAAGTCACAGAAATCGCAGAAGTAGCAGAAATAGCAGAAGTCACAGAAATCGCAGAAGTAGCAGAAATAGCAGAAGTCACAGAAATCGCAGAAGTAGCAGAAATAGCAGAAGTCAGAAATCGCAGAAGTAGCAGAAATCGCGGAAGTAGCAGAAATCGCAGTGGCGGAGGGATACACGACCTATGTTCCTTAACTGCGACTCTTAACTGCGACAAATCACAGTTAAGAATAACAGATACTCAAAAGTAGCATTCACAGAAATCACTGATATCGGAAAATCGCAGTTTAGCCCATCACTACTACTGACGTATTGAGCTCGAGCTCACTTGAATCGATCTTCAGTAAGATTATCGATAAGACACATTTCGACTACAGTAGTATCGATATTTTTATGCCGCACTAGGTTTTGAAAATAAGTGTAAAGTGACTTTTACGGTGAATTTAAATAACGCCGATTAATAACTGTGTATAATGTTTCGAGATTGTCGTCGTCATCAGCATAGTACGCCACCTATTGCAGAATATGAATCACGAGTTAATTAAGCAACTTGCTCGGTGAGTATGGTTCATCGGAGTACTCGTTTTTAATTGGGTAGAACATTTTGGGAATGAAAGTAATTGTAAATTCAGCATATGTTGATTGTGCACATGGCAGCATTTGACAGAGTACAAGGGAACACAAGTTGTTTAAAATGATCTTTTCTAATCAGTTTTGCATTTATGTTGAAGTAGATGTGTGAAGTTTGGGAAGTGAAGTGTGTCAGTTGCTTGTTGCCGTAGGCCTACTAATGTTTTTTCCCGTAATTTTTTTTAGGAAGCATGGGTGCTTGGAGAGGGTTCCCATTGGTTCCTCAGCAAGTAAAGCTGCACTGCAGAAACCAGATCAAATGTTTGATTATGTAATAGTCATTGATTTTGAATCAACATGTTGGGACAATGAGGACAAGTTTAAATATCAGCCAGAAGTTATTGAATTTCCAGCAGTCTTGCTGAATACTAAGAGTGGAGCAATTGAAGATGAATTTCAGCAATATGTTATGCCTACCGAGAATCCTAAACTTTCACGTTTCTGCCGAACTTTTACTGGAATTAAACAAGAACAAGTTGATGCAGGAGTGCCTCTTGCAACATGTTTGCTTCTTTTTTCTCGATGGATAAAGAAAATTACGGAGGAGAAAGCACTTATTTTCCACAAAAAAGACAGCATTCATAAGTCGTGTACATTTGTAACGTGGTCTGGTGAGAACAAAAAATTGCATTAAATTGTTCCTGTTAAAGAATTATTTTTTAGGACTAAAAGAGAGCATGGTTGTATTTACAAGTCACTATTGTTAATTTCCCAACTACTTTGTGTGGCTGTTGTTGCCATAAATTTTACATTGGTAATCATAGATTTCACAATGATGGAAATCATGAGTCAAGGTGTAAATTCATTCTTGTCTTGTACAGTTTCCCTGCACTTACAGGGTCAGCTTTGAACCCAAGACTCTCCTTCTTCTGTGGTCTTACTACCAACTGTGTGTTGCTTCTCAAGCAGTATCTTCAACTTAGCAGTGGGAGCTATTTGTCTACAAACTTTCTACAAGCCACATCAACAATTATTAATAGTCTGCCATGTGGAACCTTAACATGCTGTATGGGAAAACAATATAATTAATAGAAAATCTTTCAGTATGCTAAGTAGTCTCCAGACATAATCACAGTTGCTTTTATATTTAATATTGCCGTGAATAGACTGATGAATCTCAAAGCCTTTTTTCAACTGGTGTAAGTTAATACTCTCTATGCTGTTAACAGTGGCTTAAATTCTTAAATCTAGGAAGGTAATTGGTTTGCTGGGTCATTGGTATATGTTATGTATTGTCTTTTGAATCTAGAGAGGTTTACACTGGAACACAGAATTCCATTATGAATTCTAGAATGAGGTATGTAGTTTAAACAGAAATTATTTTTATACTTTATAAATCTCACACCATCGTAAATTGATTTTTATCACTTGTGACAGTACCTGTTCAATAGTAAAGGTAGTGAGCAAAGTGTGAAGGCCTAATATTTCTGTTAACTTGTTTTTGTGCAGTTATTGATTTTAGCTGCATTTGCCCCATACGGTTACAGAGAAGGAGAATGTATACAGTAAGATAGCACTGTCATACCCTGCACTGCAGCATTCTAACTCCAGCCATTCAGTATTCCGATGATCTACATCCACAGTGTACTCTCCTTCCTGTCTCCTTGTTTCATCATGTCCACTCTCTCAAACCCATTCCTCCATTTCACTGTGTGCCACACACAACTTCCTATGCATCTACAGTACCAAATTTCTGTCATATTGAATTCTTGTATGCCACTTGAACTTTTCCATATTTTAGAGATGCAACTCTTAGAAACTGAATCTGAAACCCATATTAAAGTAAAGTATCACACAGTTACTTAGTATTGTTTGTGACTGACACAAATGTAACCAAATAAATTAGCAGGAAAAGTGGTACTGTGAAGAAAGTTGCTGCTTCTTCAGATATGGAAAAATAAGTGCTGTTTGTCTCCTGGCAGCTTAATCGTTACATAAATACTGGTATTTTTCAATGAAAATAGTTACATCTGAAAGTAGAGGGTTGTGTGCAGTATACTACTAGTAGTGCAATATCTCAGAAACAAACTAGACATTCTACAAATATTCATAGAGGAACACTTGTCACATGTACTAGTAATAATGGAATATGGGCTAAAATGCAGTGAAATAATATATTATAGATTAGTAGGTTACGTACTAGTAATCAGTTATTGTAGGCAAAACCATAAAGGTAGTGGTGTGGCAATTTATGTTAATAAGAATATAGAAGCTAAAAAAATTTCCTTTATTCAACACCACACCAAAGAAGGATCAATTGAAACGACAGGTATTGTACTCCACAGTAATTATCTTAAGTTACCAAAGCATAAAGTGATTGGAGTATATAGGCCACCAAATGCTGATGTAATGCTGTTTATGGATAAACTTTGTAGTGTTAATGGTCAGGCCAGTTCTAATGACCTTACTATATTAGGTGACTTTAATATAGATGCAAACTCAAATAGTATAGTAAACTTGAAACTCAGTGATGTACTAACCTCATACAATCTTGTAAATATAGTGAACTGTGATGCCAGAGTGACGGACACATTTTCCACTAGAATAGATTATGCTATAATCAACAAAGATGTTATAGATAAGGTAAATTACAGTAACAGAGATTTTCTTTATTCTGACCACTTCTGTCGGATGGTAGAATACAACAGTTCAGTTGTGCCTAAAATAACAAAAATTGTGCTACAGAAACGAATGCTGAATACCTCAAATATTAATGCTCTTAAAGACAAACTAGCAAATGAGAAATGGGATTCTGTGTACCAGGTAAAAGGGTTGGGTGAGAAATGGAATGAGTTTTACTCAACCCTACTGAATCATTGTTGTCCAGTCAGAGAAATCCAGAAGGTAGTTACACAGTCAAAATGGAAGTAATCCTAGACTAAAACTCCCAACAAATCTGATTATGCTCAGGCAGCAAGTACATGATCTAAACCAGCTTTATAAAGCTACTACTATGCAGGTTTTCAAGGAAAAATACAATAGAGCTAAGCAAACTTTTAAAACTGAAATTGTTAACCTAAGGAAGCACATTAACAGCAAAACAATAGAACACTCTGACAACATAAGCAAAGCAACTTGGAAACCAATTGACAAATACTGAAAAGGTCCCAATGAGATGAACATGGAACCACTCAGCATACGACATGATGGTAACATTATAAAAGACCCAGATACTATATGTAATATTTTTAATAACTACTGCATTTCTGGTGAACAATCAACCCATATTACAGGTAGAGACCCAATGCCATCTCACCCAGTGTACCGAATTTAAATTTGGGAAAGTGAATGAGCAGGAGGTTCGCAGAGCAATATACATGCTAAAGAAAAAATTTTCGTCTGGATGGGATGGTGTATCCAGTGCTATTACTAAAGCATGCTTAAAAGAAATCTCTAAACCTCTTAGTAACCTGATTAATTGCAGCATTAGAGAAAACATGTATCCAACGGTTCTAAAAATGAGTGTAGTGAAACCAGTGTATAAAAAGGGAAGTAAGGAAGATGTCTCCAACTATAGACCGATATCATTAATTCCCACTTTTAATAAGATATTCGAAAGCATTATCCTTTCTCAGCTAAGTGCCTTTTTCACAAAACACAAACTGCTTGTAGATTTGCAGCATGGCTTCAGAAAAGAGCTAAGTACAACCACAACAGTTACACAATTCATCCATGAAGTTTACTGTATGTTGGACCAGAAGATGCAGACTGCAGGTATATTTTTGGACCTGACAAGAGCATTTGATACGGTAAACCATAGGGTACTTCTTAAAAAGCTAAAATCTTATAGTATCGGGGATCAAGCCATGAATCTTCTAACTACATACCTGCTGAATTATCAGCAACTCCCAGTCCACCAGTGCACCTGTATTACAAGGTGTACCACAGGGCTTAATCTTTGGACCCTTTCTCTTCCTTATTTATATTAACGACATTGCACAACCCATTAACTCCCATATTGTAAGCTATGCAGATGACACGTCAGTCTTATTCTATGGGATTGAATCTAATGAGCTAGAATCTCTTGCTACTAGTGGTGTAACAGAAGTAACAAAATACTTCAATGATCAGGGACTCAAGGTAAATGTCACCAAATATCAACTACTGACATTTAAAACAGGCAGTTCTCACCACAACAATATGAATAGTGTGTGTAATATCTCTGTAACAGAAAGTGGTAACTGTAAATTCCTGGGTGTGTATGTTGATGAAAATTTGTGGTGTACATACCACATTAATTTCATATGCAGAAAAGTCAGTACTGCCATATATCTCCTCAGCCAGCTCGCAAAGATAGTTCCTAGCCAAGCACTGAAATTAGTATATTATGGAACACTTTATGCCTTTCTCAATTACGGAATTGAACTGTGGGGCTGTGCAGCTGATGTACATTTAAAAAGAATACTACTACTACTACAGAAAAGAGCAATAAGACATATACATGGAATGGGACATAGAGATTCATGTCGTGAAGTGCTTGTGCAGCACAAATATCTTACAATATATTCTCTGTACATCTTCAAAATAGTTGTATTTTCTATAAGTCAACCAACAGAAGCTATCAAGGGCAGTGATTTACATGACCACAACACTAGAACAAAGTGTAACTATTTCGATAACAGAACAATGTTAAAAATGACTGATAGAAGTCCATATATCAGTGGTTTGATTTGGTATAACAAGCTACCAAACTCTCTAAGAACGTACACGGGAAATGTATTTAAAACAAAATTAAAATCTTTTCTAATAGAAAAATGTTTATATTCTTTCAACGAATTTTAAGATAGTGATTGTAACATGAGGCATTAGCATATCAGTTGTAATGTTATAAATGTAAAAAATAGACATATGAAGCAACAGCTACAGAATATAGTGTATTTTATAAGTGTAAATATAACCATAGTATTAAGTCTGACGTTTGCAAAAGCCATCATTACAATGGCTCTATGCCAAGAAAATGTAAATAAATAAATAAGTTATGTAGCCTTACAGTGAATGCTGCTACTTGTCATGTACGTGACAGAAGTTCTGCATCACCTGAATCTTCTGGTGACTGACATTGGCTTTGACTTGGTTAGCTGTTGATCTAAGGTAAATTTGAAGGAGAGAGTTTGGCTGTGGTTGGACGAAGTCAACAAATCTAATTTCGTATAATTCAGGTTATGGAGCACATTTTATTCATATTAGAATTCAATTCCCGGGATTTTAATGATTTCATGGGTCAAACCAGAATGAGATAATTTGTAGGAAAATTGGTGAAAGGTATATTTTTAACTTCATGTGGACATCATCCCCTCCCATGAACTGTGGGCCTTGCCTTGAGAGGGGTGGGTTGCGTACCTCTACACTTCAGATAGCCATACACAACCGAAGGTGCAACCGCATCTGAGGGGCATCTGTTGAGAGGCCAGATAAACATGGTTCCTGAGGAGGGGCAGCAGCCTTTTCATTAGTTGCAGGGACAGCGTCTGGATGTTTGACTTATATTGTCTTGTAATTTCAATCAAAATGGTCTTGCTGTGCTGGTACTGCAAACAACTGATAGCAAGGGGAAACTACAGCTGCACTGTACTGTATGTTTAAATGACATTCCAGACGTAAAATAGCCCCCATTCGGATCTCCTGGCGGGCACTACTCAGGATGATGTCGTCATCAGGAGAAATGAAACTGAGGTTCTACAGATCAGAGCCGGGTATGTTAGATCCCTTACTCGGGCAGGTAGGTTCGAAAGTTTAAAAAGGGAAGTGGATAGGTTGCAGTTAGATGTAGTGGGAATGATTGAAGTTGGGTGGAAGGAGGAACAGGACTTCTGATGAATACAGGGTTATAATAACAAAATGAAATAAGGGTAATGCAGGAGTGACTTTAATAATGAATAAGAAAATTGGAATGTGGGTAAGCTAATATGAACTTTGGTAGCCAAGATAGAACAAAGCCCACACCCAACACAGTATTGCAGGTTTATATGCCAATTATCTCCACACATGATGAAGAGGTTGAAGAAATGAATGATGAGATAAAAGAAATTATTCAGATAGTTAAGGAAGATGAGAATTTAATGGTGATGGGAGACTGGAGTTCAATAGTAGGAAAAGGAAGAGAAGAAGAAGAAGAAGAAGAAGAAAAGAAATAGGTGATTATGGACTGGGGGAAAGGCACAAAAGATAAAGCTGCCTGGTAGAATTTTGCATTGAGCGTAATTTAATCATCGCTAACACTTGGTTTAAGACTCTTGAAAGAAGGGTGCATGCATGGAAGAGACCTGGAGACATCAGAAGGTTTCAGATTGATTGTATACAGAAATTTGACAACCAAATTTTAAATTGTAAGATATTTCCAAGGGCAATTCAAAACAAGACCCTGGGAGTAGACAACATAATGTCAGGACTACTAATAGCTTTGGGAGAACCAGCTGTATAAGAAAAGGCATCAAATAGTACGTGAAAATTATTTTTGGATCTTGTTTTTTAATAGTGCAAATTAGTCTCCTGCTGGGCACTAAGAAATTATAGCCAGAGTGTCTAGTTATAATTGCATAATGTGAGTCTTTATCTGTTCAGGACATACGTCTATCTGTGCTGGAAACCCATTGTAGGCCTATACATTTATCTTCTCATGTGTGTTTGGTATAACTGTCTTTAGACCCTGTGTTAATATGCTTGTCCTTAGCAAAAACTGGTTTTTGAATTGTTGTTTGAAATCTTTGGAAGCTCATTAATTAGGCTAAGAACTGAAGTTACCTGCACTGAACCTTGTGGGACACCATATTTTATGTTCATTCTTTGTATTCCTGTGCTGCAGTTTTTATTTCTTTCCCCAGTGCACCCCTCTGCTTTCTGTTATCTTTAACAGTTTAACCTTTTTGTTTTTGAATAATAATTGGTTTATGTAATTGGAAGCTTTAGTGATCTCATGGAATTTACCAATATGAATTTGTTTTGTTTAGTTCTGTCAGTACTTCATTTGTGATGTTATATTTGGCTTTCTGGGCAGAGAATAATTTAAGATGTACAAGGGTGACTCAAACAAAAACCTTAAATTTGTACTGACAAATCGAAATTTCGCGCCGTTATCCTGTAAGTTGGTAAGTGTGCTACAAACGGCGTGCAGAATGGCCTGTAGGTGGCAGCATAGTGCAGATGCACACCTACTGTCGCAGTATCAGTATAAAGATGGCCGCCCCACTTGTGATTTGCACCAAGGAAGAACAGTGTTCTGTTATTCGGTTTTTGCATGTGAAGGTGTGAAACCTATTGAAATTCATCGATGAATGAAGGTTCAGTACAGTGATGCATGTTTGTCACAGCAGCAAGTCTACGAGTAGGAAGTTGGCAAATGGTGTGACTTCAGTGGAAGATGCTCCTCGTCCAGGTCAGGCACAACAAGTTGTGACTCCACAGAACATTGCAGCAGTTGAAGCCATAGTGAAGGTAAACCTCCAAGTGACACTGAATGACATTGCAGCTCGTTTACAGATTAGTCATGGGCCAGCACACCACATTGTGCATGATGTGCTCCAATTTCACAAAGTGTCTGCAAGATGGGTGCCACAACAGCTGACTCCTGAAATTAGAGAACGACGTGTTGATGCTTGTGAAGAACTTCTTCAGCGCTTTGAACGAGAAGGTGAAGGCTTCCATGCAAGAATCGTTACGGAAAACGAAACCTTGGTTCACTTCCACCAACCGGAAACGAAGAGAGCGAGCAAGCAATGGCGCCATTCCTCATCACCACGTGATATCCATATGATATGTTTAGACCAGTCAAAGACACAATGGGAGGAAAGAAGTTCCATTCTGATGAAGAGATATGCCAAGTGGTGCATGAGTGGTTGTGCGAACTACCAAAAGAATTTTTTCCTAAAGGAATTTATGCACTTTGTAAACCGGCCGGAGTGGCCGTGCGGTTCTAAGTGCTACAGTCTCGAACTGAGCGACCGCTACGGTCGCAGGTTCGAATCCTGCCTCGGGCATGGATGAGTGTAATGTCCTTAGGTTAGTTAGGTTTAATTAGTTCTAAGTTCTAGGCGACTGATGACCTCAGCAGTTAAGTTGCATAGTGCTCAGAGCCATTTTGCACTTTGTAAGCACTGGAGGACTTGCATTGAGCCAACCAGTCTTTTGTGGATTGCCAGTCTTGTGAGGCACATGTTGTGCCAATTTTTGTAGATTGCAGGCAAAGCTCTCCATAACTGTTCGACATAATCGTCAACATGGGGTCATCCCAGTAATTTATCATGTCACAGTGAATGACCTGTCTCAACAAAGTTCCTGTGCAAAAGTAAATTGTAGGCCTGCTTGGAGGTTGTTTAGCATATCTGGGGCAAAATATATGCCAAACAGTTTTTACAGAGTTCGTTTCATGAAACCAAAACACACAGCAAGCACACTCCACACCAGTGAAAATGGCCATTTTAACTGTTCACTGTGCTGGCACTCCTGGTTGTGGAATGGGGAACTGATGCACTATGTGAATCAAACTCGAGGTTGTTTGCTACAAAAATGACACATCTACTGATTCTGTAAGTTATCTGAATAATTTTTTATATTTTTCCAAAGTTGTAAAGTTCTTTTTGACTCACTCTGTATAAATTTGAGTTCTTAAGAAAATATTCACAAATTTTAAGACAAACAAACTTTTTTCACACACACACACCCCTTGTAACCATATGCTGTGGTTTATATTTTTCACTACAGTTATTTTCCTGTCACAGTTCGGCATATATCAAATTATGGAACTGGTAATGTTCTGGTTAGGCCTGATATTAATTAATTCCGTGTGGAACTTTTGTGTGGATTTCTTTTGCTTTGACTATGGCTTTCTGTATTCGGTAGTTTACTTCAGTTATTAGTTTTCTTGGGGGTGCGGTGGGGGAGGGGGGGGCTGTCATTGCACTTAAGAATGTTTGTCAGTGTCAATGTCTGTTGGTGTGTGTTTCATGTCCATAATGTGTTCAGTGAATGTAGAATGACAGTTGTTGCCTTTTAGTGCTCTTCTGTGTACCAAATATTGAAATTTCTGCCTCTCCAATTTAAATTTATTTGCCGTCCTGACAGATCAGTTGGTAAATACCAGATGTTTTGTTTGTTTGTGTGCATCTTTGTACTGGCTGCCCTTAGTTTTCTCTGTATACAATTTTTGTTTTGTAGGCCGTTTTTAGTCTTGTTTTATTTTTTAAAGTATGTTGCCCATTCTTTGGGCTGCTTTGTTGTTTTACATGTGACTTTGCTTGTTGTTATGGATGAGGGTCATTACATGTCACATTGCCTATGTTTTGGAAAATTTTCCTGCTTGAACATCACTGATTTTGCTGAAATTGTATGTGAACATTTGCACATGGGCCCAGCGTACCTCGGTGAAGTTTAAAATTCATTGAAGCAATACTGGCTAAGATAAAGACATTTGTTTGACACCATATACAACTTTGTGCACAGCGCGTGTGGATTTCTGGAGCTTTGGGCTGTTATACCTCGACCATTTTTTGAAAGAAATGAAATTTGGCCATCTTGTACAACTTTATGTGCTCTCTTAAGAATAATAATGAACAGACTTTCACAAGCGATATTCAGCCATAAATTTGTAGGCAAAAATCACCTTAAAAAAACTGGCGTGCTTGGAAAAATATTGAAGTCTGACTTTCTGTCCCTCAGAAACTAAAGGTATGATGATGAACATGGAACTTAGCATGTAGTAACATGACAAGATAAGGTTTTCAGAAATAACGTTTTATTTATGTAACTTTCACAGTACTTAATAAATTAAGTGCAAAGTTAAAGATTTTGTAAAGGGGTCAATCAGTAAGGCGTACAATACTACTTGGAGACACAGTATTCTCACACAATTGCACCAATGAGGCTTTCATGGCCACCTCACTATCTTCATAAGGTCTTCCCTGTCTCAGCAGTTTTTTGGAACCCAAGTTGGTGACATGCTGTAAGATCGTTTTGAGCAGGAGAATGGTGTCCATCAGGGCAGTGTTTTAAGTGTTGCCCTCTTTGCCATAGCCATAAACAGTATCACATCTGTAGTAAGAATCCCTTTACAGTGTACCTTATTTGTGGACGATTTTGCTGTTTTCTGTTTCTCCTCCAGTGTTTCAACAGTGAGCCATCAGTTGCAACTTACACTGTGGAGGTTAGAGGAGTGAGCTTCAAAGACAGGTTTTCAGTTTTCTGTTGTGTGTGTGTGTGTGTGTGTGTGTGTGTGTGTGTGTGTGTGTGTGAGTGAGTTCATTTTAATTGTTCTCATCATGTTTTTAATTTTCCTTATTTGTGCATATGAAGGACACCATCCTACATTTTAGAGACTCAGTGAGGCTTCTGGGCCTCATTTTTGACTCCATGTTGTCATGGTTGCTGCACCTGAAAGTCAGAATGTTAACACATTGAACATCATGAAGTGCCTTGGCCACAGGTCTTGGGGAGCGGACAGGGTGCATACGCTCCAGTTATATAAGGCTTTCATGCATACAAGGCTGGACTACGGGTGCACAGTATATGGATCGGCAAAGCCTTCCTATTTGAAGATCATTGCCGCTGTCCATCATGTGGGGTTTGGCTTGCCACAGGTGCTTATAGGATGATTCCCGTACTCAGTCTCTGTGCTGAACCTGGCGACAGCTCCTCATGGTAGGTCAGGCATGTAAGTTCCTCGCATCTCAGTGAGTGAGGTGGTGCAGTGGTTAGCACACTGGACTCCCATTCAGGACGATGACGGTTCAAACCCACATCCATCCATCCTGATTTAGAGTTTCCGTGATTTCCCTAAATCGCTTCAGGCAAATGCTGGGATGGTTCCTTTGAAAGGGCACAACCGACTTCCTTCCCCATCCTTCCCTAATCCGATGGGACCAATAACCTCACTGTTTGGTCCCCTTCCCCAGATCGGCCAACCAACCTCACATCTCTGACTTCACCTGCATACCATACTGTTGCTTATCCACCTCTGGAACACCTTTTCTCTAACTGTCTACGAGCCACAACACTGTTTGAGATCCACATGCAATGTGTGCTGGTGTCACTCGGTGCAGAGCAAGTACTGCCCCAAATCTAGGGTTTTAACCATCTGCCGTGCTGGTTACTGCAGAGGCCCAGAGTAATTTTAGATTTGGTGCAGTGCAGGAGAGATTGCACTCCTGCTTCTGTTTTTCATGTGATATTTTCTGATATTTTATTTGAACACCACAACTATGTAGTTGTCTTCACGGATGGGTCCAAACAGGCCTCAGTTGATTGCTCTGTTGTTTTTCCAGTTTGTGTCCTCAAGGTCCAACAATCTCAAGACTTTATTGTCTTCGACACAGGATTATATGCAATCTTATGGGCACTGGAGCAATGAGACGTTTTTCCTGTGCTAAATTAGTTATTTGTTCTGATTCACTGAGTGCCCTTCACTCTCTTGAAATGTTTTTACCCAGCAGATAAAGTAGTCCAGAATATCCAGGATGTGTTCCTCCATCTACAATGACTGGGCAAGGAGGTGTCTTCCTGCTGCGTACCAGGGCATATGGGTATTGCAGGAATGAAAGGGTGGATGTAGCAGCCAAGGAGACTTGTTGTGATCCTCAGCTATTTCAGTATGTCATCCTCCTGCATGCTACAGCCTTGCTGTTGAGCGTGACAGACAATAAACCCCGTCGAGGAAATCCCACAACACGGCATTGGCCTACCTCCTTCCAGCCATGTCAAGGGGACGAGGCCCTCCTTACTCATTTTCGCATAGGCCACAGCCCTATGGTGCATGGCTTCTTGCTCCAGCAACAGGAAACTTCAATGTGACTGGCACACCCCGTGTTTTTTGTAAGCGGTCAGCCAGTCACATTTTCCTGTGCCTTTCTTTTAGTTCCTCTGTAATTTTGCTTTTGTTTTATTCTCCTGCATAGCACATTTTAGTATTTTTTTCGTCCTCTTAATGTGCATTTTAACATTTTCACCATTTTATCCATGTTTGTTTCTTTTAATGTTGGACTGTTGAGTTCCCTAAGAAGAATCATGCACTCTTGTGAAACGAAGGCATCTTGCTATGACAAAAGTGGTCTTCGTAGAAATGGTCTATTAGCTGCTTGTTGGCATATCTCGTATGCTTTTCCACATAAACACCTTAAGATTGCGTTAAGTATGTGGCAGTTAAATATATGAGGGGCATTTGAAAAGTCCGTGCAAAAATAAAAACTACTTACGTGTTTGGGGTAAACCTTTTTTATTTTTCGACATAGTCTCCTTTTAGACTTATACACTTCGTCCAACGCTGTTCTAAATCTCCTCGTTTGAATAAAATCTTTGTCCCGCCAGCCATTTCTTCAAATTGGGGACCAAATAGTAGTCCGTGGGAGCCAAACCTGGAGAGTAGGGGGGATTGTTGAAACAAGTTGGAATCCTATTTCCAATAATTTTGTGACCACAACTGCTGAGGTGTGTGCTGGTGCATTGTTGTGATGGGAAAGGACTTTTTAACAGTCCAATTGCTGACATTTTTCTTGCAGCTCGGTTTTAAAACTGTCCAATACCGATGAATAATATGCACCTGTAATAGTTTTACCCTTTCCCAGATAGTTGATGAGGATTATCCCTTGTGAATCCCAAAAGACAGTCGCCATAACCTTTCTGGCCAAAGGAATGATCTTAGCATTTTTGGTGCAGATTCTCCCTTTTTAACCCATTGACTTTAGATTGTTATTTGGTGTCCGGAGTATAGTAATGTATCCATGATTCATCCACAGTGACGAAATGACGCTTAATATCCTGCGGATTCTTCCTGAACAGTGCGGATTCTTCCTGAACAGCTGCAAACCACCCTTGCAACACCTCACATGATTCCGTTTTTGGTCGAGTGTGAGCAATCGTGGAACCTATCTTGCGGATAGCTTTCTCATGTCCAAATGTGTATGCAAAATATCGTGTACCCATTCATTCAAGATGCCCACAGCACTACCAATCTCACTCACCTCAACTCTTCTGTCATCCATCACCATATCATGGATTTTATCAATGATTTCTGGAGTTGTAACCTCCACAGGGTGTCCAGAACGTTCAGCATCACTTGTGCCCATATGGCCACTCCAAAAATTTTGAAACCACTTATGGACTGTTCTAATCAAAGGTGCAGAGTCACTGTAATGTTTATCAAGCTTCTCTTTAGTCTCCTGAGGCTTTTTGCCTTTCATAAAGTAATGTTTAATCACCACACGAAATTATTTTTCATCCATTTTTTGACAATGACTCGACTTCCTTGATTCGCACGAATGCCAAACACAAAGAAATAGACCAATATAGCTGAAACTTGGTGTGTGTTCTTTCCAAAGATGCTGCTAACTAAACATGACCTCGATACTTGCCGGTGGTGCCATCTCTCAGACTTTGCACTGACTTTTCAAATGCCACTCGTAGAATTTTATTATGTCAGTGTGTTTTTGGGGGAATTCATTTGATGGATGAGAAAAGTTAGAATCAAGAAGTTCTAGTGGAAGCTGTGAGTTGGTAGCCCCAAACCCCACTGGCTGGAGACTGGAAATTACATGAACTAATATGAACAAACTATGGGATAAAGAAGAGCCAGGGCAGATGAATATCTTTAAACATCATCCTGGTCTGCTGAATGTTTGAAGAGTCAAGATGCCGTACTTGCCACTGCTATTTTGAAGTGTAGCGTTGTCAAAGTCAGCCCCTGCACCTTGTCCACACTCTGTTGTGGATTGTGTCATAGAGCTCTCATCCCACTGGTCTGATATTCATCATACCTAGCTGGGAGCATGAGGTGTAAGTGATGCTTTGCACCTGCCATCCCAGAACTTGTCGCTACTTGCCTCTGCTCCACCGACCCATTCCAAGAGGTGGTAATCCTCTGCCTCTTTATAAGCCTTGTCCCACTGTAGACTAGAACTTAATCCTGTATAACACATATATCCATCATTACCCAGGCAATATGTCCTAAGGGGATTTCGCTCTCTGAGCAATTGGTCGATATTTGTTCTTTCTCAGACACCTACTTGTTGCAAAAATTTTGTTAATGGTCATTTCATATCGTTAATACATGAACTTGCCAACATCAATACTTCATTGCCTGATATGCCATATTTCCTTGTCAGTTTCATAATACTTTCTCTTAGGATTGTCTATACACAGAAGCATATTTTAAATGGCATGTTCTCATGAGCCTCGTGCCTATTATCTCTTAATTGGTCAAGCCCCTTAGGCATAAATTAACTGCCTACAAAATAATTATCCTATAAATTCAGTCCAAACTCTGCGTTTTATCAAATCAGTGTAATTGTCTATAAGTGATTCTTTATCTCAGTAGTAAAGTGTCAGACTGAATCCAAGTGTTCTGGGTCAATCCTTGGCCAGTTGTAGGATTTTTATTTGTCACTTATCACTTCTTTCACCTTTGGCAAAGTAAGTTAATGTAAAAAAGAAAAAGAAAAGAAAAGAAAAGGGCTGAGTTGCACTGTGGTCCAGAGTTCACATTAAACTGAGGTCCTCTTATAACTGGCTGGTTCAGTCAGTTCAAATGTTGGAGGGAGGCAACAGCAGGGCCATGCCTAGTAAAGCACTGCAGTGTTCAAACCAACCTTTAGTTTGGTATGATAGCTTGAACTTACCTACGTTAGATGGCTTAACAGACAAGCGATCCTAATATTAGGCTCTGAGCATGTCTTATATCATGCTTTATTAGGTCATGGTCACAATTTAGTATTAGGTTTGTATGTTTATCACATTTCATCTGGGTTAAGATTCAGGTTGCTATATGACTAAATGTAAGAAATATTTAAGGAGTTGTGGTTGAAGATTTCAATACCATGGCTGTCACGATATACAGTTTTCCCCTACTCCATAGCTTAATAAATATATATCAAGAGTGAACTGTGGAACGATAATCTACACATGGAAACTTCAGAAAACTGCAATGTTACCTATAGCACACTGATGCAGCACAGAAACACGTAACAGAAAACAGCATTCACACTAGCTTTCGAGCACCTGCTCTTTTCCCAGCAAAAATAAACCCACACAACTACTCCATGTGGCCGCAGGAATGTGCATCTGTGTGGTTGTGTACTTTTGCTAGAAAAAGTGAAAGAGCTTGAAAGCTTGTATGAATGTTGTTTTCTGTTACATTTTCTGTGCTCCACCATCAGTTTACTACAGGTAAGTGGTTGCCTTTCCCTTACTTTACATATTGCCCCATCTAGGAATGCACATATTGTTAATGCAATGTTAGTACTATCCTCTTTCATTACAATTATACGCTTGACGATCTTTTAATTTTCATCTACCACTATTTTGTCCAGAAAGCAGGAAACTGTGAAGCAGATTTTGCCATCAAGAAGACCTCGCTTTTCCTTCGATGCTTGTTTGCTTAATTCCTTTGCAAATTTCCAAATTGAAAACTGTGTTTCTGAAGCAAATCCTTGTTGCCATGTAAATCAGAGTGAAATTTTGCAGCTAAGTGCAGAAAGTAGCACTTTCTCTAAGCTTTATTAATCTTACCTATAAAAACATTTTTCAACTTCACTGTCTTGTCCTAGTTTCCTCCTATTTCTGTCCAATCCCACGTCACTTTCAACTGTGTTTAGAAAACTTCTAAGTTGATTCTCTTTTTTCATCCATTGTGATTGCTCCTTTAGGTACACCACACTGACATGCTAGATTTAGTTTTTTGTCACAATTCTTCCCACAATCAATAATTTTTAGTTTTTCACTCACAAAATATGCTTTTTTGTTACTGCTAAATTGTACCAAGTGTGTGGAAATTAAGACTGAATAATGCATGGTGTATATTATGGTTGTGCTCATTTTGGTTATTGCAAAGCATTTTTATGTTATCACTTTGTTGACTGATCTATATACCAAGAATTGTGCATTTTTCAAGTACGGAGCATGAGGACTCCACACAACACTTATGATACCAGGCAGCCATTGCTGTGATTGGATGGCAGGTGATTTATAATGAAGATAATGAAATTTTCTCACACTGGTGGCAGCAAGATCCCAGCAGCCTCAGCAGAGGAAATAGATCATTTCAATATAGTATGATCTGACTCTGACTTTCTCCTCCCCCGCCAAGCCATGAGGAAAGTAAATTCAAAATAAATGGTGAGAAATAGTCTCCTCAGTATCAGGTTTATACCTTAACTGATGATGAGACCTTTATGACATGTAATCCATTGTTTTTTGATGAACATATTATGGAAAAAAATCAGCGAAGTAACATAAATTAACAAAAGGTGGCTTCAGCTCTGTTGTGAGTGAAATAGCGACTCTTTACTGAGTAACAGGCATTGCTTCTGTGTGAGAAGCTTGGTGACAATCCCATTATCATCACTCTTCACAATTGCCTCAACATGAAACAGGGTGTAATTTTCAATTGTGATTTCACGTTGCAACAGAGAGGAAGGATCTGAAATGACAAACTGTCCATTTTGTCTCTCTTATTCAGTAGTGGCCAAGTGGTAAGAGTGGAAACTAGTGCTTTAATTTTTGCTTTCAAAGGGGACATAATAAAAGCAGTGATATACCATTGTGATGTAAAGTCATAAAATCCAGTGCTGTAAACTTTTTTTTAGTGGGGGTCGTCATGCTGCAGAAATGGCCCATCTGTGGAGACTGCAGATGGCTGCTGGATTGAAACACTGTTCGACTGACTGCCAATGTGAGTCAACTGCAGAGTGCAGCTTTGCTATTAGTCTTTGAATTTAAAAAAAAGAAAGAAATATACAGTAGTGCAAAACTTATGACCATCTTATATGTTTTGAAGAAAAGAAAATACGTGAACCTCTACATCCATTTCAAATGACAACATACTTCGCAAATGCAGTAATTAGAGCTGTCTATCATAATTTCCGTCAATGTCATGTCCTTGTGAATGACTAAAAACATCTGTATGTGAGGGGGCAGGATACCCACCCTCCCACTGTTTCTGCATGGAGGCTTTGATTCACCACCTCTGGAAGAAAATAGCCGTACTCAATCGTATGTACCAAGTTGCATTGTATCTGTGGTTGCCAGCTAGCAACCAATATTCCTCTATCCTCTTAGATGACAACCTACCCACTGACTATAAAGTTATTGCAGAATACTTCGCTTGAGCACCTGCAGATGTTAACTACTCACTTGTCTTTTGTCTACTTGAAAGGAGGGTGGAGAATAAAATCCTATCCTCCACTGCATCTCTCAAAACATATAACGCACCAATCCAGTGAATGGGAGCACCACAGCACAGCACTGTAACCTGATAGAATCCACAGTCAAATGCTACATCATCTGTCTGTGGCTTACTGACATCACACTGATATGATGTGAGGGTGAGTTCCGAACTTGGAGCGATGGGGTATTACACACCCAACCCCCCGCCCCCAATTCGGTGCTTCAAGTGTTTGAAATTCAGACACGTCTTCATGTTGCATCTGTAGAGATTGTGGAAAAGTACTGCAAGCAAATGCTCCCCAAATCTTTGTCAACTATGGGAAGTGCCATTCTCCCCGTTCACCAGATTGCACTGATTTACAGAGTGAGATGATTCTACATGAATACAAGACTCTGGACAAATTAACTTATCAAGAGGCCAAAAAGAAGTAAGAATATCAAAAATGTAGGAAAAGACAGATTGAATGCTACTTACAGTAAAGAAGACACATCAAGTTGCAGACAGTCACAATTAAGACACTTACATAAAGCTCTTGGCCACAACCTTCATCAGCAAAAGAGAAAAACATGCCATTCATACACACAAGCAAGTACACGGCATGCACACTTGAGTGCCAACTCCAGCATCTCGGGCTGGAATGCTGAGAAGAACTAAGAGCAGTTGCACCCAGCATGTACAACGTCAAATGCTACCCCCTTTGGTGACCTTACTTCTGCCTGTTACCCCTCCTGCTGTGGCCCCTCAGGGCCACTCAACTGTGCCTGTCCCCATGATGGATGGGGGCTGCCCTCTTGCTGCCTCCCCCAACACCTCGTTTGGGACTGATGGCTCCCTGATTTGTAGTCAGGGACGAATCACCTTCCTCTGGCTTCTCTTGCCAGGAAGGGGTCTCTCAGGGCACTTCCTTCCAAAGGTTTCTGCTGGTGTAGAACCAGGCACCAGTTAGTGGCTGAAGGAGCCACAGGTTACTGGTTGCAGGGCTTCACAATCATCATCTTCACCTGAAAGTAAGTCAGAGAAGCCCTCGCAATCATCAAAATCCTCCATGAAGAGGAAAGAGAAGAAAAAGTCCTCCAAGAAGGAGGACATTCCAGTGGCCCCCACACCACCAGATTCTGCCTGTTCCACTCCTGTAGCTGGGGTGGAGATTCTGGTTGCCTCTGAGGCCCCAGTTTGTGGCACGTAATGGAACTCAGAACCTATGGGTATTGATGCCATAACCCCTCATTAAGTGGCAGCAGGTGACCATAGGGCATAATTTGACTCCTTGTTCCCTTTGTGGCCTCCCAGTACATCAATAACATTATTCTGTAGTGGAATTGTAGCAGTTTGTTTCACCACCTGGCTAAGCTACGACATCTTTTAACCACTTCCCCTACCTACTGTGTTGTCCTTCAGGGGACTTGGTTTCCACATTGCGGTCTTGGCCCTTCATGGATACTGGGGATATTATAAGAATCGTGCTACCTATAACAGGATATTGAGCAGTTTGCACATATGTTATAGACATTCTAAATAGCAAACTTGTGCCTCTTAATATATCTTTGGAGGTTGTAGCTGTTTGGATAAGAGCATTTCAGAATATTACCATCTGCAATGTTTACCTCACTCCCAATGTTGACGTGTCTCAGAGCATATCATTTGTATTGGTTTCTCAGCTCTCCACACCGTTCCTAATCTTGGGTGGTTTCAACGCCCATAGCCCTTTGTGGGGGCGGAACCACAATCACTGGCCACAGTAAAACGTCCAAAACTTACTGGCATAACTTGACTTTTGCCTCTTGAGTACTGGTACCCTCACATACTTCAGTATGGTGCAGAGAACTTTCTTGGCCATTGATCTTTCCATTTGCTCCCTTTGTCTTCTCTCATCCATCCACTGTAGAGTTCATAATTACCTCTATGGTAATGACCATTTCCTGGTCTTCCTGTCCCTCCCTCAGCTTCACTCCTCTGGGTGCCTGCCCAGATGTGCTCTTAACATTACTGACTAGGGTGCTTTCACCACTAGTGCTTTCACCTCTGCTGTTGTCCTTGGCTCCCCACCAAAGGGAGCTATCAATGACGCAGTATCGAATACAATTACAGCCATTCTTTCAGCAGCTGATTTAGCAATCCCCTGTACGTTAGGCGCACCCAGATGGATGACAGTACCTTGGTGGTCATCAGAAATCGCCATTGGAGATCGTAGGTGGGCTCTCCAGGACCATACGTGGCACTCATCGATGGAGCACCTCATTGTCTTTAAACGGCTGTGTTCCGGTGTCTCCCACCTTGTAAAACAATTCTGAGAACTCTAGAAGTGGTACATTTCAACTACTGGACGACGTTCCTGTCTTTTGCAGGTTTGGGCTAAGATCAGATGTCTCTATGGACACCAGACACCTGCAGGTGTACTTGGTATTACCGTGAATGGCACTGTCTACCCAGATGCCATCACCAAATATTTTGCTCTTCATTATGCTAAAGCCTCAACATCTGAGAATTATCAACCTGCCTTTTGTGTTCTAAAACAATGGGTGAAGCACTAGCAATTATCGTTTACCACACACCACCTGGAGTCATATAATACTCCATTCCGTGTGTGGGAATACATCATTGTTCTAGCCTACTGCCCTGATACAGCCCCCCTAGGCTGAACTGCAGCCACAACCAACCACTGGATTGTCAGCATCTTATTCTTGCCATCTTTAACCACATCTGGAACAAGGATGAGTTCCCATCGCACTCAGGGGCTAAGCATTGATTTGCTAGGTATGGGGTTGGCGACCCTGGGGTACCTGAGCTGGGATCTGGTAAGTGCCGCCAGTCCCCTGTCACTGTAAGCTCTGGGCGTTCTTCAGCAACCACCTTGTGGCACAGCGGTGGAACGTTGTGCGTCTCAGGGAACAGGGATCTTGGCTTGACCGCCCGTATCCCAAGGACAGCTGATGGGATGCATGGCTCTTGAGGTGGAACAGTTGTTAGCGGGCAACCGCTGGGAACCCTGCTGCACCCCAGTTGTATAAGGCTTATTCAGGCACACTGGGTTCTGTCTGAGTGGACCCTTATTTCCCTAGCTGCTCGTGGGACCGAGATGAAACCCTCAAAATAATCTTCTTCTCCTCCTAGCGGGAAGGGTGTACCGCCTGGGAGTATTCACACCCATTCATCCAAAAGAATGAGAGAGGCTAGTCCTCCTGATAATAAGAATACTTTGGACTGCAGTAACAGGGCTCATGGAGCCATGAATAACAATGTGTTTCTGGTGAGGAAGGAGGGGACATTTGGAAAGGTGTCACCCTTTTATATCCATAAGGGTTTGGAAGGCCTTGCTGGAACATTAAAATCTTTAAAACTATTGCGTAATGGCTCATTGCTGGTAAAAACTAACAGGTCAAAGCAGGTAGACCTTCTTAAGAAATCACAGAAACTGGGTGACTATGATATCATTGTTGAGATGCACACCTTTCTCAACTCCAGTAAGGGTGCTGTCACATGCCAAGATATCATGGACATGGACATAGCAGAACTGAAGCAAGAATGGGCATCCCAACGAATAGTCAATGTGGGGCAGCAAATGCGCAGGAATAATGGAGCAACTGAAAAGATTGCCACTTGCATTTTCACTGTACCTGAACATCTTATGGTGGGGTTCCTTCAACTTAATCTTCGGCCTTATGTTCCAAACCCCATGCGGTGCTATAAATGCCAGCGTTTTGGCCATACAGCCGTGAGTTGTGGAGGTGAAGCGGGAATTGTGGAAAAGCTGCTCATGACGCTGGGACTGACTGCCTGTCTCCTGCAATTTGCATCAACTGCTCTGGGAACGGTCCATTCTGGAGCCGAGACTGCCCTGTTTTTGTTGAAGAATGCAAAATACAGGAGATGAAAGTGACCAAGCGGATGCCCTATGCCAAAGCCAAAAAAGAATATAAAGTGAAGAAACCCCCTCTTTGCCACCTTATATTCTTCCATGGTGCTGAAACCTATTCCCAAGGCGGACATTTCGACACAGTCGATGCATAGTGTGTCTGTACCCACCACAAGCACCTGTACTTGCATGTGTACATGTTGAGGGAAAAAGAGTAAGGACCAAGCAATTCAGGCAGCTGCACCAGGAAAGACCAACAACAGTTTCACAGCGAGCATCCAGAAGGTACAAGAAAAGCATAATGCCTCTCAATGCCCCCTTTCCCCTTCATCCTCAAAGGGACAGGGTGCAGGGAAAGGCTCACGATGTTCAGATCAAAAGCTGTCCCGAGTGCCGTCAGACATAATTCATTCCCATCTGACTGATGAGGAGGATATCATGGAGCTGGATGCCTTGAATCCAGGCAGCCCTTCCACTCCCCATCACTCTTCAAGTGCTTCACCTCCCCGGGGGAAAGGGCCAAGGGAAGTGTTGCTGTGTTTGTCACTAATGCGCTCCACTCCTCTGCTCTCCCCTTGGCTAACGGCCTGCAAGCAGTTGCTGTTCAAATTTGTGTGTGTGTCAAAGAATCACTATTTACTCACTGTATTTACCTCCGCAAAATGCACTAGACTCTGTGGCTCTCATGGATCTTATCGCACAACTCCCGCGACCATTCCTCCTCCTGGGAGACTTCAACACCCATCACGTCCTGTGGGGCTCGACCAATAATTGCCATCGGGGCCGGGTTTTGGAGAGCCTTGTGATGTCTCACGAGCTATGCATCCTTAACACGGGTTACTCACGCACATTTCTATACTGCTACTGGGTCATTCTCAGCCATCGACCTCTCTTTCTGTGTTGCCGGTCTCACTGACTGTTCAGTGGGAGGTCATTGATGACCTTCGTTCCAGTGACCACGTCCCAATCTGACTTCACCTACTAAATGACACACCACCTGATGTTAAGCATCCTGAATTAGTGGTCAGCTGGACGCATTTCAGCCAGCTGGCTGTGTTTGAACTCTGCTACAGAGTTCAAGGATGGGTGGACCACATCACACGAGTGATCCATTGTGCCGCTGATTTCTCCATCCCACAGTCCTCAGGTCATCTTAGAAGGGAACCAATACCTTGGTGGACAGACGAGTGCCATTGCGCGATTTGGGAAAGGCGTGAGGCTCTTCAACATTTTAAATGCCGACCGACAGCTGACGACCTTAGGGCCTTTTGAGTCGTGAGGGTCATGGCTCAGCACGCCATTAGGGAGAGTAAGAAAAGGTCATGGCAAGCATTCCTGGACTCCATCAAGTGCTCCACCTCTTCTATAAAAGTATGGGAAGCCATCCGGAGGACTTACGATAAATGCAGCCATTTACCAATAGCAGCAGTGCTGAAACAGGGGTGCCTCCAAACAACACCCAGAGACATTGTTCAGATGCTGGCCGAACATTGTGCACAAATTACTGCCAATGCAAGCAGCAACTTGTCGCTATCACGCTACTGTAGAGAGCGAAAAGTTGGACTTCAGGTCCAACAGTTCTGAGGCTTAAAACTCCCCTTTCTTCATGAGGGAGCTCGAATCAGCACTGACTGAGATTCATGACACAGCACCTGGTCATGACCAAATCCGGTACTGCATGCTTTGACATTTGCCAGCAGGATCAAAGGAAATCCTCCTTGAATGTTTTAACCTGATATGGCAGACAGGCAACTTCCCCAACTCATGGAGGGAGGCAATTCTGATCCTTCTCCTCAAACCAGGAAAGGACTGCACATGTCCCAGTAGTTATTGGAGTATCACTGTGTAGGAAGGACCCTGGACCCTGCACCTCCTTCAGTTTTATAGGGCTTTTGTGCATTCACATCTGGACTATGGTTGCACTGTGTATGGATCAGCGAGGCCCTCTTACTTGCGTATCATTAACGCCATCATGAGGGGATTCGGATGGCCACGGTTGCTTATCAGACCAGTCCCGTGCTTAGCATATGCACCGAGGTGGGGGAACTGCCACTTACCATCCAGCGCCAGCTCCTCGTGATGTGTCAGCCATCTAAGTTCCCTACTGCTCCAACTTCACCTGCACACCATACTGTTGCTCGTCCACCTCTGGAACACCTTTTCTCCAATCATCTAAGAGTCACGTTGCCATTTGGGATCTGCGTGCAGCATATGCTGGAGTCACTCAGTGTGGAGCCATTACGAGCCTAAATCCAGTGTTTTAACCGCCTGTCGCCATGGTTACTGGAGAGGCCCAGAGTGATTTTATATTTGGTGTGGTACAGAAGACATAGCATTTCTGCTTCCGTTTTTAATGAGATATTATCTGATATTTTATCTGAGCACCACGATTGTGTGGCTGTTTTTACAAATGGGTCTAAGTGTCTAAGCAGGGGGCTCTGTTGTTCTCACAGATCATGTCCTCTAGGTCAGACTGCCTGCAGAATTTATCATCTTCAGTGCAGAATTATGTGTGATCTAACGAGCACTGGAGCAGATGAGACATTCTTGTAGTTTTAGATTTCTCATCTGCTCTGATTCTCTGACTGCCCTTTACTCTCTCCAACAGTAACTCTGAATATCCAGGATACCCTCCTACAGCTAAGACGACTGGGAAAGGAGGTGTCTTTCTGCTGGATACCTGGGCTCATTGGAATTGTGGGGAATGAAAGGCAGATTGAGGAGCCAAGGTGGCGTGTCGTGATCCTCTGGTATTTCGGTGTGCTATCCCCCCATGCTATCACCTCTCCAGCTAATTAGGCTTTTCCCTAATCTGTGGGGAAAATACATCTACATGGAAGGATAATGCAAAACTGAGAGGAGAAGATGACATTATAACCGAATTGCCACAGCTCAGTACTTTAGCAATGACAATTAGAAACAAAGTTCAGCTAACTTTATAAATTTTTATTACGTAAACTAATTTTTAATTAACAGTAGTTAGTGGAAAATTAGGAAAAAAGGTTTTCAAAGTATGTCATTAATGAAAATAAGCAATGGTCGCCAGTTACTCACCAGAACGAGATAATTAAATTGAAATCAAACTTCATACTCATAAGCAATCTTAAGTAAGAATAGTTACTGGCGTCATGACATAGAAACAGTATCTAATGCTCACTTTCAAGTACTTCACACCACACATGTCACAGTAGTCAGATAATAATCAAATAGCAAACACATACAACATGTTATATTAATTTTCAAAGATCAATTAAAGTGAGGTTGTTTACTGGCTGCGGACAGAAACTTTTTGTTACACATTACTCACTGTAATACTGACTGTCATAATTGTAGCAAGCAGAAGGATTGTTTGATTTTACTCATTAGTAAGGACTGTCATTTACCTAGCAGTTCCTCTGATATTTCTTTGTAAAAAAAGTTATAAATTATGCCACAAGCTATAAGTTAGAAACTGTGCTTTGACAATGAAATTCAGTGTCCAAATTATGTAAAGTTTTACTACCATTTTTTGCGAATGAATTAATACTGGCTTTTGCATCATTCTGTTTCTGACGACATTCATACTATAGCCAAAGATTGCATTATTACATAATTGTCCAAAAACTGGAAAAATTTTCAGTTTGTTTTCTGATTATCTCAATTTGCACAAAGGGATAGGATGGATACTACCTGGATAACTTTGGAAAATCATTTACGTGACAATTTGCATGAAACCAATGTTGTTTAAGCAATAAAACTGCAACTACACTGGTCAGCCTATTACACTTCTAGTTTTAAAAAGTCTAGATCTTGCTTCATTTTATGATGCCATTAGTTTGTCAAGCAGTTTCATTTAGCGGTAAAATAGGGCACAGGTTGATCTTCTTGCCATACCATAGCCAATAACAATGGCCCACATTACTCTTGTTGTTATGTGAATTACTCTTGCTCCATTTGTACATTGCCCAATAAATGCCATACACATAGCTTGCCCATATTAAACATCCGCCAAAACAACCATTTCAGTTTTCACTGCTCCACACTTTGGAACAGACTTTTTCTCTCTGCACTTTTGCATAGTCATACCAGCGAATACACACAACCAACCACAGCAACAGTCTCCTCGTGACTCTGAACTGCAACTTTGTTGGTGCACTCACATTCCCAATGTTAATGCATTTACAGTTTATTATACTCTTTGACAATAGCTTTTCCCTGACTAGGCCAGCATGTCTACTTACAAAATGTTAACATTCCACGCGTATTCTCTTTCTTAAATAACAAATAGCATTTTTAACTTGACAACATATTTATGATTAATATTCAGCAAAACTAATAAAACAAACTTTATAAAACACGTAGAAAATGTATGATCATCCACAGAGTTGTGGTGTTATAATGTATCCATGGGAAGAAGATGGTTGGCAGTGACCAATAACAAACTCCATGTCATCAAGCCCACAGCTCGACCGTGGAGTACTTCCTTCCAACCATGTCGGCGGGATGAGGTCCTTCTTACTCTTCTTCGCATAGGCTACAGCCCTATGACTGATGGGTTCTTACTTGGCGAGAGGACCCTCCAGTGTGTGGTGCTTGTGGCTTGCAGATCACAGAGTGCCACATTTTATTGGACTGCATTTTATCTGCAGACCAGCAGACTGCAGCGCATTTGCCAGTGGATTTGCCATCTATTTTATGAAATGATCAAACAAATGTGGTTAGGGTTTTTAAGTTTTGTGACTTGTCCAATGTTTTTAACAAGATTTTTAGGGAGATGTTCTTAATGTGTCAAAGGGTGGATGGCTCACCCTAGGTTTTTGTAAGTGATCAGCCAGTCACATTTCCCTGTGCTTTTCTTTTAGTTCTTTTGTGTTTTGTTTTTTCTGTGATTTAATTTCTTGATTAGCTCTCTTCCCTCTTAATTGGTTTTAGTGCATGTGATACAGAGTGACTGTGTGGTCATTTTGAATGCATGCGTGTACAACTCTTTTAGTTCAGCTCCACATTCGTTTGTTTTTATAAGTGTAAGGGTGCTTATGACCTCGCCATTGTACTGCCATCAGATCCAAAAACACACACACACACACACACACACACACACACACACACACACACACAGTGTTCCCATCCCCATAGCGAGAAAGCATGATCGTCCCAGTGCTGAAACTGGGTAAGCCTCTCTGGAGATGGACAGTTATAACCCAGTAAGTCTCACCAGTGTTCTCTGTAAGTTGCTTGAAAGCATGGTGAGCCGGTGGCTATGTTGGCTCCTTGAGTCTTAGGGTCTTCTGGCTCTCCATCCCAGGGTGGTTTTCGCCGAGGGCTTTCCACAACTGATAATCTGGTTTACCTGGAGTCTGCCATCTGAACAGAGTTTGCCAAATGTCAACACTTTACAGCAGTCGTCAAAAGGCTTATGACATCATATTCGTGCTGCCTTACCCGAGTTGGGTCTCAGTGTGTGCTCCCAATTTTTATCCATAATTTCCCGTTACACCATACATTCCAGGTTCGAGTTGGTGCTTCCCACAGTACCCCCCCCCCCCCCCCCCCATAATATCTGTGAGAACGGGGTCTTGCAGGGCTCTGTACTGAGTATTCTTCTCTTTATAGTCTCCATCAATTGTCTAGCAGCAGCTGTGAGCTCCTCAGTTTCATCCTCTTCGTATGCTCACAACTTTTGCCTCTGCTGTTGCTCCTCAAATGTGGGTGTCACTGAATGTCAACTGCAAGGTGCCATGGCTTTTGGTTTTCAGCCTCCAAGACTTGTGTCACGCACTTCTGTTGACATTATACCATTCACCCACAATCAGACCTTACCTTGACAACAACCTACTCAATGTGATGGAGACTTTTAGGACTGGTCTTCAATTCTCAGTTGGCATGGATTCCCCATCTTCACCAGCTTGAGCGAAAGTGCTGGCTCGAACTTAATACACTTTGCTGCCTGAGTAACACCAGCTGGGGTGCAGATTGCACTACTCTTCTGCAGCTTTATAAAGCCCTGATAAAATCCTTCTTGATTATGGGAGACTGTCATACGGTTTGTCATCGCCCTCAGTATTGCAGATACTGGACCCGATACACCACTGCAGGGTTTGATTTGCGACAGGCGCCTGTTCCACCTTGTTAGTTAGCTACCCACGTTTGTGGGTTCTCTAAGTATCCAAACTACCATCTTCTCTTCCCAAACATGGAAATCCGTCTACCACAACAGCAGCCCAGATCAGGGATTATGATTGCAGTCCAATCCGTCCTCTTTGACCTTCAGTTCTTTACTCTTCCACCTCTCCTCTGGGCCAACTCACGTACACCTCCGTGCTGCAGCCCTTGTCTTGAACTGTCACAAAGTCCAAAAGACTTGGTCCCCCCTGAGGCCCTCTGCTACCAATTTTTCTCCATCCATGATGCATCCCAAGTTTCAGAAGTAGTCTACACTGATGGCTCGATGTTTGCTGGTCATGGGGACTTTGCTTATACTCAGACAATACATGCTGAACCACGTTCCTTACCAGATGGCTGTAGTGTTTTCACAGTGGAGTTAGTAACAATCTGTCATGCTCTTGAGCATGTCTATTCCTGAACTGGTGGGTCCTTTCTCATCTGCAGTGACTCCTCGAGCCATTTGCAAGCTCTTGACCAGTGTTATCCTTGCCATCCCTTGGTCATTGCTATCCAGAATTCCCTGTATGCTGTTGAACAATGCGGATGCTCAGTGACCTTCGTCTGGACCCCGGGCCACATCAGGATTCCGGAGAATGAACTCATTGATAGCTTGGGCAAACTGGCTAACAGTAAACCGACTCTTCAGATCGATACTCTGGAAACAGATCTCCAATTGGTATTCACCCTCAAGTTTTAGGAATCTGGAAAACACAATGGCTCACTCTGACTTCACCAAATTATGACTGATTAAGGAGGCTATGAATCTGTGGAGGTCCTCCCTGGATGTCTCTCGCAAGGATTCTATCACCCGTAGCTGGCTCAACATTGGCCATGCCTAGCTGACTTGTGGTCATCTTCTCCACATGAGGATCCACCCCACTGTCATTGTAGTTCCCATTTGGCTGGATTATCCCAACCTAGCTGCCCTGCAGCAGCCTCTTAATGTTCTTGACTCACTACTCCTGGTGTCAGGATACAAAGCCTCAACTGCTGACTTAGTTTTACATTACATTTCTAAAGGGGACTTTTACCACTATGTTTATGAGAGGGCCATTTAACCTTTTCGGCCCACTGAGGGGTTGGCTGAACAATCTGTTACTTCCTGTACCCAGACTGGGTAACAGCTGTCTGGGCTTGGTCATCCAGCCCAGTCCTCGCCCTACCTGCTCTTTTACTCTTCTTCCCCACTCTCGCGTGGTCTGTTGGAATTGGTCATTTTTTGTCTCTGTGTACTTCGCTTGCCCTGTCCCTGTTCCTGTCTTTCCTAGGCACTTTCTGAGTGGAGCACCTCTGATAAGTGGTTGGGGCTGGGGATGTATGCTTTGCAGGGCTTCCAGCTTCTCCCTAGATGGGGCACCTTGCCCAATTTTCTTTCTCTGCCTGCCCCCCCCCCCCCCCATCTCAGTGTCATTGACCTTTGGTAGACCTTGGGGTTTTCTTCCTCTCATTTCTGCATGACAGGTGATCTCTGATCTATTGTCACATATTTTCTTTTCAAGGTAAAGGGGACTGATGACCTAGTGGTTTGGTCCCTTTAATCATCTAACCAATCAACCAACCAACAAAAACCCAGCCATGGTGCGTACCTTACTTACCTAAACTGATCCTTTGCCCTAAATAGAGTAGCTGACCCATCTGTGTTTTGATGTTTGTTCTTGGTGAATTACTTGGTTCATAAGTACTGACAGCTAGAAGGTCGACTTTCACATCAGCTCTGCTTTCACATGTTCTTGAGGCAACATAAACAACACTCCATAGTGGTCATTGTCCAAATTGTCTGTCATAGCTGCACTTGAACTCTCAGGGATTTCCTAATCTACAATGACACTTTTTAAATGAACTACAGACCATAAACAACGCTATCTTTAGAAACTTTGTACACAATTTTCTTTCAGAGTTCCATGGTACTGGGAGATAAGATTGCATTCCTCTGGACACCAAAACATCTAGATTCTGGGAATAAGCTTGCTTATTAAAAGGCTATGAGGCAATGAATTTGAAATCCATGAAGATGGGAACAATGGGATCAAGTTTGCAGTCGACACTGAATCTTCTGCTGTTTGTAATCTGGAACAGGAAACACCACACTATTGCGAGGAGCAATGAAAGGATCTAGGTCTTCCCTCCACCATTCCTGAAAGGAAGCTAAAATACTACTATATCTGGCTGACTCTTGGTCACAATGTCAGGCGAGGATCCACCCCCATTTTCAGTGCTTAATAACCTTTACTGTGCCCAAACTTTGTTGCTTTATGGAGAACACTGAAGATTGAGGACTAATTGCCTCCACTGTTAAGTAACAACACTCAAGAAGTGGGTTAGATTTTACATTTTATTGGAGAGAATGATTTATTTACACTTATTTGAGGTTTGTCATTGGCGTCTCATCATTTCTTCTTACCATTCTGTGACACAACCATTCTCCCAATATTCTACAGTTACTGCAGGGTGGCCACTACTTGGAAGCAGAAGCTGATCATCTGCAAGACAACCCCAGAGGAGTCAACAGTACGCTCCACCATTTCACTGTAAATGGTTGCAGTACATTTGCTCTATTTCTTTTCTGGTCCTGTGTCTAAGGTGGCACTGCAAAAGACAAAACTGTTAAAGGAATGTGGGACTGAGGACTTGCTGTTTAGGCCTTTTTAACTCCACTGTTGGTGTGTGTAGCATTGACTGCAAGATTACACTTGACATAGTAGTTAATGGAGCCTATGTGTATGAACATTAAATACAAACTTTGATACAAACATTTGAAAAATTGTACTTGTTACACTGACAAAAGGTGATTTTATGATGTAGAAAATAGCATTGCTGCTAAGAGTTGAAGCTATTCAACATGATAGTTCATTTGAACACCACAGTGCTTTACTAGGAACGGTTCTCTTGGAGGCGGTATGCCGTTGCCTGTCTACCTTTATACTTGTGTAGCCAGTTACAGAGGGACCTACAGTTTAATGTGGGCCTGAATTACAATACTGAGCTATCTGAAGTATATGATGATAACAATGAACAAGCTACCAACATTCCTACAGAAACTGATGGCGCTGCTCTTATTTTTTATTTTTGCTGTTAAGTAGATGTATCACAGAGCAATGTTGGCAGTAATATTTAATGCATAACCACAGAACGCACAAAATATCAAACAAAAGATGTCTTAATTTCAAAAACTTACAAGATGTTTGCCATAGCAGTAAATATAGTTGTGCACCATGCAATAAAGAGCCAAAGTCATTATTCAAAATAATGTGAGATGTATGCACCTCTGATCACCGACTGTGTAGTGAATTGTCACTTGCACTTTGCAGTAAAGGCATGTCGGCTGTTTTTCATGACAAAATTCATTCGCTTCACCAACTTGTAACAATGCCTAAAAAGAGTAAAATAATATTGAAGTTGTAGTGGCAGCAAAATGGATCGCACTTGATGCATCTATGCTCTGTCACTGTAAATCTGCAAGACATATGCTCATGCAGTATGCTGCCTTACAAGGCTGTATGTGTATCAAAAAGCTCCATTTGATGGTCATAAAGCTTTGAAAAATGTGGTAAACTGTACAACAAAATATGACCAAACCATAATTAAACCACGAAAGACAACAAATGGCTTGTTTTATATTGTAAAGGAAAAGTGCCCTTGCTGGCACCGTCCTTTTTATCTAATTTAAACCTAATAGATTGTATAAATAACTTACACATACAGCTTGTCCACAGCTAATGGGCAATTGATGGTACTATTATTGAAGAGATAAATTAACAGTTCATTTACGGAAAAATGGTTTCACCACTTACAGTGCAGCTGCAGTGAATAGCTAAAGTGATGTATCCTCAGTTTGAATCGAACACCATTTCACCTTATCCATAAACCAAGTAAAGCTACCCGAGGACTTCAAAAGTGGCAGCCGGAGGGGCAGGAAGAGTCTTGCAAGGGAATGGTTCAATACGACATGCCGATACCTACCCTGAAATTTTTCATAAAGGAAGAGTACACTGAAAGATATGCACTGGCAAAATTTTAGTTGTTAAGGCACACTTCAAGTATATCTTTTAAAAATGTCAAAGTTATTCATTCTTTCTTCACAAAGAACCAATTATAACAGTGGTTTTACAGCCCTTCTTGCCTAAAGTAAAATTGGCAATCAAGCAGACAGAGCCATGACGAAGATGTAGCACAAAGTCCAGAGTACATGCATGCAAGTTTTAAACACTTAACCGTAACAAAAATGTCTCAAATAGTTAATTTTTTGAGTAACTTGCATTTCATATTGACAGATAAACTGTTGCAGATGTAATTGTTATAAACAACTAGCTGAAGGAAAATCAAGGTAGAGTATATGTTACGTTACAGAGAACTTCCATCAATTAGTACTTTAATTTGTTTTACATTAAATATTTTACAACAATACCTGTAGCACAGTTCTTATAACTTATAAATAATGTATATTTCGCTAACAATGAAACAGTCCTTAGTTTATTCCCTGCATGCAGTCTTCACAAAAATGACATGTCTATTGGAGGACAAAAAACAAACATTTTCCTTACACCAGGCACAACTGAAAAAAAGAAAAATTAATGAATTCAGGTGCTTAATAGTAATTACTGGTTTTATTCAGACACAACTGGAATGGAGTAAGAAAAAAGCATGGGCACTGTTTTGTGTATTGTGCTGTGTACCAGGCATACTTGTCAAATTCGTAAAACGTGGTGATGCAAACGAACAAGGCATAAGTGACTAAAAGTTTAATAACACTTTTCCGTTGATAGACCTGAAATGACAAAGAGCTAACAGAAATTATACTGCCCAGCAGATTCCTGAGAAATGCTTAACGCTATTGGAAATTTTTTTTTATCAAGAGTCTGAATCGCACTGTTAGTTGTGAGTGGAATCTGAATTATGTTAAGTCTTTTTATTGTCCTCTTCAAGACAGGATGTCTAGTACAAGAATCCAACAAAAGAAATGGATTATTTTCTGCAAATGGTGAGAAGACATTTCAGATGTAACATTCAATAGTATTCTCTCCCATTTTTCTGGAGTTTGCCATCCAGATTACGCAATTTTTGAAAGTAAACAGTATTTTTTTTTTTTTTTATTCTAATGTTCCTGAAGATAGATGTAATATTGTAGAAAAAATAATCCGCTGATACTTATCACTGGCATTGTTGCACACAAATGTGTCACAGTATTCATTGACTACACAAGCAACTCCCCCCCCCCCTCCCCTCCAAATGATTAAGTGCGGCTTGCATGAAACTTCACTGATTGGCTTTAAGTGCAGCATTTTAGGAGACAACAAGAAGCTTCATTTTCACATCAGCTACAAATTTCTCTATAGTATTACCTATTAATGACATCCCCTCTACACATTTATTTGAGGTAAAATTTATAATTTTGAGACTACCTTCTGTGTATAATTTCCTGAGCCTGTTTTTAACCAGGTTGAAGAAGCCTGGAAATCAGTAATGTTCATCTCACTTGTAATTTAGAGTGCCCAGTCTCACAGATCTCCTTTGGTAATGGTGCATTGACTCTCACAAGGAATTCTAAATCTTTCAAGTAGTATTTCTTTCACACTGTAATGAGTTTCATATTGGTGCATATTTTGTACTTCATGTAAATCTTCCCTCCATTTATACAATTCATGTACAGATTTTGCTAAATGAAACCGGCTTTGCACACTGATTAGGAATAACTGTTTCCTCCCTCTTTTGTTTAACTAAAAAAATTTTGCCTTTTCTTTGTGACTGAAAGCTATTGCTGTACATGTTTCTTTTGGGCTTGGAAGGTACTCTACTTTTGTTTTGCACTTTAATTAGCACAACAGTCATCATTCAAACCACAATTCTTGGAACAGTTACTTCCAGTTCCCTCCAAAGTTTCCACAATTGCTACCAAAATGTTGTTATCATTCAAAAGAATGTTCAAGAAATCAAACAATCGAAAATCCAGGCTGGAATGTAACAAATTGTGAAAAGTTGCTAGTCACCATATAGCTGAGATATGAAGATGGCATCTGTTCTTTCATTTAAGGCTAACCGGCTGATGACCTTCTTCAGTGCAGATGCACACGATTTGCCTGAACTCTTACGGGACTAGGGGGGATTGTCTGCCGCGAGTAATGGGTATAATGGCAGGAGCACTATGAATGTAGTGTGTGGACTATAAGTTGAGAATGTGGGTCTCATGGGGAACGTGCCGGCGATAAATCCCTGCAGTCGCACTATCCTCTGTGCCCTTGGTGGCGCAGATGGATAGAGCGTCTGCCATGTAAGCAGGAGATCCTGGGTTCGAGTCCCGGTCAGGGCACACATTTTCAACTGTCCCCATTGATGTATATAAACACCCGTCAGCAGCTAATGGAATTGATTTAATTGTTATTTCATATAACGGAGATGTTGAGTCGCAGATAGGTACAACAAAAAGACTGCCTAAATAACAGCTTTTGGCCCAGAGCCTCCGTCAGAATTACATGGCAAACACACTCATGCAAATGCAACTAACACACACATGACTGCAGTCTCACGCAACTGAGGCTACACTACGAGCAGCAGCATCAGTGCATGATGGGAGTGGCGATCGGGTGGGGGTGATGAGGAGGCTGGGGCCAGTCGCCACTCCAATCATGCGCCGGTGCTGCTGCTCTCAGTGTGGCCTCAGTTGCCTGAGACTGCAGTCATGTTGTGATGAAGCAAGCTGGAATATTTTTACTTCCCCTCTTGTTTTGCCACCTGCCTCTTTAAAATTCATTTTTTTCACTTTTAACTAGAGCAGAGTCCCGGTAATCCGAACATTCAGTTAATCCGAACATGAAAAATGTTAGTCTAAGTATGGAAAAGTGTGGTAAACTGCTGTGCATACACATTATTTTAATTAACACAATACAGTAAACATGTATTAGAAAAATTGGCAAGAAAACATCATGTTTAAACAACAATAAAACATTATGTTTAAACAATGCACAACAATGAAAGAAAAGCTGTCAAACTTACTAAAATACAGTGAACATTTTATCCCTACTTTTAGATGACAAAAACTCAGTCATTGCTTTTTGGCGTAATGAAGTATGACGCATAGTTCTCATAAACATCAATCAGCAGGTGTAGCAGTGGGCTGTTGCTCCAAATAACGTAGCGCGAGGTCAAGGGCGACTGCTGCGTCACTGTGTGGCACCAGCTCTCCTTTGCTGCTTTCAGGCTCATTGTCACGTCTCACAGCAGTCCACTTCCTCCTGGTCTTGACTCACAGCAGCAACTAAATCAGCATCAGTAAGGTTCTCCACACATGCCCCATCCGCTGCCTTCCACTCACCTATGTCTCCTTCACTAGCGTCTTCACATCAAGGGATTGTCTGTGTCATTTGTAGTAGATTTTCCTCTTCATTTTCAACTAGGTTGTCCTGAAATTGAAGAGATGTACACAGTTCTCTCCACAATTTTCTCAGAGTATTTTCTGAAATATTCTGCCATGCCTCAGCGGCCCCATAACCAACATCCTTCACATTGGTCTTTTTTATTTTGTCCACTAAAGGGATGCTATCATCTTGGATCAGCAATCTTAAAAATTGTTTTCTGTAAATCAGTTTTAATGTTTGCAGTATGCCCTGGTCCATCAGCTGTAGAATGGTGTAACATTCAGCGGCAGTAACTTCGCCACAATTTCTCCATCACATAATTTCTCAGTGCTGGGGTAAGATGGCGCGTTATAAATCAAAAGGATTGTACGGGGAGACAAATGATTTTCCTTAGAAAACAGTCGAACAGAGGGAACAATTTACCATCCATCCATGCTTTTCCCTGGTTGTGATAATATACGGGCAGGGACTTCACGTTGCAGTTTTTAAAAGCTCTGGGCCTATCAGATTTGCCGATCAGCACTGAAGGCAGCTTGTGACTACCAGCAGCATTGCTACATGCTAAATAAGTCACACGATCTTTGCACATTTTAAAACCAGGAGCATGGTCTTCTGCTTTTGATGCCACGCTTTTTGTTGGCAATGCCCTAAAATTAAGGACAATCTCGTCAGCGTTATTAATTTGTTGGGAAGAATACTTTCCCTCTCTTATCACTTTTTTCAAACTCACCAAAGTATTCCTTCGCTGCATCATGGTCAGAAGAATGCTTTTCTCCAGTAATTGTTAGCTAACGGATTCCATGACATGTTTTTTATCTGTCCAACCGACCCGTACTCACACTAAAAGACTCATCACCATTCATTAACTTGTTCAGGTAAACAGCCTTCTCCTGAACCAGTGCTCCACTCAAAGGAAAAGAGCTTCATCCACTTTATCATACTGGGATTGTTTCAGAGTCTGCTGAATTTCGAGTTGCCAGTTTAGATACATTCTCACCATTGTCTATCCACTTCAAAGCATTCAGTTTTTCTTTGAGAGTTAACATTGTATGTTTCAATTTACTCATGATGAAAATACGTACACCACTACATCTGAAAGAATACAATATAACTGTTATGTGTGCCAGTGATCGATAACTAACATAACCAGCCACTTTGTGAGCCAACTGGCAGTGCACTGACCTCAGACACTACAAAGGTCTCAACAGTGCACAAAAAAAAAGGGCACGGAGTGAGAGTGAGCCATTGTTCCCATACTTGTTCCCATTTGTTACGATGGTGTACCTATTTATCTGCCTGGTATACTTCATTCTGGAAACTCGTCACCGTAATTCTGGTTAATCCGAACAAATCGTTAATCTGAACAAGGTCTGGTCCCAATTAGTTCGGATTAACGGGACTCCAGTGTAATTACCATTAACGTACACAAGTATAATCTGCATTTTCATGAAAGAGAAAGGGTGGCCCTCAGTTTTAAAGAATATAACACCAGATCTAATTTTGTCCTTAGTTTTATGTATGTAATTGATTTTCTAATTTATTTTGACTATTCCTAGTTAGTATCTTTTGTTATAGGGTGAAATCAGTAATTGTTTCGTAACTTAAATTCTATTGTTGACTTATAAACAAATATAACTTCTGTACTAATTACAAACATATGGAAGATGAATACTAGTAATCTTAAAGAATATATTTGGCTCTATTTGAAAATATGTCAGCAAAGCCAGCCCTTAATTAATTCCAAAGTAATTAACAGATTTGTGCAAAGTATTGTTTGCATACTTATATTTGTTAATTTCTTGATTTAGACAAATAATTCGGTCTAACTTTTGTGGTAAAAGAAACTGTTAAAAAGACGGAATTTTTCGATGTATTCAATTAATCAAATGAGTTAAGTTTTAATTGTAATTTCTGTAAATTAAACATCAAACAATGTGAAGTTTCAGTACCTTTTATTGTGAGGATATATAAGGGCCCAATTTTTGGTCCCGAGACAGTCAGTCCACAGCAGAGTTCCAGATGAGAAACCTGTGTTGGTTAGAACAACAACAATGCATCAACTTAACTGTGAAATAAGTGTAACACAGTTAGGCCATGTGTTAAAACAATGACAGTGTCTGTTTCATACGTGCATGATTATTCTGAAAGAACTGTGAACTATATGGTTATGTTTTTTACTGCTTGCAGATGTTCAACAGTAAACTATTATAGCAGTATGTGGATGTTCACCTGCAACCTATTAATGAGGCCTATTGAAAGTTAAACAATATGCACTGGCCATATACGTGTGTAATATTGGGGGTTGTGAACAGTAAAAGACTGTGAAACGCAACTGTGCACCTGTCAGCTACATCATTTACAGTAGACAGTACTGCACTTCCACCCCCTATTTTTTGAGCTAGTACATTGACACCGAGGACAACAAACGAAGAATTAAAGAAGGAGAACAATCACAATGTGCATTAGAGTTAGATTTGCGTGAATGTGTTTCTGTCTGTCTGCCATCTAATTCTGACAAATGTTCTTCGTAGGTGATTTCAATTGCATAACACATTCTTTGTATTTCACCTTGACATAGTTGAAAACATTAATCGGGTTCCACATTACTGTAAAACTCTGGAACCTGCACAAAGAAGGATGCTATTAGCAAGCATATACAAAGAAATCACAAAGAAAATTAATTTGATTTTATTTCCATTGTTAACACTAAGTGATACTGCAAAGGCAACTGCTAATTATTATGGATATTAAATGAATTGCAAATTCAAGTGAGCGGTTACTGTGAATGATCGTGTCAGAGAAACTATCAGTGAAAACAAATTTGCTTTACAACTTACGCTTGTGTTGTGCCTGGATTATCTTTTTATCAATGTACCATCAATCAGTGATATGTGCCTGCCATGTCGGCATGCGCCTTCTGTTATAGCTGTGGCAGGGCATACATTTCTGTAGCCACCTGGTGAGTTATGAATTTGACAAATTTCATTATTTTTTAAAAAAATACTTGTATGTCTTGGCAGCTGAAATTTTGACATTGTGTTTCTTTCAGTGTATTCTTCCTGTATACAAAATTTCAGGGTTGGCTTGTCAGTTGGCAAAAACTGGAACATCTGGCAAACGATACATGTAACAGGTGACAGATTATTTACTGCAAATTAATGATTGTGGCTTGTTAGGTAAAAAAATACTTTCATGTAAACGTTAGGTCAGTGCAATTTGTTCAAAGATTTTATAGTGACTAATTCCATTCCTGGACGGTAGTTCTGGAAGTTCTGCAAAATATCCTCCTATAGCTGCCACAAATTATATATTGGACATAAAATGTTTCACAGCCGTAAATTAGTTTTCATTTGGGGATTAAGCTGAAGCTGGAAGGTTGCCAGGTTTAGTGACTATGGTGGATACCAAATTTTCCAGTGCCGAAGTACTTTTGTAGACTGGTGCATTGTCCCAGTTAAATATGATTTGTTTGCACTTCAGACCTTTTAACAGGCCATTTCTCGTCCAAATGATTTTTGTAAAGTTCAATTACTGGTTCACTTTTTTTTTAGTAACCTGCTAGAACAACTTCATTTGCATTCTGGAAAACAAGGGGCATAATTGTTCCTGGTAACTGAATGTAATGACAACTTTTTTTGAGTTATAACCGCTTTCTTATTGCCGACTGCCATTTTATTTGGAGTGCAAATGGGTGGAACTGCATCTCTTTCACAAAAACAAATGTATAACAGTTACCATCTGTATTCTGTAAAATGTTATAGCAATAATAATAATAAAATAAAAAAATCCAAACTCTGCAGAGAAAATTTGCTTTTGATCTGACTTCTGGCTGTTTTTATTTTGATTGTGTTGTTTTTATGTCACAGTAGTTTCATAAGGCTTATTCTTTCATTCTCTGCTGTTCTTGAATCTAAATCCACAATATTCACAGATATAAAAGTGACGCAAAAATTCTTTAGTAATTTGCCAAAGATTTGATGTAATTGGAAATACTGCTACTAATGTCAGAGTATTGATTTCATGATACAACTGCTTATTCATTTATTTTTTATGAGCCTTTGAGTACCTTAGAGCTGCAAATACTGTGATTAGTGCTACAGACAGGATGTCTATTTACTGACGGGCAATGTACACTACCAGAGTAACGTTGTGTGACAGGCTTATGGATTAACCTTTGCACAGCCAAGTTTCATAAATTATTATATGTATAAACATCAATGTAGAAAATTATAGGTGGGTCATAACAAGTGTATTTCACATAGCAACACATGTCTGCATCCATTAGTGTACAGTACTAAGCATCATTGAACAGCATCACAGGCCGCCAAGAAGGTGATTGCCAGATCCACATGTCCCTACAAGAGACAGGTTCACTTGAGGTACTTTTCCACTGGCATATTATCGTAATAGCACAATGTGCATTTAAGGCCTACTTCAAAACCCGGTGTATTCATTTTGTGTTAACAGGTACAAAGGCCTGACAGACATGGTCATCAATGCACTGTGCATAAATACGGCTTGAAGAGGAGGCATCAGCACTACTGCTGCCTCCTCACACCTTCAACAAGCTCGCGGTGTGTTGCATGAGAAATGGGTGTAACCAACTCCACAATTTGGCAGTGTGGCATGATGATTTGCACCTCTACTGCCTTCAAAAGGTTCAGGGCATTAACCCAGACAATTTTCCAAGTTGAACTGAATTCTGTCAGTTGTTTTTGCAAAGGTGTGCTATTCAATTAGACCGTGTACTTTTTACAGATGCGCCACAGCCACAATCAACAAGTGCAGGCCCGGGAAAATCCGCACGCCATCTTGGTTTGTAGTCACCAAGATCGCTGCTGTCAACATTTGGGCCGGCTTGGTAGGTGATAATCTGGTCAGTCCGTACACGTCCCCTCGGCAACTGAACGCAAATATGTAATATTTTCACAAGAAATTCTATTAGAGTTGGTGGATCATGTTCCATTCAATGTGCAATAGCGAATGCAGTACCAACACGATGGTGCACCTGCACACTTTACATATACGGTGTGAATCCGTTTCAATGAATCTTTGGTGAGAATGCCACCCCAAAATAGCAGGGAACCTCCACCTTGCTGCACTTGGACAGTGTGTCTAAGGCATTCAGCCTGACCGGGTTGCCTCCAAACAGGTCTCCGACAATTGTCTTGTTGAAGGTATATGTGACACTCATCGTTGAAGAGAACATGATGCCAATCTGGAGCAGTCCATTTGGCATGTTGTTGGGCCCATCTGCACCGCTCTAAATGGTGTCGTGATTGCAAAGATGGACCTCGCCATGGACGTCAGGATTGAAGTTGTGCATCATACAGCCTATTGTGCACAGTTTGAGTCTTAACAGTGTCCTGTGGCTGCACGAAAAGCATTAGTGGCGTTGCTGTCAGGGTTCCTCCGAGCAGTAATCTGTAGGTATCGGTCATCCACTGTAGTACTTGCCCTTGGGCGGCCTGAGCGAGGTATGTCATCAAACAGTTTCTGTCTCTGTATCTCCTCTATGTCCGACCAACATCACTTTGGTTCTCTCCGAACCGCTTGGACACTTCCCTTGTTGAGAATCCTCTCCTGGCACAAAGTAACAATGCAGATGTGATCGAACCATGGTATTGACCGTCTAGGCATGGTTGAACTACAGACAACACGAGCCGTGTATCTCCTTCCCGGTAGAATGACTGCAACTGATCGGCTGTCGGACCCCCTCCGTCTAATAGGTGCTCCTCATTCATGGTTGTTTACATCTTTGGGTAGGTTTAGTGATGTCTCTGACCAGTCAGAGAGACTCTGTCTGTGATACAATATCCACTTTCACCGTTTGTCTTCAGGAGTTCTGGGAACCAGGGTGATGCAAAACTTGTTTTGATGTGTGTATAAGGGAAAAGAGTGAAGGACTATTTTTATAATGATGAGGTATTGTATATCAAAGGAATTGAGCTGTAATGCAAAACACTAGAAATTGTGCATTAACAAATTTTTACCCGTGTCACAGAATTTAACTAATGTATAATATTAGTCTGTCAAATACATCAAATATAAAGCTTTGTTGAAATTCTTGCATTAACTATTCAGTTCTGTCTTGAATACACAATTGTATGCAATGCGAGTTGGAGGAGGATGATGATGATTGTTTTGTTGTTAGCTTGCATTCAGTTTCTGATCTATTTTGGTTGTATATTTTTGTGTGTATGTAGCCATGCCACATGAAAATGTAATCATATTCTGCACAGTATCTTACATAATGTTAATTTGATTTTCAGACTGGGATTTATCTACATGTTTAGACAATGAGTGCAGAAGAAAAAATTTACTAAAGCCTGAAATATTAAATCAATGGATTGATCTACGTGCTACTTACAAGGTGTTTACAGAGCTTTCCTGCTTTATTACTATATGTTGTACAAAATTCAATACACTTAATGTCTATGATTTCAGGCATTTTACAAGCGTCAGCCTAAGGGTTTGAATGGCGCAATGTCAGAAGTTGGGCTACAATTTAAAGGGCGCCAGCATTCTGGTATTTCTGATGCCCGGAATACTGCTGCACTTGTGCACCACTTGGTTAAAGATGGGGCAATCCTGAGTATTACAAAAGTTCTTCAAGCAACCATGCGTACTGTAAGGAATCAGTGAAATTCATGCAATGCATTTTTTGAAAATAAAATTGTTATTCTTTATAAAACTCTCTTTTTACAGAATTATAAGAGTGTCCTTACAGGCAGTGATGTACAAACAAAGTATTCCATACATGATTCAGTGACAAGGAAAGGAATGGTTCCACATCATCAGAGTGATACACCTGTTTCATCACGGCAGAGGAAAATATCAGACTATCAAGGAACAGTGGGGAAAATGGTGAAAGGTTCTTTGTGGCACAACATGACTTTAGCTAAAGGAAATACAAATTCAAGGGACCAAGTCATATTAAAGAACTGTACCATGTTGGGGGAGCGTACTCCTCTTCAAGTTATAAATCGTCCTGCATCTGACAGAACACAATCTCCCAAGCAAAAACCGTGTGTAAGCAACAGGGCAACACCACCTTTATGTAACTGTGGCAGAAGAGCATTACGCAAGATAGTGTCAATGCTTGGACCCAATCAGGGCCGTTCTTTCTTCATTTGCTCTCACAGAAGAACACTTGGTACAACTCGAAAATCTGGTTGTGGTTATTTCAAATGGGTACAGTGATTTTTGCTTATGGCAAATGTTCAGATATATTTTCCTTTGCATTATTTTTAAAAGGGTACAATATTTGTTGCCTTAGTTTTGGAAAGGCAATTAGAAAGTCAGGATTAAATCTTCTCACAGCTTAAGGCAAGTGTCCACTAATTAATAACTTCTGCAAGTGCTTGCTGAGGTATTTACATTAGAACAAAAACTTGTGCAATTTTACTACTGCAGCTTCAAGTTAATTTCAGGAACTTGCAGAAGTGTTTAAAAAACAGAGGAGCTGTCACCGTTGTTAAAAAAAAATCATTACAAGAAAACGATCTAGAAACATAGACGAATTCACTCAGATCAGGGAATGTTATATCCCAGCTCTTGTCTATTGGAGGCAACAAAATATACTAAAACAGGATTAAAAATGTGGCAAGCTGTATCATCAGAGATGACCTTTTAATTACTCTTCAATTTTTGCAAGCAGTATTTATTGTAACTGTTATTATTAAATGTTACTGTGAACAATTGGCTAAAATTTAAAGACACCGGTACTCCCATTCTGGTGAAATAAAGTAAATGCCACTCATGGATTAGGCTTAACTTGTGAGAGCTGATGTTGCTAGTGGATCCACACTTTTATTGTAATTCATAACAAAAACACTTGTGGTATACTACAATAAAATGTGCAACATATTCTGTTTTAATTCAAAAGAAGTCACAACACCCCGTGTCATACATAAAATCTGTTAGTCAGCACTTTGTCACTTTTTATGCTGGGAAAAGTGTAAATAGTATCAAAAGGAGAATTCATTTCAGGAAACTGAAATTACAAGGAGACAGAATGGATGGCCAGTACTACCAATACAAGCAGATACATTATTTGTAAGTTTACTTTCCTCCTTAGGCGGCTTCAAAGGTTAGGATCCATGTTTTTATCTGGTTTTAAATGAATGTATTGTCACTGCTGGAAATTCATCTCCTGGAGGTAAGTACTGTCCTACCAATTCTGTTTCCTTGTAGGTTTAGAAAAATGTACATATCATGCAAATACTTTAATAGAAATAATAAAATATGAATTTATTTAAAGCAGTGGTGAGTTAACATCTGTGTTCCATTTTCTTTCTTCAAAAGCTAGTAATACACATTCTAATTTGCCACATTGATGTTATTTATCGTCAAATAACAATTTAATATGGAATTTCTCCTGTTATAACACAGCTAAAAATTCGGGCTACTTATGGTTGTACATTTAAGCTGTAAATTAAAAAAGTGATTAAAACAATTATTTGTATTTTTGTTAACATTCAATAAATTGAAAGATCTGTGGACCAATGAAACACTCTTGACCTATCACCTCTCCTCCAAAGTTTAAGTGAAAAAAATATCTAACCATGTTTAATATAATATACTAGTTCAAATGAAGTCTTAATGTACTATAAGGTATACAATCATGTCTAAAATAACTAGACATTTATAAAATTGTAAAATACTGATATCTGTGCATTTTTGTGAAATATGGAAGCTACATGATTGTACAGAATCTACTTTAAGACAGTTTCTAATGAAACCTTATTTCGAACAGCTTGTACAGTGACAAGTATTCCCACTATAGTCTTTGTGTAGCACAATATCAAAAATGTGGCAAGCACACTTTTCCAGCAAACAGTTCTGAGATTACGGTGATCCACAGAGCTAATACAAATAAGATGTACGAAACTCCTACTTGGTGACTGTGTGGGAGCTGATATGGCTGTCCACCAATTTCATCAACACTGAATCCCATTGGGAAGATGACAGCAGCGAGGCAGAACAGAACCACTGAAAATATAAGATTTGCATGAGAATACAAAATCTGAGGCAATACTCACTTTAATGAGTGCATTTATTTTAAGAATATCTCAAATGATTTACACATTAGATTTTTAGTGTCAACAGAACAAAACAGCTTTATCCTATCAATTTCAATCTTTCTGCTGGGATGTGATTATCAAGATAATTCTTAACTACTGTTTCGACAATTTTTGTCCATATACAATGTTTAAATCTATAAAAAATTAATTTGTGCAGAGAAAATTTCAGAATGATGTCATCTTTTACAATTCATGATGACTGAAAAGACCATCACGAAGCATTTTCTGTGTCTGTGAAGAGTACAGATAGACTGGTGTGCAAATGTTAACGACAAAAGTAACTTTTGCATGATGTGTCACTACCAAGTAACTTAGCTTGATGAATCTTAGACCATATGTAGAAAGAAATGCTACAATATTTCACAGGAGGGAACTGAAAGAAATACACAATGATACAAACAGAAATGACACTTTTATTGAAAAACAATAACTACATGATGGTTGCCTGGGGATTACAAAAGGCAGAACATGGATCTTAATTGGGTGTGTGATCAGCATGCGTGGCAATGCTGTATGCTTTGCAATGTGCTTCCATTTTTTCAACATCATTGGTGTATGTGAACACACTCTAATACAGGGTGTTTCAAAAATGACCGGTATATTTGGAACGGCAATAAAAACTAAACGAGCAGCGATAGAAATACACCGTTTCTTGCAATATGCATGGGACAACAGTACATTTTCAGGCAGACAAACTTTCGAAATTACAGTAGTTACAATTTTCAACAACACATGGCGCTGCGGTCTGGGAAACTCTATAGTACGATATTTTCCACATATCCACCATGCGTAGCAATAATATGGCGTAGTCTCTGAATGAAATTACCCGAAACCTTTGACAACGTGTCTGGCGGAATGGCTTCACATGCAGATGAGATGTACTGCTTCAGCTGTTCAATTGTTTCTGGATTCTGGCGGTACACCTGGTCTTTCAAGTGTCCCCACAGAAAGAAGTCACAGGGGTTCATGTCTGGCGAATAGGGAGGCCAATCCACGCCGCCTCCTGTATGTTTCGGATAGCCCAAAGCAATCACACGATCATCGAAATATTCATTCAGGAAATTAAAGACGTCGGCCGTGCGATGTCGCCGGGCACCATCTTGCATAAACCACGAGGTGTTCGCAGTGTCGTCTAAGGCAGTCTGTACCGCCACAAATTCACGAACAATGTCCAGATAGCGTGATGCAGTAATCGTTTCGGATCTGAAAAATGGGCCAATGATTCCTTTGGAAGAAATGGCGGCCCAGACCAGTACTTTTTGAGGATGCAGGGACGATGGGACTGCAACATGGGGCTTTTCGGTTCCCCATATGCGCCAGTTCTGTTTATTGACGAAGCCGTCCAGGTAAAAATAAGCTTCGTCAGTAAACCAAATGCTGCCCACATGCATATCGCCGTCATCAATCCTGTGCACTATATCGTTAGCGAATGTCTCTCGTGCAGCAATGGTAGCGGCGTTGAGGGGTTGCCGCGTTTGAATTTTGTATGGATAGAGGTGTAAACTCTGGCGCATGAGACGATACGTGGATGTTGCCGTCATTTGGACCGCAGCTGCAACACGGTGAATGGAAACCCGAGGCCGCTGTTGGATCACCTGCTGCACTAGCTGCGCGTTGCCCTCTGTGGTTGCCGTACGCGGTCGCCCTACCTTTCCAGCACGTTCATCCATCACGTTCCCAGTCCGTTGAAATTTTTCAAACAGATCCTTTATTGTATCGCTTTTCGGTCCTTTGGTTACATTAAACCTCCGTTGAAAACTTCGTCTTGTTGCAACAACACTGTGTTCTAGGCGGTGGAATTCCAACACCAGAAAAATCCTCTGTTCTAAGGAATAAACCATGTTGTCTACAGCACACTTGCACGTTGTGAACAGCACACGCTTACAGCAGAAAGACGACATACAGAATGGCGCACCCACAGACTGCGTTGTCTTCTATATCTTTCACATCACTTGCAGTGCCATCTGTTGTTGAAAATTGTAACTACTGTAATTTCAAAAGTTTGTCCGCCTGAAAATGTACTGTTGTCCCAAGCATATTGCAGCAAACGGTGTATTTCTATCGCTGCTCGTTTAGTTTTTATTGCCGTTTCAAATATACCGGTCATTTTTGAAACACCCTGTACGTCTCCCTGATGCATCCTGCAAATGCTTAATTGGATTTAAGTTGGAGGAAAAGACAGGCCAGTCCATTTGCCGAATATCCTCTTGTTCCAAGAGCTCCAATTGCTTAGCTTGATGCAGTTACTCATAATATTCTATAAAAATGAAGTTATGACCAAATAAACAGCTGAAAAGACACACATGGGGATACGCAGTATCACAGTAACTTTTACAGGTGAGTATACTATGTTCAAAGATTTGGAGGCCAGAATGCTCGTGCAATATTATACCTCTCCACTCCATGCAGTCAGTAGCAGCTGGTCATCATTTGCTAATTTGCACATGGTCAATATCACAATAAAATTATTCCACTTTGCTTCAAATGCCAGTTGAAAATCACACCATTTCTCTTTGAATATATGCTGATATACAAATAAAATGAACTAAAACATGTTGTGTAGCACAGTCTCCACAATAACTAGAAACCAGTGTCTAGTGTTGAAATGACAATCAGCTGCAATACAATCAACTTAGAGAAGTGACACAGCTGCCTGTTCTCTACCATACATGCTCTGTTGAGACTTCATCTTTTCGTGTGTTCTACGTTGCTCAGGTCAGGATTTTTCTTTGAAGTTGCATGTAGTTTATTGTGCAAGTATAGAATATGATGATGATGATTTAAAGAACTGTTGTGAATGCTTTGTGGGTAAGTGACAAAGCACAGACTGGTAATATGCAAACCTGGATTCGATTCTTGCTGATACTAACCTTTTATTTTATTCCTTGCAACGTTAAATTATTAGTTACATAGTTTAAAAATAATAGTTCAGTTTACATATGTAAAATTATTATATTCGATTCAGTTACAATTAATGTCCTTGAAAGTATAAAGGCTATAGGCTAGGTGGTGATAAAACAAGCAAGTATATGAGGAAATTTAGTATGAAAGTGTTTTCCATTGATGATCTGCTAGAGAGGCCTTTTCCAGTAGACCTTTAGAGGAGTAAATGAGAAAGAGTTAGGCAGGTGTACTTCAAATGTAAATCTGAGAGAAGCATACAATGAGGCTTACGTAACACTGGAAATTTCAAAATACTTGGAAAATATTTTGATCAGCTTCTTAATTTCCCAGAACCAATCAAGAAGAAGATTTATCCCCAATTATCAAAGAAATTTAAGAAGTTATTAAAACCTTATAAAGCTAGTGGAGAAGACTATAACAGAACTTTTGAAATGGTCTCTACGAAAAATAAAAAAAAGAACTAAAATTAAAATTTAAGAAAACTTGGAAAACAGAAAAACTCTGAGTGGAAGGTGGCCATGATACATCTAATACATTAGAATGGCAATAAACGAGAAGCTAACATTTGAGGAATTTCTTTGCAACCAGTTGCATATAAGATACTTTCCAGGATTATACAACACTGGAGAGTAATTTAGGTGAATATCAAGGTGGTTTTAGAGAGGGCAGATCATGTTCTGAACAAATATTTAATTTGTGATCAATCATGTGTCACAGATTACCAAGCTCACTATTTTTCTTTATAATTGCGTGTAGTTTCAAAGCACCATTGTCAGGACTCCACCATGGGCGAGTGGTCTAAAACACAGACCGATAATTCGCATACCCAGTCAATTCCCGCAGATGCAAAATTTATCGCAATTTTAAACTATTAGTTCTACAATTTAACTATCTTAACAGTTATATCTACATAAATAAAATTAATATATTCAATTTTTTTTACAATTACTACCAATGTAAATCAAAAGCCTATACGCCATCACATTGTAGCTTATAATTTTGCACAAGACATCCCTGCCACTACTTCACCTGTGTAGTCATTCGAGAATTTCTGTGTAAATTCTAGAACCACTCAGCCTTTTACCATCTCGAACACACGATATTCTACATACGATTGTGAGATAGTAAAATCCTACCTACTGTGCGTCTTATGTCTGTGTGTGCAGGTTTAAAATCAGTCGCAGGAAGAAGGTTGACGCGGCGGTCGAACGGCACAGACAATTACCTGTCGGACAGTCCGTAGATGCGTTAGTGTGTAGTGAGGAACCATGGAGTTTACATGCCGCTCTGTGCTTATTGTGTCATTGACTATTGTTATGTGAAACAAGAACAGTTGAAAGTACTCTTGTAGACTCTTGACTCAGCCTTGGTAGAGGCAAGACATATTTTTGGATTCATTTTGAGAAAGTCATGGTAGTCAAGCCAACTTTCTTTTAACTGTAACTCATTTTGTTTCTAATGTTCGACAGTATGAGGTACTTACACAAAGTTGCAAATGTATGCTGAAAGTGTGAATTATGTTGTGCATGAAAGTCAAATACTGATGAAACGGAAAGTTTGTATGTCTACTTTCACACTTTAAGACATCACCAAAAGTTAGAACGTGGCAACCTGTGTGAAAGGACCGAAAAAACAGGAATTTTCTGTCAAAAACGAGAAAGGAAGTTGCTGTGTGTCGCCATAGCAACTAAACATAATACGAGAAGGGATTTACTCTGAGACATTGGAATATGTTGAAGTATCTAATGGAGCAAAATTAGAATGAAAAATGGTGAAGACATGAAAGATTCACAACAATAAAAAACCAAAGAAGATTTCGACGTCATTGTCTAAGAAGAAATACGCATAGAATGCTTCAACCAAGAAGATCCAGTGCAGGGAGTATACAGGTCTCACAAAAGTCGTGGGGACGCAGTCGCGGAAACCAACGTACATCCGACGCCGCCAGCACCAGCTGCTGTTCACTGGTGCTGACCACCCTCCACATCGCTCACCTACGCTATGAGAATTCTACGCCGGGTGAGCGTGAAACAAAACTTGGTAATTTCCAAGAATCATTGCCTATCGAAATCGCGGGGTCCAAATGATACATATTGACCGTGCGATCCTAAATCGATCACGCGACTCTGGTGGTGGACATTATGAATATGTTCACGGTGGTCACTACAGCAATGACAAAAGAAGACCGTTACAAGAATACTTGTAATAACAAAGGAGATGACTTACCTGTCTCGTCGTCAGTGTTGTCGTCATGTGAAAGTCCATGTGATGAGTACGCTACAGGAACAATTTCCTTTTTTCCATTAATTCGCGGAGGTATGTAATTTAGAGCAACTAAGGGAATGAAGGAAAACTGATAAAAATGACGATCACAAATAATTGATCATAACGTGCGTCACCACAGTCGCATGATCAATTTACAATTGCACGTTCAGTATGTATCGTTTGGACCCCACGACTTCGATAGGCAATCATTCTTGGAAATTACCCAAAACTTCATTACTTTAGTGCGAAGTGGTACAAGATACTTTTGAGTTAAATTTGTATTGTTATCATATTTAAAGTTAGTTTTAGATTAGATTTACTTTCATTCCAATTGATCCGTAGTGAGGAGGTCCTCCAGGATGTAGAACATGTCAGAAAAACTACAATACTTGACAAATATTTACAACTAAAACAAAGAAGCTAATGTACCATTCCACAGGTCCCAAGTGGAATGATCATTTTTTAGTGAACACTATATGAATGAGTCATTTTACAAATACTAATGCACTGAATTTAAAATAAAAATGTTTATTTATCTATAAGGTAATAAACGTGTAATACAACTACTACAATACTTATTTACAATGCACACATTATTGCACTGAAATATTGCAGAAGTATATATATTCCCAGATGAAAACGCACCTTTTCCGTGTTATTAAGTGACAGTATATTCCCTCGGAACTGTGAAACTTATAAATCCTTTGAATAGTTATGTTTTTATACACAGTCGTATAATTTCCCCGCACTTAGAGAACGAAACTCCTTTTGTAAAGATTTCTGATAAGCAGCAATATGTACACTGCATATTTTCGTATTGCGAAAGTATAAATTTGAATTCAACCAAAACCCTGCATGTTACTTTCCGAACCATTGTAATCGAGATTGCGATGCGGTTCTGTAAGCCAGTCATAGCTCATGTCACGGGATCCCGCCAGCCGATGACAGCGGATATTCAGACCACAGGACACGTGATATAGTCAGCTAACAGCAACATCACTGTTAAGTAGCCCAGATACACAAACAGGAAAAGTTAATGTTTTAAATTAATACACAGTGTTGCTGAAACAAAAGCAAAGCTTTCACATGTAATATTGGTCTCTAAGGTTAATAAGCTGCAAGATAAGCTAAGCTTTCACATATAATGATATTTTTTGCGTGTGTCATATCTTAAACTGAATCACACAAATGTGCCAGTAAAATTTTTAGCAGAGTCCAATGACTTGTCCTCAGAGTTTTCCACAAATAAATTAGCTACCGCAGAGGAGAGTGAGCTTCCCGTAGCACTACATCAATTTGCTCAAAATAACGACATTAATATCTGATCTTCTGGGCTCGACTTCCAAATGGCTTGTCATCAACAAACGCTCTGTGATTTAAGAAATTCATCGTACATTCTAGCATATAATTCAACTTGCGTAAAAGGAAATTTACTTTGAAAGTAACGCTTTTCAAACCACCATTCGCAATATATTCCCGCGACTTGTTAGAAATATGTTTGTTTCAGTAGTCGTCGTCAGACAGCGCAAGATAACAGGCGCCACCGTGCTTTGGCAGCTGGTATGACGCAGGAAGTCCGTATGTTCGTACGTGTAAAACATTAAAAGATCTTACATTATGAATAAAAGAAAAAAGACATCAGAGGATGCTCCAAGAGCATCAGATTTACATGAACCATACTAAAACGGCACATTTAAAGTGCATACTTAAAGAGCACATTCGTATGTCCAGATCCCCAATGAAGTAGGCCTCGACCTGATGTTAAGCTTTTCAGTGGGGTTTCGGGATGTAAACTGTCTTTGAGTACCAGTACTGTATTAACTCATTTTTGATTCTTTATTATGGTTTAATGCCATGCGTGCTACAAGATGAAAACGTGCACTTGAAATGCAGCAAGCAGTTGAAATTAGCCAATAGTGTGGAACTAAACACTTTGGTTCAAACACATTGTCTGCCTCAGCGTAAAAGATTAATAAAAACCAAATTTCTTTAGCAAACCGACAAAAATAACTTCATTGTTCTACAAGGTGATTAATGCACAGCTGTCATAAAAGTGGAAATAAAATGAAATCTGAAACTAATAACTTATATTGTTGTTGTTGTTGTCTTCAGTTCTGAGACTGGTTTGATGCAGCTCTCCATGCTAATCTATCCTGTGCAAGCTCCTTCATCTCCCAGTACCTACTGCAACCTACATCCTTCTGAATCTGTTTAGTGTATTCATCTCTTGGTCTCCCTCTACGATTTTTACCCTCCACGCTGCCCTCCAATGCTAAATTTGTGATCCCTTGATGCCTCAGGACATGTCCTACCAACCGATCCCTTCTTCTAGTCAAGTTGTGCCACAAACTTCTGTTCTCCCCAATCCTATTCAATACCTCCTCATTAGTTATATGATCTCCTCATCTAATCTTCAGCGTTCTTCTGTAGCACCACATTTCGAAAGCTTCTATTCTCTTCTTGTCCAAACTATTTATTGTCCATGTTTCACTTCCATACATGGCTACACTCCATACAAATACTTTCAGAAACGACTTCCTGACACTTAAATCTATACTAGATGTTAACAAATTTCTCTTCTTCAGAAACGCTTTTCTTGCCATTGCCAGTCTACATTTTATATCCTCTCTACTTCGACCATCATCAGTTATTTTGCTCCCCAAATAGCAAAACTCCTTTACTACTTTAAGTGTCTCATTTCCTAATCTAATACCCCCAGCATCACCCGATTTAATTCGACTACATTCCATTATCCTCGTTTTGCTTTTGTTGCTGTTCATCTTATACCCTGCTTTCAAGACACTGTCCATTCCGTTCAACTGCTCTTCCAAGTCCTTTGCTGTCTCTGACAGAATTACAATGTCATCGGCGAACCTCAAAGTTTTTATTTCTTCTCCATGGATTTTAATACCTCCGCCGAATTTTTCTTTTGTTTCCTTCACTGCTTCCTCAATATACAGATTGAATAACATTGGCGATAGGCTACAACCCTGTCTCACTCCCTTCCCAACCACTGCTTCCCTTTCATGCCCCTCGACTCTTATAACTGCCATCTGGTTTTTGTACAAATTGTACATAGCCTTTCACTCCCTGTATTTTACTGCTGCCACCTTCAGAATTTGAAAGAGAGTATTCCAGTCAACATTGTCAAAAGCTTTCTCTAAGTCTACAAACGCTAGAAACTCGATATATTAGCCTTCCGTAATTATGTGAATGTATTTTAATTCACTTGATAGCTCCCGGCCACAGAAGTCCATTTTATTTTCATTTGACATGAAAGTAGTAAACGAAGAGGAAACAGCAAAATCACTAAATATAAACACGGGTCACATGGAGGCTACACACTTCCTCACTATAACTCAGACTGCTCTGAGCATCAGCTCCAGATCTACGATATTTCCGAACCGGGGCAATACTAAGATAGTGGCGCCGGTTAGGCGTTGTTATGTTCGTACAAACCATTTTCCATGCTACTTCCAGAATAGAACTTAAGCGGCAGCTAGACGGTGACTTTACAACTGGGCCTTACTAGTGTAGCGATCTGGCCAAAAAATTTCACACAAAATTTCATTTTCATGGATACACCGAGAAGATAATACGTAATCTTTCTTACCTGTTATTCCTGTTAGTCGTTTATTTCCAATCTGGTAGTCTGAATCTTTGGATTTTTCTAGTCATTATAACAATGCTGATCATTCACAAACCCAATCAACAACATAATCAGACAGCGATTGGCGTTCATTTGCTCGGCTTTACTCCACTCCGATTGTATAGCCCGGTCCCCTTTTGCCTGCAGGAAAGTTTATTTCTAGATGCGACGAGGATTCCCATGACGGAGACATCATGTACACTATGCACGCATTCAAAAATCGACTATGATATTATTTTTTTTATTTTTACTATTGGACCAAACTGCTGATGTCATCGGTCCCTACGCTTACACGCTACTTAATCTAACTTACGCTAAGGACAACACATACACCCATGCCCGAGGGAGGTTCGAACCTCCGACGGGGGGAGTCGTATGAACCGTGACAAGTCGCATGAGACAGCACGGCTACCCCGCGCGGCTTATGATTCATTCAGAAATAAACTTACAGAGTGTGTTCAAAATCCAACAGGGATGCTCATCAAAATCATATGAGTCATTGACAGGGCAACGTGCGCTGGATGCTAGGCGCTTTGTGAAACAAGGTTTTTTCTGCTCAAGAATATGAATTTGGCGCACCCCCCCCCCCCCCCCCCCCCCCAAACACATACAGGGTGTTACAAAAAGGTATGGCCAAACTTTCAGGAAACATTCCTCACACACAAAGAAAGAAAATATGTTACGTGGACATGTGTCCGGAAACGCTTACTTTCCATGTTAGAGCTCATTTGATTACTTCTCTTCAAATCACATTAATCATGGAATGGAAACACACAGCAACAGAACGTACCAGCGTGATTTCAAACACTTTGTTACAGGAAATGTTCAAAATGTCCTCCGTTAGCGAGGATACATGCATCCACCCTCCGTCGCATGGAATCCCTGATGCGCTAATGCAGCCCTGGAGAATGGCGTATTGTATCACAGCCGTCCACAATACGAGCACGAAGAGTCTCTATGTTTGGTACCGGGGTTGCGTAGACAAGAGCTTTCAAATGCCCCCATAAATGAAAGTCAAGAGGGTTGAGGTCAGGAGAGCGTGGAGGCCATGGCATTGGTCCGCCTCTACCAATCCATCGGTCACCGAATCTGTTGTTGAGAAGCGTACGAAAAGTTCGACTGAAATGTGCAGAAGCTCCATCGTGCATGAACCACATGTTGTGTCGTACTTATAAAGGCCCATGTTCTAGCAGCACAGGTAGAGTATCCCGTATGAAATCATGATAATTGGCGGTGAATCGAGGAAGTACAGTACATACTGACGAAACTAAAATGAGCTCTAACATGGAAATTAAGCATTTCCAGACACATGTCCACATAACATCTTTTCTTTATTTGTGTGTGAGGAATGTTTCCTGAAAGTTTGGCCATACCTTTTTCTAACACCCTGTATATCCGGGACCGCTGCGCATGCGTGAATCTGGCAGCTTGGGCGCGGCAGTAAAATATTTCTCGGTTGCTGCTTGCTGCGACTGCTTACACAGCCAACAGCCACATTTCTGTAGCCAGTAGTGGTGGGCAGGAAATCGCGTATCTGTTAGAAATCACAGTGACTGAGAAGCCACAGATATCACAATAACAACTTTACAAAATCTAACTGCGATTTCAGTCACAGTTAGCAGTCGCAAGTAGCATTACACATTCAACGCTGTGAGCCATCTGTTGGCCGAATTCCGTACCGCTTTCTGCGATTTCAGTGACAAATCGCGGCTAGAAGTCGCAAGTAGCAACTAAAAAGCGCAGTTAACAGTGCCATCTGTTGGCCAAAGTTCGTACTACGCTCATCTCTGTGACATGCTATCGAGTCTAACTGCGATTTCCGTGACAAGTTGCAACTAAGAGTCGCAAGTAGCAACTAAAAAGCGCAGTTAGCAGTGCCATCTGTTGAGCAAAGTTCATACTATGCTATTCGCTACTGAGTCAAACTGCGATTTCTGTGACAAATCGCAACTAAGAGTCGCAAGAAGCAACTAAAAAGCGCAGTTAACATTCTTTTCCTAGTGCCATCTGTTGACCGATGTACGTACTTCGTTACGAGAGCCTTGTGCCTCACGAGATCGACGTGCCGTGTGTGCATAATACTGAATATGAAGGGCTTATTTCAATAGTGGTACAAGTCCACTTTTGTTCATTTTGAGATACAGACTCGTAAAGTTAAATGAGTGCTGAAAAATCTGCAGTTGAGATACCAGAAATATTCAAGCATATGGCTTCTTGCTAGAGATGAACCTTTATTTATGTTTGTTTGGATCATTAATTTCAGAAGCATTATAGACAAAAAAGTGGAGGTAATGGACTTGTACCATTATTGAAATAAGCCCTTCATATTATATGACGACATGCACATTCAGCATCAGTTATGGTTGGTCAAACAGAGCTGTGACTCTTAATGTATTATATTAATAAGAAGCAACATTGCCTTTTTCTCCTGAAAATATCAAGTAATGTAACAAATGTGTTTGATTCTGCTTCCAACATGACAGTTTTGGTTAATACTCCACATGCCTACAGGACTTTGCAATGTTAACACAGCAGAACTCAGACACCTGTATAAGTGTAGTGAAATAAAAACAGTATTTTTGTGTCATATGAATGCCTCACTTTTGTTCCGACATAGTTCAAGACTCGGGAGAAAAGTTTTACACCTGGTGTTCTACATGGCAACTTCACACACAAGAACTTTTTGCCGACACTACTACCACCTACAGAAGTAAGCTTTTCCTGTGTTACTTTCAAGTAATTCACTTAAGCTATTCCTGATTTAACTGTAAGATATGTACTTCCCACTTTTGTATCAACAGCCTCAAAATGCATATTGTAGACTTCAGGATATGTTACAGGTCAGTGTCACACCAAGATTGTGGAGAAACGGGGAGGGGGGGCATGTCACTCTCCAACAAGTGTTTACCAATAAATATGTGGCGGAAAATTACGGGTATAGGACGAATGAGATTTTCATTATTCGCTCACTGTATTTAACATTTATTATTCCTTTAAAATCGCACAACAACTTCAATAAAACACAGTTTAATCACTCATCTGCACACTTATTTTGCAATAATGTCACTTTTAAACTGCAAATCCTCTAAGAGCTTTCTTGAATCTTCACGAGTCTCTCCCAACAGCCTTGATGTGGATAGATATGTACAGCAACCAGAACTGTGTCTGCAAAATCACAAGAATTATTAAACAATTTTTCCTGTCACTAATTACAAGCAATATAATTGACAGAGTAGTTTGCTAATATTTGCTGTAATGAAAGCCACTCAATGGGGTATATTTCACACTTGCAAGAACGATCTCACTTAAGTAATTAAGTCCATCGAAACACTTAGAAACTAACCTCTCATCTGACGAAAACGGTCTAAAGACGCAGTGGCAATTTCTCCAGATCTGCTGACAATGATATTTTGAGTTATCACTTTACTGAGTGACTGAAATGTAGTTCGGGTACCTGAGAACATAACAATATGTTAGAATTCATTTTCTAAACACGAACTATTACAGTACTGTATGGCTACTTATATATTAATTACACTATTAATATTTTCACAGTTGTTTCTTTAATACAAGATTAAAGCCAACGGAAGAACAAACGTAAAACATACTTACCAATGACAGGTTTGTTGAGATGCAATTTTCTGTGGACAGATGTAGCTTTTTCATACGGTGGTAAGTCGCAGAAGTCACAGAAATCGCGGAAGTAGCAGAAATCGCAGAAATAGCAGTGGCGGAGAGATACGCGACTTAGGTTTCTTAACTGCGACAAATCACAGTTAAAAATAACAGATACTGAAAAGTAGCATTCACAGAAATCACTGATATCGGAAAATCGCAGTTTAGCCCAACACTGTTGTTGTTGTTGTTGTTGTTGTTGTGGTCTTCAGTCCTGAGACTGGTTTGATGCAGCTCTCCATGCTACTCTATCCTGTGCAAGCTTCTTCATCTCATAGTACCTACTGCAACCTACATCCTTCTGAATCTGCTTAGTGTATTCATCTCTTGGTCTCCCCCTACGATTTTTACCCTCCACGCTGCCCTCCAATACTAAATTGGTGATCCCTTGATGCCTCAGAACATGTCCTACCAACTGATCCCTTCTTCTGGTCAAGTTGTGCCACAAACTTCTCTTCTCCCCAATCCTATTCAATACTTCCTCATTAGTTATGTGATCTACCCATCTAATCTTCAGCATTCTTCTGTAGCACCACATTTCGAAAGCTTCTATTCTCTTCTTGTCCAAACTATTTACCATCCATGTTTCACTTCCATACATGGCTACACTCCATACAAATACCTTCAGAAATGACTTCCTGACGCTTAAATCTATACTCGATGTTAACAAATTTCTCTTCTTCAGAAACGCTTTCCTTGCCATTGCCAGTCTACATTTTATATCCTCTCTACTTCGACCATCATCAGTTATTTTGCTCCCCAAATAGCAAAACTCCTTTACTACTTTAAGTGTCTCATTTCCTAATCTAATACCCTCAATATCACCCGACTTAATTCAACTACATTCCATTATCCTCGTTTTGCTTTTGTTGATGTTCATCTTATATCCTCCCTTCAAGACACCATCCATTCCGTTCAACTGCTCTTCCAAGTCCTTTGCTGTCTCTGACAGAATTACAATGTCATCGGCGAACCTCAACGTTTTTATTTCTTCTCCATGGATTTTAATACCTACTCCGAATTTTTATTTTGTTTCCTTTACTGCTTGCTCAATATACAGATTGAATAACATCGGGGAGAGGCTACAACCCTGTCTTACTCCCTTCCCAACCACTGCTTCCCTTTCATGTCCCTCGACTCTTATAACTGCCATCTGGTTTCTGTACAAATTGTAAATAGCTTTTTGCTCCCTGTATTTTACCCCTGCCACCTTCAGAATTTGAAAGAGAGTATTCCAGTCAACATTGTCAAAAGCTCAACACTAGTAGCCAGAAACGGGAGAAGGTACTACCCCAGATCACATGATCTGGGGTACTACTCATACGCCACTCAACTGCGCATGCGCATGATCCCACTCTTAACTGCTAAAATGAATCTAATGTAAACAGCTGTGACGTCACGCTCATCGGAGGCAATTTGTTGTTATGAAGCCTTGCACAGTCTTCCTAAAGTCTTTGACACATTTTGCTGTTGGCAAACGCTTGTATGAACACTGTGTTTTGTTGTTGTATATGGCACATTTCCTTTGCAATTTATGTTTTTATTTTCATTTTTTTTCTCGTTCATGTTTTATTGTTGCAGTATTATTCTTCAGTAGCGGGATACAGTAATATCCTTTGTTAGAGTATCGAGTCTTACCAGTAAAAATTACAAAAATTTAACTGAAAACTAAAACAACGGAAAATTCCCTTAATTCTAAAAAATTCCCGGGGTTTTCCCAGTTTTGTCCCAGATGAAAAAATTCTCGGGTTTTTCCCGGATCTCCCGGTTCGTATACACCCTGATATAACTGGCTGGAGAGCGTCAAGACCCAGCTATGGTCATGAAAATTAGCAAAGAAGTGCCTGACTGTGCTGAGTTGATAAATTTAATCAAAGTTCAGAGTTCAACTCTAAGTAAAGAACTAGGTTTGGTAAATTCTCAATTAAATGCGCTGAGTCTTAAGTTAAACTCATTAGATTCGCTATTAAATACCCAGAGTGAGGCTTTAAATGCTCAGAGGGAAACTCTCAATACTCAAACATCAAATTTATGTTTTTTAAGCGCCTAAGTAGACTCTCAAAGTAAAGAATTTAGTAATCTATGCAAAGGCATGGGTGCTTTGAAGACTGAATTTGATGCTATAAGTACTAAAGTAGAGAATTTAAAAATAGATTTAAAGAACGAGTTGACAAATTCTTTAACCACTCATATAAATCACATGTTTGCTTATCTTAGTCAGAAACAGAATGACAATTTGCAAGATTTATCAAAAAGGTTATAACTGGACACTGAGAGCAAATCTAACAATGTAGAATCAGAACTCATTGAAAAGTTAGGATCTTTTCAAAATGTGTACAATATTAAGTATAATGATGTAAGACATGGATTGTATACTTTGCAAAAAGAGTGTAGATAAGCAGAATGAGTTAATGCCGATCATTCAGTTGCAAATTACAGGTGTCAGTACACGAGTAGATAATGTAGAACGGAATTTCAAAGAGAAAATAGCCGACTGTGATATTACAAATGTAATTAGTTTGGAGGAACAATTTGGAGAAATTATAGATCGAAAAGTTACCAACAAAATAATGTCCGGGAACATATCACCTATTCCTTCTTCTGAACTTAATGATACCAGGAAGGGTATACACGACCTGTGGAAAGAGACTAAGCTTATCCAGGATAAAGTAGAAAAAAAGAGTATCTTCACTTAACATTGCATTAACTAGTGAAGCTGTGACTGATTTACAATGGGGAGCTAATTCAGAGTTATCTGGACAATTCTCTAAATTTAAGCCAGACCCATTTCTTAAAAAGGTTTAACCAAGCATTACCAAAAAATTGGGAAGATTCTAAGAAGATTAAATTTGCTGGTGGGTACCTTCTAGGGGAAGCCTCAGAATGGGGTACAGAATTTTTCCTCTTGGAAAGACTTTCAAAATAAATTTAAAGAGAAATACTGGTCTGCCAGTGCTCAAGAAAAGTTGATATCAGATCCATGACACCCGGGCGGAGTCTCCTAGCCCCCAGGGACTTTAACATTCAGAGTTAACGGGTGGAGTAACGACAGTCAGATCCCAAGTCGTTTTCGGTCTTTCTTCCAAATAGTTTGCTGCACCAAACTCATTTATATCGAGAATTATACTGTAATCTTATTGCTGAAAAAAACTGGATATGACCATAAAACCGAGACTGATGTGATGTCTAGATGAAATAAATTTAATAGAGCATTATATTTGTGGAAAATATAATATGATGTGACTAACTGAACAATTGTTATACTGAAGTGTATAGCTTTTCTATTTTGTTTAGAGTATTTTATACCTTTTATGAGATGTAATACAGATGGGAGGGTTTGTATAAATTTTGAAAGGGGTGGGTATTATAGCTAAAAGCTTGATTTACAAGAACAGATAAATCATGACTAACACAAAACACACATCACACCTTTCAAACAACCCTCACTAACAAGTGTGCCTGATTCGTCTTCGTTTACCATTTCCATAGGGTTGCTAGGATTTCCTCAGAGACCTCAAAGGGTGAAGGTGGGACAAGTTCTGTAGGAGACAATTTAACACCAAACCTCCTCTGGCATCTCAGTCAAGTACCTGAGAGGTAGGGATCCTGAGGAAGCCAAGTGGGAAGGGTTTCCTGTCTTTGGGGGTATCTTCTTTCTCTTGATCCTAGCAACCATGTCTATTTTTTCCTTTCATACTTCTCATCTTGAGGACCGGTCTATCTTTTCCCTCTTTCCATATTCATAAACTTCTATCGCTAAAGCCCTTCCTTATTTCCATGGTTACTAATAACCTACATCTTATTTTTAGATAAGAAGGCCGAAGAATCAGACTACACGAACACACATCCACATATACACAAATATACACTTCTATGTAAACAGTAAATTATATAAGACAAAGCCTGTCTTGATGTGAGAACCACCAGGTGTTGTAGGGGGAAAGGTGTGTACATAGGGAATTATGTGCACATATATAGGAAGTTATGACAGTTCTACATCGAAAATACATAAGAAGATGTGCACATACATAACAAACAACAATAAAGTAGTAATAAGTAATGGATAAATAAGAGAGAGGCATGAGCAAAGAAAGAAAACAAAAGTAGGAGTAGAATTAGTCAGGTTGATCACTAAGCAACGTCAGTGCAATAAAAACTCTGATGAATTAAAGGATAATGGGATGAAGGTAGTATATATAGACATAATATCTATTAAAACTATAGATATTGATAAGTAGAGGAGGACTCTAGGGAGTGAATGATATATTAAAGAATGAATGCAAAGTTTAAAATAGATTTATAGCTTTACCAGAAGATACTTAATTATGGTATACATAGAAATGTATATTAGGGTAATGAACTGTGAGGCCTACTCAGAAAGGATAAGGGGCGTAGCCGGCATTAACTAAGCATAAAGGGCAGACATACCTGCGTGGAGATAGGACGATCTGTGGCCTAAAAATAGAGATGTTTTAGGCCTGTACTTACCAGGATGGAAAGAGGAAATGCTCTCATTAGGTCAACCCATAAGCAAGGAATAGGTGCTGATCCTAGGAGAAATGGACAGTATCTTGACAATACTCACAAGTTTTATAGGAATTATTGTGGAAAGTGTAAATTCTATGAGCGACTAGCATTATTATGTTTCGTGGAAGAAAATGAGTATCAAAAGAACACTTCCATTTCCACCCAAAGTTCCTCCAAGCTACAACGAACAAAAATAGTACATACTAGGAAAAAGGTAGTACAAAAAGATAATGTGTCAAAAGATAATGTGTCAAACACCTGAAGTTTTGGATTGAAAAAGGAAATAAAGAAAAGAAAAGAGAGTCTTCACACAGGAGTGTATACTGTTAAGATATGAATGCATAATAATTATGTATAAAATATCACATGTTCGATCTTGGGGTGGGGGGGGGGGGGTGGGGGGGTGGGGGGAGATATGTAGTGATTCAAGAATTTCTGTGTAAATTCTAGAACCACTCAGCCTTCTACCGTCTCGAACACACGACATTCTAGATATGAGTGTGGGATCGTAAAATCCTACCTTCTGTGTGTCACATGTCTATGTGTGCAGGTTTAAAATCAGTCGCGAGAAGAAGGTAGACGCAGCGGTCGAACGGCACTGATTAGTACCTGTCGGACAGTCCATAGATGTGTTAGTGAGTGTCTAGTGAAGAACCATGGAGTTTACATGCCACTCTGTGCTTATTGTGTCATTGACAATTGCTATGTGAAACAAGAACAGTTGGAAAAGTACTCTTGTAGACTCTTGACTAAGAAAGTCATGGTAGTCAAGCCAACTTTCTTTCAACTGTAACTCATTTTGTTTCTAATGTTCAACAGTATGAGGTACTTACAGAAAGTTGCAGATGTATGTTGAAAGTTTGAATTATGTTATGCATCTTTCATAATTCCCTTTGGTAGTATACTATAGCATTACTGTCCAGAAATGATCCAAAATTCACTGAGCTATGTTACTTGGCAGCGACATATCATGTGACAGTTAGTTTCAGGCTTAAGTTTTGCACAACCAGTATATATTGGAAACCCATAATATGGCATTTTCATATACAATGGGGTGAGTTTGTACCATACACACAGCCTAGGCATCTATCATGCTTCTTGTGTAGGCTAGCTTATCTACACTAGTAGTTAAGTAATTTCTTACTAGTTTTTACTTTGAGATGGATTTCTCTTACAATCAATTTTATATTGTGAATTGCCAACTTCACAATTTTATACAGGTATGTGTAACCTTCAGTTCCAACAATCAGAGTACTGATATGTTTCCATTTAGAGCCACTTCAGGCCTGTTCAATTTATGAGTTACTTTGTAACACATTAAACTACGCACATACATGTGTTGTTACAGGACACCCTCCAAGAGACACAATATACAGAGAATTATACTGAATTTCCAGTCACAGGTGTCAGAATCAAAGGAGCAACAGGCAAACTTAGCATGCTAATTAACAGACAAGCTTTGATAACATGCACCATAAGAACACTAGTTTTGAACAGGGATGTTTGGCGACGAATAACTTAAATAAACACGTATTTTTAGGTCTGGATTGGATTATGAAAGCAAATAAAGCAAATGCTAGTTTTAGTTGGGGAAAGATCAACTTATTGTTTGTTGAACCAAGGACTTGCAACATTAAAGAAACAAAATGACATATGATGTTTAATGAAAACTGTAATAATCAGATATGAGGAGTAGAAATTATGGATGATAGCAATTATTTTGATGAGGATGAGGGTTTTTGTGATGATAATGTTGTAAATGATTCTTATGCACACCTTGTTACTGAAGAAAGTAATGCAGCTGATTAGCGTACAACAGAAAGATGGCTTAAAAATATTTTTATGGGAGTTTTGTGACATTCTTAGTGAAAGCTAGGTAGGGTGAAGGATTACCTATGTAAGTTGAAATTAATAAATCATGATCCATTTCTTATAAAACCATAGAGTACACCAATTTGCAAAAGAAAAAAAGTGCAAAGGGAGCTCCAGAGGGTACAAAAGTGGAGGACAGCAGAAAGCAGTCAGTACAATAACTCACTGGTTGTTGTATCTAAGAGAGATGGAAGTGTCAGACTAGAATTGGACTCTGGGTATTTAAATAAATTATTAGAACATGAGAACAATCACCCAGAAAGCATGGAAGAGCTCTTGAATAAATTTGATAGAGCTAGATTTTTTTACCAGTTTAGACTACACTTATGTGTTGCATCGGATTACATTTCAGACTGAATCTAGAAAATACACTGCATTTCTTTATAATGGCATATCATTTCAATACAGTGTTGTACCTTTTACCTTTTGGACTTAATGTTTCTGTTGCTGAGTTGATACGAGTTTGGACCATGTCTTGGGAAGCGAGTTACAGTCGTAATTAGTCATTTATGTTGATAAAATTTTAATACCATATAAAACATGGTGAAAATATTTAGAAACATTGAGAGAAGTAGTGAAGAAATTTAGAGAAGAATTATGACTCTGAAGCTGGAAAAATGTACAATTGCTGTGAAACAATTGAATTTCCTTGGGCACATTATAAGTGAGGAGGGGATTCTACCTGATAATGACAAGTTTTTGGCTCTTACAGAATTCCCAAAGCCAAAATCAAAAAAGAAACTCAGATCATTCTATGGTTTATGTAATTTTTATTGGAAGTATGTCAAAACACAAACACTTAATGCACCTTGTTTACATAACTTATCAAATAAAAATAGTATATGACAGTGGATTAGTGCCTATCAAGCAAGTTTTGATGAAATTAAACATCAGTTATGCAACAGTGAGATATCACACAGACCACATTTGTCTTTATCATTTTATTTGATGACAGGCAGTGGTGATTATGGACTGGGAGCTCATTTAGTTCAAGAGGTGTTAATTAGTGGGACATAAGTTTTCCTTGCAGAACATTACAAAAACATGAAAGAAATTACATCATTACAGAAAAGGAATTAGTACCAGGATTCAAGAAATTTAGAAATAAATTATTTGGGAACAAAGTAATTGTATACACAAGCCATAAAGTCTTATGTTATTCCTATTCAAGAATGAAAATTATATCACAGTAAATTATGAGATTGGCAGCATATCTATAACAGTTTGATTGCACAGCATAGTACATCAAAGTAAAACAGAATGTACTTATGGACACATTATCTAGACTACAGAGGGGAGGGTGGGGGTGGAAATGGGAATGACAATGAAGAAAGCAATTAGAATTTCAAAATGATGTACATCAAAGGTATTATATTAAGGAAGAAAATGAGATTACTACAATTTGTGAACACCTAAGGAGAAATCAGAATCATGATGATGAATGGAAGGTGGTAAAAAGTTATTTAGGTAGAAGGAGAGAAGGAAACGTAGTCGGTGAATATGGATTGGGGCTAAGAAACGAAAGACGAAGCTAACATTTGGTTCAAGAATCATAAAACAAGGCTGTATACATGGAAGAAGCCTGGAGATACCGACAGGTTTCAGATTGATTATATAATGGTAAGACAGAGATTTAGGAGCCAGGTTTTAAATTGTAAGACATTTCCATGGGCAGATGTGGACTCTGACCACAATCTATTGGTTATGAACTTTAGATTAAAACTGAAGAAACTGCAAAAGGTGGGAATTTAAGGAGATGGGACCTGGATAAACTGACTAAACCAGAGGTTGCACAGAGTTTCAGGGAGAGCATAAGGGAACAATTGACAGGAATGGGGGAAAGAAATACAGTAGAAGAACGATGGGTATCTCTGACGGATGGAGTAGTGAAGGCAGCAGAGGATCGAGTAGGTAAAAAGACAAGGGCTAGTAGAAATCCTTGGGTAACAGAAGAAATACTGAATTTAATTGATGAAAGGAGAAAATAAAAAACTGCGGTAAATGAAGCAGGCAAAAAGGAATACAAATGTCTCAAAAATGAGATCGACAGGAAGTGCATAATGGATAAGCAGGGATGGTTAGAGGACAAATGTAAGGATGTAGAGGCTTATCTCGCTAGGGGTAAGATAGATACTGCCTACAGGAAAATTAAAGAGACCTTTGGAGAAAAGAGAACCACTTTTATGAATATCAAGAGCTCAGATGGAAATCCAATTCTAAGCAAAGAAGGGAAAGCAGAAAGGTGGAAGGAGTATATAGAGAGACTATACAAGGGCGACGTACTTGAGGACAATATTATGGAAATGGAAGAGGATGTAGATGAAGATGAAATGGGAGATACGATACTGTGTGAAGAGTTTGACAGAGCACTGAAAGACCTGAGTCGAAACAAGGCCCCGGGAGTAGACAACATTCCATTAGAACTACTGACGGCCTAGGGAGAGCCAGTCCTGACGAAACTCTACGATCTGGTGAGCAAGATGTATGAGACTGGCGAAATAACCTCAGACTTCAAGAAGAATATAATAATTCCAATCCCAAAGAAAGCAGGTGCTGACAGATGTGAAAATTACCGAACGATCAGTTTAATAAGTCACGGATGCAAACTACTAATGCGAATTCTTTACAGACGAATGGAAAACCTGGTAGAAGCCAACCTCGGGGAAGATCAGTTAGGATTCCGTAGAAATGTTGGAACACGTGAGGCAATACTGACCCAGTGACTTATCTTAGAAGCTAGATTAAGGATAGGCAAACCTACGTTTCTAGCATTTGTAGACTTAGAGAAAGCTTTTGACAATGTTGACTGGAATAGTCTCTTTCAAATTCTGAAGGTGGCAGCAGTAAAATACAGGGAGTGAAAGGCTATTTACAATTTGTACAAAAACCAGATGGCAGTTATAAGAGTCGAGGGGCATGAAAGGGAAGCAGTGGTTGGGAAGGGAGTGAGACAGGGTTGTAGCCTATCGCCAATGTTATTCAATCTGTATATTGAGGAAGCAGTGAAGGAAACAAAAGAAAAATTCGGCGGAGGTATTAAAATCCATGGAGAAGAAATAAAAACTTTGAGGTTCGCCGATGACATTGTAATTCTGTCAGAGACAGCAAAGGACTTGGAAGAGCAGTTGAACGGAATGGACAGTGTCTTGAAAGGAGGGTATAAGATGAACAGCAACAAAAGCAAAACGAGGATAATGGAATGTAGTCGAATTAAATCGGGTGATGCTGGGGGTATTAGATTAGGAAATGAGACACTTAAAGTAGTAAAGGAGTTTTGCTATTTGGGGAGCAAAATAACTGATGATGGTCGAAGTAGAGAGGATATAAAATGTAGACTGGCAATGGCAAGAAAAGCGTTTCTGAAGAAGAGAAATTTGTTAACATCGAGTATTGATTTAAGTGTCAGGAAGTCGTTTCTGAAAGTATTTGTATGGAGTGTAGCCATGTATGGAAGTGGAACATGGATGATAACTAGTTTGGACAAGAAGAGAATAGAAGCTTTCGAAATGTGGTGCTACAGAAGAACGCTGAAGATTAGATGGGTAGATCATATAACTAATTAGGAGGTATTGAACAGGATTGGGGAGAAGAGAAGTTTGTGGCACAACTTGACTAGAAGAAGGGATCGGTTGGTAGGACATGTTCTGAGGCAATTAGGGATCACAAATTTAGCATTGGAGGGCAGCGTGGAGGGTAAAAATCATAGAGGGAGACCAAGAGATGAATACACTAAGCAGATTCAGAAGGATGTAGGTTGCAGTAAGTACTGGGAGATGAAGACGGTTGCACAGGATAGGGTAGCATGGAGAGCTGCATCAAACCAGTCTCAGGACTGAAGACAACAACAACAACAACAACAACAACAGGTAAAAGGAGGGATATGATAAAGTCAAACAGTACTATCAGGTATATAAAGGAATTTTGTTTAGAAAACGCAACATAGATTCAGATAGTTGGAATGTCTGCTGGCTGGAGCAACACATAGACACCCTTATTAAATACATACAACAGAGCTTGACTGACAGTGACACTACAAAATGTATTCAGAACATCCAGGGAAAGGTCTATTTTAACAATATTACAAGGACAGTACAGAAATGTGTAGTTTCTTGTGACAAATGTCAAAGGGTTAAGACCACAAATCAAACACACTGAGGTTTCAAGCAAAACATTAAACCAAAAAATAATCTGAACACATTGGAATGGTTTTATCTGGGCAACTGCCTCATTCAAAAGAAAGTTATACTTCTTCACTTGTAATGGTAGCTTTATTTTTGAAATTAGTTAAACTTTATCCTTTGAAAAAGGCAAATAGTAAGAAGATTATTCGTAATATCACTCAAGATTTCTTTCAAACGGTGGGTGCATCAAAAACTAGTTTGCCAGACATTGATAGCCAGTTCACATCAAATGTTTGAAAAGATTTTGTTAGAGAAAGGAATATAAAGCACATACACCCTATGAAGAACATTATGGAAGAAACCTGCCAATTTATTAAACAAACTGATTAATTATCCTGTTTGTACAGAACTGTCTGATGAGAGACAAGATTTGGTAAGGAAAAACATACGATTATATCACAGTAAGAAAAAGCAGACATGACAGAAATTTGAATGCTACACAATTTAGAGTGGGAGATTTGGTACTGACAAAAACTATGAGAAATCTAAGGCTATAAATAGAGGCCAGTATTTTTTTTTTTTTTAATAGGACTATTTGAAGTTTTAGAAGTTCTGCATCCTAATGCTTACAGATTTATTCATCCTATGCCAGAAAGTGTTTGGACACGGGAACATTATGTGACTGAAACCATGCCATCAGTAATGGTTCGAAAATTGAAATTTATCCCTCCGAGGGATACACACACTGTGTATTATGCGCATGACATTTGTTTCTTCAGCTACATTTTGTTACAGAACATCCTCTGAAGAGCCATTTAAGCTCTGGATATGCATATAAAATATCGTCAAACATTCAAATATTGCAATTTGATACTAATTACTATGGAAATTACACAGTAATTAATAAAACAATGAAAACAATCAATTATAGGTGTTACTCTGAATGTGGTGAATGTTTTTAGGCCGCAGAGAGGACAGTGTCATCTTCTATGAAGAGTGTTCTTTTGTTTCGGGTCATAACAGTATGCCATGATTCATTAGCAGGTAAGACCCTGGACAGGAAATTTCGATCATCTAGAACTCTTGTTTGGAATTTAGTGCACATCTGCACCCACTGGTCTCATTGGTTGACATTTAACAGATGAGAAACGAGCTACACTTGAATTAATTTCCCGTTTGATTCATCAGCTAGAACTGTTTGACATGTCCTGTACGAAATTCCAGTGATTTCGCAAACATCATGTGTTGTCTGCCTTCTTTTCTTGTGGATTGCTTCACACATTTTCAAAGCGGTTTCCGAAGTTGTGAGTGATGACTGCCAGTGCATGTTTTTGTCATACTCTGCAAATTCTCAGCCATCTTTAAATCACTTAAACCAATGAAATGTTCTTGCTTGGCTCAAAGCTTGCTCACAAAAGCCTCCCTTAGCGAGTTTCAGCTGCAGTTTTGTGGAGCTTAAAACTTATTGGAGATACTCATTCCTTCAAATCAGTCATTTATAAATTCACATACACACTACAACATGGTGTACAGAAACCAACAACAACAATGTTGTAGAACTCTCAGGTGTCTGGCTGAGTCATGTATTAATTACTGCACGATATTTTGGCAAACAGGTTTTTTTGTCATCTTAAAGTGTCCATGATGACTGCTGCTCCACTGCTGTCAGCACCCTATATAATGTTGACACTGATGCATTCAAAGTGAAGTCATGTGGCAGCCTGTCAGTTACACAACACAACTAGGGGTGCCTAGTAAGTTTGTACTGTGATTCTTTATGGCGCAATATTCAAACCCTCGAGAATGGGATGCACCTTATGCCAAAAACTGCTCTGAACATGAGAGATCAAAGACAATTTCACACATTTGCCTCTGAAACACAGTATTGCAGCTTAATAACTTTAACAAAGAATTGTGATAGACAATCTTTGTTTGACAAATTAAAAGAGAGAGAGAGGGAGGCTAATTAGGATTTACACGACAAGGCCCTAGGCAATGGAGAGCATAAGATTTCATGGGGAATGCAATCAGTGGTGTCCTTCCTGAAAAGAGCATTCACCTTAAGCAGTTTAGGATAATCACTGTAAAGCTACAATCAGTAAAAACTTTTATAGGGTTCCAGCCTCTGGAGTGGTTAAATTTGCATAAGCTTTTAGTCAAGTATTCCTTAGTCACTGTCAGGTGGTGATTTGACTGCCATGTGGTTGATGGCCTTGTCCTTACGCAGTTGTGGCAATGATGGTGATATCAATGGTGGTTAGTTTGCAGCAAATGAGGCAATATTTCCATCCCGCAAGTGCCTCAGCTACTTCAATATTGCAGGCTGTACTGAGCTGCACACTTCTATCTTTACTGAGGGTGTCTGCCAGTATTTTAATTTCAATCCCTTCATGAGCGAGGACCAATGACATCACAATAGCAAATATCTATATAACAAGGAGGCTACTGACCACACAGCAGTCAGATGACACTTGATAATGTGTCTTGTCTAAACTTCTCACAAATTTAAAGGTTTAAATAATTCAAGTCGCTGCAAGACCCTGCATTTGTATATAACATAAATCAGTATGGCTGATTGGGATGTGAGCCCTGTTCTTTCCAATTCAAGTCCAGTACTATAACCAATGTGCCCGATTGCTCAATCAATAAATTTAAATTACTTTATCTATGGAACAGAGAAATGATTACATTAACTGATGAATTATGTTACATAACGAAAGGCCAAACTCAGCATATTTGTACCAGACCAGATTTTTTAAAATATTTGTAGCGTCCCTAGCTGTGGGCAAACCTTAAATATTTAAAAAGTGTGAAGTAATCCAATAAATAATTTTGAAGGAAGATTAGAGTTTCACACCACGTCAAAGGCAATAATAAAAAAAGGAACAGGTGCACATCAACTGCTCCTAAGAACTTGCTCAGAGTGTGCACACATTAAAACCACAACAAAGAGAATTGTTATTTTGTTATGACCAGTATAAGACTGTGGGATGAATATACTCTGATGTATACGTTACAATTACAAATTATCTTCCTCAGGGTGAAGAATTTTATATTTGTTGTGATATCTTGTTTCTCTCTCCACTAAGCAATTACTGTCTGGAGATATTTGTGGCCAGAAGTGTATTATCACTACTGCTCTTTCATCCATTTTAAGGCTTTTCCATCCAAATAAGACATTTTAAATGGCATCTGATATGTGTGGACAGTAAATGATTAATTATGAGCCTGATCTTCGCATACTACATGAGTTCCATTACTGCCTTAAAATAATCTGCCTGAATTCTTTCACTCACACATGTATCGAGTTTTTATCCCTAATAGCAAAGTTATCGGTAGCTAGTGTGGAGAGTGTAAGTAATACTCATCATAAGGCCTAGATATTTACACCAAAATATGAATAGAAATTTGCCAATATCTCCGAATAGACTTTCAGTACTAATAAAGCCACTTCATAGTAATAGGATGAACCAACCATCCCAAAAAAAATTAAATCTTTGCCCAGTTGACATGGGGAGCAGCTCTAATTCCACATTAAGGTAAAAAAAGTTGCAATTGTCCTATTACCATCCAAAATATATGATAACAACAAAAACAATCAATTATTGGCAAAGTTATTTAATCAGAGAGATAAAAAAATCTACTCACCAAGCGGCGGCAGAATACACACATGAAAGACGGTTATATATGTATGTTACATATAGTAAGTTATTTGGTAGACCAATTGTTTCTCCCCTGCCAGCACATAAAAGAACAGGATGTAAAAATTTGGTGCACTTTGAGAACTACTGTACAAGCTGAACACACCAGGGGATCATCTTGTCAGAGGAGAATATACACTGAAGAGAGGAAGAAACTGGTACATCTGTCTAATATCATGTAGGGCCCCCACGAGCACACAGAAGTGCTGCAGTACATCATGGCATGGATTTGTCTAATGTCTGAAGTGGTGCTGGAGTGAACTGACACCATGAATCCTGCAGGGCTGTCCATTAAATCTGTAAAAATACGAAGAGATGGAGATCTCTTCTGAACAGCATGTTGCAAGGCATCCCAGATATTCTCAATAATGTTTATGTCTGGGGAGTTTGGTGACTAGCAGAAATGTTTAAACTCAGAAGAGTGTTCCTGGAGCCACTCTGTACCAATTCTGGATGTGTGGTGTATCGCATTGTCCTGCTTGAATTGCCCAAGTCCGTCAGAACGCACAATGGACATGAATACAAGCAGGTAATCAGACAGTATGCTTACGTGCATGTCACCTGTCAAGAGTCGTATCTAGATGTATCAGAGGCCCCATATCACTGCATATGCCCCACACCATTACAGAGCTTCCACCAGCTGGAACAGTCCCCTGCTGACAGTCAGGGTCCATGGATTCATGAGGTTGTCTCCATATGTCAGTCTGCATGATGCAAGTTGAAATGAGATTTGTTCAACCAGGCAACATGTTTCCATTCATCGAGAGTCCAATGTCGGTGTTGACAGGCCCAGTCAAGGCAAAAAGCTTTGTGTTATGCAGTCATCAAGGGTAAACGAGTGGGCCTTCGGTTACAAAAGCCTGTACCAATGATGTTTCACTGAATGGTTAGCATGCTGACAGTTTATGGCCCAGCACTGAAATCTGCAGGAATTTATGAAGGGTTACACTTCTGTCACGTTGAATAATTCTCTTCAGTCATCATTGGTCCGGTTCTTGCAGGATCTTTTTCCGGCCGCAGCGATGTCGGAGATTTGATGTTTTACCAAACTGCTGATACTCTCACAGTACAGTTGTGAATTGCTCATACGGAAAAATCCCCATTTCGTCGCTACCTCGGAGATGCTGTGTCCCATCACTCGTGTGCCGACTATAACACCACATTCAAACTCACTTAAATCGTGATAACCTGCCAATGTAGCAGCAATAACCATTCTAACATAAGCTGTCTTATACAAGCGTTGCCAACCGCAGTGCTGTATTCTGCCTGTGTACGTATTCCTGTATTTGAATACGCAAGCCTATACAAGTTTCTTTGGCACTTCAGTGTACATGTCAGTGCACAAAGTTCTACAAGGAGGCATGTGAGAACTACTAAATCCCTCTGATGAGCCTGGGAGAAAGTGCACCATGGTCAGCTCACTGACTATAGTTTTTTGGCACTTTATGTAAGTTTCTCTCCCATTCAGACATCAAGCTTTGTGTCTGTAACGAGACACTAAAATGAGCAGCTGAGTCGTCCAGTGCTGCTTGGGCACCTGTATCTGCTATCTTGTTTTCTTCAGTTCCCTTGTGTCCAGCATCCATCAGAATTCTATCATTTTCTGCTGTCTTTGTAGGATAAGGATAGTGTTTTGCATTGTCTAGACTAATTTTTCTACTGGGTACATTCACTGGACTGCTTCTAACAGCAGCTAGGTGACTGAGCAGATAGAAACTTCTCACTATCTTAACATATCTTGTTCAAGTCTATTCTTGATCACCCATAGCTCAGCAGGCAGATTATAATGACATGATGAGGGGAAAACAATAGAATACTTGACATCCCCTCTCCCCCCTTGCTTACACCCATCATTAAGCACTATAAAATGCCAATACAGATAAAATGCTACAAAAAACCTTTTTACAGAAACAATAAATTGGATGATTATCTTGCTGTACCCCAGCATGTCCAAGTGTAGTCCAGGACTGATTATCAGTCATGCAGGATATTCACTACATCCCTCTATAAAGACTGAAATGTCTGCTACATGAAGTTCCTCTCAGTATTCTTTTGTTCATGTGGAAAATACCTTTTTTGCCAAATTTCTGTTGCAATAATCACACAGTCATATTACTGACACAAGACAACTGGCATTGACCAAACTTTATGTGTTTATCACACTATGAGAAGCAGCCAGAGGCAACTTGTGTGTTGGCGCAGAGACTAGGTATGGACTGATTTTAGTAACTCATTGTGACCGGTCTAATGCTCTTAGGGTGGATAACATCCAAGATCTATAAATGTGAATGGTGTAGCTGATCTTCACATTATGCAATGAAAGTCAATTATTTTCTAAATGAAAGTTCTACAAAACGAGAGGAGACTGTATCATTTACACATTTATTGTTCACCATTACAGACCTATTACTTAAGAAACTAAAATACACCATAAAAATCACATTTCCTCCAATAATAATATATTTATATATGAATGGACTGGGAGAAAGGAATGGAAGAGGAAGACAACTCGTAGAATTTTGCACAGAGCACAATTTAATCATAGCGAACACTTGGTTCAAGAATCATGAGAGAAGGTTATATACATGGAGCCACTGGAATGTTTCAGATTGATTATATAAGGGTTACGCATAGATTTAGGAACCAGATTTTAAATTGCAAGACATTTTCAGGGGCAGATGTGGACTCTGGCCACGATTTATTGGATTATGAACCGCAGATTAAAACTGAAGGAACTGCAAAAAGGCAATAATTTAAGGAGCTGGGACCTGGATGAACTGAAAGAATGAGAGACTGTAGAAGATTTCAGAGGGAGCATTAGGAAAGGATTGAAAAGAACAGGGGAAAGAAATACAATAGAAGAAGAATGGGTAGCTTTGAGAGATGAAATAGTGAATGGAGCAGAGGATCAAGTAGATAAAAAAAGACAAGGCCTAGTAGAAATCCTTGGGTAAGACAAGAGATACCAAATTTAATTGATGAAAGGAGAAAAATTAAAAAACAATAAATTATGTGGGCAAAAGTGGATACAAACATCAAAAAATGAGATCAACAGGAAGTGCAAAATGGCTAAGCAGGAATGTCTAGAGAATAAATTTAAGAATGCAGAAGCATATATCACTATGGTAAGATAGATACTGAGTACAGGAAAATTGAAGTGACCTTTTGAGAAAAGAGAACCACCCGTATGAATGTCAAGAGCTCATATGGTAAACCAATCCTAAGAAAAGCAGAAAGGTGGAAGGAGTATATAGAGGATCTATACACAAGTAAGATGTACTTGAGTGCAATATTATGGAAATGGAAGAGGTCAAAGACAAAGATGAGAGGAGAGATATGATATTGCGTGAAGAATTTGACAAAGCACTAAAAGACTTAAGTCGAAACAAGGCCCCGGGAATAGACAATATTCCGTTAGAGCTACTGATAGCCTTGGGATAACCACCAATGACAAAACTCCTCCATCTGGTGAGCAAGATGTATGAGACAGGCAAAATACTCTCAGACTACAAGAAGAATATAATAATCCCAATTACAAAGAAAGCAGGTGCTGACAGGTGTGAAAATTACCGAACTATCAGTTCAATATGTCATGGCTGCAAAATACTAATACGAATCCTTTACAGAAGAATGTAAAAACTGGTAGTAAAAGCTGACCTTAGAGAAGATCAGTTTGGATTCCGGAGAAATGTAGGAACACGTGAGGCAATACTGACCCTATGACTTCTCACAAAAGATAGGTTAAGGAAAGGCAAACCTATGTTTATAGTATTTATAGACACAGAGAAAGCTTTTGATGCTGATGACTGGAACACTCTCTTTCAAATTCTAAAGGTGGCAGGGGTATTCATGGTACTTAATTAATGCAACTAGTTCTAGTATTACAAAACTACAATGAAACCCATAACCAATACCAAACTACTGTTAGCACTACAGAAATTGCTCTCTTTTTGTTCATTTATTTTGATGTATTTAACATGTAGATGATTGGATCTGCTACCGGAACTGCCCTATTATGCCGGTTAACAGGCATTGCCTGCTGGAGTCCTTGGCCATTGGGCACAATGTCAGCTGCATTTCCACTATAACAAGCAATTCCACAATTCACTGTTATGTCTTCGAATCCGCTTCCATGGTCACCTGAACCAACACAACCTACATTCTTCAGAAACCATTTCATTCTGTGGTTGCAGACCTCAGTTGTTCTCTCTCCACCCACAGAGTATGTTGTCTAGCTGGGATGGGAGCATACTGACATGTGGTTGAATGCCTCATAAAATCTTCCTTGGCCCTCCTGGATACTGCAGCTCTAAGACGCACCACGCTGACTTGCTCCTCAGTGCTACTTTGGAATCAACTTTCTTAATAATCACAATATCCACGGGTGTACTGCTGGTCTACAGTGTCCAACGGGCACAATATTTTGGCGATCATACATGTCACCATCAACAGGTGAACTGACAGACTGAGCTCCTGTGAACATGCCGGTACGGAGATCCATATGCTATGGCTGCTCAGGGGGAACTGGGTTCGGTTGCGGCGGTGGCCGATTTAAATACCCTCCACCACGCAACGGTCACGCGGTGGAACAGATTGCGACGGCGTTTGAGATGACGTCAGTGTGATGGCTCTGTCCGCCATGGTCGTCATAACTATACGTTTGCTCGATTTACTCTTGATTAACCCAATTGCTGGTTCCCAAGCCTTGCTAAGATTATAGCCACAGTCACGGTTTATGAGTCGTCATTGGTGCGAATTTCGATGGCCTCTCTAACAACGCTGTCCCAGTATCTCGACGTCTGTACCAGAATCCTCGTGCGTTCATACTCCATAGCGTGATTTTCCAACAAACAATGTTCAGCGACCGCTGACTTGCTCGGATACATCAGTCGAGTGTGCCTCTGGTGTTCACGACATCAATCCTCGATGGTACGCATCTCAGATGTTCCAATTCCTGGGGTAGACTCTCTGCGTCAGAGATGGTGCGCGCCCTATGTACTAGAGTTTTAAGTACCCCATTCTTCTGTGAAGGGTGGTGGCAGCTGTCTGCGTGCAAATACAGATCAGTGTGCGTTGTCTTCCGATACACCCCCAGATGTATCCGAGCAAGTCGACGGTCGCTGAACATTGTTTGTCGGAAAATCACGCTATGGAGTATAAATGCACGAGGATTCTGGTACAGACGTCGAGATGCTGGGACAGCGTTGTTAGAGAGGCCATCAAAATTCCCACCAATGACAACCTCATAAACCGTGACTGTGGCTATAATCTTAGCAAGGCTTGGGAACCAGCGATTGGGTTAATCAAGAGTAAATCGAGCAAGCGTATAGTTGTGATGACCACGGCGGACAGAGCCATCACACCGACGTCATCTCAGACGCCGTCGCAATCTGTTCCACTGCGTGACCGTGGCGCGGACGGCGGAGGGAGTGCCCGCGGGCAGAGGGTATTTAAATCAGCCGCCGCTGCGATTAAACCCAGTTCCCCCTGAGCAGCCATAGCGTACGAATCTCCGTACCGGCACGTTCACAGGAGCTCAGTCCTTCAGTTCACCTGATGATGGCGACATTTATGATTGCCAAAATATTGTGCCTGTTGGACACTGTAGACCGGCAGTACACCCGTGGATATTTTGATTATCAAATACGCCGGGAGAAACTCAAGAATCACAACTTTCTTAATGCTTGATGGCCAGTACCCGACATGACTTTGTAGAATGTGCAGTCCCACAGTTAGTGCCCATTAGTGCCCACAGTGCCCCAGGTGCAACTATCGTTCATCTGTCTTTTAATTTTGTATCGATATGGAGTGTACAAGCCATGACCAGTTAGGTTATGTATCAGTCTACTCAACAGGTTGAGAAATCTCATTTTTAGTCTCTACCTAATATTAGTGAGTAATTTGCAGGTTCTCCTGTCTGTGTGAAGTGTCTAGTTCATTTTGCTACAGTTATAATATGCAATCTTTCATTAACTTTATCGTATTGGTCTCAGATCCAAGTATCATTTGATTGCCTTTCTTTAACCAATGTACAGCTTCCCTTTTCCTAATTTTCAAGTCCAATGGGCATATACCTAGAATTATTAACAAAGCATCATTCAGGGTAGTGCAGCAGGCATTCACTAATCTTAGCAGTGTTCCTCGCTGAACTCTTCTCATTAATGAGCTGCAATCTATGAGCCAAAATGTTTGCATCATATCCTATGACTGATGCTAATACAGCCTGGTGGTATTCTCTCACTGTTTTCAAGGGAAGCTGAAACTGTCTATTTGAAATGGTTAAAATTTTGTTCAACATGGTTGTAGCTTTCCCGCTTGTCTCCTTTATATAATCTGCAAAGTTGACATCTGTCCAGGAGTACCCATAGATATCTCGCTACAGCACTACTGCTAATCTTTACACCATTTCATTTTATTTTAGGGTCTCTTGCTATGTTCCCTTTCTGCAGGAGATGTGTAGTTTCGTGAGGTGCCTATTTGATGTAATAATTTTGTTCTACATGACAGTACCTTTCCCGCGAGTCTTCTCTATATGATCTGCACAGTTGCGACATCTTTAAAAGAAATACCCCTAGATATCTTGTTACAGCGTGGCTTCTAATCATTACACTATTTAATTTTATTTTAGGGTGTCTTTCTACTTTCCCTTCCAGCAGGAGAGGCATTGTTCTGTGTGCTAGGAACAATTTGACACTTTGACTCCATCCTTCAAGTTCATGGAGTGCTGCATTACATTTGCCTTCCATAATCCTTACAGAATTCCCACTTACAGCAAATGGCAAATGCTACCAGATTGTTTGCATTACTGCTGTCATGTAACTTCTGTAGTATGGGCTCCAATTCCACATCCCAAAACTCTGATCCACACATTGATCCCTGCAGCCTTCTGTCATCATCTTCGTTATTTCCTACTGAGAATGTTTAAACAACAAATTAGTCTCTAGGATTTGGGTATTACGGGATCCGTATCTTGATCTTTACCAATTATCACCACATCAGCATTCTTCTTTGGTGCAGGGGCTCTTTCTTGCAAGAGACGCTCACCATACAGTTCAAGGAAAAAAATATCTAACCGACAATATTAGCGATAAAACAGACGGCTACTCACCATAAAGATGACACGCTGCATTGCACACAGGTAAAACAAAAAGACTGTTACCACGCAAGAAGTATTGTCTGGTGGTGGTGGTGGTGGTGTGGGGGCCGGGAAGAGGGTGGGGGGGGGGGGGGGAGGAGGATGAAAAACAAGTGGGAGCAAAATAGGAAAGGAGCTGGGAAGGCAAAAGGAGAGGTGGGTACATTAGCAGAGGGCAGCACACAAAGAGGGTGAGGGAATGTGAGAAGAGAGCAGGTGAAAGGATGAGGAGGCAGAAACTGTTAGGTGGAGGATGTGGGGACAGATAGTTCCCATAGGTTGAGGCCTGGATAATTTTGGGAGTGGAGAATGTATTGTAAGGACAACTTCTAGCTATGCTTCTCAGAAAAGCTGGTGGTCGAAAAGAGGATCCAAATTGCACATGTTGTGAAGCAGCCATTGGAATCAAGCAGGTTATGTTCAGCTGCATTGTGTGCCACAGGATGGTCTACTTTACTCTGGGACACAGTTTCACAGTGACCATTCATCTAGATGGACAGCAGGTTGGTAGTTATACCAGCATAAAAAGCTGTGCAGTGGTTGCAGCAGAGCTGGTATACAAGATGACTGCTTTTGCAGGGATAAGATAAACCTGTGACAGGACTGGAATAGGAAGATCTTTGGGTGGATTGGGCAGGTCTTTCACCTGGATTTTTCACAGTGATGTAATCCCTCTGGCAATGGGTTGGTATTGGGAGTGACATAGGATGTAATAGAACGTTGTGGAGGTTGTATGGGTGACAGAACACCACTTCAGGATTGGTGGAAAGGATATTGTGTAGGATGCCCCACATTTCAGGGCATCACAATAGGTAATCCAAGTCCTGGCAAAGAATGTAGTTCAGTTGTTCCAGTTGGGGTGGTACTGGGAGATGAAGGGGGCACTCTTTTGTAGCTTTTGACACAGCTCAGTGAGCCTTGAGCAGCCGCTGGTGAAGTATCAGTGCAGCAGCAGTGCAGTAGCAAGTCACATACTTAGCTTTCATATTTGTTTTGTAGTTTGGTTCTTAATTTCTTTCCGAGTGTTTGTGCGCTTGCATATTTAATTACATAAAATCCTTGCATATTCTCATATTTGAGAGGAGTAATATTGCTTATTGATAGCTGTCGAGTATAAATTCGCAGAGTCGTTAGATATTAGCAGTAGGATGGATAGGGTGTGTGCGTGCTGTGTGCGGGCGCAGGAGGAACTGGCCGCAGTTCGCGAGCAGCTGAGCGTGCTGTTGGCCACGGTCAGCCGCCTTCAGGCTGCTGCCTCGAGCTGCAGCGATGGCGGAGGGTCTGGCGCATCGCTTGAGACACCCCAGGTGTCGCTTGCTGCGTCCGCTGACTCAGCCGCCGAGGCACCCTCTAGTGAACCCGGCACGTTGGGGCCGCCCTCACCACAGGGCGATGGCGGACTGCAACGCCTTCGTGTCGCTCGAGGCGGAGGGCCAATGTGGAGGTTGGCCGGCTGGCCTTGCCCGTTCATCCTGTCAGTGGGCAAGTGGCCGCTCCTTCAGCAGGGTCCGAGCAGGCACACAGGGGCAAAGGCTTGCTGGCTATTGGGAGCTCCAACGTTAGGCGGTGATGGAGCTCTTTAGGGAAATAGCGTACAGGGCTGGAAATAAATCCAACGTGCACTCAGTTTGTCTGCTGGGGGGCCTGTGGAGGCGGCCTTGCCTGCAGCTATCGAGCATACGAGGTGCAGTCGACTGCGAGTAGTTGCTCACGTCGGCACCAATGATGCCTGTCGCTTAGCTTCTGAGGTGATCCTCAGTTCGCACAGGCGGCTGGCGGATTCGGTGAAGACCGCTGGCCTCGCACGCGGGGTGCAAGCAGAGCTCTCTATTTGCAGCATCTTTCCCAGAGTGGATCAGGGTCCTTGGTTTGCAGCCGAGTGGAGGGCCTCAACCAGAGGCTTCGTTGACTCTGTGACGGTCTTGGCTGCAGATTTCTAGACTTGCGCCTATTGTAGGACGTCCCTAGATAGGTTAGGGGTGCAGTACACAAAGGAAATGGCTACTCAGGTAGCAGAGTACTTGTGGCATGCACATGGGGTTTTTTTAGGCTAGGCAGGAGTGCGAGGTGTCCTGATGAACACTCATCAGTCGACACGCAGGCAGGGAAATCAGGACGCGCTCAGTGTAAAGACACTTCAGCTATCAAGATATTAGCAGTAAATTTTCAGAGTGTTCGGAATAAAGTTCCTGAAATTACTGCCCTCCAGGAAGCATGTGGCGCGCAAATTATTCTCGGGACTGAGACCTGGCTGAACCCTGAGATAGGAAGTTCTGAAATATTTAGTGAGGGTTGGAACGTGTATCGGAAAGACAGATTAGACACCGTAGGAGGTGGTGTCTTCATTGCAGTTGACAAATATATTGTGTCTACTGAGGTCGAAGTAAAGTGCGATTGTGAAGTTATCTGGACACGTTTAACAGTGCTAGGGTAAATAAAGTTAATTGTGGGGTGTTATTACTGGCCACCAGGTTCCACTGTGACAGTTCTAGAATCATTCAGAGGGAGTCTACGTTCTGTATCGCAGAAGTACCCGGATCATGCTATATTAGTCGGAGGTGACTTCAACCTACCTAGTATAGACTGGGATGTCTATGGATTCATTACAGGTGGTACAGACAAGCCGTCGTGTGAATTACTTTTCAACACATTAACCGAAAACTGTCTTGAGCAGCTAAATCGACAGCCAATGCGTAATGGAAACATTTTAGATCTGGTAGCCACGAACAGACCAGACCTCATCAACGGTGTCAGTGTTGAGACAGGGATTAGTGATCATGATGTTGTCATTACGACTATGGTTACAAAAGTTAAAAAGTCAGTCAAGAAGGCTAGGAGAGTATTCTTACTAGAAAGAGCAGATAAGCAGTTGTTAGCATCCCACTTAGTAAATGAATCGACTTCATTTACTTCCGGTACGATGGATGTGGAAGAATTATGGGCAAATTTTAAACACATTGTAGACCACACATTGGACAAGTATGTGCCGAAAAAGTGGGTTACAGGAAAAGACCCACTATGGTTTAACAGTGCAATTCGGAGAATGCTCAGGAAGCAAAGGCAGTTGCATTCGTGTTACAAGAAAGATTGGGAGAATGAGGACAGGCAAAAGTTAGTAGAGATTCGTACTGCTGTAAAAAGAGCGATGCACGAAGCATTCAACCACTACCACCATCATACCTTAGCAAAAGTTCTTGCTGAAAACCCAAGGAAATTCTGGTCTTACGTAAAATCGGTAAGCAGGTTGAAGGATTCCATCCAGTCACTCGCTGATCAGTCTGGCCTGGCAATGGAAGACAGCAAAACAAAACCTGAAATTTTAAATTTAGCATTTGAGAAATCTTTCACACAGGAGGATCGTACAAACATACCGCCGGTTGAGTCTCGTACAGATTTCCATATGGAGGACATAGTGACAGACATCCCTGTGGTTGTGAAGCAGCTGAATGGGTTGAAAATAAATAAATCGCCAAGTCCTGATGGGATTCCATTTCGGTTTTACAGAGAGTACTCTACTGCATTGGATCCTTACTTAGCTTGCATTTATCATGAATCTCTTGCCCAAGAGCGACTGGAAAAAAGTGCAGGTGACGCCTGTATATAAGAAGGGTAGAAGGACGGATCCTCAAAATTACAGACCAATATCCTTTACATCAGTTTGTTGCACAATTCTCGAACATATTCTCAGTTTGAATATAATGAATTTCCTTGAGACAGAGAAGTTGCTGTCCATGCATCAGCACGGCTTTAGAAAGAATCACTCCTGCGGAACGCAACTTGCCCTTTTTTCACATGATATCTTGCGAACCATGGATGAAGGGTATCAGACGGATGCCATATTCCTTGACTTCCGGAAAGCGTTTGACTTGGTGCCCCATTGCAGACTCCTAACTAAGGTACGAGCACATGGGATTGGTTCCCAAGTATGTGAGTGGCTCGAAGACTTCTTAAGTAATAGAACCCAGTACGTTGTGCTCGATGGTGAGTGTTTATCGGAAATGTGGGCATCATCTGGAGTGCCCCAGGGAAGTGTGGTAGGTCCACTGTTGTTTTCTATCTACATAAATGATCTTTTGGATAGGGTGGATAGCAATGTGCGGCTGTTTGCTGATGATGCTGTGGTGTATGGGAAGGTGTCGTCGTTGAGTGACTGTAGGAGAATACAAGATGACTTGGACAGGATTTGTGATTGGTGTAAATAATGGCAGCTAACTCTAAATATAGATAAATGTAAATTAATGCAGATGAATAGGAAAAAGAATCCTGTAATGTTTGAATACTCCATTAGTGGTGTAACGCTTGACACAGTCACGTCGATTCAATATTTGGGCCTAACATTGCAGAGCGATATGAAGTGGGACAAGCATGTAATGGCAGTTGTGGGGAAGGCGGATAGTCGTCTTCGGTTCATTGGTAGAATTTTGGGAAGATGAGGTTCATCTGTAAAGGAGATCGCTTATAAAACACTAATACGACCTATTCTTGAGTACTGCTCGAGTGTTTGGGATCCCTATCAGGTAGGATTGAGGGAGGACATATAAGCAATTCAGAGGCGGGCTGCTAGATTTGTTACTGGTAGGTTTGACCATCACACAAGTGTTACAGAAATGCTTCAGGAACTCGGGTGGGAGTCTCTAGAGAAAAGGAGGCATTCTTTTTGTGAATCGCTACTGAGGAAATTTATAAAACCAGCATTTGAGGCTGACTGCAGTGCAGTTTTACTGCCGCCAACTTATATTTCACAGAAAGACCACAAAGATAAGATAAGAGAGATTAGGGCTCGTACGGAGGCACATAGGCAGTCATTTTTCCCTCGTTCTGTTTGGGAGTGGAACAGGGAGAGAAGATGATAGTTGTGGTACGAGGCACCCTCCGCCACGCACCGTATGGTGGATTGCGGAGTATGTATGTAGATGTAGATGTAGATGGCTCTTGGGGTGATGGGAGGACTTTGCAGACCAGGTCTGAGGGAGAATGCCTGTCTGTGAACAGCTTGGTGAGACCTTCAGCATACTGGAAAAAGTAGTTCTTGTCACTGTAGATACACTGCCCATGAGTGGCAAGGCTGTACTGGAGGGATTTTTTGTTGTGGAATGGGTATCAAACAGCAAGGTCATCGGTCCCATCAGATTAGGGAAGGATGGGGAAGGAAGTCGGCCATGTTCTCTCTCAGGAACCATTGTGGCATGTAACTGAAGTGATTTAGGGAAATCACAGAAAACCTAAACCAGGGCAGCCGGACATGGGTTTGAACTGTCGTTTTAGCGAATCCGAGTCCAGCGTACTAACAACTACACCACCTCGCTTGGTGACACCATACGTCACAAACGGCTTGAAATCAAATTGCATGGTCGTGGAATATCGTCTCAGTTACATAAATGGATTTGTGATTTCCTGTCAGGGAGATAACAGTTCATAGTGACTGATTGAGCTATTGGGCATTGAGGGATTAGATCCTTTCAGTTGTTGTTCTTGTTGTTGTTGTGGTCTTCAGTTCTCACACTGGTTTGATGCAGCTCTCCATGCTACTCTATCCTGTGCAAGCTTCTTCATCCCCCAGTACTTACTGCAACCTACATCCTTCTGAATCTGCTTAGTGTATTCATCTCTTGGTCTCCCTCTACGATTTTTAGCCTCCACACTGCCCTTCAATGCTAAATTTGTGATCCGTTGATGCCTCAGAGCTTGTCCTACCAACCGATCCCTTCTTCTGGTCAAGTTGTGCCACAAACTTCTCTTCTCCCCAATCCTATTCAACACCTCCTCATTAGTTATGTGATCTACCCATCTAATCTTCAGCATTTTTCTGTAACACCACATTTCAAAAGCTTCTATTCTCTTCTTGTCCAAACTATTTATCATCCATGTTCCACTTCCATATATGGCTACACTCCATACAAATACTTTCAGAAACGACTTCCTGACACTTAAATCTATACTCAATGTTAACAAATTTCTCTTCTTCAGAAACGCTTTCCTTGCCATTGCCAGTCTACAATTTATATCCTCTCTACTTCGACCATCATCAGTTATTTTGCTCCCCAAATAGCAAATCTTCTTCACTACTTTAAGTGTCTCATTTCATAATCTATTTCCCTCAGCATCACCTGATTTAATTCGACTACATTCCATTACCCTCGTTTTGCTTTTGTTGATGTTCATCTTATATTCTCCTTTCAAGACACTGTTCATTCCGTTCAACTGCTCTTCCAAGTCCTTTGCGGTCTCTGACAGAATTACAATGTCATCGGCAAACCTCAAAGTTTTTATTTCTTCTCCATGGATTTTAATACCTACTCCGAATTTTTCTTTTGTTTCCTTCACTGCTTGCTCAATATACAGATGGAGTAACATTGAGGAGAGGCTACAACCCTGTCTCACTCCCTTCCCAACCGCTGCTTCCCTTTCATGTCCCTCGACTCATGTAACTGCCAACTGGTTTCTGTACAAATTGTAAATAGCCTTTCACTCCCTGTATTTTACCCCTGCCACATTTAGAATTTGAAAGAGAGTATTCCAGTCAACATTGTCAAAAGCTTTCTCTAAGTCTACAAATGCTTGAAATGTAGGTTTGCCTTTCCTTAATCTTTCTTCTAAGATAAGTCGTAAGGTCAGTATTGCCTCACGTGTTCCAACATTTCTACGGAATCCAAACTGATCTTCCCCGAGGTCGGCTTCTACCAGTTTTTCCATTTGTCTGTAAAGAATTCATGTTAGTATTTTGCAGCTGTGACTTATTAAACTGATAGGTCGGTAATTTTCACATCTGTCAACACCTGCTTTCTTTGGGATTGGAATTATTATATTCTTCTTGAAGTCTGAGGTTATTTCGCCAGTCTCATGCATCTTGCTCACCAGATGGTAGAGTTTTGTCCGGACTGGCTCTCCCTAGGCCGTCAGTAGTTCTAATGGAATGTTGTCTACTCCCGGGGCCTTGTTTCGACTCAGGTCTTTCAGTGCTCTGTCAAACTCTTCATGCAGTATCGTATCTCCCATTTCATCTTCATCTAAATCTTCTTCCATTTCCATAATATTGTCCTCAAGTACATTGCTCTTGTATAGACCCTCTATATACTCCTTCCACCTTTCTGCTTTCCCTTCTTTGCTTAGAATTGGGTTTCCATCTGAACTCTTGATATTCATCCAAGTGGCTCTCTTTCCTCCAAAGGTCTCTCTAATTTTCCTGTAGGCAGTATCTATCTCACCTCTAGTGAGATAAGCCTCTACATCCTTACATTTGTCCTCTAGCCATGCCTGCTTATCCATTTTGCACTTCCTGTCGATCTCATTTTTGAGACGTTTGTATTCCTTTTTGCCTGCTTCATTTACCGCAGTTTTTTATTTTCTCCTTTCATCAATTAAATTCAATATTTCTTCTGTTACCCAAGGATTTCTACTAGCCTTCGTCTTTTTACCTACTTGATCCTCTGCTGCCTTCACTACTTCATCCCTCAGAGCTACCCATCCTTCTTCTACTGTATTTCTTTCCCCCATTCCTGTCAATTGTTCCCTTATGCTCTCCGTGAAACTCTGTACAACATCTGGTTTAGTCAGTTTATCCAGATCCCATTTCCTTAAATTCCCACCTTTTTGCAGTTTCTTCAGGTTTAATCTACAGTTCATAACCAATAGATTGTGGTCAGAGTCCACATCTGCCCCTGGAAATGTCTTACAATTTAAAAGCTGGTTCCTAAATCTCTGCCTTACCATTATATAATCTATCTGAAACCTGTCAGTATCTCCAGGATTCTTCCATGTGCACAACCTTCTTTTATGATTCGTGAACCAAGTGTTAGCTATGATTGTGTTATGCTCTGTGCAAAATTCTACCTTTCAGTAGGGGTACAATAATCAGCTATGGTGGGGTGTCTAGGACTGTTGGGTTTGTGAATTTTGGGAAGCATGTAGAAGGTGGGTGAGTGGGATGACACAGGGGTGAAGAGAGACAAGGATTCAGGGGAGAGGTTCCGGGAAGGCACCAAGACAGGGCCTGGAGGCAGAGTATATAGGTGGACACATCAAACAATTGGAAGAGTCCTTCTGCCAGGTAGTCACTGCGACTCATCATGAGAGTAGTGGAGCCTATCTCTTTGAAGTGAAGGTATACAAACAAATCTGTGGCATAGCCATGGGTACCCAGATGGCAGCCTCCTATTTTGGGAAGCATGTAGAAGGTGGGTGAGTGGGATGATGTTTATAGGCCATCTAAAGGACACTTTCCTAACCTTCTAAAACCACAAACCCCAGGTCTGGTTCAAGTTCACTGAAGATATCTTCACAATCTGGACTCAGGGCCATGGCACTCTATCTTTATGCCATGACAACCTGAACACATTCACTCCCATCCGCTTCACCTGGTCCTCCTCAACCCAGAGTGCCACCTTCCAAGGCATTGATTCCTCTTCTCTGATGGTTCCAGCTGCACCTCAGTCCATGTTCAACCTACCAACCACGAACAGTATCTGCATTTTAATAGCTGCTGCCCCTTCCACACTAAAAAAATCCCTCCTCTACAGCCTTGCCACCCAGGGATGGCATATACGCAGTGACAAGAACTCCTTTTACTGAAGGTCTTTGCAGACAGGCACTATTCCATGGACCAAGCAGATTTCTAGTGCAAGTCTTGGCCAATCCACCCACCCAGCACTTCCTATTCTAGTCCTGTCACAGGTTTATGTCACCCAATCAAAAGCCAGGTCACGCCTGAAAGCACAACATGCAGCTGAACATGATTGATTTCAACGGCTGCTTCACAACTCAGGTGATTATTATTGTGCCCTTTGGTGTTGTGTGCAGAATTTCCATAGCATTTTTTATCTGGTTTACATTGCAGTTTGCTGTCTGCAGGGGGGCTAAAGACTGTGGATGGGTTTGACTCACTCCAGTATGTCCTTGGTATCGGATTCTGAAATTTACGTCTATTTGGCTTACTTAAAGTACACTGCCCAACACGACATCCTTCATTTCAATGACTGCTTCACAACCTGTGCCATATGGATGCTTCCCATCAACAGCAGCTTTTCTGAATTGCACACATGGAAACTTTCCCTGCATTATATCCTATGTTCCCGTAACCCACCTGGCCTCAACCTTCGCTAGTCATTGTCCTCAGTCATCCAGCCTCCATCTTGTTCCCATTCCAGCACTACACAGCCCTCATTTCACCATTGCACCCAGTCTGTTTACTTCTCTCCTTTTCCATTAAATTCCCCACTCCCCACCTCTCCCCCGCCCTCTGTCTAACCTCATGACTGTACATAGCTGCCCAAACCTCTTTCCAACTCGTCCCTGTGCACTTCTCCACTATATGGTGAATAGCAACTTTCCTTTTCATAATATTGTTAAGTTTGTTTGATATATTTCCTATCAAAGTTTGTGGTATGTCATTTCTCACAAAGCGGAGACAGGAGTATGCCCATATAAACATATTTAAATTTGCAGGCTTTCGGAGCCAGTAGCTCTTTTTTCTGGCATAAGGGTTGAAGGGGAAGGCAGAGAGGTGAAGGAAAACGACTGGTGGGATTTTGGAAAAGGGTTAGTGTTCAGAAAAGTCACCCAGAACCCCGAGTGTGGGGAGACTTACCAGATGGGACTTCCCTCAAGAACCAGCTACAAAGGAATGCCCCCTTCATCACTCAATGCCAATCGCAGACTGGAACAACTGAACCAAAATATTTGTCAGGGCTTTGATTACTTATTATTATGCTATGAAATGAGGGAAATCATATCCAAAATCATTTCCACCTCTCCTAAACTGGTGTGCCATTGCCCAAACAACCTCCACAACATCCTAGTCCATCCCTATGCTATTCCCAATCACAACCACATTCTCCAGTCCCAAAATTATCCCAGCCTCAACCTACAGTAGCGTACTCTCCCTATGCCCTACATCCAACAGTTTCTGCCCCTCTGTCCTGTCACCTCCTTCCTATTCATGTCCTCTCACTCTCTCTTCGTGTGGCACTCTGCAAAGCACCCACCTTTCTTTTCCCTTCCCTGCTCTTTTCCTTTTCTGTTCCCCATTCCCCGTCCTCCTCCACTCCATGCCCAACAGCCTCCTGACGCTGTGTTGGCCGTCTTGTCGCATCTCCTTCTAGTCCCTACAAGCTCTGCCAGACGGAGCTCTTCGCTCTCCCCACCCATACCCTGCTATACCACCCTCTTCCCTGCCCCTCCACCTGTTTCAGTAATTTCTTCTGTTTTCCCACTTCCGTTGGGAGACTGTTTACTACGAGAGACTTCTGTCTACGAAATTAGGTACGGGAAAAGTGATATGCTCTCCTTTTGGGTAGATATTCCTTACCAGATGTCTTAATGCCACATTAAATGTCACTGGCATTTCCAGCTTAGTGAGTTGCATCACACACACTGCGCTTTCATAAATCTGCCTCGGATCTGTTCCAGTCTATGTTGTATTGATAATTTTTCTGTAGTACACATTTCTTTCCTGTAAGAACTTGCTCCGAGTCTCATACTATTTTTGTTGAACATTCATATCCTTCACTGGCAAATCATCTCACTTCTGTAGGCAGTGCAGTATTTTCCTGTCATGTTCTACATACAACTGCACAGTTTCTACCACGAAGTCCTGCTTACCTGTATTATATGTCACTACTTCATCCGTCTGTAATCTTACTTCTTTGTTATACCACATAGTTCTGAATTTTCACCAAAACTTCTTTCCTGCTTTCTTGTAAGTGCATGAAGCCTTACTTCAGGCTGTGTACGTGCCCTTTTCTATGGTGCTTACTGCTTACTTTTTGCCACGAATTCCTTGCTCTTTCATTGTCCCTCCTCTTCCCCCATGGTGCTTTTTTTTTTTTTTCCTTAGATGGCACTTCTTGTGTTATAGGACACCTACCCATACCCATTTGTAAAACCTGCCTTGTTAGGAAGGTTCGTTAAGTGTGATATTAACTCTGTTCCCCATGAACTTTTTACTCCTACATTTATGTGGCACACAACCTGCTGCTTTGGTTGACTGATCGGTTTGGGGGTAGAGGACCAAACAGGGAAATCATCGGTCCCATTGGACTAGGGAAGGATGGGGAAGGAAGTCAGCTGTGCCCTTCAAAGGAAACATCCCAGCATTTGCCTGAAGAGATGTAGGGATCTCATGGAAAACCTAAATCAGGATGGTCGGACATGGATTGGAGCCATTGTCCTTGTGAATGCAAGCCCAGTGTGCTAACCTCTGCGCCGCCTTGTTCAGTCTGCTTCTTTGTTTGATTTTATCATAGTCTTTTCTGATATGGCCTTCTTCCACACAGTGTCCACAAATTGCTAATTGTTCATCATAATGTTTTGCCAGATGACCAAGGTCTTGGCATTGAGTGTACATCCTCACTGATAGGCAGTCTGTCATTGAAACCAAACAAAATCCAAGATATATTTGTTGTCACCTCATGAGAGCTCCTCTAACCTCAGCACTCATTTCACTCACTCATTTCATTTCAATAACGTGATGGCCCACTTTTCTTCACACTGGTCCTGTCCTGAATCACACTGTAAAGCCGCTTTCCTTGGCCATTTTCATCTTCAAGGTTCTGCGTGTGTATTCCATCTTTTAGTGGCTTTGCATCTGTAACCTCTGGGATGTCATGTAGTAACATAAAGGTCTCTTTTTCTTAGGCTGTTCACATAACAGTGTCTCTTGCATATTTTTGTTGTTCATTATCTTTTCTGGATGACAACATTATTGGTTTGCTTTATCATCTTCATTGAAATTTTTTCTTTGGTGTGGTTTCTTAATATTATTAATTTTTGTTGCACTATCTTCCCCTCTACGTTTGGTCATGACTTTTATGAATAAAGTATTTTGTTGTACAGTTTGTGCTACTGCAATTTCAGCAGCAGAAACTGTTTTGGCTGTACCTCTATTAAGCGGCATCAAAAGCACTGCACTTACAGACATTTCCTCTTGTAAATAATAGATTTCAGCTATCAGTTGTCCTTTTTAAATTTTATTGGCTGAGCTAGATTTCAGCTAGAAACTAGCCATTCTCAATGCACTATAATTTTTGATCAATGCATGTAATGCCTGTTGGTCGGGCTTCATCCACAGTTCATAGAATGGCTAGTTTCTAGCAGAAATCTAGATCTGCCAATAAAATTTAAAAATGACGACTGATAGCTGAAATCTATTATTTACAAGTCAATATAACAGTCGCTGAGTGCAATAGCCTTCTGAATGGAAGGTAACCTGATACATTTTCTCTGTTTTTTTCTGATTTTTTTTTTAATAGTTGTTCCAAGCTGCTAATTCACACTGCCTGCTCTATCACTCATTGCAATGTTTTCTTCTTTAATAACTTTTTAATTTGCTTGTTCTTGTCTGTGTCATCTTTGTCCTCAAAATTCATTTTCAATAAATACCATCCACTCTTCATACCGCTGTTGTATATTCACCACTTCTCTAATTGTTGCCATTTTCCCTTTGGCATTATCATTTAAATGCTGTGTAAGTTGATGCCCTTTCTTTCCAGTTATCAGATATCTAACATGCTACAGTGCATGGCCTTCCCATGTTAAGCTGCACTACTGACTTTCATCATTTTCTGCTCAGTCACCAGAACAAGAATTGTACGTGTCAGGTGTGGCTCGCTTCATGCCAGCCACGGCTGGTCGGGACAGCAGAGCAATTGGAAGCAGCAGCAGCAGCAGCAGCAGCAGCAGCAGGCGCCTGATGCAGCATTGTTGTCTGTGTGCCTCTCCTTGGCTGATGTAGTGCACACACCAATGTGCACTCTGCACCAATGGATGAATGATGGTACCTCCAAGCTGCTAGCAACTGATCACACTTCAAATATTCACCCAGCCTTATTTACACTTAATGTCTCTTCCGGAAAATGAGAACTTGGATGAGTGACACTTCAACTATTTGTGGGTGCATGCACCACTTGCCAAGAATAACAATTGCCATGTGGAAACACCATTTGAACACAGAGCCGATGTCAAGAAACAACCGACATGACAGCCCTCTTGCCTGCAAATCAGAGACTGAATCAATCTGCATTTCACTTTCGCCACTGAGATGTTTTAACATGCTCAGATCATTCACACACCTATATTCTGCAGCATACAGACAGAGCAGGCACCTAAACCTCTTGCCAAACAAAGGCTGGGCCAAGAACCCCTGAGAATTTAAAATTCAGAATGGTGTTCTTCGTCTGAAGTTCTGGTAAATTAAGAGCACAATGTGAATGCTTAAAGTACAGATATAAAAGTGCTTTCAGTGGAGAATTTGAAACAGGTCATTTCAAACCAAGGCTTCCAGCCATTTAGGGGTTAGCATATCCTGGTGAGTAGTAGTGGTTTAGAGACTGAAAGAAGAACAAGACACAAAAACTTTATCCACAAATTATGGATGTTGGACTGATCTCACTGTTGGAGGAGGAGGAAGATCGAGAATAGGGAATTTTAACGCTTTGAGCTGTCTGGGGCAGTCTACTACTCTCAATTTACTCCCAATGGTAATGGAATCTGGACTGTACATCATAAAAGTGATTGATTCACCATCATTCAATATGCCAAACATTAGGCAAGAGGTTATATTCTGTGATTCCATCATAATTAGGCCAAATAGTGGCAAAGCCTAATAGAACATTATGTGCATTAATGTCTTCCAATACAGGAAACGCAATGGCAGAATCGTCTTTCGAGTTTAGCTTAAGCTGTACTATCCAGGGTTCTTGTGGAGTGCACACTGAGCATTGCCTGTTCACCATACATCAATGACATGGTCATGTAATGGAAGCTGTAGCACAATCTCTGATTGAGAAGGGAATTGGCTGAGCCCTTTCAAAGGAACCATAATTGAATTCACCTTAGGTGATTTAGAGAAATCATGAAAAATGTAAATCTGGGTGGCTGGTAGGAATCTGAATGCTGCCCTTAACATTGCTGTAAGCTGTGCCACACGCAATATGGAGTAGCAGTTAGTATCATTAACTGTCTTGCTGCAGGTCGCCAGTTCAAATCCAGTCACCAGAATTTCTTATGTTTGCATATTGTTATGCTTGAATATTCTATGCCTGTGTGAATAGCAGCACTATCCATCTGGGAGGCAGTCCTGTTCTGTGCGTGTGTTTGTGTTCCTAATAACCGTACTTCCAGTGCTAAGTGTTTTACTTCACTGATGGCTCTGCTTTTGGAATTGGAGTTGGCCCTGGTTATGATGTGGCATTGTTTGGTGGAGATGATAGGTTTTTTAAAATGTGTACATCACTGTGGCCTCAATTACACATGTAAGAACTGTTGCTTTCAAGGATAGGAGCCGAAATACAAGCTTTACATCACTACTAAGGTCTGTATAGTCAGGAGACAAATGGATTCCAAACCAGCAGTAAGACAGCTGCATGTAAGGCATCCAGCATTGTTTTCTGAAGACACTGGCAGGACCCAACAAAATGGCTGAAAGAATTTGACTGTGCCACAAAATAGAAAAGATGGGATGACATGATGTGTTTGGCAAACATTCACTTTTTCTTGGATGGCACAGCCCAACAGTACTTCGAGATCAATGAAAATAACCTTGATAGCTGGAACAAACTCCAGGCCAAACTGAATGAAATATTTGGTGACAAGCAGCAGCCAGTCCACTTAACTGAAGAACTGGATCCATCATCACGGGGAAGCAACAGTCTTACATGCAGAATGTTTTTGCCCTATAGCACTCTGTGAACCCACAAGATAACAAAATTTCACACTTGATGTTAGGTGCAGAAGACATGTACCAATCTCTTCTGGTGAAGGGTGTCATAACAACTAAGGAATTCAAGTGATGCAAGGACATCAAAGAAATGCAAATAAGAGGGGTCTGATGAAAGAGGTATGACTGACTACTTAATGTGGTCCCTGTGTCAGCTGTGGAAATCCACTGTAACCTTGCCTTGCCTCTCTCAGGCACCAGACAATAAGAGAAGGGATACAGCAATTTACAACAGCCATAAACATTGGACCAAGTATGCAAGAGATACAAGCTGTTACTATCAAGCCCATACATTAGGAGGTAATAGAGAATCTTGAAGAAGAGCTGTATCAAATTTCAGCAAATGTCTCAGTTATCAGTCAAACATGCCCTGAAGAATGGATTCAAACAACTTGGACTTCCGTTGCAGCCATCAAACAACAAACCAGCATCCAACCAATGCAGGTACAACCAACTTCTCTGCAAGGTATATCGCCCTGCAAAAGAACAGACATTTGGAGGGCAGAGGACAACACACCTGTATGTTTCCACTGTTGATCTGCTGGACATGTTGTAAACTACTCCAGAGAAAGAAGAGAAGTATTTAATGACTATTGCAGCACCACTACAACAGTCTTGTTCAAACCAGAGAACATCTGATGATTATAGATCACCTCTGGAACAAAGCCTCATCATCATACTCTGGACAAGATTGATGCTCAAGATGCCATAGCTGTTCCCAGTCACCATACAGAGGTACATGCTGCTTGCCCAACTCCCAAATTCAGGAAAACTAAGTGAGGTATAAAGATAAAGCCACCATAGATGAAAAATCTCCATGGGTGACAGTTATCAAGATGTCAGGAAATCTCACCAAAACTGTTGACGGCCAACCTGTCCAGGTTCTAGTCGAGTCAGTGGCTTCCTATTCTGTCATTTCCAATGCTTATCATTACATGCTAAGGAATACTATGTTCCATGATATGAAAGACATTGTGCTGAAGGTCACAAATTGGAAATATGTTTAGCCAACAGGAACAAGTATTGCGAGAATCGCTGTCAAGGACAGAACAGAATCCTACAAATCTGTTGTTTTAACAGAATGTAGTTATGTTATTCTTGGATGGGACTTTTTGCAGGCATCTCAAGCAGCCACAAGATTGTGGAAGATTAAAACTCCACATTGACAAAGGTATTCCAACAAGCCCACATATGAAATATTGCTCTGGGCAGTCGTTTGTTGTTAAAGACGATGTTATCCTCACCATCACAATGACAAGAGTTCCAGTAGTCAACCTAGGCGCTCAGTTGAACTTTGAAGCTTGTAATGAGCTGCCCTGATGTCAAGGAAACATATATAGGTTAACATACAAAGTGAATTTAAAGTTCAGCACTCTTCATCCAGAATATCATTCTGTTGTCTGTCCATCATAACCGTTCTTTCAGTACTAAGTGTTGGGCTTCACTGGACTTGGACGTGGTAGTGATTACAACATGACAATATGAACCCAGTGTCTTATCACTGTGCCACCTTGCTTGGTGATGGTGTTTGGGACTAGGGTAGAAGACTTAGCAGTTTGTTAATGTATTTCTAATTCTATCGCTGAACCCCCTCACCAATCACCAACAGTCATCACCCATGTTTCGAAGACATGGAAAACACACACACACACACACACACACACACACACACATATTCAGCAATACTAAACAGTCCTCCAAAGTAGTACGTTCAGTCAACGATTTAACAATTGCAAATTTCAGGGAAAGCCTACAGCAGTTAGACTGGGATGAGGTGTACCGTGAACCTGATGCCAATTTAAAATATAATTTGTTTCATGACATTTTTGTAAATGCATTTGAAAACTGCTTCCCCAAGAAAATAGTTAAATATACTCGTAAGAAACCTTGTAACAAACCATGGCTTACTAAGGGTATAAAAATATCTTGTAACCAGAAAAGGGAAATGTATCTGACAGCAAGAAAGAATAGTGACCCATAAACTATCAAACATTATAAAAACTACTGTGTTATATTAAGAAAAGTTATTAAAAAATCCAGGAGTATGTGTATCATGTCTGAAATCAGCAACTCTGATAATAAAATTGAAACAATTTGGAATATTATTAAAAGAGAAACAGGTCAAGCAAGAGCAAAGGAAGACAGTATTACCATCAAATTGAATGAAAACTTTACGAACAAAAAGTCAGAAGTTGAAAATATTTTTAATAATCATTTTCTAAATGTTGTGGATATAGTAGGATCCAGGTGTTCATTAGAAGATGCTAGGCTTTAATGGAAGAGGCCATACCTATGCAATTTGATACAATTGAAATCTCACCCACTTCTCCCTCTGAAATAAGGAAAATAATAAACTTGCTTAAAGGCAAAAACTCACATGGAATTGATGGCATTTCCAGCAAAATACTAAAAGCTTGTTCTCAACAGATAAGTAAGATTCTCAGCCACCTGTGTAATAGCTCTCTGGAACAGGGCATTTTCCCTGATAGACTGAAATATGCTATTGTTATACCTTTGCATAAAAAGGGGGATAGATCTGATGTCAACAATTACCGTCCAATCTCCCTTCTAACAGCTTTATCCAAAATTTTTGAGAAAGTAATGTATTTAAGAGTAGCTTCACATATCTGTAAAAATGAAGTACTAACAAAATGTCAGTTTGGTTTCCAGAAAGGTTTTTCAACAGAAAATGCCATATATGCTTTCACCAATCAAATTTTGAATGATCTGAATAACCGAATACCACCCATTGGGATTTTTTGTGATCTCTCAAAGGCTTTTGATTGTGTAAATCATGAAATTCTGCTAGACAAGCTCAAGTATTGTGGCATGAGTGGGACAGTGCACAAATGGTTTAATTCATACCTAACTGGAAGAGTGCAGAAAGTTGAAATAAGTAGTTCTCATAACATGCAAAGATCAGCAGCACATTCCTCAAACTGGGGAACTATCAAGAATGGGGTTCCACAAGGGTCAGTCTTGGGTCCTTTGTTGTTCTTAATATATATTAATGACTTGCCATTCTATATTCATGAAGAGGCAAAGTTAGTTCTCTTTGCTGATGATACAAGTATAGTAATCACACCTGACAAACAAGAATTAACTGATGAAATTGTCAATACTGTCTTTCAGAAAATTACTAAGTGGTTCCTTGTAAATGGACTATCACTGAATTTTGATAAGACACAGTACATACAGTTCTGTACAGTGAATGGTATGACGTCATTAATAAATATAGACCTTAATCAGAAGCATATAGCTAAGGTAGAATATTCCAAATTTTTAGGTGTGTCCATTGATGAGAGATTAAATTGGAAGAAACACATTGATGATCTGCTGAAATGTTTGAGTTCAGCTACTTATGCAATAAGGGTCATTGCAAATTTTGGTGATAAACATCTTAGTAAATTAGCTTACTACGCCTATTTTCACTCATTGCTTTCATATGGCATCATATTTTGGGGTAATTCATCACTGAGGAATAAAGTATTTATTGCACAAAAGCGTGTAATCAGAATAATAGCTGGAGTCCACCCACGATCATCCTGCAGACATTTATTTAAGGATCTAGGGATATTCACAGTAGCTTCTCAGTATATATACTCTCTTATGAAATTTGTTATTAACAACCAAACCCAATTCAAAAGTAACAGCAGTGTGCATAACTACAATACTAGGAGAAAGGATGATCTTCACTATTCAAGATTAAATCTAACTTTGGCACAGAAAGGGGTGAATTATACTGGCACTAAAGTCTTTGGTCACTTACCAAATAGTATCAAAAGTCTGACAGATAACCAACATGTATTTAAGAAGAAATTAAAAGAATTTCTGAATGACAACTCCTTCTACTCCATAGAGGAATTTTTATATATGAATTAAGAAAAAAAAATATTTAAAAAAATAAAAAATAAAAATAATAAAAAAAAAACAAAAAATAAAAAGTTGATATATTAACCTAAGTATGTTGTTAAATTAAATTAATTATGTCATGTATTGGAAACTTTGACTCGTTCCACATCATTACGAAATATCGTATTCATGATCCATGGAACTAGTATTAATCTAATCTACACACACACACACACACACACACACACACACCACTGTGTGCCAGCACTCAAACACAACTCTCACACACACATGACCACAGTCTCTCTCAGCTGGAGAGAGAGAGAGAGAGAGAGAGAGAGAGAGAGAGAGAGAGAGAGAGTGTGTGTGTGTGTGTGTGTGAGAGAGAGAGAGAGAGAGAGAGAGAGAGAGAGAGAGAGAGAAGAGAGAGAGCAGAGACAGACAGCATCTCCGCTATATGGTGAGTAGCAACTAACTTTTTCATAATATTGATAAAGAGAATGTCTTATTTCCAAGCTTAGTTTTTTTCCACATATTTTTTTGAATGCATAACAACTAGGACTGAATGCCCTTACATTAATCCTATGATAAGAATGTAGTTAAAAGTGATAAAATTAAATTATAAAAATATCATCACGCATTAAAATATACCAGTTCCCTAAAAACTGAGATCACACACATTTCAAAATCAATTTCTTCATCAGTTCTAAAGCTTCTAATCGAAATGAGAAAATAAGCAAGGAAAGATCTATAACAGATACATAGATGAATCAACCACTTTGCAACACACTAAAACATCCAACATAAAATCCTCGGCTGTGGCCCGGACAAAAAAACAAAATTTTATAAGGTTTACCACTTTTCTCTTGCTGTAAGTTTCAAAAGACGGCTGCCCTCTTATCAGAGTATAAAATGCACTTGACTGAAATACAACATACTGAAATGAGTATACTGGGGGCACTTCTAACAGCTGGACCTTCCTACCAGAACAAAAAAGGAAAGAGGAGGGTGGAAGGAAGAATGTCACAGATAGTGAGTTAATTTCAGTCTGCAGTCTGTTATCCTCTTCCAGCCATAATTCTTCCAGTGTGTACATGAACTTAGGCTTATCATTGTGTTTAGTCTGTATCAAACGGCACATTGTTCCATTTTGTCACCCTCACTTGCCTCAATAGCTGTCATATTAGTTCGCTCATTTCATCTTATTCCTGTGTGCCTCAGTATGCAGCAGAATACTACTTCCTTCCTGTCCTGTTGTAGCAGATGAAGAGTGTTTTGTATATTTGGGATGATTTTCTCTGCTAGGTCTGAAAAGGGGAGCAGATGAGAAACATAACATGGTCTTTTCTCATCTGCTCCATTGCCTTCTGAATGTAGAAGTCAACATGATACACCATAAACACATCTAGTAGGGCGAGTTCGAAGATCAAAGACTGCTACTGAGTAACCAAAGAATCCTCCCTGTTTGAACTGACATACATACTCTGTTAATATTGGGATACACATCTAATAGGTCATGAAACAAATATCTATAAAAATCACAGAGTAACTTGTTTTCTAAAAGTAATAAAATTTAAAATAATTCTGGGCCTCTTAGGAATGTAAGGCAGTAATTTACTACAATTTTGGTGTGAAATATTAATATTTGCCACACGCATATTTCTAATAGGTGGTTTTTTTGCAGAGTCCCAACAGCTGCTTTGCACACATACAATTAGTGATAAGTAGCTCCATAGGTCCTCACGCAAGTGTGTACTATTTATTTATTATAACTGAATATCAAATGCAGAAAACTGGTACAGCAGCCTTTGAATAGCCTATAGCCTTGATGCTACCGCAGACTGTAATTTCTAAATACATAACTATATTTGTAATGAAACATGACATTTCAATGTTGCCTACTAAACACTGTGTGATTACCCAGAATACTTTTCCTCTGGTTCTCTTGGAGGCAACCTTACATTATCCAGAGATTTTGATCTGGTTTAAAATCAGTAAGTGAGGTGTTTTGGATACTTAATATGTAATTAATACAAAATTAATACATGTAAAAGGGAAAATCTAAAATGATTAATTAACTGCAGAAAATATAAGATATGTTGGGACTTCAAAGAGCATTGTGCAACATATTCCGGATTTCCTGTAGACATAGCTCTGCTGCAGTACAAGTAACAGGACACCACAGTACGCATTCGAAATGGGGCGGCAACTGGAAATGTTCTCCAAAAAATTCTGCTGGTGAGATATGGAATAAATGCAATGTAGCATACACCCATACTGGAATAGTCCAACAATTAGGCAATGTCCCCACTGACATGACTGATACTGATCGACAAGTCTAGATCTTTTGCCATGTGACTTCCACCTTGTCGGCAAGCAGTAAGAACATGTGGGAAGAAAGAGATTTTCCAAAGATGAGAATATTCAAATGGTGGTTCTCAAATGGCTCCACGACCAAGGAACATGTTTCTATCATTGAGGAACTGAATAGGTGGAACATTCAGGCCGTTCTTTATGAAGACTTTGAGACTATTGTATCTCCTCAATAAAAGTTATTTGGCCTGCCAAAATAGTGTGTAGCTTACTTTTTGAGGTCCGTCATAATAAAAATCTAATGACAATGTTACTTAATTCTTTTTTCAAACTTGCTCCAACACTTCAGGTTGTGATCACGGAAAGTGGGTGCCCAGAGACAGCCAGCCATATGCAGATGGACTGATGATGATCATCTTACCACGTACATGGTTGATGTGGTTTTTTCTTTCTTAGGGTTCTGCATATAGCACTCTGGGTCACATTTCAAGACTGTACTTGCCAAAGCTGATTTGTGTCCCTGCAACCACCGTGATCTGCCATGAGAGGCCCTCTTGGCAACCAGTTATAAACAATGTCTTTGGAAGTCCTCAGACTGTGTCATCTTCATATTCATGTTTTTTATTATTATTATTATTATTTATGCACAGGATTCACAGATGTTTCTTCTTCCCACAGTCTTGCTCGTACTGTTGGGACTAGCTCTTGTGAGGCAGCTGCCTAGGATTCTGTTTTTGTTGCTCCAATTAGCCTTTCCGCTTGGTAGATTTCTCATCCTCTCACAAACTCTTGCACATTTCTGGGAGGAATCCCAACTATAATCCGCCACTACTGAGTGTCTATTATCCTCCTACACCACATGATCCAGAGATCCTTCACAAACACACCCGTATGTTTTGCTTAGTCTTCAATTTATACTTTGCAGCTAGCTCGAACAAGATCTGTGTCCAGTTTAACAATGAGTAAGTCTCCTGAAGGGCTCCATGTATTTTAATCCCCTGCACTCCATGTTTGGGAAGAAATTGTGAACACATCTAACCATTGTTGCTTTGTCCCAGTGATAAAGCCATTCTTGCTGAATCTGAAATTTAATTTCTTATTTAACTGATACATACTAGCATATCATTTTCTTCACCCTTTGGACATCTCCCTCTTCTTAATGAGGTTTGTTCATCTGAGGTACTCTGTGGAGAGTGTTAAAATCTTCCATGGCCCACTCATTCCACTGGTAACTGATTATTTAGATTTCTTGAGGGCCATTCTGTTTCCATAACATACACACGTTATCTTACATTGCGCACCTGCAAAAACTTTAATCATTCATGATGCGGACAGTGCCACAGAGGTTGCCCATCAACACTATTTTACCTTTAACAACCATTCAACCTATTGGCACAGATCTCACCTTAAGGAGGTTACTGGAGTATACCTAGAGATTACAGTTACAGAGGACTGGTGGCACTCACTAGCCCACAGGTTACAAACCCTGGGTTCCTTTAGATGCTTGCCTTTTGGCAAACCCAGTAGGTATATGTTGCATATCTAATACCATGTATCTGGTGAGCATTACCACCCAGTTTTATATGTGTCTCAAGGATAAGGGTGTGACACACCAATGATATCTGCTTGTATGAATCCAGTGCTACATCCACAACTCCAGGATCAGAGCAATGGTAAATTAGAGTGAGCACAATCAATTTTGGAAACGTCTGAAGTTTATATAACCTTTTTCTTGCACAACATTTTCAGTGTCTGGTGATCACACAAGTCAGTTAAACATGTGCTAGTATTTGGATTGGATGGACCAAACTTTAATTTTAATGTGAGCATTACAGCTAGTGAACAAACTCTTAATTTTTCAGTGCTGTAGCACGATATTATTCCTGAACATTCTAAATGTTTATCGTAACAATACCAATATCCAGATGTACTAACAATAATTACAATGCTGTAATAGTGTAGGTACAACAGACAATACAGAAATACAGAAAGTTACATTAATATATGAAGACAGCTAAACTGCTTTGTTGACATGTGTTTTTGAAGCACAAGTGGTTCATGGTTTGCTTACACTCCCATGAAATAACAAAACCGTGACTCAACTTGTTGAACAAGTACTGGCTAAGACTCTCACAACATCCACATAATTTTAATCATATCCATTCCCTTCTAAATGGATAACCGTAACTAACTACTCATAAAAATAAAAATGGTTGTAACTTACTTGCTGTGAAACCAACCCATCTTGCATATGGTACAACGTTCCTGTCCCAGTGAGATGATATTAAGAGAATTATAGTAGTTGTGATACATATACACCCAACAAAGATGCAGACGAGAGCAAGTAGCCATTCAGGTTGCAGATCTGGTGTGAAACAGGTAGGCTGTCTGTTGTACAGTGTCATACATGTCCACATGAGACCCAAACGCGTGTCGCCTGGATACAAAAACAAAATAAGTGATAAAATATTCTGTCATTCACGAAATTTACAACCTATCACAGCTATCTCTATCTATAAACTTGCAATTTTCTTGCATGCAAAATGAAAAGGTCTCTATTGTGAAAGCATAAATTTACTTTTTCCTTTATCAACAATCAAACGCACACATAATAATCAACTACAGAGTTATTTTTCCTCTGTTTACTACAATCAAAACGCAATGAATCAAATGCCAAACATGATCTACACTAATGCCAGAATAACATAACACATGCTTGTAACACAATACACAATACATGCTTTACATAACAAAGTTACACTAAATAAGTCATCTCCATATTTCTTTTACAATTATTTTATACAGAGTGATTCAGGAGGAATGCCACATAATTTGAGAGGTGATTCTACATGAGAAAGTAAACTGCAAAGTCCTATGGACATGTGTCTGATTTTCAATTATTACAGAACTGGAGGAGGCTGAAGACTACACATAGTCATGAATGATTATGAAAACAAGTGTTAATATTACTTGCCAAAAAGGTGGTGGACAGAATAATGGTAGGACAGATGACTAATCCATCCTATAAGAGGTGTTCAAAAATCTCCCACCAGTCTCAATGCACTTGTCAATGTGTTGGAGGGTGTGTTGCACTCAAATATAATCTCAGCAGTCTTTAATACAAGCAACAGCATCAATGATGTGAGCAATAACTTCTTCACAGCTATCCACCTTCGTAGAGTATTCATACCCCTTCAACCAGCCACATAAACAATAGTCTAATGGAGTTAGATCAGGCCAGTTAATGGGTCTGCACAGGCTGCATGTGAAATGGGTACAAGGCCTCAGAATGTACTGTACGCCATTGTGTTTGTAGAATATCGAGCTGACAGCTAATGTGCCCGAAATAACTCAGTACCCTCATAATACTTTCAGTTCAGTTCAGGTATATTTTCATTTCCACAAGTTTCACATAAGCATACAAACTCTTGCAAGTCAACTGTGTCGATAACCATTAGATACTATTAAGTCTAATTACAATGTGGTGGGTTTAATAACCACCAGAAATTCAAAGACAGGTCTTGCTTCTAGCAAGTCTAACACCAAGATTAAGTTTGTGTCTCTAGACAAATCCTGTTTCAATTGTCTATAACAATTACAATTATTCGACCACCAAGGAATAACACATAATTACTCCTTGTACTTTCCATACTGGTTCTATCGGCAAACACTTGTCGGCGTCGCTCGTGTGAAGCATCTCGTATCCTCCCAAGACCAACGTCCATCCTGCACCACAGACATGTTGCGCAGTAAATAGGCTCTCTCTCGCACTTATCTTTAAAATATGGCATGTTCGAGGCGGCAGAATGTCGAGTGGTTCCAGAATTTACATGTAAATTCTCGAATCACTACAAACTGTTGCCTTGGAGTAACATCACAATGCTGCCTTCTGTTGGAAAACCCCCACACTTCTCGCAGATGGATCAGCCATGTCTCGCCTTTATCCTGTTGACCACAGTGCCTGCACTGCATTTTGGTAAGTAATATTCACACTTGTCTTCATAATCATTCAAGGATGTGTGTAGTAGTCAACCTGCTCCAGTTCCGTAACAACTGAAAATTGGACACGTGTTCATAGGACTTTGCAGTTTATTTTCATATGCAGAATCAAATAACAAATTACAAGACATTCCTCCTGAATAACTCTCAATGTGCGTACCATCTCAGTGTAATCTCTCCCTGATTAGGTTTCAAAATAATCTGCAGAGTCAATGTAAAAGTTGACAGACTAATGCTATACAAATTTAAGTAGAAATGTGGAGCAATTTCTGTAAACTGAGTAGTTGCTAAACATTTACTACTGACAGGGAGATACCCACTGGGGAGAAACCGACTTTTTGAAATAACCTATATCACTGCGTAGGTCAGGTTGCCAAGTATCACAGCCTGCAGTCAATCACATCTGCAGGAATTCATCTGTGAGTAACCGACAAAAAAGTTCTTGACATGCACTGCAGCCTTAAAAATAACAACAGTTTTTTAACTGGCACTGTACCCTAGCAGATAAGATGGTATGCTGAAGCTGATGGGTTTCAATCATGTCAAGTTCCAACTTTTTTTCATCTGTATCAAAATGACTGTGGTCTTTATTTTCATTCAATGAATTAGTTTAAATTTTTTTACTTCTAAATTTTTGCACTATCAATTTAATCATTGTATTAATGTTTTCATTTGCTCTCATTTTTTACTTCGTGTCATTCTTTTTCCATTTGGAATCTTTGTTGTCCATGTGACTTTTTTTGTTTTTCTTCTCAGATGGGTCACCTAAGAACCACATGAGAATTACAATTCCTTATTCACTGTTCTGTTTTTTTCTTCCATTACTCTTTCACCTGTTCATTCTGTTTTCTCTTCATCTTCTGACTACTTCAGACCAGTTTTATTCCCTCTCCTACTTTGGAATCCTTCCACATTCGGTACTTTTCTTCCTTAATAATTCTGTCAGTAGTTTCTTCAGATTTCATATTTTTTTATAATGTTATTTTATTCCACCTATCCAATTTGATGTTGACTTCTTATCTCACAAATATTTGAAGAGCTTTTTGGTAATTCTACTGTCTTGCATTCAATATAAATGTCCAAAAAACACCAGGCTTCTTTTCCTCATTAATTCTGATGTTTTCTATGTTTCAATAAATTCTATCAGTACTATGTAATTTTCAACCTTCCATAGTTTTTTCACTGGCCTAATATTTTCCTATTCTGTCACCTTTCCAATATTTCTAACTGATGTAAATTACAGTTTAATGCTATACATTCACTTGCATGTAGATGTTCTGGTTTCACTATTCTAATGTAATGCCTTATTTTTGCATTTTGAGCATACACTTCTTGTTGTCTTTTGTTATACCAAATGCCCATTTCATTCTATGTATCCTTTCTTCTATAGCAGCTATTTCCAAACCATTTTCTTGGATTATCTTCCAAATAAATTAAAAAATTTTAGCTTCTTTGATTTGCCCACAATCTGTTACAAGAAATTTCAGTGCATTTTTAATGTTTGTGAAATTTTTTTTTTTTTTTCTGCTGCAGAAATTCTGAAGCCAATCCGACTGGCTATTTCTTCTAAAAGATTAATTTATATTACAGTATATGTCACATTTTCAGAAAATATAGCTAAGTCATCTGCATATGAGAGGCAGTTTATTCCAATATTTTTGTTCCCTCTTTGCACCTTATTGGTGAAGACTTATATTAAATCAGTTTTTCATTCCAAATCCGCTATTTCTCCTACAACACAGTCAAAAAAGAACTGGAGACAGACCATCACCTTGCCACACACCTGTGCTTATTTCACAGGACTGAGATACTTCTCTCATAAATTTCACTTTCAATACAGTGTCTATATGTGTTTCACAAATTAGATTTGCTAAGTTAAACTTTGCACTTAATTCTCAGTTTATTGTATCTATAGTTTATCAATGGAATCAAAGGCCTTTTTGAAATTGAGAAATATTACTACAAGATCTTTTGAATTCAGTAATCTGTGGCTAATGATCAGCTTCAAATTACATATTTGCTCAGAACATTATCTGCCCCCGTCTAAAACTGCTCTGATATGCACCTAAATGGCTATCCAGTGTTATTTCTACTCTGTTTAGCAAAATCCTGGAAAATATTTTATATTTAACTGGTAGAAAGGAAATTCCTACACAGTTGTTAACAACTTGTTTATTGCTTTTTCTTATGTAGTGGATATATCAAGGCTACCCTCCAGAGAGAGAGAGAGAGAGAGAGAGAGAGAGAGAGAGAGAGAGAAAGTTTAATATGGCTTGAGTATGCCCTTAAATATCTGGTAAAAGTCAAAGCTTCTTTCTTTTCCAAAAGTTTCCTCATTATCTGCAAGTTCTGTATTTTCAAAATATCTTACTTCTTCTACTTACCATTGCTGTTTTGTTTCTCTGCTGACAATATTGACCACAGTACTCAATTTTTTCACTATTTCTATTTTTTCCATTTTCTCTCTCTTAAACGTTCTTAATTTATTTCATTTCATCATATTTTATATTTGATGGACCCAAAATGTTTTCTGTGCAGCTTTTTAATTTTTTTTACACAATTCTGGTCATTTGCCATGTTCAAATTTGTCTTGATACTCCTGGACTGATTCTTTTGTTATAAGTCTTTGTATATTCTACTTTATTAGGTTTTTTTTATTTTAGTTTTATTTTATTAGGTGGGAGCTCAACCTCAATATTAGGGAGGTAATGATCAGAATAAAATTTACCATTCCTTATTACTTTCACATTCTTCATTTCCTTAGGACTTTTTCTTGAGAAACAGCTACACAATCTAACAAAAATGTTTTTTTATCTATCTGGTGCAATACTTAAATGCAAAAAATACAGTTAAAAATAAAAAAAAAAAGATAATTAATCTATTTGTCTTGGCCGTTCAGTATTGTCTATTTTTCGCTACAAGGTGTACATTTTTATGATAAATGTCATTCAAACATTTAAAGCATAAATTCATCTTGCACCATACACATAATAACACAAATGAGGAATTTCAGGGCTCTAATTATTTAGTGGATCGCAAGAAATTCTTTTCTATCAACTACTTCACCAGGGTGAATGGTTGCAGAGAGCAATGCCTGGTAGTCTAAACTACACAGCCCTATGGATGGTTTCAAAAAGTCAACCCCACCCTTGGGGTCGTATCCTTGTGAGTTGCCAGAAATGAAGATGGCTGCATCGCATGTCATTAAATAGCAGATGTAAAAACTTTCACAGACTGCTAAAAATAGGCATACTACATCAAACTGACCAGACTGGCATCATGAGATTGTTTACAACATATTCAGCTGAGACATCATGCATGAGTAGATGAAAAAGGGACATGGAAATATATCAGTTATGTTTTTCATTAAAATGCAAGACCGGCATTTGGAAGTACTGCACAAGTGTTAACAATTTCAAACTGAAGTTATTCTGAACATTTTCCTACATGGATGATACTCAAACAAACTTACAGTTTTATCTCATATTTACAAGACAGAGAAGTGTTTAGTGAGTTCAACATTGAGCTCAACGTCCATTTCATGGTACTGTATCCCCAGAATGTGCCTATGCAATGCCATAAGCCGTAAGGTGCTTACTGTGCGTTCCTGCAGCTCTCTGTCTGTTACATCGACTAACATCAGGAAATCGACAGAAACAGGCTGGCAGCCACACATACATGACAGGTCATTTTTAACCAAACATCCAGCAGCTGCCACAATCCATTTGGCACCAGCCTCGAGCAGCCCACCTATCAGAGTTCGCAATCAGCTGTCGCTCAAGCTCCACAGACACAACAAGGCTGAACACCCAGTGATAAAGCACACTGGAACTATCCACTTGTTCTCTACCGTTCCTTACATCAATACAATTTTTTTCTTTATTTGATCTAATTGCATGAATATTACATGTACGACTATTAAACAAATCGATAATATTCTTATTCAAGCAGAGAATCTTAAAGTTTTATTGTTCACCATGTCAATTCAATGCACCTCTCAACCTGACCCTCTCAGATGTCTTTCAGATTTGGTGCAGCCAGTGACTCAGATAAGAGATGGAGAAATACCAATTTTCAGAAGTGTATTACAGCTGTGAAGAAAGTTACAGGTCTAGAATGTTTGGAATTTGTGCTAAATTTACATGTGTGTGTCACTACATAAATGACTGTAATTCTGATTCTAATTCAGTTACAGGAATGAAAATGGTACCATTGGAAAGCTAATAAATAGACGTTTGCATTGATACACCACATGACAGGCCTCTGAGAATTTTCATACGAAGGGTCATTGACCTTGACCTTTGATCTTGAATATCTCAAAACACCCCATATTCAATTTTTTTGAAAAAAATATATTTAATTGGTCCAGTATGTTACTATAAATATGGTAAATGTCAAGATGGCACACGAAAGGCATCATGCACAAAACATTATGCAGTAAGCAGCTGGGTATCCAGTTTTTTCTGTAACACCAGCCAAAAGCAGTTACTTTTATTCAGACCAGTTCTTTAATATTTCTAGCTGTGAACAGGCAATGAGAGAGACTTTTATTTCAAACAATCAACATTAGCCTGTTTTAGTGAACAGCCAATCAGACAGATTTTTATTTCCACCAATCAACATTAGCCTATTTTAGTGAACAGCCAATCAGAGAGACTCTTATTTCAACTAGTCACCATTAGTCCACTGATCTCTATATATTATGCAAATTTTGTTGCATATGTTTTATGGCTGTGGCTTGTTTAACAAAGTGCAGTGTAAATGTATTGTAAAGTAATATTCAGTAAAAAACTGATTTCAAGTCAAAATTGTACTGTTGCAATCTGTTTAGGGATGAACATCATGCATGAGTGCAGAAGAATTTAAGGAATGTTGAGGAGTGGATGATAAACAAATATCCTAATGTACTGTTAGGCAGAAAAATTTGCAGTAAATGTACAAAAAAAACATCGCAAAACCCAACAATCACTGCAAATGTTGCCTCAGTTATGCCAGGTACTTCCAGAGAAGATTTAAGTGAAGATGAAGTAGCATCAGATCTGGCACTTGATGCTTTAAATAGTAGCCTTCAGTGTTTAGGTGAATCTCCTGTGAAGAAAAAGAGTCTCCAGAGTGAGAAAAAGTACCCAAAGCAAAAATTGAAAAAAATGTGGCACAACCGGAAAAAGAAGAGAGTGAAAATGGAGAAAGTGAAATTACCACCCAGCTGAAAGATAAGTTTCACAATTCAGACCGTATGTGCAACAAAACACAAATTCTAACTGTATTTCCAAAGAGTTGGAGTATAAGGAAAACTATGAAAGAATTTTCTGCTTCAGATTACACGGCACAGAGCAAAACAGTTAGTGGCAGAACATGGTATATTAGTGACACCAAATCCAAAGCCAGGTAAGACATTATGTGAGAAAACTGTTCAGAGTGTGTGTGATCTTGACGTGAGCCGTATGATGCCACAAAGAATAACTGTGTCTGTGAAATAAAATGGAATTACAGTACATAAACAAAAGCAGCTAGTGTTGCACAACCTTAAGGAACTGTATGCATATTTCAAAAATAAATACCTAGATGTAAATAATAGATTCTCCAAATTTTGTGAGTTGCAGCCAAAGCACTATGTTCTTGTCAATGCCAGTGGAACCTATGCTGTTTGTGTGTGTGCGCCTTGCAGCAGAATTTCAAGTTAATGATTGAAGGTTGTAAACTTACAGCACTAACAAAGAGTGACGAACACACATTACCATCATACAAGCACTGCGTAGCATTTGTTACATGCAATCCTGCAGTACCAGCATGTTTCTTAGGTTCGTGTCCCAATTGTCCAGGGGTGACAAGACTAACTGATTATCTGTATGGTGTGTTTGGTAAGAACTGCATTGACGAAATTGCATATAAGTGTTCGTGAACTACAGGCAGGGTAGTTCTAGAGGCTATAACAAAGTCAACAGACGATTTCATTGAGGTGTTTGCATTAAGGTTGCAACAGCTCCTACCGCACTCATTTATCTCCCAGCAGCAGTCACATTTCTGTAAAATCACTAAAGGAGGTCTAAAAGTAAATGAGTTTCTTATTCTTTGTGACTTTGCAGAAAATTACTTCCTCACCATTCAGGATGAGATACAAGGATTCCACTGGAATAATTCACAGGCTACAATTCATCCATTGGTAGCTTACTACAGAGACTCAAGCATTAATGAAATACGACATGTATCATACGTGGAAATATCTGACTGCCTTCAGCATGATCCTGTGTGTGTTTATTCTTTCCACACAAATTTCATCAATTTCTTAAAATGTCAGTTTTCAAATCCAAAGCACATTATTACTTTTCGAATGGATGTGCTGCCCAATACAAAAACACAAAGAACTTTACGAGTCTGTCCTATCATCAAGAAGATTTTGATGTCACAGCAGAATGGCATTTTTTTTGCTACAGCACATGATAAAGAACCTTGTGATGGGATAGCAGGGACTGTAAAAAGATTAGCAAGACTTGCCAGCCTCAAGTAACCTTACAAAAATCATATTTTGACATCACGACAGTTTTTTGAGTGGTGCAAGGAAACTATTCCTTCATGTGTCTTCCATTATACATCAGTTTCCCATCTTGATGAAGATACAGCCAAGATGAAACAAAGTTTCAAAAATATAAGGACGATTCTAGGTACCCATAAGCTTCATTGCTTTAGTGAGTAGAGAAAAAGTCACTGATTGTTATGGTGAACGAAATGCTGTAAGCAAATATACATGGATTTGTTGCCTGTATGTATGACAGTCATTGGTGGGTAGCATACGTCTTACAAACATGTGAAGAAACAGATGAAGTAAAGGTCAACAAGCATCCACATGGACCATCTCAGTCATGTGTGTTTCCTGCCAAACCGGACACTTACATCATCAGAAAATGTGACATTATCACAAGAAGGGATCCAGTGACACCAACTGGAAGGGCATACCGTCTCTCTGCATCAGATGTGGTGAAAATTAACAACTTAGCTGGAGAATTGTGAGGAGATATCTAATAACTTTTCATTGCCTTTTCATTACAACTGTAATGTAAATAATTCATAATACCATTATAATAATGTAATCCATATTTTTGTGCAATATTACTTATAGATTGCACTTTATCATAATTTGTGTTTCATATATGTGTGTTCCCTTCTTCATTTTGGTAGTGTACTGATGCTGACAAATTATTGTTTTGTGCATGATGCCTTTCGTGTGCCATCTTGATATTTACCATACTTATAGTAACACGGGAGCAATTAAATATGTTTTTTTTAAAAAAAGACTGAAGATGGGGTGTTTTGAGATATTTAAGGTCAAAGGTCAATGACCCGTAGCATGAAAATTCTCAGAAACTTGCCATGTAGCATATCAATGTAAAGGTATATTTGTTAGCTTTCAGAAGGTACCATTTTCAATATTGTAACTGAATTAGAACCAGAATTACAGTCATTTATGTTGTGACAGACGCATGTAAATTTTGCACTAATTCCAAACTTTACAGGAGTATAACTTTCTTCACAGTTGTAACACACACCTGCAAATTGGTATTTTTCCATCTCTTATCTGGGTCATTGAATGCATCAAATTTTAAAGACATCTGAGATGGTCAGGTTGAAAATGTTATTTTACTGCATTGAATTGACATTGTTTCTTGGGGGATGTGATTTTGGGGAAAAACTGAAAGGTAATAACTTCACGAGTACAATGTTATCCTCAGTTTGGATATGTGTGTCAAGTTCAGTTGCTGAAGCTTACTGGTCCCCCCCCCCCCCAAAAAAAAAAAAACGATTTATTATTATTACTTTTTTTTTACCACCGGTTACTACTATCAAGTACTGCATTTCCCGAAAAGGAGAACTTCCACCTTTTTTTTTTTTTCATCTGAACAGGTTTTCTAAACAACTGAAAATTTTGCCACACATTAAACCAGTTTCTATTACGACGTTATCACACACTGGTCTCTTACATCAAAAGCTAGCCTTATTTCACACTGAATTTTATTTCTTATGAAAGACGGGTAAGAGAGAATTCCAACCAACATGTTGATTGATTCCAAAATTTGTGAAAATTCCGAAAACTCTACAATAAAATCAGCACCTACAAAGGTAAGATTTTTTTCTTAGCTTGCCTGAACTGATATGGAACCTGTATGATGTTTTGTCATTCTCCTGAGTTCAACATCTCAATTATCATAGGGGGGATGCTGACTCAGTATTTTAGATGTACTGAGGACAGGGGATAAAGATGTGCATGGGGTATAATTGTTTATGGCCCTGGAGCCAGTTTTTCAAACAGACTGGAGGAAATGTAAAAGCATAGGGGCATTTTCATGATCAAGGAGTCACCAGCAGGTGTCCTTACTGTGCACAACAATGAAGAAGGAGCTATGAGCTATGTTTTATATAAGTTGCCTGAAGCAAAATGTGTACTTCAAAGAACACTGTATAACAGTGGCAAGCCGAATGAGGCAGCGCAGCTGTTAACGCACAGACCTAATAATCAGAAGGACGGAATTTGCTCTGTCCAGCCATTCTGATTCAGGTATCCTAAATCATTTACGGCAATAATTTTATTATGACGACAAACCTATAACCCCGTGAGATTTAAGCAAATCATATCAAATGTACTGTTATTCGGTTATTTAAGTAAACCAAATGTACTGTTATTCGATTATCAGTTGGGTAATTGTTTACTACGCTATTTACGAGATAGAGACGACCTTATAACAGGTATCCTGACTAATTTCAGCCACCGAGTACTGCATATAAGTAAACTAGCAATTCACTCCTCCTGTCTTCTCGCACTATTGTCATAATTTTTTCTGAGAGTGCTGGAGACGACATATAATAGACATGCACTTGATGTAACATCAACTATGAAAAAGTCTAACAGAGTAAATAGATTACTTGTTCACTAAGCGAAGCATTAAAGTATTCGATAACGTTTAACAGACATGCAACACTTCATGCTATGGGCGAATAGTTTACTAATTACAAACGTCGTTAATAAATGTAAAATTTTCACCGCGGTACCTTTCACTGCAGAGTATGACATATCATAACAGCAAATTCTGCACAGGGGTGAGAAATTAATTTTTACTAACTTGTACCTCCAACTTCCGTTGTAATCCAATCAGGCATAGCCAAGCTTACTATTGCAAATATATCAGCTGCTAAAAACAAGGTTCCCGAAATGAGTGTCAGCTTATCCATGTTTCTGTCTGTGTAGATCACAGGGTTAACAAATCAAAAGAAAATAAAAATCAGCTGAGCAGGATCAGTCGAACACATATGTCACAAAAGTCATAACAAGCTTTCAAACAACATCTGTCACCTAACTGTCATGGTCAAACACCATGGACGATAAAGCGAGGTTTACATGCGCAAAAAAAGTGTCGCCACAGCTAGTGGCATACTGCAATGCAACGATATTGTATGTGTGAACTCATCATTCTACCTCCATGGAACTCACAGTTTTCAGTGGCGCAACTTAAGCGACGCAACTTTTGTCACGACACAAAAATTTCAAATTTGTTTTCATTTGTTACGCCACTTTCCTTCAGCCACTGTTTCCTGGTCGCCGTAGTTCGAACTACGAGTACCTTGTTGCAGCTATCGTGGAGTAATTGCTGCTGAACTCCATTCGATTTCAGTGTGTTTTCGTTTTATCACTGAAAAAAATCAAAACGTTGGTCGGCAATTACACTTTCGCAGCTTTTGGAAATACAAGAATAATAACCTACCTTTAGTTTTCTGTAAGAGTGTGCCTGTACGTGTGTGTGTGTATGTGTGTGAGTGTGTGTGCACGCGCAATATTTGCAAGTCATGCTGCAGGCCTATCCCATAATCCTGAAAGATTTTTAGATGAATAAATAAATAAATTCAATATGTCACAAAAAAGCGAGACATATAAACTTCGTAATTTATGAGACCAAGCACTGTACAAATTGTAGATTATAAGGGTAAAATAGCCCCCATGCGTGATATAGCAGCTGTTAGACTAAAAATTAGTTATTCTAAATGCCTAGATCAACGAAAGCATTAAGATTCTAAAATCCTAGAAGAGTGACGTCTCTGCAGATGATATTTATACATGCCAGGTGTTGGTTAGTTTGCCGGAGCAGACAGTATTTTCGTCTTTGAGTGTTATTTCTTATTAAAATGTATTTTTGACCCTGATTTATCTTTGATTACATAAGATTAGATGTACTTCTCAATTGATCCATAGTGAGGAGATCCTCTGGGATATGGAAGATACTAGAAAACAAGAATTCACAATAAGTACTTATAAAATAAGAACAGATATGCTACTGTAGCTTCCACAAATCCCCAATGAAATCGCCATTGTGGATGTGGAATCAATCAAAAAATAGCTTATTTACATTTAAAAGGATATAAAACTCGTCAACAAAGTAACGTGTTCAACACAGACTGTACACAATATTCACATTACGCAATACTATTAACAACATTCATGCATCAATTGGTTCTGTTAAGAAATTCATCAATGGAGTAGTTGGCCACCAATAATTTCTTTAGACTCTTTCTCAAACTGAACTTTAATATTAGTTAAACTTTTAATGGGAGCTGGCATGTTATTTAAAATTTTTATTGCTGAATACTGGACACCTTTCTGATCCAAAGGAAGTGACTTTAAATCCTTGTGCAAGTTTTTCTTACTTCTAGTGTTGATTCCACGAACTGATCATTTTTAATGATAAATTTCAATAAGGAATAAATATATTGAGAAACAGTACTTAGTATCTCCAGTACCTTAAACAGCCCTCCGCAGAACGTTCTCAAGTTGACACCGCAAATAGTTCGTATTGCACCTGGAAAACTTTAGCTTAGATGAGCTGCTTCAGAAAATAATCCTGTATGACATTATGGAATGAAATTAAATACAGTATGCTAATCATTTTGTTTCTATATCGCCTATGTCTGGCAAAATTTGCATAACAAATAGAGATTTGTTTAGGCGCTTCAGGAGTTGTATGGTATTTTCCTTCTAGTTAAATTTATTATCAAGTGGTAATCCCAAAAATTTAACACTGTCAAATTCTTCTATCTGCTTGTTGTCACGTTTTAGGTATATACTGACAGAAAGCCGTTTACAAGTTCTGAACTGCATATAGTACGTTTTTTTAAGGGTCAGTGACAGAGAACTGGCTTAGAACCATTTATTACTGTCCATAAAAATTTCATTTGCCGACCTTTCTAAAGCTTCACTTGATTTTCTACTTATTGCACTGTGAAATTGTAGCAATTAAGTTAAAATTCTTGTCTGTTGAATACTTTATCTTCGCATTGTATAGATCACCAAATGGAAATTTTGAATTATTTCTTAATTCCCCTGATACAGTATTATGTAAATTAATATCCAAGCAAGTGCATATAAATGTTATATTATTAGGGGATATTAATGTCAACACATTACAAGTTTCCCAAGAAAGAAAACGCTTAAAAGACTGTATCTATTCTTATGGCGCAGAAGATCTGTTGGGGGACGTACCCACTAGAATCACTCCAACTAGTATAAGCTCCATAGACCATGTTATTACTAATTGTGAAAATATTGCCACAGCTGCTGTTGTAAATGGTCACATCTCTGACGATCTAGGCCAGCTATTAGTGCTAAAGGGAGATCCTTGTATAAAACCAAAGAAAATTTATGAATACAAAAGGAATCTCTCTGTTATCAACATTGCCAAACTGAGAGAGAGCCTCGGTCATGACTCTTGGCATCTAGTATTTCAAGCCGAAGGAATCAATAATAAATGGGATGCCTTTCTAGATACATTATCTTATCATCTAAATAATACTATTCGCGACAGAAAGCTAAATATTAATAAGAATAAGGCAAGACAGTCAAGGTCCGTGGAATGTGATAATACTACCAAAGCACTGAAAGAAAAAATGTAAGAAATGTATATGATACAAAGAGAGAGCAAAAACAATGAGCACAGGGATAAATACAGTTTCGCAAGCAAGTTAAAAGATTGATGGTTGAAAAGATTCACTCGAAAATACAAAATTCAGATTGTATCTCCAAGATCTGCAGGTCAATAGTAAATGAAATAAGAGACAGAAAAACAAAACTAAAAGGCAATATCAACATATAGATATCTAATAACAATATTGATGTTACCAATCCTCAAGAGATTAGTAACATTTTAATCACTATTTCATAGATATCATAGAATCTGACTTTTGTACCATAGATAAAGTACCTGTTGGAAGTCTTGCTGAGGACAATTCTGAAGCTAATCAACTCCATGAACTTGAAATCTAGGATATTTTGCATCTCATCTAATAATGTAAAAACAAAAAATCCGCTGGATGGGATGCAATTTCTCCATTTTTACTTAAACAGTGCGAAAACAATCTAGCGTATCCCTTGGTGCATCTAATAAATGGTGTCTTAAAAGAAGGAGTGTTCCCTGGCATACTAAAATTAGCCATTGTTAAACCTCTCTACAAAAAGGATGATAAACAACTAGTAGAAAATTACAGACCACTCACCTTAACTTCCAATTTTAGCAAGTTAATTGAAAAAATAATTCTGAAATAAATGTTAGAGCATTACAATAAGCACAACATCCTGGGAGATTTTCAGCATGGTTATGAAGTGGTAGTAGCACCATGACTGCAACACTTCAATTTATGTTGAAAGCTCTTGACAAACTTGATGAAGGCATGAAAGTAGCTGGAGTTTTCCTAGACCTTTCAAAGGCTTTTGATAGGGTTGATCATAAGGTACTTCTGTCAAAACTGGCCACGGATGGCATAAGTGGAAGATTATTGCACCTCATCACATCATATTTAAAAAACAGAAGACAGTGGACCTCAATCTCAAACAATAGTGGAGAAACATTAAAAAGTTATACATCAAGGGTCAAGAGTATTAAATTTGGTGTGTCTCAGGGATCGATAATTGGTCCCTTCCTTTTTATATGTTATGTCAATGACTTCCCAAAGATAGTAAAAAATGGTACCTTCATTACAATGTATGCAGACGACACTTCAGGCCTTTGTTGGGGAAATGATATTCTTAATCTCGGCATAGAGGTAAAAAAATTTATAGATATTGCAAAGGAAAAGTTTTAAAATGACAATCTAAAAGTCAACTTACAAAAAACAAATATAATCTCCTTCAGTGTTGGTGATTTGCAAACTTGTATTGATTCTCAAGATAGCAATATTGTAGGGAAAATCTGCAGTGAGTAAAAAGTCCTAGGTATATGCATAGATAGAAAACTACTATGGACACAACAAATTGACAATATATGTGCAAGACTATCATCTAGCCTGTATGTTTTAAGAAGACTAGCTCCATATGTCAATACCCAAACAATGAGGATAATGTATTTTGGTTTAATACATCCATTTCTAGCATATGGTCTTGCAGTGTGGGGCGGGGCTTCCAAAACTTATGAAGACCGATTATTTAAACTGCAGAAAAGATCTTTGAGAATATTAGGCAAAAAAGATGCTCGAACATCATGTAAGGAATTGTTCATACAATTTAAAATTCTGACTCTCTATTCGATGTATATGTTTGAAACAATAGTATTAACTGTAGAAGATAAGAAATATACCTGTCATAATGCAGAAATTCATGATCACAATGTACTAGACAAGAACAAAACTACCATAAGATACACAGAAGACTGAAAAAAACTGCAAGCAGTCCATATATTAATGGAGCAAAATACTTCAGTGTTGTTGTTGTTGTGGTCTTCAGTCCTGAGACTGGTTTGATGCAGCTCTCCATGCTACTCTATCCTGTGCAAGCTTCTTCATCTCCCAGTACCTACTGCAACCTACATCCTTCTGAATCTGCTTAGTGTATTCATGTCTTGGTCTCCCTCTACGATTTTTACCCTCCACGCTGCCCTCCAATACTAAATTGGTGATCCCTGGATGCCTCAGAACATGTCCTACCAACCGATCCCTTCTTCTGGTCAAGTTGTGCCACAAACTTCTCTTCTCCCCAATCCTATTCAATACTTCCTCCTTAGTTATGTGATCTACCCATCTAATCTTCAGCATTCTTCTGTAACACCACATTTCGAAAGCTTCTATTCTCTTCTTGTCTAAACTATTTACCGTCCATGTTTCACTTCCATACATGGCTACACTCCATACAAATACTTTCAGAAATGACTTCCTGACACTTAAATCTATACTCAATGTTAACAAATTTCTCTTCTTCAGAAATGCTTTCCTTGCCATTGCCAGTCTACATTTTATATCCTCTCTACTTCGACCATCATCAGTTATTTTGCTCCCCAAATAGCAAAACTCCTTTACTACTTTAAGTGTCTCATATCCTAATCTAATACCCTCAACATCACCTGACTTAATTCGACTACATTCCATTATCCTCGTTTTGCCTTTGTTGATGTTCATCTAATATCCTCCCTTCAAGACACCATCCATTCCGTTCAACTGCTCTTCCAAGTTCTTTGCTGTCTCTGACAGAATTACAATGTCATCGGCAAACCTCAAGGTTTTTATTTCTTCTCCATGGATTTTAATACCCCCGCCGAATTTTTCTTTTGTTTCCTTTACTGCTTGCTCAATATACAGATTGAATAACATCGGGGAGAGGCTACAACCCTGTCTTACTCCCTTCCCAACCACTGCTTCCCTTTCATGTCCTTCGACTCTTATAACTGCCATCTGGTTTCTGTACAAATTGTAAATAGCCTTTCACTCCCTGTATTTTACCCCTGCCACCTTTAGAATTTGAAAGAGAGTATTCCAGTCAACATTGTCAAAAGCTTTCTCTAAGTCTACAAATGCTAGAAACGACATCTAAAATCGTGGCTCATTGAGGAGTGCTTCTATAGCCTACTGTAGAAACTAAAACCTAAAGTATTATTATGTCAAATAATTTGGACTATGCTACTGATGAAAGGTCATTGATACATACAAGAAAAAGTAAGGGACCCAAGATGGGGGCATCATATGTTATTGGTTCCCACTTGCATGATGTCTGATTGCTTAATACACATGTCTTTCCCATTGAAATCCTTTGTTTCCTGTCAGAGGTATAGGATCTGAATCATTTTGGCCATTTCCTATTATACCACAATATTCTAATTTGTTGAAATTTTGAGAGCATTGTATTTCGTATGAGACGGCGGTAAAGTGCATCATGTGGAATATACACTACATGATAAAAGTATCCGGACACATGGCTGAAAATCACAAGTTCAGGAAGCCATCCATCGGTAATGCTGGAATTCATTATGTTGTTGGCCCACCCTTAGCGTTGATGACAGCTTCCACTCACGCAGGCATATGTTCATAATCAGCCACTGTAAGCTTTCTTGGGGAATGGAAGCCCATTCTTCTTGGAGTGCTGTACTCAGGAGAGATATCGATGTCGGTCGGTGAGGCCTGGCACGAAGTTGGCGTTCCAAAACATCCAAAAGATGTTCTATAGGAGACAGGTCAGGACTCTGAGTAGGCCAGTCCATTACAGGGATGTTGTTGCCGTGTAACCACACTATCACAGGTCGTGTGCAAGCCCTATCCATAAAAAACACGACAACACCATAACACCACCGCCTCGGAATTTTACTGTTGGCATTAAACACGCTGGCAGATGATATTCATCGGGCATTCGCGTTACCCACACTCTGCCATTTGATCGCCACATTGTGTACCGTGATTCGTCACTCCACACAACGTTTTTCCACTGTTCTGTCGTCCAATGTTTACGCTCCTTACACCAAGCGAGGCATCATTTGGCATTTACCAACGTGATATGTGGCTTCTGAGCAGCTGCTTGACCATGAAATCCAAGTTTTCTCACCATCTGCCTAACTGCCATTGTACTTTCAGTAGATCCTGATGCAGTTTGGAATCCCTGTGTGATGGTTCGGATAGATGTCTGCCTATTACACAGTATGACTCTCTTCAATTGTCGGCGGTCTCTGTCTGTCAACAGACGAGGTCGGCCTGTATGCTTTTCCCTTCACGTTTCCACTTCACTATCACATTGGAAACAATGGACCTAAGGATGTTTAGCAGTGTGGTAATCTCGCGTACAGACGTATTTTACAAGTGACACTCAATCACCTGACTACATTCGAAGTCTGTGAGTTTCATGGAGTGCCCAATTCTGCTCTCTCACGATGTCTAATGACTACTGAGGTCCCTGATATGGAGTACCTGGCAGTAGATGGCAGCACAATGCACCTAATGTGAACTATCCCTGATATGGAGTACCTGGCAGTAGATGGCAGCACAATGCACCTAATGTGAACTAAACGTATGTTTTTGGGGTGTTCGGATACTTTTGATCACGTAGTGTAACAGACCTCTCTGGTGCTATTGTACGCTCTGAATTTTATTTGTGTAATATAATGCTCCTTGGTTGTTTTGTTTAATGTATTTTACCTGGAAGTGCAAATACAGTTAGTGGCACCAAATGTCATTTTTTTCACTATTACTTACTCAATTGCGTCGGCTCCAGTAGGGTATGGTCCCAGCGATGCATTTGGAATAAGTATATCCATAATATAGTAGCGAGAAAGTTTTGTAAAAGTTCCAAGTAGCACACTTGTGTGAAACAATTAAAATCGCTCAAAAGAGGAAAGGCCTCTGGACCTGATGGGATACCAGTTCAATTTTACACAGAGTACGCGAAGGAACTTGCCCCCCTTCTTGCAGCGGTGTACCGTAGGTCTCTAGAAGAGCGTAGCGTTCCAAAGGATTGGAAAAGGGCACAGGTCATCCCCGTTTTCAAGAAGGGACGTCGAACAGATGTGCAGAACTATAGACCTATATCTCTAACGTCGATCAGTTGTAGAATTTTGGAACACGTATTGTGTTCGAGTATAATGACTTTTCTGGAGACTAGAAATCTACTCTGTAGGAATCAGCATGGGTTTCGAAAAAGACGGTCATGTGAAACCCAGCTCGCGCTATTCGTCCACGAGACTCAGAGGGCCATAGACACGGGTTCACAGGTAGATGCCGTGTTTCTTGACTTCCGCAAGGCGTTCGATACAGTTCCCCACAGTCGTTTATTGAACAAAGTAAGAGCATATGGACTATCAGACCAATTGTGTGATTGGATTGAGTTGTTCCTAGATAACAGGACGCAGCATGTTATTCTCAATGGAGAGAAGTCTTCCGAAGTAAGAGTAATTTCAGGTGTGCCGCAGGGGAGTGTCATAGGACCGTTGCTATTCACAATATACATAAATAACCTGGTGGATGACATCGGAAGTTCACTGAGGCTTTTTGCAGATGATGCTGTGGTGTATCGAGAGGTTGTAACCATGGAAAATTGTACTGAAATGCAGGAGGATCTGCAGCGAATTGACGCATGGTGCAGGGAATGGCAACTGAATCTCAATGTAGACAAGTGTAATGTGCTGCGGATACACAGAAAGATAGATCCTTTATCATTTAGCTACAAAATAGCAGGTCAGCAACTGGAAGCAGTTAATACCATAAATTATCTGGGAGTACGCATTAGGAGTGATTTAAAATGGAATGATCATATAATGTTGATTGTCGGTAAAGCAGATGCCAGACTGAGATTCATTGGAAGAATCCTAAGGAAATGCAATCCGAAAACAAAGGAAGTAGGTTACAGTACGCTTGTTCGCCCACTGCTTGAATACTGCTCAGCAGTGTGGGATCCGTACCAGATAGGGTTGATACAAGACATAGAGAAGATCCAACGGAGAGCAGTGCGCTTCATTACAGGATCATTTAGTAATCGCGAAAGCGTTACGGAGATGATAGATAAACTCCAGTGGAAGACTCTGCAGGAGAGACGCTCAGTAGCTCGGTACGGGCTTTTGTCAAAGTTTCGAGAACATACCTTCACCGAAGAGTCAAGCAGTATATTGCTCCCTCCTACGTATATCTCGCGAAGAGACCATGAGGATAAAATCAGAGAGATTAGAGCCCACACAGAGGCATACCGACAATCCTTCTTTCCACGAACAATACGAGACTGGAATAGAAGGGAGAACCGATAGAGGTACTGAAGGTACCCTCCGCCACACATCGTCAGGTGTCTTGCGGAGTATGGATGTAGATGTAGATGTAGAAGTACGAGTTATCCTTACAAGAAGAACGCAACTCTTTTTTATTATTCTTCGGTATTATTCTTTACGTTAACAAAGATCAAAGATACCGTTAAAATGAGTGCAGCACAAATTCAGCAGATTGAAAGACATATGGGTTGTAAAGACTATGCAATGTGAAAGATTTGCAGTCGAAGAGTGTTTGCATTTGGACGACCTATAGGATTTGGAGGATGGGACAATGAAATCCACAGATTAGAATTATTCAAGTAAGGATAGGAAAGCAAAATGAAAGTTTATATTACTGGTTGACAAAGTGAATTATGTTCACATTGAAAAAGCTGCGACACCAAAAGCGGTCTGGGACATATTACGAAGTGCATTTGAGGAAAGTAGGATTATTACGCGAGTTAATTACCACTCAACTGGACAAATGCAAGAGTGTAGACGAATACGTCAACAAAATCATAGCCATGTCGAACCAACTGAGAAACATTGGGTTTGAGATCGCTGACGAATGAATAGAGACACTGTTGGCAGGACTGCCCGAAAGGTTCGTTATGGGGTTGGGAAGCTCAGGTATACCGATCATCGGCGACAGTGATAAAGTGGAAATCCTACAGACGTAAAGAGTACTTCAAGCTGTCATGTATTGGTGAAGGAAGCTGCATCTGCTCCTTATTCAAAAAACAAAAGGAAGAAATAAGTGAGGTGCTGTAGATGTCAGAAGAAGGGGCATATTGAATCTCAGTGCACAGAAAAAGTCAGCCCAAGGTCAGACATGCAGCAAAAAAGGTATGTTGCCGATAGCCCAGAGAGAGGGACCAATAATAAAGGTAACGCACTCTCAAGTTTTTATTCTTTCGGAGATGTGGGTAATTGTCAACTGGAATGGATTTTAGGCTCAGGTGCATCTGTGCATACTGTCACAAAAGAAGCTGAGTAGGACCATGGTGTAGTGGTTATGATACTAAACTGCTGCATGGAGGGCCATGAGTTCAAAACACACCTAGACTGTACAATTTTAATTTTTATATTGGGTTCGACTACATTATAGAAGTATCCACAAATGTCAAGAATATTGTACTGGAATGTTCTGTAGTTGTATATATACTGTATGTGTTCTGGCCAGAGGCAGTTCACTCTGCACTCTTGTATGTGAAAGTACTTCGTTAAGTGAAGTTAGTGTTCGTCACACATTTAATTACACCTTCTTCTACGTGACATAATTCTGGTGGAGGCGCCGAGTATTGGAATTTGTGACAGCGCACATTATCGACGACACAGTGGCTCGCACCATGCCACGACAGAGCCGCCGTTTACGTAGCGAGAAACCTGAGTTCGAGCCATATTCAACAGATCGCGATCTATTGCAGACTGAAGAAGAAGCGGACGTTACAATGACAGCAACTGTATGCCACAATATGAGACCTCCTTCCGGGTACTCTGGTGACGATGGCCAAGATCCCAACAAGTGGTTGAAGGTATATGAGCGTATAGCCAAATTTAACACATGGGATGACGCTGTGTGTTTGGCTAACGTAATTTTCTACTTGGAGGGCACTGCCAAGTAATGGTATGAGAACAACGAGGAGACGTTCACCAGCTGGGAAGTATTCCAGGTGGAACTGCGCAAGTATTTCGGTGACACACAACGACAGAAGTGGAAGGCTAAAGATAAATTAAAGTGCAGGGCATAGCGTCCAGGAGAAACTACAGCATCCTATATTCAAGATGTCTTGGAGCTGTGTAAAATAGTGGTCCTAGAATGAAGGAGGAAGATACGGTTGCACATCTCATGAAGGGTGTTGCTGAGGACATGTATCAAGCACTACTCCTGAAGGAGGTTTCGACAGCAGACGACTTCATAAAATGGTGTCAGTATATCGAGACAATGCATCAAAAAAGAATTATATGCAAGAAGTTTGAACGGATTCCAAACGTCGTATCGATGTCTGTGATGGAGGAAGCAACTGATTTCACAAGTGTTCTTCCTCAGATAGTGAGAGAGGAAGTTCAGAAGGCACAGCGAGCAAACAACCCAGACGCTTTAAGAGGTCATAAGGGAGGAAGTCGAACAGACATTGAACCCAATCTCTCGTCCTTCATTTCCCTTTAAAACGGTTAAAAAAGTCGAGGTCCAGGCGGAGTTACGTTCCTACAATGCCACATGAGAAACCAGTTTGGGCACCAAGGAAGATTGATGTCTGGAGGACCCAGGATAACCAAACAGTATGTTTCCACTGCGCAAACAGGATGTTTCCACTGTGTATTATTCTAGAAAACGCGAAAGGAACATAAAGTAGGGTTAAGATCGTATTCTTGCATACATTTTAGTGCAGTAAAAGTTATAGAATCTCATTTAATTGTTCTGTTCCGTTCCAGCAAGTTAATAAAACGTATCCCTTTGTTGTTTAACTCTTATTTTGCGAAACACAGGGTAAATTTCAAATTCCGGTATCTGGAAACTTTGTACAACCGTTAGTAGCTTTGTTGACATACAGTTGCGATGAGGCCTAATTTTTGTAAATGTGTTTTTCTTCTTCTTTTCGGTAATCTAACTTATTGTCACTAAAGTAAGCTTGTTTACATACAATTGAGACTAGACCTAATCTTTCGTAAACGTGTTTTCTTGTTTTTCTGTAATTTAATTTGACTTATTCTCGGTAAAGTAAGATTTTTACCATGAGTGAAAAGTGCCTGACGTGCCGTAGAAATGTTAGCTCCGGGGTTTGGTGTGATGGGTGCAGTAGTTTTTTCCATTCGGGTGACTGTAGTGGTGTGGGAAAAGGGGAAGTGGATCAGACTCATCAGTGGTTCTGTAGGATATGCAGTAGAGATAGGAAAATAGTGGAACAGGAGGGGAAAATTGCTACCCATCAGGCACAGTTAGAGCAGGCTAGGGAAGATCTGAACAGGTTAAGGACGGAGAAGGGTAAAGAGAGGTGGGAACAGGAGTAACAGACCTAGAACTTTGTCAGGCAGCTTTGTGGTGAATTTGAAGAATAAGTTTGACCTGTTGCTTCAGTTAGAAGCTGAGAGCCTCAGACAGAGATAGTTGTAGAGAGGGAACAACAAACATCCGGAAGAAAATTGAATAAGAATGTAGGGAAGTCAGCAAAGAAAAAGAAAGTTTTGTTGTTAGGTAGTTCACATGCCAGAGGTGTAGGCCAACTTTTGCAGGACCAGTTAGGATCAGAATACCAGGTCATAAATTTTTTCAAACCAAGTGCTGGTCTGGGTCAGGTGACAGAGGATTTAGGTTCACTCTGTAAAGATTTTACCAAGGAAGACACCGTGGTTACTCTGGGTGGGTCGGGCAATAGTATTGACAGAGATTCTGGGTACAATATAGAGTGTGACCTGGCAAAGATTGCATCAACAACGAGACATACCAGTGTCGAGTTTGTGTCTGTTCTCAGACGCCATGACCGACCTCATTAAATTCTTCTGTCGGGAGTGTTAATTTGGAGTTGGAACAGCTGCTTGGGTCGGGTGCATTGTCACATATTGATTTGGTTGCTGTTGATTCTCACAGTAGGTGGGATTATACTAGACATGGCCTACACCTCAAAAGGAAAGGGAAGGGTAAACTGGCTGGGCTAATAGCAGGAAATATAAGGGGGGGAGGCACTGCCATGAGTGGTAATATACCAGTGGTCTTAGGTGTTGGAGCAGCACCTTCATTAGGATATGTACGACAGAACGAAGTCAAGTTCTGAGAGAAGTAAAGATTGAAACGAACCTTCAGTTTGATAAAGAAATCAAACAGCATAATCCTGGCACATTGGATCAGCGAACACAGCTATTAGTTAAAAATTTACAGCAATCAGCAGAAATTTTATTTCCACCCGATTTCATCTCGGTAAATGTTAAATGCCAACTATCTTTAGTGCATCAAAATATTCGAGGGCTTAGAAGTAAAATTAATGAACTACTTATGTGCACCGATGAATCAGAGTCATTGAACCTACTTAATACAATCTGCCTCTCTGAACATCATGAGCCCACTGATATAGATATGTTAAATCTTACTCAATTTAAGTAAGCCTCCTACTTCTGTAGACAAAAGATGAATAAAGGAGGAGTTGCCACATTTGTTAAAAACAGTTTTAAATTTAAGAATATTGACTTTAATAAATTTTGCTTAGAGCAGCACTTAGAAGCATGTGCAACAGAGATAGAATTTCATAATAGGTCATTTATAATAGTAGCCATATACAGAGCACCTTCAGGAAATTTCAACCTGTTTATAAACGGTCTTGAAGATTTATTATCTCATCTAAAATTTAAAAAAAGAACTAGTGGTTGCTGATGATTTTAATATACACTCCTGGAAATTGAAATAAGAACACCGTGAATTCATTGTCCCAGGAAGGGGAAACTTTATTGACACATTCCTGGGGTCAGATACATCACATGATCACACTGACAGAACCACAGGCACATAGACACAGCCAACAGAGCATGCACAATGTCGGCACTAGTACAGTGTATATTCACCTTTCGCAGCAATGCAGGCTGCTATTCTCCCATGGAGACGATCGTAGAGATGCTGGATGTAGTCCTGTGGAACGGCTTGCCATGCCATTTCCACCTGGCGCCTCAGTTGGACCAGCGTTCGTGCTGGACATGCAGACCGCGTGAGACGACGCTTCATCCAGTCCCAAACATGCTCAATGGGGGACAGATCCGGAGATCTTGCTGGCCAGGGTAGTTGACTTACACCTTCCAGAGCACGTTGGGTGGCACGGGATACATGCGGACGTGCATTGTCCTGTTGGAACAGCAAGTTCCCTTGCCGGTCTAGGAATGGTAGAACGATGGGTTCGATGACGGTTTGGATGTACCGTGCACTATTCAGTGTCCCCTCGACGATCACCAGTGGTGTACGGCCAGTGTAGGAGATCGCTCCCCACACCATGATGCCGGGTGTTGGCTCTGTGTGCCTCGGTCGTATGCAGTCCTGATTGTGGCACTCACCTGCACGGCGCCAAACACGCATACGACCATCATTGGCACCAAGGCAGAAGCGACTCTCATCGCTGAAGACGACACGTCTCCATTCGTCCCCAGGAGCAACAGTGTCCCTAATTTGCTGGGAAGTGGCGGTGCGGTCCCCTACGGCACTGCGTAGGATCCTACGGTCTTGGCGTGCATCCGTGCGTCGCTGTGGTCCGGTCCCAGGTCGACGGGCACGTGCACCTTCCGCCGACCACTGGCGACAACATCGATGTACTGTGGTGACCTCACGCCCCACGTGTTGAGCAATTCGGCGGTACGTCCACCCGGCCTTCCGCATGCCCACTATACGCCCTCGCTCAAAGTCCGTCAACTGCACATACGGTTCACGTCCACGCTGTCGCGGTGTGCTACCAGTGTTAAAGACTGCGATGGAGCTCCGTATGCCACGGCAAACTGGCGGACACTGACGGCGGCGGTGCACAAATGCTGCGCAGCTAGCGCCATTCGACGGCCAACACTGCGGTTCCTGGTGTGTCCGCTGTGCTGTGCGTGTGATCATTGGTTGTACAGCCCTCTCGCAGTGTCCGGAGCAAGTATGGTGGGTCTGACACACCGGTGTCAATGTGTTCTTTTCTCCATTTCCAGGAGTGTAGATGTCCTAAAAACTCTGTCAAGGAAGAGTTACTGAAATCAGTTACATTGTCATTCAATTTAATTTCTACTGTAAATTTCCTAACTAGGGTATACAAATGTTCTAATACTGCCATTGATAATATATTTACAGACAATTCTAGGCAACTAAGCCACATTACAAAACCAGTAGTAAATGGGCTATCTGATAATGACACGCAACACCTAACATTAAATTTTGAAAACTGTTATGGTAAAACATCTAGCAGAACTGAGAAATTTATGAGATTGCTGATAGAAATTAATTGTATGGATGTTTACAGCATCCAAAAGACAAATGGAAAATAAAAAACATTCGTTAATAAAGTTAGCACCTTATTTGAAAGTTGTTTTCCCCTGAAGGTAACTCAAATTATGCAGAACTCTAATGAGAAACTGTGGATCACACAAGGGATAAAGATATCATGTGAGACAAAAAGGAAACTCTATTCGATACTTAGGGACACCTTTGATACTAGAATTATAGCTCGTCACAAAAATTAGTGCAAAATATTGAAGACGGTTATCCAGAAATCTAAACACCTGCATTACGAGAAGAAGATAAATACAACCAGCAATAAAATCAAAACAATATGGGATATAGTTAAGTCAGAGACAGGTAGGACCAGAAATGAGGAGGAACAAATAGGTCTAAAAATAAATGAAACCCTCGTAAGAAACGAATGTTGTGTCGCAAACCATTTAAACAAGTATTTTGTCTCTGTTACTGATAGCATGGGATTGGCAGGTTCTGTAAATAATGCAATGGAATATCTGAGACCAGTGCACACAAGCAATCTCAGTAAAATGGAATTGACACTTACTTCACTTAAAGAAATAGAATCCATCATAAACTCCTTGAAATCGAAGCATTCTAGTGGTTATGATAACATATCAACAAAGTTAATAAAAGAGTGTTCATGTGAGCTTTGTCATATCTTAAGGTATTTATGTAGTCAATCACTGGTCAAAGGAACATTCCCAGGCTGGCTTAAATATACTGAAGTTATACCTTTCCACAAGAAAGGGGACAAAGAAATGCCAACAAATCACCGACCGGTCTCACTTTTACCAGCTTTTTCAAAAATCTTTGAGAAGGTTATGTTCAAACGTCTACTTAAGCAGCAAAGTGAAAATAACATACTGTCAAAGTCACAGTTTGGGTTTCTTAAGGGTTCTGATATTGAGAAAGCTATTTATACTTACAGCGAAAATGTCCTTAATTCATTGGACAACAAATTAGAGGCAACTGGCATATTCTGTGACCTGTCAAAGGTGTTTGACTGTGTGAATCACAGCGTTCTTTCAGGTAAATTAAAATATTATGGCGTCACTGGTAGTGCTGCAAAGTGGTTTCAGTCATATCTTACTAATAGAATACAAAGGGTGTCATTATGTAACACTTCAGCAGTACGCAATGAGACATCATCTGACTGGAAAGAAATTACATGTGGTGTTCCCCAAGGTTCCATACTAGGTCCACTACTGTTTTTTGTGTATAATAATGACCTGTCATATGTTACATTACCAGATGCCAAGTTTGTCTTATTTGCAGATGATACAAACATTGCAATAAATAGTAAATCAAATATAAATTTAGAAAAGGTAGCTAATCAAATTTTTACTTACATTAATAAGTGGTTCATTGCCAATTCACTGTCATTAAACTTTGAAAAGACTCACTATATGCAGTTCAGAACTTCCAGGAGATTTCCTTCTGGTGTTTGTATAAAATATGATGACATGGAAATAGGAGAAGATGAGAATGTAAAATTCTTGGTATTACAACTTGATAATAAATTCAGTTGGGAGCAACATACTAACAAACTGCTAAAGCGCCTAAACAGGTCTGTGTTTGCAATGCGAATGATGTCAGACATAGGAGATATAAATATAAAAAAATTGGCATATTTTGCTTATTTTCACTATATTATGTCATACCTTTCATATTTTGGGGTAACTCCTTAAACAGAGAAAAAGTCTTAGAGTACAGAAGCGTATAATAAGAGTAATGGGTAGTGTAGATCCAAGAACATGTCGAAATCTATTCAAAGAATTGAGCATATTAACCACAGCTTCTCAGTATATTTATTCCTTAAATGAAGTTTGTTGTAAGTAATACATCTCTTTTTCCAACTAACTGCTTAGTACACAGTATCAATACTAGGAATAAGAACAATATACATAAAGATTTAAAATCACTTACTCTTGCCCAAAAAGGAGTCCAGTATTCAGCAACGCATATTTTCAAGAAGTTACCAGCAGCCTTTAAGAGTATAGTTTCAGACAAGGCACAATTTAAACATAATTTAAAAGAATTTTTGGTGTACAACCCCTTCTATTCCACCCATGAGTTTCTCAACAAGTGCAGTAGACCCTTTTAATGAAAATTTATTATGCTTTAATTTTTGCCAATACTTGGTTGTAATAGCCAAGAAACTAGCAAATGTCTGAATGCTGGATTTAATGAAAGCAGATGTAAGTATTAAACCTGTAAATATTAAAAGTTTAAATTTAATTCATGTACATAATTTTACTGTTTATTGACTGAGGATCATTAAAATTAATAAAACTCAAGTTTTTCTGATTAGATTTTTGTAATGTGTTTATCCGACATGTTCCATACCAAGGAGGATTCCCTCTTTTATGGGTCTATGGAATTAATAATTAATCTAATCTAATCTAACGACCAGGACATGTGGTGCGCAATTGTCGACAAAGGCGTCCGATATTTGATGATACCTGCGACAGAAGACAGCAGACCGATCTTAGCCGACGCCAACTCTGGAACGACGAGGATGAACAAGAATATGTGGGTGCAGGACGACGTAAGTCACCATCGCCACAAGCCAGCCACTTTAGAGAACGCTCTGCAACACGCCGATCAAGGTCTCCATCGCCGTTTTGAAGCTCCAACCGATCACCTAGCCGCTGCAATCAGGAAAACTAAAGGGTGCGACCTTCCTTAGAGGTGAGGCCGCCGAATAGAAAAATCCTCCACCATCGATCACTACAAAAATGATATGAAACTAAGTTGATATCCTCATGGATGGCCAACCAGCTCAAGCTATTGTGGACTCTGGAGCTTCATATTCAGTATTTCAGAGAAGCACCATCGCCAGTTGCAGAAAACTGTATTCGTCGACAGCAAAACAACTCTGCTGAAGGTGGCTAATGGGAAATATGTAAAACCTTCAGGAAGATGTACCATTCGTGTGGGTATAGCCCTTAGAATTCATCGTCTTACAAGAGTCATGATGTTATTCTCGGATGGGACTTCTTGAAAGCTTCTCAAGCAATTATAGATTGTGGTCGCTCGAAGATGAGATACTGTGGACAGGATGCTGCGCATCCGAGTGTGTGCAGACTATGTGTACTGGATGAAGTGATCATTCCTGTGGTCAGTGTTAGAAAGGTAACTGTCATGTGTATGTCATGCATCAACTCACGGACCTTGTAGTGGAATGTAAGAGAAGCATATCACTGGAGAATAACTTGGTCATCCCAGCCTCATTCGTCTCGTTTAAGAACAGATTCGGTGAATTGTGGATAGTTAACTGTCGCCAAGAACTGCAGATCCTTCCAAGATGCATGTGCATAGCAAACCCTGAGCCGTTAATTGCAGAACAGCTGAGCGTCATAGAAACTGCCCATGCCGAGTCTGTGGGCGGAATTAGCGCTACCACTACGGACAAGGTCTTCTAGCACAACTATGGCCACATCTCACTAAGGAACAACATAAGAAGTTACTTGTTATTCTTCAAGAGTTCTCTGAATTCTTGAATCCACAGGTGAAGAACAAATTAGACAAATCGACGGTGAAGCACCGGATTAGCACTGGAGACCATCAACCAATAAGCCAGAGAGCATACCATATGTCAGCAATGGAACGTCGAATAATTCGCGACGAGGTAGAGAAAAAGATGGAGAATGAAATCATTCAGCCTTTGCAGAGCCCATGGTCGTGACCAGTGGTCCTCGTCAGGAAGAAGGATGGCTGTCGGAGCTTTTGTGTTGATTACAGAAAGCTTAATAAGATAAGTAAAAAGGACGTTTACTCTCTTCAACGAATTAACGATACACTAGATTGTCTGAAGGGGGCTAAGTTGTTCTCAACCATGGACATGTACTTGGGATACAGGCAAATCAATGTAGGTGAGGCTGATAGTGGGAAAACTGCATTCATCACCCCTGACGGCCTGTATGAGTATAAGGTAATGCCGTTTGGTTTGTGTAATGCACCAGCTACTTTTGAAGTGATGATGGATAATCTTCTACGCCACCTGAAGTGTGCGATGTGTCTGTGTTATTTGGATGACATTATAGTCTTCTCAGAGACATTTGATGAACATATAAAACGATTGAGCGCCACTCTTATGTGTCTCCAACAAGGCGGACTGAAGCTTAATCCAAGAAAGTGGTTCTTTGGAGCAAAAGAAATTAAAATACTTGGATACCTTGTGTCAAACAAAATTGTGCAGCCAGACCCAGAAAAGGTGAGAGCTATAACGGAATTTCCTATTCCTACAAATATTAGAGATGTGAGAAGCTTTCTAGGATTATGTTCTTATTACCATCGTTTTATCAAAGACTTTCGTATCAAAGCCAGGCCACTCCAAGAGTTGTTAAAAGCTGATGCTAAATTTATCTGGGATGGTGCTCGACAAGATTCTTTCGATGTGCTGCGAAAAGCTATGACGACTGACCCTGTACTTGGTCTGTGTGATGAGAGAGCACCTACAGAACTACACACAGATGCCAGTGGGTATGGGATCGGTGCTGTTCTGGTGCCAATTTCGGATGGAAAAGAGAAGGTTATAGGCTATGCTTCTAGTACACTTACAAAAGCCGATAGAAACTAGTCAACTACAGAAAGAGACTGTCTTGCTGTTATCTGGGCCATGTGCAAATTTCGACAGTATGTCTATGGAAGGACTTTCACAGTTGTTACGGACCATCACTCACTTTGCTGGTTGACAGGTCTTAAGGATCCAACAGGACGACTAGCCTGATGGGCACTATATCTTCAAGAGTATGACATTAACATAGTGTACAAAAGTGGAAGAAAACACCAAGATGCTGACTGTCTCTCAAGAAACCCTGTGCAAGACCATCAAGGCTTTGATAAGGATAGTGACCATCTCGCTGCACTCTAGGATCTCTCTGTTGAGCAGAAGAAGGACGCCTTCAATCAGTCAGAAGATGTGAAAGGACAATTTAAGGTAGTTAATGGTTTACTTTGATCCGTCTGGAAAGAGGTGGCTTCCAGTGATTCCTAAAGACATGCGCTTAGATGTTCTACAGAAATTCCATGACACACCTGAGACTGGACATCTAGGATTTATTAAAGGCAAATGATCGGATCCGCAAGAGATTTTCCTGGCCAGGTTTATTTAAGAGTGTCCATCACTATGTGTTGCACTGTCGAGAGTGCCAGAGGAGAAAGGCAGTTCCTCAGAAGCCACCTGGCCGACTCATACCAATTCCACCAGCCGAAACGCCTTTCCAGCACGTTGGGATTGACCTCCTGGGACCATTTCCAACGTCTCCTAGTGGCAATAGATGGATTATTGTTTGCACTGATTATCTGACACGCTGTGAAAACAGCTGAAGCATTCAAGGTAGCCAAATTCATCATAGAAGACATTTTATTAAAACACAGTGCGCCATGGTCGTTAATTACAGATCAAGGGAAGGTTTTTAAATCGAATCTTGTGACAGAGATAACCCATCGGTGCAACATTACTCATCACATGACGACTGCAAACCATCTGCAAACTAACAGGGTTACTGAATGCCTTAATAAGACCATGGACGACATGCTATCAATGTTCATCAGCGTTCAGCAGAGCAACTGGGATGAGGTGCTACCTTTTGTGACGTTTGCCTACAACACTGCTAAATAAGACACCACAGGATTTATGCCATTTTTCTGGTGCATAGGCATGAGGCGACTACAACGATGGGCAATGTGTTTCCGTTACAGTCTGATGACGTGGACAACGGCTACATCGGCCAGGTGTTAACCAGAGCTGAGGAAGCTCGGCGGTTAGCTCGAGTCCACACACTGCAAGCTAAGGAAACCATCGCCAAAGGTATGACACGAGCCACCGGCTTGTTGTCTGCCAGCCTGGTAACCTCGTCTGGATCTTCACTCCTGTTTTGAAAGTTGGTCTACCTGAGATGCTCTCTCAGGCGCTACTTTGGACCTTATAAGGTTGTAAGACAGTTGTCTTATGTTACATAAGAAGTGGAAGATTTCAACCCCAACACAAGACGATGAAAGATCAGAGATGTGGTCCACATCCTTCGAATGAAGCCCTACAAGGATCCTGCAACCCAGGGTAAATTCGAAGCCCCAGCAACAGGCAACAAGCGGAAACGTGACGAAGAACGTAGCGGGAAAAGAAGTTGTAAGAAGATCACCGCCAGGCCGAGCATCAGTCATCGGGAGTCGGAGTGTGCAGGACCAATGACTCGTTCCCGGACTAGAACGATGTAACACCTAGGCGCTATTCATTTAAAAAGGGAGCAATGTCACAGAAGAAGCTGAGTAGCACCGTGGTGTACTGGTTATGATATTGAACTGTTGCATGGAGGATTGTGACTTCAAAACTCAACAGAACTGCACAATTTTTATTTCTATATTCCGTTCTAGTGCGTTCTAGATTTATATACAAGTGTCAAGAATTATTGTACTGGACTGTTCTGTAGTTGTATATATACTGTATGTGTTCTGGCCTGAGGCAGTTTACTTTGTGCTCTTGTATGTGCAAGTGCTGAGTAAACCTTTTTTAAGTTAAGTTAGTGTTCGTCATTCATCTAATTACACCTGATCTTCTATGTGTTGAAGACAATTCTCTTCTTTATGATGTTAAAGATAAGCTTCATATGGGAATATCTACTGTTGATGGCGGCAAGCTCCAATGTTATTTGGCTGGGAAACTAGACCTACATGTAAGTGTAAGTGGTGAGCCCAATGTCGTTATACCACATGATGCTCATTATGTAAAAAATTGTCAAGAAAGCAAATACAATCACTTTCTTCATGCATGAGCAAGAGTAATCAACGAAAATGGTGAAGTTATAACTACATCATGCAACAAAAAAGGTCTTTTTTTAAAAGTTGGATACCATTGACAGTACACATAAAAATGTTAGTTATTCAGCAAGCTCAGTGGAAGGTTTTTTATGGCACCGCTGACTTTAACACCTAAACAGAAACTGTATGTCTTTAATAAGGGATATGGTAAAGGGAATACAGAATTATAGTCTATCCAAGGACCCTTGCGAGACATGCATAAAAGGAAAACAGGCGAGGCTACCTTTTAAGACCAGTAAAAGCAAATCTGCAGAGGTCTCACAGTTCATCTATACAGATGTATGTGACGTGACAGAGTACAAATCCATAGGTGGGAATTATTATTTGCTGTTTACTGATGATTATTCAGAATATATACGTTTATTTTCTTAGTTCCAAAGACAAAGGGAATAACACTTTTGAGGAATATCGTAATATGGTCGAAAATGGACAAGAAAGAAGATGAAGATCATCAGGTCTCATAACAGGAGAGAATATATTAACCAGAAATTGAAGACATTTCTGGCAAAAATGGGAATCAGGCATCAAACTACCATAAGGTAGAGCCCAACTAAAAATGGGGTTTCTGAGAGGGCTAATAGGACCATTGTCGAAAAAGCAAGGAGCGTGGTAACTGATGCTGGATTATCAAACGATTTTTGGGCAGAGGCAGTATCAATGACCATATATTTGAACAATAGGTCACCTACAAAAGCATTAAGGAATGGAGCCCCCTATGAGATACAGGTAGGAAGGAAACCTGACCTAAGCAATATAAGGGTTTTTGGATGTGATGTAATGGCACACATTCCAAAACAGCTGAGGGGAAAATGGGACCCAAAAGGCAAAAAGTATAATTTTGTAGGCTATTGTGAGAATTCAAAGGGCTACCGATTAATGGATCCATTGAATAAAAGGATAGTTAGGAACAGAGATGTAGTATTCTTTGAAAATGGAAAGGTCTCTGAAGTGGACGAGACTGCTAAGTTAACTGCACCTAGTTCTGAGAGTGAAAGCTTATGTGAAGAAAGAGAAAGTGGAGAACAGGAAGAGGACAGTCATAAGCAAATCGAGACTATTTATAATGACAATGAGTTTGAGGACGAACAAAATGAAGAGAACAATGTAAGGCGTTCTTCTCACATATCAAAACCGAAAGAATATCCGGATTTTGAGATGTATGCAGCCCAGTCTTTTTATGATGAGCCAGTAACAACAGAAGAAGAAATGAGCGGCCCGAACTCTCAAGAATGGAAGAAGTGATAGAGAGAGAATTGCAATCTTTATCTTAGAACGAATCTTTGAATGGGTAAATACACCAGCAGATAAGAAACCGTTAAAAGCAACATAGGTATTCACTTTGAAGAGCCACGAAAATTCATCACCAAGACATAAAGCACGATTTGTAATAAAATGATATTCGCAAAAATAAGGGGTAGATTAAATTTCACACGTAGTCAAGTATGCCTCATCGAGATATCTTTCAGCCTTGGCAGCAAAGCGAAATTTAACAATTCATCATATGAAAAATTGGAGGCGGAGTTATATGTCATTCCACCAAGAGAAGTTCATGAAAACTAGATTGCAAAGGGAAAAGATTTGGCATTTATGAAAAAGTATTTGTGGACTTAAACAGAGTGGACATTGCTGGAATCGACATCTACATAAAACTGTAATAAATATGAATACGAAACAATCTAAGGTAGATCCCAGTATATACTATAAAAGGGAAAGAGAAGGGATTATAATAATGGAAATATGAGCGAATGGCTTCTTTATCCTGACTTAAAATGAAAACAAAATGAGAATGTTTAAGAAACAGCTGCAAACCAAGTTTAAGGTATATGATTTGGGAAAAGTCAAACGTTATTTAGGTATGCAGGCCACTAAGGATGAAGAGAGACGAGAATTGAGCACAAATCAATCATCATATACAGAAAAAATCTTAAAGAAATTTATCATGAGTGATTGTAAACCCATGACTGTGCCAATGGAAGTAGGAGTGAAGTTAATTATAAATGAGACAGATGTGGAATGTGATAAGAATATTCCATATTTAGAGGCAGTAGGCAGTCTCAAACGTCATAGCTTGACGTATCTTTTGCCACCAACACAGTGAGCAGATGTTCCAGATACCCAAAGGAAAAGCACTGGAAAGATGTGAAAAGGATATTCTGATATCTAAGAGGAACTTCAAACGACAAATTAAAATACCATAGAGAAGGTAATGCAAAACTAAAAGGCTCCAGCGATGCGGGCTGGGGGGGGGGGGGGGGCGATGAATTGGGAGATAAGCACTCCACTACTGGCTGCTGCTTTAAATTAATGGGGGACCTCATTTCATGGTTTTGTCAAAAGCAAGAAACTGTTGCACTGAGTACCGTAGATGTCAAGTATATCTTACACCATACAGGAAGCATTGTGGCTAAGAACATTAATATGTGAAATAGAACCCAATTTAATCGTGGAACCTATAACGATCTTCTGTGACAAAAAAAGGATCAGTTAACCTAGCTAAAAATTATGTCACTAGTGGTAGGACAAAACAGATTTATATAGGGCAGCATTTTATTCAGGACTACATAGAGAATATCGCCATGTACTACCTACACACAGAAGACATGTTGGCTGACATGACAAAACCACTGGACAAAGAGAAGTTTGAAAAGATTGTGGGGCTATTTGGTTTATCTAATGAAGACAAATCACAAAATACACTCCTGGAAATGGAAAAAAGAACACATTGACACCGGTGTGTCAGACCCACCATACTTGCTCCGGACACTGCGAGAGGGCTGTACAAGCAATGATCACACGCACGGCACAGCGGACACACCAGGAACCGCGGTGTTGGCCGTCGAATGGCGCTAGCTGCGCAGCATTTGTGCACTGCCGCCGTCAGTGTCAGCCAGTTTGCCGTGGCATACGGAGCTCCATCGCAGTCTTTAACACTGATAGCATGCCGCGACAGCGTGGACGTGAACCGTATGTGCAGTTGACGGACTTTGAGCGAGGGCGTATAGTGGGCATGCGGGAGGCCGGGTGGACGTACCGCCGAATTGCTCAACACGTGGGGCGTGAGGTCTCCACAGTACATCGATGTTGTCGCCAGTGGTCGGTGGAAGGTGCACGTGCCCGTCGACCTGGGACCTGACCGCAGCGACGCACAGATGCACGCCAAGACTGCAGGATCCTACGCAGTGCCGTAGGGGACCGCACCGCCACTTCCCAGCAAATTAGGGACACTGTTGCTCCTGGGGTATCGGCGAGGACCATTCGCAACCGTCTCCATGAAGCTGGGCTACGGTCCCGCACACCGTTAGGCCGTCTTCCGCTCACGCCCCAACATCGTGCAGCCCGCCTCCAGTGGTGTCGCGACAAGCGTGAATGGAGGGACGAATGGAGACGTGTCGTCTTCAGCGATGAGAGTCGCTTCTGCCTTGGTGCCAATGATGGTCGTATGCGTGTTTGGCGCCGTGCAGGTGAGCGCCACAATCAGGACTGCATACGACCAAGGCACACAGGGCCAACACCCGGCATCATGGTGTGGGGAGCGATCTCCTACACTGGCCGTACACCACTGGTGATCGTCGAGGGGACACTGAATAGTGCACGGTACATCCAAACCGTCATCGAACCCATCGTTCTACCATTCCTAGACCGGCAAGGGAACTTGCTGTTCCAACAGGACAATGCACGTCCGCATGTATCCCGTGCCACCCAACGTGCTCTGGAAGGTGTAAGTCAACTTCCCTGGCCAGCAAGATCTCCGGATCTGTCCCCCATTGAGCATGTTTGGGACTGGATGAAGCGTCATCTCACGCGGTCTGCACGTCCAGCACGAACGCTGGTCCAACTGAGGCGCCAGGTGGAAATGGCATGGCAAGCCGTTCCACAGGACTACATCCAGCATCTCTACGATCGTCTCCATGGGAGAATAGCAGCCTGCATTGCTGTGAAAGGTGGATATACACTGTACTAGTGCCGACATTGTGCATGCTCTGTTGGCTGTGTCTATGTGCCTGTGATTCTGTCAGTGTGATCATGTGATGTATCTGACCCCAGGAATGTGTCAATAAAGTTTCCCCTTCCTGGGACAATGAATTCACGGTGTTCTTATCTCCTGGAAATTGAAATAAGAACACCGTGAATTCATTGTCCCAGGAAGGGGAAACTTTATTGACACATTCCTGGGGTCAGATACATCACATGATCACACTGACAGAACCACAGGCACATAGACACAGGCAACAGAGCATGCACAATGTCGGCACTAGTACAGTGTATATCCACCTTTCACAACAATGCAGGCTGCTATTCTCCCATAGAGACGATCGTAGAGATGCTGGATGAAGTCCTGTGGAACGGCTTGCCATGCCATTTCCACCTGGCGCCTCAGTTGGACCAGCGTTCGTGCGGGACGTGCAGACCGCGTGAGACGACGCTTCATCCAGTCCCAAACATGCTCAATGGGGGACAGATCCGGAGATCTTGCTGGCCAGGGAAGTTGACTTACACCTTCCAGAGCACGTTGGGTGGCACGGGATACATGCGGACGTGCATTGTCCTGTTGGAACAGCAAGTTCCCTTGCCGGTCTAGGAATGGTAGAACGATGGGTTCGATGACGGTTTGGATGTACCGTGCACTATTCAGTGTCCCCTTGACGATCACCAGTGGTGTACGGCCAGTGTAGGAGATCGCTCCCAACACCATGATGCCGGGTGTTGGCCCTGTGTGCCTTGGTCGTATGCAGTCCTGATTGTGGCGCTCACCTGCACGGCGCCAAACACGCATACGACCATCATTGGCACCAAGGCAGAAGCGACTCTCATCGCTGAAGACGACACGTCTCCATTCGTCCCTCCATTCACGCTTGTCGCGACACCACTGGAGGCGGGCTGCACGATGTTGGGGCGTGAGCGGAAGACGGCCTAACGGTGTGCGGGACCGTAGCCCAGCTTCATGGAGACGGTTGCGAATGGTCCTCGCCGATACCCCAGGAGCAACAGTGTCCCTAATTTGCTGGGAAGTGGCGGTGCAGTCCCCTACGGCACTGTGTAGGATCCTATGGTCTTGGCGTGCATCCATGCGTCGCTGCGGTCCGGTCCCAAGTCGACGGGCACGTGCACCTTCCGCCGACCACTGGCGACAACATCGATGTACTGTGGAGACCTCACGCCCCACGTGTTGAGCAATTCGGCAGTACGTCCACCCGGCTTCCCGCATGCCCACTATATGCCCTCGCTCAAAGTCCGTCAACTGCACATACGGTTCACGTCCACGCTGTCGCGGCATGCTACCAGTGTTAAAGACTGCGATGGAGCTCCGTATGCCACGGCAAACTGGCTGACATTGACGGCGGCGGTGCACAAATGCTGCGCAGCTAGCGCCATTCGACGGCCAACACCGCGGTTCCTGGTGTGTCCGCTGTGCCGTGCGTGTGATCATTGCTTGTACAGCCCTCTCGCAGTGTTCAGAGCAAGTATGGTGGGTCTGACACACCGGTGTCAATGTGTTCTTTTTTCCATTTCCAGGAGTGTATAATGTTTTGAGGAATTCAAACCAAAGACAGCATTTTATTGGCAGAATACTTAGAAGATGCAACAGATCTCTTGAAGAGAGTGCCTGCACTATGTTTGTCTGTCCTCTGCTAGAGTACAGTATGCAATCCTTACCAGATTGTATTGATGGACGGCATACAAAAAGTCCAAAGGAAGGGGATCTCGTTTTATATTATTGCGAAATAGGGGACAGGGTGTCACGGATGTGATACGTGAGTTGGAGTGGAAATCATTAAAACAAAACCGTTTTCGTTGTGACGTGATCTTTTCATGAACTTTGAACCTCCAATGTTCTCCTCCAAGTGCAAAAATATTTTGTTGTCCCTCACCTACATAGGTAGAAATGATCGTTGTAATAAAATAAGAGGTTCAGAGCTCGTGGGAAGATTTAAGTGTTCATTTTTTCCACATGCTGTTAGAGAGTGGAACGGTAGAGAAATAGTGTGAAAGTGGTTTAATGAACCATCCAGCAGGCACTTAGGTGCTAACTGCAGACAAGGCATGTAGATAGAGACTTATTTCAGAAAGGTGTTGGCTATGCTTTGGTGGTTTCGACTTATTCTTCTAGGACTGTCGCACTTTTGTGTTGTTTTAGGTACAGTAAATGTTCAGTTTTAAAATGCATTAGATATTTTATCGACATGATAGCATATTTGAGGAGTCGGTAAAGCTCCCAAGAAGTGTGTCAGCTGTAGCCATTTTTGACGATGACTCAACGCTATAGATGTGCAAAAGAAGACACAATGTCCAAAGAAATACAGCAGATTGAAAAATTCGCCTGCGAAGAAATTTGGAGGACCTACAAATCATAACGTTAACTATTTTAGAACGTGACAAAATCTTTGACGTCGGAAATGGTGGGCTGATCAAAGGAGAGGAAAGTGTGTAAAATGACGTGACTTATCTCGCTAAAGGAATCAAGGTCAAAGCAAAAGAAAGAAGACAGCTAATTCTATTGTTTGATACAAGCCTTGCAGAACCGCCAAAGAGATTTGAGATAAGCAGAATAAGATTTATAATGGTCTCTCAGCCGAAAACAATGATCTGATTAGACACCAATTTCGTAACATTGTGTGGAATACATTTGGTGGTGTACAAGGACACTCAGCCAAGTTAGATTAAGTACAAACTCTGCTTTCTCTGTTAGATAAGCCTGTCGACAAGTATGATCTCTGTGCACAATTTTTGCAAACTTTTCCCAAAGAGGTCGATTACATTTATATTATATGGTGCAATTATATGGTGCTGGACCGAAAACATGGAGTAAGTTACAAAAACGGTGTTTAAATTGTGAATGGAGAGTAAAAAATTGTAATGGTGAAAGTTTTTCTACAGATATTGAAAATCATGAATAAAGAACAACAACAAGGGGCCAACGGAACCTTATCTGAAGTAGATATATCAAAAACATCTCTTTATGAAAGAAATAAAGACAAAAAATGCTTGGCAAAGTAGGCAGCTTATCAAAACAGTTTTTAATTCAATGTAAGGAAAAGAGCCATTCATCAGATGAGTACCAGTGTAGGCAAAGGAAAAGATTGTGCTATATTGTCAACTAATGTAACATCAGTGGGAAGTTAAAGAAGTTGTCGCTGTACAGATACTTCAAGAGGAAAGTTTTAACGGGAGAGGTGACAATTTATTTTCTTTTTTTGCAGATGTGAACAAAGTAGACTGTGACAAGTGACACATTGACAAGTGGCGCGATACATTACATAACAGATCAATGCGATTGATACACTACATATGAACAATTGGAAACTTCAAGGGAGCTTGATAGTTCCACAAATGGTGTACAAATTGAAGCATTTGGTGCAGATCGAATTCACGTAGGTCAATGGGCAGAAATGGACAGTGATATTTTGAATATGTTTGGTTTTACCCAGACAGATTATGTAAATTACGTTGTGTTAAAAACGTCAAACAAAAAGGAATAAATCAGATATTTAAAAATTATGGCAAAATGTGGGTATTTTTTAAAAACAAAATTGTCATTGCTGTTGCTACATCCAGTGTCGAAAATGAGCTTAATCGTTAGGTTGTGAAGGTTGTTCATGAAAAAAAGTCCTGTGTATTAGATCTATATCTATACTCTGTGAACCACTATGAAGTGCATGACGGAGGGTACTTCTCCCCGGCAATTATTAGGGCTTTTTCCCATTCTATTCATTTATGGAGCACATAAAGTATGATTCTTTAAATGCCTCTGTGTGTGCTGCAATAAATCTAATCTCGTCCTCACGAACCCCATGGGAGCAATGTGTAAGGGGTATAGTAAATTGCTAAAGTCACCATGTAAAGCCAGTTCTTTAAACTTTATTAGTAGATTTTCTCAGGATAGTTTCCACATGTCTTCAAGTGTCCACCAGTTCAGGTCCTCATCATCTCTGTTAGAGCATAAAGCCAAGCACTGGAAACCCAGTCAGGAACGATAGAGAAAAGATGACTGTGAGAAGACGTCAGCCAATCACATGCTACCTACCTGCCTAGATCCATGGCTTTCAGAAAGGGATGTGAGAAAAAAAATTAGTTGGCTTTCATCTGATCAATGTTTTCGAAATCAATACAGGTTCGCATGCAGGAGGTCGTTGTGTTCGAGATATCTCATTATTTTTCAGCTCAGAATATGTTTACGTCGAAGAATCATATAACTAACCTTTCCAGTGATAATATGATTTAGTCGTTCTCCCACTTCATTTTTCTGAGCTATGTACCTTGTGGTAAACTAGAACTACATTCCCTTTTCTTCAAAGAATTTCATAATTTCACTTGAAATGTATTCACAACAATTGCCATAAGTACATCTTATGCTGTTATAATGAGCAATAACCATTCCACAGTATATGTTAAAATGATGAAACACTTCTTATTTTGATTGAAGATTATATGCTACTGTAAAGTGAGTATAATCATCAGTGATAGTCACTACACAGAGTGGTCCATTGATCGTGACTGGGCCAAATATCTCGCGAAATAAGCGTCAAACGAAAAAACTACAAAGAACGAAACTTGTCTAGCTTGAAGGGGAAAACCAGCTGGCGCCATGACTGGTCCGCTAGATGGCGCTCTATAGGTCAAACGGATATCAAGTGCGTTTTTTAAAATAGGAACCCCCATTTTTATTACATATTCGTGTAGTACATAAAGAAATATGAATGTTTTAGTCGGACCATTTTTTTCGCTTTGCGATAGATGGCTCTGTAATAGTCACAAACATATGGTTCACAATTTTAGACGAACAGTTGAAACAGCTAGGTTTTTTAAATTAAAATAGAGAACATAGGTACGTTTGAACATTTTATTACGTTTGTTCCAGTGTGATACATGTAACTTTGTGAATTTTTCATTTCTGTGAACGCATGCTGTTACAGCGTGATTACCTGTAAATACAACATTAATGCAATAAATGCTCAAAATGCTGTCCATCAACCTCAATGCATTTGGCAATACGTGCAACGACATTCCTCTCAACAGCGAGTAGTTCGCCTTCTGTAATGTTCGCACATGCATTGACAATGCGCTGATGCATGTTGTCTGGCGTTGTCGGTGGATCACGATAGCAAATATCCTTCAACTTTCCCAACAAAAAGAGATCCGGGGACGTCAGATCCGGTGAACGTGCGGACCAATCCACCTGTCATGAAATATGTTATTCAATACCGCTTCAAACACACATGAGCTATGTACCGGACATCCATCATGTTGGAAGTACATCCCCATTCTGTAATGCAGTGAAACATCTTGAAGTAACATAGGTATAACATTACTTAGGAAATCAGCATACGTTGCACCATTTAGACTGCCATCAATAAAATGGGGGCCAATTATCCTTCCTCCCACAATGCCGCACCATATATTAACCTGGCAAGGTCGCTGATGTTCCACTTGTCGCAGTCACCGTGGATTTTCCGTTGCCAAATAGTGCATATTATGCTGGTTTACGTTACCGCTGTTGGTGAATGACGCTTCGTCGCTAAATAGAAAGCGTGCAAAAAATCTGTCATCGTCCCATAATTTCTCTTGTGCCCAGTGGCAGAACTGTACACGACGTTCAAAGTCGTCGCCATGCAATTCCTGGTTCATAGAAATACAGTACGGGTGCAATCGATGTTGATGTAGCATTCTTAACAGCGACGTTTTTGAGATTCCCGATTCTCGCGCAATTTGTCTGCTACTGATGTGCAGATTAACCATGACAGCAGCTGAAACACCTACTTGGGCATCATCATTCGTTGCAGGTTGTGGTTGACGTTTCACAAGTGGCTGAACACTTCCTTTTTCCTTAAATAACGTAACTATCCGGCGAACGGTCCAGACACTTGGATGATGTCGTCCAGGATACCGAGCAGCATACGTGTCACACGCTCTTTGGGCATTTTGATCACAATAGCCATACATCAACACGATATCGACCTTTTCCGCAATTGGTGAACAGTCCATTTTAACACGGGTAATGTATCACGACGCAAATACCGTCCGCACTGGCGGAATGTTACGTGATACCACGTACTTATGCATTTGTGACTATTACAGCGCCATATATCACAAAGTGAAGAAAGTGGTCCAACTAAAACATTCATATTTCTTTACGTACTACACTAATATGTAATAAAAAATGGGGGTTTCTATTTAAAAAAACGCAGTTGATATCCGTTTGACCTATGGCAGCGCCATCTAATGGGCCAACCATAGCGCCATCTGGTTCCCCCCTTCAAGCTAGACGAGTTTTGTTCTTTTTAGTGTTTTCGTTTGGTGCTCCTTTTGTGAGATATTTGGCCCGGTCACTATCAATGGACCACCCTGTGTATGTCTTTGCATCAAAAGAAACAGGCTTACAGGACCAAGCACATTACTCAGCATCTGTTTAAATGGTTGTTTGGGTCAAAAGAGGGATTGAATATGTGGTCATTCTAGTAATGGAAATTCCAGGAAGGAATGTAACAATATTATGAAAAAAGTTAGTTGGTACTCACCATAAAACGGAGATGCTAGGTCACAGATAGGCGCAACAAAAGCACTGTCAGAAAGTGAGCTTTCAGCCAACAAGACTTTCTTCGTAAATAGACAACATACACACAAACACACACTAATGCAAATGCAACTCATATGCAAATGACCACAGTCTCTGGCATTAGATCCCAGACTGTGAGCAGCAGCAGCATCTCCCATCATGTGCTACTGCTTTGGTCATGTGTGTGTAAGTTGCGTTTGTGTGAGTGTGTATGTGTTGTCTAATTTCGAAGAGTGCCTTGTTGGCTGAAACCTCAGATTCTGACAGTCTTTTTGTTGTGCCTGTTTGCAACTCAGCATCGCCGTTATATCATGAGTAGCAGCTATCCTTTTCATAATACTGTTATGTGATAATTCTTTTGTTTATCCTCTATGAAGGTCAAACATTTATTTATGGGTTTAGAAAACTTTACTTTGTCCATTCCCTCTGCTAGATAATGAAGTTTTTTGTATTTTCGATGTTCAGATGTCCTAAGAGTTTACCTATAACTCTACACCACTGGTAAGAAATACAAGCACTGTGCACAGAAGTCTTAGTTAATTTGAACAAAAGGGTAAACATGCCTGAATGTTTTCTGTGAGCTGCAGCTCTAACTTTATTACCCTTTCTAAATTAACCTACTGAATTTTCAAAAACAATGCAGTATCCCACCATTTGTAGTTCACACACTGAAAATAAATTGTTTAATGAACATGACACTGAAAGAATATCTTTTCTTTTAATTTGAAATTTCTGCGTGGAAACAATGGTTTCAGCTTCAACCCCTTCAGTATTTATAGCAAACAAAATGTATGGTATCTTATGTTCGTTGTCCTGAGGAGAACAAAATTTATTCACATGAAATTACGAATGGTGCAATGAATGAAGACTTTTATGATTCTTGAAAGACACATAAAAAATGTGCAGGAAAACATTTATCATTCAACATAATTGTATTGAAAACAATATCGACTTATTATGTATAGTATTCTCTGTTTCACCTTAAAATATTAATGACTCTGAAACAATTGAATGATTTTATGTAATTACTTACTCTTGCCTTAATCTTGCATAAGAACAAAGTGGTTCTAGAATTTATGCAGAATTTCTCGAACCACTACCAAAGTACCAATTGCCCAGTGGAGAACAATATTTATTCATAAGGAATTACGAACAGTGCAATAAATAAGACTTTTATGATTCTTAAAAGATGTACAACGAAATGTACTGAAAAAACATTTATCATTCAACATAATTATATTTAAAAACAATATCAGCTTATTAGGTATATTATTCTTTCTTCTATGTTAAAAATATTAATAACTGTGACACAGTCGAGTGGTTTTATGTAATTACTTATTCTGCCCTTAATGTTGGATGAGGAGAGACATACAAGGCTTTAATATCAAAACGTGCAATATGGCGCAAGCCTATGATTGATCATTGTTGGTCATTTGCACAGCTGCAACGTCTTATTGAATATTGCTGGTAATAAACGTCATAGAGCTGCGGCTATGTTTACAAAGTTTGCATTTTAATTATATTATTTCACTTCAGTGTCATTTTAATTTGTTTCCAAAGATTAATAGCAGTTTTCATTTAATTATTTTGGTTGACACATTAGGGCTCTCTTTTATATCAGCTACATAAATGCACAGAAATTAACTGACTCCAAATTGACCATTGATAAACATAACCACACAATAATAGTTCTCTGTGTGGACCCATGACTTTGAAGCAGTATTAATTTCAATGAAACTTAAATGCAAAAAGTATCTGAGATATTTTGTCAACATACAAGCTAGTATGGTACTTCACACTGCTCTGTACATGTTTCATACTGCAGACATTAAACCTTCAAATAATACTTCACACCCCTCTGTACGTGTTGCATACTGCAGACATTAAACCTTCAAATAATATTTTCATGAAAAAAGACTGTGTAATTTTCTTGTGATAAGTTGTGTTGTCACTTTAGTGTGTGTGGCATCATTTTATGTGTAACTATACATATATGTACCTACAAATCATACATTTAATGAACTGCATATGTACTCATGATTAAAGCACATCACTAATAATACAGAACATTACACGACTATATACATATTAAAAACAAAAAACCTGTTTTGGCTATCGGTTTTCTACTGGATTATCCAGTTCCTTCTCGTGCATCAAAGGAACAGATACATTAACTAAATGTTCTGTTGTCCCAAGTGTAGAAACCACTCTACTTTGCATTTTGAATATTTCCAATAACAGCACAGAAAGAAACATTTTTTTCACTTCTTCCTACCTCTTGCACATTTTCGCTCTTTCTGTGACTTCTGCGATTTTTGCTACTTTTGCAATTAACGCGATTTCTGGCACTTCTGCAAATTCTGTGCATCAGCGCCTTCTTCGATTTATCACCATGGATGTTACACTGTCATTAGTCGCAAGTAATAAATGAACTGTGGCAACACAATCAATATATATGTTCTCGCCTGTGTAGGCGTTTACCCGTCGGGACCTAAGGTTAAAGTTTCAGTAACCCAACTAACGAAAAGTTACATGAAACGGTGCTATTAATATTTCTTCCTCAGTGGCTACATGATATTCATCTCAATGAAACAGTCAATTACATGATATTCATCTCAGCGAAATAGTCAGTAGTAAATATATTTTTGCTTATTTCTTCCCTTGGTTTTAATATAATATTAATGAAACAAGTGTGAAAACATTGATAGAATGTTGTTGAAAATCGTAGTAGAAATTACCACACAGCACTGTACGAGTTCATATTTAGAATACGGATTCTAATCAAGCAGTTACGTTCTCAGGTATCTGAAACACATTTTTGCTCACTCGATACAGCGATAATTCAAAATATCATTGACAGCAGAATTGGGGAAGTGGCCACAGTGTCTCTATGCCATCGTTGTTACAATTAAAGTTAGTTTATAAGTTTGTGAATACTGTTATTGACATCATTTACTCAAAGCATGAAACATCATCCCCCACTCAACTGCTTTCGTTACCAGAAATATTAGCAGTTGTATAATGCAATCTACAGTATATTGCTGGTAATTTGTAGCAATATAAAAGTTTAATAATCATCGTGATTTTGTAGATGCAGTTCTCATTTCGATTAATTACTGCTCTATGTACTTTCCACGTCTAAAAAAGATAATCGTTCATATTCAATAAGACTCTTGAAGAATTCGCATCGTAACAGAGCCATAGTTCATAACATAAGGGTGCAATATGAGTATTGGTACAGTGTAACATAGAAGGCATTACGTTATTTGAAAAATGAAAATCCCATTCTCACCTTGTTTAAGCTGTCCCATAACCCAAAAGTTTCTGCCATGTAGATAGTGATAAAGACTTGTTAGAGAGTGTTATGGATCCGTCCACCCATCTCACCATGAAATGTTGGGTATGCTGACGGGTTGACCTGTAGCATAGCCCAAGGCCGAGGCTAGGTTGAAAAGTTGCTTGTTTTAAGGTTGATGATGTGCAGTGGAATACAGTGGAAAGTAGTGACCTTACAGTTAAAAGGTGACATCATGAATAATATTAATGCAATATTTGAAAATACAGACTGAAGTTTAGCTGCTTATTTCACTATTGGACAAAATATACATCTTGTGGATATAGTTGATTAGTATTTGGTAAAAGTTACACGAGCTTGCATTTTTAGTTTATGAATGATATATGTTTGTAATACACATCAAAATGCTCATTGGAGCTTTGTCCATTATCTAATATGTTTTCTGAAATTACCCTGCAGTGATGAAAAGTGTGTTTAAATATGTCACGAAAATTCCAGGCTAAGCTATAGGTCTCTCTATTAGCACAACTTTTACGCAGTACTCACATTCGTTGTCTGCACCAATTCTCAACCGAGCATGAAATTCAGTAGAACGAGAAACCAGTCCAAAGTTGCAAATTTTACTTTTTTATTCACTAGATGATTAGTTTGGAGCCAATCCCCATTTTCAAATCATCTTAACATAGTCGAAAACGGTTTCTGAAGATGTGAAAGCCATGTCAAAAATGTGCAACGAATAATCACAGCACATATATATCTGCCATTTTCTACTTGTTAAAAAGATTTGAAAATGGGTCTCGGCCTGAAACTAGTCATTGAGTAAATAAAACAGTAAAATTTGAAACTTTGGATTGACCCGCAGCTACTCCAGCATGCTGGAAGCTCGAGTATAAAATTTTTCTGAGAGCATATTAGCTTCTTCGTTCATTTCTTCGACCATAAGTAGATAACACATTCATATCGTGACACACAGTACATACATACATCAACAGATGTCATATGGCATCAAATGTTAGCTGCACTTTTTAGTTGCTACTTGTGACTTCCAATCACTTTTAGTCGCTAGTCTGACTTCTAGTTGCGACTTGTCACAGAAATCGCTATAGGACTCGATAGCATGCCTCTTTGTAAAGAAAACAGTAGTATGAACTTTGGCCTTCAGATGGGACACATTGTTTGATGTTAACTGCACTGTCTACTTGCTACTTGCGACTTGTCACTGAAATCGCAGCTAGACTCAGTAGCATGACACAAGGTTCACAGAAAGAATACAAACTTCAGCCAACAGATGGCACCTGCTGCTGAAAGTCAGCCGTGTGGGATTAGCTGAGCGGTCTGTGGCGCTGCAGTCATGGACTGCGCGGGTTGTCCCGGCGGAGGTTCGAATCCTCTTCGGGCATGGGTGTGTGTGTTTGTCCTTAGGATAATTTAGGTTAAGTAGTGTGTAAGCTTAGGGACTGATAACTTTAGCAGTTAAGTCCCAAAAGATTTCACACACATTTGAACATTTTTTTGCTACAAGTCAAATGCTACTTGCGACTTCTAGTTGGGACTGAAACCGCAGCCAGATTATGTAAAATTGTTATCATGATATATTTGAGTTCTCAATCACTGTGATTTGTAAGAGATACGTGATTTACTACTCACCCCTGACCCTACCAATGTGCATGTCCATGTACAGATCGTCAGTTTTCCTTTAGTTGTGGTTTTAGTCGTTAATATCAGTTGTTTTTTGTTCGTTATTTGTTATAAAATTGCTTCTTTTTGTAATGTCTTTTGTTAAAATTTATAATAAATGATGAAAGATTAATAGAAGCTGTGCAGCATCAGTTTCAATCGTATGATAAGAGCATACTAAATTACTTACCTTATACTATATTTATAAAGTAGATTTTTATGCATATGTGTATGATATTTAATATTTTACAATGAAATCTGAACGATACAGCCGAAACATGAAGTAAAAAAACTATTGTGGATAGAATCAGACTGAGCAGTAGATGGAATTTATTTGTATATGTTCAGGCATTTGTAACGTTTCATAAAGAAATGGATTGAAACCTTCAGACACCGCAAATTGTTTGTGTCAATATGTGCCTGTGACAGCCTTCTTTATTATTAAATATCTGTCTGGATTGTGTGGGAAGCAGTTTTTCAGTCTTCAGTGGTCAATGTTTATGTGGTTTATGTCGTTTCACTAGCTAACCCCAGTACGAATAATGCACTTGAACTATTAAAAACCAAACACAAGACATAAAGGAAACCCATCAGTCTTGAAAGTAACGGTTTTGTGGGAGATATGACTATTGCAAAAAAAAAGCACAGAACTAACAACGAAACTTAACCTTAAACAAATCAATTTTTCATGGAATCTGATGGCAGCTCATAGCACTGTGTTTCTTCTTCTGATGCTTCGACTTTCTAAAAATTAAATGAAGATTGCTCTTTCTCGAGCTCATTGTGTAGTGTGTGAAATTCCCTTTCCCTTTCTGTATCACGTAATGAAATATTTTGGACCCACATTTTTTGTTTTGTTTTGCACTCTGTCTTCCTTCTGTAATATACAAGCTCTTCTGCAAGCTGCAAACCATTTGAGTCCAATAAATGTTATTTTCGTATAAATGTGGACTCAAATATTTATGTACTGTTTGTCCACCATAAATTGACCGCCGAGGTGGCTGTCGGGAACGGCTGTGCCCCTGCATTCCGTCTGGCGAGGGGAGAGGAGCGGAGAGGCGAAGGCAGCGTCGGCAGCTTGCAGCAATGCTGGTACCACTAGCCGCGATCTGCGGTTAACATGAAGTCGGAGGCTGCACTCGGGGAAATGTTGCCCACTAAAGCGCAACTTCTGTCGGATCGTAAATCATCTAATTTGTTGACATATTCATGCTCGAGAGTTTTGCCTACAGCTTATGAATTATTTATGCATCGGAAACAATGAAAAATGAAAGTGGATGAATTAACAACTTAGGACACTATGAATCGAAAGTCACAAACTGATTTTTGGAACCTGTTTGAGCGTTGTATTTATTACACGCAACACAGAAGTAATGTTTACAAAGTGTAATTAATTGTACCTGGAAGAATGATCAAAATGATGTTCACTAAAGATCACTGTTATTTGTGTTTGATTCAAGATCATCATCATCGCTTGAGGACATGGTATTGATGATAACTTCATAAATGGCTATTTCCATTATTCCATCTCATGTCCAGTACTCTTGTTCCAGCTGCTGCACATTTCTGCTCTAAGGTCCTCTGCAGTAACTGAAAAGAAAGCAACATCAACAAAATTCTGCAATCTTTATTGCGACATGTCATCAATCACACTGTTCTCCCTGAAACTGTGTTTTATTTTAGCCTATGCAAGTTCTGTCAGATTTAGATCGCATTTGTAAGGCAGTAAATGCACTACTTTGTGACTCTGCTGTCCACAATGTACATTTTCACGGCTGGTCAGTTTTCCTTTATTGTAGACAACAATTCGGCCTTCCTCATTGAGTTGTTGCAGTTTATTTGCCGGTTTTGTAACTGCTCTAACAGCGTGATCCTGAAATCATATTTATTTGGCATTCTGTCTAATTTCCTGCTGTGGTATGGCGAATTATCCATACAATCGCAGAATTGGGTGGAATTTTATGACCCACCATATCTACAAAATCCCCCGCCCTGCTATCGAGGTTCGGTAGTTTCGTCAGCTTCGACAAATTCGCAAATTAGTGGAAACAGTTTTTTGCGTTCGACATCCTGACAAATTAAAACTGTGTGCCAGATCGGGTTCTCAGGTTCGAATCTCGGTCCGGCACACAATTCTAATTTGACAGGAAGTTTGAAATCAGCTCACTTTGCTACAGGGTGAAAATTCGTTCTAGTTTCTTGCATCTTGCTGCAAGTACTCAGCAGAAGGTAAAATAGTACAGACGTCTTTAAACTTTAAATGACTTTTTCGTGTTACTGTAAACATAAATGTTTTACAATAGTGGTAAAAGTAGTAAACACTACTCGCAAAAATCGAAGAGTAATTAATAGGCAATATCTTGGTGAGATATGGCGCCGCATTTTTGTTCCCAGTTATCGATTTCTTGATTATAACAATAGACAAGAGATGTTCCGAATTTGCGTACAACATTGTCAAAGTTTTTAATCTATGTGAAGGCCTCTAATTTTAGTTTACTGAATAGTGCTTTTTGGCAACATCAATATGTACTTTCTATTTTTTGTTGTGTTTCATCACTACTTTTATTCATTAATAGTAATGCAACAATAGTGCCGACTGCTCTGGTTTCTAAGAATAGCTGCACTTCTGTATCAATTACTTGTGGCGAGTTCCTGAAATAAACTTGCTCCAGTGACTCAAAGAAATAAACTTGAGTAGGTTTTTGTTCTAATGTAAATAGCTCAGCAAATTCTTACAGACGTTACAGCTTGGCATTGGCAGCGCTAGGAGACAAATGAACATCTTTTATGTAGTGTCAATTTTCTCTGCTTCTGGCAGCACCAGCGAAATCGTTAAGTTGTCGTGGCCAAACGATATATAAGCTACCACGCTGTGTATGATCACTTCAGGCGTAAAAACGCTGAAAATCTTGTTGAGAAGATCGCAATTCGCGAGGGGAGAAAAAAAACCACTTGGGAATCATGCGAGTTAATATCATGTGACCTGAATTGACTTGCCGTGTCGTGACGTAACGGACAGTGTGAATACACCTTGACGTGACAGTGCCGTGACAACAGTGTAAACTGGCTTTTAGTGTCGAAAAGTAGAACAGCGCAGAGACAGATGTGCCAAAACAAATGTACCATTGGAAGTATTACATATGTTGTAAAAATAATAAATATTGTTTTCAAAAAGAGAAACGTAATTAAAAGCTGATCTCTTGGTGATATAGCTTGCCACATTTTTGTATCCTATTTTGAATACTGTATTTGTTGGTACAATAAAGAAAAAGGCTTAGTAAACTTGTATATGACATTCTCAAAACGTAGTGAAGTTCACTGGTTTTAATTCATTCAACAGTTTTTCATGGTAACTGAATTATGTACACCCCTGTTCCAGTTCTTCACAAAAACATTTATTTTTTTCTTAATTTTTCGTTTTCTATCACGATATTTCTTCCGTAATAATAATGTGAGAACGATGGCCACTGCTCTGGTTTTTTACGCACGACACCGTAAACTTCACTTGCCTGTCTCCTAAAGCAATTCTAGTGGAAAAGTTTATGCAAGTACTTGCGTCGATTTGCTGAAATTAAATTGCCCATACTACTTGCATAAGTGAGATTGCGCAACTCTTGGTTGTAATGTAAACATCTTTGCAGTTACAGGGCCACACGCTACTGGATGCAGAGCCATAGTCTGTGGAGCAGTTGCATGTGGACCGAGGTCGAGTTTCTGGAGTTCAAAATGAAATTTAAGATTTTACGACAAATGGATTTTATGGGTTGTGGGCGGTAGTTTTGTGGTCACTTCTTTCACCCTTCTTGTAGATGGGTGTGGCCTGTGCTTTTAAGTGTCTTTGTAAACAACTGATGAGTTGCTACAGAATTAAACATGTCCAGAGCCATAACAGAACAAGCACCTGTAAATTTACATATCCCTATCTAGAACAATATTCTAGGAAAAATGTATTTCACACATGACGCTTAAATTATTCAATATCCTGCATAGCCGTTCAGAAGAGAACGAAATAAAAATTCATCTAGTGAAATTTAAGTCGTTTCTGATAGAACATTGCTTTTATCCAGTAAAAGAATGCTTTAGTTATATACCACACTGACTTTAAATTGAAGTTATGAATAATATGTACCGCTGTAATTTATTTTCATTCATGCATTTTTTTTTTTTTTGGTAACTGAAATTAGTCTGCATTATCATTGTCTACGTCTTGCTCTGTTTCTGAAATCTCACTTGTCGTTAATCCAATATACTATTAGAATATCTAAAGTATGAGAAAGGACTAATAGTTAAATGTTGGTGATTTCAGGAGTGAAAATGTGTATGCTTGTGTGTATGTAGAAAACAGAACTGTGAACGTACAGCAAACTATTTGCAAGAGCTAAGTAATTAATTATTGTTTTTTTAATAAGAATTTTGCCCTCTTCTCTATAATACTACAAATTTTTCATTAACTAATATTTTAATTAATTAACATTTTCATTAATTGACACTTATATTAATTAATATTTTCACTAAATTATATGTTGAAATATTAAATTTTTCTTTTTCCCATTTACAAATTCTTCATCCTAACGACGTAAATAGCTGTATCAACTCTATCAAAGGATACCCTTGGAAGATGTGACATTTCGATCATGTCTATTGTGTAGCAAAGATATTGAAATGGTCCAATACCTTGGTTCAAAATACCGCGAGAGAAGTTTGCTATTGTTTTGATTGTATTGTGAATTGTAGTGTAGTATGGAAGGAAGAACTAAGAGTGGTGAGTATAAATCTTGATGTGATACGTAATAGACATGTAAAATGTTTGGGAGGAGTTGGGATGGGGAACGTCGTTTTAACTTCGTAGTTTTGTTGTAGCGTAATAACTAAACATCCATGTTGGATAGGAAAACATTTAATGGTTTTTGTGCAGTTCTCGATTGTTTTTGGAGCGTTGAGTGAAACTTAGGGATTTTTCTGCGAGTGTAAGTGAGAGGAGCTGTGTCTTCATCCAGCCGAAATGAGACACACTGAGTAAATTGTGGACAGGTTAGGTTACTGAGAGCATTTGTTGCTAGTGTAAACGACTGCTGCTGTAGATGCAATGCACGGTATTTATGTATGTAGCATACTATTTTTTTTTTTAAGTGAAGTGCTTTACTTAATGTAGATTGCGTAATATAATTCTACGCCGATCTCCCGCTATAGTACGTTCGCACTATATTTTCGTGGGAGATTGGTTGTAGTGGATTGTAAGATTTTGCGTGTTTGTGGCAAACTGTTTACGTCTTGTGCGAAGTATAGGACCGCAATCCTGATTATCCACAATAAATCTGTGAGAAACTTACTGAATCTTATCTGTAATAGCGTGGGATTCCTAAAAGGGCTATAATTTCTGGAATGTTTGTGTATCGCTTGTAGAATTAATGACTGTAAATTCTGTACGTTTTTGAAGACCCTAGATTAAACTCGAATAATGCAAAATTAGATGTCATTGCAGTTTGGCACAGGCAATAAAATGACTAATTTTTATGATTCAATTTATTGTGTGTTTTTATTACACGAAATGTGTCACTTTAGCTTATAATAGAAGAGTTGTTATCTGGACTGTTAAAGATATTTGAATTTAACAAAACTGTTTGTAAGTGGCTTCAAGAATATAAAATGATTGAAAGCAATAAGACTATGAAACTAACCTAATGGAAGGCAAAGTATTACAAGATTCTTTAAAAGTTAATGTAAGCCAAGACATATCAGAGAGACAGATTGAAAATTAGTTAATAATAAATTTGTTGGAATAAAGCTGGGTGCGTTAGATGAAATCTATTCTCTGTCTGACAAAAGGATAAATGCTTGTATATGATGACGTTTGAATAGAAGTAATTAAAATTAGAGGGAGAGTATTGTAATTTGTCTATATAATGTAAGGACAGACAATTTGCGGGACCTGGAAAACTTCTGCAATTATTCTGCTTCATAAGTGAGGGCACTGGCAGTACATAGGAAAAAGGAAATTTCGCTGTGGGAAACTATAAAATTATGAGATAGAAATGCTGGTCCATACTTAATTTTGACAGATGAAATATTTAGGAATACTGGCAGTCACTGAGCTCTGAATGTATGACACTTCCTTAATATGTGCATGTCTTACATGCTTGAATTTGTGCGCATGTAGATAAGTAGTTAATTGTGTAATAGCTATCAATTAAGTTAATATTACACCATAAGGATGTTAATTAGAGCCTATTTCTTGTTATCTATTGAAGGTTTCACTTGTTTCAACTTATTTCTTGGGGAAAAAAGGATCATAAGGGACAGTTTTCGCATACTTTAGATGTAGGTTTTCATACCGATTTAAATGTAGGCCTATGTCCAAGTATTAAGTATATTTCGTAGTGCTGTATCTACTTGGAGAATTGACTGTTTAGAGTTCTTTTATTTCTCATTTCAAAACGTGTAAAGCCCATATTACGTATGTACATATATTAGTGTTCCACATAACTCCAGTGACTTCATGAGCTAGAAGTGTTTGAGCTGCCTTAGAAAATTTAATTCTGGGGTTTTATGCAGCTGTTGTGACAAATGTTAATTTGGGGGGGGGGGGGTGAAGTGGCATGGGAATTCGGGAAGTAGATGGGTCTATTCCATGGTATTGCAATTTTTGTTCAAGGGATAGGAAAATAGCTGAACAGCAAGAGAATCTTGGAGCCCTTAAGGATGAACTGAATAGTGCTAGGGGGGAACAGATGAGGTTAAAGGGGGAGAATGGTGAAAACCTGTGGGAAGTGTTGGCAAGGAACAGGAACCACAGAAAGAGAACAGTATCTGACAGTTTCATCAATTGCACAAACAATAGATCTTCCTTGCTACCTCAGTTAACTAAGGAAGAGGCTCAGGAAGTGCAGTTAAAACTCAGCAGACTGTCACCAGGAAACCAACCATAGAAGTAAAGATCTGATGTTAGATAGTGGCCTGGAAGAGGTATGGGCCAGATCATGCAGGAAAAATTGGGTGACAGCTACCACTTAATTAGTTTTTTAAAGCCTAGTCCATGTCTTAGCCAAGTGATAGAGGATGTAGGATCATTGTGCAAGGGTTTTACAAAGCAGGATCATGTTGTCATAGTGAGTGGAGCGGAAAACAGAATTGATAGGGATCAGTGCTACAGTATTGGGTGTGACCTGGTAAAAATAGCATCTGCAGTGAATTGTACAAATGTTGGCTTCCAACTGTTATTTGGTATGATTGGCCCCAATAGAACAGCTCTGTCAGGAGGGTCAATATCGAGTTCGATCAGCTGCTTCCAGTGGCTACTTTGTCAGACATAAGTTTGGTTCCTGTTGATGCTATTGGTAGGTGAGACTTCACAAAGCATGGCCTGCATCTCAGTAGGAAAGGGAATGGTAAATTGGCCAGGATGATAGCAAAATATTTGAGAGGTGGAGGGGTTACTGAAACTCACAAGAGTATCTTTTTTTAGGCTAAGTTCAGTATCCAGTGATTGTACATTGAATGAAATTAAGCTTAATGACAAGCTCAGACAGTCAGGTACTGGAGATGTTGAAATATCATAAAAGTACAATGAAAAATAGTGTTAGTATATTGCATCACAATATCAGGGGATTACAAAACAAAGTAGATGAGCTTTTTGTTTGTGAAGATTTAGAAACTGAGGGTGGAATAGATGAACTAGTCCTGTCTGTACATCATATAGTCACAGGTATGGAAAAGGTAAATGTAGGTGGATATAAGCTTTCAACACATGTAAGTAGAGACACTATGAAAAGAGGAGAAGTTGCTGTATGTGTTAAAATATATCGGTGTGAAAAATTTAGGAACTAAAAAAATAGTGTAGAGTGACATATAAGCAGGTACCTTGAGCTTAGACAAAATAATAGTACTTTTATAACTGTATGTACAGGTCTCATTGGGAGATTTGCAGCTATTTCCGAAAAACTTGCACCATTCGTTAGGCTGTTATTCATACGGGGAGAAGCAAATTATTGTGTGTAGCAGCGCACAGTTAATGTTTTTATAGACCGAGATGAACTTAAACAAAAACAATGGTCTTTCTGATCATGATGGACAGCTTTTTACAGATATGACAGCTCCATACAGTAATGTAAGACAGTCCTCCAAAATAGTATGTTCAAGTAATGATTTGAGAATTGCAAGTTTTAGAGAAAGCTTGCAACAGTTAGACTGTGATGAGGTGTACAGAAACCTGATGCTAATTTAAAGTTTTGCCTATTTCATGATACCTTTATTGTGAGCATATTTGAAAACCAATTTCCCTAAGAAAATAGTGAAACATAATTGTGAGAAACCATCTAAAAAGCCATGGCTTAATAAAGGGTTCAAAATGGTTCGGAGCACCATGGGACTTAACATCTGAGGTCATCTGTCCCCTAGAACTTAGAACTACTTAAACCTAACTAACCTAAGGAAATCACGCACGTCCATGCCCGAGGCAGGATTCGAACCTGCGACCGTAGTGGTTGTACGGTTCCAGACTGAAGCGCTTAGAACCGCTCGGCCACACCGGCCGGCTGCTTAATAAAGGGATTAAAAAAAATCTTGTAAACAGCAGCAGTGATGCAGAAACAGTCAAACATTATAAGAACTACTTCACTGTATTAACAAAAGTTATTAAAAGTCCAGAAGTATGTGCTTTATGTCTGAGATTAGCACATCTGATAATAAAATTAAAACAATCAGGAATATTGTTATAAGGGAAACAGGGCAACCGAGAGCACAAGAAGAATGTATTTCTATCAGACTCGGTGAAAAGTTTGTTAACAAAAAGTCAGGAGCAGAAAATATTTTTAATAATCATATTTTAGCAGAGATTGAAAATACCGCTTCAGTTGTAAGGTTCTTTTTAATTTAGGACACAACCGGTGTCTGGCTCTTTGCCCATCATCAGGTGTTATAACTTCTGCTGTGCCCCTGAACGCCATGGTGGATGAGTACAGGATGCGGTGTATCAGCAGCGAGTACAGAGCATATGCTCTCTGGTCGCTGGTGATACACCATGTCCTGTACTCGTTCACCATGACGCTCGGAGTCACAGCACAAAGTTATAACATCTGATGATGGGCATGTAAGAGCCAGAAAGCAGACATGTTATAAACGAAAAGAACCTTACAACAGAAATGGTATTTTCAACCTCTGCTATAATGCTCAGTTGCGGATTGTTTGTAATCATATTTTAAGTGTTGTAGAGAAAATAGAATCCAGCTATTCATTAGAAGATGCAAGGCTCTTTATGGAACAGGCAATACCTATGCAATTTGAAATTGGGAAAAATAACAAATTCACTCACAAGTATAACCTCTCATTGAATTGATGGCATTTTCAGCAGACTACTAAAAGCTTGTTCCCAACAGATAAGTAAAATTCCCTGTCACATATGTAGTTGCTCACTGAAACAGGGCATTTTTCCGTATAGATGGAAATATGCTGAAGGAAGGAAGATTGGGTTTATCACCCTGTCGACATTGAGGGCATTAGAGATGAGCACAAGCTCGGGTTGTGTCAAGGATGTGGAAGGAAATCAGCTAAGCCCTTTCAAAGAAACCATCCCGACATTTGGCTGATAGAGCGATTTAGGGAAATCACGGAAAGCCTAAATCTGGATGGCAAGACGCAGGTTTGAACCGTCATCCTCCCGAATAAGAATCCAGTGCTCTAACCACTTCGCCACTTCTCTTTGCATGCCATTGTTAAACCATCACATAAAAAAGGTGATAAGTCTGATGCTAACTACTACTACCACCCAACTCACTTCTGACAGCTTTATCCAAAAAATTTTGAAAATTAATGTGTTTGAGAGTAGCTTCTTGTATTTGTAAAAATGAAATACTAACAAAATGTCAGTTTGGTTTTCAGAAAGGCTTTTCAATAGAAAATGCTATATTTGCTTTCACTGGTCAAATATTACATGCTCTGAATAACTAAACATCGCCCATTGGGATTTTTTTGTGGTCTCTCAAAGGCTTTTGACTCTGTGAATCATGAAATTCTTCTAGGTAAGGTTAACTATTGTGATATAAGTGGGACAGTGCACAAATAGGTTAATTAATGTTTAACTGGAAGATTACATAAGGTTGAAATTAACACCACAAATATCCTGCTAAAATCAGCAGACCGCTCTAACTGGGGAGGTAGCAAGAATGATATCCTACAGGGTTCAGTCATGGATCCCTCATTCTTTTATTTATATATTAATGACTCCCACTCCGCACTCATGAAGAAGCAAAGCTAATTATTTTTGCTGATGATACAAGTATAGTAATTACACCCAATAGAAAAGAATTAGCTGAGGAAATTGTGATTAATGCGTTTCAGAAAATTATTAAGGAGTTCGCTGCCAATGGACTCTCACTAAATTTTGAGAAAACGAAGTATATGCAGTTCTATACAGTAAATGGCATAACACTGTTGATAAATACAGACTTTGAGCAGAAGTCTGTTGCTAAAGCAGGCTATTCAAAATTTCCGGATGTGTGCTTTTATGAGAAATTGAATTGGATGAAACACATTTGAAACATTTAGGTCCACATTATTAGAGTTGTTGCAAATTTTCTAACGGCTTTGGACGACAGTTTAAGTGCGAAGTAAATATACTAACTTCCACTTCTTTTACGAGATGACTTACTTGACATACTCCGCCGGCTTTCCTTGCTGGTTAGCCTGCTGCTGCAAACTCTCTTTAACTTACTTCTCTGAAGTATGTTGCTAGGTACAAGAATTTCTTAAGATTCTCTCTACTTATAAACATAAGTAGAAATACCAATTACATTTGTTTGAATTAACGATGTATATTTGAACTTCAGACATTTTACAAATCCCACTCTTCACATAAATATATACTGTTTAGTAAGTCTCGTGTCTCCTAACGTCAGAAACAAACTAATTTACTTATAAGAGAAACATGGCTTAAACACCCTGTCCATTCTCACCATGAGTCAGGATACACATCTTCCTCTCAACAAGGCTAAGACAAAAGGCCCTCCCTCCCGTGCAAGAGTATTTTCTCGACTGTTCTTGTTGTTATAACAATGGTCACTGACACAATTTCACTAAAACTTCCATGGATCGTCCAACAAGTACTTGTCGTTGCTGTTCGACCGCCGCATCTACATTCTTTAAGCGACTGAATTTCAAACTTGCACACACAAACATTTGCCATGCAGTAGGTAGAATTCTATAATCCCACACTAACATCTAAAATATCGTGTGTTCGAGACCATAGAAGGCTAAGTGGTTATAGAATTTACACCGAAATTCTTGAATCACGAATCACTACATATCCCCCCCCCTCAGATTGGACATGCGATATTTTATACATAATCATTATGTAAATAACATCACTCATAACAATATTTCCTATCATAACAATATACTTTTCTTGTACATGTTTATACATACATCTCTCTGTTCAACAACAATCTTTTTTTCTCTCTAGAACAATTTTTAGCTGAGCATTTCTTTATTCTGTTCTTACCTTACTTTGATATTAAGATATGAGCAGTCCCTTGAGGTTCTAATCAGCTCCTCTCTCGTTAACTCCAGATGTCCATGACACTTGAGTAATCTGTTTTCCATTCTCATTTTTGTACTAGGCTACCTTCCCTTAATATATACTAAGGGACTCTGGACAAAATGAAAGAGTTCTTTTTGACACTCGTAAACTTACATGATACGTAAAAATGCTAGTTGTGCATAGAATTCAAACTTTTCAGTATAATCCCCATAAAATTAGTGATTTTTGTCACGCTGTTGTCCCTTTCTGAGTAGGCCTCAGGGTTCATTACCCTAGTATACATTACAATGTACACTATAATTAAGTATTCTCTGGAAAAAAGAAAAATTTATTTTACACTTTGGATTCACTTTTTACTGCTTCATTTACTCCTTAGTCCTCCTCTACTTCTCAAATTCTATACTCTTAGTAGATACTATGTCTATATGTCCCACTAGCCTACAATTTGTCAGAGTGTTTATTAAACTGACATTTCCTACTGATCAGCACCTGACTAATGCCACTCCTGCTTTCTTTTTCTTTCTTCTCTCACATCTCTACCTTGTCTATCTCCTCCCATTACTACTTTATAGTTATCCCACAACTCACATGCTTTTGTCTCCCTCTTTGCGCGTGAGTACTTCGCCACTATTCTTTCTTTATATACACCTCTTCGTATGTATACGATGTAGAACCGTCACAGTTCTTATATACATATCCGATGTACAATTATATATATATATTACACTTTGGATTCACTTTTTACTGCTTCATATATGTAATAGAGGGAAACATTCCATGTGGGAAAAATATATCTAAAAACAAAGATGCTGTAACTTACCAAACGAAAGCGTTGGTATGTTGATAGAGACAATAACACACACACACATTAATTTCAAGCTTTCCCACGCCTGCGCACGTTTGTGTATATATATATTCCCCTACAATACTGCCGATTCTCACATTGTGACAGGCTTTTTAATGTCTAAATGTATTTTTGTGTGTTTGTGTAGTCTGATTCATCAGCCTTCTTATCTAAACATAAGATGTAGGTTATTGGAAACAAGGAAGGACTTCAGCGATGGAATAGGGAAAAAATAGATAGGTCCTCAAATGAGAAGTAAGAAAGGAAGAAGAAAAAAAATAGATATGGTTGTTAAGATCTAAGAGGAGAAAGAAGATAACCCCAAAGACAGGGAACCTTTCACACCCCCCTTTCCCAGGGTCCCTACCCTGTACTTGAGTGAGACGCCAGAGGAGGTTTCATGTTAAATCCTCTCTTACAGAATGGACATTCCCACCTTCATCCTTGAGGTCACCGAAGGAAATCTTAGCAACCCTATGCAAACGGCAAATGGTGAAGAATCGGGCACACTTGTTTGCGAGGGTTGTCTGAAAGGTGTGTTTTGTGTCAGCCATGATTTATTTGCTCTTGTAAACCATGCTTTTATTTACAATACTCACCCGTTTCAAAACCTATACAAATCCTCCAATGTACATCACATCTCACAAAAGGTATAAAATGCTCTATACAAAATAGAAAAATTATACACTTCGGTATCACAGTTGTTTAATTATTCACCTCTTATTATATTATCCATAAATATAATACTCTATTCATTTTATTTTATGTTGATATCACTTTCCTTCTTATTCTGTGATTCTCCTAAGTTTTCTTTATTTTGTAATCGTATCCAGTTTTCTAAGCACTATGATTGTAGGATAGTTTAAGATGTTAGGAATGGATGACAGAATCGTTCAAGATTTTATAGAAGTTTGGTGCAGGAAAACTATTTTGGAAGAAACACTGACAACAACTTGGGATCCGATGTTCGTCACTCCCCCCATTAACTCTGAATGTCAACGTCCCTGCAGGAATATATGGTTCCGCCTGGGTCCCATGGATCTGATACTAACTTTTCTTGTGCATTGGCAGAACAGTATTTGTCTTTAAACATCTTTTGAAAGTCTCCCCACTGCAAATCAGTCACCGCTTCACTAGTTAACACAACATTAAGTGAAGATACTCTTTTGTCTACTTTATCCTGGATAAGCTTGAATTCTTTCCACAGGTCATCTATACCTTCCCTAGTATCATTAAGTTCAGAAGATAGAATAGGAGATGAGTTTCCAGATGTTACTCTCTCGGTAACTTTTTGGTCTATAATTTCTTCAACCTGTTCCTCCAAACTACTTATATTTATGATATCAGAGTTAGCTAATTTCTCTTTGAAGTTCATTTGCACATTATCTACTCATGTATTAACACCTGAAATTTGCGACTGAATTATTGGCATTAAATTAGCCTGCTTATCGACACACTCTTTCAAAGTACTCAACCCTTGCTTTACAGCATTAAATTTAACATTACACACATTTTTAAAGGGTCCTAACTTTTCATTAAGCTCCGCTTCTGCACAATTATATTTGTCTTCAATACTCAATTCTAATCTTTGTGTCAAATCCTGAAAATTGTCCTGTTTCTGACTAGTCAGTGAACATTTGATTTACATGAATGGTCAAGGAACTAGTTAATTCTTTAAATCTAATTTTAAATTATCTATCTTACCATTTAAGGCTTCGAATTCAGTCTTTAAAGCATCCATGCCTTTGCATAGATTACTAAAGTCTTTGCTTTGTGAGTAATCTTTGGTATTTAACAATCATAAATTTGTTGTTTGGGCATTTAATTGAGAATTTACTGTTTCTAGTTTTTCTCTTAGAGCCGCATTTTGAGCATTTAAAGCTGCAGTATGGGCATTTAGTTGAGAATGTACTGAACCTAGTTTTTCACTTAGTCACATTTAAAACTGAGCTTTGGGCTTTGATTAAGTGTACTGCCTCAGCCCAGTCTGGCACTTCTTTAGTAACTCTCATGGCCGTAGCTGTTTCTAGAGTTCCCTCAACTTATTGTATGTTATCCATATTCTTACAAGCTTCAGATATTGTAAGCATTTAACTGACTTTAACTATGGTAACTACCATAATAACGTTCACTGAACAGTCTCTACCACTTTGTACTAAAACACTGAAGTTCTGTTCTACGCTCACCCAGCAGCGAATTTGAGCTGCGTCGGTGAGTGGATGCAGAGGCAGATCAACACTGGTGAACAGCAACTGATGCTGGCGGTGTAGGATGTTGGTTTCTGCGTCCTCGCGATTTATATGAGAGCTCTTCACTCCCCGCACCTGATATTCTTAATCAAAGTGTTCTAGGCGTATTTCTTCTTAGAGAAACACACTGGAATCTTCATCTCTATTTCTCAGTTCAAAATTTTGCTCCCTTATCCTACTTAAGCATGTTCTGTTGTCTCACAGTAGATTCTTTGTCGTATTTGGTTTAGTTGCTATGGCAGAATTCCTGTTTTTTCAGTCCTTTCTCACTGGTTGCCACGTTCAAACACTTTGGACAACAATGTAAGTGCGAAGTACTTTTACGAGATGACTTACTTGACAAGCACGGCTGACTTTCCTTGCTGGTTAGCCTGCTGCTTCACACTCTTTCACTTTCTTCTCTGAAGTATGCTGCTAGGTACAGGAATTTCTTAAGACTCACTCTACTTATAAAAATAAGTAGACATATCAATTTCATTTGCTTCAACTAACGACATATTTGAACTTCAGATATTTTACAGATCCTACTCTTCACATAAGTATATACTGTTTTTTAAGTCTCTCGTGTCTCTAGTTGTCAAGAACAAACTAATTTACATATAAGAGAAAGGTGGCTTAAACATGCTGTCCATTCTCAACATGAGTCAGGATACACGTCTTCCCTTCAACAAGGCTAAGACAAGAGTGTGTGTGTTTTTTGTTTTTTTTTCCCCTCGAGAGTATGTTCTCCACTTTTCTTGTTGTCATAACAATGGTTACTGACACAATTAGTGCAGAATAACATAGAAGCTCCATGGTTCTTCCGTACAGTTTCACTAAAATTTCCATGGATCGCCTGACAAGTACTTGTTGTTGCCGTTTGACCGCCCCATTTACATTCTTCTCGTGACTGAATTTCAAACCTGCACACACAAACATGTGATGTGCAGTAGGTAGGATTCTATCACCTCACATTCACATCAAAAATATCATGTGTTCGAGACGATAGAAGGCAGTTTGGTTCTAGAAATTACACCGAAATTCTCGAATCACTACAATGTCGGTTATAAGCATATCAGTAAATTTGCCTACTATGCCTCTTTTCACTCACTGCTTTCATATGGCATCATATTTTGGGGCAATTCCTCACTAAGAGAAAAAGTATTCATTGCATGAAAGTCTATAATCAGAGTAATAGCTGGAGCCAACCCAAGATCACCTTGCAGACATTTATTTTAAGAAACTCTGGATATTCACAGTACCTCCACAATACATGTTTTCAGTTATGAAATTTGTTATTAATAACCCATCCCAATTAAAAAATAATAGCAAAGAGCGTAGCCACAACACTAGAAGAAAGCATGATCTTCACTATTCTGGCTTGAATCTGACTTTAGAACAAAAAAGGATGAATTAGGCTGTCACAAAAGACTTTGTTCCTTTGCCAAAATCCATTAAAAGTCTGACAGATAGCCAACCAGCATGTAAAAACAAATTAAAAGAATTTATGAATTAATTGCAGAAGAGAAAGAAAGAAAGAGGGAGGAGGAGAAACCTAGATTAGAGCTACTGGGGTACTTAACCTGTTTCATCTGCAGTGTTGTCAGTGCTCATTGCCTACTTGTATATGTCTCAGTACTGTAAAGAGCTATGTACAGGTGTCTATTGTAACTGCACATCACGAAACGATGCATTTTGATAACTGTGCTACGCACAATTATGCGTGGCACACGATTTTTGTATGATGAGGTTAGTACAATATATCTGCATCTGTTATAGATTAATGTGTGCTAAATAAAGTGGGATTTTTAAAATAGAGCATGATGAAATTATGTCTTTCTCAAATTTATTGAGGCTTTCTTGCCCACCCAGAGCAAAATACCCAGTGGGGCAGTGTACTGATTAGTGTACCGGACTCGCATTTGGGAGGATGATGGTTGAAATCAATGTCCGGCCATCCTGATTTTGTTTTTCTGTGATTTCCTTAAATCACTTAAGGCAAATTCCGGAATGGTTCCTTCAAAAGGGCATGGCTGCTTTCCTTCTGCATCCTTCCTTAATCTGAGCTTATGATCAAATTTTTGTATGACAAGATGAGGACCATGTATCTGTGTCTGTTATGGGTGCTCTTGAATATGTGCCAGGACAGAAACTGGTTATGCTAAATAAAGTATGTTGTCGATGAAACGTTAAACACTTATCTCCTTCTCCTCTCCCAGAAGAAACTGACAGTGGCTTAAAAAAACTTCATACCAGCACTGAAGGTGCCAATGGTGTTTGCTCTCATGGCAGTGATTGCACATTGTAGCAACTTTGGCAGCTTAAGGCTGCATCTGAGTTACGTAGAGAAGTAACTGTCCAGAATAAGTGTCCATTCATTCGGTTGTTTCAATGGTTTTTGTGTATTATGCGTGTCACAGAATGTTGCAATACTCCTGTGATCCATTTTAGCAGTATGCGAAATTTTTGTGTGTGGCTGCCCGACAATCACTCTTCCTCACACTGACTGCTAAATAATAGCTGGGGACCAACTGGGAAAATTGATGTTCATATGGGGAGAGAGACTTAGAGGAACTGGGCATGAACAGGTAGCATTTTTACCACATATTTTGAGAATATATTACTATCCTTGATCTGTAACACATAGTGTGTTGTAGTTCTATGTCAACATTAACATAGTGCCCACTGCTTCACTCTCATAGATTCTATGGTCTGCACAGATTTTTGTTTGTTTTCCTTTAATTGACTTTACATGTTGTTCACAAATTGCAAAATTTTCACACCGGTTAAGGCAATAGGAGTATGGTCTGTCACGAATGTACATCTGATCATAAAGTGATTCTGTTCTTTGTTAATCCTGCCTGGTGAGTTAATGTGATATTTCCATAGGAACTTTCATCCTGTAACATATATTTGTTAGAACTCAAATAGCAGCTGTCATAGATTTAGCTTTAAAGATGTTTTAATATAATGAAATATTTTCATCCCGTTTCACCGACGTAGGGGCTGGTTTTCAAGAAACACAAAAACACGCATTTTTTTCATTTCTAACTGAGATACCAAGAACAGATTTTCAGAGATATAATTTCAAAAATGCTTTTGTCATGAAACATTTCCACAAAACATTCATTGCCTGTTTCTCCCTGTAGGGAATAACTTTCCAAAAATGCTGGAACATGTATTTATTTCTCTCTCTCTCTCTCTCTCTCTCTCTCTCTCTCTCTCTCTCTTTTTTTTTTTTTTTAAGTGAGGAACCAAATACCAATTTTCATAGTTCTAGCTTCCAAATTGTCTTAATAGTGACATATTTTCAAAAAAAACTCTCATTCCCTACTTTGTCCCCAAGGGGTGGAATTTGAACAATCCTGTACTAAATGATGCCCATGTGATAAAACCAATGCAGTCTCCAAATTTCAAGCATCTGTCCTTAGTGTTTTGGGCTGGGTGATGATTAGTCTTTGAATCATTGAGGCCTTATTTCACCCTTTTAGGTGTTGGATTTCCAAAAACATTGCAACACTTAATTCTTTTATTTCTAACCATGAAGCGAGTACAAATTTCCATAGATTTAGCTTAAAAACCACTTTCAGAATGAAATGTTTCATAAAATATTTCACTCCCTATTCCACTACCTTAGAGGTTGAAATCCCAAAACACCAAAACACACAGCCTATTTCTTTTATTTGTGACTAAGAGGTCAAATACCGATTTGCATAGATTTAGCTTTAAAAATGCTTTAGTATTTCTGAAATAATGATATATTTTCAAAATTAACATTCACCCACTATTTCCACTCCATAGGGATTAAATTTCCAAAAACACTGAAAAATATATTTCTTTATTCTTCCAGAGAAACCAGATACCAGTTTCTGTAGGTCTAGCTTCAAAATTGGTTTAATAGTGACAAATTTTCAGACAACCTTTCATCCCTAATTTCACCACCTTATGGGTAGACTTAAAAAAAAAATCACTTCTTAAATGATGCATACAATATAATATCAACACACTTTTCAAATTTCAAGTACATATATACAGCAGTTTGGGTTGGGTGATGATCAATCAGGACATTTTCTTTTACATATAGAGATTGCATAGTATTAGCTAAAGCAGTATTAGAAATGATATGTGTTTACCTGTGACAGTTTCATTATTACAACAGTTTGTCTACAAAATAAATTTTGCTCCAAAAATAATGTCGTCAGTCGTACACGAAACTGCAAGGCATTAGGCTTACCATATTTTAGTGGATGATGTGAGCAGCCTACTTTAGTTTGAGTAATATTACATTATTGATGCCCCAGGTAACAGTACTGAAAACTAAACATGAATACAAAATTCATGTACAAATTGTTGTAACAATTAAACTATCATAGATAAATAAATGTAATTTCTAAAACGGCTTTACCGAATGCACTGAACTGATAACATAAAATCACTACATTGTAGATGTTGTGGATCAAGAGTAGTGTATTCTCAAAGTTGTTGTTGTTGTTGTTGTTGTGGTCTTCAGTCCTGAGACTGGTTTGATGCAGCTCTCCATGCTACTCTATCCTGTGCAAGCTTCTTCATCTCCCAGTATCTACTGCAACCTACATCCTTCTGAATCTGCTTAGTGTATTCATCTCTTGGTCTCCCTCTACGATTTTTACCCTCCACACTGCCCTCCAAAGCTAAATTTGTGATCCCTTGATGCCTCAAAACATGTCCTACCAACCGATCCCTTCTTCTAGTCAAGTTGTGCCACAAACTTCTCTTTTCCCCAATCCTATTCAATACCTCCTCATTAGTTACGTGATCTACCCACCTTATCTTCAGCATTCTTCTGTAGCACCACATTTCGAAAGCTTCTATTCTCTTCTTGTCCAAACTAGTTATCGTCCATGTTTCACTTCCATACATGGCTACACTCCATACAAATACTTTCAGAAATGACTTCCTGACACTTAAATCTATACTCGATGTTAACAAAGTCCTCTTCTTGAGAAACGCTTTCCTTGCCATTGCCAGTCTACATTTTATATCCTCTCTACTTCGACCATCATCGGTTATTTTACTCCCTAAATAGCAAAACTCCTTTACTACTTTAAGTGTCTCATTTCCTAATCTAATTCCCTCAGCATCACCCAACTTAATTTGACTACATTCCATTATCCTCGTTTTGCTTTTGTTGATGTTCATCTTATATCCTCCTTTCAAGACACTGTCCATTCCGTTCAACTGCTCTTCCAGGTCCTATGCTGTCTCTGACAGAATTACAATGTCATCGGCAAACCTCAAGGTTTTTATTTCTTCTCCATGGATTTTAATACCTACTCCAAATTTTTCTTTTGTTTCCTTTACTGCTTGCTCAATATACAGATTGAATAACATCGGGGAGAGGCTACAACCCTGTCTTACTCCTTTCCCAACCACTGCTTCCCTTTGATGTCCCTTGACTCTTATAACTGCCATCTGGTTTCTGTACAAACTGTAAATAGCCTTTCGCTCCCTGTATTTTACCCCTGCCACCTTCAGAATTTGAAAGAGAGTATTCCAGTTAACATTGTCAAAAGCTTTCTCTAAGTCTACAAATGCTAGAAATGTAGGTTTGCCTTTTCTTAATCTTTCTTCTAAGATAAGTCGTAAGGTCAGTATTGCCTCACGTGTTCCAACATTTCTACGGAATCCAAACTGATCTTCCCCGAGGTCGGCTTCTACCAGTTTTTCCATTTGTCTGTAAAGAATTCGTGTTAGTATTTTGCAGCTGTGACTTATTAAACTGATAGTTCGGTAATTTTCACATCTGTCAACACCTGCTTTCTTTGGGATTGGAATTATTATATTCTTCTTGAAGTCTGAGGGTATTTCGCCTGTCTCATACATCGTGCTCACCAGATGGTAGAGTTTTGTCATGACTGGCTCTCCCGAGGCCATCAGTAGTTCAAATGGAATGTTGTCTACTCCCGGGGCCTTGTTTCGACTCAGGTCTTTCAGTGCTCTGTCAAACTCTTCACACAGTATCTTATCTCCCATTTCGTCTTCATCTACATCCTCTTCCATTTCCATAATATTGTCCTCAAGTACATCGCCCTTGTATAAACCCTCTATATACTCCTTCCACCTTTCTGCCTTCCCTTCTTTGCTTAGAACTGGGTTGCCATCTGAGCTCTTGATATTCATACATGTGGTTCTCTTCTCTCCAAAGGTCTCTTTAATTTTCCTGTAGGCAGTATCTATCTTACCCCTAGTGAGACAAGCCTCTACATCCTTACATTTGTCCTCTAGCCATCCCTGCTTATCCATTTTGCACTTCCTGTTGATCTCATTTTTGAGACGTTTGTATTCCTTTTTGCCTGCTTCATTTACCGCAGTTTTTTATTTTCTCCTTTCATCAATTAAATTCAATATTTCTTCTGTTACCCAAGGATTTCTACTAGCCTTCGTCTTTTTACCTACTTGATCCTCTGCTGCCTTCACTACTTCATCCCTCAGAGCTACCCATTCTTCTTCTACTGTATTTCTTTCCCCCATTCCTGTCAATTGTTCCCTTATGCTCTCCCTGAAACTCTCTACAACCTCTGGTTCTTTCAGTTTATCCAGGTCCCATCTCCTTAAATTCCCACCTTTTTGCAGTTTCTTCAGTTTCAATCTGCAGTTCATAACCAATAGATTGTGGTCAGAATCCACATCTGCCCCAGGAAATGTCTTACAATTTAAAACCTGGTTCCTAAATCTCTGTCTTACCATTATATAATCTGATACCTTTTAGTATCTCTCAAAGTATGGGGTGAAAATGTTACCTGTTCATGTGTAGGGCACTTGAAGACAGTCATGTAAAAACATGAAATGCGTTCGCAATTAGTGAATAAGAACAACTATCAGCTGTACAAGGTCTGTTCAAGAAATTCTGGAACTTTGTCCACAAGTTTTTTCTACATTTACCTTTTACTTATTGTGCAAGATCTCCACAATTGATACACTGCTCCCAATACAATTTCCACTTCCGGAACACCTTTTGCTGGATTGTTTGAAGCAGTCTCTGTGAATTTTCTTTTATCTTATTTTTGCTTTTGTCTCATCTATTATTGCAAATCTTCATTCTTTAACGTCTCACCCAATGTAACGTTAGACCCATATTTCGTCGCCAGTTATTATTCTCTTAAGGAACACCTCATTCTGAATTGTGTGATCTGGAAGATCTTCACAGATTGCAAGGCGAAGGTCTTTCTGGTCTTGACACGTCAGCCATGGGACCAACTTGGTGGCAACATGATACATTCCAAGATGCTGTGTCAGGATTTCATGACATGACCCAACTGAAAAGTGACATTCTTTTGCAATCTCTTGGACAGTCAGTCTCTAATTGGCATGCACAATTTCATTGACGTTCCTGACATGAGCATTGTTGCTAGGTGTTGAAGGGCATCCTGAATGATTGTCATCTTTAACTTCTGTCCGGCTATTTTTAAACCATAAGATCCATTCGTGACATCGATTGCAGCTTAAGCACTCATCACCTTAGGCTTCCTGTATCATTTAGTGTGTCTCTGTAAAGGTTTTCCTGAGTTTCCTGCAAAATTTATTGCAGACACGTTGCTCCTCTAACACTGCCATCTTGAAATTCAAAACTGTGACACGCAACATTCTACTCAATACAGAACTGAACAATAACTAACAGATATACGACAATGAAACTTCCAGCAGTTACACATTAAGCAGAGGGATGTGCAACAATGCCAACCTCATTTTGCCCCTACACATCATTGGTGCGAAATTAAGTGTGTTTGGAATTTTTTGAACAGAAGTTGTATAATGGAATAAAGACAATGAAAATTTGTGCCAGACCAGGACTCGAGCTCATAATTTGTGCTTATTGCAAGTGGTCGCTTTACCATTTTGCAATCCAAGCACAACTCAAGGCCAGACCCAAACTTCCATATGTCGGCAACCATGTGTGTCCAACCTGTACTCGTGCGTCCATTATGTATATTCCATATGGGGTTGGCATTTTTACGTGAAAGTTGCTTGCGCAGTGTTGACGGATAAATACAATACTGCAGTGGTGTTCCACATTAGAAGCAATGTTCCTTTGGACATATCTGAAGGAACGTTACATCATAATCCAGAATACCACAAGCACTGCATTGTCATAGTCATGTAAATGGTCAGCATGTTGCTATGTTTTACACTGAAAAATATATTATAATTGGAAAACTGACTCATTCTGCATTATAGTGAGATGTCACAGCTTTAGGTCTGTGGAACATGCAAATTTCTATCCCTTAATTTAAAACAAAAAAACATTTCCTCTAGGTTTATTAAAGTAAGAATGACCCGCTTCAGTGAGTATTAAGATTAATAGCTGTCTACAATTAATGTAAATATTTTTCACACAGTTTGGGAATAATGCCATTTAAGTAAATAGTTTCATTTTTTTGCTGTAACTTGTTGAGATTGACCATTGTCAGAGGTGGATTGGTGCATCACACAATATGATTGAGACAGTTTTAATGTCATAGATTTTCTTTTTGACTAGCTTGTATTACAGTGAATCATTATTCTTTGAGTAGTGACATAATGCTAAGGGAATACTTTAAACAAACCTTGAAACTGCGTATGTTTTATAGATAACTACAGAATTCCTTGTCATAACATTATTTTTGCAGTAGCTCATATAAAGATTAGCCATAATGTGGTAAGAAACGGATTATCAAATAAATGTTTTTGTGATTAGATCGCAAATTCTTCCACATGAGAGGGCTTCAAAAAGTAAGTTACGCATAATTATGGCAGGCTAAGTAACTTTAATTGAAATGCTGTCCTGCACCTCAAAGTGTCACAGTCGCATGACACTATTTTTCAACATAGTCACCTTCAGGTTCAGTTCCACGATGATGAAAGTCCACACCTTGTGCATGGAGCTATTTGCCATTTGAGAACTGTTTTGTGACTCCCCGATGGGCATCGCCCACATCTGTGTGACCATGTTGAAATTATTGGCAACATTTCACTGCAGCTGGGTGCGAGATTGCATTTGCTCCATATATCCCCAGAATTTCACACTGTGCAATACATATGTTTTACTCACAAGAATTGTACAGTACCACATATTTCAGCTTTTGAGTATGTTTTTGGTTGCTGTGCCATTCCAATCCTGCATTGTGTGATACTCCTGTTATCAGTAGTGTAGTGGAACTATGTCTGCAGAAAACATGCAATATGTAGGCCTACTCTCTCCTGATAATGCACCACTGTTATTGTGTAATGGTTTTATTGTGGGATGATATACGTAACTTAACATTCTAAAGCCCCCAAAATAATTTCTAGTGTCAAACTTAAGGTCCAGTTTATTCAAACTGTAAGTCGCCTCTATTCCATGAACACAAGGTTTTATGTTCTGTATTCTTCATGCTTGTGCCACTCATTGATCATCTGCTATTGAATGGTTGCCGTCCTAATTCTTGTTCACATTTATTAATTTATTGTGTTCTGTAGGACCTATTGGGGAAGGAACCTTCAGGGGTATGGATTGAGTCCAGGTTAACAAAAGACGGGCAGTGCATAGACATTAAATTTGCACTCTGCCTTAATATTCTTCTTCGGCTGTGTAGCTCTTCATGGCCCTTGGCCTCCTCAGCATCTGCTTCCGTTCATCTTCATTCTCTGATTTTCTGCTCCATCCTCAGATCTCCATCTTGGTAAGGTCAGTCAACACATTGTCCAGCCATCTATGTCTTGGCTGGCACTTCCTTTTGGTGGAATGCAGTTTGTCTTTTATTGTTCGTTCGGGCATCCTGTCATCTGTCATTCTCTCCAAATGCGATAACCAGTATGTTCTTCGAAATTTAATAAATTACAGTATACCTTTTCGCTATATAAGCTCTTGTGTTTCATGGTTATACCTTACTCATTGTTCATGTTGGCTTCTGTCCTCAGCCCCTTTCCTGAATCACATGTAATAACTGGTCGTACAAGAGAATAGTGTACTGTTGTTGTTCTTGTAATTAGAGAATTCCTGAATACATGTAAAATGGCATAATAGGCTCTGTTTCCTATTTGTATGATTTCTGTAATACATTGTGTCTTATTATTATTATTGCTTCTTTAAGAGGACACCAAGCTAATGGAAGCAGCTTAGAGCTTTAAACCATTTGTTAGATGCATTTGGATCATTTGGTATTATTCAAACATGGCATTGAACATTACCATGTATTTCGTCTTGTTTTCATTTACAGCAAGTCCAATTTTTGCTCATTCGGCTTCCATTATTTCATACTTTTCTTTAAAGAGTGTTTACATCTCTTGCCACAGTTGAATTATCATCTACATATACATATATCTTACTTAATTTAATCATTATTGTTCTTCTCTTGTCTATTTTTTTGTACCAGACTGTGCATTGCTAACTTAAACAGGACTGCAAAGAGACCACCACCCTGTTTCATTCCAAAGTTAAAACTCTTAGTCAATTTCTTGTTCACCTGTACTTTCACATGTACATCCTTCATTGGTAACACAAGAAGCCCTTTTTTTTTTGCTTGTCACAATGCCCAATTCTTCTAGTGCTTTATACAATGCTGGCCTGTTGACACTATCAAAAGTTTGTTTAAAAGCAGCAGGAAGTGGAGGTATAGGTCATATTCATAAAATTTTTCCATTCATCTGATAACAAACATCTGATCACAAGCACTTTTGTTTGGCCAGAAACCACATTGGTATTGTCAGAGGATATTTTCAGTGCCCTTTTTTATTGTTTCATTGAGCACCTTTGAGAATACCGTGTCGGCTTTGTTCAGTGAAGTTGTGGCTATATAATTTTGACGAGCTGATTTTTCTGCTTCCTTATATATAGGTTGTATTATTTCAGTTTTAGTCTCAGGGATGCTTTAATTTTCCCATATGTTATTCATTAGTGCACTTCATGTGTTATATGTAGTCTGCCAATTTTATTAGTTCTGACACTTCCCCAGATCTTATCTTCTCTTCACTTCACTTCACTGACCCAGATGTTGCGGTGTTGGCTGTTTTTGCTTTTTCCCTTTCCTCTTCTCTTGCCACTGTATCTCCTAGTGTTCTAGTGGATCTCTTAATAGCTGGTCTGAGTTGGTATTTAGTATATTTTCAATATATTCTGCTTATATCTGTACTATTTTTTCTTTGTTTCTGATTATCTTATAGCATTTTTATTTTTAGATGTGGTTTGTATTGGTTGGAAAATTTTTCATGTCTTCGTTATTGTGTGGTACAATTTTCATGTTTCATTCTGTTCCTTTAATTCTTCTATCTCTTGAAATTTTGCTTTCAACCACTCATTTCTCTTTTTCTTATGTATGCTATGAGCATTAGATCTTAGCTCTTTATACATCTCCATATTTCTTCTTCTTCTTCTTCTTCTGCTCCTCCTCTCTCTCTCTCTCTCTCTCTCTCTCTCTCTCTCGCTCTGTAGTATTATTGGCCTTGCCTCATTTTTACATTCTGTTAGTGTACATTTGCCATCAAATCATTCATTTCTTTCCTTTTTGATCCCATTTGTTTCTTCTACTGCTTCCTGGATGCTGCTCCACCTATCTTGATTCCCTATTGTTTCCTTGCCTACTGTCAAAACATATTTAGTTTTTGTTTGAACAGGATAGATTGCTACTCACTGTAAAAATGACACATTGAGTTGCAGACGGGCACAACTAAAATACTGTTTAACACTTTGATATGTTTTAACAGTTTCGGGATCACTGTTTGTCTACATTCCAATTTGCTTTCTCTCTCTGTCTCCTCCCCCCCCCCCCCCCCCTCCCATTACAGCTCAGGCATATCATGCTTTTGCTAACATGTGGTCTATTTGGTTAACTGTACCACTAAATTTGGTCTCCACGTTTAGAGATTAATTCTTTTGTTAGGAAAACAGGTACCCTTGATGAGAAAGTCATTTCTAACAGCAAACTGACATGGCATAGCTCATTTCTCATTACTTTCTTCGTGTAAAGTGTATCTTCCTGATAATCTTCCATATTCATTTCACTCAACTCATGAATTAAAGTCTCCCAGAACGAGCAATAGGCCATAGTTTAGTACAATTTTACATGTGCTTTGAAGATCTTCGTGAAACTGTTCTTTTATTCATTCTCCTACCTCCTCTGTCGGTGTGTATCTTATTATTATTGTAGTATTCTGGATTTTTGTGTTTATTCTCAATCTGCTGAGTCTTTTGTTTCTAACTTGCACATGATGAGTCACTATCAAGCGGCAAAGCTTGATGAAACTTGTAAACTGTACAGCATAGTACAGAGGTTAACTGAAGGAAATGCAGAACGAGAGTAGTAGAAATGACACTTCTATTCAAAATCTGTTATTACACTGAAGTCATCACAATGATCACCATGGGCAGCACTGCATGCTAAGCAATGTGCTCCCATACTTGCCAAAGGTTGGTGAGGTTCTTGTGGTAAGGCATTCCATGCCTCCAACGGTATTGTTGACAACTGCTTAATGGATGTAGGTGCATGTGGGCGTGCTGCAATGTTATGTCCACCCACGCATCCCACACTGGCTCGATGGGATTTAAATCGGGAGAGCAGGTAGGCTGGTTCATTTGCCAACTAACCATGCAATATTGCACCTCCCCAAAACCACCAAAACAGTTACGTTTGGCTTTTTGGACATAACCTTGTAAGGCAAGAAGGGGGAACACATAATGCACTCTGGAAAATTGTTGGACATGATTGTTTTGGTGGTTCAAATTTTGTGATGTGGGTAGGCATAATATTGCATTTCCGTACTAACCTCTAAATCTTTGAACACAGTACAGTCACTAATCAACATTATTGTGACACTGTACTCTTATCCAATGTGCATTTTTTCAGGGGTGCATTGGACCCTGACTTAATTTTTGTGGATGACAGTGTGTGAACACGTCAAACAGCTAAGGTGGAGGAGCTCTTGGAATGAGAGGACATTTGACAAATGGACCAGACTGTCAATTCCCCCGTCTTAAATCCCATCAAGCATGTGTGGGATGCGTGCACCAGTGACCATCCAGTAGTTGTCAACTGCATTGGTGGAGCAATGGAACGCTCTACCACAAGAACTCCTTACCAACCCTGTGGCGAGAATGACAGCATGTTGCAGAGCATGCATTGCTATCTGTGGTGATCCCGCACTTTATTAAGAACCATGCCCCTCCTTTTGTTATGTCCAGGGGACAATCACAATTCATGGTGACTTAAGTTTAATTATTGTCTTTGAATAATAGTGTCATTTCTGTTTGTCTCACTGTGTTTTTCTTTCTGTTGCTTTCTGTACTATACTGTAGCAGTTTGGTCCAAGTTCCATCAAGGTATGTTACTTGGCAGTGACACATCAGGTGAAAGTTACTTTCATCCTTAAGTTTTGCATGCGAGTGTGTTTCTTTCATTTATCCTGGATTGAGTATTGTTTGTGTATTCTAAGTTATTATTGCCAAATTTTTGTAATTTTCCTTTGTCGAAGTCATGTTGTATATGTACATCATATTCCGCAAGCCGCATAACAGTGTGTGGTGGAGGGTACTTCTGGTACCAGTGACTGCTCACCCCCCTTCCTTGCAGCAGTTGCAGATGGGAAGAATGTCAGTAAGTCTATGTATTACTCTAATTTCTCGAGTTGTCTGACTCTTCCCTGAAACTGCTCTCTTGAAATTTCAGTAGTAAACTTCCACGTGAAGCACAACAATTGTCATGTAACTCAGCCACTGAAGTTTGTTGAGCATCTCTGTAACGCTTTTGCGCCGACTAAATGATCCCATGATGAAATGTACTACTCTTCATTGGATCTTCTCTATCTCTACTATCAGCCCTACCTGGTAAGGACCCAAGACAGATGAATAGTCCTCAAGAAGTGGCAAACAAGCACCTTCTATGCCACTTCCTTCATAGATGAATTACATTTCCTTAAGATTCTTCCTATGATTCTCAGTCTGGTATCTGTTGTAAGTCCCTCCCGTTATCCAAGGCTGTTGTGGTTCCATAATATGACTTTTTACTGGGAATCAAACAATGGAAAATCCAGGATGGAATGTAACAATGTTATGAGAAGGAAAGTTGCTACTCACCATATAGCAAGATGCTGAGTCGCAGATAGGCACAACAAAAAGATTTTCAAACTTAATGCTTTCAGCCAATGGCATTTGTCAACAATACACACACACACACACACACACACACACACACACACACACACACACACCTGCAGTCTCAGGAAACTGAAACCACACTCAATGTTAATTTTGTTTTTGTTCTCTGGATCAGTAATTCTGAGTCCGACTGCTTCAAGATCTTGCTGAATTTCTTTGACCCACTGTCCTCCTATCTTCTTTCTGAGACTTCTCATGAATCCTGTTGCAAGCAGTTGTCAGACACGAAAGAAATATGAGATTCTTTTCTTCTTCACTGTGCTGGTGATAGGGTCATTCTCACAAGAGACAGTTTCATTAGGGAGGATTCTCCATACTCAATCAACTTGGTATTTTTTATTGATGCATGTTCTGATAATTCTTTGTTCAGTCTTGAGGAGTTGACTAGTTCTTATTGAATGATCATTTTACTATTTATTACAATAGATAATATTTCGTAATTAGTTATTTTAGCCCATAAAATCAAGCCAAGTGTACAAAGTATGTTTTGAAAATAGGTACATATTTTGTATAGGTCTTGCTTCTAAAATCATTAAAAAATCAATTAAAAACTTTACCACATAAAGAAAAATTTTCTTTCCTCTAGAAAAAATTCAGGCCTGAAAGGGTTAAGGCGACAATGGCGAGATTTGTGGCAAGGATCATTCCTTTTAAGGTGATTTCAGTCATTGAATTGGTGTTACTTTCCTGCGAGTTGTTACAGTAGTTAATAGTTCGTGTAGTATAAGGTATAATTACAAGTCTTGCGTGTTTTAATACAGATCATGACGAGATGAGCACTCTATCAAGAAAATTCATCATGACGAAAAACAGTAAAAGTTCAAGTAGAGTTATCTTTTAAAGTAGTTGTCGTTTAGAAATCTCTGCTGTGGGGAGTTAATTGTCTGTCTGTTTCTTCGCGGGATCTGCAAAATTAAGCTTTCAGGAGTGGCTGGCTCATTCAGTATTCAAATTGATTTTTTTCTGGATATTAAAGCAATTTTAAACTCGTATCTCAGTGAGGCCATTTGTAATGCAGTTAGTTTAGCATTAAGTAAAGACAGTGTATTTTTATGTACAGGACACCTTAATTTCATTTGTGTATGTCCAAAACTATGCAAAAAATATTTGGGCAAATTTTCATGAATGGCCTTTTACGAAGTTTTAAACGGTGACTGCACATTATTGCAATATAACCTGTGTTTTCTACTGCTAGCCGTTTCTTCAGTAGGCCACAGCTTCAGCTATCAATGTGAAAATATATATGGATACTGTCAAGTTTAACATATATATTTCAGAACGACACAACACATATGTCACAGAGTAAGTTGACAAGCAAGACATGTGTACACGTTAGCATTCGAATGAGCACTGCGTCCCAATCTAGCGGCCGCTGCTCGGCTGGCCGCTTAGGTGGCGCAGCTGTTGCGTGGCTGGCAGACAGCGCCGCACGTAGAGGACGCGCGTAATTGCGTGGCGGCGCTTTGAATGATCGGCGAGTCTCAACACTTTTCCCCCCCTTTGAAATTGTTGCACTGGTCTTGATGGAGGTGTCCTGGATATGGCTAACATCCATAGGCGTTGTTTGACTCACCGTAAAGTCTCGAGGAGGAGGCTTCCCGTACGGACGGAAGTGCCCCGATGATAACAGGTCGAGATGACACGAGACGTAGGGGTCGAATCTGCTGGGGCCCCAACACCAATCTGCCCATTGCGGCAAGTCCAGTTGATATAACAGGAGACATGGGCGATGTGTCGGCGTCCGTTGGAGGAGGAGGCGAGTAGATTTGCTCTGATAGAGGATGGTCATCCGGTTCCTGCGTGGGCACGTCTCCTGGTGGCGTCCGTTCTTGTGCTGGCATCGCGATGACGGTGAGATGGCTGCGTTGTGAGTATTGAAAGATGCCAAGATCCCGAGTGTCAGGTAGAGCCAAAGGTGGTGTAGCGGCATTCGGAACCAGCGTTGCTGGCCGAAGCTGGTCCGAATGACACACTGCAACACCTGTGTCCATCTGGATTTCATACAGGCGTCTGCCACGGTGTCTTAAGATGCAGCCCTGGCTCCATTTTGGCCGCCTGCCATATCCCCGTACCCAGACGCGATCGTCGGCTGTGAACCGGCCAAGTGAAGGCACCCGCAGCCGTGAGGTGAAAGGCCGCAGAAGATGAAGTAGCGTGAGAGGCTGTCGGCCATGTAAGAGCTCAGCCGGGCTGTGGTCGCCCATGGGGGTGAAACGGTAAGACGCCAGAAACTGGAGAAGCGCATCATCATCATCAGCAGCAGAAGTCAGAAGTTTCCGCATCTGAGCCTTAAATGTGCGGACCAGTCGTTCAGCCTCACCGTTGGATTGTGAATGGAACGGCGGGGCCGTGACATGCATAACGCCGTGACGAGCACAAAAATCCGCAAATTCGGAAGAGGCAAATTGCGGACCATTATCAGTAACAAGAGTAGAGGGGAGGCCTTCCAAAGAAAAATGTGGGCGAGAGCACTGGTGGTTGCCGCGGTGGTAGGCGACGTGCAACAGACAATGAAAGGAAAGTTAGAGTAGGCGTCAATTACGAGGAGCCAATAAGTACCTAAAAAGGGTCCCGCAAAGTCAGCATGAATGCGCTCCCAGGGCTTCTCAGGCGAAGGCCACGGTGACGAAGATGACTTCGGGGCAGCGGCCTGTGACGCACAAGGGCCGCAGTCAGCGACCATGTGTGCTATTTCAGAGTCGATGCCAGGTCAATACACATGACGGCGCGCCAGAGATTTTGTGCGAGACACACCCCAGTGCCCTTGGTGAAGGAGGAGCAAGACTGAAGCACGCAAAGACGCAGGTACCACAACACGCGGCGAAGCATTGTCAGTGGAGAGGAGGATAACACCATCCCTAGCCTTGAGGCGGTAGCGCAAAGCGGAGTAGTTCCGCAACGGATCAGAAGTCTTAGCGGACGAGCGATCTGGCCAACCCTTCTGAATACAGCGTAAAACCCAGGAGAGGGTAGGGTCAGATCCCGTAGCAGCCGCCAGCCTGTCCCCAGTGATGGGATGGGGAACCCGTCCACAACCGGCTGCTCGACAACATCCAGGTGGAAACAGAAAATTTCGTCCCTATCGAATGCCTGATCAGGACCCATGGGAAGGCAAGACAGAGCATCAGCATTTGCATGTTGAGCCGTTGGCCGGAAATGAATCTCATAATTGGAACGAGACAAGTAAAGAGCCCAACGCTGGAGACGCATCTCGTGGTCGTGCGGTAGCGTTCTCGCTTCCCACGCCCGGGTTCTCGGGTTTGATTCCCGGCGGGGTCAGGGATTTTCTCTGCCTCGTTATGGCTGGGTGTTGTGTGCTGTCCTTAGATTAGTTAGGTTTAAGTAGTTCTAAGTTCTAGGGGACTGATGACCATAGATGTTAAGTCCCATAGTGCTCAGAGCCATTTTTTTTAACCCAACGCTGGAGGCGGTGTGCAGCCTTGTCGGGAAGTGACGTTGATGGATGAAACAAGTGGTTTGTGATCCGTAACAAGATGAAATTTTGAGCCATAGAGAAAAACACCAAACTTATGAAGAGCATAAATAATGGCCAAAGCTTCTTTCTCAATTTGAGAATACTTTTGTTGGGCATCCGTGAGCGTTTTGGAGGCATAAGCAATGGGTTGTTCCGAACCGTCAGAAAAATGGTGCGCAAGGACTGCACCGCCCCCGTATTGAGAGGCATCTGTAGCAAGAACAAGATGTTGGCCAGGTCGATAAGTAGCCAGGCACGGCGCCTGTTTCAGCATAGTCTTCAATTTCTGGAAAGCCGCCTCGCATGGCGCGGACCAGGGAAAAGGCACGCTTTTATGCAACAGGCGATGCAACGGCTGAGCCACCGAAGCCGCAGATGGTAAAAACTTGTGATAGTATGCTATTTTCCCCAAGAAGGCCTGCAGTTCCTTAACAGATGTAGGGCGAGGAAGGGCATCGATCGCAGCGACAGTTTGCTGAAGCGGACGAATACCATCCCGAGAGAGTTGAAACCCCAAGTACGTGATAGATGCCTGAAAAAATTGTGATTTCTGAAGATTGCACTTAAGACCGGCAGTCTGTAAGACATGAAAAAGTGTGCGGAGATTTTGAAAATGTTCTTCAGTGGTGGAGCCAGTGACAACAATGTCGTCCATGTAATTGATACACCCAGGGACAGGGAGCAATAATTGTTCCAAGAACCACTAAGAGAGCAGGGGCGCTAGCAACCCCGAATGGCAAGCGTTGGTATTGATAGAGGCCAAAAGGCGTGTTAAGGACCAGAAACTGCCGGGAAGCAGCGTCGAGAGGAAGTTGATGATAAGCTTCTGACAGGTCAGTTTTAGAAAAATACTGGCCTCCCGCAAGTTTAGTGAACAGTTCTTCAGGACGGGGCATAGGGTAAGTGTCGATGAGGCATTGAGTATTTGCAGTGGCTTTGAAATCGCCACAGAGACGAATATCATCATTTGGCTTAGCAACGACAACGACAGGAGAGGACCACTCACTGGAAGTGACAGGAAGCAAGACCCCTGAAGTAGTGAGACGATCCAACTCCCGTTTTACCCGATCACGAAGGGCCACAGGAATGGGCCGAGCCCGAAAAAACTTAGGCCGAGCAGTAGGTTTGAGCGTGATATGAGCTTCAAAGTCGTTTGCACGGCCTAACCCAGGAGAAAAAAGGGACGAAAATGTCGTCGACAAGGAATCCAGTTGAGCATAAGGAATAGGATCAGAGACAATATTGACAGTCATCTATGGAGAATCCAAAAACGCGAAAGGCATCGAAACCAAAAAGATTTTCTGCGTTGCTCTGGTCGACCACAAATATGGGAACAGTGTGAACGACGGATTTGTAAGATATCTCAGCATTAAACTGTCCCAAGAGAGAAATCTTCTGTTTATTGTACGTCTGTAATTGGCGAGTGACAGGTGACAGGAGTGGAGAACCCAGCAGAAGATACGTCTGAGAATTAATTATAGTGGCAGCAGAACTGGTATCCACTTGCATGCGAACATCTCAATCAAGGATTTGGAGAGTGAAGAATAACTTCCCTGAAAGGGAAGAAGTGCAATTGATAGACAACACAAGAATCAGCGTCATGTTCGTGAACATCATGTATGCGGTCGGATTTGCAAACGGAAGACACATGACCTTACTTTTTGCAATTGTGACACACAGCCCAACGTTGGGGACAATCCTTGCGTGAATGTTTCGTAAAACACCGCGGACATGTAGGAAGTTGCCGGGGGTTTTGCTGCAGTTTCTTAGCGGGTTGTTTACGGCTAGGTCGGGGCTGCGCGTGGGAGCGCACTGCGGCCACGTCAGCCGTCGGGGACGCGCCATCAACAGCGCACAGAGGTTGTATTTCCCCGACATCACCCCCACGCCTCTATTTGCGCCCCAGCGGCACGAGAAATTTCAAAAGTCTGCACGCGCAATGGAGAGAACTTCATCTAGAGTCGTATTCGCCAACTGAAGGGCATTTTGCCGAACTTCTTTGTTGGGCGCTGACCGGATAATAGCATCCCATACCATGGAATCGGCATAGGATTCTTTGTGAACATCAGTAACAAATTGACACTTTTGACTGAGGCCGTGAAGTTCAGCAGCCCAAGCGCGATACGATTGATGTGGCTGTTTTTGACAACGATAAAAGGCAACACGAGAGGCTACCACATGCGTTTGCTTTTGAAAATAGACAGACAGAAGTGAGCACATTTCAGCAAAGGACAAAGACGCACGATCCTTCACAGGAGCCAATTGTGACAACAACCGATACATTTGAGGGGAAATCCAGGAAAGGAACAGCCCCAAGGGGCTCAGCATTCATTTGCTGGGTACGGGCTTGGCGACCCCGGGGTTCCTGAGCTGGGGACTGGTAAGCGCCACCAGTCCCCCGTCACCGTAAGCTCTGAGTACACTTCAGCGACCACCGTGCGGCGCGGCGGTGGAATGTTGTGTGTCTCAGGGAATGTGGATCTTGGCTTGACCGCCCGGATCGCGAGGATGGAACAAACCTCTATAAAAAAAACCTCAATCTTCCGGTGTGCTCCGCGCCTATGAGATGCATGGCTGTTGAGTTGGAACAGTCGCAAGCGGGCAACCTCTGGGGCACCTGCCACACCCCAGTTGTATAAGGCTTACTCAGGCACGCGGGGCTCGCTCTGAGCGGACCTTTAGTTCCCTAGCTGCTCGTGGGATCGAGATGGAACCCTCGAACTTTTCTTTATTCCTCCCAGCGGAAAGGGTGGGCCGCTGGTAGCCAGTCCTCCTGATTCAGGTACTAGTAACAGAACGCATTCTGCTTCTCAGAATGTGTTTCTTGTAATTAAAAGAAAAGATGGGAGTTTTGAAAAAGTTTCGCCATTTTATATACAGAAGGGCTTAGAGGGTATTGCTGGCACGTTAAAGTCTGTAAAGCGCTTGCGCAATGGCACCTTGCTGGTTGAAACATCTAGCTTCCAGCAAGTCCAGAACCTTCAGAAGGCACAATTTCTTGGGGAGTTTGCGATGGAGACTGAATTTCACAACACCTTGAACTACAGCAAGGGTGTTGTGACTTGCAGAGATCTCGTCGACATTCCCCAAGACGAACTGAAGTCTGAATGGTCCGGGGAAGGAATTGTCGACGTGCAACACGTTATGAAACGGGTGGATGGTGCTCTCATAAAAACTGACTCATTTATTCTTACGTTTAACAGCACCAAATTGCCAGAGCATGTGAAGGCAGGTTTCCTACGTCTCAGTGTACGGCCTTATTACCCCAACCCCATGCGGTGTTTTAAATGCCAACACTTTGGCCACACTACTCTCGGCTGTAAAGGGGAAGCCACTTGCGGGAAATGTGGTAAAGCCGCTCATGAGGGAGTTGATTGCTCCTCTCCTCCCAAGTGTGTCAACTGCTCTGGTGATCACCCTGTGTGGAGTAGGGAATGCAGAGTTTTCCTTGAGGAACAGAAGATCCAGGAACTTAAAACCACTAAACACATCCCGTATGGTGAGGCAAAGAAAATCTACAAGTCCATGCAGCCGCCCACGTTCGCTGCCTCCTTTTCTTCCGTTCTGAAACAGCCTGTCTTGAAAACCGATGCCGCTACCCAAACGGAGGTTGCTACTGTCAGCACTAGCACCTGCGTTTGTCAGTGTACATGTGCTGCTGCCATTCCTGTGAAGCCTGCTGCTCCCCCCTGGCCTTCTGACCCGGCTGTGGTAGCTGACATCATGGAACTTCCTGCCCCTTCCCGGGTCCAGTCTTGTGTACTGCCCAGTGCTGCTACACCCCCTACTGCTTCTGAGGTTTTGGCTCCAATGCCACCTCAGGCCAGAAAATCGAAGCCAAAGACAAAGGTGAAGACTCGCCCACTAAAGGAGACTGAAGTTCTACAGTCTGCTGATGTGGATGTCATTCTCTCTGACGTCTCTCTCGACTCCTCTTCTGAGGCGATGGAGGTAGACGTCAGACTGGGGCAATCGTCTCGCCCCAAAACTGAGCCTCCACCTGTTGTGGGCTCTCCTCCCCGACAGAAAGTGCGACTGAAGGTACTCCCACCCTGATAGATGGCTCCCATTATTCAGTGGAACATGAATGGATTCCGGGCACATGTGGAGGAACTGCACCTCCTAGCATGGCAACGCCCCCTGTGCTTGTGTTTACAGGAAACACATCTAAAACAATCTGATGCTCCTGTACTCAGGGGCTATAGGTTGTATCACAAAGATGACCTGACTGGAGACAGGGCCAAAGGCGGAGTCGCCATGTTTGTCAATAATGACCACCACTCCTCTGCTCTCCCCCTGGATACTGACCTGCAAGCAGTTGCAGTTGCAATTTATTCCGGTCGGAGGCTTACCGTTTGCTCCCTTTATTTACCCCCTCTGGATGCAGTGAACTTAGAGGCTCTCACAAACCTTATCGACCAACTCCCCCGCCCATTTCTCCTCCTGGGAGACTTCAATGCCCATCATGTCCTGTGGGGCTCCACTTCTATTTGCGCTCGAGGTCGAATTTTGGAGGGCCTCCTAACATCTCAAGTGTTGTGCATCCTCAACACAGGTACTCCGACTCATTTCTCTAGTGCTACAGGGTCATTCTCAGCCATTGACCTACCTTTCTGCTCTCCAACCCTCACTGACTCCGTTCACTGGGAGGTCATTGACGACCTACATTTCAGCGATCACTTCCCTATCCGCATTCATCTCCTGGATGGTGTATTGCTGAAGCAGGGGCCACCATCGTGGGTGATTGGCAGGGCTAACTGGCCACTGTTCACTCGGTTGGCTGTCTTTGACCGCCACAACAGCGTACAGGAATGGGTGGATCACATCACGCTTGTGATCCACCATGCTGCTGACCTGTCCATACCACAGTCTTCTGGCACTCTTAAGCGGCGCCTTGTGCCTTGGTGGACAGAAGAGTGCCGTTCAGCCATCCGTGACAGGCGTGCGGCTCTTCGCCGATTTAAATGCCGCCCAACAGCGGTCAATCTTACCGCCTTTCGTATCGCGAGAGCCAGGGCACACCGTGTCATTAAAGAGAGCAAGAAAAGGTCATGGCAGTAGTTTCTGGACTACATCAACCGTTCCACTTGTTCCACAAAGGTATGGGAAGCCATCCGGAGGATTTCCGGTAAACGCAGCCGTTTACCAATAGCTGCAGTCCTGAACCAGGGATGCCTCCAAACGACACCCAGCGCCATAGCTCAGTCGCTGGCAGAGCATTTTGCACAAAGTACTGCCACTGCAACCCAGGATCCAGCGTTTCGTTGCTACCGTGCGACTGTCGAAAGAGCGAATTTGAACTTTCGGTCGAACGGTTCTGAGGCCTACAACTCCCCTTTCTCCATGTGGGAACTTGAGTCGGCTCTTACTGAGACTTCTGACACTGCACCAGGTTACGACCGCATCCGGTACTCCATGCTTAGACATCTGCCAGCGGCATCAAAGGAAATCCTCCTTGAATGTTTTAATCTCATATGGCACACAGGAGTGTTCCCAACCTCGTGGAGGGAGGCAATCCTCATCCCTCTCCTCAAACCAGGAAAGGACCGCACAGTAGTTATCGTAGTATCGCCTTGACAAGCTGTGTCGGAAAGACCCTGGAACGGATGGTTAACCGTCGTCTGGTCTGGCTGCTAGAGAGCAGACAGCTCCTTAGCCGCTTTCAGTGTGGATTCCGAAAATTTCGATCCACAGTCGACAAACTGACCCTCCTCGAGGCGGCTATGCAGCAGGCTTTCCTCCGTCAGCATCACTGTATCGGTATCTTCTTTGATATCAGTAAGGCATATGATACTACTTGGAGACACTGTATTCTTGCACAACTGCATCAATGGGGCTTTCGTGGCCGCCTCCCTATTTTCATTCGGTCTTTCCTGTCTCAGCGGTTTTTTCGGACCCGCGTTGGTAAAACACTGTCTGATCGCTTTGAGCAAGAGAACGGTGTCCCCCAGGGCAATGTTTTAAGCGTTACCCTCTTTGCCATAGCAATCAACAGTATAACGTCTACAGTGAGGAGTCCAGTACAGTGCTCCTTGTTTGTGGACGACTTCGCTGTTTTCTGTTTGCATCCGCGAGCCGTCAATTGCAACTAACGGTGCGGCGGTTAGAGGAGTGGGCTGCAAAGACGGGTTTTAGGTTTTCTGCCGATAAGTGTGTTTGTGTTCATTTTAATCGTTCTCGTCGTCTTTTTACGTTGCCTGCCTTGCATATGGGGGATACTGTCCTACAGTTTGGAGACACAGTGCGGTTTTTGGGCCTAATTTTTGACTCCAGGTTGTCATGGTTGCCACACCTACGTGACTTGAAAGCCAGAACGCTGAAGGCACTGAACATCCTCAAGTGCCTCAGCCACAGGTCTTGGGGAGCGGACAGGGCGCGTCTCCTTCAGTTTTATCGAGCTTTCGTGCGCTCACGGCTGGAGTATGGCTGCACAGTATATGGGTCAGCGAGGCCGTCTTATTTGCGGATCCTTGACGCTGTTCACCATGCTGGGATTCGACTGGCTACGGGTGCTTATCGGACCAGTCCCGTACCCAGCCTCTGTGCTGAGGCTGGCGAACCGCCACTTACCATCCGGCGGCAGCTCCTGCTGGTGCGCCAAGCTTGTAAGTTTCTTGCAGCTCCCAGCTCGTCTGCTCACCATCTTATTGCTCATCCACCTCTGGATCGCCTTTTTTCCCGCCGTCCCCGGGCTACATTGCCGTTTGGGATCAGAGTGCACCGTGTGCTTGAGTCCCTCGGTGTGGAGTCTGTACAACCCCAAATCCTGGATTTTAACCGCCTGCCACCCTGGTTACTGAAGAGGCCACGTGTGATTTTAGATTTATTGCAGTACAAGAGAGATTGCAGTCCTGCCACCGTTTTTAATGCAGCATTTTCTGCTATTTTATCTGAGCACCAAGACTATGTAGCTGTTTTTACGGATGGGTCGAAACAAGGGGATTCCGTGGGTTGCTCAGTTGTTTTTCTGGATCGTGTCCTCAAGGTCCGCCTGCCTCAGACTTTTACTGTGTGTTATCTATCTCCTGCAGCATACCCCCTCTCCGTGCTCCTCTAGTTGGACCATCTCCAAGGCAGACTGGGGGCTCTTCTCTTCCAGGGCGACCTTTCAGGATCAAACCTTCACAAGCTGCGATCGTCAGGTCGCACATCTCACGGAAGTCATTCTCGCTGCTGCTGAATATTCCATCCCTCACCCTACTTCTCCACGTCGCGTACCGGTCCCTTGGTGGACCGCAGCATGTAGAGACGCTTTACGTGCTCGTCGACGTGCTTTACGCACATTTAAACGCCACCCTACAGTGGCGAATTGTATCAATTATAAACGATTACATGCTCAGTGTCGTCGTATTATCAAAGAAAGCAAGAAAGCCAGCTGGGCTGCTTTCACAAGCACCTTCAACAGTTTTACTCCTTCTTCTGTTGTCTGGGGTAGCCTGCGCCGGCTATCTGGCACTAAGGTCCACTCACCAGTTTCTGGCTTGAAGGTCGCGAATGACGTCCTTGTGGCCCCTGAGGCTGTCTCCAATGCCTTCGGCCGCTTTTTCGCAGAGGTTTCGAGCTCCGCTCATTACCACCCTGCCTTCCTCCCCCGCAAACAGGCAGAGGAGGCTAGGCCACCTAACTTCCGCTCCTCGAATTGTGAAAGTTATAATGCCCCATCCACCATGCGGGAACTCGAAACCGCACTTGGCCGATCACGGTCCTCCGCTCCAGGGCCTGATTCTATTCATATTCAGATGCTGAAGAACCTTTCTCCTGCGGGTAAAGGTTTTCTTCTTCGTACTTATAATCGCATCTGGATTGAGGGACATGTTCCCGCATGCTGGCGCGAGTCTATTGTTGTCCTGATTCCTAAGCCGGGGAAGGACAAGCACTTGCCTTCCAGTTATCGACCTATCTCGCTTACCAGCTGTGTCTGTAAAGTGATGGAGCGAATGGTTAATTCTCGATTGGTTTGGCTGCTCGAGTCTCGACGCCTACTTACCAATGTACAATGTGGATTTCGTAGGCGCTGCTCTGCTGTTGACCATCTGGTTACCTTGTCGACCTTCATTATGAATAACTTCTTGCGGAAGCGCCCGACCGCGGCTGTGTTCTTTGATTTGGAGAAGGCTTACGACACCTGTTGGAGGGCGGGCATTCTCCACACCATGTATACATGGGGCCTTCGCGGTCGCCTCCCTCTTTTTATTCGTTCCTTTTTAATGGATCGACAGTTCAGGGTACGTGTGGGTTCTGTCCTGTCCGACACCTTTCGCCAGGAGAATGGGGTGCCACAGGGCTCAGTTTTGAGCGTCGCTCTCTTCGCCATCGCGATCAATCCAATAATGGATTGCCTCCCAGCTGATGTATCAGGCTCCCTTTTCGTGGACGATTTTACCATCTATTGCAGCGCGCAGTGTACACGTGTCCTGGAGCGCTGTCTTCAGCGTTCTCTTGACCGTCTTTACTCCTGGAGTGTCGCCAATGGCTTCTGTTTTTCTGCCGAGAAGACGGTCTGTATTAACTTCTGGCGCTACAAAGAGTTACTCCCACCGTCCTTACGACTCGGTCCCGTTGCTCTCCCAATCGTGGAGACAACCAAATTTTTAGGCCTTACATTTGACAGGAAACTTAGCTGGTCCGCACATGTGTCATATTTGGCCGCCCGTTGTACCCGTTCTTTAAATGTCCTCCGTGTTCTCAGTGGTATGTCGTGGGGAGCAGATCGAACCGTCCTACTTCGTCTATATCGGTCGATCGTCCGCTCCAAGCTGGATTATGGGAGCTTCGTATACTCCTCTGCATGGCCATCCATCTTACGCCGCCTCAACTCCATACAACATCGGGGTTTACGACTTGCGATCGGAGCATTTTATACTAGTCCCGTAGAGTGTCTTCATGCTGACGCTGGCGAATTGCCACTCACCTACCGGCGCGATATACTGCTTTGTCGGTATGCCTGTCGGCTACTGTCAGTGCCCGACCATCCGTCTTATCGTTCCTTTTTTGACGACTCTCTCGACCGTCAATACGGGTTGTATGTCTCTGCCCTGCTACCCCCTGGAGTTCGCTTTCGTCGCCTCCTTCAACACCTTAATTTTTCACTCCCTGCAACCTTTCGAGTGGGCGAGAGCCACACGCCACCTTGGCTCCAGGCTCAGGTCCGCGTTCACCTTGACCTCAGCTCGCTCCCAAAAGAGGTTACCCCCGGTTCGGTCTACCACTCCCGTTTTTTGGAACTTCGTTCGAAGTTCATAAACATGACTTTCATTTATACAGATAGCTCTAAGACCAATGACGGGGTCGGGTGTTCCTTTATTGTCGGGGCACAAAGTTTCAAATACCGGCTCCATGGCCATTTTACATCTGCCGCCACCGACATTCTGCTTATGTCATCTGCTCCGACTCCCTGAGCGCCATCCAGAGCCTCAGTGATCCGTACCCGGTTCACCCTTTCGTACACCGGATCCAACGCTCTCTTCAGCAGCTGGTGGACGTCGGTTCTCCGGTTAGCTTTATGTGGGTTCCTGGCCATGTTGGTATCCCTGGGAACGAAGCTGCAGATGCCGCGGCCAAGGCTGCGGTCCTCCAGCCTCGGACAGCTTCTTGTTGTGTCCCTTCGTCCGATTTTAGCAGGGTCATTTGTCAGCGCATTTTATCGCTGTGGCATGCCGATTGGGCTGCACTTACAGACAACAAGCTTCGGACCTTAAAACCTCTTCCCGTGGCTTGGACATCCTCCTCACACCCTTCTCGGCGGGAGGAGGTAGTGTTGGCCCGGTTAAGAATTGGACACTGCCGGTTCAGCCATCGCCATCTGCTGACGGCTGCGCCGGCGCCGTTCTGCCCATGTGGGCACTTGCTGACGGTTCAACACATTTTAATGTCCTGTCCAGATTTTAGCACACTGCATCTAGATCTTAACCTGCCAAGTACTTTCGATGCCATTTTAGCGGATGACCCACGAGCAGCAGCTCATGTTCTTCGATTTATCCATTTGACAAACCTCTCTAAGGACATTTGATGATGCTGTTTTTTAATCCTATGCCTGTCAGTCTGTCTTTTATCGTGTTTTCCCTTTTAGTTGTTGTTGTCAACATGTGCCTCGTGTTGCATTCTTAGAGTAGTCAGGGCGCTAATGACCATTGAAGTTGTGCGCCCTAAAACAACAAAAAAAAAAAAAAAAATCAGGCTTTTACTGTCTTTGATGCGGAATTGTCTGCGATCTTGCGGGCACTGGAGCCGATGAGACTTTCTTCCTCTCTTAAATTTCTTGTCTGTTCCGATTCACTCAGTGCCCTTCAATCATTGCACCATTTGTATCCGGCGGATAAAGTAGTCCAGACCATCCAGGATGCCCTCCTCCGACTACAGCGACTGGGGAAGGTTGTAGCTTTCTGCTGGGTTCCGGGGCATGTCGGCATTGCTGGGAATGAAAGGGCAGATCTCACAGCCAAGGAGGCTTGTCTTGATCCACACATATCTCAGTGTGCTATCCCGTTGCACGCACTCACCTCGCTGTTGAGCTCCCGAGTCATGTGTCGGTGGGAGGATGAGTGGCTGGAAGTGACTGACAATAAGCTCCGTCTAGTCAAGCCCACAACGCGTGTGTGGTGTACTTCCTTTCAACCCCATCGACGGAACGAGGTTCTCCTCACTCGGCTTCGAATAGGCCACAGCCCTATGACGCATGGCTTCCTGCTCCGGCGAGAAGACCCTCCATTGTGTGGTGCTTGCGGCGTCCAGGTCACTGTGAGCCACATTTTACTGGATTGTGTTTTATTTTCTGACCAGCGGGCCTCGGCTGATTTGCCAGCGGACCTGCCAACTCTTTTAGGCAACACTCGGACGAATGTGGTTAAAGTTTTAAAGTTCTGTGCCTTGTCAAATGTTTTTACAAAGATTTTAGGGAGAGGATTTTAATTTGCTCACTGTGTGACAAGCTCGCCCATCTGTTATGTAAGTGGCCAGCCAATGACACTTTCCTGTGTCATTCTTGTTGCTATGTTTTCCCTTCCCTTAGGTTTTACTTTCTTATGTAGTAATTTCCCTCTTTTCCTGCTTTCTTTGAATGTGTTTTTCAGTTTTATTAGGTCTCTCCACATTCGTTCCTTTTAAAGTGTGTCAGGGCGCTGATGACCTTGATGTTGAGCGCCCATAAACCCCAACACACACACACACACACACACACACACACACACACACACACACACACACACACACACACACACAGGAAAGGAACAGAGACTTACATGGTTGTTCATCCGTGACATGAAATGCCAAGAAGTGCTGTCGAAGACGTTTTTCATAATCAGACCAGTCTTCCGCCGTCTCGTCGTAAGGAGGAAAAGGAGGTATAGCCAATGACGAGAAACGCCCCGCATTTGACGCTGCGACGAAATCGTGAATCGCCGCTGTTAGAAGCGTTTGCTGTTCAAGGAGATTTTGCAGTAGTTGCTCGACAGTAGCCATGGAACCCTCTGGGTCAACGGTGAAAAGGAAAAATCCCATCCTCGTTGCTAATTGTTATAACGTCAAGTTTAACACATATATTTCAGAACGACACAATGCATATAAGTCGCAGAGTAAGTTGACAAGCAAGACATGTGTACACGTTAGAATTCGAATGAGCACTGCATCCCAGTCTAGCAGCCGCTGCTCGGCTGGCCGCTTAGGTGGCGCAGCTGCTGCATGGCTGGCAGACAGCGCCGCACGTAGAGGACGCGCGTAATTGCGCGGCGGCGCTTTGAATGATCGGCGAGTCACAACAGATACCTCAATAGTTACATGTATAACAGAAGCACATGGAAGCATATTTCAAGTTCACAGAATGTTCTACACAATGTAATTTTGTTACCTGTTTTCATATTATTGAAATTTTCACTAAAGTCAAGTTCTTGTTCTGTACATTGTTGCATATTTGCTCGGAGGTGAAGAAATCTGTCAAATGAACAGCTGTGTTGGTTTTGTACAGAACTTAAGCATAGCTAGCTGTTTGGCACAAAAATGGACGGATAAGCAGGTGGAAATGTTTCGCTAAAAGAAGAGCTAAAGTTACTTTTGTCAAGTCACTATGATGTGTATTTCAGTGAAGAAATGACCAATTTGTCTTCTTCATGAAGCCCTATTACTCCGAATTTACGAGTTTCTACAGTGGTCATTCCTGGTTATCCAGGCTGTAGCATATTGGAAAATGTTGGCAAACATATTTCACCTGTCAATTGTCTATTCACAGTAGCTATGTTGAATGGAGCTGACTAATAAGATACCAAGTGTTTCAGATTCAACTGGTACTGATGAAAATATGTATCTACATCTATACTCTGCATATCGCTGTCAAGTGTGAGGCAAATATGGAGCACTGAGCACTATTTTGACCTTTTCGCAGTTCAACCCCTAAAATAAAATGCAAACAATATTGCTCAACAATTGTAACATGAAAGGCTATTTAAAACGTCAATTGTGCACAGAATTTGATTACTAATAAAGTAACACTTATAAATAAATGAAGGAAGGAAAGAAACACAATTAGGGCTTAACTCCCTGTCAACAACGAGATTATTAAATATGGAGCACAAGCTTGGCTTGGGAAGAAAATGATCATGACACGAGCTGTAAGCAAGTTAAGGAAATTACAGATAACTTAAATGTTGGAAGTTAGCAGACGAGATACTGGCAGAAGTAAAGCTGTGAGTACCGGGCGTGAGTCGTGCTTCGGTAGCTCAGATGGTAGAGCACTTGCCCGCGAAATGCAAAGGTCCCGAGTTCGAGTCTCGGTCGGGCACACAGTTTTAATCTGCCAGGAAGTTTCATATCAGCGCACACTCCGCTGCAGAGTGAAAATTTCATTCTGGAAACTTAAATGTTAATGGCAAGGCTGGGATTTTGAACTGCTGTTCTCCTGAATTCAAGCTCAGGATTAACCACACTGTGCCATCTTCCTCACTGTGCAAGTAGTTTTCATCCTGTTGAAATACAGAGATCTATTTTGACTACATGAAGTTTTTTGTCTAAATTTAAAGCGAAAATATGCATTTAAGATGAAACTGACCCTATTAAGTTGCTAATAGTTGGCCCATCAGAATGACAGCTGTAAAGTTTGGAGTTTCTGAGAGAATGGTGAAAACAGCCAGAAAATTGAAAAATGGCGATTGGTGGATTTGTGTTTTGGCTACAACAGAGGGAAAATTCATGAACAAAAGTTTTGTCTGATACCGTAAAAAATAAAGTGCTTAATTTTTTTAGGACAATAGTTTCAGCAGACTGTTTCCATTTTGCCATTCAAATTGATGGCAAAAAATTTAGAAGTAAAAGTGACTGCTGCTAAGCAGTTTGAAAGTAATGATTATTGCTTATCGGAATAAATTTGCCCCTGAAATTGATTTTACAAAATTCTGAGACCTCGGTATAAATGATGTGCTATTGAAGAGTCATATGGAATGCACTCTGTGTTTGTGCCATTCATCAGTGTGTCCAGTTAATGCTAGCTAGCAGCATTGTCCACAAGAATTTTTAATGGATCTGACACTCCACAACATTGAATCAAAAGTTAGCATACTTCATCAGTGCATCAGTTGTAAAGGAAAAAGTGCTTTGGATTTAAACTTTTCTGATATGTACGATGATTTTGACCCGTAAGGAGATTTTGAGAACGAACAGTTGCATTGTTAAGTCTTCGGTCTGTAGCTATCCACTAACACCTTGAATTGACAATTCTCAATTTCAGTGGAAAAAAAATCAGGCCTATAATCTTAAAACTGTGAAAAAAAAACCATGAAGACTGGTGAAGCAATAGCTCTGTTGGGTTTTTAGGCAATTATCCATTTGTTGATCAGAATTCTGTGCAAGTTTTTCATTTAGAAGACAGTCAGGTTGCTGTGCAGCCCATAGTTTTTAGTTTGCTAAAAAAAAGTACAGTACAAAAGCACCTCCGTTGTAACAGCCGAATCCGTGACACAGAAGTTCGTGTTTTTATGACAGAACTGGTCACTTTCAGAAAATTGCAGAACATTTTGTATTTTAGTGATGCATTTGGTGCTCAAACAAAACTTTTAAAACTTTATCCATTTATATTGCAATTACTAACATTACGGTATAAAAGCTGAATGAAATTTCTGTGGGATCAGCCATAGTAAATCTTCACGGTGGTGGAGGAACTGTCAAATTACTCGCAGAAACCTACAGAAAACAAAATTACCAGTTGTGCTCAAAAAGCAGTGATTGATTTTAAAGCACTGATTGATTTTATTACAAATAAGTTATTGGACATGTTGGTACAAACCCTTAATAGTCTTCGAAGTAGGACCTCTCGTGCTTCGACACGTGTCTACCAATCCGCGAATGCCTTCCGGAAGTCGCCGACGGGAACGGTGTCGAGAGCCTTCGTTACAGCTGCTCGGATGTCATCGGTGGCAGTCGAACTGTTGTCCCTCCGTGTCCCTTTTCAGACGAGGAAAGAGTAAGAAGTCTCAGTCGGAGCCACGTCCGAGCTGCAAGTGGGTCGAGGCAGTGTGGCAATGCCCTACCGAGCTGGCTGTTCCCGCATCCACAGTGCGGTGTGGCACGGTGCACCATTACGGCAGAGCTTCCGGGAATGAGTGGTGTCCAGTTGCGAGTGGCTGACTCTTTTTCACAGCCTTTTGAGCACATCTGCATAAAACTGTGCATTCACAGTTTGCCCAGGGGTATACAAACTCCTTGTGGATGATGCAGCAATGATAAAAAAAGATAAGAAGTGTGGTTTCATCAGGACTTGCTTATCTGAGCTTTGTTTGGATGAACGGATGTGTCCGCGTGCCGTTCTGAATCTGGGGGTTCGGTCTTCTCAGCGTGGGTATTTTGTCATTTGGTCATACAGGAAACTCCAGGTTTCATCCCCAGTAACCGTGTTATAAAGAAAATGCGGGTTCTCTCGAACACAGTTCAGAATTTCTGTTGAAATTTGCACGTGATTCACTTCTTGTTCATAATTCGAGAATTGTGGCCGAAAGAAATCGATAACTGATAGCCAGAGCCCACAAGCTGTTTCACTTTTGTCAAAATTTCGTCAGCCTTTGGTGTTTGTGGACGACTGGTGCATTGGTCATCCCTGATAGTGTCCCTGTAGGCCTGCTTGAGCATATCAAAGGTTTCTGTGGAGGTTTTTCCAAGTTAGAAGCAAAACTTCTTGATGTAATGCTGCTTGAGATTCTGTTTCATGCTGTGTGACGACACTATTTCACAGCAGTTCATGAGAAACAGTGTGCTTGCCCTCCCCAGGCCTGCACGCAACTGCAGACAGTTGCATTATGCTCGTGAAGGTCCTCTACCACCGCACCGAGCTGGTCAGCCTCCCCTCTGTCAGTTTGTATGGTGTGTAGTCAATCGGTCCTACTACTGTTTAATCACATCCTGTATAACATTGTCTGATTTGTACAAACTTAGTAACCTAAACTCTCAAAAATCAAATTTCTTTTGTTGAAAATGCTCCGATTTGGATGATAAAGGATAGTCCAAAGAATATTTTTTGTAAAATCACTAGTGTGTTCCAGTTATTTTGCAAAGGATTCAAACAGAAATGAATTTCTGGAGACTTGCCATCATTTATTCTAAAATCAGGTTCATTAGAGAATCTTCCAGAATTTGAAGTTTCAACTTCTGTGACCAGGTCAATGTCTTGTCTGTATTTATGACAGCAGCTGATTTCGTTTGAGGATCGTGCTCCGATTACTTCGTGCATACTCATTGACCTTTATATAATGGAAAATTTGGGATAGACGGGATGGAATGTAACAGTATTACGAAAAGGAAAGTTGCATCACACACACACACACACACACACACACACACACACACACACACACACACACCTATGACTGCAGTCACAGGCAACTGAAACCACACTGCGAGCAACAGCACCAGTACATGTTGGGAGTGGCAACCAGGTGGGGGTGGCGGACAGTGAAGTGCTGCAGGTTAGACGGCGGGCAGGGGAGAGGGGGGTGGGGGGAAGGAACTAGTGGAAAAAGAGAGAAGTAGAAATACTGGGTGTGATGGTGGAATGACGGCTGCGTAGTGCTGGAATGAGAACAGGAAAGGGGCCGGATGGGTGAGGCCATTGACTAACGAAAGCCACAGATCTCTTGGGCACATTGTTACACACTTCTCCAGGGCACTGGATTTTGCTGACACCGGAAGGTTGCCACTGTTATTGGTCTGACTGTTAGGAGAAGCTTAGCAGTTATTCAACTGTCACAACATAGCCCATGAGTTTTCCTGCATGTGACAGCAAGTTCTTGTTGCTTTCAGTATGGTGAAGGAGTAGACAACTGAAATGCTTTCAGTATGGTGAAGGAGCAAACCACTGACAATATCAAAAACTTATAAAATTGTACCACAAATGACTTGGTTTATGGAAAATCACCCAGGAACATTACAGGAAGAAGAAAATAAATAGTAGGGTGTACGAGAGATTGTTCAAACATTTCTAGACGATATAGAACTGTGGAAAAAAGTGTAATATAAACCTAACTACAAAATTTAAGGTAAAGCTTCATAAAAGAGCTTAGAGAGGTAGAGGCTACAGAAAGAAGTGAAAAAAAAGGATGAATTGTGTAAACCAAAAAAAGTTGCTTGTATTTATGTTCATTATTGTATTGCATGTTACTGTGCGACACCCCTTATTTTACATTAAGAGTTATTTTTATTTTCAAAGGCCCAAGAACAAACTCTTCCTGACACATCAAAACTTCACCATTCTCAGATGATTGCTGGTAATTCAGAAAGCTATATGCTAATATGTGGCCCGTCATTCACACTTTGCCAGCTCTGTCCGTTTCCCTTTGCACTGACGCCTATTGTCACTTGGACTCAGCTAGGTACTTGACCAAGCTGCGGGCCTTGACGAAGCATCGTTGCTCGTGCACTTTGTTCCCAGTGCAGATGAACTCAACTGACCATGGTGTGGGCAGCAGGTTGGAGCGGTTGGCGGGAGGCAGTCTCGGGCAGGCAAATGTATCGCATTGCACGGCTCTGGTGTCAGCATGATGGGCATTCCTTTCAACACCCCTTAGATTTTGCATGTGGTCGGCAGGTGCAAATTCAGCGAAATAGCATCACTTAGCTCCGTGATATTGAAAGATATGTCTGTTATGCTGGCGCTAAGTAATCAGTGACTATTTCTGTAGAGACGCATTTGTAAAATGCTAAAACAAGGTTCGCGGGTGGCACCAAGGGTGTTGCCGAACCAGGTTGTCTCGGAGGGATCATTTGCTTTTTTAGTCACGCAGTTGTCAATGTCACACCCACCCTCCCCTATCCCCTCCTTGCTCCACAATGTGATCATGCTACTGGAAAACTGTAAATCATAAACCTGCTTTGCTGCTTCAGATCAGATGCAAATTTCTTTGAATGATTTTAAATGTGCCCTAGTTGTTTCACCCTGTACACTAGAGCAAAAATTTCCCAATGTCTGCTAAACTCTGAAAGGCTGCAGTCATGTTCAGTTGAGTTGCAGGCCCACAATGTGCTTAGAGACGGGTTGAATCGTCCAGAGGATATCAACAGAGTCAAAGATAGTGAAGAATGTCGTCCTGATGTTGATCCCACTGCAAACTGCCATTTTGACCACTAAATGTGTGAGAACCAAAGCCCCAAGGGAAGAGGTAATTTCATTTACACCCTTTGTGCCACCCCCTGAGGCGTATTCATGTTGATACTGAGCAGTGGTGTGTCTGAAATGTTTCCGCACTGCCCTTAAGAAAACCATGATTTCAACACTGGGTTCTGACCTCCATTGTAGAGGTGTCAAAAGAAGGGGATAAAATGTGGGTAAGAGGAGAGAGACAACATCCAGTTGTGAGACACGTCCACAATGGTGTTGGACAGAATTGTGGTAAAACATGGTGCCAGTATGACATCATCAACCCATCTTACACATCCCATGAACTTCTGAGATCTGTCCTTTTTTACTCATGTGTTTAACAGCTTACTGTTTGAAGTGTTGCTGAGCCAAAGGCTGATGCTGCAGGGTGTCTCACTGTTGTACCATTGCAGAAGGAGGTTGTTGGCACTGTTGAGTCAGATTTCAAAGGTAGTTAGAAAAAATGACTCCTTAATTGTGTTGCGTAGTGTATTTTATAAAGTATCGGCGATAGGCTGCATCCCTGAGAGAATTCCTTTATAACTTTAACTCCAGATGAGAGAAAGTTCCATTTTTTTATTCTTGCTGTAGAGTTTTCGTATGGGTTCTGAATTGCTTGAATTGTGAGAGAATTGATATTGGACTTCTACGTCCAGAGTCATTATTTTTTCTTATCTCTTATTCGTTATTAATAATATTCGACAATTTTCTCCTATTTTCTGTCAACAATTCCTCAGAATATTTTTCTCAAGGCTGAACGTTTCTTTATTTAAACAATGAAAAGTCCAGGTTGGACTATCGGTGATATTAGGAAACGGGTAGATTGCTACTCACCGTAAAGATGACATGTCGAGTTGCAGCCAGGCACAATGAAAAGACTGCTACGCATTTAGTTTTCGGCCGAAGCCTTCATCAGAAAAGAAAACACTCTCTTATTCATACAAGCGAGCACACCACCAGCATCCCCCCAGGGGGTCCACAACTCTTTTGTGGATACGTGCTTAGCGAGCATGGGACTCCGAGCTAATGTAGCCCTCCTTCCTTTCCGGGCTGCATACCTTCCTTTTCTGCATCCTTCCCCCCCTCCCGCCCGTCACCTCCGCATCTTTCCTTCCGTTTCTCCCCCTCTGGGAGTATGTTTTGTGCCTACGTCCGGAGACGGACGCTCGAAAATGTAACACATTCTTCGCTTTCTCTGCTTGCCAGTCTTCGTCCTTCCTTTGTCCTTCTCTTTTCCTTACCTCTTCTTTAATCTTTCTCCGCTGCGGCGTTTGAGACCTCTCTTCTTTCCTTTCCCCTTTTTTGTTTTTCCCTTTCTCTTTTTTCCTCCCTGTGCGTGTCTGAAGGCGCCATGCGTAGCTGGTGATGGAGTAACGCGCAATTCCCTGCCCCGGATAGACAGGTAGGACACGTACGTACCCCCTGGTAATGCCCAGGCCCAGGGAGGGGTGATTACCCGAGCTGATACCTTCCGAGAGTGCCAATTGGTCACTCCGTCCGTTTCTCGGGAGGTGTGAACTGAGGTGTGAACAATCACCTAAGGTGGGAGTGTCCTCAGAGAGGGCCCTCACAAGGGAGGAGCACGCCATCGGAGACGCCGGTAATCATGGGGGATACTTCCGCAATGGTTTCCTCATCTTCTACTATGTCCGCTCACAAGCGTAAGTTCAATGAGTCTCAGCCACAGACAGTTCTTCCATCGTTGCCACAGTTCCTTGTTGTTTCTCAGTTTGGCGAAGGTCATGACTTCTCCACGGTCAACCCTTTCGTTATTCAGAAAGGTGCCGACGCAATTGCAGGTCCTGTAAAGTCTTGTTCCAGATTACGAAATGGCACCTTGTTGTTAGAAACAGTCAGTGCCCTCCAGGCACAAAAATTGCTCCGTAATTCACTGCTACACACCTTCCCTGTCCGGGTGGAAGCGCACCGCACTTAAAATTCCTCACATGGGGTTGTTTATACATGCTCCCTCGACGGATTGTCCGACGAGGAAATTCAACACTACCTGTCTGACCAGGGCGTAACGGCTGTTCATAGTCATGAAAAGGGTTGACACGAACATCATTCCAACCCGTACTGTCTTCTTGACATTTGACAGAGTTCAACTCCCATCGAATATAAAAGCGGGCTATGAGATAATTTCCGTTCGCCCTTATGTCCCAAACCCTACGTGTTGCTATCGGTGTCAGCAGTTCAATCATACCAGCTAGTCCTGTTCCAATCCGGCCAAATGTGTTACGTGTGGCAAGGATGCCCATGAGGGTGCTTGTCCACCTCCATCCCCTCGTTGCGTCAACTGTATGGGTAATCACACTGCTTCCTCTCGAGATTGCCCCATTTTTAGAGACGAAAAGCTCATTCAGGAAATCAGAGTGAAGGAAAAGATGTTGACCTTTGCTGCTCGAAAATTATTCACCAGTCGAAAGCCCACTGTCCCTCAGACAGGTAAATACAGCACTGTCCTTGCCTCTCCCCGGCCAACAAAGGAGGCGGCCACGCAGACTTGTGATCTCACCTTTAGTGCCACAGTCGTCAGATCGGCCAGCGGAAAGATCGCCCATTCAACCTCCCCACTTCCACCTGCTCACTCTAAGGCTCAACCTTCATTGGGTTCTGCTAAATCTCGAGCCCAAAAGTCAGACACCAGGACTTCTAAAAAAAGAGCCTACACGTGAAGATTTTTTAAGTACCCCAAATTCACAACTGTCAGTTCCTCCTTCATCTAAACATCCTGTTTCCAAGAAGGCTAATAAGAAACCCAGTTCCTCTCCTTCTCCGCCATGGCCTGTCTCATCTACAGCACCACCTGGCGGTAGCCGCCCTTGGCCGTCTTCTGTGTTGCCGAGGCGCACTGCTGGCGGCCGATCAACCGGCCGATCGCTGGTGGCAGGAGCTGCTCCTGAACAACCTATGGATCAGGATCTTCTGCCTTCGGCTGACTGCCGTTCCACGCTGTCAGTCGCAAGCTCTGAGCTGTCGTTGAGTTGAGGGCAACCTTGGTCACATTCTTCCATTTTCTGTCCACCCTATGTCCATTATCCATTGGAATATATGCGGCGTTCGAGCCAATTGGGATGAATTGACGATCCTCTTACGATTCTACTTGCCGGTCATTTTCTGTCTTCAGGAAACAAAGCTGCGTCCCCACGACCGCTTTGTTTTCCTCCATTTTCGTCAGTCCAATTTGATCTTCCTCTGTTGAAGGCACTCCAGCACATGGAGGACTCAGGATTCTTTTCCATGATACTCTCCATTATCACCCAATCCCCTTACACACTTCCTTCCAAGCTGTCGCTGTCCGTCTTTCCCTTTCTGGATACACCTTCTCTCTTTGTACTGTATACATTCCATCATCCACACCAATGGCACAAGCTGATCTTCTTCATCTTCTTGGTCAGCTTCCACCCCTCTATTTGCTGGTTGGGGACTTTAATGCCCACCACCTGCTTTGGGGATCTCCACATCCTTATCCGTGTGGCCCACTATTGATAGACGTCTTCCACCAAGCGGATCTTGTTTGCCTCAACACTGGGTACCTTACATTTTTGTCTGCCTCCAAGACAAATTTCTCTCATTTGGACCTTTCGGTCGGTACTTTTCCACTAGCTCGGCGCTTCGAATGGTTCACCCTTGCTGTGTCGAGTGACCACTTTCCATGTGTCCTTAGATTGCAGCCACACCTGCCATATATGCGCCCGCGACACTGGAAGTTTGCCCAAGCCGATTGGACACTTTTTTCGTCTCTAGCGACATTCGATGACCGTCACTTTCCTAGCGTCGACGATGAGGTCACTCATATTATAGACGTTATTCTTTGAGCTGCGGAACGTTCAATACCTCGCACCTCTGAATTGCCCCGGCGCCCCCCTGTTCCTTGGTGGAACGAGGCATGCTGTGACGTAATATGTGAGCGGCAGCGTGCTCTTCGCGTTTTCAGATACCATCCTACATTGGCCAGCTGTATCCGCTATAAGCAGTTCCGTGCTCGATGCCGTTGCGTCATCCGCGATAGCAAGAAGGCAAGCTGGCATGCTGGGACTTCTTTACTAGCTCATTTAACACCTTCACTCCCTCCTCGGAAGTTTGGAGTTGGATTCGACGGTTATCTGGCGCGCCTAGTTTCTCCCTGGTCTCTGGGCTCACTGTCTCGCATGATACGTTAGTGGACCCCGTCGCAATTTCAAAATCGTTGGGTCAGCTCTTTGCTGAGTTTTCGAGCTCTTCAAATTACCCGCCAGCAAGAAACACGCTGCGGAAATGCAACCTCTTGCCTTCTCCTCTCAGAATCGTGAAAGCTACAACACTGTTTTCTCCGTGCGGGAACTCCAACATGCACTCTCTTCTTCTCGCTATTCTGCCCCAGGACCAGATGGTATCCACATCCAAATGTTGCTGCATTTACCATACCATACCATACCATACCATACCATACCATACCATATTGTCTGCGTTCCCTCCTTCGCCTTTATAATCGAATTTGGACCGACAGTACTTTTCCCAGACGGTTGCGGGAAGCTATCGTCGTTTCTGTTCTGAAACCTGGAAAGGACAAATATCTCCCTTCTAGCTATTGCCCCATTTCTCTCATGAGTAGTGTATGTAAGGTTTTGGAGCGTATGGTGAATTGCCGTTTAGCTTGGTGGCTGGAGTCCCGCAGTCTTTTAACACCTGCCCAATGCGGTTTCCGAAAGCATCGTTCTGCAGTTGACCATCTTGTTGCCCTCTCCACTTATATCATGAACAATTTTCTCCGGAAACGCCAAACGGTGGCAATATTTTTTGATCTGGAGAGAGCATACTATACCTGTTGGAGGACAGGCATCCTCCGCACACTGTTCTCTTGGGGCTTTCGAGGTCGGCTGCCCCTTTTTCTTCGCGAGTTTATGGCAGAGCGCACATTTAGAAAACGGGGTACCCCAGGGCTCTGTGCTAAGTGTTGCACTGTTTGCCATTGCCATAAATCCCATTATGGATTGTCTCCTTCCTGATGTCTCGGGCTCCCTCTTTGTGGACAATTTTGCGATCTACTACAGCTCTCAACGGACCAGCCTTCTTGAACGACGTCTTCAAGGATGTCTCGATCGCCTCCACTCTTGGAGCATCGAAACCGGCATCCGCTTTTCTCCCAGTAAGAACGTTTGTGTTAATTTTTGGCGTCGTACGGAGTTTCTTCCACCTTCCTTACATCTAGGACCTGTCAACCTTCCATTTTCGGACGTCGCTAAATTCTTGGGTCTTATGTTTGACAGAAAACTGTGCTGGTCCTGCCACATTTCCTATCTTTCGGCTCGCTATCTGCGATTCCTCAACAGCCTTGGTGTCCTGAATGGTACCTCCTGGGGAGCGGACAGAGTGGTCCTCCTCCGCCTCTATTGCGCCTTAGTGGGATCGAAATTGGACTATGGAAGCATAGTTTACTCCTCTGCTCGGCCGTCTATTCTTCTTCGTCTCGACTATCCACCACCTTGGATTACGTTTAGTGTCTGGAGCTTTTTACACCAGCCCTATGGAAAGCCTTTATGCTGACACTGCTGAACCTCCGCTGTCCTTCTCAGTCGTTATGCTAGCCATCTGTCTTCCATGCCTGCAAATCCGGCTCATGACATTTTTTTCGATGCCTCCTTGGATTTAGGGTATGCAGGCCGCCCTTCCTCCCTACTACCACCGGGAGTCTGCTTCCGTCAACTGCTCCATTCTCTTTCCTTCCGCTTTCCTACAACTCTCTTGACAACTTGGGGTACAGCACCGCCTTGGCTCCATCCCGAGACCTGCCTGCTCCGTGACCTTTGTCAGTTTCCCAAGGATGGTACCCCTTCACTTGTTTATCGTCGGGCAGTTGCTGCTCTATGCACACAAATGAAGGATGCCACATTTATTTACACTGATGGCTCAGAAACATCGTTAGGTGTTGGGAGTGCCTATATTGTTGGCGACACCCCAAATAGATTTCGGCTTCCCGACCAGTGTTTGGTTTATACTGCGGAACTTTACGCTGTTCTCCAGGCTGTCCAATACATCCGTCGCCATCAGCGGATACAGTATATTATCTGTTCAGATTCTCTCAGCTCTCTCCTCAGTCTCCAAGCTCTCTACCCTGTCCACCCTCTGGTCCACCGGATTCAGGACTGCCTCCACTTGCTCCACTTGGGGGGCGTCTCTGTGGCGTTCCTCTGGCTCCCAGGACACGTTGGTATCTGTGGAAATGAGGCGGCCGATATAGCGGCCAAGGCAGCAGTCTCTCTTCTTTGGCCAGCTATTCGCATGATTCCTTTTGCGAATCTACAGAGTGTTTTATGTTGTCGTGTTGCTTTTTTATGGCACACACATTGGTCGACACTTCCCAATAATAAATTGCGGGACGTGGAAGCTCTTCCCTGTGCTTGGACCTCTTCCTCCCGAACGCGTCGTTGGGAGGAGGTAATTTTAACTAGACTCCGGATAGGGCACTGTCTTTTTAGCCATCAACATCTTCTAAGTGGCGATCCTCCCCCACTCTGTCCCCAGTGCTCTCAGCTGTGGACGGTCAGACACCTTTTATTGAGTACCCCTATTTTACTCCGTTACGCACCCGTCTACAGCTGTCCATTTTAGCAGATAATGTCAGTCATTTGAAGCTCTTTTTGGGGACAACCAACCCCCTTCTATAGTGGTTTTTTAAAGTTTTATTTCTGTTTTTAGTTTCTCCAATTTTTGAGTTTTGTTCCCATTGCTGCTGGTTTCCAGTTTCGTTTTTTACCTTCTCTTAAGTCTCAGACTGGGCGCTAATGACCGTAGCAGTTTTACGCCCTAAAACCACCAAAAAAAAAAAAAAAAAAAAAACCTCCAGCATTCATGTCTGCTTTCTCTGGCAACTCGGACCAGAATCCAACTGCTACGTTCGGCGGCCATCTTGATTGCAGATCGCCCGAAGAGTCCGGGTGTGGGGAGAGAAGAGCTCTGTCTGGAGAAGTGTGCAGGGACTAGATGCAGACATGAGAAGACTGCCAGGTGCAGTATTAGGAGGCTGTGGGGCAGGGATGTGGGGAGGGGGAGGGGGCAGAAAAGGGAGGAGTATCGAAGGGGATTGACAGGTGGATGTGTTAGCAGAGTGTGGCAAGAAGTGAAGGGTTGGGGCATGAAAGGGGTGATAGGACAGGTGGGACATAAACTGTTGCGTGGAGGATGTGGGGACAGTAAGTGGAGGGGAGGATCCAGATAGGCTGTGTTGTGAATAGGACTGTTGATATTTTTATAGATATCAGGAAAAAGTATATCAATATTTTAAACAATATCATTATCGGGCCATGATATATCGAAAAAAATATCAATGTATGGGTGGAAAAAATATCGACATACCAGCATATAAAAATATCGGCTGAACATTGTAAATATACTGCCAGTTTTAGGTTGTTAAATATTCTGTACATCAACAAGCTAGCAGCCTGCGTATCTCCCTTAGAGCAAGAATTGCAAGAAAACTGTTGCACATTCACGCATGGTGATAACCATTTTGCTTACAATGATACCTGCATGTAAGTGGCACAGTAAAAGGTGTCCGGTGGGTCCGTCGTTCGATTTTGTCGCATATCAGATTCGTCCAGAACACTTCATGTCGACTTCCTTGTTTTTCGTTTCTGCCAACACCAGTGACCAGGAGTTGTAGTGTCAAAATTGCATTTTTCTGTTGGTTGCGCTGAGTGTAGATTATGCCACCATTTGACCTCACACGTCTCCTCCACAGCAAGACCAATCTTATCATTTAGTCTTTTGGTTATAATTTTCAACAACTGTATTTGAAGAATCCCTATGTGAAGAATAGCACACAATTTCCATTACAAATTATTTGTTAATTCAGAGTAGTATCATTGTCCTTGGCTAAACGCCCAATCCCACTTCCTTTTCTTTAAATACTGTGTAAACTGTGGAATCCACACCCCCCCCCCCCCCTCCACCACGCACACACATCCAATGGTCTTAACATACCGTACTGATTCATCCTGACTTTCCTTTGAAGAGAAGGTATACAAACAAATCCATCACACAGCCATGGGCACACGCATGGCATCCTCCTCTGTCAGCTGGTTTATTGGCCATCTAGAGAGAATCCTTCCAAGCCTCTCAAAACCACAAACGCCCTGGTCTGGTTCAGGTTCATTGATTACATCTTCATGACCTGGAATCAGGGCCAAGGCACCGTATTCTCCTTCCTTCAGAACCTCTACACCATCTCTCCCATTCACTTCACATGGTCCACCTTGAACCAGCACGCACATTCCTGGATGTTGACTCTTCCTCTCTGATGGCTCCATCTACACCTCTGTTCACATTAAACCCATCAACCACCAACAGTACCTGCATTTCGATAGCTGCCATCCCTTCGACACCAAAAAATCCCCCCTGTACAGTCTGGCCACTGGAGGGCAGCATATATACTTTGTCCATTGTGATGAGAGTCTCACCACAGCTGTCAGACAGACAGACTAGTCTGCAAAAAGATCTCCCATGCTATTTCCCCACACACCCCCAATTCTCCCACGACACTCAAGAACCATCTGCAAAGGAGTGCCCACTTGTGGCCCAGTACCACCTTGAGACTGGAACAGCTGAACAACAGCCTTTGTCAGGGCTTTGATTACGTGCCATCCTCCCCTGAAATGAGGGACGCCTTACCCAGGGTCCTTCCCATACTTCCTAAAGTGGTGTTCTGTCGCCCAACGTACCTCCACAACATCCTAATCCATCCCTGTGCCACTCCGCCAATTCCAACCCCTTGCCACAAAGATCACATCCCACTGGAATACCCAGGTGCAAGGTCTGCCCAACCCACCCACTTCCTATTCCATTCTTGTCACCCACCTAAAAAAGCAGCCATGTCTTATACCAGCTCCGCTGCTGTCGATGCACACACATTGGTGTGACGACCAACCAGCTGTCCACCAGGATGAAAGGTCACTGACAATCTGTTGCCAAGAACGTGGTGGAAAGCCCTATGACACAACATGCAGCTGAACGTAACATGCTTCATTTTAGTGGCTGCTTCACAACCTGAGTCATCTGGATCCTCCTCTTCATTGTATGCTGACCTGTGGCCACACACCAACTCATCTTTCCACTTCCCTGCTCCTCTCCTTTTTCCTACTCCTCATCCCCCCTCCCCTACCCCCATTTGTCTGCCCTCAGTTTCGACAACAATGTGCTTGGCAGCATTCTTCATTTAGTCTGTGCATGTGCCGCCAGGATGTATTGCAGGGAAAGTTCTCACCTGTGTAATTCAGAAAAGTTGGTGGTGTTGTGAAGGATCCATATGGCACAGGCTGTGAAGCAGCCATTGAAATGAAGGATGTCATGTTTGGCTGCGTGCTCAGCAACAGGATGGTCCACTTGTTTCTTGGCCACATTTTGTCAGTGGCCATTCGTACAGATAGACAGCTTGTTGGTTGTCATGCCCACATAGAATGCAGCTTAGCTTGTAGATCACATGACAGGTTTCACAGGTGGCCCTGCCTTTGATGGGATAGATGATGTTACTGACTGGACTGGACTGGACTAGGTGGTGGTGGTGGTGGTGGTGGTGGTGGTGGTGGTGGTGGTAGGAGGATGTATTGGACAAGTCTTGCATGGTCTATTACAGGGGTATGAGCCATGAGGAGGTATGGGGTTGGGAGCAGGGGTTGTTTAAGGATGGACAAGTATATTGTGTAGGTTTGATGGACGGTGGAATACCAATGTGGGAGGGGTGGGCAGCACATTTCTCGTTTCAGGGCACGACGAGAGTTAGTTGAAAACGTGGTGGAGAATGTAGTTCAGTTGCTCCAGTCCTCGGTGATATTGAGTTACAAGGGGATTGCTTCTCTGTGGTGGATGGACGGTGAGATTTTGGGAGGTGGTGGGGAGACTGGAAAGATAAGGCACAGGAGATTTGTTTTTGTACAAGGTTGGGAGGATAACTACAGCCTGTGAAGGCTTCTTGAAATACACTGGGAGTGTCACTGAAACCAGGTGCTCAAGTCAGTGAATTTTTCCATTTGCAGCCTGTATTGCTATTAGAACAATTCCTCATTCATTTCTAGTCTGATTATATACTTTTCTTACTGCATCGCATACTTGCAGGGGGCCAAATGAAAACTTTGAAGCATGTTCTCTTATGAGAGAATTCTTTCTCACTAACTCCTCTCTTTCTTGAGAAGGTTCTTGGTGTATGTAGTCTGCTGTGTATAGCACAGAACACATGTGAAATCTTACATTTCATTCAATTCCCTCAAACAAGCAAACTACTTAATAACATGTGGAATGGCATCACAGTGTTCTCTTTAAGAATTGCGCTACTTTACTTTTTTACTTTTAGGTGCACCAACAACTTATTGAGACAATAATGGACAGTTTACAAAATTGCATTTTCTGATGATGTTAATAATAATAATAATAATAATAAAAATAAATAGTAAAAAAATATTTTCATTTTTGCTTCATTTGAAAGTTCGCTGCCTCCTCTTTCATCATTTTCGCGAAAGAAGTTCCCCAGCCAAATAGTGCTTTTATTGATAAACCCATATAAACTTCTACAGTTTTTCTTATCAATATTTCTTCAGGCTACGTATATTTTTTTGCCTTCCGATTAATATAAATTCTGCCATTTTTTAGTAACAAAAACCCTCAGTAAAACTTGCCCTCAACAGAACTTCCTCAGCTTGAAGTATGCTACAGAGATCACTTAAAAAATAGAGACTTTTCCACTTCTGAGAAACTTCTCTAGTTTTATTCATACGAAATCAAGAATTATCTTTGTGTTGGGCAACTTCCTCCACCCTTTTATTGAAACTGAGAACATTCTCATGTGATGTGTATTCTCCGACTCGCGTAATTCATACAAACCTGAGAATGTTCTCTGAAAGTCTAAGATTAAAGTACGTCCTCCATTTTATTCATATGAGCCAGTGGGAAATGGTGTTAATGTACTGGCTCATCGGTGTGTATAACAGTAAACTTGTGCAAATTTCAAAATATTAATTACAATATTATGATATAAAATGCAGTATCGTAATGGAAATGGCATCAGTGAAATGCGTTCTGGAAAAAAGTATTTTTTTTTTTCAATATTCTTTGCTGGAATAAGTTAGACAAAAGAAAAGTGTGCTGTGTCTTAATTGATGTAACAATATAGCGTTTACTCATTATTTCCACTCTGCTATTATCTTATGGATCCCAAGTCTTGCTCTGTGAAATTAACAACTTTGTGACAAATGTTTGTTTGCATACATACTAGGGAAACTGAATCTGAAAACACTGCTTGCATCTTTTGCTTTTGTATTTTTGTTTTCACTTGTTTGACACTGGCTGTTTTCGTTGAAGAGTTCCAATTTCTTCTATCCTGCTCAGTTTACTGGTAATGCGCCCACTGCAGGTGAGAAAAGGAGGATGGAGTACTGAATTATGTCCAGCGAATGCAATATGTCTGAGATTTTATTTAACTGTCACAATTATTTTTGTATGTTTGTAACCTCCCCCTCACTTATCAGCAGATCGAAAAAACCATAAATATTGACAGTAGAATTCTTTCAGCTGTCCAGGAAGAAAAACAATTCCGCCTTCCGTACTCGCAAGTACAAAGAATGCCGACAGCGGCACAAGAGCCGACAGCGGCACAAGAGCCGACAGCGGCACAAGAGCCGACAGCGGCTCCGCCTTGCCAGTATTGTTGCGCCCGCCTGTGCGGCACGCTTGATCTCACTCGCCCTTGTAACGGCGTTTCCAGAACGTCCGTTTCACTGAATTCTTTCGGAAAAACTCACTCCCGAGTAATCTCAAGCAGTCCCTTAATACTATCACAGTGGATAACTCAACACTGTCCATCATCACACACATGCACTAGCCTGAAACTTAAAACAGCGTCTAAGTACATCGGCAATGACTAGTAAATCACATATTTATGAAATCTTACAGCTATTTACAAAATCATATTTACATTCCTTAATCTACTGTGACTCAGCTGAAAACTTAAACTAGCAGCTTGGATTTTTCAGTTGATTAGATCATGATTGAATTGATTAAAATTAAATTGATTAATCAAAATTAATTACTTATTAATTACAACTTCTTTAATGACCTTGTTCAGTCAAAAGCATGGCAATCTAGTAAATCGTTAAATCTTACACTCTCTTTTACATACTGTACAAATTACCCATTGTGTGGTATTAATCGATCTTAGGTTGGTACAATTTCAAGTCTACAATGTTCCGTATACCTAATAGTTTTCCAGAGCTTGGGTACCCTAAGCAATAAGCATTTGTGTGAGGTATACCAATGACTTTATATGGTCCATTATAAACAAACTTAAATTTAGAGATTTCATGGTCTATCTCGCTCGATTTCTCATGAGCTTTTACAAGTACTAAGTCTCCGATTGCAAACTTAGCAAAACGCGCTTTAGCGTCATGACGATGTATGCGAGCATCGGCTTTTAGCTTCATTACTTCTCGCAAACGATCTTTTTTCACACCAATACTAATGTTAATCTGTGGAGGGAATTTGATTATCTCTTCCACTAAACTTTTACTTCTGTCATCCAACAAGATATCCTCTGGAGAAAATCCCGTCGATTCATATCTCAAGGTGTTCATAATTGTCTCAAATACTGCTACATATTTGCCCCATGCCCTATGGTTGTTATGGCAATAGGTACGGCAAAGTCGGCCTAGCTCGCGCATATACCTCTCAGCGGGATTCCCAGCCAGACAGTAAGCTGAAATATGGATCACTTTGACCCCATTACTTTCCATGCCTTCATTCCACAAAGTAAATTCCACAAGTAAATTGTGCCCCATTGTCTGTTAGAATCGCCTTGGGCTTACCAATATGAACAAAATAATCGTTCACAAGCTTGCTATAGACCGCTTTGGCTGTAGCTTTCCTAATCGGGTATAGTTTGATGAACTTGGAAAAAGCTTCTAGCACTACTAAAATGTAGGCAAAGTTTCCTGATGACTTGGGCAAAGGTCCGTACAAGTCCACGCACAGTAATTCAAAGGCGTCGTTAGGCCTTACACTTTGCATAGGACCACGACTCGTACAGTTGGTAACCTTCACCTTCTGACATAAATCGCAAGTTTTCACTCTGTCAGTAACGCGTTTTAACATGTTGTTAAAATGCACTACTTCGCTCAGCTTTTCCGTACATTTCTTAGGTCCACAGTGACCATACGCCAAATGGTAGTAGTCTATTATTTCCGTGACGTATTTGGTGGGCCAGCATACCCGCCAAATATTACTATCTCCACCCTTACGTATGTACAAGATATGATCGTATATCTTGTAATACTTCCTTAATTTCTCTCCTTCTGGACTCCTTTCGTCATATCGGGTTTTCACCATATTTAAACAACCATCCTCGTTCTGATGACGATGTAGATTCTTACAGTTGTTCATTATTAATTTACGTCCCTCAACTTCTTTAAAATAGTATAATTTGATCACTCTGTCTGCCTCATCTTTCAATAGATCTTGATTAGACTCGGGCAACCGCGACAGCGCATCCGCTACGCAATTGTCGGTCCCTCTTACGTAACAGATGTCATAGTTAAATTGCTGTAAATACAGCGACCACCTAGTCAGTCTTTCGTGAAGTAGTTTACAATTCTTCAGATAAGTGAGCGCCTTATGGTCCGTATGAATAATCACCTTACGGTCCCAAAGGTAGCCCTTGAACTTCTTGAATCCCCACACAATAGTGAGACACTCTTTCTCAGAAATCGTGTAGTTTCGCTCACTTTTTGATAAAGTTCGACTCGCGAATGCTATCGTCCGGTGTTCCTTATCCTCTCCTTTATCAACCTCTTGGAACAGTTCTACCCCCACCCCGTAATTAGACGAATCCGTTCCCAGATGGAAGGGTAGCGATAAATCAGGATGAAATAGTATGTTAGATCTTAACAACTCGTCTTTTAATCTCTCGAAAGCGGCCTGACACCCGTCAGTCCACACAAACGGAACGTTTTTGCGTAAGAGGTTATTCAAATTTTCATCATTAAACACTTGTCCTTTTACAAATTTACGGTAAAATCCTGATAACCCTAGAAAACTTTTTAACTGTTTCCTAGACTTGGGTGGAGGACAATTCCTTATTGCCTCTAGTTTCTCTGGGTCCTTCGTAATACCAGCAGTGGTAATTACATGCCCTAAAAATTTCAGTTCCTGCTTCACAAATTCGCATTTCTTTAGCTTTAGAGTCATTCCGCCATGGCGCAATGCTCTTAAAAGCTTCATCTAACAGGTCACAATGGTCATGCCAAGTGGCATTGGCCAACAATAGGTCGTCAACATATACAGTTAATCTTGAACTCAAAGCCGGTCCCAGCGCTTTATCTAGGGCCCTGATGAATACGGACACAGATATATTAAGTCCAAACGGCAGTACTCTATACTGATAACACCTGCCCGCAAACAAGAAGGCGGTGTATGGCCTAGATTCTTCTTAGAGTTCTATTTGCCAGTAACTAGCCGTCAGATCGAGGCTAGTCATGAACTTAACGTCATGAAAACGTTGCAAAATCTCCTCCATACTCTCTGGTCTGTCTGTTTCACGTTGAACGACCCTATTCAACGTGCGTGCGTCAATCACAATACGCACACTACCATCCCGTTTTGCTACAATGACCAAACCGTTATCGTATGGACTCGTACTTCTTTCAATCACTCCCCATTCGATCATCTTATCTATCTCCCGTTGCACTGCTTCCTTTTTGGACAGCGGTATAGCATACAGTCTCACGAAGAATGGTTCGTGCGGAATTACATGCAACTTGCATTTATATCCTTCCACAAGTCCCGGTTTGTCTGAAAACACACTCTTATTCCTCATTATTACTTCATACAGGCCTCGTCTTTGTTCGTGTGTTACGTTGGACACACCGTCTACAATACTTTCCAATTCACTTTCTACACTATTGTCAATGAAGAGATTTCTCACATTACAGTAGTTCAAATTCATACCTACATCAATACCATCCGGCCAGTTAACAATGTGTATAGGCTGGTATTGCCTATGCACACCGTCTCCTGCCTCGTCAAAACTAACTACTATTGTTTTATCTTGTGACGTACATGTCAAAGTTTTACTTTCGCAATTAATTACTGCACGGTACTTTAATAGCCAATCTAATCCGATAATTACTTCCGTAGTCAAGTCTGGCACAATGACCAACTCTTGTTCAAATCGTGCCCCACATATCTCGAAGTGGACAAAAATCTGTTTTGTGACCGGTTTACTGGCCTTCCCAGTAGCACCGATAATTTTCACTCCTGTTACTGGCATAACTACGATGCCAGGTCTGTCTTTCAGTAACTGAAATATTTTTCCAGATACAGCACTCAATTCTGCACTGGTGTCAATCAACACGTTTAGTTGTAGGCCGTGCATATTAGCAGACACTACTATCTGTCTATACTTGTCCTCGACTGTTTCTTTATTTTCCCACAGTAAATCCTTGTCTATATCCAGGTCATTCCAGAAAAAACCATCCGGCTTTGATCCTAAATCCGGCTTATCTGGCGGCTTTTTCAGCCTCTGTTCACATACAGTTTTAATTTCAACACGTTTGTCCTGAGGCTTAGTCTGTAGCTTCGCCTCCAATACCGAAACCTTTTCCTGTAACTCGTCAACTGGTGGGTGTTGCTTTGCTATCAATTCACTAATTGTCACCTTTGTTGATTCCACTTTGGTCAGATTGATCTCATCTGCCAATCTACCTGGAGGAATGTGCCCAGTAGTTTCTGCAATTACTTCCTCTGGACCTGCGCAACCCACACTGCTATCATCTGACCGTATAAAGTCAGCTCTAACCTCATACACGCTGTAATCTATGTGCTTTTCTAACAATCGTGTCCGGCTATCACTAAAATTTTCGTAATCTTTCTCCTTAATACTCTCGCAATGTTTAAACTGGAGGTTTGCGTCGGATGGATCGGCTACTTCTACCACTATAACTTTCGGTAGTCTGCCGGTTAGAGCCAGAACTTTCCGTTACTACTTCAACATCCAACTCTTGCGGGACGCAACACGACGAATCTTGCTCGTGCTCCCCATTAACATGAACTATTTCTGGTAAAGTCTGCCGGTTAGGGCCAGAACTTTCTATCACTTCACAAACACTTATCTTCCTGCAGGACGAGACGCGGCAAATCCTGCACGCGCTCCCCATAAACACTTCTCCCATACAGACCCCTATAATCTCTTAGTTCGTCGTATAAGCGACCGAACTGCCATAACCAGACCTCATCCCTCTCTGCATCCCCTCGCTCAATGACGGACGTGTTATCCGACATCTGACCTCCTCTCAACAATTGCGAATCATTCTTAAACTTAATCTCCATTTCCGCTGTGGGTGTTACAGCTGCCACTTTATAATTGATTTCCGGAACACTACTTAAATTGTTCTCACTGACAGTGAATGTATTTTCTACTGCCGTGTCTACAGCTGATCTACTACTCGTGGGCGCACTCCTTTCTCCTAACACTGACACACTCTCCCGCCGTCCGCCGCTCGTGGTCTCGTGGTAGCGTTCTCGCTTCCCGAGCACAGGGTCCCGGGTTCGATTCCCGGCGGGGTCAGGGATTTTCACCTGCCTCGAGATGACTAGGTGTTTGTGTTGTCCTCATCATTTCATCATCATCCAGGAAAGTGGCGAAATTGGACTGAACAAAGGTTGGGAAATTGTATGGGCGCTGATAACCACGCAGTTGAGCGCCCCACAACCCAAACCTCATCATCATCACACTCTCCCGCCGTTGATTATTCCATACGGAATTTTCATAACGACGACACCTGGGTTTTTTCCTGTTATTGGGCCTCCAAAATTTCTACACGACCGGTCGGCCCCTCACCGGCGCGGCTAATGGTTTCCCTGTCTCGTCCCAGCAGATATGCTCCCCGGATGCTGCTGAGGCGGCTGATCACACCCTCTGGCGTTATTACTATTCTGCGAAGCCCGTGTCACGCTAGTATGATACTGGTTTCCGTCATTCCTGTTATTATTTGCATTGTACCGATTGTCATTACGGCCCGAACCATTATTGTTATTGCTGCCAAGAGTGCGGTATGCATTATTCCCATAGTTATCGTTGTTGTGGTACACGTTGTTGTTACCAAGGCCTCTACCACTATCGCGATTACTGCGCCAATAGTCCTCGTCCTCAACTCTTTCCAGGAAATCATTGATTGTCCTGTAATTGCTTCCTACGTATCGTTATGTATTATCTGGCAGCTTCTTGTAGAGTTCCCAGACTATTTCGGATTCCGTGCGGCGATCACGCAAATATTCCAACTTGCGGATCCAGCCCTCACAAAACTCCTTCATCGAGCCGCGCGAATTCGCATCGAAAGGCCTCGATACGACAAATTCGCGCCAGACACTTTGCTGTTTTTGCTCTGACCAGTATTCAGCCAGAAACAAATTTTTAAACTCGTCAAAAGTCAGCTTCGTAATGTTGAGGTTTAAGCCCCAACGCTTGGCATCACCAGCCAACACATCAATAACCGCATTAATTTTTCTCTCATTAGTCCATGATGTGGGTGAAACTCTTCCACAATTTTTAATGAAATCCGTCGCGTGTACACCGCCTTTTTTCAAGGGGTCGAACCGCTCCTCTTTCGTCAACAATTCCGAACTATGTGCACAGACTGGCACATAGCTCTGTTTTTCGTCAAGTTTCTTTTCTAATTCCGACACCCTCGTAGTTACTTGGCAAGTGGTTGTCGCAAGCGTTTCTACTTCCTTTTTTTCTCTTCGCAGGTATTAGCCTGCTTCGTCACTTTGGCATCTACTTCGGATACTAAAGCCTTTAAAGTTTCCACCTTCTTTTGATCCTCTTTTTTCACTAATTGAATTTGTTCCGTCACCTTATTCTCGATGATCGGAGCAACTGCTTCTCCTACACTTTTCTCGATTCTGCTAATTTCGGAATAAAAACGTGTATTTATGCTCGCAATTTCCGCCTGAACGCCAATCATTTCCTGTTTAAGATTACCGATTTCGGTATTAAACACAACAATATCTTCTTTGATTTTATCAACTTTTGTGTTAACAACTCCAACATTGTTGTTAACAACGTTAATAGCTTTGTTCTGATTGTCTAGCATCCGTTCAATTTTTTCAGCCTGAGCTTCTTGCTTGGCAGCCTGAGCTTCTTGCTTGGCAGCCTGAGCTTCTTGCTTGGCAGCCTGAGCTTCTTGCTTGGCCGATTGACTCTTGATTTCGTTAATCAAAACATTCAATAAATCAGTTAAATTCCCGGAAACTACCGGTTTTACTTCCGTAGCGGCTTCCTCTTTAATTGTCCCCCCGTATTCGTCATCAAGGGATTCAGATTTGAATTTCACTTCAGATTCCGAAACATTTTCTAAAGTTTGGAATTCCATTTCTGCTCTTTGTTGCGTTTCGGCGGTCGCGTCTTTCATGCAAGCCGCCTGCCCCTGAACAATGGGTACCGCGGTGCGCGTTTCCCACTGTTCGACCGATTGTTCCGTATCCAAGTCTACCAAATTTTGGCAATTGTTGCCTTCACTCATTTTAATAATTTTCAGTATAAATGCCAAATCTCAAATATAATTAGGATTACTCCCACTACTTATTCTCGCTGACGTAACGGCCTGTACGTAACCAGTACTTTGTTACGAGATTTGCACAATGCAAAATTCGTGTCCAGAACAACCTCAAATCCGAAGATGGTCCTGCCACCAGGTCACCACGTGTATCCTCCCTCTCACTTATCGACCTTAAAGACAGTGAAAAATTAAACCGCGTGTACCTAATGGAAATTTGGGAAAAGCAATCGTCACAGAGGTTAATTTGTCGGTAAAGAGGGAGGAAAGGGTTACATCTAAATGAAAGGAAAAATGCTAATGAAACTGGTGGAAATTAATTTTGAAATAGGGGTAAAGTTAATAAAGAAAGTAAATGTGCGGCCGTTAAGTTAACAATCAACTAGCGGTAATTAGATATTTGAGATTTGGGGGAAATTACGGTCGCCAGTCCTAAGGACAATTACTATAGTAACTGAAAAAGAAAGGTTATTACACATATAATTAGCACTAGAAGCATGGCAACTGAAGGTTGACTTGTGTAGTGTGAAAACTGAAAGTTTGTCAGAAGTAATAAATTTCGCTACACTCTGACTTAATTTAGCAAAAGAATTAATAAAATCGGAAAATTGAAAGTTAATTTAGTGACTGAAGTTAATAGTGAGCTTTCTTTCTGAAGCACATCGAAATTCAGTAAAATACGGTTAGTCTTGGACTACCTCAACAATCATTTCAAAAGCTACTTGAATCTACGCAATTTAGGAATAAGAGATTTAACTTCGAACTTGAATTAAATGATTCTGAACAATTAACAATAGTAAAATTTAGTACGTACCAAGCTGAGCTGCAGTCACAGGTAAGCCAAAATACGGCAACAAAACTCGCACTCTTAATTCGTGCTTGTGTAATCTAAATATTGTAGCCAGCTATGAATACTTTAACTGAACTTTGAAATTAAAGCAGTGAAATGCTATAATATTACTTTAATACTGGCGCTTGAATTTCAACGACACTCGGGTTCATTCCGGAAAAGGAAGGGACCCTGCTTGGTAATGCAATTGGGACAATGAGCAACAAAGGTTCATGCTAAGTAGCTGTAATTTTGTGATGCAACAATTTTAAAAGTTTGAAAAGCTGAGGTCTGCCACACAGTTCTAAAACTTTACGTGCTTCCAGTCTTCCTTGTTGGTTGATTGAAGGTTTGAAGCCGCCGATCGAGGAGGTGGCGACAGTCACTCATTGTCGGCCGTCGCTGTTGCAGAAGCTGGATGTTGGCGCGCCTTCTTCTCGACACGGTCACCAGACGAAACGGGCTCTTGATGTGCGCCAGCTAATGCTTCCCGTCCGCGACACCATGTTAGAAACTATCATCGCAAGTCGAGCGCAATTACATGCTGCCAAACCCCGAAAGCGCGGCAACTCGCGGGAGCTTCACACAACACACCTGCTCCACTCGCTACTCCAGCCAGACTCCCCCTCTGCCCGCACTCCACGCGACAGAGTTAACACTACCACAGATCCTACACACTTTGATTCTTCACACGACCTATCGATGTAATCGTTCGATATCAGTTTTCCCTAGGCAAGACCCAGCATAAAAATACAAATAATATTTACGAAACAAACCAATTATACATCGACATAAATGCATTAATATATATATACAAATAGTAAAACAATTACAATATACGAAGACACAGAAATGTTATATATTCAGGTAACAAAAATAGTACAATAGATGGAAATAGGAGGATATGCATTTCCGGCGTTACATGTTCATGACTTGAACCAAAAAAATGTAAAGCCAAAAATGTAAAAAAATCAACTAATACGTTAGACGTGCACTGCACTAGTCTAATAGAAAACTACACACTTGATTTCTATTGTATGTTTGCAATTCCAGAAAATACTTTATTTTATTCACTTCTGTACATTCAAACTATACTGCTGCAGCTTTTACACAGCAGTCTGTTGTTGCATTATTTTTACAGAACAGTCCTACCTGGATGCTGGTGATCTCGTAATAATAATGCAGGACCTAGAATGAAATTCTGAAGAGTCCTTGGCTTTGCGATTACATACATTGGTACATACATTAGAGAATGAAGAACATTTTTGAGGTAAGTTAACTTTTTTTATTGTTATTATATATGTTGTTTCTTTGTGATTTGGTCTATTTTTAATCTTTTAAAGATTGAACTCGCAAGGTTAGGTACCCAGTGGGGGGATCGACCTCATGAAACTGTCTGTATGACTATGTAGGTCAAGAACCCAAGGTATCAGATACTGCAGCGATCCGGTCTGGTGCGCATTTTCAAGTGATTAATGGGGGGGGGGGGGGAAATGAAATTTTGTGTGATGTTCAATAGTGTTAAAAAAGGTGTGTTACATAGACTGGTTAGATAGTGTAAATGATAGGGATGGGTGGAATCTTGTTAGGTGCATTAATTCTTTTAAAATTTAATTATCTTTATAGAACTGACTTTGATCGCAGTTTTTATTCAATTAATTGATTTAAATGTAATTTTTTATTTCCAGTGCTTTCCCACATTATTTTAATTGTAATACCAACTTCTTCATTTTCTATAATTTTTCTTCTTTATCATTCTTTTCCCATTTGAAATTTTTGTTCATGTGTTTTTAATTAATTTTATATACTAATTTTGGTATATATTTTTTGTTTTTATCATCTTCTTTTTTCCACCAGATTATTGCATTCATAAATCGATTCCTCATTTTTCTTGAATTTCATTTTACTTATAAACAAGTCTTTCATTTAAATCCTCATCTGCGTTATTTTGTCCATAGTGCAATAGGAATTTAGGCTGTTTTAAATGTTTCTATGACAATTACCGTGCAAAAAAATTACACATCACGTAATGAAAAATACATTTTTCTCACCATTACATAGTTGGTATAGATAGATTATTTCATCTCATGTTTTTTTGATCGATAGACTGGAATTTCCAAGTAATCAAACATTGTAATAGATATAATTTAATAGATGTAATTTAATAATATTCACAAAAATTCAGAGTGTAAAAAAGAGTGATTATCATAATACAACTTCTTTAATGCTGTTGAGCATCACACAGAATTTACAAATCTTTTTTCATCCATTAATCGCAAACGAGGGTCCGCCAATGTGAATGGCTGTAGGATGTGATACCTGGTATCATGGGTGCAGGGTGTGATACCTGGGATCTTAACCTACATCACCTTATAATATGGTTTCAAAAAGTTGATGCCACCATTGGGGACCTATCCTTATCAGCAAATTTAGCTCTAAAACTGTGATTTGTTTGTACTTGCCAAGTTTATTGGTTTTGTTGCTCCAATCATTTAACATATATTATTAAGTGGTTGTTTCATCTTAGATTTTGAACATGTTCTGTCTGTGATTTTGTTTGCCGAGTTCCTGGAAAAACACTAAAAGTATCTGCCCTAATGATGATTGTGAGGTTTGATTCTGGTGTTTTCAGAGCTTTTTGCAACAGAAATTGTAAATGATTGTGACTGATTCAGTAGGATAATTGAGAGAGCAGCGTGAAAAATTTGCAGAAGACACAAACACCCACCAGATGCAGACCCCAGGAAGGTTAGCCAACTTTTAGACAAATGGATAGTAGGAATATCAAGCACTCTGATGAGATGATTGAGAAATAATTTGCCATGACGGATTCAGTGCTATAGTCCAAATTAAGCAAAATTTGAAAAGTAGTAAAAAGCAAGACACTGAAATAGTGAACAGTGTAGTGTATTGAAGAAGTTATGTTTCGGCAGTATATTGAGTGGCAGAGCTGACAAGGTTTCCATTGTACATTTCTTTACAGAGTGCAAGTAAATTAATAGAGTATAAGTTTAGCATTCATAAACAAAAAAAATGACTGTAATTTACACAAGACTAGATAGCCATGTGGGCATTTTATAAATGGTATCTGTACAGTGAAATCTAATAATCACTTTTCATTCAATATGTTCACAACCCTAAGATATTTGAGATGTTTAAAAAGCCAGTGAAAATTTTCCACTCTGTAGACTCTAAAATCGTACTAGAAACTATTATTATTCCTTATTTTACAATGTATTTGCATATGCTGGTGAGATTATAATGTAGGCTACACATGTTATATGATGGGAGCGATCTGTCAATTTAATCGAAAGAAATTTCTTTGGAAGCCAAGATCACTAAAAACTATTTATTTCTTGATGACTGATTTCTTCAGAAGTTTGCTGTCATCTGATCTGAGTTCCTGCTTCATGTTTTTAGTTTGCGACATCACATTTTACACATATGACATTTCACTTCAACGAACGCATTTGTTGCTATGTGCATTTTTTATTTTTGTCGTCTTGTTATTGACAGACCAATGTGGTTATGCTGGATTAAGAGTATAATGTGTTCTTGCTGCATTTTTGATATGTATGCATTTTTGAATTTCCAGAGATCTGAAGATGAAAAAAAGTTTTTGTCGAAATGAGTCATCTTGAAATAAATAATGTTTAACAATCATAGGTTCAGAAGAAATTTCTTTTCATTAAGATCATAATAATTTATTTTTGTTATAAATAAAAAAGAATTCTATCTTTTAAAAGAGGTGCAACTTTTCCTATATTATACGTCAAATTTAATTTTCACTCTTCATTTGTGCCTATTTGCTGATGGTCTCCCTCTTTGATTCCTTCCAGTTTGTTCCAGTTCCATGATCTGTTGCGATAGTCGCTCCACTGACTTCCTCTGCAATCAAACTTGTTACATCCATTTTCTTCCTGATGACTTCATTTCTGGCACTTTCTCACCTGGATAGCTCTGCAAACAGTGTCCAAAAATCCATCTCATTTGTAATCAATCTTCCAGTAATGGGTTCGAATTGTCCTTACTTCTGTTCAACATGTCATGATGCATCTAATAATTGTTTTGAGTGTGTTTTCTTTTTGTTTCCATTCAAATTTGTTGATCCCATAAAATACTATTTAATGTCCCAATAGTGAATTTCTGGCATTTATCCTGGAGTTAATTTCTTTATCTTGTTTACCATCTTGTGTAATCTTTACTTTTAGATATTTGTACTCTTCAGTGTGTGTAATCATTCTGATCCCTTCTTCCAGTGTCAAATCTTGATTTGTTCCTTCTGTTACCATTAGTTTGTTTTATTCGTATTTACATGGTGGTCAAATTTTGTATACTCCTCTATTGTTTTCCTGGTGTTATATTCAACGTTTTCATCTTGTGTGAAAGTTAACTTTTAGAATCTACCGGATATTTATAATGAAACTTTCCCTTTTTAACATGCTATAGCAAGGAAACTAATTACCGTAAAAGGACCAAACTTGGTAGCATCAATGTCAAGGTCATGGGGAAGAGAAATATTGCAGAGTAAATTCAGTTTAAACACTTTTAATGTGTTCTACTGTACTTCATACCATTACATACCTGTACCATTACTGCTACAAAATGGTTGAATATGGTGCCCATCAGCGTCCAGAAGAGTCTGAAAGTACAGGATTGCATTCTTCACCGCAGAACGAAGCTTGTCCCTAGGTATGCTGGCTACTTCTCTTGATATTCTTCGCTTCAGATTAACACTTGTGAATGTTCCCCTGGTAAACCCTGGCTCCACAACCAGAAATCACAGGAAGTGAGATTAGGAGATTGTGGCAGCCAAGCATTTGGAAACGATCAGCTGATAATTCGATCGTTTCCAAATGTGTTTCAAAGAAGCAGGTGAACTTCATGAGCAGTGTGCGGTGGGTCCCCATCTTACATGAAAACTATTTAATTCAATGCATCTCTCTCCAGTAGGGTGGGTATGACACGCTGGTGAAGCATATTACAGTAATGCTGGCCAGTCACACTGCGTGTCTTTGGTCCTTGAGTGCCAACCTCTTCAAAAAAGAATGGGCTTACGATGAACGTAGCCGTGAAGCCACATCATACCATGACACATTCACCATACAGTGGAACATCATGCACAGTGACTGGAGGTGGTTATCCCCTCACTTGCCAGTTCTGTTTGTTCATCGTACCTTCTCACTTCCATCCTTGCGAGAAAGTGGAAAGCAAAGTCAACATGTCGTTGTGCATCCTATGGTGTGGTGCAAGATGCTGTATGATATGGATCTTGTGCGGATACCATTTGAGAATGGTTCGAAGCGCCTTCCATTCTGTTGTGAACAGCATGCGAATGCCTGACAGTCGGGAAGTGGACACAGTGTTGTCTGCCATAGCAACAGAAATTTCATCAATTACCTGTAGCGCAACCGGTCGTCGGCCTCTTCCTGGAGCAACGCCCATTTCTGCAGGTGATTTGAACTTCACCATCATGCTCCGCACAGAAGGCAGATAAAGAGGACCCTTCCATAATCCTGTCAGTTGGCGATATTATCGAAGCGCAGCTGTAGCATTACTGTTGTTTTGATAATAGAGCTTCACCAATAAGGCTCTTTTTGTCCAAACTCATTATGACACGTTAACAAGTGCACTGTGACAGGTCAGGTGTGTGAGACTATGAATCACAATGATTGACCACAGGTCCTGGTGGCCATAGTTGGAACTAGACGGTGGTGCTGTGAAGCACGGAAATCATGCACCCAATACTCTGGACATTAATACCATCAAGTTTGGTACTCGTATGGTAATTGGTTTCTGTATTACACCATGTTAAATAGGGAAAGTTTAATTATAATCACCCGGTATATAGTACCATCATTGATTGGGATACCCATGTTCTTACATTTTTACTTTCAGTTTTCCATTGCTTTCTCTGTGTATACATTATGCAACACACTCTTAAAGAGTCACTTTTTCGAAACCCTGCTGTGGTATGCCATTGCATGCAGAAGTTCCAAATTTCACTTAAAGATGCCTACAACCCTGTTCTGTAATAGTGCAAAAGTGTGGTACCTTGCATGTCAGCCTCAGGCCCAGCGATACTGCACTCTCTTTATATAGTAACAAGGCTGCAATTTTTGGTGTAGTATACATTGGTAACCACTCGGGACCATTTGGAATCATTCAACGAAACTTGGGTGTGATGTAAAGCACTAATGGGTGTCATGCTTTTTCAGCCCTTCTGTGAAGTGATACTTGAATAAAATGGTAAAGGTACCCTCTAAGAACCCTCAGTTCGATGGCATTGTTTGTGCTACTCTCTCACCTTTGTTGAGCACTTTAAAAATTTACCTGTACAGAGACAGCTACTTAATGATTATCAATTACCGGCCAGAGGCGTGCATAAAGCCTGCATGGCCTGCCTGGGACTGCAGCCATGACTGACAGGTGAGCCTCGACTCGCACTGCCTTGTCAGCCGGGCGAACCGCACCGGGTCTCGCTGGACTGAGAGGTACCCCGCCAGACCCCAAGTCCGCCCGGACACCCATGTGGCTCGGCTGCTTGTCACGTCATGCACCCAGTAGGCGCTGTTGTGTGCGCAGAACAAAATCTCTACAGCTCGTATGCAAACAGATTTTTACTTTGCAAAGTATTTACCGACGTAGCTCTTAATCTCCAGTCTTACATTAAAATAACTGATGGCTGTAACATCAGTAACAAGAAGGATACTTAAATCTCCATCATTGCTTGTAATTGTTAAATCGACTTGTTTACATGCATGTAAAAAGCTCTATACCTTGTTGTTGAGGTCTTCAGTCCATGCAGCTCTCCATGCTACTCTATCCTGTGCAAGCTTCTTCATCTCCCAGTACCTGCTACAACCTACATCCTTCTGAATCTGCTTAGTGTATTCATCTCTTGGTTTCCCTCTAAAATTTTTACGCACCACGCTGCCCTCCAATACTAAATTGGTGATCCCTTGATACCTCAGAACATGTCCTACTAACTGATCCCTTCTAGTCAAAGTGTGCCACAAATTTCTCTTCTCCCTAATTCTATTCAATACCTCCTCATTAGTTATGTAATCTACCCATCTAATCTTCAGCATTCTTCTGTAGCACCACATTTCGAAAGCTTCTATTCTCTTCTTGTCCGAACTATTTATCGTCCATGTTTCACTTCCATACATGGCCACACTCCATACAAATACTTTCAGAAACGACTTCCTGACACTTAAATCAATACTCGATGTTAACAAATTTCTCTTCTTCAGAAACGCTTTTCTTCCCTTTGCCAGTCTACATTTTATATCCTCTCTACTTCGACCATCATGAGTTATTTTGCTCCCCAAATAGCAAAACTCATTTACTACTTTAAGCGACTCATTTCCTAATCTGATTCCCGCAGCATCACCTGATTTAATTCGACTACATTCCATTATCCTCATTTTGCTTTTTTTTATGTTCATCTTATATCCTCCTTTCAAGACACTGTCCATTCCGTTCAGCTGCTCTTCCAGGTCCTTTGCTGTCTCTGGCGGAATTACAATGTTATCGGCGAACCTCAAAGTTTTTATTTCTTCTCCATGGATTTTAATTCGTACTCCAAATTTTTCTTTTGTTTCCTTTACTGCTTGCTCAATATACAGATTGAATAACATCGGGGAGAGGCTACAACCCTGTCTCGCTCCCTTCCCAACCACTGCTTCCCTTTCATGCCCATCGACTCTTATAACTGCCATCCGGTTTATGTACAAATTTGTAAATAGCCTTTCGCTCCCTGTATTTTATCCCTGCCACCTTCAGAATTTGAAAGAGAGTATTCCAGTCAACATTGTCAAAAGCTTTCTCTAAGTTTACAAATGCTAGAAACGTAGTTCTGCCTTTCCTTAATCTATTTTCCAAGATAAGTCGTAGGGTCAGTATTGCCTCACATGTTCCAACATTCCTACGGAATCCAAACTGACCTTCCCCAAGGTCGGCTTCTACCAGTTTTTCCATTCGTCTGTAAAGAATTCGTGTTAGTATTTTGCAGCTCTGGCTTATTAAACTGATAGTTCGGTAATTTTCACATCTGTCAGCACTTGCTTTCATTGGGATTGGAATTCTTCTTGAGGTCTGAGAATATTTCGGCTGTCTCATACATCTTGCTCACCATATGGTAGAGTTTTGTCAGGGCTGGCTCTCCCAAGGCTATCAGTAGTTCTAATGGGATGTTGTCTACTCCCGGGGCCTTGTTTCTGTGTAGGTGTTTCAGTGCTCTGTCAAACTCTTCACCAGCATCATATCTCCCATTTCATCTTCATCTACATCCTCTTCCATTTCCACAATATTGTCCTCAAGTACATCACCCTTGTACAGACCCTCTATATACTCCTTCCGCCTTTCTGCTTTCTCTTCTTTGCTTGGAACTGGGTTTCCATCTGAGCTCTTGATATTCATACAAGTGTTTCTTTTTTCTGCAAAAGTCTCTTTCATTTTCCTGTAGGCAGTATCAATCTCACCCGTAGTGAGATATACCTCTACATCCTTACTTTTGTCCTCTATACCTTATGATGCTGTTAAGTTTATTAAAGGTTTCCTTACTAATTATTGAATTTTTGTAGTACTGTATGAGGAAATGGCAAGTATTTCAAAGTTTTTGTTGACACACACTGAAGTCAGAAGATCATATCATGGCAGAACTATTTTCACATTGCACAGTCTTTCTCCATTTTGAAGGCATTAATGCTGAGGCTTCGTTCTCTGTATGACATTTTGCAAATAATACATCATGCCAGTACACGGAACAAATATGTTATATCCCGTAGCTGTTATTAAATTTGGCACATTGTTCACATTAATTTATGTCTTTTTGACTATTAAATGATCAAATGTTGAGGATGTCAGTACTGATAAAATATTTACTTAGCATAGGTAATTAACATCGCATTTTACGTTGTGGTGCAGCACATGTGCAACTTGCTGCGACATAAATTTTCTCTTACTCAGTTTTCAAGAGTTGCTTTACACGACGTACCTGTGTCATTAGAAATAATGCAAGCAAATACTTTGACTTTATTTCCACTTCTCACTTAAGAGGTTTCGAGCTCTTGAATTCAGTAGTGCTGCTTCCCACAAGTGTCGACAATATTGAGGCACACTGTCTTCTTTAAATGCGATCTCTTATCCAGTTATGGTTGTTTAAAATATTTAACAAAAACATAAATTTCATATATAAATTTGTTGTTTTACTTACGTGGGAGTGCTTACCTTACTGTCTGATGCATTCTCAGTGCAGCGTTTCTGTAGCTGGCAGACCAATGGCACAAGCAACTGCAGTGTGGAATCACTGTCAGCTTACCTTGACGTCCCCTTCAAATACTTCAAGAAAATGAATCGTCACCACCTGTTAGTACCAGTTCCCAAACAAGTGTATTTTTCTGAATTCATATTAAACTTCAGCAGTTTGATCAAGCTTGCATAAACATGGACTTTAGCATGGCACACAAAGTATTTCAGTGGGTCTCAATGTGCTGCTTCATGGTAAACTGCAACCATGAGACTTTCACATGGCCACTCCTTTTTAAATAAGTTACGGCATGTTTCATTGATTCCAGTGGTGGGTGAACATTATGACAGTATTCCTGCAACCATTTTTCCTCAAGCATATAGGATAGAACAGTGCTGAAGGAGTGGTTGTTGTATGGAAGGCGACAACAGTTCTTTAGGGAATTTTTCATATTTGCCCCTTGACCAGTAACAAGTGTAATGTTCAAGAGATGGCTTGTAAATACCCCTTACATGCTTACGTTAGTTAAATTTCATCTTGTACATTTGTAGCAGTTTTCTCCAACAAACAGAAACCAATTTTTGTACTGCAACTCCAATATTGATTGCATAATAAGAGTAAACTAATGCCTTTTAGTGTATGTGTCTGTCCATGTGTCAGTTTATTTGCACAGGCACCATCCTCCATATGCTGCAACACATGGGGGACCACAGCCACATGATATTTGTCTGCTATTTCTTTCTCATGGCGAGAAATCATTGGTGTCTGTGAAAGATGTAGATAGCATTTTCCTGCCTTTTCGATTAAGGGCCACTGATCTCTTGGGCACATTGTTACACACTTCTCCAGGGCACTGGATTTTGCTGACTCCGAAAGGTTGCCACTGTTATTGGTCTGACTGTTAGGAGAAGCTTAGCAGTTATTCAACTGTCACAACATGGCCCATGAGTTTTCCTGCATGTGACAGCAAGTTCTAGTTGCTTTCAGTGTGGTGAAGGAGTAGACAACTGACATGCTTTCAGTATGGTAATTGTAAACTGTCGAAGCTGCATTGGTAAAGTACCGGAACTTCAAGCGCTGATAGAAAGCACCGAAGCTGAAATCATTATAGGTACAGAAAGCTGGCTGAAGCCAGAGATAAATTCTGCCGAAATTTTTACAAAGACACAGACGGTGTTTAGAAAGGATAGATTGCATGCAACCGGTGGTGGCGTGTTTGTTGCTGTTAGTAGTAGTTTAGTCTGTAGTGAGGCAGAAGTGGATAGTTCCTGTGAATTATTATGGGTGGAGGTTACACTCAACAACCAAGCTAGGTCAATAGTTGGCTCCTTTTACCGACCTCCCGACTCAGCAGCATTAGTGGCAGAACAACTGAGAGAAAATTTGAAATACATTTCACATAAATTTTCTCAGCACGTTATAGTCTTAGGTGGAGCTTTCAATTTACCAGATATAGACTGGGACACTCAGATGTTTAGGACGGGTAGTAGGGACAGAGCATCGAGTGACATTATACTGAGTGCACTATCCGAAAATTACCTCGAGCAATTAAACTGAGAACCGACTCGTGGAGATAACATCTTGGACCTACTGATAACAAACAGACCCGAGCTTTTCAACTCTGTAAGTTTAGAACAGGGAATCAGTGATCATAAGGCCGTTGCAGCATCCCTGAATATGGAAGTTAATAGGAATATAAAAAAAGGGAGGAAGGTTTATCTGTTTAGCAAGAGTAATAGAAGGCAGATTTCAGACTACCTAACAGATCAAAATGAAAATTTCTGTTCCTACACTGACAATGTTGAGTGTTTATGGAAAAAGTTCAAGGTAATCGTAAAATGCGTTTTAGACAGGTACGTGCTGAGTAAAACTGTGAGGGACGGCAAAAACCCACCGTGGTTCAACAACAAAGTTAGGAAACTACTGCGAAAGCAAAGAGAGCTTCCCTCCAAGTTTAAACGCAGCGAAAACCTCTCAGACAAACAGAAGCTAAACGATGTCAAAGTTAGCGTAAGGAGGGCTATGCGTGAAGCGTTCAGTGAATTCGAAAGTAAAATTCTATGTACCGACTTGACAGAAAATCCTAGGAAGTTCTGGTGTTACGTTAAATCAGTAACTGGCTCAAAACAGCATATCCAGACACTCCGGGATGATGATGGCATTGAAACAGAGGATGACACGCGTAAAGCTGAAATACTAAACACCTTTTTCCAAAGCTGTTTCACAGAGGAAGACGGCACGGCAGTTCCTTCTCTAAATCATCGCACAAACGAAAAAATGGCTGACATCGAAATAAGTGTCCAAGGAATAGAAAAGCAACTGGAATCACTCAACAGAGGAAAGTCCACTGGACCTGACGGGATACCAATTCGATTCTACACAGAGTATGCAAAAGAACTTGCCCCCCCTTCTAACAGCCTTGTACCGCAAGTCTCTAGAGGAACGGAAGGTTCCAAATGATTGGAAAAGAGCACAGAGTCCCAGTCTTCAAGAAGGGTCGTCGGGCAGATGCGCAAAACTATAGACCTATATCTCCGATGTCGATCTGTTGTAGAATTTTAGAACGTGTTTTTTGCTCGCGTATCATGTCGTTTTTGGAAACCCAGAATCTACTCTGTAGGAATCAACATGGATTCCGGAAACAGCTATCGAGTGACACCCAACTCGCTTTATTTGTTCATGAGACCCAGAAAATTTTAGATACAGGCTCCCAGGTAGATGCTATTTTCCTTGACTTCCGGAAGGCATTCGATACAGTTCCGCACTGTCGCCTGATAAACAAAGTAAGAGCCTACGGAATATCAGACCAGCTGTGTGGCTGGATTGAAGAGTTCTTGGCAAACAGAACACAGCATGTTGTTCTCAATGGAGAGACGTCTACAGATGTTAAGGTAACCTCTGGCGTGCCACAGGGGAGTGTTATGGGACCATTGCTTTTCACAGTATATATAAATGACCTAGTAGATAGTGTCGGAAGTTCCATGCGGCTTTTCGCGGATGATGCTGAAGTATACAGAGAAGTTGCACCATTAGAAAATTGTAGCGAAATACAGGAAGATCTGCAGCGGATAGGCACTTGGTGCAGGGAGTGGCAACTGACTCTTAACATAGACAAATGTAATGTATTGCGAATACATAGAAAGAAAGATCCTTTATTGTATGATTATATGATAGCGGAACAAACACTGGTAGCAGTTATAATTGCGTAGGCTTCCGCGGCCAGAGTCAGTCGACATAAAAGTTTTCTGGGTTTGGTACCGCGTCATAATGTAAAAAACTACTGCTGCTATAGAAAAGCCAACGTTTCGGCCACGATTGCAGCGGCCTTCTTCTGGGTCTAATGGTGCGTTCTAGCTATGCAGTGTCCTTTATATTTTGTTGTTAGTGTTCACTGCGCATGCCATTACGTCATAATTTTAAAAAGGTAGTTGGTTTATTGGTCACTTAAGGAAGAAGGAGAGGGAACTTTATTTTAATAGGTTATTGCGGTGGAGGGAGAACATGACCTCTGTTGTCCATTGGCTCATGTGTTATGTGCCATGATTGGTGGCCACCGTCGAATGAGAAGTTTGCTGTGTGTTTACCAGCTGCTGGACGTCGGCCGCGCGGCGGCAGTTACTCGCCGGTAGTGCTCGTGCCTCGTGTTGACAGTGCGGTCTGTTGGGCTCTGATTGCTGGCAGCCAAGATGGGGCAAGCCTGAGTCCATCCTCCCTGTTCATGTTGTTAGGGTGTTTGAAAAGAGTACCAGTCTCTCCTAGAATTTACGGTGTTCCAAAGATACATAAGGAAAGTTGCCCCTTGAGGCCAATAGTGAATGGGATCAATTCGCCCACTTACAACTTGGCAAAGTACCTAGCCCGCAAGCTAAGACATCTAGTTGGCAAGACGGACTCTCATGTGAAGAACTCGACACACTTTATAGAACGCCTAAAAGGAGAAACAATTTTACCTACGTTTCGTCTTGGTTGGCTGCTTGGCCAACACACAGGCTTCGCTGAATTTTATTTCTTTTCCGCAGTCAAGGTGATGTTCTGCCACTGCGGATTTATTGTGTTGCCCTAGACGAATGTAACGCTCGTGCTCCCGAATGCGCGTTGCTATTGGCCTACCAGTCTCGCCGATGTATGCCTCTCCACATTCGCATTCCACCTTGTAAACACCTGCAGTGTGTAATGCATCCACCTTGTCCTTGGTGGAGCCTAGCACGTCCTGGATCCTACGATCACTATAGAAGACAGGCTGCACTCCAGCGTGGCGAAGGTGTTTGCCTATTCGGTCAGTGACGTTTTTCACATACGGTAAGCGTACTGTTGGCTGCAGTTTGCCTATTTCCTGCTTATATTTCTTGCTTGTGTTGGTCGACAAGGCTGTGTTTATCGACTTATGGCTGTAGCCATTGGCTAAAAACATTGTGCGTAACCTTTTGAGCTCAGGTGTGATGTTTTGAGCATCACTTAGGCGCTGACCACGGATTGCCAAAGAGCGGATGACAGAGTTCTTCTGCGCTGGGTGGTGGTTGGATTGGGCGTGCAGATACCTGTCAGTATGAAGGCTTGCGATATACTCTGTGCCCCAGTGTGCCCTCCGTTCTCCTGTACACTTCGACGTCTAGAAACGGGATAGTACCATTCTTTTCTACTTCCAGCGTGAACTGTATCTTCCCGTGCATACTATTCAGATATTCGTGGAACTTGTGTAGCTCCGTTTCACCATGAGGCCATATAGCGAACGTGTCGTCCACGTATCTAAACCAGCAACATGGTCGTAAAGGAGCTGAACCTAGGGCCGTTGCTTCAAAGGCTTCCATGAATATGTCGGCCGCCAGCGGAGATAGGGGAGACCCCATTGCTACGCCGTCTGTCTGCTCGTAGTATTTTCCTTGCCATTTGAAGTACGTTGAAGTCAGGCACAACTCAACCAGGTCGCATATGTCTGGCGGGACATGCTCCTGAAGGATGTGGATGGTTTCATCTACTGGCACATTCGTAAACAGTGATTTCACGTCAAAGCTGACCATGATGTCCGTAGGTAAAATTGTTTCTCCTTTTAGGCGTTCTATAAAGTGTGTCGAGTTCTTCACATGAGAGTCCGTCTTGCCAACTAGATGTCTTAGCTTGCGGGCTAGGTACTTTGCCAAGTTGTAAGTGGGCGAATTGATCCCATTCACTATTGGCCTCAAGGGGCAACTTTCCTTATGTATCTTTGGAACACCGTAAATTCTAGGAGAGACTGGTACTCTTTTCAAACACCCTAACAACATGAACAGGGAGGATGGACTCAGGCTTGCCCCATCTTGGCTGCCAGCAATCAGAGCCCAACAGACCGCACTGTCAACACGAGGCACGAGCACTACCGGCGAGTAACTGCCGCCGCGCGGCCGACGTCCAGCAGCTGGTAAACACACAGCAAACTTCTCATTCGACGGTGGCCACCAATCATGGCACATAACACATGAGCCAATGGACAACAGAGGTCATGTTCTCCCTCCACCGCAATAACCTATTAAAATAAAGTTCCCTCTCCTTCTTCCTTAAGTGACCAATAAACCAACTACCTTTTTAAAATTATGACGTAATGGCATGCGCAGTGAACACTAACAACAAAATATAAAGGACACTGCATAGCTAGAACGCACCATTAGACCCAGAAGAAGGCCGCTGCAATCGTGGCCGAAACGTTGGCTTTTCTATAGCAGCAGTAGTTTTTTACATTATGACGCGGTACCAAACCCAGAAAACTTTTATGTCGACTGGTAGCAGTTACTTCTGTAAAATATCTGGGAGTATGCATGCGGAACGATTTCAAGTGGAATGATCATATAAAATTAATTGTTGGTAAGGCGGGTACAATGTTGAGATTCATTGGGAGAGTCCTTAGAAAATGTAGTCCATCAACAAAGGAGGTGGCTTACAAAACACTCGTTCGACCCATACTTGAGTATTGCTTATCAGTGTGGGATCCATACCAGATCGGGTTGACGGGGGAGATAGAGAAGATCCAAAGAAGAGCGGCGCGTTTCGTCACATGGTTATTTGGTAACCGTGATAGCGTTACGGACAGGTTTAGTAAACTAAGTGGCAGACTCTGCAAGAGAGGCGCTCTGCATCGCGGTGTAGCTTGCTCACCAGGTTTCGAGAGGGTGCGTTTCTGGATGAGGTATCGAATATATTGCTTCCCCCTACTTATACGTCCCGAGGAGATCACGAATGTAAAATTAGAGAGATTTGAGTGCACACGGAGGCTTTCAGACAGTCGTTCTTCCCGCGAACCATACGCAACTGGAACAGAACAGGGAGATAATGACAGTGGCACGTAAAGTGCCCTCCGCCACACACCGTTGGGTGGCTTGTGGAGTATAAATGTAGATGTAGATGGTGAAGGAGTAGACCGCTGACAATATCAAAATTGTACCACAAATGACCTGGTTTATGGAAAATCACCCAGGAACATTACAGGAAGAAGAAAATAAAAAGTAGGGTGTACAAAGAGATTGTTCAAACATTTCTAGACGATATAGAACTGTGGAAAAAAGTGTAATGTAAACCTAACTACAAAATTTAAGGTAAAGCTTCATAAAAGAGCTCAGAGAGGTAGAGGCTACAGAAAGAAGTGAAAAAAAAGGATGAATCGTGTAAACCAAAAAAAGTTGCTTGTATTTATGTTCATTATTGTATTGCATGTTACTGTGGCCGCAGGCAGTCTCGGGCAGGCAAATGTATCGCATTGCACGGCTCTGGTGTCAGCATGATGGGCATTCCTTTCAACACCCCTTAGATTTTGCATGTGGTCGGCAGGTGCAAATTCAGCGAAATAGCATCACTTAGCTCCGTGATATCGAAAGATATGTCTGTTATGCTGGCGCTAAGTAATCAGTGACTATTTCTGTAGAGACGCATTTGTAAAATGCTAAAACAAGGTTCGCGGGTGGCACAGAGGGTGTTGCCGAACCAGGTTGTCTCAGAGGGACCATTTGCTTTTTTAGTCACGCAGTTGTCAATGTCACACCCACCCTCCCCTATCCCCTCCTTGCCCCACAATGTGATCATGCTACTGGAAAACAGTAAATCATAAACCTGCTTTGCTGCTTCAGATTTCACCCTGTACACTAGAGCAAAAATTTCCCAATGTCTGCTAAACTCTGAAAGGCTGCAGTCATGTTCAGTTGAGTTGCAGGCCCACAATGTGCTTAGAGACGGGTTGAATCGTCCAGAGGATATCAACAGAGTCAAAGATAGTGAAGAATGTCGTCCTGATGTTGATCCCACTGCAAACTGCCATTTTGACCACTAAATGTGTGAGAACCAAAGCCCCAAGGGAAGAGGTAATTTCATTTACACCCTTTGTGCCACCCCCTGAGGCGTATTCATGTTGATACTGAGCAGTGGTGTGTCTGAAATGTTTTCCGCACTGCCCTTAAGAAAACCATGATTTCAACACTGGGTTCTGACCTCCATTGTAGAGGTGTCAAAAGAAGGGGATAAAATGTGGGTAAGAGGAGATGAGACAACATCCAGTTGTAAGACACGTCCACAATGGTGTTGGACAGAATTGTGGTAAAACATGGTGCCAGTATGACATCATTAACCCATCTTACACATCCCATGAACTTCTGAGATCTGTCCTTTTTTACTCATGTGTTTAACAGCTTACTGTTTGAAATGTTGCTGAACCAAAGGCTGATGCTGCAGGGTGTCTCACTGTTGTACCATTGCAGAAGGAGGTTGTTGGCACTGTTGAGTCAGATTTCAAAGGTAGTTAGAAAAAATGACTCCTTAATTGTGTTGCGTAGTGTATTTTATAAAGTATCGGCGATAGGCTGCATCCCTGAGAGAATTCCTTTATAACTTTAACTCCAGATGAGAGAAAGTTCCATTTTTTTATTCTTGCTGTAGAGTTTTCGTATGGGTTCTGAATTGCTTGAATTGTGAGAGAATTGATATTGGACTTCTGCGTCAAGTCACTATTTTTTCTTATCTCTGTTTCGTTATTAATAATATTTGACAATTCTCTCCTATTTTTTATCAAGAATTCCTCAGAATATTTTTCTCAAGGCTGAACGTTTCTTTATTTAAACAATGAAAAGTCCAGGTTGGAATATCGGTGATATTAGGAAACGGGTAGATTTGTACTCACCGTAAAGATGACATGTCGAGTTGCAGCCAGGCACAATGAAAAGACTGCTACGCATTTAGTTTTCGGCCGAAGCCTTCATCAGAAAAGAAAACACTCTCTTATTCATACAAGCGAGCACACCTCCAGCATTCGTGTCTGCTTTCTCTGGCAACTCGGACCAGAATCCAACTGCTACGTTCGGCGGCCATCTTGATTGCAGATCGGCAGAAGAGTCCGGGTGTGGGGAGAGAAGAGCTCTGTCTGGAGAAGTGTGCAGGGACTAGATGCAGACATGAGAAGACTGCCAGGTGCAGTATTAGGAGGCTGCGGGGCAGGGATGTGGGGAGGGGGAGGGGGCAGAAAAGGGAGGAGTATCGAAGGGGATTGACAGGTGGATGTGTTAGCAGAGTGTGGCAAGAAGTGAAGGGTTGGGGCATGAAAGGGGTGATAGGTCAGGTGGGACATAAACTGTTGCGTAGAGGATGTGGGGACAGTAAGTGGAGGGGAGGATCCAGATAGGCTGTGTTGTGAATAGGACTGTTGATATTTTTATAGATATCAGGAATCCAGTATATCAATATTTTAAACAATATCATTATCGGGCCATGATATATCGAAAAAAATATCAATGTATGGGTGGAAAAAATATCGACATACCAGCATATAAAAATATCGGCTGAACATTGTAAATATACTGCCAGTTTTAGGTTGTTAAATATTCTGTACATCAACAAGCTAGCAGCCTGCGTATCTCCCTTAGAGCAAGAATTGCAAGAAAACTGTTGCACATTCACGCATGGTGATAACCATTTTGCTTACAATGATACCTGCATGTAAGTGGCACAGTAAAAGGTGTCCGGTGGGTCCGTCGTTCGATTTTGTCGCATATCAGATTCGTCCAGAACACTTCATGTCGACTTTCTTGTTTTTTGTTTCTGCCAACACCAGTGACCAGGAGTTGTAGTGTCAAAATTGCATTTTTCTGTTGGTTGCACTGAGTGTAGATTATGCCACCATTTGACCTCACACGTCTCCTCCACAGCAAGACCAATCTTATCATTTAGTCTTTTGTTTATAATTTTCAACAACTGTATTTGAAGAATTCCTATGTGAAGAATAGCACACAATTTCCATTACAAATTATTTGTTAATTCAGAATAGTATCATTGTCCTTGGCTAAACGCCCAATCCCACTTCCTTTTCTTTAAATACTGTGTAAACTGTGGAATCCACCCTCCCCCCCCTCCACCACGCACACACATCCAATGGTCTTAACATACCGTACTGATTCATCCTGACTTTCCTTTGAAGAGAAGGTATACAAACAAATCCATCACACAGCCATGGGCACACGCATGGCATCCTCCTCTGTCAGCTGGTTTATTGGCCATCTAGAGAGAATCCTTCCAAGCCTCTCAAAACCACAAACGCCCTGGTCTGGTTCAGGTTCATTGATTACATCTTCATGACCTGGAATCAGGGCCAAGGCACCGTATTCTCCTTCCTTCAGAACCTCTACACCATCTCTCCCATTCACTTCACATGGTCCACCTTGAACCAGCACACACATTCCTGGATGTTGACTCTTCCTCTCTGATGGCTCCATCTACACCTCTGTCCACATTAAACCCATCAACCACCAACAGTACCTGCATTTCGATAGCTGCCATCCCTTCGACACCAAAAAATCCCTCCTGTAGAGTCTGGCCACTGGAGGGCAGCATATATACTTTGCCCATTATGATGAGGGTCTCACCACTGCTGTCAGACAGACAGACTAGTCTGCAAAAAGATCTCGCATGCTATTTCCCCACACACCCCCAATTCTCCAACGACACTCAAGAACCATCTACAAAGGAGTGCCCACTTGTGGCCCAGTACCACCTTGAGACTGGAACAACTGAACAACAGCCTTTGTCAGGGCCATCCCTGTGCCACTCATATTTCTAACCTCTTGCCACAAAGATCACATCCCTGTGGAAGACCCAGGTGCAAGATGTGCCCAATCCACTCACTTCGTATTACATTCTTGTCACCCACCTAAAAAAGCAGCCATGCCTTATACCAGCTCTGCTGCTGTCGTTGCACACATATTGGTGTGATGACCAACCAGCTGTCCACCAGGATGAAAGGTCACTGACAATCTATTGCCAAGAACATGGTGGAAAGCCCTATGACACGACAAGCAGCTGAACATACATGCCTTATACCAGCTCTGCTGCTGTCATTGCACACATATTGGTGTGATGACCAACCAGCTGTCCACCAGGATGAAAGGTCACTGACAATCTGTTGCCAAGAACATGGTGGAAAGCCTTATGACACGACAAGCAGCTGAACACAACATGTCTTATACCAGCTCTGCTGCTGTCGTTGCACACATATTGGTGTGACGACCAACCAGCTGTCCACCAGGATGAAAGGTCACTGACAATCTGTTGCCAAGAACATGGTAGAAAGCCCTATGACACGACAAGCAGCTGAACATAACATGCTTCATTTTAGTGGCTGCTTCACAACCTGAGTCATCTGGATCCTCCTCTTCATTGTATGCTGACCTGTGGCCACACACCAACTCATCTTTCCACTTCCCTGCTCCTCTCCTTTTTCCTACTCCTCATCCCCCCTCCCCTACCCCCATGTGTCTGCCCTCAGTCTCACAACATTATGCTTGGCAGCATTCTCCATCTAGTCTGTGCATGTGCCACCAGGCAGCACAATTTTCTACCTCCCCCCAACCCCCATCGGTACCCTGCTATCGCACATACACCCACTACAGATTGCCACTCAGTGTGACATTGGCATTCAGGCCTGGCGTCCCAGAGATGGTGGTCATGTGTACTTACTTTTGTGAATGTGTGTTCTTATCTTCTTTTCCGGGCTAGGCTGTGGCCAGAAGCTAAATGTGTAACAATCTTCTTGTTGTGCCTGTCTGCAACTTGATTTGTCATCTTTACGATAGCAATCTATTCTTTTCCTAATATTGTTCACCAGAATACTTAATTTTTGTGTTTTGTTAGAATTTTTCGTCAATATTTTCATTATTCCCAATGCTTATGAGCTGATTTTTTCCTCTAATAAGGTTATTAATTTTATTATATGTCGTTTTCAAAGTGTCTTTTTTTTTTTCTTCTTTTTTTGTGTCACCGCGTTTCTAATTTTTCATCCAACTATTTTCTGTACAAAACCACTGTACTTAGATTTTCTGGGCTGTTTACATTATACATTGGAATATTTATTTCAGTTTTGAAGTAATTCTCATTATTAACAGTTTCTTCATTGCTTGTCATATCTACATATGTAGGTATAATTTTAGAGTTGACTGGATGATGATCACTGTGGCAAACTCTTGAGTATGCTCTAATGTGTTGGTTTTTAAGGCTCTTTTTTCCAGTTATTATGTAATCAGTTATTGATGTTCATTGAAGTTATCCTGATGTTTATATTTATGAATTTCTTTAAGTGGATAAAAACTGTCTAGAATTTGTAGTGAATTTTGTCCACATGTATTAACTAAACTCATAATTTTACAATCCATAATAGTTTTATTGGGTTTTGATTATTTTAATTCTTTTAGTTTCCTTCAAGTAATTCTTTTGGAATAATCTGTTAAAAGTCAAAGTCCACGGCTGATAAATAGCTGCACTGTGAGCAGGATGTGCCCGTTACGCAGTTAATGATCGGCATAATTGGTGGAAGTAAATAGGATAAGAAATTGTCACTGAAGTCAGATCCTGGAGCTACATAAAAACTATCAGTATGCCTTGCCAAGACTAGATAATGAGAATGGAAGTCCAGGTGATGCCATGCCAAGACTTGATAATGGGAAAGGAAGTCCAGGTGGTTCACAGCTGTGAATTAGAACTTCTAAATGTCAGTTTTAATTTGTCTCACTATTTATGTCAAGTAAGACATGTTTTCTGTTCTTTAATGTATTCATAAATACAGTTGACAAGATGGCATACTCAAGCCAGAATCATTTGCATGTATGTACACTATGTCTGTTTTTACAGTCACCAGCAATTTCCTCTTTATTCATGACAATGCAGTATGAACCAAAGATTGTAGTTCTTGGAACAATTAAGAGTACAAAAGATTGCCACTGCCCCAACACTAATAACTCTTGTTGATGGAAACTTACAAACAGAAAATATGATATACCACATCATACCATTATCATTTACAATTCACTATATTTTTTCCCCTCAGGGTCCTATTCCATTTCCTACTTGTCTCTTTCTTCTACTGACCTCCAGCAATAATACTTTCTCATGAGAAATCAAATGGAGAATGTAGTTAAGATTAGGGACTGATGATTTATTGTCATTTGCAAGAAACAACTTTAATAAAGATACAAACCTCTGAAAATGAAGTAGTTACTTTTGGTTTGTGATGTTGGAAAAGTGCTAGGGTGTAGAGAAGGAAATAAAAATAAGGGTGGCAGCAGTGTTAAGTACTGGCAGTCTGTCAGAAAGAAAGAAAGAAAGAAAGACAGACTAAAATTTGTTGGCTGCTTGGTTAAGTGTTTCGTTGAAAGTTAAATAAGTTGATGTAGAAAGCAGAAGGAGCATTAGGAATCAGAATTATTGACATCAGACTGGGGCATTTGTGTTAACTAGAATAACAGAGTGAAAGTTACACACATTTGTTTGAATGGTGGGGGAGGAAATAAGGTTTTTCATAGTTGAAAGAAAATCAATTGGCTGACATTGAACTTTAATTATAAAAGAAATAATAAGTGTGTATAATTTGGAGTTCATTACAGAAGAAGAGTTGTGGAAAAGGAGAGGAAAGGGAGGGAAATGACAGTGCTCTACCAAAATTAAAGTTGATAAACCTCCAAGTTATAAATTGAGTGATGTTTCCACTGAAAACATTAACTGAAGGAGGAGCAGAATGGGACTATGTTGGTTCAGCTGATCGTTTTAAACTCAAAACTGTATGTTATTTATCCAAAAGAAGACACTAAGGGTTGCATATTCATTATGATCTTAATAATTTATTCTTTCTTGCACAGTAAGTTATCTGGCTGACCAGAGTTATGCATGCCAGCAATTTACTATTTAGCAGTTACACTATAATGTTCCATGCTGTATCTTTTGTTACTCTGAACTTGGAGTTCACATCATTTCAATGACTGCATTTGTGAATCTTTTTCCCTATTTAACACTAAAACAGCCAAAAATATGATACTCTAGAACAACGGGAAGGATTAATTTGCATTAAATATCTACAAAATTGTTAAAATAAAGACTTAAACCCTTTCCATTCATTTTTTTGTCATATACATTTTTTAGTCAAAACCTTACCTTGAAGTTCTAACACCTTTAGATAACTGGTTTGGATACAGAATGTTGAACCTCCTCCCCAGAATGTCACTTAATTCTAAAGTGCCTGGCATTTCTTAATTTATTTCACTTGTGGGTCTCTCTCTCTCTCTCTCTCTCTCTCTCTCTCTCTCTCTCTCTCTCTCTCTCTCTCTCTCTCTCTCTACATTGAAATCACACCTTTGTTATATTATTGATACTTAGCATACAAACTGTCCACAGACAGCTTTTTTGCGTTCCTCACAGATGCTGCTAGTCTTTTTTCCTTTGCACTTTCCAGTGTTTGAAATTCCCCCTCTCTCTCCCCCCCCCCCCCCCCTCCCACCCCCTTTTTTCCCCAGCTGTTTCTTTGTTTGATTGGCTTTATTGCTTTTATCCCTCTATTTGTTATATCATGTTTGCGAGTTGGTGTAAGAGCTGAAGTATGAGTACCTTACTCTTCAGGTTATTTTTAAATATTTGATTGGAGATGGTCCATACATTTATTGCTGTAATGACTAGTATGTTGTAAAGAACATGTCAGCCTTCTCCTGCAAGCAACCTTAGTTGAATATTTACAAATCATTTGATCAACAACGTCGACACCATACTTTGTGGTGTTACGTAAGGTAAGAGTTTTTGGTTTCTTCTTTCCTTTTTTTTGCTAACTGCTTCAGTGTGTGTGTGTGTGTGTGTGTGTGTGTGTGTGTGTGTGTGTCTACATATCTGAATTCCCAGTTTTTGTGATGAATGGCAGCTTGCTCTAAATGTAGAAAAATGTAGGTTGATGCAGATGAGTAGGGAAAGAAATCCTGTGACATTAAATTACAGCATTAGTAGTGTGATGCTTGACACAGTGACATTGATTAAATATCTAAGCTCAACATTGCAAAGCAAATGAAATGAAATGAGCACTTCAGGTTGCTATTAGGGAAGGCGAATGATCAACTTTAACTGGAAGAATTTTAGGAAAGTGTAGCTCATGTGTAAAGGAGACAGCGTATAGAATGCTAGTGCTGCCCATTTTTTAGTTCTGCTAGAATGTGAGAGATACCAACCAGGCAGAGTTAAAGGAAGACATCGAAGCAGTTCAGAGATGTGCTACAAGATTTGTTACCAGCTGGTTCAATCAACGTGCATATGCAGAAGCACTATGAACTCAGAGGGGAATCCTTGGAGGGAGAAAAAATGCTCTTTTCATGGGGTACTGTTATGGAAATTTAGAGAACCAGGGCGTCAGGGTGACTGCAGATTGATTCTATTGCTGCCAAAATACATTTCACATAAGGACCATGAAGATCAGATGTGAGAAATTAGGGCTTGTATGAAGGCTTATAGATAGGGTTTCCTGCTTGCTCTATTTGCATGTGGAATGTGGATTTGGAAAGGAAATGACTAGTAGTGATATATGGTACCCTCCACCACACACCATACAGTCGCTTTTGGAGTATATATGCAGATGTAGATGTAGAATTGGTTTGATGTTTTCATTTAATCCGACCTGGTGGGGATCCAAACTCTCAACAGTAAGTTACTCAAGAGTTTACTGATGATAATGACATTCTTATTTGTTTCCCCTTGGTACACTATCAGGATGCACTCTGGCTTACTAGCCTTTTCAAGATCATAGTGGAATGTGAGAATTTTTGTCCTTCAGACATGTGGAAATTGCTCTGTGAATCTTGTTCATCGTTCCCACTAAGGATGTTTCCTTCCGTAGAAATTTCTCGACAGGCTGAAGGCACATGAAGAAGCTGTCTTTTATAACATTCCGTCCTTGTTTGATAAATGGCTTCATGAAGTTAAGAACTGCATACTCTCCCAATAACTGACTGTCATGTTGGCAAGGTATGATGTTGTTGTTGTTGTGGTCTTCAGTCCTGAGACTGGTTTGATGCAGCTCTCCAAGCTACTCTATCCTGTGCAAGCTTCTTCATCTCCCAGTACCTACTGCAACCTACATCCTTCTGAATCTGCTTAGTGTATTCATCTCTTGGTCTCCCCCTACGATTTTTACCCTCCACGCTGCCCTCCAATATTAAATTGGTGATCCCTTGATGCCTCAGAACATGTCCTACCAACTGATCCCTTCTTCTGGTCAAGTTGTGCCACAAACTTCTCTTCTCCCCAATCCTATTCAATACTTCCTCATTAGTTATGTAATCTACCCATCTAATCTTCAGCATTCTTCTGTAGCACCACATTTCGAAAGCTTCTATTCTCTTCTTGTCCCAACTATTTACCGTCCATGTTTCACTTCCATACGTGGCTACACTCCATACAAATACTTTCAGAAATGACTTCCTGACACTTAAATCTATACTCGATGTTAACAAATTTCTCTTCTTCAGAAACGCTTTCCTTGCCATTGCCAGTCTACATTTTACATCCTCTCTACTTCGACCATCATCAGTTATTTTGCTCCCCAAATAGCAAAACTCCTTTACTACTTTAAGTGTCTCATTTCCTAATCTAATTCCCTCAACATCAACCGACTTAATTCGACTTCATTCCATTATCCTCGTTGTGCTTTTGTTGATGTTCATCTTATATCCTCCTTTCAAGACACTGTCCATTCCGTTCAACTACTCTTCCAGGTCCTATGCTGTCTCTGACAGAATTACAATGTCATCGGCAAACCTCAAAGTTTTTATTTCTTCTCCATGGATTTTAATACCTACTCCGAATTTTTCTTTTGTTTCCTTTACTGCTTGCTCAATATACAGATTGAATAACATCGGGGAGAGGCTACAACCCTGTCTCACTCCCTTCCCAACCACTGCTTCCCTTTCATGTCCCTCGACTCTTATAACTGCCATCTGGTTTCTGTACAAATTGTAAATAGCCTTTCGCTCCCTGTATTTTACCCCTGCCACCTTTAGAATTTGAAAGAGAGTATTCCAGTCAACATTGTCAAAAGCTTTCTCTAAGTCTACAAATGCTAGAAACGTAGGTTTGCCTTTCCTTAATCTTTCTTCTAAGATAAGTCGTAGGGTCAGTATTGCCTCACGTGTTCCAGTATTTCTACGGAATCCAAACTGATCTTCCCTGAGGTCGGCTTCTACTAGTTTTTCCATTCGTCTGTAAAGAATTCGTGTTAGTATTTTGCAGCTGTGGCTTATTAAACTGATTGTTCGGTAATTTTCACATCTGTCAACACCTGCTTTCTTTGGGATTGGAATTATTATATTCTTCTTGAAGTCTGAGGGTATTTCGCCTGTTTCATACATCTTGCTCACCAGATGGTAGAGTTTTGTCAGGACTGGCTCTCCCAAGGCCGTCAGTAGTTCCAATGGAATGTTGTATACTCCGGGGGCCTTGTTTCGACTCAGGTCTTTCAGTGCTCTGTCAAACTCTTCACGCAGTATCGTATCTCCCATTTCATCTTCATCTACATCCTCTTCCATTTCCATAATAGTGTCCTCAAGTACATCGCCCTTGTATACACCCTCTATATACTCCTTCCACCTTTCTGCTTTCCCTTCTTTGCTTAGAACTGGGTTTCCATCTGAGCTCTTGATGTTCATACAAGTGGTTCTCTTATCTCCAAAGGTCTCTTTAATTTTCCTGTAGGCAGTATCTATCTTACCCCTAGTGAGATAAGCCTCTACATCCTTACAGTTGTCCTCTAGCCATCCCTGCTTAGCCATTTTGCACTTCCTGTCGATCTTGTATTTGAGACATTTGTATTCCTTTTTGCCTGCTTCATTTACTGCATTTTTATATTTTCTCCTTTCATCAATTAAATTCAATATTTCTTCTGTTACCCAAGGATTTCTAAGAGCCCTGGTCTTTTTACCTACTTGATCCTCTGCTGCCTTCACTACTTCATCCCTCAAAGCTACCCATTTTTCTTCTACTGTATTTCTTTCCCCCATTCCTGTCAATTGTTCCCTTATGCTCTCCCTAAAACTCTGTACAACCTCTGGTTCTTTCAGTTTATCCAGGTCCCATCTCCTTAAATTCCCACCTTTTTGCAGTTTCTTCAGTTTTAATCTACAGGTCATAACCAATAGATTGTGGTCAGAGTCCACATCTGCCCCTGGAAATGTCTTACAATTTAAAACCTGGTTCCTAAATCTCTGTCTTACCATTATATAATCTATCTGATACCTTTTAGTATCTCCAGGGTTCTTCCATGTATACAACCTTCTATCATGATAAGTGTTAGCTATAATTAAGTTGTGCTCTGTGCAAAATTCTACCAGGCGGCTTCCTCTTTCATTTCTTAGCCCCAATCCATATTCACCTACTACGTTTCCTTCTCTCCCTTTTCCTACACTCGAATTCCAGTCACCCATGACTATTAAATTTTCGTCTCCCTTCACTATCTGAATAATTTCTTTGATATCATCATACATTTCTTCAATTTCTTCGTCATCTGCAGAGCTAGTTGGCATATAAATTTGTACTACTGTAGTAGGCGTGGGCTTCGTGTCTATCTTGGCCACAATAATGCGTTCACTATGCTGTTTGTAGTAGCTTACCAGCATTCCTATTTTCTTATTCATTATTAAACCTACTCCTGCATTACCCCTATTTGACTTTGTGTTTATAACCCTGTAGTCACATGACCAGAAGTCTTGTTCCTCCTGCCACCGAACTTCACTAATTCCCACTATATCTAACTTTAACCTATCCATTTCCCTTTTTAAATTTTCTAACCTACCTGCCCGATTAAGGGTATGAAAAGGCATTGCAAATGTGTTCAGATATCACATCTGCAACTGTCCAAAAATTAAGTCTGTATTTGTCATGTTTATTGGCGTAAACAAATTAAACGTGCATCTTGCACGATCCTTCGCTTGGAAGTAACTACTCATCAGTTGTAATAGTTTCACCAGGGCAGTAGCAGTGGAGGTAGTTCGGCATTAGCATGTTCCATATTTCAGAAATAAGTGTGAATTGTCAGCAGGGATGTGTTGAACTCGTGATTTCACATTAAAGGGGAGAAATGTGATGGGTTTGCAAGGTCTGTCTCTTTTCATTTTATCCCAGATAAAATTAAGCCCCAAGAACATGAGCATTTTGTTCTGTCTCCTCCCCCCCCCCCCCCCCCCCCCCCCTTCTTTTTAAAATGATAAGCAACATCTGTTATTCATAAGGAAGTCGGAAGGCACTGATGAATCCACTGAGCAATCCACTATGTGGCAGGCATATGCCATTGACCCTTGTCTCCATCAGGATGTTTGAAGCAACCCATAGCCATGTCCATATTTGTAGCACTCACAGACGATAGTTAAGTCTTAAAAATCAAAATATACAGTGAAATGTAATTAGCACGTATGTTAACATTGCCTTGAGATGTTCCATATATTGGTGATCCATCTTAGACCATGTATATGGTAGAAATGGATGGCAGTTGTAAGTGTATTAAAGTTGTAAGTGTCTTAAAGTGGATCATCAGTGAATGGAACATGTCAAACTAAAATAATTTTTGGAGATCAGAAGATGACAGAAGAGTCAGTCAAAACCATTTGTCAAAAATAAGAAAGTATTCATGCGATCTAGGCTATAGAAAGTGTTTTAGCAAATAATTGAATACCTTTTTTTCTTTTTTAAGTCTTTTGACTAGTTTGATGTGGCCTACCAAGAATTCCTCTCCTGTGCCAACTATTTCATCTCGGAGTAGCCCCTTCAAAGCACATTCTCAATTATTTGCTGAAAGTATTCCTATTTCTATCTTTCTCTACAGTTTTTATCCTCTACAGCTCACACCAATACCATGGAAGTTATTCCCTGATGTCATAAAAGATGTCGTAGCATACTGTCCCTTCTTGTTAGTGTTTTCCATACACTCCTTTCCTTGTCAATTCTGTGAAGAACATCCTCATGCCTTACCTTATCAGTCCACCTAATTGTCAAATTCTTCAGTAGCATCAAAGCTCACATGCTTAAATTTTCTTCTGTTCCAGTTTTCCATAGTCTGTGTTTTGCTACCATACAGTGCTGTGCTCCAAACTAACTTTCCCAGTTTCTTCCCCAGATTAAGGTCATGTGTGATACTAGTAGACTTCTCTTGTTCAGGAATGTCCTTTTTGCCGGTGTAAGTCTGCTGCTTTTTATATCCTTCTTTCTGTGTCCATCATAGGTTATTTTACTCTATAGGTTGCTGAATTCCTTATCTTTGCATGCTTTGTAATCCTCAGTTCTGATAAGTTTCTCACTGTTCTTATTTCTGCTATTTATCATTACTTTTCTGCTATTTATCATTACTTTCATCTTTCTTTGATATACTCTCACTCCATATGCTGCCGTCATTAGATTGTTCATTTCATTCAGCAGATCCTGTAATTCTTCTTCACTTTCACTGGGTATAGTAATTTTGTCAGCAGGGTTAGGATTTTTATGTGCAAATTTCAGGTGAAAAAGGAAGAGAAAAGGTGAAAACAATAAGCTAAAGAAAGCAATTAAAGGTGCTGGTTTATTGAACTAATTCAACGGTTTCTCTTTCCTCTATTCTAGTTTATTCAATTACAAACAAGTACAGAGTGAGCACAAAGTCTTGTCCTGATTATAACAATTTATTACAGAATAACCATTTGACATAATAATTCACATTTGATGCCGTTACATAGGTTAGTGTTATTAGTTTTTTGTAAGAGCACTTACGTTAGTAAACCTCAGCGTGTACTCCCTTATTGGCTCGGAGAATGTCGAGGTGGTATTCCATTTCCCGCCAGGTGTTTTGTAACGTGTTCTGTCACAGTAACCACAGCAGCTTGTATCTTAGCCTTCAGTTCGACGACATCAGCAACTGGTGTGACTGGGACTCTGTCCTTGATATAACCCCAGAAAAAAAAGTCTGGCATAATGTCTGGAGAGAGGAGTAATGTTCGGATCGGTGGATTCTTGGAACGCTCCAACACCCTGGCCGCCCCGCTCTCCAGACATTACGCCCCTTGATTTATTTTTCTGGGGCTATATCAAGGGCAGAGTCTTCGTCACACCAGTTGCTGCCATTGACGAACTGAAGATTAGGATACAAGCTGCTGTGGGTACTGTGACAGAACACATGTTATGAAACACCTGGCAGGAACTGGAATACCGCCTCGACATTCTCTGAGCTACCAAGGGAGCACACGTTTAGGTTTACTAATGTAAGTGGTCTTAAAAACAAAACTAGTAACACTAACCTATGTAACGGCATAAAATGTAACTTATTATGTCAAACAGTTTCTGTTATAAATTTTTATAATCAGGGCAAGACTTTGTGCTCACCCTGTACATCAAATTATCACTCATCAAAAACAAGGAAAAAACACAAAGCTCTTGTACTTAAAGACATTAAGCATTTCTTCATTTGTAAAAGTAAGTCTGTTTCTATTAGAAGATAGAATGTGTTTCTAGATGCTAAAGCTTCTTTCAACATCCATGTTCACTTGGAATGGCAACTCTACGGATGTGGTGAATTCCTCCGTATGTGGATTCTTCTGAGGACTAAGATTCAGATTTGTCTTTTGGAAAGCCATCTAACTGCTCCCTCGTGGAAGTAAAAATACCCCATTGTTTTCCTTTTCCAGTTCCCCCCCCCCCCCCCCCTAATCATTTAATAGCTGCAGTGAGGTACTTGTAATTAGGATACAATAAAATTCTCTGTGCAAGTTATGTATTTTCTCAGGTAAGAGAATTGTTATGCCTTGGAAATTTCACCTGCATCTGCTGGGTTCAAAGAAAGCACAATTTATCTAATTTTATCAAAATTCTCACACAACATAGCAGCACACTCAATCAAAGATCCCCAGTGAGTAATGATCGGGAAATTTGGAAGGGACAGGCTGGTGGTTTTCCTGTAGGCTTTCAATAAAGTCTTCTTCAGGGCAGAGATGAATTGCTTTGCAATGTCGTATTTGTTCGTTATGGATTCACAAACCCTGTGAAGGGACTGAACCAAGCATTTTGCATGATTCAAATTGGGAAATAAAGGTTTCAGGTGGTTAACAGCTGAAACCATCTATGGAGTCTGGTCCGAAACACAAGAAGTAGTTTTTCAGACTTGATACCAGTAGGCCAGAGTTTCTGGCAGAAGTCCATAATTGATTGCATTACTGTACTAGCATTGGCTTTCTGCAGCGCATACAGTTTTAACAACATGGTCTTAACTTTGTTCCATGCTAAGGGAAGAACTAAAATGTTCCATTGAGTCTATGGTTTCATCCACAGTGATTCCCATGTCTGACACTTTCTCCTTGATTCTTTTTATGGTTTCCTGGTAAACAGGCTCCATGTAGCTTTTATTAAAGTACTCTCATCAGGCATTGGCATCTTTGTATATTTTTCAAGAAAACCCTTGAAGGCCTTGTTGAGTGGAATTACTACTTTGTAATATCTGCACACAAATCAATGTTTAATTCCTTCAAATTTTGGCTTTTTGCAAACTTTGTTGACACCCATTTCATAATAGTGTGTGCCGCGATTTGTTTGAGCTGAAGAGTCTTTGTGATTTGATGCTAAGAGCTGGAAATATGTTGTTTGATGTAATCTCACTGGTGTTTTTCATCTGACAAAATTCCTGTATTGCAAATAGTACTTTGCGTAACAGTTTCATCAGTGTCTACGAAATTTTGTTTGAATTCCTGAGCCAGAACAATAAATCTGGCACTGGACACCTTTGGCATGGTAAAATCTCGTAGTACATTCATATTGTAATATAACAGAGAGCTAAAACCAGTTCACTTGCTAACTCAATGCAACTGTCGCACAACACTCTTGCACCCAGTTCTTAGTACTTCCATGTCGTTCTTCTCTGTGCATTGTTTCTTCCTATCTAGTCCCTTAACAATCCAGTATCTGATTTTTATATAAAAAAATCATCTTCTGCATGAGTCTTTGGCATGTATACCTGAACTATTGTTGTCGGTGTTGTTTTGCTGTCACTTCTAATGAGAAAACCCTATCACTGAACTGTTCACAGTAACTCACTCCCTGGTTTACCTCTGTTGTACCATTATCTTCTGCTGCTGCTGCTGATAATTACACTAGACTCATCTGACCAGAAATGCTTGCCTTCTTTCCATTTCACTGTTGACACCCACTGAATTTAGATTGAGCCACATCATCTTCCTTTTCATTTTTTCTACCTTAGCTATCACGTTCAAACTTCTGACATCCCACATACCAACACATTGAACATTACCATTTGGAAGGTTATTTAATCTTTTTCTCATGGTCTCCTTGGCAGTGCCCTCCTGGAGATCTGAATGGGGAACTAATCCAGAATATTTGGCAGTGGAGAGATCTTGACACTTTCTCTGTTACAAGCCACCTGTCACATGGGTACACATTATGTGTCTTTAATGGAGTGGTTCCCATTGACTTCTACTACCTCATATTGTTGCTCATTGCTGATTCTTTTGTCTTTTTGGGGCAGTTTCCCACCTGTAGAGCAAGAGAGTGCCCTGAACCTTTGTCCACTAATCTGTCCTTTTTGACAAGGCCGTCGGCAGAATGAGGGTGACTTCTTATGCTGGAAACCTTCGGCCACCATTGTTGATAATTTTTATTCAGAATTTAAGCAGTGGCCAGGGACCCAGGTTGTTTTGATTACTAGTCAAAGATGTTATACCTAGGTGACAGGTGCATGTTGTAGGCAATAAAACACTATCTAACTGATGAAACAATTAATAATGGCAACACACAAATACAACTGCAAAATTGAATTACAATTTTCAATGGAAAAAACCTTTCTGATAATGCGTATATCGTCATTAAAGACAGCAATTGTTGACAATAGCAAAATGCAACTCAAATACCTATTTAATTATGACAACAGCAAGATTGTGAAAGGGAGTTCTACCAAAGAGTAATTGACCCCTCCTGCACTTCGAGGTATACTTCATGAAATTTCCACAAAAATCTGAAAATTCAGCAAATTGCAGTACACTCTTGTCAAAAGTAGAAAAGATGAGGAACAGTCACAAGATGTTAAAAACTACTAAATTTGTTATTTCGGAAATAAAAGTTGAAGGTTGGCTTTTGACCCCTCTCATTGTTCTTCTATTAAGGTGGTTTTTATTGATTTGCTTTCTGCAGGTTGATTATAATTGAAGCCAGAGAAATATGAGTCATTATCTAATGACTCATTTCATTTGGTTTTAGGCCGTAAAGTGGGTGCTATCTAAGCACTGAAGGGTTTATTGAGCCATGAAGATAGAGATAGTATTGCTGCTATAAAATGATATTGAAATAATCTGTTAAATTACAGGTAGACAGAATAGCTGGCATTTTCAGGAAGTGAAATTCTGATTACTTTCGTAGAAATAGAAAAAACTTTCTAGCTTTCGGGATTCTCAGTTCCTTCTTCAGGGAGGATGGAGTGATACAAAGAGGAATTTTGGAAAAGAGGAGCAGTTTCACTCATACTCCAGGATTTGAGCATCTAATTTTTTGTGATGTACATACGAAACTCCTATTCATTCTTTCCAATGCTACCCAGTATATCCCACTGTCCTCCCTGAGGAAGGATCTAATAGTTGCCAAAGCTAGAAAGTATTTCTACTATTATATGTGTATGTTTTCAGTGCTTGTAAGTCCATCTCTTGAATGTAAATACTAGTCAGCCACTAGGTGTATCTGTAACATTACAGTTTTCTTTTGTGAGATTTGTTGTTGAAGTTATCTAACGTATTACTTGTGGTAGCAGGTGACAACGCATTTCTAAATTTCAGGTGCAGTTGCTGAATGAACCAATGTAAAAGTGTCTAATCATGAGTCATAAAGTGTAAGTAAGGTTGCAAGAAGTTGAATTATTGTAGATTTGTTGTGAATTGCAGATGTAGCCAAGCTGGTAGAACTGTATTGTGCACAATTACAATTCATGAAGCTTTACTTCACCTTATTATCTGATAGCATATACTTCTTTTGAGAAAGTAAATATTGACAAGAAAGTGCAGCAGGAATACATCATGGCAGTTGGCAAGAGTATCTGTGGTTAGATGAGCATTGTTTGAAATTAACATCAGTTACTCCCAGATGCTTGATGTTGTAAAGAATGAATAAATGCTGTTAATTGCATAGCATCCTCTTGAATGCATGTCAAAACTTGTTCTGATTTCATGGAAACAAGGCCAGCTAGTTTTTAACAGAGTGGGACAACACAGGCATTGAAGTTGGATGATAATAATTATTAATGGTTTCGCCGAACAGTGGTGGTTACCTCATTAGGCATTCTTCTGTTAATTTCTCATGACATATTCACAAAAGCGTTTCAACTGTAGTAACTGGATTCAACCAGCCATTAGTAATAAACAGATTAAAAACACACAAGTATACTTGTGGTGACAGTGCAGTTGGAACATGATGTCACCACTTGGAGTGTGTGCTTTTAGTCTGATATGGCCACTGGCTGATCAAATGGTTGCTGCATTGTGAAGTGCTGATTGTTCTATAAGAAAATAATAAAAGATTAGCAATGATGCAATCGGTATACTTTGTTGCATCAGATGTCGATAAACACTAAGTAGAGCAAGAAACGAATTGAAGTTTGTCTTGGGAATGGCTTTCGACTTGGGTAATTCGTGCAGCAGTGTTGACCATAGTGCTGTGGTGGTATAATGATCAGCATTACTGCCTAGTAAGCAAGATGACCTGGGTTCTAGTCCCAGCCGTGGGACAAATTTTAATTCATTTCTTCAGCTTCCAGTATTATCGTAGAAACTTTCAGGTGTTATTATTGTATCACACATTTGGTTTTTGGTGATTTTCTTAATAGTGGTGACCGTTCTCTTATTCCTGTTTTTTGATTTAGCTTTCACTTAAGTAAGTAGGTAGCTTACAGAGTAGTGCCTTTAGTTTTCTTTTATTTATTTAAAAAATTTCATTTGATTTGGACTACTGATTAATTTAAATTATGTTTTTAAGGGACAAATACAAGGAGTTCTGTTGAAAGCATTTTAAAACTAGACTTGCAATGCCTGACTTGCTATGCCTCTTTATATTTTCCCTTGTGAGTTAAACCTTTTCTGAATAAATCTGATTTCCTTTGGGTTGGTTTACACTCCAGTGAAAGTGTGTTGGTGTCATTGTTCAAGGTCTGTGGTTATATTATCATCCCCAGATACAGTGAGAACTTCTCACATAACAACACTCTAGCATCACTTCTCTCTTTGAGGAGCTGCTTAATTACTTATGTTGGGCCATTCCATGTTAACTCATCTAGGCCTCCTTGTTTGACCATCACTGATTTTGTTGAAATTTTATGTGAACATTCATACATCTCCCCAATGAACATTGGTAAAATTCAATGGCCATCAAAGCAATACTGGCATCGATACAGTCACTTGCTGAACACCAGGCATGACTTTGTGCAGAGTGAGTGTGAATCCCTGGAAACTTTGAGCTGTTATATCTTAGGCAATATTTTGTTGAGAGAACTGACATTTGACTGTCGTACACAACTTTGTGTACCCTCTTAAGAATAGCAATGAATTTTATGAACCACATAGAGCCAGAAAATTTTAGGCAAGTCTCTTGAAAAAACCAGCACCGGAAACAATTGCAAAGTTTGGCTTCTTGTATCTCAGGGACTAAAGGTATGAAAAATGTTAACTCGACGTGTAGTAACCTAAGAATACAAGTCTCAAATGTAAAGTTTCATCTACGTACCACTTCGTAATACTGAATGAAGAAAGTGTAAATTTGAAGATTGTGCAAAAATTACAAAAATTCGGTATTTTTGACCTGATTTTGCAAACAACTGTTCTGTAATACTTCCCAAGCTGTGCTCATTACAAAAACGAAGGTTTTAACCGCAACGAACAACATAAAATTTTTCTATACAAAATATCATTCACATGCCGCTTTCCAAATGTCAACAGAACTGGTTCAAACTTGGTTCTGATAAAAATGACAAAAGTTGATCACATTCATTTTGCTTTTAGAAAATCTGTGTTTGGTAGCTCATTTCAAACTACAAGTCACTTCAAACTAATTGCAGATCGAAAGAGCATGTTTTCAAGCATTCAGAAAGTCACATTTGATTTTCTATCTCATAAAATCAGGCTGATAATGAAACTTAATACGCAATAGGTCTGTAGTGCAAGGATGTGGAGTACAAAATTTCATTCACCTACAGTTTTCCAGTAATCTATAGATTCATTGTAAAGCATACTCTGCTCTTCTTTTGCAACTACCATTGTGTTTTAAAGCTTCAAAACCAGTCTCACACAAAAACATGAAACCTCTGTTTTAAGACCCTTCCCCCCAAATCCCCAGAACAGTGAGTTTAATTTCCAAAATGGGCTGACAAAGCTACCTAAATCGAGCAAAATAGCTGGAAAAACTGTGTTGCAAATAAAGTTTTAACTTTGTCTTCTCACATTTCATTGATTAAAGGCATGATAAGTATGAAACATTGGACAATGTTGTTGTTCTGGTATCCAACAAGCATCCTGTCATTTGGGCCAATAAAATGAATAAGTTGGGCCATGAGGATGTATAAATTTTATCAGTGCACCATTTTGTTCAGTTGATATTTCATTAATGTTGCTGATCCTCCATGCCTATATATACATACAACCTAATGACAAGGTGACAACTTCAGTTTCAGACTTGGGTCATGAGAAATTTGGCTGATGCAAACTGAGCTCAAGTCAAGTGGTACAAATTAATGTTCTCTCTTACTGGCAGCCATGCACTTTCTCACCATCTTTCTTTTTGTAACTTTTTGCTTTCTTCGATTTCTTGTTTTGGAATGTAAGTATATATGTTTGATGCCATCTATATCATGGTCGCAAAAGTTGAATAGACCTTTTGGCATCAGTATTTGATTTGATGATGGCCGCTGTAGGCTCAAGCGAGTAGCCAGTTGTTCAGTCGTGTTGTCAGTCTCATCCCACAGAGTTTCTGTCTCCAGTGCCAAAACAGTTCCATTTTAGATCAGTGTTTTTGTGGCTACTCCGATTGACAAAGTTTGTATAATTTTTATATTATGGAGCTGGGCCATCACTGAAGTAATATATTTCGGCAATCTTTGTTCAAATCGACAGAAGTTGATCAATTTTTTAATAAACACATGTTGTGTTGTTGTTTTGGTCTTCAGTCCTGAGACTGGTTTGATGCAGCTCTCCATGCTACTCTATCCTGTGCAAGCTTCTTCATCTCCCAATACCTGCTGCTACCTACATCCTTCTGAATCTGCTTGGTGTATTCATCTCTTGGTCTCCCTCTACGATTTTTACCCTCCACGCTGCCCTCCAATACTAAATTGGTGATCCCTTGATGCCTCAGAACATGTCCTACCAACCAATCCCTTTTTCTAGTCAAGTTGTGCCACAAACTCCTCTTCTCCCCAATCCTATTCAATACCTCCTCATTAGTTATGTGATCTACCCATCTAATCTTCAGCATTCTTCTGTAGCACCACATTTCGAAAGCTTCTATTCTCTTCTTGTCTAAACTATTTATCGTCCATGTTTCACTTCCATACATGGCTACACTCCATACAAATACTTTCAGAAATGACTTCCTGACACTTAAATCTATACTCGATGTTAACAAATTTCTCTTCTTCAGAAACGCTTTCCTTGCCATTGCCAGTCTACATTTTACATCCTCTCTACTTCGACCATCATCAGTTATTTTGCTCCCCAAATAGCAAAACTCCTTTACTACTTTAAGTGTCTCATTTCCTAATCTAATTCCCTCAACATCACCCGACTTAATTCGGCTACATTCCGTTATCCTCGTTTTGCTTTTGTTGATGTTCATCTTATATCCTCCCTTCAAGACACTATCCATTCTGTTCAACTGCTCTTCCAAGTCCTTTGCTGTCTCTCACAGAATTACAATGTCATTGGTGAACCTCAAAGTTTTTATTTCTTCTCCATGGATTGTAATACCGACTCCAAATTTTTCTTTTGTTTCCTTCACTGCTTGCTCAATATACAGATTGAATAACATCGGGGAGAGGCTACAACCCTGTCTCACATGTACAAATACCATATCATATTGCAAGTTGTTTGGAATAATGCTACAACTAATACTGTCCAACATGCCCTCTTTGAAAGAACAAGCTACTGAAGTATGTAATGTAACTTGTGAATTTTCCCAGTGAAATCCCTGAGCAGTGTCTTAAACGACAAACAAATATTTTTCAGCAAAGCAAATCAGAGCAGTCAACTCAGTTTCTCTTAAGTCACCCTTCAACAACTTCAAATACTGACTCTGGTGTTTTGGCATACAATTGTGACTAGTCAGCTTTCAAATTGTGGTGAATTTTTTGTAAAGATGTCAACTGTTAATAAACTTGTTTCCAATGTCTCACGATCAGTGTGAACCCACTTTTTTAATTCTGTTGATTATTCTGGATCCCATTCATTAAATACTTTTTCCAAGTGTGTCATTATTGCTTCTTCAGCAGGACAATTTTGCTATCTTTGTAACACACAGCCCTTTGAATACAAATTACATATGGTCTTTCCTGTCAGTTGTTTGTAATACTCTTTGATATTAGTAGCTTGGAGCATGAACTTTACCATTCTGGTGTATAGTGCAAATGCAAAAATAATATGTACCAGAACCACCAATGATGACTTTGGTCTGAGGTCACAAAATTTTGAAAAGCCATTTCAGGTCCAAATGTATTACGGTACATTGCATACAGCTCCTTCCGATTACACAACAGCAGTCACTATTGTATGTGTTTTGGAACCACTTAGCCGAACTGACACACCTTCCTCCTCACCTGCACACATCCTACTGAATTCATACTCTTCGTAAAAGTTTTCAACTTGATCAGTAACCATTTTGCCAGGCTTTTGCTATCTTTTGCATGCATCTGGTTTAACACAAATGCCTTTCTCTCTCTTTAACTATCAGGCTGACTTGACAGTGTGCTGTGAAACGCCGAACTTTGATACTGTTTTCTATATTGACCCAAATTTTTGTAGCCACAGTCAGTAGTTGAAATTTTATTGCCTTGTTGGGTATACCAATTTCCTTTCTTAGTTCCTCAGTGAGATCAACATAATCTTTACATAAGTTACAACATTTTTTGGATTGGCTTGGTTGGCTTTTTCTTGCAGAAAATCTGACGGCAGATGTGATCTCGCCTGCAATTGGACATTGCACATGTTCAGTTTCCTTTTTACGTAGCTATGTTTGTCTCTAGCAGTTAACCTCTGAATTTTCAGTGGAGTAGTGCCTGTAGAAGTTAAACTTTGATTTAGTGTTCCCCTAGTATCCATTTGTAATTCATCTGGAGATAGAAAATCTGAATGTTGAACTGTAATTTGAATGTATGTGCTTTGCATCTTGTGTTAATTTTGTTTCCAGGTATAATATTTCTTTTTGCACCATTTTTGAAACGATTGCCCATGGTAAGATCTACATTTGACAATGTGGTTTTCCTTCCCAAATGGATTGCAACAGCATTTTTGTGCTATTTCTTGCATGTTGAGGCATTTTTCTTTGTGATTTGGTCATTACCTGCAACCTGGACCTCTCATTATAGAGCCATAAGTAAATTTTGCTCCACTGACCATCTGTCTACAGACTCTTCGGGCGCTGATAACCTCGCTGTTGTGCGCCCTAAAATACCAATCATCATCATCATCATCTACAGACTCTAGCCCAATTTTCTTTGAATAAAATTTGTATTGTGGCATTTTGATGGTATTTTTTCCAATCCAAAGATTATCACTCATCAAAACACTGGCATGTTACTGGAAAGTGATTCTACTGAGTTTTACTTAACCTTGTAAGGATCTAAGCAACGAGCACACCAGTGCAGACCGTGCTGAGCGTTAGACTTGAAGAATACACTGTGTGTACTATTCTCTCTGTTAAACAAATAGTGAAACACAGTGCATTTTATGCTGAATCTTGCTAGTCCACAGGGGGAATACAGGCTTTCTACAACAAGCAGAGGCTGTTTTTGTGGGCTAGTGGGCAGTCTTGTGTCAGGGGATGGGGGTGCATATCTGCAAACTGGTCAGTTTTGCTGGGGGAGGCCAAAGATTTAGTCAGCATAAGGCAGCAGGAAGTGTTGGCCACAGGACCTTGCTTCTGCAACTGAGTCTATGTCTGTTGCTGGAAGACTTCAGCCATTTCTGCAAGAGGTGGTTCGCACTGTACAATCATGACATAAAATGTAAACAGTCACAGTGGACCAACACCATATAGTGAGATATTACTTGTCGATATACAAATAAAAAATATATCCAACAAAACACAAGCCACAGTTTGTTGAAATGTAGCTTCTTGTCGTGATACATTCCTTCAAATTAGTCCGTCATTTTCAGTTATTGTTAGCACATGTTGGAAAACTGAACATGATTTTCAGGATGCTTGAAAACATGTTCTTTCCAACTGTGATTACTGTGAAATCAGTTATGGAAATTAGAGTTTCTGAAAGTAGATTGAGTGTGTTCAATTTTAGTGATTTTTTACGAAAATAAAGTTTGAACTGATTTTGTAGAAATTTAGAAAGCATTACGTGCATGATATTTCATATTTGGAAAACCCTATGTTGCTAAGTTATGTCCAGGTTTTATGTTTATCATGCCTTTAATCAGTGAGATATAAGAAGCCAAAGTTAAAGCTTTATTCGCAACATAATTTTTCCGGTTAGTTCGCTTTGATTTATGTAGCACTAGCTTTGTGCCTGCTGCTTCACTTGCACAGACTATATGGTCTGCACAGATTTCTCTTTTTTTAAATTGAATTTGTATGTTGTTGTGTCCACTGCTTATGTGTGAATCTACAAACTGTGCAAGCAGTGTACACAATTAAAGCTCCAGACAGGATATTAAAATTTAATAAAGCAATTCTTTGTACATGATTTCCAGATTTAAAAAAGAAAAATTTAATTGAATTTATATATTCTTACACACGGTTTTCTTATACAAATCAGTGGTCTATAAACAGTGTAGGTGGTTATCTCAAACAGATATCCCTGTACACGGAATAGCATTTAAACATGATATCTATTTTACATTCAATAATGATTAGTTTGCACAGTAATTACAATAAAAATTTTATAAACATGTGGTAAGCTTATTGAAAAATTAATGTATTAAGACCCGCTTCTTTTCTATGCAATTTTAACGAAACCATTGTATCATGGAGACTGTTAAATAGCATTCTTTGTTTAAGGTCGCTAATTGCAGTACCTTCAAAACTTCCCACATTTGCTGGTAAGGTCATAGAAGCATTGTCTCTTTCAAATTGTTTTTGTTGATCCTGACAGTTCATGTGATGATGTTTCCATAGAAGCTTTTTTCCCCTAGTGTGTACTTCTTCATTTATAATGAAGAAGTCAGATATCAGTTTTTATTGATTAAGCTTTAAAAATGTTGTAATATTACGAAATATTATAAATACTTCCATCTCCTGTTTCACCCCGTTTGTAGTTGAATTTTCAAAAATGCTGAAGTAGGTAATTTTTTTCCTTTTCTTTCTTTCTTTTTTTCCCTGATTGAGAAACCAAATAACAATTTTTCATAGTTATAGCTTCAAAATTGCTTTAGTAGCGTCATATTTACAAAAAACCTTTCATCGCCTTAGAGGTGGAATTTCGAAAAATCCCTTCATAAACAATGCCTCCTGGTGCTTTGGGCTTGGCAGTGATGAGTCAATGAACCAGTCAGAACATTTTCTTCTATACACAGAGATTGTTAGCCCGTATTAGAAATTAAACCCACTGTTCTGGGAGGATTAAAACATATTATTTTGAATGAGACTGATTTTGAAACTTGAATGTTCATCTTTTCACAAAAATTGTCGTCTTATTGACAAATTTGTACTCCGCATCCTTGTGCTACCAAGTTGTTGTTGTTGTACTACGTTTCTTGTTTTGCATGTATTTGCCCTTAAAGAGATAAAAATTGGAAATTTTAATTTTCTTCTTTTTTCGAATTATCTAATGGTCTTTTTAATGAGCCCAGTTTGGAAAGTTCCATAGAACTTAGTTTTTAGCAAATTCAGGTAAAAAATACTGTATTTTTGAGCTTCGTTGCAAAATCAACTTTGCACTTAATTTATTCAGTGTTGGAAAGGGTCATGTGAATGAAACTTTGTATTTGAGAACTTTGATTTCTTAGGTTACTGCATGCCAAGTTCTAGGTTTATCATACTTTTAGTCCCTGAGATATAAGAAGTCAAACCGTGAAATTTATGGCCAAAATTTATTTCTTCCAACAAAATAATGCTAGAGACATAACAGCTAAAACGTCGCCAGAAATTCACACTCGCTCTACTAAAATTTGTGTGTGGAATCAAAAAAGTGACTATATCTCAGTCAATATTGCTTTGATGAATGTTAAACTTCACCAATGTTCATTGACAAAATGTGCAAGTGTTCTTATAAAATTTCATCGAAATCCATGATGGTTGAGCAGGAAAATGTTCTGAAAGTAGGTGATTTGACATGGAATGACCTAATTACTTTTTAACGAAGCATCTTTTTGTTGTGTTGAGTTACTGCACTAGTTTTTGTGTTGAGTGAGGAATGGAAACTTGCAAATTATATACAAACACTTGTGTATCACCAATTTTTGCGGCACCCAAAGTGGTAAAATGTGGACACAAGTAGAGGGAAACATTATAGGCACCCTGCTCTATCACATTCCAATTGTGACAGTATTACAAAGTCAGCCATTAGGTATGAACTAGTTTCAGATATTAACATATCCTCACTATATGCAGAGTGAAACGGTTGATAGGGAAAGTGCAGCTGTGTGTTTTTACCACATCATTATCAGCCAAAAACTGAAGAAAATTGAAGATAGCAATTAATATCCTCCCATTTTATTTTTGGGTGCTTCATCTGTTGTTTAAATGATGTTGCAGTGAAGCAGCATTCATAATGTGGGAAATGTAACTTGCAGCACATTACAGTTGTCGATTGTGGGCATGACAGAAGTGCCCGTGCAAACTCGATAAAGAAGATTATATGAATATGAGCCCAAAATGTATCCTTCTTTCATGAGTTAGTGCAAAAGCTTTGTGTGCCCCTGTTATAGGGCAAGTCAAAAAGGACTTAACAACCTTGGATATTGAAATTTATTGATATCACTTACAGAATTGGTAGATTTGTCATTTTATAACAAACAACCTGAAGTTTCACATAAAAGTCTCAAGTGTCATTTTCGTTTGATGTGACTACCATTTGTGATGTGGCAAACATCCCATCAGTTATCAGTTTCTTCCTACACTTGTTGCAGCAAATTCAGTGTAGCTTGTGCAGTGGCAGTGTAGATTGAGTTTTTCAGGTCTACTAAATTGTTTGGTAGGGGAGGAACATACACATGGTCTTTAATGAAACCCCATAGAAAGAAATCCAGTGGTGTCACGTCTGGGGAGTGGCCATATGATTGGCCGTTTATGGCCAGTCCACTTATCTGGAAAGTTATTATCGAGGAAACCTCAAGTTTTCGTGAAGAAATGAGGTGGTGCACTGTCTTGCTGGTAGTAAACCACCCCATCTCGGTCCTTCATCAATCTCTGGAATTAAAAAGTTTACAACCATATCCAGATACACAAAACCAGTGACAGTTTTCTCCATGCAGAAGAAAGGGCCACACACTTTCAACTTGGTAAGAGTAAATTTGCAAAGAGTAGATCGTAGACGATCATGGAGGTTCTTTGGCATATTTGGTGTGAAGTTTATGGTGAACAGTTGTTGCAGAGCTTGTTTTGTGGAACCAAAACACACAGCAAGCATGCTCCACACCAGTGAATGTAGCCATTTTAACTGGGCAGTACACTGGTGCTTCTGGAAGTGGAATAGAATCATGATGCTCTTTGTAAATCAGACATGACTCACCCTGTATGTAAATCTTGATGATGCATGATCACTCTCATGTGGTGCAAAAATGAAGTTGCTGAGTGTGTTAAGTAATAACACTAGACAAAGATTCTTATGTGTGACATGCAAGATATTTTACTCTTCAGAATGTGATATATGCACTGCAGTGCAACTGGCTATTGTGGATTAATACATATACAGTTCACATACAGTTTGTTGCTTCGTCTGACGCTAATGCTCAGCTGTTTTCATGGCCATCTGCTGGTTTCAAACTGCATCGTAGAACCCACTATCTGGTTTCCCTTTCCACTAATGTCTCTGTCCATTTTCATTGTATTCAATACTTATTTTCATTGCTGTCTCCCTTGTCCTCTTCAGGTATTCTTCTGTGAAGTATTAATTTAATACTAGTTGTTTTGAAAGGTGTTGTGTAATTATGTTGAACATGCAGATGTTTGAGGCTCTAACTGCATGCATTGGGGTTATAGGAATTAAAAAGTTTACAACCATATCCAGATATACAAAACCAGTGACAGTTTTCTCCATGCAGAAGAAAGGGCCACACACTTTCAACTTGGTAAGAGTAAATTTGCAAAGAGTAGATCGTAGACGATCATGGAGGTTCTTTGGCATATTTGGTGTGAAGTTTATGGTGAACAGTTGTTGCAGAGCTTGTTTTGTGGAACCAAAACACACAGCAAGCATGCTCCACACCAGTGAATGTAGCCATTTTAACTGGGCAGTACACTGGTGCTTCTGGAAGTGGAATAGAATCATGATGCTCTTTGTAAATCAGACATGACTCACCCTGTATGTAAATCTTGATGATGCATGATCACTCTCATGTGGTGCAAAAATGAAGTTGCTGAGTGTGTTAAGTAATAACACTAGACAAAGATTCTTATGTGTGACATGCAAGATATTTTACTCTTCAGAATGTGATATATGCACTGCAGTGAAACTGGCTATTGTGGATTAATACATATACAGTTCACATACAGTTTGTTGCTTCGTCTGACGCTAATGCTCAGCTGTTTTCATGGCCATCTGCTGGTTTCAAACTGCATCGTAGAACCCACTATCTGGTTTCCCTTTCCACTAATGTCTCTGTCCATTTTCATTGTATTCAATACTTATTTTCATTGCTGTCTCCCTTGTCCTCTTCAGGTATTCTTCTGTGAAGTATTAATTTAATACTAGTTGTTTTGAAAGGTGTTGTGTAATTATGTTGAACATGCAGATGTTTGAGGCTCTAACTGCATGCATTGGGGTTATAGGGAAAGAAAAAAGATCAAATAATGAAAGTAGTAGAGGTAATGAAGTTGTGGACAGCAAATGTTGCATGAAGTGAATGTTTAGTGTAAATACTTGAGTCCATTTGAAGTTACCACCAATATCAGTGGCTCTCTTCCACTCTGATGCTTCTTCTTATATTTGTTTTTTCAGTATTAAATCTTGTTAAGAGAAACTTGGTATTTCAGAGGGAATCATTGTAAAGAAACTGCTCTGCTTGTTATGTTGTGTGTAAAAAAAAAACTGATTTTATTTTCTGTTTCAGAAACAACAGCTTGCCCATGACACGAATTTCTACAAGGAAATCAGTTGAAATTCAACCTAACAATAAACTTTCTGACACAGACACAAAAATAAGAGTTATAACTGGAAGGCATGACAGAAGAAAACAAACTTTGAAAACAATTTTGAGAGATGAGGCTCCAGTATTTTTGGCTCATGAAGAGGTAGTGGTTTCAAACAATCTTAAAAAAGGACGAAAATCAAGTAAAAACAGATTAAAAGGTGAAGATTTAAGTAGGCCACCACGCAGAGGTGGGCTTACAGAAACAAAGACCAGATGCATACAAGTTACAGAGGAAGTTGGAAAAGCTCTGAGAACTGGTGCATGGCAGAATCGTAAAGAGGACATTGGTTCATTATCTTGTAGAAACAAGCAACCTACAAACTGTGATTCAGACATAATGAGTGTTGACAGTGCAGTGTCAAGAAAACGTGTGAACACCAACATACCACCACATAAAGAAAGCACTCCAACAATGTTGAGTAAAGTGAGAGAGAACCGTAAGGCTAGCAGGTGCTGTGCTGAATGTAAATCTGTGGTGTTTGATCGTGATAAACTACGATTGAGAGGTGCTCTTGGTGTAAAAATTTGTGACTCTTGTTGGTCAAAAAAGAAACCTAAAGAGGTACATGTAGCCACACAACCTGTATTATCTAGAGCAACTTCACCAACAGTTAAGAAATGTCTGGTGAAGCTTTTCGATGTGTCGAGATATCCTGCGGGCCATCCTTTCGGCAAAGGTTTTCTGTCACAGAGATCTCTCAAACGCAGATTTAATGAATCTCAGGTTGTTCTAAATGATACAGCTAACGAAATGATTGTGCAGCCAAAGAGAGCACGTAGAGGTGGCAGCTCAACATTTCCAGTAGAATTTGTAAATACATCCAAAGAACAACAATTCAAAGACGGTAAACAAATTTTTGAAATAAATAGCAGACAACTGAATGAAACAGGTGCAAAAGAAAGGTCTCGGGCTGCTTCTAACTCCAGAAATGTGCCAAGTGTAACTACTGATGTAACTACAAGTAACAAAAATGAGAAGAGTTATAGGAGGACAAGTGACCAATCTACTGCAGAAAACACTGAGCAGGAGAAACTAGGGAAAAAGTTATCAGTTTCACCATTGAAAGTGAATGCTCAAAGATTACCAGAAAGAAGAGTTTCTAGGAAAAATAGTCCAAGCACTGAAACCATAACAAAAACAAGAACTTCCAGAAGAAGCAGCAGTAATAATGAATCAGCATCAGAAAAGAAAACGTTACGAAAAAATGGCTTGAACACTGAAGTTCCATCTGAGAAGAGAACGATACAGAAAGGCAGTGAGAATGTCGAATCTTCAACAGAGAAGTCTGAGAGAAGTAGCATGAACACTGAAATTTCATCTGAGAGGAAGTCCCGAAGAAGCAGCATGAATGCTGAAATTACTTCACAGAAAAAAACACCACAAAGAACGAAAATGATGGTGGAGACTGCACCAGAAAAGATGGTGTCACGAAGTAGTAGCGTAAATGCTGAAATTGAAGGAGGAAAGAAAACGTCACGGAGAAGTAGCACAAGTACTGAAACTACACCTGCTAGAGTTTCAAGAAGAAATTCTGTAAATACTGATACTGCTTCTGAAATAAGGATCTTAAGAAGAAATAGCAATGAAACATCTGGAACGAGAACAAAAAGAGGAAGTAGCATTTCAAATAACTTGAGTAAATCTGCACTTCCTGTTCGAATCCAGAGTAAAAATGAAAATCTACCTGGTTTGTTAAGAAAGGGCCAAAAACAAGTAATTTCTTCAGGAAAAGCAAAAATTGCATTATCCAAATTAGAAACTAAAGGTGATAGAAACACTTCTAAAATAAGACTTTCACAAATAAGATCTGTGGCATTGAGGAAAATGTTACCAGAAGCTGCTGTTGCTAAAAGTAGTCTAACTAATAATAAAAAGACACAACTCATTCTTGATAAGAATAAACCGAATACTGTGATCTCTCGTAAAGGTAGTGTGCTACCGAAGTATAGTAAACCAGGGGAAAGGCCTCATGCAAAAAGTGTGTTAACAAGAAAAACTGGTAATGATTTCAAAAACAGGAAGAGTTTATCCCATGGGGACAGCAAGTCAGTTTTTGGTAAATTGCATTCAAAGATAACAACTGTACAACATATTAAGAAATCTGATGTTAATACATTGGACACATCTCCATTGTCAGAAAAAACTGCTGCATCTAGGAAGAGAAAAATGGATCTGCCAGACAAGTCACCGGGCGTAAAGAAGCGTAAAATAGAAAGCGTGCCTGTAAGAAGAAAACAAACAACTGTAGGAAAAGAATTCACAAGAGCTAAAAATCTCACTTACAAATGTGACATGTGTAATAATAAGTACAGTAGTCTTGCAGAGGAAAGGTTGCATGAACTTTCACATACTGGAAGGCAGCCTGTTCTTGTTTTACACAAATGTGATAGTCCTCAGGGTGTGCTTTCATTAATAAGGGAAGATGATTTTTCTTCATTAAATATTTGTAGCAGTGATAGTGAAATACAGAAAGGTGTAACGTACGAGATGAACATGACATATGATGGCAGTAATACTGAAATGAATGTAGAAGCTGATATTGGAACAGTGCAAACTGCAGAGAGGAAAGATGAAGATACAGATGCTATACAGGTTGAAAACCTTGCAAATACTGACGAAGAGAGAAAGTCAAATGTAAATAAATCTCTTGAAATGGTGGAGACTGGTGAAATGCATGATACTGACCACGAGAAAAGTATTCCATTTGATAATTGTGACACTGTTCCTGTGTTAAAGAAACAGGATATTGAACACAGTCAGCAGAGGATACGTAGTGATGCAGATATATGTCCACCTGCTGAGATGGATAAAAATAAAACAGACCCCATTCTTGAGAACTCAAAAGCATCCAAAGCAGAGATTGAATCGTCCAAAGAAAGTTCTTCTGTCTGTTCCCCAGAAATAGCTAAAAAGCCGAAAAGTTCAGATGAAATTGCTGTGCTTCTGGAAGAAATTTTTGGTGAGAGTTCAGAAGAAGATCTGATATCTGTTACGGGAATCAGGAATTTGAGACAAACAGCAGATGCAGTTAATTCAGGTATTGATAAAACAAGTAAGTCATCAATGGAGAAACCTCCTTATGGTATGAATACCCTGCAGCACACTTCGGTTACCCAAAATTTGGCAACAGTAGTTCCTAGTGAAACTGCTGAAGCAGTAACTCAATATTTAAAAGGAGAAACACACAATCCAGAAGAAATACTGCATCAGCTGAACTATGGAGATAAAATTGTTGTAGAAAATGAAGCAAAGACCGATACAAAAACCTCAAGTGATACTGACCAGGCAGATACTAACATTAAGTTGCCAGGTGATGTGGAAGTAAATAATAGCCACAAGGATTGGGACAGTGAAGGAGGTAGCCCTGAAACTTCTAGTGTTAATAATATTGAAGGTGAAGTTACTAAATTAAAAGACTTTGAAGATGATGAAAGTAATAGAAAACAGCTTGTTGATAATGAATCGGAAGTTCTTGATGGAAGTCAACAAGTACAGTCACATGATGAAACAGTGTGTCTCACCAGTGCTAAGGAGAGTAATTTGGAACTTTCTACTGACATTACAGATAATGAAAATCAAAATTTGGAAGACAGTACTCATGAACTTGCAGTGGGTGAAAATAATGTCCTCAAAGACAAGACTTCTGATGACATGTGTATGACAGATGACATTTCACTTGGAGGTAACAAAGATTTTCCAAATAGTGTTACAAAAGATGATTCTGTAATATCTGTAAAAGGCAGTATAGTTTCAGAAAGTAGCTGTAAACAGTCACAAATTGAGACAGTAAATCAGAATGTTGGGCACCATGATGCATATTGTATTGATAGTGCAGGAGCCAGTCCACAACACAAGTATAAAGTTGATAGTGGAGATAAACACAGCATTTCAGTTCTTGTGGAAAGTGTAAATGAGGAAGAACAAAAAGCCACTGACCAAGAAAAGCAGGTTATGTTGGATACAACAAACAGCACAGTTACGCATGAAATTGTGGAAACATGTGGTAATAATGACAAGTGTGATGAGAGTGAACTACCATCAGAGATATATCGTGATGAAGAGACAGTGTTAGAATGTAATGATAAGGACACTGTGTTAGAATGTCATAAAAAGGAACAATTCAAAAGTGACAAAATTTTTCACCCTGAAGATATCACTGAAAACATAGTTAATGAGGAACAAGTTGATAAAAAGCCTATAGAAATAATGGAGGGAGAGACTGGCAGTGAGATAAATGGAAAGATAATTATTGAGCAGGTTGAGTGTGTAGATAATTCAGACCTACTGAATAAACAGAACTCAGATGAAGTTAGTGAAATAGCAAAAATAGAAAGCAATGCCTCTGAAAAATGTAACACAAATACGTCCGTTGAAACAATCAGCCAGCCTGAAAATGAAACTCGTGCCGTAGGTGAAGTGACACCTCCAACAGATCTTGTACTAGCAGCTAATAATGAGAATGAAGTTAATTCTACAAAAGATTCTTTAGCGGATGTATTACAGAATGAAATTTGTGAAGATGAGGCAGGTGCTACTGAGAATGGGTTAATAAAAGATGTTCTTCTAGTTGAGAATAAAGAAGCAAATGAAATGCTTAACACTGCATCAGGTGACGTAGTTGGTGTTACCGAAAGAGGCAGTAGAAGCATTGAAGTGCATTCACCATCAGAAGCAGATACAGTAGAGTGTATGGAGATAGATTCTGGAAAAAATAGTAATGATACAGCACCAAAACTGGATGAACTTAACTGCGACAAATATATTTGTGACAGTTCAGAAGTCAAGGATACAGAACTGGACCTGCTTACTCAACCTGATGGTGTCTGTGATGCCAGTCAAGAGACTGACAGTAGTTATAAGGGAACTATTAATACCACCTGTGATGTTTCTTCTAAATTAGATAACAAGATTGTTGTTTCAGATAGTGGCCATGACATAGAATACGAGGAAATTACTGCCACATTGGATAGTGGTCCTGAGCTAAAGATTGACAATGTTGAGCAAGAGGTAGAAAGTCCAGATTCTGGTCACAATCTGGATGCTCTGAATGCTAGTCATGAAACAGAAAATGTGCTTCAAACAGAGACTCTGGATACAGAGCATGAACAGCAGGTTCTGAATCCCAATAACGAGTTAAGTATCCAGTTTGCTTCTCAGAAGATTCAAACCTTTAATGATGGTCTTGAGATGAAAGCCACTAATGATACTAACTCCAAAGATGTTGGTGTTGATGACTGCAGTCCATGTACTGATCATGATGGTACTAACAATTCAGATGAGAGTCACCAGCTTACTGTCCAAGAATCTGTTAAAGAGGGCACACCAGTGGATGTTGATCAGAGGGCTCAGTCTGTAGATTCTACTAATTTGGTTGATACGAAGGAGAGTGAAATGGAACCTCTGATTTCCAACTGTGGAGTTGACACAACTGGAAAAAGTGAAGTGGTTGAGGCTGGAACAACAGCTCAAGAGATTGAGATTACAGATTCAAGCTGTGGTACACAGAAAGTAGTTTCAGCATGTGAAGACAAAACTGATGATGATGTAAACTGTAAAATTGAGACTGAGGATGTTAACAGTGAGGCTGAGGTAGAGAAAGCTAGGCAAGAGCTAGAGACTGCAAATGCTGATCATGAAGTTGAACTTGTGAGTGCTAGTGAAGTTGCTAGCAATGAAGTAGTGGTTGCTCTTGATGCCAGCAGTGAAGGTGATGCGTTGGTTTCTGGTGATGAGGTCGGAACAGACATTCCGTTTGTTCCTACAAGTGATCTTAGCACAAATAGTGAAATAACTGCTGGCATTTCAGATTGTTGCCCATCATTAGTAGGGGTTGAAAACCTCTCTTTTAATGTCCGGCACACTGTGCCAGATGTTTTTGAGGAAGATGAACAAATACTTCAGGAGGTTGGAGATCATTCTATCTTACAAGAACCAGATTGTGCTGATATGAATGTAGAAACATTAACAAAAGGACAAAATGAAATCCAGGAGGCAGAGATTGCAGACAATGTGAAACCTCCATTAGCAGTAGGTTTAAATGGAATGAATGAGAAAGTTAATGATGAATGCCGCACAAAAATGAGAGCTGATAGTGATGAAATGTTAAAGGACAATCTAAATTTACCTGATTCAGGAGATAATGACATTGCTGGCTTGGAACCAATATCTGATGATGAATTAGATTTCATGTAAAAGTACCAATACTGACAGGCTATCAGTGTTGTATTAAAAGTCGTGATTCTTGAAGAATTTTGTTTGGATTGAATCTGAAAGTTTCAGTGCTTCAAGTATGTGATTTTGAATTCATTGAAGCTTGTCCCGTGTGCAAATGTTGGTTTACATTAATGATTTCTTGGTAAAGTGTACATAGCTAAGTTTATGGAACACAGGTATAGAATTATTTCCTATTTCACAGTTTGTAATGTTGTACCAGCTCTGCATCTATTCATTACAATATGGTTTTACAAATTTAAATTGTTTGCCATGTTTACAAATGTGTGAGATGAGTGCCATCAAATGGACTGTTTTTGTGTTATGTGTTTGGGTCACTGCTAAGTGTCAATCAGAAAGTCTGTGGTGTTGAAGAAAAATTGAACTGTCTTCAAAACAGAATACATATAGAAAGGGGAGATGTACCTTATTTGAGGAGTTACTTGTTTTGTTGCTCTAACATATTGAGGAAAGACTTTCAGTTGTATCTCTTAACCATTTTCGTACTTGAGAAAAAGGACTAAAGTTTAGGTACCAAAAGGGTGTCTCTGTAACTAACTTAATGATAATGTGATTGGTAGAAGATAGCTGTGGATATTGGTTGGGAGAATGTTCACTGCAACTTTATGTACTATTTGTCATGCAACCTCTGTATAAGAAGTCAATTTTTAGTGCAGTAGCATCATGTTTATTCTCAGTCTCTGGCAAAAATGATTCATTCAAAAAAATATGACGTAACATTGTGTGTTATAAAATGACATGGATTTTTACAGAGAAAAAATAGTTTTTGTGTGTTGTATCTGATACCATAAAGTATGTGTACCTAGTTTTCAGTGATGGGTATACCATGTCATTCTATTGTGTATTAAACATTGTACTTGAGAGCAGTCTCAGAAAGGTTTTTTACTTTTTTATGTACTATAATTCAGAGAGTTTTAACTGGCTAGAGTTTAGTGTATCACTGTATAATTTAATATACCAGATATTAAAAAGTCATTGAGTTGAATATACAAAAGTTTATTTCTGAAATAATTTAATTTTATTGTTTATTTGTGTGACAAACTTTATACAATTTTATCAGTTTTTGTAACCATGAGCTAGGTTATTCCTCCAACCTAGATGGTGACCGATGGTAAGAGGATGATTTTAACGTAAAATGCCTACATACTTAGAAACTAGAAATATATCATGCATAGTTATTTCAGAGATATTTTGGATTAATCTGGAGCTCTTGTTATGTGCTACAACTAAAAAAAAAAAAAAAACATATTCACATGTATTTAGGCTTAGACATATTCATTTATTTTGCAAAGTGTTGAAAGTGCTTTATTTTCACATTCATATACATTTTGAGAATTATGTGAAATGTGTTTAAAGATAATTAAGTATTAAGAGAAAAAACACAAAAGAAAACAAATAGTCAACATACAAGACATTAAGAAAAGGAAAACTAAAACAATTTGTTATGTGGTGTTCATGAAAAAGGGAAACAGAGACACGACATTGAGAACTCCACTTTAAAGATGAGACTGTAGAGTTAGCAATTTGTGGCTCTACATAAATCATATTTTGTCTTGTTCTGGTGTTTTTTGTTTTTTTAACTATGGATACACAGCTCTATTAGATTAATAACTATACAAGAGGAGGTTGTTATAGTACAACTTTGGTTGAGAGGTGCATACAGTGTGAAAGCTTTCACCTGTGAGAGTCTTAACAATTTATGTTTAGTATCTGCAGTGAAAGAAAATAGAAATGATTAATTTACTTGTTATATGAACTTCAGTTGTTTACAGTCCATGATTTTTTGTGTAACTACAAGCAACTGTTTTTATGAATTTAATTAAACAGCAGTGTAAATACACATCTCAAGGGTATAAATTGGCTTTGCATTGAAGTAGTTATAACTTAATGTACATCCTTATGGCAAATAAAGGAAGATTTCATGGGTAGGATGGTTATCCTTGTACACAAAGAAATCAGGTGCTCATCTCAAAAACGGAAAGGCGAAGAAAGAATAAATTCTTCGTTAGTGCTTATATGGATTATGTTGAAATTCAAGAATTCTATTTGAATGTTTCTCTACTCTCAAATGATATAAATGATATGTTTACTAAAACAGACAGTAGGCTCAAATCATTTGGAAGGAAAATAATAGATAATATGCAGAGCAGGTTGTTATGTAGACCAAAAATGTAATCGTGCAAGAAAGCAAATAGTAATAGGGAAAAGACACGTGGTAAATGGACTGATTAGAGAGATAATTTGATTTTGACTCTGCTAAAACTGAACTGAAGGTCATAGAATATAAGTTGTACATGGCGCAAAATATGTTGTTGAACATTGAGACAAGCTCGATTTTTGAAATCGTGAAATAAGTGACATTGTTTTCTTTTTAAGCAAACTGTATTTCTTTGTTTCTGTAACCTATCAGAAATAAGAGGAGCAGGTAGACCTCAGAGTATGGAATTATAAACAGTCTTCAGTTTTCAACAAAGGATTATTGATGTCATTGTGTTTCTCCATTGCTGAAACCATTGAATATAAAAGTAAATGGATCTGAATTTAATTCTCAAGTCAATCACAGGTCATTGTAACATGTTTACTGTGTGTGACATGTATTGACTGAAGATGCTTCATAATAAATTGAGGCAAGAATGAATTGTGCTTTGTCAGTTTCAAATAGAGGTATTCTCAAATTTCCAGTACATGTCATCATGTTTGATTGGTACACTTCGCAAAGGGGATCTCATCATGTTTCTCCAGCTGTGTTCTAATACATGTAGTTGCAGTACAAAAATATTGTATGTGTTGTAAATAATGTCACATATTTGAAACAAATGTAGATGTATGACACAGTAATTTTACTATCAACAGTAGGTTGGATGTTCAGATTTCTAGATACTTGAGATTTAAGTAAAAAGAGATATCAAATATAACTTTAGTTATTGCTTCTTTGTGTAAAGCTATAGATATTACAGATGTTATGTATAGCATTGTAGTTTTGGATTCTAATAGTAGTATTGGTTCCACAATTTCAGTGACAAATCTCAACAGTGTAATCCCCTGTATTTCACGAGGATAACACTGTTTATCTCACACATTTCAGATTATGAGCTTTTTGGCAGAGTAGGAAGATAAATGTATCAGTGTAACTAGAAATGGCAGAAATATTTCATGTTAATTTTCTTGCAAAATCTCTGATATTACTTAATTTTTAAGACTTAAAATACACACAATATAAAATCATCAGGCTTTTATGATTCATAGCATGGCGCTATATACATCTCTCTCTCTAGAATTTCTCAGTACTTTTATTTTGTTGAGTATTTTGGAGCTGAAATATTTTGGTACGGTAATTAATGTGTACATACATGTAAAAAATAAATGTCAATATTAATTTCAATGCTTTTATTTCTACCTGAGACACCTTTTTTAATAAAAAATGTTAAGCATTTAGTCTGCAAAATCAACAAATTTATTGCAATTTTGGGAGGATGGTAAGTATTTTAACTGCAGTATTGTTCCTAATGCTAATGAGTGCAATTTTTTTTTTTTTAGCTTGCAGAGCATTGGGACAAAGATAATTTGTCTTTACACTTTTTATGTTGGTTGATGTTTCCCCCTTTACATCCATGAGCTAATTGTCCCCTTTTGGGTGGGAGAAAATTTGTGAGATCGTTAAGATATAGATGTAGAAGACATGAAAGGTCTAACAGTAACTGAAAGAGCGTATCCAAGAAATTCTCTGGCTCCTAAATACTCAAAATTTGAAAGAGTCCAGCTGTAGGATCACCTTTAATACAGTAAATTACAGGGAGGTTGCTTCTAGATAGCTTACTGGTATATCAATGAATCATTTTCAGCTTTTATCATTTGTAAGCGCTCTGAAAGTAATTATTATGATTTATTTATTTAACTAGGTCATATTTGGGCTTTCAGTATTTTTATTTCATAATTACTTCAGAAATTACAATTTTAGTATAATAAATAAATAAATAGTAATACAATGGCATTAATGCAATGACTTAAATGTAATCCAATGACAGTGTGAAAAACAGTTTGGGCTTCTGCTGCTACCAACACTACTGCTGTTGCTACTTCTATTGCTGGAGCAATAACAAAATGTATATGTAGCTATAGAGAAGTGATATTTTCAAAGATAGTGAGATCTGAGGCATAGTAATTTAGGTAGTGCGTACCAGTTAGAAGTTAATGGTAAATGAGAATGATCTAGTTGGAAAGAAAGATACTTTGACCCAATTGAGTAATGAGAGCATGCAAGGAACAAAGACAGACAACATTGTTTGTGTGGTAGATATGCCGTTGAACGTCTTTTGAAGCTGGAGCTATTATTTGGTTTGCTGATATAATGAAGGAAGTTATTCCAGAGTCGACTGAGTGATGGTTTGGGGTAGAAAGGATTTTGCTCTGGTGGTAACAAGGGTTTCTGCTCTGTTTTTTAGACAAAAAATGTATGGTTGAGGAGGGATAGGAGTGACTATATAGGCTGATAAGTTTTCATCTAATATTACTCCTAGACTCTCCACTGAGGGAGAGGTACTGGTATTGGCCCAATTTAAGATTAAAGTTTGTAGAGATTCCCAATATTCTGGGCTAATGAGCCTAGAATAACCAACCAGGATCACATGGTTTTGGATGGATTGAACTTTCACCCTATATTTTGTGGCTGTTATTTTAGTTCACATAAGACGACATTGAAATTCTCAATAGCTATCGTAAGGCCGACTATATAAACATTCCTGACTGGAGATCAATTTTGACAGTAGTTCAGAACTTGAATGCTGTTCAGGACTCCACTCTGTTGTATAACACAAAACTTGGATTCACCAAAGGAGGTTCAACATGCTTGGCAACACTGCAAAATTGGCTATCAACACAATTATCACGGTTTGAATGCAGTCATTATTCATACGTTGTAGACACACAGTGTTCGTCATTGAAAGTGTTGCGTGATGAAGATGAAGGAGAGTAAACAGAAAAAGAAACAATCTTAGAACCTCTCCCCATACAAAAAAATATTTTTGCTGGAAATTTTATTGAGCCAATACAATGACAGAATAGGGGGGGGGGGGGCTGAAAAATTACTGTAGCCAATGAGGAAAAGACATGACTTTTTTTTGTAAATACATTGTTCATAAATTCCGCACTGATTGGATCATAACTCGTGTTAGCTTCATTTTCTGTTGGTTCTGGACTTTCTTCGTAGAAATATTTCATCCCAAAATATGTGTGACGTTTTATATATTTTGAATATAATAGAGGGAAACATTCCAGGTGGGAAAAATATATTTAAAAAGAAAGATAATGAGACTTACCAAACAAAAGCGCTGGCAGGTCGATAGACACACAAACAAACACAAACATACACACAAAATTCTAGCTTTCGCAACCAACGGTTGCCTCGTCAGGAAAGAGGGAAGGAGAAGGAAAGACAGAAGGATATGGGTTTTAAGGGAGAGGGTAAGGAGTCATTCCAATCCCGGGAGCGGAAAGACTTACCTTAGGGGGAAAAAAGGACAGGTATACACTCGCACACACACACATATCCATCCACACATACACAGACACAAGCAGACATTTGTAAAGGCAGAGAGTTTGGGCAGAGATGTCAGTCGGGACGGAAGTACAGAGGCAAAGATGATGTTGAAAGACAGGTGAGGTATGAGCAGCGGCAGATTGAAATTAGAAATTAGCGGAGATTGAGGCCTGGCGGATAGCGAGAAAAGAGGAGATGCTGAAGGGCAAGTTCCCATCTCCGGAGTTCTGACAGGTTGGTGTTAGTGGGAAGTATCCAGATAACCCGGACGGTGTAACACTGTGCCAAGATGTGCTGGCCGTGCACCAAGGCATGTTTAGCCACAGGGTGATCCTCATTACCAACAAACACTGTCTGCCTGTGTCCATTCATGCGAATGGACAGTTTGTTGCTGGTCATTCCCACATAGAACGCTTCACAGTGTAGGCAGGTCAGTTGGTAAATCACGTGGGTGCTTTCACATGTGGCTCTGCCTTTGATCGTGTACACCTTCCGGGTTACAGGACTGGAATAGGTGGTGGTGGGAGGGTGCATGGGACAGGTTTTACACCGGGGGCAGTTACAGGGGTAGGAGCCAGAGGGTAGGGAAGGTGGTTTGGGGATTTCATAGGGATGAACTAAGAGGTTATGAAGGTTAGGTGGACGGCAGAAAGACACTCTTGGTGGAGTGGGGAGGATTTCATGGAGGATGGATCTCATTTCAGGGCAGGATTTGAGGAAGTCGTATCCCTGCTGGAGAGCCACATTCAGAATCTGATCCAGTCCCGGAAAGTATCCTGTCACAAGTGGGGCACTTTCGGGGTTCTTCTGTGGAAGGTTCCGGGTTTGAGGAGATGAGGAAGTGGCTCTGGTTATTTGCTTCTGTACCAGGTCGGGAGGGTAGTTACGGGATGCAAAAGCTGTTTTCAGGTTGTTGGTGTAATGGTTCAAGGATTCCGGACTGGAGCAGATTCGTTTGCCACGAAGACCTAGGCTGTAGGGAAGGGACTGTTTGATGTGGAATGGGTGGCAGCTGTCATAATGGAGGTACTGTTGCTTGTTGGTGGGTTTGATGTGGACGGACGTGTGAAGCTGGCCATTGGACAGGTGGAGGTCAACGTCAAGGAAAGTGGCATGGGATTTAGAGTAGGACCAGGTGAATCTGATGGAACCAAAGGAGTTGAGGTTGGAGAGGAAATTCTGGAGTTCTTGTTCACTGTGAGTCCAGATCATGAAAATGTCATCAATAAATCTGTACCAAACTTTGGGTTGGCAGTCCTGGGTAACCAAGAAGGCTTCCTCTAAGCGATTCATGAATAGGTTGGCGTACGAGGGGGCCATCCTGGTACCCATGGCTGTTCCCTTTAATTGTTGGTATGTCTGGCCTTCAAAAGTGAAGAAGTTGTGGGTCAGGATGAAGCTGGCTAAGGTAATGAGGAAAGAGGTTTTAGGTAGTGCGGCGTGAAAGGAAGTGCTCCATCGCAGCGAGGCCCTGGACATGCGGAATATTTGCTTTTGCATCCCGTAACTACCCTCCCGACCTGGTACAGAAGCAAATAACCAGAGCCACTTCCTCATCTCCTCAAACCCGGAACCTTCCACAGAAGAACCCCAAAAGTGCCCCACTTGTGACAGGATACTTTCCGGGACTGGATCAGTTTCTGAATGTGGCTCTCTAGCAGGGATACGACTTCCTCAAATCCTGCCCTGAAATGAGATCCATCCTTCATGAAATCCCCCCCACTCCACCAAGAGTGTCTTTCTGCCGTCCACCTAACCTTCATAACCTCTTAGTTCATCCCTATGAAATCCCCAAACCACCTTCCCTACCCTCTGGCTCCTACCCCTGTAACCGCCCCCCGGTGTAAAACCTGTCCCATGCACCCTCCCACCACCACCTATTCCAGTCCTGTAACCCGGAAGGTGTACACGATCAAAGGCAGAGCCACGTGTGAAAGCACCCACGTGATTTACCAACTGACCTGCCTACACTGTGAAGCGTTCTATGTGGGAATGACCAGCAACAAACTGTCCATTCGCATGAATGGACACAGGCAGACAGTGTTTGTTGGTAATGAGGATCACCCTGTGGCTAAACATGCCTTGGTGCACGGCCAGCACATCTTGGCACAGTGTTACACCGTCCGGGTTATCTGGATACTTCCCACTAACACCAACCTGTCAGAACTCCGGAGATGGGAACTTGCCCTTCAGCATATCCTCTCTTCTCGCTATCCGCCAGGCCTCAATCTCCACTAATTTCTAATTTCAATCTGCAGCTGCTCATACCTCACCTGTCTTTCAACATCATCTTTGCCTCTGTACTTCCGTCCCGACTGACATCTCTGCCCAAACTCTTTGCCTTTACAAATGTCTGCTTGTGTCTGTGTATGTGTGGATGGATATGTGTGTGTGTGCGAGTGTATACCTGTCCTTTTTTCCCCCTAAGGTAAGTCTTTCCGCTCCCGGGATTGGAATGACTCCTTACCCTCTCCCTTAAAACCCATATCCTTTTGTCTTTCCTTCTCCTTCCCTCTTTCCTGACGAGGCAACCGTTGGTTGCGAAAGCTAGAATTTTGTGTGTATGTTTGTGTTTGTTTGTGTGTCTATCGACCTGCCAGCGCTTTTGTTTGGTAAGTTTTATATATTTTAATACACTCTGATTAACCTTAGCGCCTGAGATTGCTTTTGTGTTGAACGAAAGCCATCAGTGATGATTACTACATATCTCTGCACTTTGCCATCAGGAGATATGATGGGGATATGGGTGCAGTCCACAGTCTCCAAAATACCAGGAAAACATGATATTTGATAAAAGCTATGCTGCATTTTTTGTCATGCTATTTTTTTCCATAAGTATTTCGATGAATTCTTTCTACAGTCAGGCAGTGCAGTCCGATACCTTGAGAACAACTCTGCAGACTGTTGCTACATCTATTTGAACAAATCACCAACTGTTACCGGAAAGTGTCTTGTAACACAAAATAGAAATGTTACACTGAAGTGGCAAAGAAACTGGTATAGGCATGCATATTTGAATACAGAGATATGTAAATAGGCAGAAGATGGTGCTGCGGTCGGCAATGCCTATATAAGACTAGTGTCTGGCTCAGTTGTTAGTTAGGTTACTGCTGCTACAATGGTATGTTATCAAGATTTAAGTGAGTTTGAGCGTTTGTTGTAGTCGGCACACAAGCAATGGGACACAGCATCTCTGAGGTAGTGATGAGGTGGAGGTTTTCCCATATGGGCATTTGACAAGTGTACCGTGAATATCAGGAATACGGTAAAATATCAGATTGCTGTGGCTGGAAAAAGATTCTGCAAGAACGGGACCAACAACAACTGAAGAGAATCGTTCAGTGTGACAGAAGTGCAACCCTCCTGCAAATTGCTGCAGATTGCAATGCTGGGTCATCAGCAAATGTCAGTGTGTGAACCATTCAATGAAACATCATCGATATGGGCTTTTGGAGCCGAAGGCCCACTCAAGTAACCTTGATGGCTACTGAACACAAAGCTTTATGCCTTGCTTGGGCCCATCAACATCGACTTTGGTCTGTTGATGACTGGAAACATGTTGCCTGGTGAGACGAGTCTCATTTCAAATTGTATCATGCGGATGGACGTGTATGGATATGGAGACAACCTCATGAATCTACAGACACTGCATGTCAGCAGGAGACTGTTCAAGTTGACGGAGGCTGTTTACCGGTATGGGGCGTGTACAGTTGGGACCCCTGATGGTGTAGATATGACTCTTGATAGGTGACACGTACGTAAGCATCCTGTCTGATCACCTGCATCTGTTCATGTCACTGGCCGGTGTGGCCGTGCGGTTCTAGGCGCTTCAGTCTGGAACCGAACGACCGCTACGGTTGCAGGTTCGAATCCTGCCTCGGGCATGGATCTGTGTGATGTCCTTAGGTTAGTTAGGTTTAAGTAGTTCTAAGTTCTAGGGGACTGATGACCTCAGATGTTAAGTCCCATAGTGCTCAGAGCCATTTGAACCATTTTTTGTTCATGTCCGTTGTGCATTCTGATAATCCCAGCAGGACAATGTGACACCCCACATGCCCAGAATTGCTACAGAGTGGTTCCAGGAACCCTCTGCTAGGTTGAAAAACTTCTGCTGCCCACCAAACTCCCCAGACATGAACATTATTGAGTACATCTGGAATGCCTAGTATTGTGCTCTTCAGAAGAGATCTCCACCGCTCGTACTCTTACAGATTTATGGATAGCCCTCCAGGATTCGTGGTGTCAATTCACTCCAGCCCTACTTCAGACCTTAGTTGAGTCTGTGCCATGTTGTGTTGCGGCACTTCTGAGTGCTCACGGGGTCCCTGCACAATATTAGGCAAGTGTACTAGTTTCCTTGGCTCTTCAGCGTAAAAGTAGCATGCACATTGGAGTCGGTGGCTGGTTTCTTTTTATAGCAGATTCATACTCCCTCGTTGTTAGTTCTAAAACCTGCACATTATATTTCCTATTCAAGTTTAAATGATTTATCACTTAATTTAGGGAATGAGCTCGTCCATTGCCGTACTCAGCAGACACATTGGATAGTCAGATGTCTGTAAAGTAAATGAAAGGAAACAATATACCATAATTCACATGTAAATTTCTTGCACCCAGAATGCTGCCCACCAAACTGGTCCAGAATGCTCGGAAAACGGCAAGAGTGATGTGATTTCAGAACGTAACATTATTATAATTGGCTTTGTGGCCAATACAGCATATAGAGTAGTATCAAACAATAATAAAAAATAAAAAAATAAATACTGGAATTGACCTGGATTTGAACTTGGGGCCGTTTAAAGGCATGACCAAAACAGAAGCTCTGACCTACCAAACCAGACATACGAAGGGTGCTAGATGAATAACAACTTGCTAAACATCTTACGTATATGTGCTTATTTTTCCTTTATTCATCAGTGCTCGTGCAGATGCTATAGCAATTTAGACAAATCTTCAATAGTTCAAAATTCATTGTTACTACTACCAAAGCTGAGAGAGCACCTTTATAAGAGGCGTTCAATCATTAAATGTGATTTGAGACTTTCTCGGCGTATTCCATTCGTGAAATCTTCTCGGGTGATCAGCCGAGTAAAGGCGTCGTCTTCTCGCAACGTTTCAAAGGGTTTCGTACCCATCATCTTCAAGCGAAGTGTCGAGATGCTGTGTTGCGCGGTCCTATAAAGGCTCCTGGACCAGTGACTGATCCCGGGCGCCGACCAATCAGGTACCTGCGGAATCGGCCGCCGCGCCAGTGGTGGTGGGTTCGCGGCGCAGATCGGGCGTCGAGTCCCTGCCGGTTCCTACTACGTCTTTGACCGCTACCGTCTTCGTGCCGGAGCGTTCTCTTCTAATTTTAGTTATTGCGGGATTCCAAGCTGTACTAAGTTGGAAACCAGTGTCTCGATTGATCAGGTTGCTGTTCAACCGAATTTCTACAGCCTCTTTGAAAACCGAATCCCAAAATCCTTTAGCGTCACACAGCTTCTTCGTACCCTCAAAGAGGAAGGTGTGTCCTTCGTTAAGGCTATGTTCCGCAACCGCCGATTTTTCTGTCTGACCAAGGCGTACATGTCTAATGTGTTCCGAGCGCCTCTGCGTGATGCAGCGCTGCGTTTGTCCGATGTATTTCGTACCACATTCACATTCAATACTGTATACGCCCGGAGTCTGCAGTCCTAGGTGGTCTTTGACTGAGCCAAGTATGTCTTTAATTTTACTTGGGGCATGAAAAATTGTCTTGATGTTGTGTTTCTCCAGAATGCGGGCAATCTTGGCTGTTGGCGGTCCCGCGTATGGTAGAAATGCCAGGCATCTGGTCTCATCTTCTTCTTCTGGTGTGTCTACCTTCCTGCTCTTGTGTAGGGCGCGCGAGATTTGCGTCTCATTATAACCGTTGCTGCGGAAGGTCTTCCTTAGGTGTTGTAACTCTGCAGGTAGGCTGTCATCATCACAGATAGACTTGGCCCTATGCACAAGTGTGTTAAGCACTGAGTTGCGTTGTGCCGGGTGGCGGCAACTCTGTGCATGAAGGTATAAATCCGTATGTGTCTTCTTCCTATACACAGCGTGACCCAAGGTGCCATCAGGGTGCTTCTTGATTAGAATGTCAAGGAAGGGCAAGCTTCCGTTTTCTTCCACCTCCATAGTGAATTGTATGTTGTTGTGTATGCTGTTCAGATGTCGCAGGAAGTCTTGCAGGTTCTCTCTGCCATGTGGCCACACGACAAAAGTGTCATCCACATATCTGTGGAAGGCTTTAGGTTTCAGTGGGGCGGTGTCCAGGGCTATTAAATTAAGACATACTTGGCTCAGTCAAAGACCACCTAGGACTGCAGACTCCGGGCGTATACAGTATTGAATGTGAATGTGGTACGAAATACATCGGACAAACGCAGCGCTGCATCACGCAGAGGCGCTCGGAACACATTAGACATGTACGCCTTGGTCAGACAGAAAAATCGGCGGTTGCGGAACATAGCCTTAACGAAGGACACACCTTCCTCTTTGAGGGTACGAAGAAGCTGTGTGACGCTAAAGGATTTTGGGATTCGGTTTTCAAAGAGGCTGTAGAAATTCGGTTGAACAGCAACCTGATCAATCGAGACACTGGTTTCCAACTTAGTACAGCTTGGAATCCCGCAATAACTAAAATTAGAAGAGAACGCTCTGGCACGAAGACGGTAGCGGTCAAAGACGTAGTAGGAACCGGCAGGGACTCGACGCCCGGTCCGCGCCGCGAACCCCCCACCACTGGCGCGGCGGCCGATTCCGCAGGTACCTGATTGGTCGGCGCCCGGGATCAGTCACTGGTCCAGGAGCCTTTATAGGACCGCGCAACACAGCATCTCGACACTTCGCTTGAAGATGATGGGTACGAAACCCTTCGAAACGTTGCGAGAAGACGACGCCTTTACTCGGCTGATCACCCGAGAAGATTTCACGAGCGTTCAATCATTATTGGATGTTATCAATATCAACATGTGGGAGATGCTGTAGCAATTTAGACAAATCTTCAATAGTTCAAAATTCATTGTTACTACTACTAAAGCCGAGAGAGCACCTTTATAAGAGGCGTTCAATCATTATTGGATGTTATCAATATCAACATGTGTAATCGTCCATGGCAAATATTTCGTATTTTCCTTTCGTACTCTGTTGCTGAGTGTCTACAAAATGCCTTGAAATTAATCATATAAATTGCAAGACATATCCATGAATTGTTATAAGCACTGATAGCTTTTAGGTATGCATTCTGGGCGTTCACAAATTTTTAAATTCAGATAAATATGAGTGTGCGAAATTAATTGCACATGCAGTATAACAGTTATGTTTATCAATATATTTATACAACTTTGGTGCTGTCAATAATAATAATAATAATAATAATAATTTACAGCAAGAAACAAGACAAAAGCTATAAATACTTATGCTATACCAATATTGACCTACTCATTTGGCGTATTGAAATGGAGTAACGCAGACCTAGGAGCACTCGACACACTTACACGATCACAATGCCACAAATATAGAATACATCACATACACTCAGCAACAGAAAGATTCACATTAAGCAGAAAGGAAGGAGGAAGGGGATTCATCGACATAAAAAACCTACATTATGGACAGGTAGACAATTTAAGAAAATTCTTTATAGAACGAGCAGAAACTAGCAAAATACACAAAGCAATCACTCATATAAATACATCTGCTACACCACTGCAATTTCATAACCACTTCTACAACCCTTTAGATCACATAACATCAACAGATACGAAGAAAGTAAATTGGAAAAAGAAAACACTACATGGCAAGCACCCGTATCATCTAACACAGCCACACATCGATCAAGACGCATCCAACACTTGGCCAAGAAAAGGCAATATATACAGTGAGACGGAAGGATTCATGATTGCAATACAGGATCAAACAATAAACACCAAATATTACAGCAAGCATATTATGAAAGATCCCAATACCACAACACATAAATGCACATCACAAGCGGATGTACAATACTAGCAAATACAGAATACCCCAGAAGACATGACAACGTAGCAAAAATAATACATCAACAACTTGCCATACAACATAAACGAGTAAAACACATACAAGTATGCACCACAAAATGTACTGGAGAATGATGAATACAAATTATACTGGAACAGAACCATTATAACAGATAAAACACCACCACATAACAAACCTGACATCATACTCACCAATAAAAAGAAGAAATTAACACAACTAATCGAAATATCCATACCCAATACAGCAAATATACAGAGAAAACAGGTGAAAAAATTGAAAAATACATCCAACTGGCTGAGGAAGTCAAGGACATGTGGCATCAGGATAAAGTTGACATTATACCAATTATACTTTCAACTACAGGAGTCATACCACACATATCCACCAGTACATCAACACAATACAGCTACATCCAATCTTATACATACAACTACAGAAATCTGTAATTATTGATACATGTTCAATTACCTGAAAGTTCCTAAATGCAATGTAACATATACCGTACAGTTAAAAGGAAGTCACGCTTGATCAAGGTCCGCGTCACTTTCCATTTTTAACCAGAAATAACGTCTGAGAAAAGGATAATAATAATAATAATTTGTCTGAAAAAAGGAAGAATTGTTACTCGCTGATCCGCATTGTTGTGCAAGTGGGAGTTTTCGTCTTCTCTATTTTTTTTTTTTTTTTTTTCGAAAAAACGTACAAGATCCTTAATTCTTGTATTAGTTTACATATTAACTTCATTGCTGAAAATCAGGCATTCTTGCATTGCGCCCACACAACAGCTTACGCTTGTTATATACATTTCTTTGTTAAATGTTCGCTTGTAGCCATGCTAATTTGATTTCGTCACTTTCTCAGACAGCGGATCTGGCCTGGGAGGTCCTACTTCCTTTGCGTCTAACTTTTCCTGGTAGTTTTCTTTTCTGTTAGTGCTTAATATAGGTTCAACAGAGTTCATGTGGACACTGCACAGGAAAGCCGATTCCTGCACAGTAGCTGGCCAGAGTGGCCGAGCGGTTCTAGGCGTGACAGTCTGGAACCCCAGCGACCGCTATGGTCGCAGGTTCGAATCCTGCCTCGGGCATGGATGTGTGTGATGTCCTTAGGTTAATTAGGTTTAAGTAGTTCTAAGTTCTAAGGGACTGATGACCTCAGCAATTAAGTCCCATAGTGCTCAGAGCCATTTTTTTGAACCTGCACAGTAAACAACCAACTCCAAAACAAACTGCTGTTAGCGCAAACTATTAAATTCAAGTAGTACTGTTTACCAACAAGGTCACTTAACTAGAATACAAATGAGGCACCGAGAGCCATAAGGGCACAGAGTTGTATTTCAGTGAAAATCAGAGAAACCAGTGAGACCGCTTTTTGTGGATATTCAGATATACGTACAATGTGGGCCTACAGTACAGATAAACCTGACCCATCATAAGATCAGCAGATGTCAGAAGCATGATTAAATGCTAGAGTCTCACAATCGACAACGATGTGCTTAATGGTTCTCAGTGCCTCAAATGGATTACTATATGATAAATCCAAAACTTAATATACTATTTGTCATTCAAAATCCCACAAAATTGGTTTTTCTATCAGTATAACGTGTACTGATCTCTGATTTAATTTTACTGTATAGTGAATGAATTGGCATATCTGTGGAGTGCCCCACTACCAAGCGTGATTTAGTGACATTGGCATAAATTTGTAGGTGAGTGGTAAGCAGTGCACGCCATGAACTGTGCACATTGTTTGTCAAATCCGTATGCATTTGGCACGTAAAGCAATTACGTCACACGAGGTGCGCATGTGCAGAAGTTCATTAATATATGCACAAGTTTCACGGAGTCTGGAGGAACAACAAAACACAGCGCGGTAGGTTTAGTACTGTGTACTTCAGATTGTTGCATCTTCATTAAGGTTAACAGCATTCAAAGAAAAATAAACAACAAATCAGCAAGATGTCAAAACTAGGGTGTTCATGTGTGCTTACATAGCAGCCGCCACTGGTTGTAAGACAAATTATTATCTGGACTCACTAGGTACATAGGTGATAAGTCCGTTAACCTGATCTTATAGATCGAAAAAAAAAAAAAAAATCGAGTTTCAGCAGTATTGTTAGTGGCGTAGTTACATATTTACATGTTAATAATAAACTTCTTTATTATATAAATTTGTATTTGCTAAAAACAAAAGCAATGTCGTTTAATGTTACTACATTGTAAACTGACGATTACATTTTGAACATGTCTTTCATCTGTGAATTTTCATCAGTCAAAGTCAATCCTATTTCACTGCAATCTAATCTGGTGTTAACGTTTATACACCACTGATTTCCGACTTATGCTTGATCTGAGATCATTTTCTTTGTTAATGTAATGTCAAATGCTTTATACAGATGGCCCTCAGAGTTTATTGGTTTTGAGCTAAGATTTAAGTGAAAGTCATCAGCATACATGTGACATTTACAGTACGGCAGAACTGTTAACACATCATAGACGTATAACGAAAAGAATATAGGACCAGATCCTGATGGACAAATAATACTACCTGTCTCCATTGCAACTATCTTGTACTGGACATGGTATATTGTTAGTGAGAAAACAGGTAAAAAACAAAACCAATGCATTCTGCTCGGAGAGAAATTTATGCTTCTAAGTTAGGCAAATGAAATATCGAAGACAACAGTTTCAAAGTCTTTGCTAAAGACCAGTAAGAACTTGATAGCTCTCTCTTGTCTATCCATAGCAAACTACAGGTCATCTCTTACTTTTAGTAAGGAAGGTGTAAAGCAATGTTTGTGGAACCTGATTGGGATTAATGTAGTAGGTTATTTGCAGTTAAGTAGTTGTAAAACATTCTCGGTTTTCTTGCTGTGTCAATTCTTGATAAAATCTTGAGCTTTTAATTATGTCCTCCATCGTCATCATCAGGAGCAACTGACTGTCTTCACTGCTGCTGTGGCAGTCTTTTTTTTTATAGCCGGTGGACGGCTTCTGATTGGTCGGCGATTACGTACTGCTGTTGCAGACGGTGTCGATGTGTGCACCGGGGGGCGCCACCACTTCCATCAGAACGTAACCCTTGGAACGCATGTCTCTGCTACTTCTCTTCTTCAAGCGCTCATTTCCAAGCACAGCTCAGATGGTATCCGCTATCGCGGTTAAAGTTCTTTTGGCTCATTCTTATTTCAACAGCCTCCTTAGTAACAGAATCCCAGTACGTGGAGGCATGGGACAGAATTTTTGTTTCATCGAACAATTTGTTTGTTCATGAGGCTGTGCTCCGCAATTGCCGATTTCTCCAGTTCTCTATTTTTAATATGGCGTTGGTGTTCTGCACAACGGTTGGAAACAGTTTGAATGGTCTGGCATACTGTATATAATTGCTTCCACACTCACAGGGGATATTATAAACTCCAGGGACCCTGAGGCTGAGATTGTCCTTTTCAGGGTGTGTCATCTGCTTAATTTTCTTAGGAAGACAAAAAATGGGTCTTGTACCCCATCTACATAGGACTCTTCCTACTTTGCTGGAAATAGCACCACAAAAAGGAAGAACTGCAATCGGTGTTTCATCCTGTGAATGTGCAGTATTTTCACATTTCCTTTTTCTTTTTGAGAATGCTGCCTTTACATCGCGTGCACCATAGCCATTCTTTCGGAACATGTGCTTCATATGGTTAATCTCGGACCTTAAGTGATCCTCGTCAGAAACAGTTTTTGCTCTATGTACCAACATGTTCAAGACCGAGAATGTTTTACATATAAGCAAACCCACCTATTTTCAAAGGTGTGTGTAGGACACAGAGATTAGGCACTTTTTGTTAAGGGATTTGATCTCTGTGAATGAGTATTCCACTAGTTTATCTTCACTGTTTGTGGATGTGTGTACATGCACCTGTTAGATCAGTTGTGTCTATTTAATAACTCAACTGTTCTTTCAAATGACCTACCTGCATACTAAAACCTCCTCTGTGTGGTGCCCAACTATCAACTGTTCTTTCAAGTGATTTGGGGGATTAATTTTTGTTGTGCGTAAATGAAAATTATTTTAAAAGTAATTTTGCATTTAATTAATGAAATTGCTTCATAGTAGGACATATTGCACTTATTCATAATAGCTTTTCATTATGTCGAACTGTGAGACTAGTTTAAATCTGCTAACTCCTAGCATTTTTTGGGGGAAAAAATTCATTTTGCCTATGGAGCAGACTGACAGACATATTATACATGCCATTTTATTTTAAATAGTCACATAATATAGTAACAATCACAATCTCTTTCACTTATGAAGCATCTTCAGTCATGATTTTCTGATCATCTTACCCCACATTTGTCATCCTGGAGTAGTACTTAATTGTCCTGCTTGTACCAGGATGTCAGATGTTTAGCATTTTTAAGCACAGTGTCTGAAACAAGTCATGCAAATAAAGTAATTTAAAACACAGCCTGGTGGAATTGTCATTTTTCAGATTGGGCTCTGGGATCCACACAGACGAAAATAACATTTCACTCTCACTGTGTGTTAGTTGTGTGCGTTAACAGTATATAATGTTGCCACAATAAGATCACAAAATCGCCCCTGAAGATGTTTCATACAAAAAAATAAGCAATACACATATGGCACAAAACTGATAGCCTTTTATTTAGTATCATAGATAAATTTTTTTCTTTTTAAATGTTGGTATTACAGTCTTTGTTCATATTTTTTTTTTTTTTTTTTTTTTTTTTTACAAGTAGACTATCAGAGGGACCCCAACCAATCTTTTTCTGCATCCATGTGAAGGAATATATTAAGGCACTGGATCATGTGTTAATTCGTACAAACAAGTGTAACCAAGAAGTACATTAAGGCACAGTATAATGGTAAAGTATACATTTGTCACATAAACATGAAAGTGGAGGAAGGCCCGGCGTGCCAGCTTATATAAGGCTCTTTTGCACATGGTGCAGCATTTGTTCTGCTGTCTGTGCTGAGGTGAGGCGTCTTCTCTAGGCCGGCCATGGATATTCACACGCACTGTATAGGGTTGCAACACTCCTTCCTTCTTTGCCTCCCCATGGAAGATGGTAAGTCAGCACCAGTGATGGAGGCACTGTATCCACGTATCAGAGCAGGCAGGCAGTTGGTCACATAGTCAGCAGAGAAGACATGTGGTAGTGACGCAGGCTGTGGAGATGGAGGTGGCCTGGTGCTAACTACTCCAGCCAGTGGCAGCGGCACGCAGGTCAAAGACGGCACCTGAGATGGACGGGGTGCGGGCGGTGCCGTAGGGGCCATTGTGAATGGAAAGATGGCCACAGGGGGCTAGGGTCTTTGGGACACGGTCGATCACATGCGAGGAGCAGTGTTGTGACACCAATTCATCGAAGGTGCACATGACACACACAGGCGGTGGCCTAGACACTGATGAATGACTGCTGGTATACACTTAGAAAACTTGCAAAACTTATGGGTCCAGACGGCAGAGCCTGGATGGAATCATTGTGAGGCAGGTGCTGGTAGGTGGCTGGAGCAGATGAAGCAGAGTATGGTGCTGGCAGCCACGAAGCTGCTCCACCGGGCTACAGTCGCCAACTGCAGTGAACCTTTATGAGCTCAAGAACCTATTAAGTTCTTCCTTGGCAGGAGACTGCATGTTATATTTTTTCCTCAGAGTTTTGCAAGTATGGACCAGCCACTGTGCCCCATCATTGGACTGAGGATGAAATGGACAGGTTGTAACATGTTGGATGCCACACTTTGTACAAAAAATTTCAAAATCCTGAGGCACATAGTGTGGGCCATTATTCATCACAAGCATATGCGGCTATGCTTCCAAGAAAAAAATCTTTGCGAGTGCCATGGTCATAGCTGCCATGGCTGTGAACTGGGAACAAACCACATAAGGAAATTTTGAGAATGTGTCAGTTGCTACAAGTCAAAAGCAGTTAAGGAAGGACCTGCAAAATCAGTATGAATATACTTCCAGGGGTGCTGGTAGGACGGACCACAGGGAAAGAAGCATGTGGAGCCGCTTGACGGATCACGCACTGTGGGCAGGCTGACACAATGTGTGTGATGTGGCCAAAATGTGGTGCCAGGCCAGCAATTTTGTATGAAAAACACCCCAGTGGCTTAAGTGGAAAAGGTGCAGGATGTTCTGCCACAATGCGGGTGGGATCACAACCTTGGGCACCTGCTCTTCAGTAGCCAACAACACACTATCAATAACGAAGAAGCAGTGCCGGAGAGCATAATAATAACACAAGCGATCCAATTCCCAGCCCAGTGGTTTATCTGGCCAGCTGTGATGGAAAATTGAACAACGTGATGGGAGACAGCATTGTCTGTGGCAGCTACCAAACTCCGAGAACTGGTAGTGGGAAAACCATCAACGATATTTTGGGCTTTGACATCTAAATCGAAACTCAACAGTTCATCCTGATCAGGTGCTGGATTAATGCCAATTGACAACCAAGAAAGAGCATCCGCATTATTGTGTTGTGCTGTGGAAATGAATCTCATAGTCACAGCGTGATACAAACAGGGCCCAGTGTCAATGCCGATGGTCCACTTTGTCTGGTAGAGATGCCAAAAAATGGAAAAGAGAAACCAAAGATTTGCCTGGTTGGAAGGTAATCAAGCAAGGGACTGAGTGTAATTTTGACTCCAACAGGGTAAAACCAAGCTCACAGGTGGATGACCAGTGAAAGGGAACAGCTTTACATAAGAGAGCATGAAGAGGCTGAGCCACTGTGGCCACATCAGGAAGAAATATATGGTAGTATGCAATCTTTCTGAGAAAGGTCTGCAACTCTTTGAAATTGGCAGGACACAGCAAAGCTGCAGTGGCATCGACATGTATGGTACGGTAGCCACACCGAATGGCGGGCACTGGTGTTGGTATAACTAGAAGAGGTTATTCGTTATGAGGATACATTTGGAATCATCATCCAGAGGAAATTGGAAGTAAGGTTCTGACAAGTCTGTTTTGGAGAAATATTTGCCCTTGGAAAGCTGTGCTAAGAGTTCATCCTGATGAGGTATCAATAATAGACTGTAAATTTTAAATCACCACAGAGCTAACGTTACCATTAAGTTTTGTGACAATTGTCGATGGATTGGATCATTCACTAAAGGAGATAGGTATGACAACACCCAAGGACATAAGTTGATTGAGTTCTGATTTGACTTGCTCCCATAAAACTAATAGGATTGGGTGGGCACAAAGAAAAGGGCAGCACACCATTGTTTTCATTGTGATGTGGACCATGAATTTGGCGGTAAACCCTTAAGCTTCCAAAAACGGAAGAAAATACCGAGCAAAGCATATCCATTTGTTACTACAGAACTTGATTCAATACCAGATGCACTTCATCAGAAATAGAGAATCCAAAAATTTTGATGGTTTCTAACCAGACTAAATTTTCAGTGTTGGCGTCATACACAATTAGAAAGGTCAAAGGCCGAACAACTGCTTTATGCACTACGGGAGTAGAATGCTGCCCCAATGTGAGTAATTTTTGTTTATTGTTATTCACTGACAAAAGACAGGAGACAACACCAGTGAACTAAGACCCATATAGGTCTGAGAATTTAACAAAGTCACTGCTGCAATCTGTGTCTACTGGCATTTTTATCATCTTGTCCATAACACATACTTCAATGTAAAGTTTGTGTGAGGCTACCATCACTTGGGAATCACTGTTCACATCCATGTTCGTGTCTGATGAAGGAGTCTGAGAGTTGTACACTGACATGGTATGTCCCTTTTGTCACAACAGCTACATGGTGCAAGGGAGTGATGGGAGTGGAACATGGGGCCACTGTTGTGATGCTGATTGCTGTTGTTTAGCACAGTGGTGCCTCATGTGTCATGGAGACAGTGCTTGCATGACTTTGATGTCATCTCCCCTTTGTAAGCTAAGTAACGATGGCTGCGGAGGAGAAGGATCAGTTTCTACTTCGCCCCAAGCTTCTGTCTGATTTCATGCTTCCATAGATACTTCAAAAGATTGGGCAATGGTCAAAACCGCTGTGAGAGAGGGATTTTCACATTGTAAACCATGTTCACAAACTTCTCTATTGGGGGCCAAGCATATTGTAGCATCATGAACTACTGAATTTAGCGTATGAGTGCTGGTGAGATTTGGTAACGAACTGACAGTGATGGCTAAGCCCACAGAGTTCCACTGTGTAAGCTCTATATGACTGTTGTGGCTGCTTTTGACGACAGTAGGACTCAATGCAAGCAGCAATGATGTGAGTACGTTTGCAGTGATAAGTAGAGAGCAACTGACACATTTCGTCAAAAGAGAGACTAGCAGGTTTCTGAAGAAGAGCTAGCTAATACGAAAGGAGGAGAAAGCCATGACAGAAAGAAAGCCTTATGCACATTGGGGTTGGTGACACCAAAAGCTTGGAAATTTTGCCGAAGGCGTTTTTTGTATGTGTCCCAATATTCTGGAGAATCATCACACAGAGGAAAAGGTGGGGGTTGTGTCAAGGGGGGTGAAGCCTTGTGCATTAAAAATGCTGCCAAATTGTGTAGTGCCAGGAGAGGGCCTGCTGCTGGTTGGTGAGAGTTCACTGCTGTTCAACAAGGGGTCAAAGAATTAATTCCACTGATATATTGGCCATAGTGAACCACAAAATGAAACATGCAGGGTAGATACCATTGTCACTGCCAAAAATATTGTAGTATTGCACAGCCTCAATATCAGAATTTCGACCAACCAACTTTTATTCTGATTCCATATGAAGGAACATAAGAGACCTGTCGAAAAAGTATCCGACCTTTGATTTTCACGTGCAAAATAGAGACGATAGCCCAGCACCACTGTGCACAGTAAAGGAAGAGACCTTCATGCACATGCGTGAATTTTGTCCCCGCCTTCCAGCACGTCAGTCACATTGCCTGTCGGTTGCTCAGTGAGGTGCTACACGATGTGTGTGTCAGCTAACTGATTCTCTCGAGATGACTGAACGTGTTGAGCAAAAATATTGCATCAAATTTTGACAAAAGCTTGGTGATTTTCAAAGCAAAACAATTTGTAAGATTCAAAAGGTGTTTGGAGAATATGCGATATGTGTAACACAAATTGAGAAGTGGTTCAACTGATTCAAAAATGGCCGCACATCAGTGGAGAATGACAAGCGTTCTGGTAGGTCCCAACCTGCTCGGAGTGCAGCTGTTGTTGAGAGGGTGCAAAATTTGGTGATGGCAGATTGTCTTTTCCCCGTGCAGGAGATTACCCAAGAGGTTGGAGTGAGTAAAGATTCTGCACATGCAATTTTGTGTGATGATTTGAACATGCACTGAGTGGCTACGACATTTGTGCCCAAGTTGTTGTCCCGGGAAAAAAAGACCTGTGTTTTGACATTGCACAGGACCCTCTGGACACCACCAACAATGATCCTGGGTTTCCAAACACTGTGATAACTGGAGATGGGTCATGGGTGTACGGGTACAGCCCAAAAACAAAAAGACAGTCGTCGTAAAGGAAACATCCAGAGTCTCCCAGGTCGAAGAATGTGCGGCAAGTGCGAAGCCAAATCAAGATGATGCTGACTGTCGTCTTTGATGTCCGTGGAATTGTGCATCACGAATACACACCGGAAGGACAAACAGTGACGAAGGAGTACTATCAAGATCAGTTCGGTGCAAAAGACCAGACATGTGGATGGCTAAGAACTGGCAACTGCATCACAACAACGATGCCACATATTCATCCCACTCGTTCCAAAATTTCCTGGCCAAACATGGAATTACAGCCATTTGCCAACCTCCCTACTCTGCAGATATGGTTCCTTGCGACTTCTGGTTGTTTCCAAGATTGAAGATGCCACTGAAAGGATCCCATTTTGAGAGTTCAGAAGAGATAATGCAGAACACAACAATGGAGCTGAACACCATTCCAAAAGAAGACTTCCAGAGGTGTTTCCAGCAGTGGAAGGATTGTTGGGCTAAGTGTGTACAAGCACAAGGGGCCTACTTTAAAGGGGATTAGGGTCCCAACCCCGTCAGGTATTTGAAATATTTTTTCTGGACAAAGGTCGGATAACTTTTAGACAGGCCTCATACTAAGCCACTGAATGATGTAGTAATCAGTACAAACACACTTAACCAAAGACTACATTAAGTCACACTCTAACAGTGAAGCATACATTAGTCAGATGAACATTAGTGTGGCTGAATGCCTGGTGCACTGGCTTAGATATATAAGGCTGTTTTGCACACGGTGCAGCACTTGCTGTACCATCTGTGCCGATGCGAGGTCGGTCGTGGATGCCAGTGCTGTTTAACTATGTGCGCTCACTGTATAGGGTTATAACAGTTCATCTTGTACAAACAACTACATGCGGTATTATAACAAGTTTAAGTACTTGTTTAATATTTGATTACGTGCATCACAAATGGAAAAGCTTGTGCAGTGCACTCAAAATACGGAAATTGATATGTGTCTCAATAGAAGTACAGTAGTGTTTTCATAGGGCTGAGTATATACAGAAGAATAATATACAGAAGAATGCAAAGGAAAATTATGGCTGTTTTAGGTAACAATCAGCTTGGCTTTATGAAAGGTAAAGGCACCTGAGAGGCCATTCTGACATTGCATTTTCTGACCATTTTAGCATTCCAACCACTCCCAGCAGTGACGGTTAATCAAGGTTCTACTGTATTTTGAAAAGTAAAGTCTCTGCAGGGGGATGAACGTTTATGAAAATCATCTATTTTGCTGTGTATGTTCATGCTGTATTGATTTGAAGACAAAGATAATCAAGCAGTTTTTTCTACCACACACTTTTCACAAAACATAAGTGTAACATTTAAATTCAATCTGGACCACATCAGTTATGTTTAGAACTTCCAGATCAGACACAGGCTTCAATTCTGGTACCTGCACCAACAATATGGATGTTACATACCAAGCATTGATTTGGGCTGTGAAATCAGTGATTTACTATTACTCTGTAGATTTGTCAAATGATATTTGTAAAATTTTTAAGATGATGTTCCCTGATGGTATTCCTGAATATTTTTCAGTTTTGTGTAAGAAAATGAGAGACCAAATAACTGATGGAATAACACCATATTTCAGGGCACATATGTTAGAAGCAGCATGTTCATCATATAACACATTAGGTTTTGATCAAACTGCCCATATTAAAGATAGAAAGGAATTACAACCAACCATTACATTTTGCTCTGAGACCGTTACATAACAATGCATCATCTAAGAAATTTCTTTATCAACAAAGTGAAGATTAAACATTATGTTAGACATTATGAAAAGTACTTTCAGAATACAACTCGACCCTAAATAAATGGCCTATACTGGGATCAGAAAGATTCATAAAATAGTGTGTAGGCTTTTAGATAGTGATGTTCGGGAGACCAAAGGCAGACAACTTATAAACATCGGAACTTGCAACATTCATACTGTATAATATCTATGTAAAGATTTTGGAGTGTCTAGTAGGAGAAGAATCCAAATTTTTGTTACCATTATTATGATGGCTGGCCTGTTCGCTGGGAAGAATTTGAAAGAATTCAGCCAAGTTTAACATTCCAAATCTCAAGTTTTCGAGGTGTACAACCACAAGTGTTAAAAAAAAAAAAAAAAACAGTGGGATGATAGTCAGTACTATTTTCCTAAACATATACCTCTAAAACAGAATTGTGCTTTTGTTCAGCCTAAATCCTACAGTGCCACTGTGAGTACTAAAAAAAAGTACAGTGAAAGTGGAACTTGATTCACAAGTTCCATACAGAAGTAGGAAACATACTTCAAACATTTTTGGCTTGTGCTTTGAAGGTTTCTGCTTTGAGAAAAATTGAGAGTATTCCTAAAGTTCTTCATAACGAACTCTTTATAATGGATAATCTGCTTCCTCTTGGGCAACTAGCTGGTACAGGCAAGTAACTGAAGAGCTTAGTAAACTGAAAGACTATGACAAGTTGTGGTTCCTACAGAATGCTCAAAAACATTACATCATGGCTTGCAAACATGATGGAAGAGACATGCTTGTCAAGTGCAACACTAAAAAGTTTTGTAAGTTTTAGGTTCTTAGATACGAAAGAGAGAATAATGAACAGAAGCTGCTGTGACATGTTAAAGTGCGTAGAAATGATGTTTTTCAATATCCAGTAGGATTACCTTTTAGATGAGTGGGAGGTTCTACAGTATGAAAAAGATGACCCAGCTTTAGATAACAGAAGTACTGACAATTACTGGCAGCAACACGTCTCAAAAAGAGACTCATCATCCATAGAGTTAAAGCATCCAAATGTTTCAAAACTTGTTAAGGCTTCTGTCACATTATCCTGTGGAAATGCAGACATAAAGAGAAGTTTTCCATTTTAAAGTACACATTAGGAGAAGACAAGGCAACAATGACCAAAATATTTTTAAACAGCATTTTTGACTGTGAGGGCTGCTGTGGGACAACAATCAATGGGCACTACTTTCTGTGCCCATTGTCTTACAACTCTTTAGATATGGTCAGCAGCAAGCAAAGGCAAATAATACTGCTTATAAGAAAGAATGTGAAAGGAAAGGAAAACATAAATGAGTAGAAAACAAAAATGAAGAATGGAACTGAAGACACTTGGAAAAGAAATTGACTATGAGGCAGCTGTTCTGCAAGGAAATAAAAAAGAACACTAACTATCTATGGAGGCATGAGAAGAACTTCTCTCTCAAGCTTCAGCTAAGCTGAAGAAAGCACATGAAAAAATTATATAAAGGCATCAAAATTGTTCCAGGATGTGCTTGGGAGTGCACAAATTATGAATGTGGAAAAAAGAGTGAAGAAGGGGAGGTAGAAACCATTTAGAAAAATCTTGAGAAAAGAAAATCTATTATGATTACTTCATTTTTTGCTAAGATTTCTAAGAAACAGTAAATATATATATAATTTCTCTGTGGCAATGCCATTTTTTTTCTTCATACAGATCTGTTAATGAATGCAAGCACATTGGTAATTTGGCATTGGTAATCATAATTCACAAACAAAATCTACTTCACACTTTCACTACTACTGACCTTCTATGCTTTAGAAATGGTGAAAATATACATGTATTGTGGATGTATTGATGGAATAGAAGGCTGTGTAGTGCTGGAGTGGGAGCAGGGAAGGGGATGAGTGGGTGAATGACAAGAGGTAAAGAAAGTTGAGGCCAGCGGAGTTAATGGAAAATAGGACATATTACAGAGAGAGTTCCCATATGCGAAATTAAGAAAAGTTGGTTTTAGTAAGAAGGGTCCTGGCAGCACAGGCTATGAAACAGTCATTGAAGTGAAGAGTATTGTGTTGGGCAGCATGCTATGCAACTGGGTCATCCAGTTCTCTCTTGGCCACAGTTTGATGGAGGCCATTCCAGTTAGATAGACTATTGTTTGTCATGCCCACATAGAACACAGCACCAGTGGCTGCAGTTAAGCTTGTAGATAACGACTGCTTTCACAGGTAGCCCTACCTTTGTTGGGTTGCATGATGCTGAGCAGACTGCAGTAAGTGTTGGGAAAATGTATGGGACAGAGCTTGCATCTAGGTCTATTACAGGGATACGAGCCATGAGACAAGGGCTTGGGAACAGGGGTGGAATAGGAATGGATTATGATATTGTGTAGGTGTTGTAGGTGGAAGAAACCACTAGGAAGGGTGGAAAGGATAGTGGCTAGGATATTCCTCATTTCAAGGCATGATGAGATTTAGTTGAAACCCTGGCAGAGAAAGTGATTCAATTGTTCCAGTTCTGGGTGGTACTGAGTCATGAGAGAAATGCTCTTTTGTGGCCAGACTGTGGGACTTGGGGAGGTGGTGAGTGACTGGAGGGATAAGGCACAGCAAATCTCTTTCTTTACAAGGTTGGAAGGGTAATTTCAGTCCATGAAGGTCACAGTGAGAGCTCTTGAATATTTTGAGTGGGCTGTTCGTCACTACAGATCCAACAGTCATAGGTGCTAGGCAGCAACTGAAATACTTCAAACAAGAAAATGAAACTGAATCACTGACAACAGGTCCAGCAGTGGGATCTTCATTTGCCACACAAATAACTGAAGTAAATGATTAGTCTAGGATAGAGCCCTCCACAACAGCTTTACCAGTATCAGAAGCAGCTACATACAACACAACTGCACCATTAACAAGAAAAATATTGTGATTCTTGAAATTTTCCCGGCGGACATAATGTTCCATCATCTTTCGGGCGTGCACTCAGGACAGCAACAATTCTTCTTGTGATATTTCGGCTAGAAACCTCCCAGCCATCTTCAAGGCGAGTCAGAGACTGAGTTCATAGCGTTTCCGCGTGCCTATTTATACGGAGAGTCATATGATAAAAAGCTGCTGAGGATTGAAAGCGCATGCGTCAAAGATATCAAAGTCGCCACTACTGCGCTAGTCATAGATAAGATGTATATAGCAAAGATAAACATATAAGCGCAGAGTGCAAGCAAAATAGTGCTGCTGCGAATCCACAGTGCTTTTAAATAAATAATTAATCTTTAAAAGTGGTAACATCTGGCGGAAGTGAAGATGCAGAAATTCTTTCCGAACGAAGGTGTGAAATAAGCAGTTTCCAAGCATTGTCAAGATGAAATCCTTAGTCACGGTTTAGCAGGTTGTCGGCTAGTTGTATTTCTACAGCTTCCTTAACAACTGAGTCCCAGAAAGATGAAGCAGTAGTTAAAATCTTAACATCTTTATAATCCATGGCATGGCCAGTAGAAATGCAATGTTCGGCAACTGCTGATTTGTTGGACTGAAGAAGACGTGTGTACCGCTGGTGTTCGACGCATCATTCCTGTACTGTGCGCGTGGTTTGCCCTATGTAACGTTTGCCACACTCACAAGGGATTTCATAAACTCCCGCCTTTCGCAAGAGCAGATCATCCTTAACGGATCCCAATAAGGCTGCAGTCTTAGCTGGTGGGTGAAATATCACATCCACTTTATGTTTCTTCAAGATTCTAGCGATTTTAGAAGAAACATTACCCACGTATGGGAGAAAGGCTGTAGATTTCACTTCCCTTTCCACTTCCTCATCCTTTTCCTGTGATTTTTCTGCAGTTTTTATTTGCAGGGCTTTCTTAATCTGCTGTTGCGAATAGCCATTTCTCCTAAAAACTGCCTCCAGGTGTACAAGCTCATCCTGCAGGCTGTCAACATCAGACACTACATGAGCCCTGTGGACCAAAGTTTTAAGAACACTCATAATTTGCGACGGATGTTGGCAACTAGACACCTGCAAATGCAGGTCTGTGTGTGTGGGCTTATGGTATACGCAATGACCTAGGGATCCATCTTCTTTCCGGCGAACCAGCACATCCAGAAACGGTAAACAGCCATTCTTCTCTCACTCCATAGTGAACTTGATGTTTCCATGAATGGAATTGAGATGTTCCAAAAACTCTATCAGTTTATCCTCTCCGTGGGGCCACACTATGAAAGTGTCATCCACGTATCTCCAGAAGACCGTCGGTTTAAATACTGCTGAGTTGAGGGCTTTCTCTTCAAAATCCTCCATAAACAAATTAGCCACCAGGGGAGAGAGAGGGCTCCCCCTAGCGACACTGTCAATTTGTTCGTAATATTGTTCATCAAATAAAAAATAAGTGGAGGTTAATGCATGCTTAAACAAAGGTGTTATATCATCCTCAAACTTGCTGCTAATGAGATACAGGGAGTCAGCCAGAGGTACTTTGGTGAACAACGAGACAACGTCAAAACTAACTAATAAATCTGTGCTATTGAGCTTCAGACCTTTCAACCTACTGATAAAATCAGACAAGTTGCGGATATGATGTTCACATTTCCCCACAAATGGTCTCAACAGAGAGGCTAAATGTTTTGCCAATGACTACGTTGGTGCACCTATATTGCTAACTATTGGTTGAAAAGTCAGCACTTCTAAAATCTGCTCCAAACATGGATTAAGATTTTCAGTTTCTTCTGAACTGGACATTCAGACACCACTTCATCAACCTCCATATCCCTCTGCTCGCCAGCCATTCCCACCCTAATGTTCACGTCCCGAAATCTCTGGACAATTGCGAGTATGTGATGCTCCGAGATGACACTGTCTGTGCTTCCCTCCAACCTCCATATACTGGCCCGTACTGAGTTCTCCGGCGCTCAGCCAACACCTATGGCATCCAGATGAAATATTCAGCTGTCACAGTCTCTATCAACAGACTTAAGCCTGCTGATGTTGAGCCTTCTTCTACCTCCCTTCAGGCCACGACCATGCCACTCACTGTTGTGGCTCACGATGCTCTGGCCACTCCCTCCAGGTTGGACTTACACACTCAATCGAGTGACTTCCAGCTCTCCTCTGACCTCGCCCCCTACTCCGGTCTCACGCACTCCGTCGAGTGACCCCATGCTCCCCACGTCGAGCTTACCTACCATCGTGCCCTCGCCACCAGGCCCTTCGCCGGTCCCATCAACCTCTCCCCCGTTGCCTGCCTCACCCTGTCAAGATTTCACACGCCCCCCCCCCCCCCCTCCCATCTTGAACGTGCCCTGGCTTGAGGTGTTTGTGCCTGTTCCCCCGGACATTATCCAAGACATCTCTATAATACTACGCAATGATACACTGTTTGTCGTGTGTTTCCCTTCATCCGGTGCTCATGACACAACCTCTGCCATTCCCTGCCACCTGGTGAAATGTGTTCCCCTCCCACCCGATGTCGACTTGGACATGCTTCGTGTGTTCGCCACACTCACCGGAGTGATTGTCTTTATCGCTCTGTTCCACTCGCAAACCATCAGCCCACCTGTCGCCTCATGACCAGCACGCCCAGTACAACGCCCGGCGCGCTTCAACGACATCCAGTTTCGGTGGTCGAACCTTCCTTCACGTCATATACCCACACAGCTCCCTGACGATGCTCTCGAGCTGACTGTGGTCTGGCTCCCGCCTTGGTCACCCCCCCCCCCCCCCAGGCCTCTCAAGAGTGCTCCTTACTGCGGGGGAAAGGGGGGGGGGGCTATGTGGCACCAATGAGGTTGACACCAGCATCGATATACATTTGTCTCTAGACTCCAAGCATTGTCTTTGGATGCTAAGCTAAGATTATCTTTGCTCTCTTCTGCCATAACCAGTTCTTTGTAAGCCTTGCTTGCGTAAAGAGGTGAATGAACGAACTTCTGCAAAATGGGAGTGTTGTTTGGTACAACTGACCTGAACATTCCTCCTCAGACATTTAAACGTGAAAATGATATACTTAAAGTATATATTTTTAGAATCAGGAGCAATCACAGAACTTTCTTTAGTAAAAACATTCTATTTTTTGGGCCTCGTGATGTCCAGGCTCCTTAAAGAGGCTTTGTGTAACAGTAAAGTACATGATCCAGTCTTTACTAAATTGTTTATTTTAATGGCAGATACATATGCATGTGGGATTGCTGTATAGCTGTCTCAGTTGGATAAAGAAGGGGATGAAGGTACATAGGTCTATAGCCTTTGTGAGTAGATCTTTACAGCAGTCTGAGAGAAATTGATGCGTCACGTAATTAGGAAGTGTTAGCTATAATTTTTAATTTACAGATATTTCAGCAGTAACTATTGGGGCACAAAGTGATTATTTACAGCAATTCATGGCATTGAATTTGTTACAGACATGCTGACTTAAGCAACAGTGACAAACAATTTGGGCTTTATATTTACAATAATATGATATTGAGACAAAATATAGTAAAGAATCTGAAAATGTAGTCTCAGACGCCTTATCTAGGAGCGCAAAGGATGGGGTGAAAATGGAAACCAGTTATTGTATGTGGGAGGGGTACACATTTTTGCTGCAGTAATGATGACACATGAGGGAGGTCAACTGAGAAGGGTTTGCAAAGAATTACAGTGGGAGCAGAATCAGGGTGATAATCTTAAATTATTTAAAAGTTTCTTAGGTGATCATGAATGTCTGAAAGTGCTGAATATTTTCAGTTACATAGAGGCATGTTCTTCAAAAGGAGAAAGAAAACAAACACCAATGGAAAATTTGCTTTCTTTAGAGGTATGGTGACTTAGTTATTGACTATGTATACAAAAAATTTGGACAGTATGGAGCAAGGAAGAGTACAGCAAAGCTTATTGAAATGGTCATATTTAACAATATGTGGCAATGTGTAAAGAAGAGAGTAGAAATGTGTGACAGATGTTATAAATCTAGAGCCAACAATAAAGTAATAAAAGGTCAAATGTACAGTGTAGAGCTACAAAACAGACTTGAATAAGTTGCTGTCAATCTTTTTGGGCCATTGCCCATATATAGAGGAGGGATGTGACTATGTTTTTGTGTTGGTAGATCGATTTTAAACATTTTTGAAACTGTACGCTATTAAAAAGGCAAATGTGAAACTACTGGTGAATAAACTGCTCAAAGATTCCTTTGTTACTGGAGATGTACCAAAAGTCATATTATCGGACAATAATCCACAATTTATATCAAAAAGGTTTAAAGAATGTTTAGGAAGCAGAAATATTGAAGATATTGAAGTTTCAGCATATTTTTCCCAAGGTAATATGTTTGAATGAATTATGAAAGAACTTAACACATTGTGTTCAACATATTGTGATAGAAACCATACTGCATGGGCTCAATATTTAGAATATTTTGAGGAATTAATTAACCACCTGAAGGATGAAGCAACAGGTTTTGATCCATATGAGTTAATGTATTGTATCTGGCCCAGTAATTAGTCGTTTGGACTTATGGAATGTCCAGCTTGTGTTGATGTGTCTCAGACACAGAAAGAGTAAATATCACATGAAAATGTAAAGAAAAATGCATTAGAAAGAGGCAACATGATGTTAAGGTGTCTCAGACAAGTATCAGATCAGTGAGATAAGCTTAGTAAAAACAGGAGAAAAATCTAAAATGAAAACATCAAAAATTAAAACGTTTGAGTATATGGCTCCATTTAGGGTGACAGAGAAACCATATCCTAATGCCTGTAGATAGGGATATTGGAAATCAGGGAAGCCATGAGGATTGAGAAATGTTATTGATTTAAAGAGGTAGTACTCTAAGAATAAGACCTGGAGAGAAAGACCCCAGAAGCCACTGAACTTTTTGCAATGCTAGGTGACTGACAATCATCAGGCTCTCAAGTTATTGACAGTATTATTTAATTTTACTTTCACATCATCAGGCTTCATCTTCTGCCATTCTGAATTATATCTACCATTTTCAACATTCTCTGCTCTCTAGAGAAAAGTATAGGGATTAGGGACTGTTGTCAAGTTAGTTGTGAGAGAGTATAATGAAACTGAGAGAGAAAATGGTCAATAGGTTTACTAGATTACTAATGTAGTAAATGAAGAAAGTACTTAATGAGGAAAGATATACAGTAATACAGGGCGTATTACTGTGTTGGAAAGTAGACAGAAAGATGTGGACCAGTGAAGTAAAGACACCCTGATGTGGTTAATCAGTGAATTAACTAGTATGTGGGGAATAGTAAGGGAATAAGGTAACTTGTTCTAGAAAGGTGTTGTTCTGATGAAAAATAGGTAATGGATTTTGAAGTAATAAAGATTACTGTATGTGACTAATAAAAGACACTAATTAGAATATCAAAACTAATGAGGGAAAAAGATAACTGCAAAGATATGCATTGTAGTGACAATAAATAGATAATGGATTTTGCAGTAATAATGTGGAAAAGTGCTTTTATTTATTTATTTAGTGCCTGTATTATCATATTCATGATATTGGACTTATCAAAGTACAGAACAGTATAAAATATTACATACTTACATCATGTACAAAATCTTATCATTGGTATCAACACATCTTTATAACAAAAATATTATTCTGCTTACGTACATACAGATAGAATAAAAGCTTGCAAAACACCTTGGTAGATTTTACTAAAACTATTAAATACCAGTACTTTAGTTAACTAGGCATAGTAACATACAGCTCAAAAGCTAGGTGCATAATTACATACATACGTGGATGAAAGAAGTTTGGTTTTATCTAGGAATGGTTGATAATTATGAATTTTTGTTTAGAGAATTATGAAGTAGACCTACAGATTTGAGCAAAATTCTAGGTATTCATTAATGCTGTAGAAGCTGTTGTTTATTAGTAGATTTTTTAGTTCTTTTTTGAATATTTGGTATTTTGTTATGCTATCAGGCAGTGCACTGTACAGAATTGTTGGTTTGTAAACAGCACTTTCCTGATATGTTGATTTTCAGTGCACATCTCTATGATAGTCATTCCTGTTCCTTGTTTGATAATGGTGGATCTCACTATTCAAAGCTGAAACTTGATTGTTTTTAATGAAGGATATGCTTTCAAATATAAATATAGGTTGTAAAATCATGATTTTTAATTCCTTAAAGAATCCTTTACAAGGTGCTCTGTAAACAACACCAATTACTAATCTTACAGCTTTCTTTTGGAGCTTAAAAGCCTGCTTTGCAAAAGAGGTATTTCCCCAGAACACTGTTCCATACTTCAGTAGACTAAGCATGTATGCGTAATAAGCACTTAACACTGTTTTGGTATTGCAGCAATCTTTAAGGACTCTTAATATGAAACAGTACTTGCTTAATTTTTTGCTAAGCATTTCTACATATTTTTCCCATCTTAGATGCTCATCCAGCCATAATCCTAAAAATTTTATGTGATTCTTTTGCTGAATTTGGCTATTCGATAATGTGAATTATACATTGGTTCTATTTTTGTTTGTTATATGGTTGAAGTTCATCCATACAGTTTTCTTGTCATTGACAACAAGACAGTTATCTTTAACATTGGATATGACTTTTGACATAAACTGAGTAGTATGGGGACTTAAAATTTCATGATTTTGATGTAACCTCTTTCTGTATTGGATGAAAGTTTTATGGAGAATTTAGAGGTAATGTGCCCCATCTACTATACAGGTGATGATATGTAAACATTGAAGAAGAATCTTATAAAAAAACAATGGTTACTAGATCGTGTTGTAAACTTTGTAAAAAAAGTGATTCATACCAGATTTAAGTTTTTTGAAAATCATGAGATATCAGCATAAAGTAAATATTCTGAATTACTTAAGCAAATTTAGATGATGCTTTCACTAGCAATCTATTTTGCGAAAGTCTTTGATTCATTCTCACTTTTAGAAGCAGTAATTTTTCAAATAATTTCAATTTTGAGAGCACCAGTTACAGAAAAATCTTGGTTAATTTACTTTCATTGGGGAGAACCACTAAAATGATTAAAATATGAAAAGTTGTATTTCATTATTGAAATAAAAGGAACATAAAGAAAGCGTATATACTAATGTTTATCTTTAAGGTAGATCTTGTGTAAAATAGTACTTTTGGATAGAACTATGTGTGCAGGATGCAACTGCAGCATGGACTGTATTTTAATTGAAAGTGGAGCGCTATGGATGCCACAAAAATTAGGTGCCATAACTAAAGAAATGATTCAAAATGTAAAAAGAGATCAATACAGTATTGACTATAAGGTAGGATGGATCTACAAATATATATATACACACGTACTGTCAAGTGAAAAGTGTGGAAAATAAAGTAATTAAAATTTAATTAAAACTGATGCCCAGTGATTAACTAAAATGCAGTAAATAGCTTGAACTGTTCTGAAACAAGTAAATTTGCTGATTTGAAGAAAAAAATGGAAGAAAACATACTAGGTTAATTCTAGAACTGCCATGACTGAAGTAAGAATTACATAATTTAGTTAATTAAATTCGCTTCTGGAAAACTATTAGAATCTGGAAAATAGGCAAGATGTATTATAATTACAAGGTGTATCCATAAAATAAGGTCCCCAAGGCACCAGAGCCACGAAGAACACTTTTATGCAAGATCTGGCAACACTGGCACTTAGCTTGGCTCCTTCCCTTCAAATACCCACCAACACAAGCCTGGTGCAATGCTCAGTCTTGACTAGGCTGCCTTTCTTGACGGAGCTCCCCCTCACTTCTCCTGCCAGGTCTGAGTTGCAGGAAGTGATCCATTCTTTGAGTGCCTAGGGCATTACCCCCTATGACATTCATCCTCAGTTATGCAAAGTCTATGGGCCCTTGAATTGACATAAAAAAATGTATGAAAGTGGGTTGACTTTTTTCAGGTTCATAAACATTTTATTTTTATCTTTTATTACTTGTATGTTGTAATTTCATGTACTGACATGTTCCATGATCTTGGAGATTTGCTCCTCAATTTGGTCCTACAGAACTTGGTGTGTAAACAAATAAAAACAAAAAGAGTTCAAGGATGGTTGTACAGACATCCATGGTGAACACAGCATTCTGGTCAGTCTTCAGTTTTGGCTGAAACTATAGCAAAAATGGAGAAAGAAGTGCTTGAAGATTGGTGTGTGACAGTTTGTGAACTGTGCAGATGGATCCCTGAAGTCAAACAGAATACAACTGACAAGATTCCAACCAAAAATTTGCATTATCACAAAGTGTGTGCAAAGTAGCTTTCCAAAACGCTCACCAATGACCATCAATGACAATGTGTTAGAGTGGAGTACTATGTAGAAGAGGACCAAGGATTTTTGGATTCAGTTGTCACACTGGCGATGAAACCTGGGTACACTACATGATACGTGAAATGAAAGAAAAGTCTTGGCAGAGGCAACATTTGAATTTGCCGAAGCCTCAGAAGTTCAAATAAACATTTTCTGCTTGCAAAGTGATGGTCTGTGTGTGTTCTAGGACAGAAAAAGTGTATTACTGAGACAGTTTATGTCTACCAACACAACAATAAATAAAGCTTGCTACTGTGAGACTTTGCAACTGTTTTGTGCTATTCAAAATCAGTGGAGGGGAAGGCTGGTGAAGAGAGTGTGTGTTTCATTATGAAAATACTCATTCAACAGCTCAACTCCTGGCCTAATTTGGATGGGGCATCCTTACCCAGCCCCCCTACAGCCCACCTCAGCATCTAATGATTTTCATCTGTTTTGTGTGCTGATGTCACACCTGGGTAGAACACATTTCCAGACTGTGACGAGTTCAAAAACAAGATCAGGCACTACCTTCACAATGTGGTTGGAGAGTTTTATGACAAGGGTATACAAAAAATGCCACAGCATATGCAAATGTGCAGAGATCACAATGGTGATTATGTTGAAAAATAGCTTTCCATCAATGCAACACTGATTACTCTCCATGCTACTCTATCCTGTGCAAGTTTCTTCATCTCCCAGTACTTACTGCAACCTACGTCCTTCTGAATCTGCTTAGTGTATTCATCTCTTGGTCTCCCTCTATGATTTTTACCCTCCACACTGCTGTCCAATGCTAAATTTGTGATCCCTTGATGCCTCAGAACATGTCCTGCCAACCGGTCCTTGTCAAGTTGTACCACAAACTTCTCTTCTCCCCAATTCTGTTCAATACCTCCTCATTAGTTATGTGATCTACCCATCTAAACTTCAGCATTCTTCTGTAGCACCACATTTCGAAAGCTTCTATTCTCTTCTTGTCCAAACTATTTATCGTCCATGTTTCGCTTCCATACATGGCTACACTCCATACAAATACTTTCAAAAATGACTTCCTGACACTTAAATCTATACTCGATGTTAACAAATTTCTGTTCTTCAGAAACGCTTTTCTAGCCATTGCCAGTCTACATTTCATATCCTCTCTACTTCGACCATCATCAGTTATTTTGCTCCCCAAATAGCAAAACTCCTTTACTACTTTAAGTGTCTCATTTCCTAATCTAATTTCCTCAGCATCACCTGACTTAATTCGACTACATTCCATTATCCTTGTTTTGCTTTTGTTGATGTTCATCTTATATCCTCCTTTCAAGACACTGTCCATTCCATTCAACTGCTTTTCCAAGTCCTTTGCTGTCTCTGACAGAATTACAATGTCATCGGTGAACCTCAAAGTTTTTATTTCTTCTCCATGGATTTTAATACTGACTCCGAATTTTTCTTTTGTTTCCTTCACTGCTTGCTCAATATACAGATTGAATATCATCAGGGAGAGGCTGTCTCACTCACTTCCCAACCGCTGCTTCCCTTTCATGTCTCTCGGCTCATGTAACTGTCATCTGGTTTCTGTACAAATTGTAAATAGCCTTTCGCTCCCTGTATTTTATCCCTGCCACCTTTAGAATTTGAAAGAGAGTATTCCAGTCAACATTGCCAAAAGCTTTCTCTAAGTCTACAAATGCTAGAAATGTAGATTTGCCTTTCCTTAATCTTTCTTCTAAGATAAGTTGTAAGGTCAGTATTGCCTCACGTGTTCCAATATTTATACGGAATCCAAACTGATCTTCCCCAAGGTTGGCTTCTACTAGTTTTTCCATTCGTCTGTAAAGAATTCGCATTAGTAGTTTGCAGCTGTGGCTTATTAAACTGATTGTTCGGTAATTTTCATATCTGTCAACACCTGCTTTCTTTGGGATTGGAATTATTATATTCTTCTTGAAGTCTGATGATATTTCGCCTGTCTCATACATCTTGGTCACCAGATGGTAGAATTTTGTCAGGACTGGCTCTCCCAAGGCCGTCAGTAGTTCTAATGGAATGTTGTCTACTCCCGGGGCCTTGTTTCAACTCAGGTCTTTCAGTGCTCTGTCAAACTCTTCACGCAGTATTGTATCTCCCATTTTGTCTTCATCTACATTCTCTTCCATTTCCATAATATTGTCCTCAAGTACATCGCCCTTGTATACACCCTCTATATACTCCTTCCATCTTTCTGCTTTCCCTTCTTTGCTTAGAACTGGGTTTCCATCTGAGCTCTTGATATTCATACAAGTGGTTCTCTTTTCTCCAAAGGTCTCTTTAATTTTCCTGTAGGCAGTATCTATCTTACCCCTAGTGAGATAAGCCTCTACATCCTTACATTTGTCCTCTAGCCATCCCTGCTTAGCCATTTTGCACTTCCTGTCGATCTCATTTTTGAGACGTTTGTATTCCTTTTTGCTTAGTTCATTTACTGCATTTTTATATTTTCTCCTTTCATCAATTAAATTCAATATTTCTTCTGCTACCCAAGGATTTCTACTAGCCCTCGTCTTTTTACCTACTTGATCCTCTGCTGCCTTCACTACTTCATCCCTCAGAGCTACCCATTCTTCTTCTACTGTATTTCTTTCCCCCATTCCTATCAATTGTTCCCTTATGCTCTCCCTGAAACTCTGTACAACCTCTGGTTTTATCAGTTTGTCCAGATCTCATCTCTTTAAATTCCCACCTTTTTGCAGTTTCTTCAGTTTTAATCTACAGTTCATAACCAATAGATTGTGGTCAGAGTCCACATCTGCCCCTGGAAATGTCTTACAATTTAATACCTGGTTCCTAAATCTCTGTCTTACCATTATATAATCTATCTGATACCTTCTAGTATTTCCAGGATTCTTCCATGTGTACAACCTTCTTTCATGATTCTTGAACCATGTGTTAGCTATGATTAAGTTATGCTCTGTGCAAAATTCTACCAGACGGCTTCCTCTTTCATTTCTTTCCCCCAATCCATATTCATCTACTATGTTTCCTTCTCTCCCTTTTCCTACTCTCGAATTCCAGTAACCTATGACTATTAAATTTTCATCTCCCTTCACTACCTGAATAATTTCTTTCATCCCATCATACATTTCACCAATTTCTTCATCATCTGCAGAGCTAATTGGCATATAAACTTGTTCTATTGTAGTAGGTGTGGGCTTCGTGTCTATCTTGGCCACAATAATGCATTCACTATGCTGTTTGTAGTAGCTTACCTGGACTCCTATTTTTTATTCATTATTAAACCTACTCCTGCATTACCCCTATTTGATTTTGTATTTATAACCCTGTATTCACCTGACCAAAAGTCTTGTTCCTCCTGCCACCGAACTTCACTAATTCCCACTATATCTAACTTTAACCTATCCATTTCCCTTTTTAAATTTTCTAACCTACCTGCCCGATTAAGGGATCTGACATTCTACGCTCAGATCCGCAGAACGCCAGTTTTCTTTCTCCTGATAATGACGTCCTCTTGAGTAGTCCCCACCTGGAGATCCGAATGGGGGACTATTTTACCTCCAGAATATTTTACCCAAGAGGACGCCATCATCATTTAACCATACAGTAAAGCTGCATGCCCTCGGGAAAAATTACGGCTGTAGTTTCCCCTTGCTTTCAGCTGTTTGCAGTACCAGCACAGCAAGGCCGTTTTGGTTAGGGTTACAAGGCCAGATCAGTCAATCACCCAGACTGTTGCCCCTGCAACTACTGAAAAGGCTGCTGCCCCTCTTCAGGAACCACACGTTTGTCTGGCCTCTCAACAGATACCCCTCCGTTGTGGTTGCACCTATGGTACGGCCATCTATATTGCTGAGGCACGCAAGCCTCCCCACCAACGGCATGGTCCATGGTTCATGGGGGGGGGGGGGGGGATTGTTTACCAGTAAAAGTATTGATTACCAGTAAAAGCATTTTCTATGTAAAAAAATTGGGGACCTAATTTTATGGACATGCCTTATATTGAAAATTTTGCTAGCAAAAATTTTTTATAATCATAGGGGCTGGTAGGCATAGTGCCTTATATCACCTATGTGTAAGTTGAATGGTAATGAGCAGATAGCTTCAAACATGAGTCATGGTTTGAGCTCAACAGATGTGCTTTTATGATGTAGCAGTTCCTAATAGCTAAAAGTGTGCCCAAAAGATGTCAGTATCTTCCAGCCTTAAATCAAATGTAGTCAAAACAGTATATTTCAGAAATAAACTTGTATCTTCTATGAATATTAGAGTCAGTTCTATGAGAAAGTGTATGCCAATATCTGTATGAAATAAAAGACATTATTGTAAATAATAAACAGCCTATGATTCCCTCTTTCCTCTCCCAAGCCTGTCCTCACCAAATCCTTTTCTTGTCATTTCCTGTTATGTGTATATGACCTCAATGACAATGACAGTGGAGACAGAGTCTTTTGGAATGGTGAAGCTGGTGGAAGAGGCACCTTTTGTCTTTGGGTACAAAAAGAGTACAAGTAGTGCAAGTACTGACTGTACACCAGAGGGGCAGCTACAGACAACATATGATTCATAGTGAGTGGCTGATTTTAGCCTGGGCAACCTACTGCCTATGGGGAAAGTAACGGGAAACTACCACATTACATTCCCAAGCAGTACCTGATATGTCTCTCCACGTGAAAGATTCCAGAGTTAAAACTTTCCCTCATTCGGATCTCCTGGAGGGGAACACATTGAGAGTATGCATATTTGAGAGGAAGAAAGTGACAGTGAAGGAAGGAAAGATAAGGATTGGAACATGGAATGTGAGGACACTACTGCAAGCAGGAAAGCTAGAGAATGCAAAGCAGGAGATAAGAAGGAACAGATTAGACGCCCTCGATTTGTGTGAAATGAGATGGGGAGAGAATGGGGAGATATAAAGTGGAGATTAAAAGCTCTTTTACTCAGGGGAAATCAGGAATGGTGAAAATGGAGTGTGAATATTGATAGGGCAAAAGCTGAAAAATAAGGTAATGAAGGTACGATATATTGATGGAAGACTGATGATGATACAACTGAAGGGTAGTTCAAAAGATTTGGTGTTAATGAAGGTAAATATGCCAACCAGCCAGCATAGAGATGAGGAAGTGGAAGGATATTATGAGAAAATACAAGAACTCATCGAGAAAGAAAATAGAAATGTCTGCGTTATCATCATGTGGTACTGGAATGCAGTGGTGGATGAAGGAGTAGATGAACATGCAGTAGGAAAGTTTGGATTAGGAATAAGAAATGAGAGAGGTGAACTACTAATTAGTTTCTGTAAAGAAAATTCATTAGCAGTGGGTAACATTATTCAAACACCACAAAAGGAGACGTTACACATGGATATCAAATTTGAATAGGGAAAGATATCACTTGGACTGCATCCTGATACAAAAAAGGTTTAGGAACTGTATGAAGAATGCCAAAGCTTATCCAGGAGCAAATATAAATTCAGTCCACAACATAGTAGTGAGAGAAATATAAGTGAAGTTGAAAAAATCTGGAGGGGTAAAGCGAAAGAATGACTAAACATAGAAAGACTCAAAGAGGTAGGTAAGGCATCAGATTTGGAAAAGCGATTTATGGAAAAATGGGAAAGTGGTAGTGTTGATGAAAGTGTTAATGACAAATGGATAAAAGTGAGGGAAGGACTCATGGACTCTGCCAAAGAAGTACTAGGAATTAGAGTATCCCAAAGCACCAGGACAGAATGGATAACAGAAAACATGTTGAAGAAGATGGGAGAGTGGAGAAAGTGGAAAAATGTAGAAACTGAAGACGGCAAAAAGAGGTACAGGAAACTAAATAATGAATTAAGAGGAGAAACTGAAGAAGCAAGGGGAAAAATGGATGAAACAGAAATGCAACAAAATAGAGAAAATGGACAAAGAGGGAAAGTACGAAATGCTGTATAGACTGGCTAGTGAGATAGTTTTTCAATGTAAAAGAAAGAGTGGACAGTACTCTAGCAGAAGTGCAGATGGCAATAATATACTGAATGTCTGTATAAGGGGGATGAAATACAAAGTGAAATTAGGTTGAAGAGGAGCAATATGTGCCGGAAGATGGAAAGGTATTCATTATCTTGGAAGCTGAGGTAGAAAAGGTGCTGAAGGAGACAAAGAATAGGAAGGCATGTCGAGATTGCCAGCAGAACTGTTGAAGAGTCTGAGAAAGAAGGCAGGATAAGAAATAGTCTATATCTGTAATGAGATATATGACAAAGGGGAATGATCTTATGACCTCCTTGCAACAGTTATGATAACAATAGAGAAAAAGAGAAACACAAAAAATGTGAAGAGCATAGGACCATCAGTTTAATTTCTCATGCAGCGAAAGTGTTGGTGAGAGTGTTGAATAGAAGGCTATATGGCAAGCTAGATAGCAGAAGAGCAGTTTAGATTTAGAAAAGGAAAAGGAACAAGAGATGCTCTTGACCTGTTAAGGACTATAGGGGAAAGATATATGAAAAAAGATAGAGAAATCTTTGCTGTTTTTATAGATTTAGAAAAGGCTTTTGATAGAGTTCAGTGGAACAAGCTGATGGATGTTTTGAAGAGGTAAGGAGTAGATTGGAAAAGAGATGACTGATACCGAATCTATATTTACACCAGAAAGTAAGGATAAGGATTGGAAATGAAATGTCAGAAGGAAGCAGCATTGGAAAAGGTGTTAGACAAGGTTGTTGCATTTCCCCACTGTTGTTTAACACGTACCCTGAAGAGATTATTGCAAAAGCCTTAGATGGAAAAAGAGGAATATGTATTGGTGGAAGGAGTATAGAATGTATCAGATTTGCTGATGACGTGGTATTAGTGGCAGAAAGTGAATGTACAGTGAATAACATGCTGAAAGATCTGAATGAAGCTTGTGTGAAATATAGGATGCAAATAAACACACCAAAAACCAAGAGTATGGTCATCAGTACAAGATGTAACTGAAGACTTGAGAGATGTCACCAGGAAGTAAAAACTCAAATTGCCATAGCGAAGAAGGCATTCAACAGAAAGTGGAGACTATTATGTGGAAAATTAGATAAAGGTCTAAGGAAAAGGCTTGGCAAAAGTTTTGTCTGGAGTACAGCCTTATATGGGTAGAATTATGGACGTTGAGATGAGAGGATGAGAAAAGGTTAGAAGCATTTGAGATATGGAGGAAAGTGGAGAGGGTAAGCTGGATGGAAAGAGTGAGTAATGAAAGAGTATTAGCAAGGGTTGGTGAGGGAAGATGTCTGCTGAAGGGTATAAGAGAAAGGAAAAAGAGCTGTTTGGGACATTCATTGGGAAGGGAGTGCTTGCTAGCAGATGCTTTGGAAGGACTGGTTTGTGGGAGGGGACTGACATAAAGGGAAGAGGAAATTATGCGGACCTGAAGATGATGGCAGAAGACCAGACAGCCTGGAGAACTACAATGTGAAAACTTGCCTTTTGACAGAACATTAATGATGATGATTATAAAGAAATGTTTACATAAAAATATGTGTTATTACTAATTGCACAATTACCTAATAGTTAATCGAATCACTGCTGTTATCAATTATATCTTGGCACCTTTTTGGCATGCGTTTCACAAGATTTTCTGCATATTCTCTTGGTAACAATCCTCCTTCAAGCCAGACGAGTTTCGTTCTTTGTAGTTTTTTCGTTTTATGCTTATTTCATGAGATATTTGGCCCGGTCACTATCATTGGACTACCCTGTATTGGCTTTCTTTTAAGCTTCATCTTAATATATAACCAAACATTTTTGATAGAATTTGCATCCAGAGATATTGCAGGCCAATCCATTGTGGACAGCCCATTGTCTTGACCCACTTCGCAACTAATGTCTTTGACTTTCTAAGAATTTTACTAGCAGCTCAATATGAAAGCTTTATTCCCTTTTGATGATTTGCAAGGAACACTGCCTCATGACACTTCAGATATTTTGCACTCATTTTACACTGCAACCAATGAAACAAAACATTCAACTCTCACACTGTTTATCTATACACTGTGCAAAAATGTGTTGAGTGCAGACTCGAAACCATTACCAGAAATGTTGCTGCAGAGGTTACATTTAAAATTATGGCATAAACTTTCTTGTGGAACTGACTGTATATCTTCCACTAATATTTGTTGATTTGATATGTTTAATTGTTAGTGTGAATGATGGTGTGAGTGCAGAGTAATATAATGAATGATCTATGAAATGAGTAAATGATAGCATGGGAACTGTATCAGTACAAAAGTGAGTGATTCATATTCTCAGGAGAAATTTGTGAAGTGTAACTGGCCAGTTTATGATACTGGGAAACAAGTAATATATTAAGATATTTTCATTGTTTAAAGAGGGAGTTATTTTGGTATTCGTAATTTTTCTAAATCTGTCCTTTTAATAAACTGCTCATAAAAGTCATTAATTTGTGATTGGTCAAATGTAAAAGATGTTGGATTATGTGGTTTAATACTGATATCAGACTGGCTATGACCTATGTAAGTATTTTGTGGAATACAGAACTGCTTTGTGAAGTCTAAAGGCAGTTCGAAGCTCTGTCTTTATAATGCTCAGGCATGTGTAATAGGAGCTCTGCATAGATGTGATAATTTGGTGGAACATTGAGTCAAACTTGACTTTGGATTGCTGTAAAGTGAATGTGAGTGAGTGAGAAAGACAAATGCATAAAAGCCCTATTTTTATGTGTGAACAGAATTAACTAAAATCCACATGGCATATATGCGAGTTGGGACCGAGAACTGAGTGTTCAGAGGGATTGTGTTTTGGAATATTTGAGCAAGCATTCTGTTATAGACAATCTGTTTTGTAATGTTTTTGGTAACTCATTTGGTTGGATACCACAAGGTGGCTGTTATGGGTGACTCTGTGTGTGTGTGTGTGTGTGTGTGTGTGTGTGTGTGTGTGTGTGTGTGTGTGTGTGTGTTTTGATGAAACTGTAACTTAAGGTTACCATGGACTTGCAAACAAGTAACAATATACTGAAGTTTTCACTCACAAGTGATTTTTCCTTTAATGGCTCAGTTAACCTGCTACTAGAAAAACTTATAGTTACTGTTGGTGCAACTGATTCTACTACAACAATAGGGCAGGCATGGGGCCTGGACTGCAGAACAAGATATCACCAAATGGTGAGTGCAGATTTCTGTAGGTGAAACATTTTAATTGCAGAGTTGCAAGAGGAAGGAAGTAAAAGGGCTCAACATTTGAGAAACTATGCATATGTTTGTTGCCGCCTGGAATTCTGCAACACAAGAGCCTGTGTTAAATCGTTTTGCAATGGCTGGTTGCAGTACATAATTTGTTGCTGCTGATGGTGACATTGACTCAGAAGAAGGATGGGATGTTTAATTAAACAAGCCCTTAGAACACCTTCTTTTACCATTAACGAAGATATTTATGCCATACCATTTTCTTCAGATTACGACTACATTTCCAAATTTAGACCAAATCAGGTATACAAGCAAACACTAACAACTTTGTCAGTGGAAGGAGATATAATCCAAACTGTAATTAAATCAATTTTATCACATAATAGAAAGTGCCATATCTCTGTAAAATAATTCCTCTACAATTTTCATATTTATGTTATGAGGAAAAGTAGAATGGGTTATAACTTTATTTGAATGTTTATTCGTGCACAAAAACTAAAGGAATTTTTGCACAACTGCATTTATATTTCTAAATCACATCTATTACATGTCAATTCAAAGATTGATTAATGTCCAAATTTTACTAACTTAATTAAATGTATAAAAATGTCAATTATTATTATGTTTTCAGTTAGCTTCTTTATTATAGAAACTAAATGCAACTAACCAAACAATCAGATAATTCCAAGAATAAAACTGATTGAAACAAAATTGTTGAACTGACTAGGAAATGTTGCATTCTCTGCATATCGGAAAGTGTCTGTTTTTGTGTACAAAGAAAGGGAAAGTGCTGTGTCAGTCAGTCAGAGAACAGAGAAAGACATCAGTGGGGGAAGCTAGATGGTTGTTATGCTTTGATGCTTGGCAGTGTTGCACAACAAACTGATTTTATAAATTGTGACTGATATAGAACAATACAGAGGAGATGACATGGCTTTTGTAAATAAACAAATGGAAATCATCGTGTGGGTAGTATGATAATTAAGCAACCCACCACCCAACTTTTGCAAACAGCTGGAAAAAGCAGAAGCAGTTTGGCACACCAAGCAGGTAAGTGCGCGAGTTCAGATTCTTAAATTGAATGTATTCCTCTTGTCATATAACTACAAGCAGTGACATGTAGACAGATGTACTGTCATCATTGTCAAAAGTGCTACCCAGTAATCTAATACTTTTTATAGATGAGACGGGATTACAAGTAGGATCACTGATATTTCTGAAAATGCAACACTCCTGCAATTCATTGTGATGATGACGTCCTGGCTTCCACACCCAAGGTTTCTGCAAGTGAAATGTTCAAAATGCTTGTGAAGGAACACTGAGGTAGGAGCTGGTGGTGAAATGATGATGATAAAGAAAAGCAGGCTATTACACAAAGTTTCACTGTTGAAGTCCAAGGAATTGATACCATCAGGAATATCTTTCCCTCTTTTGATGTAGATGAATCACTAACTTATACCAACCAACTGGAGTGACAAATTTTTCACTACAATATAATGAGTGGAAAAAAGAAAGATGAGTTCTTTATTTAAAAAAAATAGTGTGCTGCAAAAGTGAAATAACTATACATTTACTGCCTTCAAATTTGTACCACAGGATATAGGTAATTTTCTAATTAATAGCACTTATATCAGCTGAACACATTTGAAGTATGCTTCTGGGTCACTCCTTCCATGTATTGTGGCAATAGCATGTAGTAAAACAAGTTGTTCACCCAGAAAAATATGTTCCACCTCTTCCTCACAACCAGATGAAAGATGTTCATCTGAAAACATTGTTCAGGTAGTTAGCATGTAGAGAATTTTCCGCTGTGAATGTACTGGTAGGACATACACAATCAGAGTGAGACATGCGAGCACAGAATGTCATCAAGACATGACAGTGACTTTCAAAAGCATTTGACACCATTGACCATGAAATGCTGATACAAAAATTAGGCAACTATGGCATTCGAGGGCAACCAGGTGAATGGATAAAATGATACTTGTGCAACCACAAGCAGTATATATCATTAGGAAACTCACACCAACCAGAAACCAAACCCATCAAATATGGAGTGCCGCAGGGTTCGGTAATGGGGCCATTGTTATTTAATGTGTGTGTTAATGATATAGGTGTTGAGGAGGAAGAAAAGAAAATATGGTGTGCTGATGACATGACAATACTAAATAGTGACCAAAATATGGAACAGCTTGAGAGAAGAGCATACATATCTGCAAATGTCACAGCTCAATGGCTGTTGGAAAATGAACTGGTTATAAATCTAAAAAAGACTATGTATGAAGTGTTTAAAAACAAGGAGAAGGCTGTAAACATGGTTTTAGAGGTTGATGGAACAAGGCTGGAAGAAGTATAATCTGCTACATTCTTAGGTATTCTTGTGGACAATGAATTGAAATGGAAAAAACATAGTAATAATGTCTGACAAGAACCTTTTGTGTACCATGTATCATGGACTTTTCGAACCATACTTACAGTATGGAGTGACTGTGTGGGGAAACTCAAACAAGAGACAAAACAAGTGTTCACATTACAAAAAAAAGCAATTAGGACCATTTTAAGAAGAAAGACCTCTGAAACATGCAGAAACTGTTTCAAGAAGTTAGGTAGCTTAACTTTTTCATCATTGTATATATACAAAACAATAATGTACATCACAAAATGTAGTGAGGACTAGATTACAAATGCTAGTGTACACACCCACAGTACAAGTAGGAAGAATGAAGTACGGAGTATACCCCACTGACTGGCAATGCTAGAAAAAGGACCCCAGTACTCTGTATCAGACTACTAAGAAGTCTGCCTAAAAACCTGCAAGATAGTGTACTTGACAATGACTTTCCAAAGGAACTTAAACACTATCTAATTGAAAAAGAGTTTTACAGTGTTGCAGAATACATATGCCATTAAATTTGTATATCTTGTTATTCATTATCAATGATGTAAAAATGTAAGTTAAAGGTGTTGAAAAATAAGTGATAATGAATGTTAATACTTTTGAGATGTCCTATATTACACGTACATTTACTGTACACAATGTACTCTTACAGGATCAAATAAAATTCAGTTCAGTTCGATTCAATTCAATTTAGCATCTCCACCTGCTGTGAAGGGGCCATTTATGCTTTGGTGTCATGGCTTGGTGTTGTTTTGAAGGCAGACAACCAGAGGTGCTGCCACAGTGACAACACCCTGGAAAACAGTTGAAGAAGATTGAGAGAAATATTATATTCAATACTGTTTTGTTCTAAGACTCTGTTCAGAGTGTTGTTCTGGTGTACTGATTGATAAAAGATTTGTTCACACAAAGTTGTAATTGTTATATCACAGCAATGAAATACAGAAGAGTTATTGAAAGATGTTTACTTTTGAAGCTATCTTCCAGCCCTCAGTCCTCCACAGATGGAGAAGAAGTCAAATGGCAAATGTACTGAGATAATTCTACAAAGGTGACCATACAAGAAAATAATTAATGCAAAAATTACCCAGGATAGCTTCACGATTATAGATTGCTTTGAAGGTAACATGTCTTCTGGGCTTAGTCCAGCCACAAAATAGTGAAGATACAGTCCATTTTGGCGATCATGACAGGTCATGAATAAGAGGTGCAAATAGAAGAGAGCTGTTGTATTGCCCAGAGCAACCAAGCTAAGGACATACCTGGTGTGATAAAAAAGTAATGGGAATTTTTCAATTTCACAGGCTTTATACATCCAGTTTTCAATTTTTTTTATTTTGTTGGTACACATGTTCCTGATGTATGTTTGCATTTTCAGCTATTTTGAATATTTAGTTTGTTTCTGACACTCATAAAGGTTATATGTTTTTGAGTGTTCAGTGAATTTTAACATTTGAAAAAGATAAATCAAAGAAATTGCATTAAATTTTGATTGAAAAGTGGAATAAAGTGCAGAATGACATTCTAAATGGTGACTAGGTTAATTGGTGAATCTGCTACAAGTAAGACATGAGTTTAGGAGTGGTATAAATGTTTCAAAGAGAGTCAAGATGATGTTGAAGATGACATCTGCCCATCAATTAGTGACAACAAACTACATCTACATCCTACACTTTGCAAAGCACCATAAAGTGCATGGAAGAGGGTACATTACATTGTACCAGTTATTAGGGTTTCCTCCTGTTCCATTCACATATGGAATGCAGGAAGAATGATTGTTTGAATGCCTCTGTGTGTGCTGTAATTATTCTAATCTTATTCTCACAGTCCCTATGTGAGCGATGCATTGTAGTATATTCCTAGTCATGATTTAAAGCCAGTTCTTGAAACTTTGAAGCAGACTTTCTTTGGATGCCTTACACCAATGTTCAAGAATCTACCAGTTCAGTTTCTTCAGTATCTCTGCGGTATTTTCCACTGACTCAAACAAACCTATGTCCATTTACACTGCCCTTCTCTGTATATGTTCAGTATCCCCTGTTAGTCCTATTTGGTACAGGTCCCACACACTTGAGCAATATTTCAGAGCTGGTTACATGAGGGAGTTGTAAGTGATCTCTTTTGTAGACTGATTGCACTTTCCCAGTATTCCACCAATAAACTGAAATCTACCACCTGCTTCACCTATGACTGATCCTATATGATCATTCCATTTCGTATCACTATGTAGTGTTACACCCAGGTATTTGTGTGGGTAAGCTAATTCCAAATGTGACTCATTAATATTACAATCATAGGATCCTATTCCTCTTTCATTTTGTGAAGTCCACAATATTCATTTTTGAACATTTAAAGCAAGTTGCCAATCTCCACACTACTTTGAAATATTGTTGAGATCCTACTCAGTATTTATGCAGATTCTTTCAGATAGTGCTTCATTATAGGTAACTGGATCATCTGCAAAAAGTCTGATGTTACTGTCAATATTGCCTGCAAGGTCATTAATATACAATGTGAACAGCAAGTGTTCCAACACACTTCCCGGGGCACACCCAAAGTTACTCATACATCTGACAATGACTCGCCAAAAAGGCCTCAATCCAGCCACAGATTTCACTTGGTACCCTATATGATCATACATTTGACAATAATTGTAGGTGTGGTAGTGAGTCAAATGTTTTTTGAAAGCCAAGAAATACTGCATCTATCTGCATGCCTTGATCCAGAGCTTTCAGTATGTCATGTGAGAAAAGTGTGAGTTGAGTTCACATGATCAATGTTTCTAGAATCCATGCTGATCAGCATGGAGGCAGTTACGTGTTCAAGATACCTCATTATGTTTGAACTCAGAATTCGTTCTAAGATTCTACAACAAATTGATGTCTGGGATATTGGATGTTAGTTTTGTGAATAACTTTTACTACCCTTCTTGTAGATGGGTGTGGTATGTGCTTTTTTCCAAGAACTGTGCATGGTATTTTTTGGTCAGGAATCTGTGATAGATTACAGTTAGAAGAGGGGCTAACTCAACACAAGTTCAAAATAGGATCTGATAGGGATTCCATTGGGCCTTGGAGCTTTGTTCAGTTTTAATGATTTAAACTGTTTCTCAACACCACTGATGCTAATAGTTATTTCATCCATCTTTTCATTGGTACAAGGATTAAATTGAGGCAATTCTCCTGGGTTCTGCTTTGTTAAGGCATATTTGAAAAGGGTGTTAAGCATTTCAGTTTTTGCTTCGCTACCCTCAATTTCATTTCCTGTCTCATTCGCTAGGGACTGGGCACTAACTTTGGTGTTACTAACAGCTTTTGCATGTGACCAAACTGTCTTTGGGTTTTGTGAAAGATCATTTGACAATATTCTGCTACAGTAGTCACTGAAGGTTTCATGCATTGCCCTCTTGACAGACAAACGCATTTCATTCAACATCTTCAGCATCTCTCTATCTATAGCCCTAAGCTTGTTTTGCATCTATTATGCAGTAATCTATGTTTCTTTAGAAGTTTCTGGGTTCAAATGGCTCTGAGCACTATGGGACTTAACATCTGAGGTCATCAGTCCCCTAGAACTTAGAACTACTTAAACCTAACTAACCTAAGGACATCACACACATCCATGCCCGAGGCAGGATTCGAACCTGCGACTGTAGCAGTCGCGCGGTTCCGGACTGCAGCGCCTAAACCGCGCGGCCACCGCGGTCGGCAGAAGTTTCTGTACAGTGACTACACACCATGGAGGGTTACTCTCATTATGAACTGTTCTGTCGGATACATCCAGTGCATGATCAATTATTCTTTTAAACTTGAGCTATAGTTCTTCTGCATACTCCTAACCTGTGCTGTAAGTTTCAACTTCCTCATCATTGAGATGATGTTTCTGATATTTTATCTAGGTTACTGAATGTGTATATCCTTCTGGTTGTTTTAGTTGTTCCTTTTACTTTGGTAATCACTGTTGACATAACTGGGTCATGTATTTGTATTTGTATTTCTTTATTGGTTCTGTAAATCGTGTTTAGGTACATATTTTGCACAAATGATGTAGGACAAGTCAGGTTGGTACAGTGTATACATCATACACATTGTTATTTTGAAAGGATAAACAATTAAAAATAATTCAATGCATGTTGAATATTGATGACAAATTTAATATAATAAAATAAAATGATAGACTTATTAAGAATATTTGCAAGTACTCTTTCAGTTTCACTTTAAACTTTTGTAAATTTTGCATCTGTTTCAAATAGGATGGCATGTGATTGTACAGCATTATGCCAGTATGATACACTCCTCCCTTACAAATGTTTGTACTTACTGTATTGACATGTAAGTTATGCTTCTGCCTAGTGTCACGAGGGTGGTAATCACAGTTATATTTGAAGATATTTCCATCTTTTAAAATACTTCCTTTTGTGAAATTTAATATTTCATACACATATAAGCAAGAAAGAGGCAGTATACTGAGATTTTTAAATATTGGTCTACAGGAGTCTCTGTACTTATTTTATTATTCTGACAATCTTTTTATGTAGCCTAAATGTTTTCTTTGTACCTACGGAGTTCCCCCAAAAGATAATGCCGTACATCAGCAGTGACTGAATACTGCCATGGTACATTGCGATCACAGATGCACGGCTTGTATTTTGTGCGAGGATTCTTACTGCATACGTAAGTGTGTTTAGCTTTTTATTTACATGGTTAAGATGTGTCTCACATTTTAGGTTTTGCTGAATATGTATACCTGTAGCTGTTTTTTGTAGGCTTTCCTCATCACATGATTTGATTAGGATATTTGTGTCATCTGCAAAAAGTACTGTTATCCCTTTAATTATTTGTTCTGACAAATTATTAACATAAAGAATGAAAAGAATTGGCCTTAGGACTGACCCTTGAGGAACTCCATATGTAATGTTTTGTGCATTACTGTAAAAATTACAAATTTTTTGTGTTTTTATGTCTTTGTCTTTTATTTGAGTGATCTGTTGACGGTCATGAAGGTAGGAATGTATACACTTGTTTGGCAGGCATCGTATTCCATAATTACCTAGCTTCTGCAACAGAGTATTATGATCAATTACATCAAAGGCTTTACTAAGGTCAAGAAATATGCTAGACACATGTTGCTTATTATCTACTGCAGTTAGAATTTCATTTAAGAAGGTATAAATAGCTGACTGTGTTGATCTGCCAGTTCTGAATCTGTGTTGCGCATCACTTATTATGTGTGTGTTGTTTTTTCTTTTTTCTTTTTTTTTTTTTTTTTTAAAGCAAGGCTGTCAGCCTTCTAAGAAATAGTTTTTCAAGGATTTTACCGAAGCCTGACAATACTGATACAGGTCTATAGTTTGCAGCTTCAAGTTTGTCCCCTTTCTTGTACAGTGGTGTCACTTTTGCCATTTTCAGATTTTTCGGGAATATACCACTCATGAATGATGAATTGAAAATATCCGTTAATGGTTCTACGATAGATGTTACACTTGCTTTGATGATAATATCTGGTATTTCATCAGTACCTGCTGAATAGTTATTGGGTAACCTTTTTATAATGACAGATAATTCCTCAGGTGTTGTTGGAGACATGAATAGGGTTCTTGTAATAACTTTTGTATCTGACTGGAGTGTATTGCTGTCTGGTTGTGAGTTGTAATGTTTGGTAATCAGGTGGTGTGATACATTAGGAAAGTAGTTGTTAAATTTATTAGCAACTACTGTGGGGTTGATTATTTTATTGTTGTTTTCATGAAGTTCTATATTTTTATGGGCTAATGATGTAGTACCTGTTTCTCTTTTTATGATACTCCACGTTGTTTTAGTCTTATTCCTGGAATTTTTTATTTGTTTGTCATTTTCCATTTTCTTTGCTTTTGTTATAACTTGTCTAAGTATTTGTTTATATTGTTTAAAGTAGTTGATAAATACAGGATTTATGGTTTCCTTTGAGTATTCATATTAGTTCCTTTTATTCTGGCATGATATTTTTATTCCTGTTGTGATCCATTTATTTGGTTTGTGCACAGAATTTATAAGTGATATTTGTTTAGGAAAGGCTATTTCAAAAAAATGTTTGTATGTGGCCATAAATTTATCAAACTTGTCATCTGTGCTGTTTGAACTGTAAACATCAGTCCAGATTTATCTTCTCAAGAGAGAACAATCCACTTGTCAAGTAGCATTTCTTTCATATTAGGCACTTGTATTGCACTGGTTTTCACATTGTATCTATTTTGGTGAAACACTGATTTCTTCAGGTAGACTGGTTGATTCAGAGATACATGCATCTGGTTTGTACGATTGTTAATTTTAATTAATGCATACTTGCTCCTTCCCCTGCCTGTTCAAGTGGAATCCATGACGTGTGAATTTATCATGACACATTGTGGCAAAACCACTCGTGGAAATTGCATTGCAAAAATGTTACCGTTCACACCTCAATGTTTGTTTGTGATTTTTTAGCAAAAGACAAAACCATTGTGTTGTCTCAGCCACTGAATTTGCTGGACATGCCCCCTGTGACTTCTTTCTGTTCCCAAGACTAAAGAGAACCATGAAAGGACGTCATTTTACTACCATTGATCAGATAGAAACAGAATCACTGAAGGAGCTGAATACAGTTAAGAAAAATGAGTACCAGATGTGTTTCCAAGACTGGAAAAAGTACTGGCACAGGAGTATTATATCTGAGGGGGTTTACTTTAAAGGGGACAAAGTTGATGTTGATGACTAAATAAAGACCTCTTAAGAAAAACTAAAATTTCTGTTAATTTTTGATTATGCCTTGTATAGGTAAGTGCATACTTTAGTGTCACTCAGAGTAATGCAAATACTTAAGAAGAAGTTATTTTAATTTGTTTAAAACTGAGGAAAGTGTGAATTGTTACAAAAGATTGAACTGTTATGAGGACTGAAGTAAAAGGAACTAGCTGACATATCAGCACTGTCAACAGCGAGATATATTTGCATGCATGAGTAAAACGTTTTGGCACATGAATCAAGAAGTGGTACACCAACAATATGGATGAATTCTGAATGCTGATTTTGGGGCTGTAAGTGCAGCATCTCTGTGACAGCTGACCAACATGACGACAGTGCAGTATTGCACTGCAGTGCAATGACCTGTCACCTGTCACCTGAGTACACAAGTATGCACTTGTTCACTTCTACATCACTGAGTCCGATACTAACGAGATCAGCAAAGCGATGCAGCTTGCTATGTGCCCTGTTAGGTGAGCTGTAAATAGACCCAAGCAGATTTTTTTTGTACTGATCTGTTTATGAAATGTTGTACATATATGTTACAATGATTCTTTGTTTTAGTGTCAAAAACAGAATCATGGGATTCCAGTGTTCTTGAGAGTATATATTGTTGTTATTGCTATAAGAAATTAAAAGAGCTAGCCAAACTGTCAAGTGTGTAATATCCACTATACAAGAGCTATTTGATAGTATTAATACTCTTATAACTCAAGGGGGAGAATTAATAAATAGTGTGTCAGACATAAAGAGACAAGAAGATGAGTCGTCTACAAAAATAGATAAAATTTCTAAAATAGAAGAAACCAAAACAAATTTACCTAAGAAGTTACAGTCTGAACTAAATGAATAGTGTAATCCTTGTGGTGTTTAATATGTTCCCTGGTGCTGTTGTGCTTCACTGTACTTGACACCAGGTGTAACACCACCTTCTCTTTACCTGGTTGAATGTACAATATGTTAACACTGGACTGATGGTCAACTTTAATAAAAGTTTAGAGATGGTCCTGCTAGTCAGTTCCAATTTGACTTCTTGCCATGCTTGGTAACTTCTGTTCCAAAGTGTGACTGCTTCACTGAAAGAGAGCATGGTTTCTGCTATCTTTAGCTTTATTTTTGACAATGATTTTGCTTTAAACACTGTATTTTCTTCCATAAACTTACATAATTACAATTCACAATCATATAACAATAATTTTTAATCTGAACCTTCATCCAAAATCAACCAATCTCTTTCATGTCTTTATTACTATTGACATTCTTGGAGCGGTCTGTGTGCATATTCTATGGTGGCCCCTCCAAAGCACCTTCAACTGGTGGCAGCATGAAATAGTACACTCCATCAGCTAGTGAAGATGCACACTCACCACTCAGACTGCACACACAGGCAGGTAGCAGCTTACCTCATTGGACTCTGAACAAAGAATTGGTGTACTATTTTTATGAGGTCTGTGTAAGCTATATGTAGTTTTTAGTATTTCATTCATATGGCTATCCTCCATACTTTGTAGAGCCTAATGGTGTGCCATGGACTTTGCCCACAGAAATGTCGTGGGACACCACACCCTGTAGGAAACAAAATATGTGAGCAGTCTACAGAGGTACATGATGAACCTAAGACATTGTGGGAACTCTTTCCATCAGAGATTATAGTTCTTAAATTAATCACACCCTCGTTCTTTGGTGAAGTGTATTATCTTTTATCTTTGTTTTTTATTCTGTTGTCTAGCTGATTCCATGCCTGCCATACACATCTTAATTCAAGTGTAACATTAAAGTGTTTGTTTGATTGATTGATTGACTTATTGATCCATTTTCATCTAAAGCTTCACAATGTGCAAGAGATATTTGAATTTTTATGTTAATATTGATATTAACAATTTTATGTATAATATACCTTTGTACATAATAACACATATTAATATATCAATTTATTTAATGTTGTTACACTATATACAGAGAGATAATATACAAATGTTCTTCTGTATGAGACTACATTAGATTATCATAGAAAAATTTATTTCTGTAGATATTTATTTACTGTGAAAAAGCAGTGATCAACCAAGTATGACTTCAATTTAGATCTGAAGTGACCAATGTTTTGAATGTGTTTAATGGTATCTGGTAAGGTATTTTATAGTTTGATACTGGGGTGGATAAGACTGTTTTGCAATAACTTTGTGTTGGCACTTTGAACATGTACATCCAATTTTTGTCTTGTATCATAGCGGTGTATTGTGTGATATTGAGTGGTCTTTTTGTGTGTAAGTTTTGCTTTACATACATTATATTTTCAAGTGTACAAGAGGCAGGGTCATTATTTTTTGAAACAATGGTCTACATGATTTGCAATTATCTACCCCTTCCATTATTTTTATATTTTTTTTTGTATTTTGAATGTTTTGATGGCATCTCCAGAATTTTCTCAGAACACTATGCTGTAGCTGGTACAATTTTTTAATGTACACAACACAAAACAAGAAGTACTTAATTTTTCGTTCATTTGCTCAATATGTGCTTTCCATTTCAAGTTGTCCTGTAGATGAAGTCGAAGAAATTTGGTACAGGCTGTTTTGGCAATTGTCTGTCCATATAACTCTAGATTGGGTGATACCAGATTTTTTGTTGGTGCTGTGTGTATATCCACAGCTACAGTTTTTACAGTGTTTATATTAAGTCATTGTTACCAAAGTAACATGTTAGCCTGTCAGTGGCTTCTCTTATGTTTTTTTTACAAGAGTTTCTTCTGAGTTTCCTGTAATTAGAATGCTCATATCATCAGCAAATTGAAATATTTTACTGCTGTCATTGCTTATGTTTAGGTCATTTACACAGAGTAAGAACAAAACAGAACAGGACCCATTACTGATCCTTGTGGCACACCATATTTAACAGTCAGTAGCTTGGAATTATATTTCTTAAAGACATTATCCCTTTCCTGATCTATTTCCACATATTGTTCCCTGTTCTTAAGATAAGAGCTGAGCAGTTGTTAGCTGTTCCTCTAATGACAAGATTTTCTAGCTTGTGTAGCAATATGTCATGACTTACGGTGTCAAATGCCTTTGACAAATCTAAAAATATGCCCATGGTAAGTTTTTTGTTGTCTAATGCTACCAGCACCTCTAATAGAAAAGAGTGATCTGCTGATTCGGTTGAACGGTTTACTCTAAATCCATGTTGAGATTCTGACAGAATGCAGTTATTCTCTAAGAAGTCTGTTAGTCTCTTATTGAAGAGCCTTTCTAATATTTTTGAGAGAATAGACAGAAGTGCCAATGGTCTGTAGTTGGAAATATGGCCTTTGTTTCCTTTCTTGTACAATGGCTTTTCTTTTGTTATTTTCAAACATGAAGGAAAAGTTCCTGTAGCAAAAGATAGGCTACATAGGTGAGTTAAGGGCTCAATAATCAAGTCCCCACATTTCTTTATCATGAAATCAGGTATATTACCTACACCTGAAGAGTGTTTCATTTTGAGAATTTTTATTGTAACCTGTACTTCTTCTACTTCTGAGTAAAACATTGATTTGCTTGGGACTATTTTCCCTGTTCTGTATGCTGTTTTCTATTGGAGATCTGTTGTAGCAGTTCCTCTGTTACATTTATAAACAAGTTATTAAACATATTAGCTACTTCCTCTGGGTTATTAATGTTTCTCAAGCCACCCTTTAATTCAATATTATTAACTCCATTTTTATCAGATTGGGTTTCTTTCTTCACAGCTTGCCAGATTGCTTTGGCTCTATTTGAAGCATTTTCTATGTATTTGTCATTGTATCATTTCTTTGCCTCCTTTATTATTTTATTTAAGATAGATTTACATTTTTTGAAGTAACTATTAAACACTGGAGTTGTGTTGTAACTTCTTGAAATATTGTGTAAATACCATTTTTTAGCACAAGATTTCCTTATACCACCAGTAATCCACTTCTTGTATTTAGTGGTTTGGGTTGTTTTGTCTTTCAGTGGAAAAGCAAGATCAAAATAATATTTAAATATATTCATGAATGTCTGAAAATTATCAGAAATGTTTTCTGTACTATGCACTAGTTCCTGTGATTCTTGTTGGAGATAATTCTGAAATGTTTGTACTGCAGCGTTACTGAAAGTTCTGCCCATGTGTGTAGTCTTCTTCATATAATTATTGGATGGATTAGTATTTACACAAAAGCTTATGGCCTGTGCATGATGGTCTGCCAGTCCAGCTTGAATTATAACTGATTTATATTTTGTTTTGGAGCTAATTATTATTTGGTCTATAGCAGTACTAGAATGATTCATTTCACATATAGGGGAGTGGATTGTAATCACCAAATTATTGGCTGTTATATGTTCATAAACTCAGATTTTGAATTGCTTTGCTTATTAAAGTCTATATTTAGGTCTCCACATTTAATAACTGTTTTTTGATTTGTTACTACTTTATCTAGTAAAGTATCAAGCTGAATGGTGAATTTTTTTAAGTGGGTGTCTGGAGAGCTATATAAACATATTACAATTAACTTGAATGCTGGAATTTTATGCCTGGTATTTCAAAATCTTTCTCAGTGTTTAAGGATTCAACATTGTCTAAGTTATTGAATTTGATATTTTTCTTTATGTTAAGCAGTTACCTACATGTGTAAACTGATTTCTACAAGTTTGTACTGCTAACTCATAATCCATTATTTTCACTGTCTTTAACTCATTTTCTTTCAGCCAGTGTTCCATTAAGCAAAGTATATTAGCATTTCTGAGTTCAATTGATAGCAAGATTTGCAACTCTCTTACATTATTTCTAAGTGACTGTATATTCTGATGAAGAAGAGTGACCTAGTGAGATCTTAGGTTTGTTGTGATTGTACTTGCTGATTGTACTGAAGTTATAAATAAAACTAGTGCCTCAATGAATGGAGTACCACACCATTATTCAGAGTACTTCCTGAGTGGAGCCCCTACAAGGTTATACATTCAAATCTAAGATATGTGAGAATGAATAGAGGTATTAGAGCTGGATAGAGACTTTGGTGAAGTGAAGTGGTTAGTGCCTCACATACTTCAACTAGTTTTGAGGAGCACCTACGGGAACTAGTTAACGAGTTGCTCGAAAAGTACAAAGGAATATTGGATCTGCTACTACTATAGAAATGTGCTCCGCTCATAGCAAGGCCACTTGTCAACATCTGCAACTGGTCTCTATCAGAAGGGGTGTTCCCTGAAAAATTGAAGATAGCAAAAGTAAAACCTTTATTCAAGAAAGGGATAAAAACAGAAGTATCAAACTACAGACCAATCTCACTAATATCTGGTTTTTCCAAAATAATTTTAAAAAAATCTATTATAAAAGACTAATCAGTTTCATAGAAAAAAAATAATTATTTCTCAAATACTCAACATGAATTCTGAAAATCTAAATCTACTGAGACAGCTATCTTTGCATTCCTAAATGAAGCCTTAAATGCAATACACAATAAAGAGCATATCTCAGCCACATTTCTAGACCTCTCTAAAGCATTCGATGTCATCAATCACATCATCTTGCTTCACAAACTTGAATCTGTAGGTATTAGGGGCCCCGCCTATGAATGGATAAAATCAAATCTCCAAAACAGAGAGCAATTAGTTGAGCTTACTATCCAAGAAAGGAACAAGATAAAGTGCTATTGCTAAGAAAAGCAGAGCATCAAGTATGGTGTACCACAAGGCTACATTCTAGAACCAGTTCTGTTTCCACTCTTTGTAAATGACTTGGAACCAACTAGCCCATGCCATAATTACATAAAATTTGCGGATGACACAAATATGATAACAAAAGGGAGGACCAAAGAAGAATTACTACATGAGATTAAAAATTGTACCACCCACATTACAGACTGGTTTTCTGGAAACAACTTAGTAATAAACACAGAAAAAACAGTTACAATGCATATACACACAGTGCAAAATATATGTCCACTAGCACCAGACATAGAGTTATTTACTACAACCCTCGAAAACATAAGCTCTACAAAATTTCTTGTGATATGGATCCAATAAGATCTAAGATTGGTCCAACATACAAAATACATCACAAATAAATTACATACCATTTGCTATACTATCAAAATTCTTTCTGATTGCACATCGAAACAGACACTGAAAGATGTATACTTTACTCAGGCAGAATCCTTACTGCAATATTGCATAATCTTTTGGGGAAACACATCTGCTAGCAAAAGTTGTTTTATATGCCAAAAAGAGAATTGTAAGAGCCATAGAAAATGCTGCATCAAGAAGCTCATGCAAGCCCTTGTTCAAGAAACTACATATCCTTCCACTACCATGTCTGTACATTTTACAAGTAATCTTATTTGTAAGGAAAATCTTAGAAAATAGCAACAATCTTGTGTCAACCAACCAGAGTAACCACCTGTATAACACAAGGAGAAAGCAGCACACACAGCACTAAAACAGAATGGACCACTGCAAACAGGAAAATATCCAATAAGCTACCTACAAACATTAAAACAATAAAAGACACTTAAAAATTTAAAACTGCTGTCCATAAATATTTATTGCAAAAATGTTATTATAGTATAGATGAATATCTCAAAACAAAAATTTATTGCCAAGGTTAAATATAATGTATGGAAGCTGAACCTTCAGTTGTGATAATATTAAGCCTAAATCAATGTAAATATTCTTGTATGATTTAAAAACATGTATTGTAAATCACAATGACTTGTCCAATATCATATTGTACACCTTGTAAAGCAAATGATCAAAAGGACCAATAAAAATGTAATGGAATGTAACTACCACTAATTCATTAGGTAATATTGGAGAATACCAGAAGAAATTTAAGTTCAAAGCAGATGGTTCTGTACACTCAGTTGCATTTATGAAGAAATTTAAGGAAGTGTAACTCAAGGGTTGGCCAGATACCACTTTATTGTTCAACATCTACAATGGGGAGCAGTAGATTGGAGTTCTAAGTGCTGAAATTGAGGTATTGAGTAAATGTGAAGCGCTGCTTTGAGAGGCGACTCATATGCCCTAGCGAGTATCCTCAAGGATGTGATGATCCTAAATACAGTTATGAAACATATATGTACAATAATTAATATTCAAAGGAGGAATTAAGTGTTAACGGGAGTTGGAACACCCTATCCCGACAATGTTAAATTTAGTGACTTGGCTTTCCTGTATTTCAGGAACCACTGTAGTCATTGACATGAAACTTTTACAGGACATTAAACTGTATGTTCTGAGTCCACTGAACTACAATAATTGCACTGCAGTCACTGCTTTTGGAAATACAATTTTTTAATTACACAATTAAAATTTTGCATCCTTTTTTTGTACGTCATCCTAAATAATTTTAATTATACATAACATTATGTTCTTATTTTAGTTCAGTAGACACAGGATATGTATGTTATTACTCCCTGAAAATTTGAATACTCTACTTGAAGTGGTTTCTGAGATTTAGGGAAAAATGCAAGAGAAAATGTAAATTTTCAGGAAAAGCTTCTAAAGTTTCAAAAGACTAACTCACTTAATATATGCTTATTTTTTAATTTTTAGTCACTCAGAAGCACCCTGCACCATACTGTATATCATCCTTTTTTTCTTCTTCCCAAGTTTCTTCTTCTTTCTGGACTTCTTAGAGGCCAACTGTGCTGCATACTCTGCTTTATAAATGCAAACCTTGTCCATACATTCAATTTCTCTGATGCAGTTTGCTCCAGGATTAATTCCCATATGCTGTAGCACTTTCTTCCTACCAATGTTGCCATCATTAAAAGCAATAACAGCATCACTGACCCCCCCCCCCCCCCCCCCACCACTACCACCACTTTAGTGTCTTCATTCCAACAATAACATTTTTTGGTAAGAGAGTCCATATAAGATTATTGAATGACTCATTGGGATTTTGAGTCTGATCACGCAGACACTTCTTCAGTAATTCAGCATTTGCCAGGTCTCCATGATATCCATGACTGCTGCTGGGATGGAATGTTTATGACTATGAACTGTTTGAGTACTGGGTATTGTGGTAATTGCACCATGAATCAGGTCCAGGAGGGCAAAGGTGGTGTACTGGTTTTTCATCAGTTGACATTCTGTGGAAGAAGGTCACCCATATTGCCTGCTTCATTTTCAAAAAATCCTCAGTATTATTTCTAATGTCTATCCCATAATACTGCTGTAGTTCATCAATCTTTTGTCTATCAGCCTGCCTCTTATAGTTTTACCATCAGAAAGTTTCTTGTCTCTCAAGCTTTGTTTCAACTTCCTCAACCTGGTGCCCATCCCATCCTCTTCTGGACATGACCAACACATTCCAATTTTGTGATAATCTTCTCACCATAAGGCTGAGTGGCTACTACACTGTTATATGCTTTTGAGTCTCCATTCCCTAAGAACTTAGTGTAACACACTCCCCTTTTGTTCACAGATAGATTAAAAATTTATTAGCTGCAGAGGCCTCCACACCACCACTTGTTCCTTCATAATTTCTGTCACAGATATGTCCTTCTTCATCCCCTGATTTACATGTATAACAATGTTTGGTTAAAATCTAGAAATCTATTACCTTAGCAGTATCCACACAATCCACACAGGTCACCGTAGCAACAGAATTCTTAGAACTGTAGCCATGCTTCTGCCAAGTGCCATCAAAAGCTACTGGTATGTTAGTCATACCATCATTTATTCCAGCAGCTTCATTTGCAGCACCCTCATTGACTCACATGCAATAGATTCCACAGCAGATCCAATAAATCCTGCATACTTGTCAATTTTACAAGGTGGGCATGGCATATTCATCTCTGCACACATTGTTTCTGCTGCAGTGTGTCCTTTGCCAATAGCTCTCGATCCATAAAACCACCTAACATTTACTTCAAAATAATTGTCTTTACACTTACCAGAAATCAAAAATGAAGGAGTATATTTACAACTGGCACAATTAATGACAAGTTTCCTAGCTAGTCTATTTGATACCTCACTTTCTTTATGTAAACTAACTAGCCATCCACATATTTTACAACACACACATTCACCTAACACCCTTGTGAGGATGTGTAAATCTATCAGAATATAACCTAACCTACCATTTACATCAATTTTGCTTTGAGAAAACTGTGTAACACAAGCCAGCTGTGGTGGCCAAGCGATTCTAGGCGCTGCAGTCCAGAACCGCGTGACTGCTATGGATGGAGGTTCAAATCCTGCCTCGGGCATGGATGTGTGTGATGTCCTTAGGTTAGTTAGGTTTAAGTAGTTCTAAGTTCTAGGGGACTGATGACCTCAGATGTTCAGTCCCATAGTGCTCAGAGCCATTTAAACCATTTGTGTATCACAATGTTTTATTTTAATCTTCAAAGCACTAATGGGTGTTTCTCTAGATACTGACAAATCTGCCTGCATTTCAACATCTGTAACTTCACTTGCCACATGTTGAACGCAATGTTTCCCTTTATTCGAAAATCTATTACCATGAAACCCCATGTTTCTTAAAAACATTTTGTTTTGGCTTCGTACTTTACTTTTTGAGAGATTTACCAATCTATTCATCACTTTTCCTTGGAAAAACATTAGAACTTTGAAATACAAGCATGTTTACACTATGAAATCATACAATACTGTTTTTGACAGAGCTGCTGATACAAACATGTAATTTAACCTTTACAACACAGCAATCCACAGCCTTCTGTATAAAAAATTACTGATTTTATTAGATCTTGAAGTGTTGCACATAAAAATTTTAACATTTGCAACTGGTACAGATTATACAGGGCTATTACAAATGATTGAAGCGATTTCATAAATTCACTGTAGCTCCATTCATTGACATATGGTCACGACACACTACAGATATGTAGAAAAGCTCATAAAGTTTTGTTCGGCTGAAGCCGCACCTCAGGTTTCTGCCACCAGAGCGCTCGAGAGCGCAGTGAGACAAAATGGCGACAGGAGCCGAGAAAGCGTATGTCGTGCTTGAAATGCACTCACAACAGTCAGTCATAACAGCGCAACGACACTTCAGGACGAAGTTCAACAAAGATCCACCAACTGATAACTCCATTCGGTGATGGTATGTGCAGTTTAAAGCTTCTGGATGCCTCTGTAAGGGGAAATCAACGAGTCGGCCTGCAGTGAGTGAAGAAACGGTTGAACGCGTGCGGGCAAGTTTCATGCATAGCCCGCGGAAGTCGACGAATAAAGCAAGCAGGGAGCTAAACGTGCCACAGTCGACGGTTTGGAAAATCTTACGGAAAAGGCTAAAGCAGAAGCCTTACCATTTACAATTGCTACAAGCCCTGACACCTGATGACAAAGTCAAATGCTTTGAATTTTCAGCGCGGTTGCAACAGCTCATGGAAGAGGATGCGTTCAGTGCGAAACTTGTTTTCAGTGATGAAGTAACATTTTTTCTTAATGGTGAAGTGAACAGACACAATGTGCGAATCTGGGCGGTAGAGAATCCTCACGCATTTGTGCAGCAAATTCGCAGTTCACCAAAAGTTAACGTGTTTTGTGCAATCTCACGATTTAAAGTTTACGGCCCCTTTTTCTTCTGCGAAAAAAACATTACAGGACACGTGTATCTGGACATGCTGGAAAATTGGCTCATGCCACAACTGGAGGCAGACAGCACCGACTTCATCTGTCAACAGGATGGTGCTCCACCGCACTTCCATCATGATGTTCGGCATTTCTTAAACAGGAGATTGGAAAACCGATGGATCGGTCATGGTGGAGATCATGATCAGCAATTCATGTCATGGCCTCCACGCTCTCCCGACTTAACCCCATGCGATTTCCTTCTGTGGGGTTATGTGAAAGATTCAGTGTTTAAACCTCCTCTACCAAGAAACGTGCCAGAACTGTGAGCTCGCATCAACGATGCTTTCGAACTCATTGATGGGGACATGCTGCACCGAGTGTGGGAGGAACTTGATTATTGGCTTGATGTCTGCCGAATCACTTTTTGAGTTTTTGTATGTGTGTGCAAAGCATTGTGAAAATATCTCAAATAATAAAGTTATTGTAGAGCTGTGAAATCGCTTCAATCATTTGTAATAACCCTGTATTTAAAAATAAAATAAAATACTTCCCATGATTTTTTTATATATATATATATGACTATAATAGAAGGAAACATTCCACGAAGGAAAAATATACTTAAAAACAAAGATGATGTGACTTACCAAATGAAAGTGCTGGCAGGTCGACAGACACACAAACGAACACAAACATACACACAAAATTCAAGCTTTCGCAACAAACTGTTGCCTCATCAGGAAAGAGGGAAGGAGAGGGAAAGACGAAAGGATGTGGGTTTTAAGGGAGAGGGTAAGGAGTCATTCCAGTCCCGGGAGCGGAAAGACTTACCTTATGGGGAAAAAAGGACGGGTATACACTCGCACACACACACACACATCCATCCACACATATACAGACACAAGCAGACATATTTAAATATGTCTGCTTGTGTCTGCATATGTGTGGATGGATATGTGTGTGTGTGCGAGTGTATACCCGTCCTTTTTTCCCCATAAGGTAAGTCTTTCCGCTCCCGGGACTGGAATGACTCCTTACCCTCTCCCTTAAAACCCACATCCTTTCGTCTTTCCCTCTCCTTCCCTCTTTCCTGATGAGGCAACAGTTTGTTGCGAAAGCTTGAATTTTGTGTGTATGTTTGTGTTCGTTTGTGTGTCTGTCGACCTGCCAGCACTTTCATTTGGTAAGTCACATCATCTTTGTTTTTAAGTATATGTATATATATGACGTGCAACAATGAAGTAATGAGACTGATGTGAAAAAAAAAAATGTTGCTTACTGTTTTAGCCAAGTTTAGTGTTGTCTCCTTCAAAGTAGTTCCCTCCTGATTGCACACACTTTTTCCAGCGCTTCTGCCATTGATGGTAACATTTCTGGAACTCATCTTCTGTGGACATCTTGTGTTGTTTGAAAATGGTGTCCCTTGACTACTGTTTTGACTCTTGAAAATAGAAAAAAGTCAGACGGAGTGATATCTGGTGAACAAGGTAGCTGTGGTGTTACTGAAATTTGTTTTGAGGTTAAAAATTGCTGTACTGACAGAGCAGTATGGGATGGCGCATTATCGTGATGCAGAATCCAATTATCAGCAATGTTGGCATGGACACAAAGAACTCTTTTATGAAGTCTTTCTAAAATTTCTTTGTAGTAATACGGTTAACTGTTTGTCCAGGGGGCACCCACTCTTTATGAACAATTCCCTTGGAATCAAAGAAGACACAAGCCTGCATTTCACTTTTGATTTTGACATGCGAGCTTTTTTTGGTCTGTATGATCCCTTTGAGCACCATTGTGAACTTTGACATTTTGTCTCTGGATCATACTGAAAAAACCAATTTTCATCACCAGTGATAACACTGCTCAACAATTTTGCCACATTTTTCCATGTTTCTTGCTGTTGTGGTGAGAGATTTTTGTGGACCATTTTTGCACAAATCTTTCTCATGCCAAGATCTTCAGTTATTATTACATGAACTGTTTCTCGACTGATGTTCAGTTCTTCTGCAATCATTTTCACGGATAATCTACAATCAGATCACAGGAGTTCATGCACCCTGGCCAAGTTGACATTTGTCCGTGAGGTTGATGGTTGTCCACTGCAGTCTTCATCTTCAACATTTGTTCTGCCTTCACTAAACATTTTATGCCAATGAAAAACTTGAGCTCCTGACATAACCTCCTCTCCAAAAGCCTTCTGAAGCTTACCATAAGTTGTCGTCACATTTCCACCCAGTTTAATGGAAAAGAAAGGCATACTGTTGTGCAATATTATGCGGTTCCATTTCTGTGATGAGAGACACAAATGTGTGTTCACTTATTAGAGCATTAGAGTATAACTCACGACTGAGCAGTTACATTGATGTGCCGCTTGGACTAGAAGCAGCTTATAAACCAAGGTCAAAGATATTGTGCCTACGCAAGCCTGCAGGATTTCCACATCTTGCAAAAACATCAGTCTCATTACTTTATTGTCGCACCTTGTATATATCATTTTATTCAGAGAATTGCAAATTTTATAATGAGATAAAAATCTGAAAATGTGAAAAAAAAATCCCCCTTCTAACTCCCCTTAAATGCCATGTATATCAGGGAAGTTTCAGGGCCTAACTACTAATGTAGTTGCTAAGACATTTATTATTATAAGCCTTATTCTTAGAAGTATAGGAGCACATGTATAAATGGAATACTAAGTTGTGAAGGCATATTACATGAGTGGTCATGTCATCTGCTGTCAGTTGAGACAGAAGAGTTTGTGACAATACGTTTAATATTTAATCCAACATGAGGATGTAAAGACGTAAGATATCTCTGTTCTCCTGACCTTGGAAAAAGTTTTGGGTATTATTTTGAAGGCACTTAAAGACCATTACAAATGTAATGTGCCTCATGTTATCAGTCACAGAACTGGAAAAGGGACATTTATTTATTTCAAAGCTATTTAAAAAAGTTATACAGTGATTACTTACCTGAGGTGAAGTTAGCATTATTTTATTATTTATGGATTCTTAACTTGAAAGAAATGCAAAAGTTTACATATTTATGTAATCTATAGGTGAGTTGACCCCTGACAGTTTCAGTGGGCTGGGCATGGCAGTATCTGTCCTATCTCAACCAATAACATAATGTGATTTTGTAAATGTCTCTGTGGAAAAGCCTCGGTGTTGTCACAGCTCTGCAGATGCCCACTGTTTTCACCAGCAGCCATTAGTGCTTTTCAGTTGGAAGCTGGCAACAACACTATGAGCCATCGGGGATCTTCTTGCACTGTACTGACTGAAAGAAATGTTGTTATATGTGCATTTGTTTTTGTCTGTTCTAGTAGAAATTTTAGTGTCAAGTGTAATCACTGGTTCAGCAACAAAGCATAAGCTTAACATTGTACTATCTCTTCGCAGGTGCTAAGGCATTGCTACATATTAAACCTAGTATCCATTTCATCAGAACTGAACGTTACATGGTATAATAAATAGTGAAGATTTATGTTAGTGATGTGTGAGGCTCCACTTACACAGGCTTGCAGCATTGTTATGATAGATTTGCTTTGAATGGAATGTGATTAACCAATAATAAGATACTGATACTAAGTTTATTTAGGTAAAAGTAGGCAAAATGACCTTACAATTTTTTTTCTTGTAAGTGAACAAATTTCCAGGAGAATGTGCACCCTTTTGCAAATTTGGCAGAGTGATGTCCATCAATAATGCTAGTTAACTGCTTCATTACTACTTCATACTTAGTTTTCAGTGAAGCAATTTCTTTCTCTTCAACTACCCTATTATCCATAGTTTACATCCGTCTGTTACTGTCGTGTCATAAAGCATGAAAGTTACACCAAAAGCCTGTTATTTCAGTATAAAGGCCATAAGTTAGTGAATAATGATTATAAACTTTGAGAGAAACAAAGATTCCATTGATTGTTTTGGATGTATGATTTTCTATATTCCATTTCCTCTTACAAATAATGGCTGGGATTTGCATATCTTTTATGAGGGAAGTTAAGTAATATAAGATGTTAAGTATGTTTTTTAAGTCACTATGTACAGAGGAACTTATAATCAAATAAATACATTTCACAGTGGTGAAATACTGGGACTTTCAAACTGATGACTAAAAACTAGTTTTTACTGATGTGCCATCACCCAGTGCCTATTGGCTTCTCTTGCGGGTGGGATGGGAATCTGTCTTTGGAGATTATAATGTGACATCCTCCTCTAACATCACTTTTCCTCAATAGTAGTTGTCACACCCCATCAGAAGGAGCCAGAAGACAAGAAAGTACATCACTCCAAAGGAGGATTTTTTATGGTTCAGCACCAAAAGGAGAAAAAAACTGGGACAAAACGGCGCAAAGCATCAGTCACTGTCAACAAAATGCAAACAAAAGATACAGGCAAGGTAAGCTGTGCTCGTTTCTCAGTCTTTCATCAAAATATACAATCTATCAGAAACAAAGTGCAACAATTAGAAGTGGAACTACAAACTTTAAACAGTTCAGTCACATGCATTACTGAACATTGGTGTAGAGGAACTGAAATAACATTAATAAATTCAAACTCATATATACTAGCATGTCATTATAGTAGAACCACCATTAGAGGTGATGGATCATGTATATATGTTAAGCAAGGAATTGCCTATAAAATTAGAAATGATATTAATTCTGTAAGTGAGGAAAAACACATAGAAATATCAGCCATAGAGATAAGCAAGACAGATGAGGCACAAAGGTTAACTATAATATGTATTTACGGTTCACCCAGTGGTGATATAGATACTTTCACTGCAAAACTAATCCAGACTCTAGACATAGTTTCGAATCCTAAAGGGAAGGTTCTCATTTGTGGAGACTTAAATGTTGTTGTTGTGGTCTTCAGTCCTGAGACTGGTTTGATGCAGCTCTCCATGCTACTCTATCCTGTGCAAGCTTCTTCATCTCCCAGTACCTACTGCAACCTACATCTTTCTGAATCTGCTTAGTGTATTCATCTCTTGGTCTCCCCCTACAATTTTTACCCTCCACGCTGCCCTCCAATACTAAATTGGTGATCCCTTGATGTCTCAGAACATGTCCTACCAACCGATCCCTTCTTCTGGTCAAGTTGTGCCACAAACTTCTCTTCTCCCCAGTCCTATTCAATACTTCCTCATTAGTTATGTGATCTACCCATCTAATCTTCAGCATTCTTCTGTAGCACCACATTTCGAAAGCTTCTATTCTCTTCTTGTCCAAACTATTTATCGTCCATGTTTCGCTTCCATACATGGCTACACTCCATACAAATACTTTCAGAAATGACTTCCTGACACTTAAATCTATACTCGATGTTAACAAATTTCTCTTCTTCAGAAACGCTTTCCTTGCCATTGCCAGTCTACATTTTATATCCTCTCTACTTCGACCATCATCAGTTATTTTGCTCCCCAAATAGCAAAACTCCTTTACTACTTTAAGTGTCTCATTTCCTAATCTAATACCCTCAACATCACCCGACTTAATTCGACTACATTCCATTATCCTCGTTTTGGTTTTGTTGATGTTCATCTTATATCCTCCCTTCAAGACACTATCCATTCTGTTCAACTGCTCTTCCAGGTCCTTTGCTGTCTCTGACAGAATTACAATGTCATTGGCGAACCTCAACGTTTTTATTTCTTCTCCATGGATTTTAATACTTACTCCGAATTTTTCTTTTGTTTCCTTTACTGCTTGCTCAATATACAGATTGAATAGCATCGGGGAGAGGCTACAACCCTGTCTTACTCCCTTCCCGACCACTGCTTCTCTTTCATGCCCCTCGACTCTTATAACTGCCATCTGGTTTCTATACAAATTGTAAATAGCCTTTCGCTCCCTGTATTTTACCCCTGCCACCTTTAGAATTTGAATATAAATATAAACACACAAAACCCAGATAGATTCTGTAACTCATTCTTGAATATATTGCGCTGTTATAAGTTATCATTAGTTAACAGAGCCACGAGGATAGCCAAAAACTCATCATCAACAATTGATCACATCATCACAGACATAGATAAAGAAAGTTGTGAAATTATTGTAGATAACCTTGGCCTTTCTGATCACTTCTGTCAAATCCTAAAATTAAACATAAATATAGACAATACAACTAAAACATACACATACAGAAGGGTTTTCTCCAAACCAAACAGATCAGAATTTGCCAAGCAAATAAACAGTATAACTTGGGAAGAAGTGTATGCTGAAACTAGTGTAAATAAGAAATTTTCTAAATTCATGTCACTATTTATACTCAGATTTGATGAAGCATTCCCAAAGGTGAAACTGCAGTACACTCACACAAAAGAAATACCTGGGTGACCAAAGGAATAAGCAAATCCTCTGCAACACTCAAACAACTGAACAGGTTAAAAAACTACCATAGTGATCCTGGTTCCCTAAACTACTACCACACATACAAAAGAATATACAGAAGAGTATTAAGAGATGCTAAAAAAGCCCACAATGACAGTATTATAGAAAAGGCAGAAAATAAAATTAAAGCAGCCTGGACTGTTACCAAACAGGAAACAAACAGTAATAAATTAAAAACAGTAAACATTCAAATTAAACATAATGGTGCTATTATACATAACCCAAATACACTAGTAAATACTGTAAATTAGTACTTCAGCAGTGTTGATACCAAGCTACAGCAAAAGTTTGGCAAAAAAACAGCCTGAACAAAAATTGAACTATATGGATAACTCAATGTTACCCTTTGGCACACATCATAAATGAATCATTCACTGCAGGCTGCTTCCCAGAATACTTAAAATGTGCAAAAGTCCTGCCTCTATTTATGAAAGGTGATCCAGAAAATATAGAAAACTATAGGCCCATCTCATTACTCTCATCCTTTTCCAAGGTAATAGAAAATATAATGAAAAAGAGACTACTGGATTTCCTAAACAAGTACAACCTACTGTGTAAAGAACAGTTTGGTTTCAGGCCAGGAAGAAGCACAGGTTCAGTCAGCAGTAGCTCACTTCACAAATTTTGTCTTAGAAGCACTTGATGAAGGTGAACATGTAACAGGCATATTCCTTGACCTTAGCAAAGCATTTGACACGGTAGACCACAAAATACTACTAAACAAAATGAAGGCACTAGGAATAAGGGGAACAGTAAATAATTGGTTTCAATCGTACTTGGAAAATAGGGTACAGTGTGTAGAGATCTCACAAACGAAGTTCAGCAGATTGACAAAACACATTTCCAAACCAGAACATATTAACATAGGAGTCCCTCAGGGAAGTGTGTTAGGGCCAATACTCTTCCTAATATATATCAATGATTTTCCCCAGAGTGTCAAATACGGGGAAGCAATACTATTTGCAGATGATAGCAGCATCCTTATCAGTGATGAGTCACCAGACAAATTGAGAGACAAAGCTGAAGAAACTCTCGATCATGTAAGCAAGTGGGTAGTAAGCAACAAATTAACCCTCAATATTAAAAAAACAAACAGTATTAATTTCCACATAAATAAAAAACATAATAGCATAGGCCTAAAAGTTAAAGATGAACTTATAGATTGTGTCATAAACACAAAATTCCTAGGAATGCATGTTGACTCACAGCTTAACTGGACTGACCATATTGCAGCACTAGAAAAGAAAATTGCTACTGCTTGCTATGCACTCCGGATAATTATGTCAGTATGTAATAGTTCATGTGCTAAGACTACATACTTTGCATATGTGCATTCAATAATTAGTTATGGCATAACCTTCTGGGGTACAAATGTGCAGAACATACAAGCAATTTTCAAGCTGCAAAAGAGGGCTGTACGAATAATAACAAAAAGCAGCAAGAGAGCTCACTGTACTGATTTATTCAAAACCATGGGAATCTTGACAGTACCGTGTGAATACATCTTTCAGACTGTGATATATATAAAAAAACATATTGACCAGTACACACAAAACAGATCTATACACCAACACTGGACTAGATCCTGCCACCATTTGCATCTTATACGAAAAAACAAAACAAAAACCCAAAATAGTTTATTATTTAATGGAATAAAAATGTATAATAGACTTCCAGAGGAGATCAAAGCTGAAACTGGAATACATGCCTTTAGGAAAGCTGCAAAAAGTTATTTAGCAGATAAATGTTACTATACTGTCAAAGAATACTGTAAATGACATGTGTTCACCTCAATTCATGCAAGAGTACCTTTGTAAATTTATATTTATCTGTAATTAAGATTGGTGTGTATTTGTTTTGTGTAATCCGTGCAAGAATACATTTATAAATTTATATGAATATAATAGAGGGAAACATTCCACATGGGAAAAATATATCTAAAAAGAAAGATGATGAGACTTACCAAACAAAAGCGCTGGCAGGTCGATAGATACACAAACAAACACAAACATACACACGAAATTCAAGCTTTCGCAACAAACGGTTGCTTCGTCAGGAAAGAGGGAAGGAGAGGGAAAGACGAAAGGATGTGGGTTTTAAGGGAGAGGGTAAGGAGTCATTCCAATCCCGGGAACAGAAAGACTTACCTTAGGGGGAAAAAAGGACAGGTATACACTTAGATATATTTATAAATTTATATTTATTTTTAACTAAGATTGGTGTGTATTTGTTTTGTGTACAAACGAGTAAGTTGCACCATAGAAATATGTACTACCAGAAGTACTATTATGTATATACTCATTCCATGTATACAGTTGACGACATCCATACAACACAAGTTGTCTATGGATGAATAAATAAATTACCAGTATTATTTTTCGAATTTTTGATATATATATATATATAGTTCTAGCTAAAATTTATGAAAAGGGATTACTTTATAAAATATTTTAGTTTTGATGTTGTAATCAATAAGAAATAGTTCTGAATGTCTGGTTAAAATTATGTATTTCAGAAACATTTGAAATTACGAATTATTGGCGCACTTAAAATTACTGTACTGTTTATTACTTTTATTTCTGGATTCATTTATGAAATAATAATCAAAATTAATAATGTAATGGAAACTAGTAGAAATTGATTTGTTAACAAAAATTTTATACCCTTTTGAATATGGTTATTTCCACAGAGTGTGAGAGTCGTAAATTTGCCTCTGATGTGATTGAATGTATTCTTGTAATTTTGTGCAAACAATGTAATTTTGGCTTTGTTAATGTGAAGTATCAAAATACTGCATGATATACTAAAATGTGAGAAAATATATTCATGCTAAAATGCTGTTTTCTCAGGTAAGGCCAAGAGGTGATTCAGGTAACCCTTCGTAACAATCCTATATGATATATTGAATGGACAGTAACCTTTTTCTTATATAAGGGGCATTAAAAAAGAAATGAGCTGGAGGCATAATTACAGAACACAATACCTGTTTGTTAGAAAGATTGACCCTGCCTGTTGAGACAAAAGATGGTGAATGGCTGTCTCATAAAATTCCCCTGGATGCGATGTTAACCAGTTCTGCATGTACAGCTGGACACTGTCATCCAAGGTGAATTGTTTGCCCTTCAGAGACTTTTTAAGGGGACCAAAAATGGTGGAATCACAGGGAGAGAGGTCTGGACTGTATGGAGGGTGGATGAGAACCTCCCATTCGAATTCCTGCAGCAGTGCTGTGACTGTGTTGGCCGTATGAGGGGTTGCACTGTCGTGGAGCAGAATTACCCCATGGGTGAGGTTGCCTGGTAATTTTAATTTGATCTTTTGGAAAAGGGTGGTCAAGGTTTGAGAGTAATGCTGCACATTCACTGTTGTCCCATGCTGCAGGAAGTGAATAATTTTTGGTGCCCTTAAAACGGGTCTGAGGGGCAAACGATTCACCTCGGATGACAACGTCCAGCTGTACATGAGGAACTGGCTAACATCACAGCCCCAGAAATTTTATGAGACAGCCATTCACAGGCTTGTGTCACAGTGGGACAAGTGTCTCAACAGCCAGGGTCAATACTTCTAACATACAGGTATTGGAACTTCCTGGCAGATTAAAACTGTGTGCCTGACTGAGACTCGAACTCGGGACCTTTGCCTTTCGCGGGCAAGTGCTCTACTATCTGAGCTACCGAAGCATGACTCACGCCCGGTCCCACAGCTTTACTTCTGCCAGTATCTCGTCTCCTACCTTCCAAACTTCACAGAAGCTCTCCTGCGAACCTTGCAGAACTAGCACTCCTGAAAGAAAGGATATTGTGGAGACATGGCTTAGCCACAGCCTGGGGGATGTTTCCAGAATGAGATTTTCACTCTGCAGCAGAGTAGAGCACATGGTAGAGGACTTGCCCGCGAAAGGCAAAGGTCCCGAGTTCGAGTCTCGGTCGGGCACACAGTTTTAATCTGCCAGGAAGTTTCATATCAGCGCACACTCCGCTGCAGAGTGAAAATCTCATTCTGGATACAGGTATTGGGTTCTGTAATTATGCTTTCGGCTTATTTTCTTTGAACAGCCCTTATACAGTAAGCTAGATTGCTGTTGGTGTTTTGACTTGAAATACATGTTAGCAATGTCAAATAAATGGGGGTGGGGGTTGGGGGGGGGGGGGTGAGGGGGAAGTGGTAAAGGAAGATACACACTTTAAAAAGATGTTTTGCCTCACCTTGGTTCCGAGAGTTTTGGAACCTGTACAGAAAATTGGAATAGAGATCAACATAAACATCATTTCCACCCTTTTTATTGCACATCAAAACCACGTATTGTATGTTGTACCACCATACAGCGAGACCCTCCGAGGTGGTGGTCCAGATTGCTGTACAGACAGGTATCTCTAACACACATTAGTACATCCTCTTGCATTGATACTTGCCTGTATTTGTCATGCCTTACTATCCACAAGTGACTATCCACAAGTGCATCAAGGCACTGTTCATCTATATTGTCCCATACCACAACAGTGATTCAGTGTAGATCCCTCAGTGCGGTTGATGGGTCACGTCTTCCATAAACAGCCCTTTTCAATCTATCCCAGGCATGTTCGATAGGGTTCATGTCTGGAGAACATTCTGGCCACTCTAGTCGAGCGACGTCATTATTCTGAAGGAAGTCATTCACAAGATGTGCATGATGGGGGTGTGAATTGTCAGCCATGAAGACGAATGCCTCACCAGCCAATATGGTTGCACTATTGGTCGGAGGATGGCATTCACGTATTGTACAGCCATTATGACACCTTCCATGACAACCAGCAGCATATTGGCCCCACATAATGCCACCCTGAAACTTCAGGGAACCTCCACCTTTCTGCACTCGCTGGACAGTGTGTCTAAGGCGTTAAGCCTGATCGGGTTGCCTCCAAACACGTCTCCGATGATTGTCTTGTTGAAGACATATTTGACACTCATTGGTGAAGAGAACATGATGCCAATCCTGAGCAGACCATTTGGCATGTTGTTGGGCCCATCTGTACTGCGCTGCATGGTGTTGTGGTTGCAAAGATGGACCTCGCAATGGATGTCGGGAGGGAAGTTGCGCACCATGCAGCCTATTGCGCACAGTTTGAGTCATAACACAATGTCCTGTGGCCGCACAAAAAGCATTATTCAATATGGTGGCATTGCTGTCAGGGTTCCTGCATGCCATAATCTGTAGGCTGCAGTAACAGCCCTTGGGTGGCCTGGTTGGGGCATGTCATCAATAGTTCCTGTCTCTCTGTATCTCTTCCATCATCATCATCATCATCATCATTATCATCATCATTTAAGACTGATTATGCCTTTCAGCGTTCAGTCTGGAGCATAGCCCCCCTTATACAGTTCCTCCATGATCCCCTATTCAGTGCTAACATTGGTGCCTCTTCTGATGTTAAACCTATTACTTCAAAATCATTCTTAACCGAATCCAGGTACCTTCTCCTCGGTCTGCCCTGACTCCTCCTACCCTCTACTGCTGAATCCATGAGTCTCTTAGGTAACCTTGCTTCTCCCATGCGTGTAACATGACCCCACCATCTAAGCCTGTTCGCCCTGACTGCTACATCTATAGAGTTCATTCCCAGTTTTTCTTTGATTTCCTCATTGTGGACACCCTCCTGCCATTGTTCCCATCTACTAGTACCTGCAATCATCCTAGCTACTTTCATATCCGTAACCTCAACCTTGTTGATAAGGTAACCTGAATCCACCCAGCTTTCGCTCCCATACAACAAAGTTGGTCGAAAGATTGAACAGTGCACAGATAACTTAGTCTTGGTACTGACTTCCTTCTTGCAGAAGAAAGTAGATCGTAGCTGAGCGCTCACTGCATTAGCTTTGCTGCACCTCGCTTCCAGTTCTTTCACTATGTTGCCATCCTGTGAGAATATGCATCCTAAGTACTTGAAACCGTCCACCTGTTCTAACTTTGTTCCTCCTATTTGGCACTCAATCCGTTTATATTTCTTTCCCACTGACATTACTTTCGTTTTGGAGATGCTAATCTTCATACCATAGTCCTTACATTTCTGATCTAGCTCTGAAATATTACTTTGCAAACTTTCAATCGAATCTGCCATCACAACTAAGTCATCCGCATATGCAAGACTGCTTATTTTGTGTTCACATATCTTAATCTCACCCAGCCAGTCTATTGTTTTTAACATATGATCCATAAATAATATGAACAACAGTGGAGACAGGTTGCAGCCTTGTCTTACCCCTGAAACTACTCTGAACCATGAACTCAATTTACCGTCAACTCTAACTGCTGCCTGACTATCCATGTAAAGACCTTTAATTGCTTGCAAAAGTTTGCCTCCTATTCCATAATCTTGTAGAACAGACAATAACTTCCTCCTAGGAACCCGGTCATATGCCTTTTCTAGATCTATAAAGCATAGATACAATTCCCTGTTCCACTCATAACACTTCTCCATTATTTGCTGTAAGCTAAAGATCTGGTCCTGACAACCTCTAAGAGGCCTAAACCCACACTGATTTTCATCCAATTGGTCCTCAACTAATACTCGCACTTTCCTTTCAACAATACCTGAGAAGATTTTACCCACAACGCTGATTAAAGAGATACCTCTGTAGTTGTTACAATCTTTTCTGTTTCCATGTTTAAAGATTGGTGTGATTACTGCTTTTGTCCAGTCTGATGGAACCTGTCCCGACTCCCAGGCCATTTCAATTATCCTGTGTAGCCATTTAAGACCTGACATTCCACTGTATTTGATGAGTTCTGACTTAATTTCATCCACCCCAGCCACTTTATTGCACTGCAATCTCTTCCATGTTTTTGTTAAATTTTTGCCCATTTCTTTTATATCTACCCTTGAATTTACAGCTTTTGCCATTGCCATTGTGATTACTGTCACCATATGTCAGAGTGGGGTAAGGTTGCCATCCATGTTGTACTACAAATCTGTTGTTCACTTGTTGGTCCATAAATCCCTGCGGTACTATCTGTGTATTAATAGGCTTGGGTTGTACTGGTCTCTCTTCAGATATCAAAGGACAGATAGAAAGTATTCGGTGTCATGTTCAGGAAAGGTAATGAGTTTTTCCCTAATGTGGGCAGGAAGATGGCTTTTTAAAATTTTCAGCATGTCTACTGGAGATATTGTATTCATCCAATACCTGGTTTTACTCAGTCTGGGTTGAATACTTCATGTCTGAGCCTCTCTTGTATGGTCTCAGACTAATATTTGTCCCAAAAGGCTCTTTCAAGCTGTTCATAGTAGTGGCAAAGTTCCACCATGTCCATAGCCCATAGTAGAATGTCACCCTGCATCTATCCAACAACAAACCTAATTTTCTGGGTTTCAGTCCAGGTATGAGAAAGACCATGGGGTTTGTTCTTTTCCCTTCAGAGGCAAATACCAGAAACTTTCAATGCCTAAATAATCCTTCAACTCCAAGTAATGTTGACAAACACGCCGCGCTGTCAGTGACAGGCATGTTTATAGTCGCTTCTGGCATAGCACATGGCAATTGTGCTTGCTCAACAGGTACAGCTGCTGGCAAGTGTTGCTGCATTCTGCAACCTTCACTATTTTCCTTTGATGGGCTAACCACGTATTGTGGGTAACCAGTGAAAGTATCTAACTTTTCTAGAAACATGATTTTTTTTCTGTCAAATGTTGTTTTGGAATGTCAGTAGTTTTAGCAGTACTGCCTTGTAACCTTTCCTCTGCTTCGTTTAAACCTGAATCTATTTTAGCTAGAAATGGACTTACTTTCTCTTTTAGAGCTTCTTCTACGGAATCTACATAAATTTTGCACTCTGACACTACCTTTTCAACCAGGGTGCTGCTCTTATCCAGAATCCCAGCTTCAGCTTTTTCAGTTATTTCCTTTACATCTGCACATATCTTATCTCTCTGTTTTTTGGCAAATTTTGACTCTGAACCTAACTGGTCTAGTCTTAGATTAACTTTAGTACTTCTGTAGGTAAGCTTTTGCACACACTTGTGGCTCACTGACTATGTTCATCACATTTTTTTACCAATGCATCCACTTGGGATTGCGTCTTCTGAATTTGGAAATATGCTTCACTGAGGTTTTGCAATTCACCTGCTAGTTGTTCCTGTTTATTGTCTGCAGATGATACTATTTCTGTTAATGTACTTACATTGCAGGATATGTCAGTAATTATTTCTTGTTTTAGTTGTTTACATAGCTCTGTCAACTTCCCAGATAGTTTGTCAGATAATTCAGCGTGTATAGTCTTGCTTACCTGACTGAACTGTTGACTAATATTATTCTTGAAATTGTTAAATGCCTGACTTTGCTGTGTAAACTGTTGTCCTATACCCTTAAGTTGTTGTGTTACACTTTCCTGAGATTCCTGTTATTTTGTAAACTGTCGTGTTATTTGTTGCATGAGTTGCATCAAATCATGTCTCTCACTAGTACTTAAATTGTTTTTACAGACTGTTTCCTGTTCTTGCATTTGTGATGTAGTGAGCAAGTAATCAAAGGAATTTTTGTTGTTGTGCCTTGAAAAGATGTTTCTCTGTGAGAACTGAGAAATTGTTTCATCGAGCGTCATAAAATTGACATCATGATTAGTTATATTACCAGTGTCATCATGTTTTGATAGTGGGTTGCCAACCTCTTTGTTTTTTTTGCCATTGGCCAGTTCACAAGTTAGCGTATAACCTTCATCTGTTGCCAACCTCAGATTTCTAACATCTTGGCATATTGCATTTTGTAATGAATTTTCAACAACGGTCATTTCCTTTGACTCCATTGTGAATCATTTTTAACAAAATTATGAATAAAATTTTTTCAAAAATGAAATTTTGTCTGTATCGATACTTTTCGACTGAAGTAGATTTAGCTGCATATTCACTTATGAACCTGATTATTATCTGACACAGTCTTATTGAATCTGAATGACTTATCTTGCATTTTAATGATGACTTTGTACAAATTTTCATCTTTTCTGTAGAAATGCACTTTCCATAAAGGATATTAATTGGAAGGAAAGGAGATTATCTGCTGTCAGAGAGATGTCGCCACGCATGGCCATATAAGTGTACAGTGTTGCAGCTTCCAACCTTGATCACTGAAATCAGAATTCCCGGCTTGTCTCATTTGTAGGCAGAATTTAATTTTAATTTGCTCCTTGAATGTTTTTGTCATTCTCAACCTCATGGACATGCAACAAATACAATGAAAGTTTAATTAGTTTCTTGTAACAATAATATTAATCATATATCTCAAAACATTTTATCTCAACAATTGAAAGGTCTGTTCGTATTTTGCTTGGCATCATCCTTTAAATAGTTGCCATTGACTAGTGATATGTGGGGGGTGGAAATCGATTAATAATTGCTTGAATAATTGGAAAAAATAGATTGGAAAGAATAGTTGAAAGAACTCTGAAGGTAATTTATGAATCTGTACATAATTCTGGGCGAACTTTAACTGATATGGTGCCAGGTACTGCTTCAGATTAATTCCATTGTGTCTAGTCCTGGTTACAACAATGTCGATGCAGGACCACTCCTCCAGATATCACATAAATTCCTCTCGTCTGCTCCAAAACTCTTGATGCAGAATTTTGGCAGCAAGTGAAATGATGAACAGATAGGAGTGGACGTCTTAACTGTGTGAATAAATTTTGCTTTTCTAATAACTTTTTGTAACACTTGTAATGTACTGTTGAAATACATATTTTTAACAAAGCTGGCACAACAGGTCCAAGCATGCGTCCATACGCTACCACTTATCAAAACAAAAGGGTGAAGATACAGGAGTTAATAAACTGAAGAGTGTATTTCTTATTTTGTTCCAACATATATTTAACGATGTATCAAAACATTATCCTTGCCACAAAACAACTCGTTAATTTACCTTTGAAGGGTCTATAACTCACTCATTTTACATGTACATATATATAATAAAAGGAAAGAACAAGAGAAATAATAAAATTTAAAACACAGTGTAGCAGTTAAGTAGATATCCACTAGTAATGTGAACATGTTATGCTAAGGAAGCAAAATTATATTAGCAAATATGTCATGATAAGGGCACAACCAAAAGGAAAATGGAATCTTTGGTAAACCAAATAATTATAAGCTGAAAAGATTGAACAGAGAAATACACTCACACGTTTCATATTGTGAAGGAATAGAACTACGTTGCATCTTAAAAGACCTTGAGTTTAATTATGATAATAATTTAACAAAGAGTTCAAGATAATAAAATATTTGCAATTAGTTAACTAGGTTGTTTCTCATGACATCTTTTATCTCAATGGGGATACCTGTGGTGAGACATGTTCTTTCAAAAAAGATGTTACACCTCTTCCTCACAATAAGATGAAAGATGTTGGTGCAAAAATGTTATTTAGATAATGTTATTTAGATAGTTAGTATACAGAGCACTTCTCATTGTGTATGCACTGGTTTGATGGATGTACAAAGTCAAATGAGATGTGTGAGTACATATCACGACCGTGGCTCGATGGCAATTGAGCATCTCCACCCACTGTGAAGGGGTTGCTTATGCTTTGGTGTCACAGCTTGGTGCTGTTTTGGAAGGCAGAGAACAAGAGATACTGCCAACAATGACAGCACTGGAAAGACAGTTGAAAAAGCTTGAGAGAAAAGACATTCTATTTTGTTCTGAGATTGTGATGATGATGATGTTTGGTTTGTGGGGCGCTCAACTGCGTGGTTATCAGCGACCGTACAATTTCCCAACCTTTGCTCAGTCCAATTTCGCCACTTTCCTGGATGATGATGAAATGATGAGGACAACACAAACACCCAGTCATCTCGAGGCAGGTGAAAATCCCTGACCCCGCCGGGAATCGAACCCGGGACCCCGTGCTCGGGAAGCGAGAACGCTACCGCGAGGCCACGAGCGGCGGACGTTCTGAGATTGTGTTCTGTTCTGAGAGTTTCTCTGATTTCCTGATTCATAATATACCTGTTCATACAACACTAATTTTTATATTGGAGCAACAAAATATAAAAGAGTTATTAAAAGAAATTAACGTCATTTAGTAGCTTGAATTCTATGAAGCTCTCATCCAGCCCTCTACCCTCTTCAGGCAGAAAAGAAGTCACATGGCAAAAATTGGTGGCAATGCATAGCAGATTCACTCTACCAAAATAATAAAAGAAGATTACCATATTAAAAAATAAAAAAATAAAAATAGTTAAGGAAAAAAATAAAGTATCCAGGAAAGCATCAAGGTGACAGATCATTTAGGAGGTAATACATCATCTGGATTTACTCCTGCCACAGAACAATGAAGATACATTCCAACCCCCATTTAAGAAACCTCTGTGCAAGGAAAAAGTATTTGGGTCCCCAGAGAATTTTATTGTGCCTCCTCTTCCTTTCCATAGCCTTTTTTCTAAAATTTTTAGCTAATCTGATTTTTCCATCTGGAGATTAAGGTAAGAAACTCAGTCTCTTCCCAATAATGTTATTAGGATTATTTCCAAACATTTGCTCACAAGGAGCAAATCCAGTAGGCTCATTCCACATGTTGTTAATAACAGTGTCAAAATTGTATGTATGACTAGCTCAGGCAGAGTGTTTCTCATTGCAGTATATCCTTCTGGTAAATGCTGCTGTTCTGTGTTTCACCCCTATATTCGTTTCTACTAATTGAAAAATTTCAAACCCCAAACTATAAAAACTTGAGCCATTGTCCATGCAAACAGGCAAATAAAAGTGTAGATGATTTAATAATTTACTGTTAACTAATTCTGAGTTTAATTTTTGACTGACTTCTTCACATTCAGATTTCCAGTTCCACACAACATTTTTCTTTAATAAGTTAGCCAAGCAAGGATGGTTGAATGATAGGACTGTTACAAATTTTTGATTGTTTCCATATAAACAGAATGTGGTGTTTAGCTGATTTTTTGTTTATTTTTTAGGTGCTGGAAAAAGTGCAATAGCTTTGAATTTCCCTCTTTCAGGTTATATCCTTTTCTCATAAATTATGTAACACAAAAATGAAATTTCTATCTTAACAAATTAAGACTTACTTAATTTTAACTTTATACCTGCATTGTAAATAGGTTTAAGCACCTCCAAAATTGTACAGTGATCAAACGAATCAGAACTGAGAATCAAGATGTCAGCTACTTAAACAGTCACTTAATTAAATAGTTCATTACCTGTAAGTTTATCAATAGCTCTCATGAATACACAAATGGATAAGACCAAAATGTACCAAACACTATTGATAACAAGTATCTTTAGCAAAAAGGTTGCACAAGGCATAGATTCTTAGCTAAACTAGTGGTCCAGTAACCACAAGTCACATCAAGTGAAATAAGGAATTTAGAAGAATAGAATTTTTGCAGAACTTTATCAGTACTAGCTGGAATATCACTTTTCCTCAATACTATTTCAGTTAATTTCCTAGCACCAAAAACACCTCTAACACCCACATTTCCAACTACTATCAGTGGGCTGTTGTGTCAGCTGTCTGATCTCTCAATTGTTCCCCAAGCAAGCATTTTTTTCTATTTCCTTCCTTACAGTTTCCTTTTTAGAAAATGGGATAATCTAAAACTTAATGAGAAAAGGTTCATTATCTTTAAATTTTAATTTGCACTCAAAATATTTAACTAGTTCAAGTTTATCTGAAAACACTTTACTATCTTGCACTACCACTTACTCCAAATGATTCTTTGGCTAGCTATTATACCCTGAATAATCTAAATTTTATTAGCTAAGTAACCCAAGGGAAAATCTAGCTCATCATGTATTTATGTATCATTTTTTCTAGGAAATTCATTTGATACACATTATCATTACACACAGAACTAAATTTTTCTGCGGCAAAATCAATACTGACATCCCATTTACACAAGACATCTATGCTCTGGATCAGGTATTGCTAAAACTGTACATTCTAATTGCTGACCTGCTAATTCAGCAGCTAACAGTACTTCTTGTTCAATGCTTTTGGTTGCTTTTCCAGTGGCACCCATAATTCTTATATCTAAAACACACATTATTACTACATCTTCTTTGTATTTGTTGATTTAAAAAATGTCAGAGAAATCCCACTTAATTCACTCTCACTGTCCAGTAAATATTCAACAGGTATTCCCTGAATATTGGTCCAAATCATAGCTTGCCATACCTCACTGTTACTTACCTTCATGTCTAAATCAAACAATGGAAACTCCAGTTAGGAATAGCAACAATGGAGGAAAAGACAGATTGCTACTTACCATAAAGAAGACACATTAAGTTGCAGACAGGCCCAATTAAGAGACACTTACATAAATCTTTTGGTCACAGCCTTCATATGCAAATGAGACACACACACTAGACATACACACAAGGAAGCACACATCACACACACATTCGTCAACTCCAGCAGCTCAAGCCAGAATGCAACTATTGGGTGGGATGTAAGCAACATTCTGGAGGGGCCGGGGAAGGGGAAGGGATGGTAGTGTATGGGTGAGGGTAGAGAGTAATGCTGTCTGGCAGACTGCGGAGGGATTAGAATGCCAACAGGTGCAGCATAAAGAGGTTGTGGGGAAAAAAGGAGCAACAAAGGAGAGGAGTGTGAAAGATGGGTGGGTGCATTAGCAGACAGCAGCAAAGAGGGTGGGAGACAAGAATGGGGAGGAGATGATAAGACAGAGGGGATGGGAACTGTTGTGTGGAGGGATAGCGTGTTACGGAAGGTTGAGGCCGGCATAATTACATGAGTGGAGAATGTGTTGTAAGGATAACTCCCATCTGCACAATTCGGAAAAGCTGGTAGTGGAGGGGAAGATCCAGATGGCTCAGGTAGTGAAGCAGCCATCTGGATCCTCCCCTCCACCACTAGCCTTTCTGGATTGCACACATGGGAGTTATCATTAAAACACATTCTGTGCTCCAGTAATTATCCCGTCCTCAATCTATGGTAACAATGTTAACACACTCTCCACTCAACAGCTTTCACCCCTTCTGTCCTATCATTTCTTCCCCATTCTTATCTCCCACCATCTTTGTTTGTCACCCTATACCAATGAATGTGCCCATCTCTCTCTCCACTCCTCTCCTTTTTTCCCCACCTCCCTGCCCCGCAACCTCCTGACCCTGCGTCTATTGGCATTCAGGTCCCTTCACACTCTGCCAGACACTGTTCCTCTCTTCCTCTACCCATACACTACTATTCCTTCCCATTCCTTGCCCCCTCCATATTATTGCTTCCATCCCCCAGGATATTTGCATTCTGGCCCTAAATGCTGGATGCTGGAGTTGGTGGTCATGTGAATGAGGTGTGCTCGCTTGTGTGTATGAATGGTGTGTGTTTATTTTTTGATGATCAAAGCTGTGGCCAAAAGCTAGTGTCTTTTAATTGTGCCTATCTGCTGCTTAGTGTGACTTCTTTATAGTAAGCAACAATCTTTCTGTTGCTCCATTACCTTCATGTCTTCTTCATACAACAGATCCTCATTACACCTCTCCTTATAAAAACTGTCATCCTGAGCATCAAATTTATTTTCAGTTACATTTAAGAGATGTACAGCAAAACAATTGGAGAAGAGGAGACATTGTTCTCATCTTCAAAAAAGACAATAGAAGACTTAATAAAAACTACAGAGGAATAACCCTTATGAGTCATACAGCCAAGATTTTTGAAAGAATTTTACTAAATCGAATAAGTGAAAAGAACAGCATGGGTTTAGGAAAGGAAGAAACATGACTGACCTGATATTTTCTATCCATCAACTGATGGAAAAAAGTTGGGAGTATAACGAAAGGGTGATAATGGTTTTTATAGACATAGAAAATGCATTTGATTCAGCTAACAGGGAAAGACTCTGGGAAGAGATGAAGAAGATACGTATAGAAGATGGATACATTAATGTCATAAAGACAATGTGCAGAGGACATAATTGTAGAAATAGAACACCACTGGGGAACTATGAGTACTTCAAAATAAGACAAGGACTTAAACAAGGAAGTATTCTATATCCTGCACTTTTTAATGTTATGATGGAGGGAATGAACAGGGCTGTTAAAGATATAGTAAAAGAAAAAACAAAAATATGATTTTTGCAGATGATATGGTAATATGAGGTGATAAAGAGGTCGATACATAGTTACAACTTGATGTGTGGGAGGAAATAATGAAAAGTTATGGTTTAAAAATAAATAAAGATAAGAGTGAAGTAATGGTATTTGGAAGAGACAAAGGGAGCAATGGGAATATTACTTTGAATGGAGAACCCCTCAAAGTGGTAGACAGTTTCACTTATTTAGGAAGTGGAATATCTAGTGATGGAAGAATAACCAACGAAATTAATAAGAGGTTACAGAAGGGAGGCAATTTCTACCAAACAATAAAACATCTGATTTGGAATAAGGAAGTTTCAGAAAAAGCAAAACTCCTTATGTATATGAGTTATTACTTCTCTATTGTCACCTATGGAGGCGAAACATGGACAGTCACAGAAAGGGACTGGAGCAGACTGCAAGCAGGGGAAATGAAATTTCTCAGAGCAGTTAAGGGAAAAACAAGAATGGACAGAGTAAGGAATGTAGATATTAGAAAGAACCTTAAACAAGAAAGTATGAGAGGAGAAATTGAAAAAAAGAGATTAAGGTGGTACGGGCATGTTAAGAGGATGCATGGGCAGAGACTTCCCAAAATCATGGAAGAACTAACGATGGATGGAAAAAGACCCAGAGGGCACCCAAGAACACGGTGTAAAATGGGAGTGAGAATATCTGTGGAAAGGAGAGGTGTGACCTGGCAGTAAGTGGAGGAAGAAAAGTGGTGGGAGGACCAAGCCAAATGGAGAGGACTCATCAGTTCCCAGATCCGGCAGCAGTAGCTGGAGTGGGATCCGGATACAACAACAACAGCATAACCTTCTTTCCTAGCTGCCATTATTCCAACTCCTAACTCTTCCTCATTAATACTTTGTTTATGCATATCTTTTATTGTTTAATGTGTTCTCTTCTTTATCACAATAATTCAAAATACCTTCAAATACTCTTCCTCATGTTCCTCATTACCACTTGCTATCTCATTGCCTTCACTATTGTTTGAAGTACTAGTAGTATCAGTTTCACTAACTTCCAGTTCTTGACTGATCAGCTTTTCTTTATTTCATCATTTGACCATAAAGCAAGACACATAAATTGCTTTGTTTTCTTCAATTTCTTAAACTTTTTCATAGCATCTTGGAAACCCTTTGAAAATATTTCTTACATTGAACAGTTGAAAATTCCTTTGTTTTATCAATCTGTCTGATTATCATTTCTTTTGGTTCTTAGTTAGCTCCCTAATGAAAACAGTTTTGCTTAGCACTAGATGTGATTAAGATTATTTTTAGTTTCTTCATTATTTCTAGCTATCTTAGTATTGTTTGAGGCTTGTTTATTTTTATTTACAAGTGGCTGTTTTCTGTGTCTGGCCCAAGCATGAGCCCCAACTGGAACAAACCTCAATATCTCTGATGGGGTCTATAATGGTTGCTTTCCATGTTTCAATCATTGGAATTCCTCCTGTCATTTTGATTTCTGTTTGTGCCATTTACCACACAGTTATTGCTCTGATTACCATCATTGCTCTCAGAAACATTCCTACTCACAATGTCCACCTGCTAATCTCTCCTTTGTTGGTTTCTCATTTCAAAATTCTTCACATTATCTGCAGCTATAGGTTTACTACTTTTCCCACATCCATCAAAAAAATCATTAATGTTACTTCTGGGAGCAGACAAAAGTCTTATCCTCTGAGGAAGTTTGCTTTCTAATCCTGTTATTATGGATTCACTGCCTAACTCCTTATCTAAGTATTGAACTTTGATAATTCAGTATTGACAAAAACCTTTAATAGTGCCCCTTCTATGATCATACTGGTCACCACATCAAAATTCACATAAAATTCTTCACTGCTCATCTTTAGACCAATAATACTCTAAAAATGATTTCTTAAAATTCTTCCCATGAATTACAAGATTACGCCACTCCTGCTGTCATTCTTAGGAATCTACCCTTAAATAACCCCTCACAAAAGACATTTTGTCTTTATCACTCTAGTTTCCAGGCAAATCATTGAATTTTGTATTAAAATGAAGAGCTTCAAAATTATTAAACTTTTTAAAAGTAACAAAAGAAGCCCCATTTGACACAATACAAACACTATGATTAGCATGCTGAACTTGACTAACTTTGTTTTCAATTTCAACAAATTTAGATTCTACATTTTCATTCAGCTCTTCCATTTTTTGTCCAATAGTTAATATGTAACTGTTCTCCAATTCATTTTCCAAAGTTTCAGTTTTATAATTTAATTTTACTTTGGGTTGTTCAAGCTGAATATCAGTCTCATTCCTATATGGATTTTCTGACAGGAATTAAAAATAGCTCCCATCCTCTTTTTCTCAATATTTTATGACTTCTCTTTTTGAGATTAGTGAAGCTAAATCAATTTCCTTAGTCCCTTTCCCTAACTCATTTTCAAAACAAACTTTATGAGACACTGCTTTTGGCCAAATTATTGTTTAAAGTCACTATTTTTGTTCATTTCTACCATTATCTTGTCTGTGATCAGCCCTAATATTGATCTAATGTCATCATCTATATACCCTTCCTGTCCAGCTTGTTTTCTTCATGTGGTTCGTGTTTACTTTTAATCTCTTCCACTACCTTAACTCTGGACTGTCCTCCTCACTCTTCACCCCTTGACATTTTGCCTGTTATCTGGCTGTCCATCACTTCATCAAAAACTTTATCCCATTATCATCATCAAATTCTCTTTCAATCACTACATCCTTTTCATCATGAAATCCTAGTTCTCACTTCCAGTGTTCACACATACTGTCCTCACAAGATTCCATTTCATTTTTTACCACTTGTCCCTAAACATTAAATACACTGTCTTCTTCTTTCTTGTCACTCATCTTAATAAACAGTTAATCAGACTCAACAGCAATAACACTTCACCATGCAAGTTGCTAAGCCCTCCTCAACTGCCATCTTCTTGCTACTCTTTCTCCAAGTCCCAACAAGGTCTGCTGTGTTATTAATGCTGCGACTTTACTGATTGCCTGCTGCCTCGAGGAAAATAGCATTGGTCATCCTTGTCCTCTCACTGGTCAACTGAAAATAGTTCCATTATGGTAGCCTCTTGTCATTAATGTTCTGTGCACTTTGGTATTCACTGCTTAAATCCAGTTTTGGTTTGGTTGTTTGTTAAACGTAAACATATTGCCACAATATACTTGGTGGGTTTCTTCACTGTCATGTCCACATTTGGGAATCCTTTCCCTGTGCTCTCTTTGCAGTCAGCTCTTCAACTTGAAAGGCACCAACTATAAATTAAACAACCTGATTTTGGTAATCTTTTCTTGTATGCCACTTTTGGCAGTGCACCAGCCTGTAGTCATGAAACTGAAAACCTTAAAGAATAGCAGATGGTGTTTATTTAATAATGTGTATTGCACCACAATTTTGAATTCACTTCTTCACATATTTATTAAACTAGATGTCATATTGTTGAGACAATGAGCAGTTTCATAACTCTGCAACACATGTAGCACCTAGAGATTCAACAACAATTCAGTGGCATAATTTATGAGATAAATTATAACATTACTGATGCATAGTTTTTAGAAACACTATCAATGGATTGACTGTTATAAAAGTCTTCAAAACAAAATATTTAGCATAGCACATAACATAATTCACATTCAGTCAATCATCACAGTAAAAACAGTGTTTTGTAGAAGTCTACCCAAATAAATTACACAGATATTTCACTCTTTCCAGTCCAGTCCTTAATGAATGTTGCAAAGCACAACAATCAATCATTCCAGTGAAACTGATGGTGCAGCTCTCCTACCAGTCAAAACACCATTTAGTCAAAATTTTCACAAACATGAATTACAGAATTCACTAGTGGCTTCTTAGGCACTGTTATTACTAAGTTTTTAGCATATTGTTGTGGAAATGGCTCATGTAGACTTTTACAGGCAGGTTGCACATAGATGTCATATGATTAATTATTGGAAGCAAACTGATGGTTTTGGGTGGTATCAGACTATTTAAAGACTGGTGTATTTTGGAAACTTTATAATCATTTGTAGGTTGGATTTTGCTACTCAGGATGCACTGTGTGTTAACAGTAATTTTGTTTGTGAAATATGTGGTGGTCTAGTAAATTGGAAAAGCTTATGAAACAATTTTATGCATCTGCATTAGGAATGCTCTACTTATAGGCAAATATTTGGTATTGAAAATTATGGTAAATTATACAAAAATATCAATTAATGGCTTAATCAATTATTGAAGTAAGCTACCTTGTGCATTAAATTCAGTCACCACTTCAGAGGTGACATCAGTAATGGAAAATGTGGCTACTTCTGAAATTTAATGTTAATTATTTGGTAAATTTGTTAGTTTCACAGAAAATGAAATATGTTACTGGACAGATGGAATGCCAGTATTGCAAAAGGGTGTTGTCACTATGATCAGATCTACCACTCAGTTCACTAGAAATTTACTCTTGAATGTTGCATTAAGAAGTTCAGTTATCCATATATTTTGATTAGCAAAACTTTCATAAAAATTACATACACTAGGAGAATCAGCACATTAAAAATAATAATCTGAGCACTGAGTCAAGCAAAATTCAGTCTAGATAATATTTTGAGATACTTTGATGTACATGTCAAACGTAAATTATGTAGACAACTATATCAAGGAAGGATAAATACCAGAAAAAATTAGTTATTATCAGGAGTTGTAATCATAACAGATGTAATTCAAACTTCCTATATCTCAGCATGGGGGACTAGTAGTGCATTCAATAGCAGAAGATTTTGGAGCAGAAATGTTTCAGTCTTACAATTACATTAAAAATCAAACATTACTTTCTCTTATTCTTCTTTTATATTCATTCTGAAGACAATAAATCAACTAAAGAAACTGGAAAAAACCATAAGTTCAGGGAAATCTCAAATATGCTGCAGGGAAAATTTCGCACAGAACATGTACTTGGTGAAACAGTTGCCATAGATGAAACAATTGTACTATTTAGAATGACTTGATTGTATAAAGCAGTTGATCTTAGATTGGCGCAAAAATACTCAGAAATATGCATTGTACAAATATTAATGTCATATTATTTCATTGTGGACTAGGATCAATTTTGATTACCAAAATTCACAAATCAAGTCAAATTCAATTGCAATCATAAGTTCTCAAATTAGTGATGCTACAAAAGATGCAAATCGAAGCTGAAAAGATGTTATTAATTCTCCCACACTGCTAAAGTTTGAATTTTTTTCTTTTATCTGCAAGATTACATAAAGGAGAATGTCAACAGTTTAAGTAATGAGAGCAGGTAATATTTGATCACATTAGAATTCTTGAAGTTGACTTATAAGTTATAATTAATGTGTAAGTGGTTTACAGTCATGATGTACACACTTATAAATAAATTAAAAAAGGGAAATCTAAACAAATTGCAGAGAACAGTTAAGTATAATTGTTGTTCGCTGGAAAAACCTCATATCTAAAAATATATGTTTTACAGGAAACTAAAAAGCCTTTCTAATAAATTTAATTTGTAATTAATATAAAATCATACTACCTTAAAGAGATACTGAGTCATAAACTCAACTACGATACCAATATTTGCTGCACATATTATTTGGCAGTCTTGTGGTATTAATGACATTATTAAGTAAGATATGAAGTTTTGCCACAAAACATTGTGAACACACAACAAGTTAAGAGAATTTTTCCTCTCCAATAGTTTTTAATATTACTAAACAGAACTGTGCATACAAAAATATAGAACAAATTTTATTTTGATTTACAGCCTTTTCATGCCATGTACTTGACATTATTTGTAAAAGCAATTTCACAAATAGGGTAATGACCTCTTGGAATAACAGATTTTATAGATATTAAATCACAGTGCTCTTGTGCAGAATCTGCATTGGTACCAGTTATATATTTGCAATGACTGCAGTGTGGCATCTTGGAAGTAATAATCAATCCTCTTCAAAATCCAGTTTATGTCTAATGCCCACAGATGGTTTATACCTCAGAGCTGATATGTCTGTAGCACATGGATCTCCTACCTTTTTCTCTGGATGAACTGATTTATAGTACAGAACCTGAGAGGAGTCTTTAAATGAGTCATGAGGTAGGAAGGATTGATTTAAGTCAATTAAATAGAACTTATGGGAATTTGAGCTTACTGTGGTTCAATCATTTGCTTTGTGACTTTGTTCCTCAGGTATTGTTTTCCGCTGGAGGGAATTGTTAGCAAGAATCCTGGTTGGTTTTGGGAAATGGTTTGTTGACGGGTTTCTACTTTTAGTTTTTGTTGTAGACAGATTTGTCACGATAAATGGTGGAGCTTGGAATTTATAGGCAGACACGATTTCTGCAAGGCACTCAGTCAAAAGACTGACGTGAGTTGATCAATACTTCATGCTAAAATCCACGTGAGCATGTGTATTGTGGAAAAAGAAAAAAGTAAGTTCAAGAATCACACATAAGTGCATTTAAAAATAAGTGCATTTAAAAATATTATTTCTTCTCCAAAGACTTGATAATGCATAACTGAAATGCCGTTTCATTCATAATTTGTGGTAGTTTCAGTTACTCTGAAATTCATACTGCTCCCACACCACTACAAAAGTCTTGTAAACACTATTGGCCTGGCGTTTAATCATTTAATTCTATTCTTTGAAATTTGTTTTATAGGTACTTGTATGAACTGAAGGGCGCTACTTCTGAACATTCTGGCAAGCCAGAATGTAAATAAGTGGAGGTGTTTGAGGTAACGAGTGAGTTGTGGTGTCCTGGAAATATTATATTTTTGGAGTTGGGGCGGCCGCACAGGCTGCTCGGCCAGCCGGGGCCCGGCAGCAAACACGTGGTGCCGAACGTTAGCCAGACGAGAGGGGTAGCCCCAGCGCATGGTCCAGCCACGTGGCTGGAAATTCCGCTGTGACGAGGACGGTGCTTTGTGTTGATGAAGGAAATGTGTATGCCGAGAGTGCCAAAGATGGTGGACTTTGTGAAACCATCATGGCAAACATTTCACAGTTTGTATAGAAATTAATAGTACCCAGATGAATCATGATACCTCAAAAAGAAACATGTATGTTACTATTATTTTCACGACCATTCTGATGGTGTAACCAGATTTTCAATATCTTTATTAGTTTAAAGTTTAGTATCTAATGGTAAATTATAAAACTAACACCCAGCAACGAATTTCCAAAATCTAAACGGTACATCTGATTTTGTCGATCTACATCCCTTTAGAAAGCTATTAGTGTAAACATAAATTGGTATGAATTACAGGCATGTAACTTAAATAGTATATGAGTTATTGGAGGTCAAAGTGGCCAATTACTATTGATCGTGTCAGGCCATAAGTACTCCACAGTTACAGAAAAAAATTGCAGCAGCATGCTTATAAATATATTTATTCATCTATGTCTTTGTTTATATCCAATATATATACTATTCATGAAGAAATTGGTTAAATATTTACTGTGTTTTAGAAAGCACAGAGACACTAGGTTACTGGCCTACCTTCTGTTTCTATTCCTTTGATATATGTTTATTTCATTTGTTTATGTATTTAATGATGAGTGTTAGAGCATGTTTATGGTTCAGCAGTCGGAATACTTATTTAATTTCAAGTTATTTAAATGTAAATCCGGTATTTCGAATGTGTTTCAATATGTCTGTGAGTGTACATTTGCTTGGAGACATGGAGGGAGCGCCTTAGCCAATCACAGTGCTCATTACTAAGGGAGGGAACTACCGAAGTGAATGGAGGGAGTTCGGAACGGTGTGGCGCGAGGGACAGTCACACAGCACACGGGGAGTGCTGGATTGGAAGGTGTGACGTACAGTCATGGGAAAGACTTGGAGTGGAGCAGTTTGCGCGTGATCGTGAGAGATGGAAATATTTCGGAGTGCTGACCTGTACTCTTGTGTGATTTCCGTGGCTTCTGCAGTGAAGACATAGTGTGCATTTAGAACTGAATATCTCAGAGCTATGTTGTTGTTCGTAACTAATTACGTGCAGTAGGAACCTATTGTTTCCCTGTTATTCAAATTATATTTTATTTAATTACTGGACCATCGACACCAATAAGTGTTTTGTAGAAATATACCACATTCTCAAAAGTACTTCTACTATTGCACTCATCATTTAAAGTCATTACGATAGTACCTGCAGATTTTATTTAATTGCAATCTTTCATTTATAAATTGATATGTTACATTTATAATTCACAATTGCCGAGTGATAGAAACCTTCGACCATTCATACTGTAGACTCAGCAGTATTTGGCCTGTAATGTGGCAACTACATACCCCATCCCCTAGACAATGAAACCAGCCAAAACTTATAGTATTGCAATCGGAGGGTACATAGCTGAGGGCCAACACCACACCACCTCATTTCATTTCATTTCAACATTTCATACTGTTTGAAAGCCTGCAGACTGGAATTCGATAGCAGAAAAGAAAGAGGTGGAAAATTAGTAGGTGAATATGGACTGGGGTAAGGAGTGAAAGAGAAAGCCCACTTAATCATAGCTAACACTTGGTTCAAGATTCATGAAAGAAGGTCGTATACGTGGAAGAGGCCTGGAGACCTTGGAAGGTTTCTCAGAGATTATATAATGGTAAGACAGAGATTTAGTAAAGAGGTTTTAAATTTTAAGAAATTTCCAGGGGGAGATGTGGATTCTGACCACAATCTATTGGTTATGAACTGTAGACTAAAACTGAAGAAACTGCAGAAATGTAAGAATTTAAGGAGGTGGGACCTGGATAAACTGAAAGAACTATAGGCTGTAGAGAGTTTCAGACAGAACATCAGGGAACAATTGACAAGAACATGGGAAAGAGATACAGTAGAAGAAGAATGGGTAGCTTTGAGAGATGAAATAGTGAAGGCAGCAGAGGATCAAGTCCATGAAAAGATGAGGGCTGATAGAAATTCATGGGTAACACAAGATATTCAATACAACTGAGGAAAGGAGAAAATATAAAAATGCAGTAAATGAAACAGGCAAAAAGGTATAATTACACCTCAAAAATGATATCGACAGGGAGTGCAAAATGGCTAAGCAAGGATGGCTAAAGAACAAATTTAGGGATGTAGAAGCATGTATCGCTAGGGTTAAGATAGATGTCACATACAAGAAAATTAAAGGGACTTTTGGAGAAAAGAGGAACCACCTGTATGAGTATCAAGAGCTCAGATGGAAAACCAGCTCTAAGCAAAGAAGGGAAAGCAGAGAGGTGGAAGGAGTATACAGAGAGTCTATACAAGGGCGACATACTTGAGGGCAATATTATTGAAATGGAAGAGGACGTAGGTGAAGACAAAATGGGAGATATGATACTATGTGAAGAGTTTGACAGAGCACTGAAAGACCTGAGTCGAAACAAGGCCCCGGGAGTAGACAACATTCCATTAGAACTAGCGATAGCCTTGAGAGAGTCAGCCATGACAAAACTCTTCCATCCAGTGAGCAAGATGTACGAGAGAGGCAAAACACCCTCAGACTTCAAGAAGAATATAGTAATCCCAGTTCCAAAGAAAGCAGGTGCTGACAGGTGTGAAAATTACCAAACTGTCAGTTTAATAAGTCATGGTTGCAAAATACTAACAAGAATTCTTTACAGGCGAATGGAACAACTGATAGAAGCCGACCTCATGGAAGACCAGTTTCAATTCCGTAGAAATGTTGGATCACGCGAGGCAATACTGACCATACGACTTATCTTAGAAGATATGTTAAGGAAAGGCAAAATTACATTTCTAGCATTTGTAGATTTAGAGAAAGCTTTTGACAATGTTGACTGGAACACTCTCTTTCAAATTCAGAAGGTGGCAGGTGTAAAATACAGGGAGTGAAAGGCTATTTACAATTTGTACAGAAATCAGATGGCAGTTATAAGAGTCAAGTGGCATGAAAGGGAAGCAGTAGTTGGGAAGGAAGTGATACAGGGATGTAGCCTATCTCCAATGTTATTCAATCTGGGTATAATGAGCAAGGAGTAAAGGAAACAAAAGAAAAATTTGGAGTAGGAATTAAAATCCATGGAGAAGAATTAAAAACTTTGAGGTTTTCTGTCAACATTGTAATCCTGTCACAAACAGCAAAGGACCTGGATGAGCAGCTGAATGGAACAGACAGTGTCTTGAAAGGAGGAATAAGATGAACATCAACAAAAGTGAAATGAGGATAATGGAGTGTAGTCAAATTAAACTGGATGGTTCTAAGGGAATTACATTAGGAATTGAGACACTTAAAGTAGTAGGTGAATTTTACTACTTGGGGAGGAAAATAACTGATGATGGTTGAAGTAGAGGGGATATAAAATGTAGGCTGGCAATGACAAGGAAAGCATTTCTAAAGAAGAGAAATTTGCTAACATTGAGTATACATTTAAGTGCCAGGAAGTCCTTTCTGAAAGATGTGTGTGGAATGTACCCACGTATGGAAGTGAAACATGGACGATAAATAGTTTAGACAAGAGGAGAATAGAAGCTTTCAAAATGTGGTGCTATAGAAGAATGCTGGAGATTAGATGGGTAGATCACGTAACTAATGAGGAGGTACTGAACAGAAGTGGAGAGAAGAGGAATTTGTGGTACAACTTGATTAGAAGAAGGGGTCGGCTGGTAGGACATGTTCTGAGGCATGAAGAGATCACTAATTTAGTATTGGAGGGAAGTATGGAGGGCAAAAACCATAGAAGGAGACCAAGAGGTGAATACACAAAGCAGATTCAGAAGGATGTAGGTTGCAGTAGTTATTTGCAGATGACGAGGCTTGCACAGGATAGAGTAGCATGGAGAGCTGCATCAAACCAGTGTCTGGTCTGAAGACAACAACAACAACAACAACAACAACAACAACAACAACAGGACCACGAAGATGACATGAGAAATTAGGGCTTGTATGGAGACACAGAGACAGTCGTTTTCCCCTCACTCTACTTGTGAGTGGAGCAGGAAAGTAAATGACTAGTCGTTGTATGCTGTATCCTCCACCAGATGCCGTATTGTGGATTGCGAAGTATCTATGATGAAATTACAAATCATCATTTGTGATGATGTTTGACAAAAAACTGTCATGATCAGCCTTATAGCACACAAGCAATTCTCACAGATGGTCATTTGTTGCTTTTTATGGTGTTCCATTAGACAGCGAGGAATTTAGCAAGCACACACCTTTGAGTATCCCCTCTGGTAAATGAGTGTGCCAGCACTACCAACAGAGATGAGCAGTTGTGCGGCAAGGTGTGTGTGTGTGTGCGCGCGTGTGTGTGTGTGTGTGTGTGTGTGTGTGTGTGTGTGTGTGTGTGTGTGTGTGAGAGAGAGAGAGAGAGAGAGAGAGAGAGAGAGAGAGAGAGAGAGAGAGAGAGAGAGAGAGAGAGAGATTCTTCAATTACCTTGAATGAGTGTGTCCACATTTTCCAACATCTCTGGAGTCACAGCGGTGTCCAACTGGCCACCATGTGGAAGATTGGACATGTTTGCAGTACCTTGTAGTAATGATGATAGACGCCTTGCCCAATGACTCACCATGCTTTTTTTCATTGCAGGTCTTTGCAGACATTCTGTAAGCACCTGTGAGTATCTGTGACACTCTGGTTTTCTGCCAAAAGAAACTAATGACAGCTCTCAGCATGGAACACACCTCTGTTACAGATGCCATTTTGAAGACTATATATAGTGCCAATACCTATCAGAACTTCGTGAAATTACAGGGGGTTGAAAAGTGAATATTCCATGATGTCCCACAACAAATTCCATATTTTTTCAACTGAAATTGGCTGAGAAAAGAATGTGTTACATTACTTATTGAATGCACCTCATATGCTGCACTACTCAGGATGATCATTTCCCTAATAAGTGAGCAGTACAGTTAGATCTTTGTCTCTTCGCAAAGCACAGAGACTTTATGTCTCTGCTCTATTCATATTTGACTTGGAACGCTTAGCTGTTGCTAGTGACTTGCAGTGAGCCTTTTGTAAGAGATGCCGTACTACCTGTTTCAATGCACTGATGATATTTACAGTAGACAGTGTACGTGGCATACAAATGACGCTCACACCTCTGTTGAGCACTGAGATGGTTTCTTTGTCGCGATTCTTCTTTGACAAGTTGATGACTGAGTGTGGTATCCCATGAGGTATACCTGCACTTATTCTGTGCAAAGTACTCAAATTTATTTACTTGTATCATAGTTTTGATAATATCAGCTTTTTGATGGACTGTTGTGCTCATTTCAACCCACTCCCAGGTGAAAGGTAAGCAGGTTGTAGATAGAAAGAGATGGAAACTATACAAACTGTGAGCAGTAACATCTAGTATGTATTATGCATGCCATATTCTTTCGTTAACAACTGCTAGGTCAATTATCCATAAAATCTTGTTAACTCCAGCAGACCGTAAATGACGTTTGACCACAGCAAACTGTGGCACTACTTTAGTATATCTACAAATCTGTAAGAATGTAAAATTGCTCCACACTTATGACCATTTCATGCATAGCTTCTCTATGACGTATGTTACCTGTGATGTCCTCCAGGCAGAGGAAAATTATATGAAAACAAAGTTCTGCATGATGACATTCTTGGATAAATGCTTCACTGATTTCTTGCCAATTTAGATTTGTATGTAATTTCAAGATAATTAAAACACTGTGAAGAGCACTGATGCCACATTAAATATTGTGTTACCAGTTACTGCTGAACTCAGGCCTATAAACAAACAAATGATTATGTTTGATGAAATAGAAATCTTATCCCGTATATCTACGTATGAGGATTCTGTCACCAAAGAAGCTGTTAACATCAGAAAGTGCATTAACTACTTTAACCAGGACAGTTACTACACCCACAGTGATGCATGGAAATTAGTACTTTATGTTGAAGTGCTATAGAGAAATAAGCTACATTATCAATTCTCTAACAAAATCAGCGTCACTACCAATGCTCCTCCATTATAAACCTTGACATACTCTCGGATAGCATACAGAAGTTCTTTAAGTTCATGATGCCTCCATGACACCATTTATCCAACTAAATTAAGTACCATATGGTCTATGGATGATGATGACAGAAAGTACATACAAACCTCAAGTGGGAACAAATCCATAAAGCAGTTATCCACGAACATCACTGCAAAAAACTATGTTGTTGTGCCTTCTAAATGTTGTAGTAAGTTTTTACCTTGAGGTTTGTGTATTATGTGTATGTGTGTGATGCCTCTATTAGACATGAGAAAGATACATAATAAGGCAATGATTATCCAGAAATAAGGTGACACAGTGTTAGCAATCAGACTGAATGTATAATATGTTATACCGGACAGTAGCATGCAGTGAGGCAACAGTGAAAATATGTCAAAAATAAATAAATAAATAAAGTGAGTTAGTGCGACTACGAAAAACAATCGTCACACCGCTCGGAAGATTAACGTCTGGATTATGTCAATGGAATTCATCAATCAAGACTTCAGCTTCGATAAAACCGAATAGAAGTGAAGAAAGCCAACAGGAACACCGACCACGACATCATAGCATAGCTACATAAAGCAAGGTATATTGTTGTTGTTGTCATTTAAAATAATTAATAGTTAACATGTCTCTACCTGAGAGGGATGAGATCGTAGGAAATGTAAAAATTGAACCAGGGGATGGTGAACAATTAAACTTAACAGAGTGGCTAGCAGCCTTTGCAACTCAAATAAGCTCACAACTTAAACAATCGAGTGAACAAGTAAGTTCAAATTTTGATCTATTAAGTACTCATCTCAATGAGAAGTGTGAGGAAATTAAAACTACCCTCAGTAAGGACACTAGAGAACAGTTGATACATTTCAGAAAAGAATTTCAAGTTAAAGTTGAAAGTTTAAATGAAAACGTACAAGCTAACACAGACAGCATTGCTGTCATCTACAACAGAGTAGATACTGAAGTTGAAAGATTAGATCAGAGAATAGACAAAACATCAGAAAACCTTAAACATGAATACAACCTGTATACCACTAATGTAGATACAAAAGTAGAAAATATACACACTAAATATACACAATTGTAAATTGCATTGATGTCAAAACAAATGATTTACAATCAAAATACACTCCTGGAAATGAAAAAAAGAACACATTGACACCGGTGTGTCAGACCCACCATACTTGCTCCGGACACTGCGAGAGGGCTGTACAAGCAATGATCACACGCACGGCACAGCGGACACACCAGGAACCGCGGTGTTGGCCGTCGAATGGCGCTAGCTGCGCAGCATTTGTGCACCGCCGCCGTCAGTGTCAGCCAGGTTGCCGTGGCATACGGAGCTCCATCGCAGTCTTTAACACTGGTAGCATGCCGCGACAGCGTGGACGTGAACCGTATGTGCAGTTGACGGACTTTGAGCGAGGGCGTATAGTGGGCATGCGGGAGGCCGGGTGGACGTACCGCCGAATTGCTCAACACGTGGGGCGTGAGGTCTCCACAGTACATCGATGTTGTCGCCAGTGGTTGGCGGAAGGTGCACGTGCCCGTCGACCTGGGACCGGACCGCAGCAACGCACGGATGCACGCCAAGACCGTAGGATCCTACGCAGTGCCGTAGGGGACCGCACCGCCACTTCACAGCAAATTAGGGACACTGTTGCTCCTGGGGTATCGGCGAGGACCATTCGCAACCGTCTCCATGAAGCTGGGCTACGGTCCCGCACACCGTTAGGCCGTCTTCCGCTCACGCCCCAACATCGTGCAGCCCGCCTCCAGTGGTGTCGCGACAGGCGTGAATGGAAGGACGAATGGAGACGTGTCGTCTTCAGCGATGAGAGTCGCTTCTGCCTTGGTGCCAATGATGGCCGTATGCGTGTTTGGCGCCGTGCAGGTGAGCGCCACAATCAGGACTGCATACGACCGAGGCACACAGGGCCAACACCCGGCATCATGGTGTGGGGAGCGATCTCCTACACTGGCCGTACACCACTGGTGATCGTCAAGGGGACACTGAATAGTGCACGGTACATCCAAACCGTCATCGAACCCATCGTTCTACCATTCCTAGACCGGCAAGGGAACTTGCTGTTCCAACAGGACAATGCACGTCCGCATGTATCCCGTGCCACCCAACGTGCTCTAGAAGGTGTAAGTCAACTACCCTGGCCAGCAAGATCTCCGGATCTGTCCGCCATTGAGCATGTTTGGGACTAGATGAAGCGTCGTCTCACGCGGTCTGCACGTCCAGCACGAACGCTGGTCCAACTGAGGCGCCAGGTGGAAATGGCAAGGCAAGCCGTTCCACAGGACTACATCCAGCATCTCTACGATCGTCTCCATGGGAGAATAGCAGCCTGCATTGCTGCGAAAGGTGGATATACACTGTACTAGTGCCGACATTGTGCATTCTCTGTTGCCTGTGTCTATGTGCCTGTGGTTCTGTCAGTGTGATCATGTGATGTATCTGACCCCAGGAATGTGTCAATAAAGTTTCCCCTTCCTGGGACAATGAATTCACGGTGTTCTTATTTCAATTTCCAGGAGTGTACAATGTATGGGCACATCCAAGTGAAATGCTTTCCTGGTGAAAATCTGCACCCTATTGACTTTATTCACCAATGTAAGAATATGTTTGTTGTAGGAATGTCAGATAACATAAAAATTAAGTTAGTAAAACGGCTTCTAGAAGGGGAGGCCCTATCCTGGGCAAATGAGAATAATGATTTTTGGAATACTTTTGAAGAGTTTGAAGCTAAATTTATTTGCAAATTTTGGTCACAATCCATACAAGCCAGGTTAAAGTCAGAATTTCTAAATGGACCAGTTTATAGAGGGAAAGTAGGGCGAATGCAAAAATTTTGCAGAGATCAATTGAAAAAACTTGCTCACTTGAATAACTCTTTTGATATTTTGACACAAATTGATGTTTTAAAAAGAAGGTTACCAGAGAGACTGCAGTGGGAATTGGTCCATGGACCAGACGATTCAATGGAAGAGTTCCTGAAATTTGTAGATAGATTAGATAGGGCCTTGGAAAGAGAAAATAACCGAAGTTTTGGCTCTGGCAACAACCAGTATGGTGGGTGGAACAGGAATGTAAATAGAGATTGTTATGGGAGGAGAGACTTTGAAAATTCTGGAAATAATTCTCCAAATAGGGGAGATAGGAGATATGAAAATGATTTCAGAAACAATACACAGGAGGGAGGATGGAGGAGAGATAACAGGAATGATAGAAATAGGTATTGGGGAAGAGAACAAGATAGAAGGGGGTTTGTTGAAACTAGTGAATAAAACGACAACTACAAACGGACAGACCGAGGGAACCAGCCGGGAAACGGTGGACAGTCCCACTAGATGTCCGTAGTTTTGGGGCTAGACAATATTATGACAGGACAACACATAACCGGAACTGGAAAAGGAGAGGATACAATGTAAAGAGTAAGTACCATGAAAATACTGATGTTGTTAGAATGAATAAATTAGAATTTAATAAAAGGTTTTGGGATACTATGAGTAAAAGTGATACAGTTAATGAAAACAGTGTTCAAGCACAGGTAGTTAGTGAAAGTTCAGAAGTTGAAGGTATTGCAGAGTTCCATAGTTGGGCTGAAAAAGATACTGGTGTTAATAACAAGTCAGACACACCACAAATAGAATCTATTTTGGGGGGTTTATTTGATAAGAAGGGGGATGACGAAGTGTTTAATGGAGCCAAAGACTCAACTGCTGAGATTCAGATACATAGGGGGGAAACTGAAGATGGGGTTATTGTGGAGGAGGAGGAAGAAGTAATAGAGGGACATTTAAATAATGATCCTAAATCAAGTGATGTTATTGATGAGAGTGTGGAGGAAGAAATAAAAGTATTTGTAGAATTGAAAAGTGATTATGTGGTAAAGGTAAGTGATGTGACAAACATGGGTAATAATGAGGTTAATTTAAGTGAAATGCAGACTAGGGAATGTGTATCTGAGGACAAGCTATTGCCTATTAGGAACTATGAAACACTAATCTATGAGAATGGTAATAATAATAATATTAAAGAAAATATAAAGGGATGGAATGTAAATGTGTATTTTCAAGAAAAAGGGGAAAAGTTTTTAGAAGTTTTGTGGAACAACTATGGAAACTGTATAAACAAAGATGCCTTTTGGAAAGAATTAGCAAAGGTAAGTGCAACCTTGTATCCTACATGGTGGACAAGAATCCATAGTGGACTTTATAAAAAAGGGGGTGAAAACAGTAGTTTGTTAAGTGACAACAGAGTGTTAAAAGGAACAGATGAAAACAAAGGTTTATGTTTAAATGTCAATGCTTTGCAAACAGAGAGGGATGTGTCTAAGTGTAGGAAAGAGACATTAGACTTAGGAACTAAAGAAATTGAAAATGATCTATTGTTTGAAAATACTGAAATAGACAAAGATGTTGAGCTAGGTTGTCCATATGTAAAAGTAAACATTGACATTTGAAATAAAAGAAAGCCCACATCCTAATGCGTATAGACTTACCTTTCCCAGATCAAGAAGGTTTTTTGGATTAAGAAACATCACTGAATTGAAACCATATAAACATGATTAAGCACATTTCCCTGTTTGAATACAGTTACTTACCCATTTTCCATAAAGCATGTTATCAGCAAAGATTTTACTGGGTGTGTCAAATAGCAACTACCACTCATCCTACAGACCCTGGAAAAGTTCCAGATCTCTGAGAGAATGTTTTTATATTTTTATTGTCACTATTGAATATTAAATTTTGAGAGGTCATCTTTACTTGCAACGGGCAAGAAGGTGACAAACATTTATTACTTTCTTTTTGTATTGTTGAATATGGGACATACTTGCACCAAATAAAAGACAAGGTAAAAATTGTTGTGCAAGACCCATCATTTTGTGACTATTGTGTTCTTAGGCATAAGATTTGTGTGCAATTGTCTACAGCTAATCAGATGTTCACCAAGTTTGATGTTTGTGTTATGTTGTGACCAATTTAAGTGTGCAATTTTGGTATTCATATGTTCTTGTACTATCTTGACTGTGTCTCAATGGGAGACAATATTTAAAAAACTTTTCTTTTTTTTTCAAATGCATATTATATTCATACATGTGACTTCTCTAGTGTTTGTGTTTATATATCATGTCTATACTTATAATTATGTTCTTTGTTTTCATTTCTTTTATGTGGCTCAAAAAGAGCAGACAATTGCAATATTTTCCTATGGACATATGACCTGTCCATGTGTGTAATATATTTATGCTCCTTCTATTATCTTGATTAATCTGTCTCAATGAGAACTGACTTTGAAATAATTTACATATATTTTTTATATATCTTAAAATCGCATGTGATATATTTGTGTCTGTTTTTGACCATTTTCCATGTGACTCACTGGGAGCAAAGATTAACATTTTTTTTACTTTCATATATTACTAAATATTTTTATTATGCTGTCATACTGAGAGGCATAACACAAAGTGCATTTGAAACAACACAACTAAAATAATTGCAGGAAAAAGACATTTTGAAACGGTCATTGCATACATACACATTATGCATAGTAAAACAAAAAAATTAAGTAGTACTTTTCCAAATTTTAACCATTTGACACATTTGTCCTAGTCGGCTAATATCATTAACGTTCTGTAAATGCTATTACCCGAGGGGAGTATCGTAACGGAACATATTAAAGGCTTTACTTAACCGAAGTATGCGATACCCTCCAAATTCAACCAGTTTAACGAGTATTTATGATTATAGAAAAGTTATTGTGTATGTTAACAATGATTGCATAACATGTCTCCATAAACGGTCGACCCATTAAATTATACTGAATAACTGACCCACACAAAAGTTAATATCACTTGATCACTGATACAGCAAATGTCATCATGTAAAAACACTCGAGTTCATCTTAAATAATTAATATGAAGTACGAAAAATAGTGGACAACTTAGGTATTTTGGATCTCCTTAAATAAAAATCACCCAGTGAAACCTATTTGTTCACTAGGAGCGTTTTCACTCAGTATTCACGTAAGCAATCCTATTTTAGATGAAAACCAATGTCATTCTTAATAATTCATGTTATTTACTTATTTATGCAAATTAGAGAAGTCAATTGACAAACTTCTAAAAAATGGCCTTTTTGTAACAAAGAATTATTCTGTCAAGTCAACAAATCTGTCTGTTATTTTAATAACATGTTAAATTATGTCACTCGATGCAAATTAATAACTTTTCTGCACAAATTATGATAACAGATGTACATGTGACTTATAAACTATATCTCTTTTTAGTAGTTCTTTGACAATGTTATAAATACGAGCAGCAAGAAGGGTTGAGAGGCAGTCGGAATGTCACTTTGGTACAGTGTGTTTGTGTATTATTGTTTGAGGTGGATAAACAATGCAAAGAACATGTAACAGAAGTACTACTTTGTGTTGAGTCATGGTCTTGGGTGGACAGTGGAATTAAGATGGCCACCAGAGTAAGAAATATTTGAAGTTTACATATTTGTTGGTTTCGCTCGTTCTTTATCATCAAAAGCACATGAAAAACACGGGACCTCATGTTTTTAACCCTAGACAACCAGATGTAGAGCCAGCATCAGCATCGAGAGACAGCAGCGATCCAGCAAGTAGCAGCGATTACCACAACACAATGCATTTTAATGGCACCAACCTAACATCAAGTGCTAACAAGCTCCGTAAATGGGAGTGAAATAGTGCGATTATAGCAATTAGCAATATCTACAACCAGGCGACCATTACAAGCATACAATAAAGAATTCCAGTTGGCAACAATGCAACCTACATATAACATTACTGCTAATATAATACCTAGGATATAAAACTTACCTGGTTACCCAGGAACTGTAACACCTTATTTAATGATGTGCTGTAATGTACCCTGCCGCACAGTTCTATTCTTTAAGCAAAAATTTATCAAATTGATCAATTTTTTTTTGCTGTTCAGAATCAAATTATATTATAAAATCCATTAACTTCGAAGGAAAGCTTTTAATGTAATGACTTTCTTTTTTTGCAGACAGATTCTACAGTGCTGAAAATGAAATATTGTCAAAAGAGGGGACAGAATACAAAACTAGTTATCATATTTGGGACTGTTGCATTGGCTGCTTAAACTGCATATATAGATACACGTGGTACATTACCTAAATAAAATAATAAATTAAAAACACAAATTAGAATGAATGAAGAAACTATTCAATGTTTGTACATCTTTTAAAGATCAAGAGCTGCCATAAAATCAGTGACTAGTGGAAAATAACAATAATAAAAATTTATATTATTATTATAGTTCTTTACTTTCGTTGCACTACATAGTGTGCACGATCACTCTCCAATAAAGTAATGAAAACAAAACACGCAATGGATATTCTTTCTCTTTAAATTTTCAGACATACTGATAATGAATGACATGTCAAGCAAATGCATGACCTGTGTAAAATATTTGCAATTAGAAGATGGTAGCTAGTAGCCCACACATAAAAATTCACATTTCTCCACTCAAGTGTAAACACACCATTTCATTATTTTGTGTGTTAAATCACAAACAACACATTTATAACTGAAAAATTAACCCTACTGCATCCAGTGCTAGTGGTGCTAATGCACAACTTCTTCATATAGCTTTGGCAATTCAGCTTCAAGTCGTATTACACGAATGTGAGATTGGAGATTTCCTGGAGACTGCCCATCACTAAATGTTGAAAGATATGATATCAGCTCGTGGGAACCATCGCCATCCAGATCGGCAACCAACACTGAAAAGAGAAAGAATATGCCACCATCAGTAAACTCTAAGTGTTATATCTTTACTCTGCTACCAGTAACACACACACACCCCCTCCCCCATGACCACTACACTATGAGAGAATGAGAGAATGAGAGAGAGAGAGAGAGAGAGAGAGAGAGAGAGAGAGAGAGAGAGAGAGAGAACGCAAGTAATTGGCAACATTGCAACCCACATATAATGGAATGGGTGAATGGAGCAAAACGATGGGGGCGGAGTGAAAATAAGACAGACTGACAGCTGGGAGGGAGAGGCAACAAGGGTGGCATCAGTGAGTCCATCCTGACACCAGCAATGGAAGTCGTGTCTGGCATTTGATCAAGTGGGAGGTAGATTGAGAAAGGAGGGATATAGAACAGAGGAATAGGGAGACTGGGCTATCGTCTGCTGATTAATGAAATGAAGTGAAGTGAAAAAGCATAATGACTGGAGTGGAGGTCAGTGTGGGGCAAGGGGCAGCAAACATTGGGGGTCAGGAGGTTTCTGGCATCAAAGGATGTGTTGCAAGGACAATTCCCACCTATGTACACCAGAGAAGCTGGCAGACTGCACTATGAGCTGTTAATTAATGCAATTAAATGAGAAGATGTAAGGACAAGAGTGGAGGTGGATGTGGAACAGAAGATATCAATACTTGGGGTCAGGGGGATTTTGGGATCAAAGGATCAAGGTAGCAGGGTCATGGAGTAACCATTCAGGTTCAAAATGTTGTTTTCATCAGTATTTTCTGCCACTAGGTGACAGACTCTGCTGTTATGCAGAGTTTGGCAGTAGCCATTATTTAGGTGGACAGCTGACTGATGATGATGATCACAAAATGTCTGTGGAGAAGTTACAGCACAATTGGTAAGTGACATGACTGTTTTCACGGGAGGGTAGAATATGCCTCTGATGGGACTGGAATAATATATACTTGGTGGCTGCAAAGCATAGGTCTTGTACCAGGGTGTTCCCCAGGTATGTGAAATATGGGAATAGGTCTGGCATAAGGATGGACTATAGTTCAATTCATTTATATTGGCGGCTCGCGCATGCCCGCCCAGACGCGGGAGATTGCAGCGTTGCCAGTTGCATGCGTCAAGAGAAGCAGCGCCGTAGCAGTGTAGTTCGCAAACTTACGTTTAGGGGGGAGCGCGCAGTTTATGAAGTAAAGCCACCACGGCCGCATTAAACCTTTCGCTGCTACAGAGACGTGCTCCCGGAGGAGGTTCGAGTCCTCTCTCGGGCATGGGTGTGTGTGTTTGTCCTTAGCATAATTTAGCTTAAGTAGTGTGTAAGCTTAGGGACTGATGACCTTAGCAGTTAAGTCCCATAAGATTTCACACACACATTCAGAGACGTGCTCCCCGCATTCTGCGCCGTGCGCGATTTTGTAACCACTGCACTGCTCGCCTGTGCAGACACATAGTGTTCCGACTGCTTTGACACACTTATCATTCGATTTCACAAAAACTATTTGGTCCAAAAATTTGATTTTGACACATTTTCTTGACTGATAACTTCCCCCCATAAATGACTTAATTTTGTTTCGATTTTCAACGAAGTTATATTGCAGCATTAAATGTAGTAAACCGTTGCACGAAATTTTGAAGAGTTTGCAGAGGTAAAGTTCATAGCGTATACTTTCCGTATGTTCGATTGTAGTTACCACAATGTTGAGAATGAAATGTGGACAAGATACCTAAATTTCATATAAAATTTACTGTATAACAATATCTCATTTAATTTAAGTACCAGATTGGTGTCGTATGTAATATTGAGAAATATTACGTCTTTGGCGACTGTAATAAAAGTTTTATTTACACCGGGCGCGTTTGACTTTATTTTAAAGCACTTCAATCAATCAAAAGGAAGTACACAAAATACGTTAAACAAAACTGTGGACTTACAAAAACATTAGGACTTGAATATACTGTGCTCTGAGCTATGTCAAATATAATTTTTGTGTGTGGCACACACACAAAGAGCATTTATTTGCTAAAACACTGATCGGCTGACACAAACGTTGAATATTGTGTTACCTCAGCACAAAACTACGAAAGGTGACTTGGCAATGGAGACAAAATGCTGTCCACTGAAGATGCTTCAAAAGAGAAAAACGCGTCTGGTCTAAATAAGACGCTTATTACAGTTGCAGAAGAGGAATATATTTCAATACCATTGGTAAAATTGCAACTGTGGAACAAAAACAAGAAAGAGAACATGAGTATTATTGTGTATGTGCCTTGCCTTTCATTGTTGTCAATCGCTGCGATTGTCTTCTGCATCGCTGTAGTCAGTGTCGCAGTCCGAATCATCAGGTCTTAAGAGTGATGACGATGGGTTCAGGCAGATTGTCAATTACAATTTCCCTGTCCATGTCCTCCTCCTGTAGCCTTTGTGCATGCCGAAAACATTCAGCCCATGCTGAAGGAGTAATTCTGTCAAGTGTTTCGTGCAGAAGCCTTTCTGTATCGGCAAATTTAAATGTCACGTTTCGTTCTGCGACATACCCTTTCACTTGTGCCCAAATTAACTCTATCGGATTGTATTGGCAATGGTACGGTGGCAAACGCAAAACTGTGAGTCCATGTTCCTGTGCAATACAATCGATTTCATAAACTTTTGTGCGAGGTTTATGAAGCACTACAAGATTCAACATTTTAGCACGAGTTTGGTTGGCAGTATGTGGTATATTTTTACTTGCAAGCCATAACATGATATCGGCTTTTTTTGTACTTGTTGTGGGTGTCTTGTCAACAACAACAGAGTGATAACTCGCATTGTCCATTAGAATCACCGAGTTTGGAGGCAAGTAAGGGAGAAACTGATTCCTAAACCACAATTTAAATGTCTCCGAGTTCATTTCGGAATGATAATCCCCTGAATTTCTCTTTTTTGCTCGGAACACTAATTTGCTTTCTGGAATGAATCCAGAAGCAGAGCCAGCGTGAAGCACAATTATTCGTCCACCTTTACCAACTGGTACTTTAAACCCACCCGAACCATCACTCATTTTCCAACACACTTTCCTTGTGTGATTTTGGTTTACCCATGTTTCGTCCAAGAAAAAAATGTTCTTATTCCCGGATTTTCTTACTTCAATAATACGTCTTAAAAACTGGGCCCTTGAAGCATCGATATCACTACGTTCCATTAAAAACTTTCTTCCGTCATTTGTATGTACATATTTGAATCCAATGTTTTTAAGTATTCTATTCATTGAAGTCATGCTACCTTTAAAATTTATGGTTTCACGCATTTCCACAGTGATTTTTTTACAGTAGGAAATTCGCCTGTGTTGTACATGTTGAGCACTTCTCGTCTTAGAACATCTTTGTCGAAATTATCTAAATTAGTTACAGTCCTCTCACGAGTGCGATATTTCCCTGGCGATCTGAAAAGTGGGCTTCCACAGGTCTCCGTAGATAACTTTCCTTCATTGGCAATCCGCTGAACGGTTCTCAAGCTAACGCCTGTCGCTTCTGCAGTGCGTTCCTGAGATCTGGCGACATCCGTGATAGGTCCACCGTTTTCTGCTTCGCGCTTGAAAAAAGCGTGTATCCGGTAAATTATGTCCCTCGCCTGTTTATGGAGAGTTTGTCGCTTACCACCATAATCAGCCATGACAACTTGCAACAAATGCGATAAAAATTCACCAAAGAATAACTACAATCACATTTAACACTCGCACTCGCCAAGACATTCCCAGCAGACCGTTCAGAAAACTACTGAACACTCATTGGCTGTCAGCGGATGCGTGACGTCAGGTGCGTAGAACGAGCCTTAAATCGACCGCAGTCGTTCATGGTTCCAACTATACAGAGTGTTCATTTTAATTGGAGACATTGAAATATCCGCAAATCTACACATTGGATCAAACAAATTTATAAATAAATTTCTTTTGTCTCAGAGGGGAAATCCAATGATACCAAATCCGACGAATTTGTGGTCAAATTTGTTATAATTGGATGTCCCCTTCCGGGAGGAACTAATTTTCATTAGGATTTCTTTTAGCTCTGTGTTTCGTTTTCAAGAGATTTCAATGTCCCCAGTTAAAATGAACACCCTTTATAACATAAACAGTGTTTATAAATTGGGAAATATTACACTTGGGAAATATTCTATCTTTAGCAACTGTAACAAAACTTTCTTTATACCAGAGTCATTTCGCTGTTTTCTAAAACGTTCTGATTAAAACGAAGTTGGCGAAGTACACAAAACTGAATTTTGGACGCAATAAAACATAAAACTAAAATATATTGCCAGTGAGGCGCAGTGCGCAAACATTTTATGTTTGTCACAACGGACAGCAAATACTTGCCAAAACATAGATCAGTCGACGAAAACATTGAATATGATGTTGCCAAAGCAGCGAAGCAAAGAATTCCGTCAGACAATCAAATACCTCGACAACGTACGAGCCGAAATTCTGCTCTAAATAATACTTTTAATACTGCCGCAAAAGAATATATCTCAATATGAATAGTAAAACAGCGACTGCGGAAGAGACGATATACAAACAAAACGGATAACATGAATATTGCATGTGTGCCTTTTCATTGTTTTTAATTGCTGTGAAAAGAAATATTGGAGGAGAAAATTAGAAAAACTGAAAACTTATTATGTTTATAATGGAGAGAAAAAGCACAGGAAATTTCAAAACATTACATTCAAACGAATAAAATTCATTAAATAAGACATTTCGCTATTGTTTTTAAATGAATAAAATATTAAGTAAGCAACAACGCTTGAACTCAGAATCTTCCGATTAGCGGCCCAACACCTTAACCATTACGCTAACGCAGCTCCTCGTGTCAGAGATCTCCTGGAGCACTCTAAACGTATGCAAAATACCGACAAACACTGTTGGGGTGACTATGAATTACTCACGTTGCGTCGAAGTACAATAGGAAATAAACAATTACCGCTGTTCTTTATTGCGAAAAAGCGGTTCGTGAGACTGATACAAACACCTTTCCTTGCTACCGCCTGAATTAGGAGGCTTATTGTTTGTTTGGTTTAATTAATTAATAGAATATGAAGCAATTGGTGTAAAGAATGCTTTTTCCAAACTTTCTATAAAAGGAAGTCTGCTATCAAGACATTGCTTTTGTTCAATTACTTCATTTATGACTGAACGTTTCTAAAACTGAAGACACTCGTCGGTGCTCTGCACTGCAGTCGAGATCTGGCAACGTCGTTCTCTGTTCATTGGCTGACTGTCATTTGTGACGTCAGATGCGCAGAACGAACCTAAACTCGGCCGCCAAGATATATGACGCGCACTATAGGATATTTCATAGATTGAGTGGGTGGCAGAATATCATCTTGCGAGAGGCTGCACAGGTTTTGGGAAGGATAATCCTCATTTCAGGGCACAATGGAAGGTAGAGGATATGGGTGAGTAGTTCCAGTCTTGTGGTGATATTAAGTAATTAGATAGGCGGTCCTTTCCAGTTGGTATGGGGTGGGGTGGGGGGTGGGGGGAGGCAGGTGAGAGGGGAACAAAGGTGTGCTTGGAGAACTAAGGGCATCTGTGGGTATGTCATGGGGTATGTGTTTGTGGACTAGGTTTGGAGGACAGCACTTGTCTGTGAAGACCTTCGTAAGACCATCAGCAAAATGGGCAAGAGATCGTTCATTACTAAACGTGTGCTGTCCACAGGTGTCTATTACATGTAACAGATTTTTTAGTGTACAAAGGGTAGTAACTATTTAAGTGGAGGGCCTCTCAATGGTTAGTGAGCTTTATATGCACATTCTTATGGAGTCACAGGAGAGGTGGAGATCAATGTTCAAGTATGTGTTACGCTGAGGAAAAGAGGATCAGATAAAATGGATAGGAAGCTTGGCTGAAGGTTAAGGGACTAAACAGAAAGGTCATCTGTCCCTTTGTCAGAGGCATCTCTTTTGGAGTTAGTCACATCACCCAGAAATTTGACTGAATTATGAAGTATATAGCAGTGGTAAAATGAGGCTCTGAAATCAGTATTGATGCCACAAATGAGAAATCATTTAATGAAAAATAAATTAAATGTGTTGGGCCAAAAGGTAGGTTAGGAAAAGTAGGTAAGAAAAGATTGTGTCTTGGCTCTGGGTCCATTTCCTGAAAATAACTTCAATGAATCTGAACCAGAAAAAGGGGTATGGGAGCTTAGGTAGCTATGAAGATTTTCTCTGGATGATCAATTAACTGGATGGGATATGATGGTGCCACAATTGTACTGTGAGCTACTTTGAATATCTTTCTATCATAGGAGAAGGCATTGTGAATAAAGATATAGATGGTCTGGTGTATAATGAATGAGGTAGTGGGTTTGGAGTTTGTAAGATGTTAGGAAAGCAAGGGCACAAAGGAATAAGAGGAACGGCTTGTTATTGCAGAGGAAGGTTCTTCAACACTGACAAGCATATAGGTAAGTAGTAATACGGTGGGAACAGTGGGAGGTGATGATGGAAGCTCCATAGCCCATGCCATCTGGTTCTCTGAATTATGTACATGGGAATTATTACTGTGACACATCCTTCGAACCAGCAGTCGTCATAACTTCAATATTTGCTAGCCCCTCTCTACGCCCACCTCTGTCCCTGCCCTTATGCATCCCACTTCGTTACATTAATGTACACCACGCTGACCTCTTGCAGTCTTCCTTCTGCTCTTTTCTCCCTCTCTCCATTCCCAACCTGCTTCTCCACTTCACTGCGTGTCACTCATGAATATTTTAACTGAAACTGGTCCCACATGCCTACTCCATGCTCTTGCTGTTTCTTCTTCCTAGGTATCAGGCTTTCTTTCCTTCCCACCTCCACACTTCCCCCTCCTCCTCCCATTTCCTCTCACCCACTCCATCAGACCCACCTCCTGGCCCAGGTCAGGCTGCAGCTTCAAGACAGTGTAGTATATGGACAATGAAGCCATTGGTGTGTATGTGTATATGTTGTTGTTTAGGTCTGAGAAAGAATATTTTCCAAAAGTATAGCAACAACATCAAACATTTTTAGCCTATGAAGCTATCAATTGCCCAATGTCCTAACTACTTGGTGAGCGATTATCTTCACTTTTTTCCACCAAGTGGGGTAGCACAGTGGTTAGCACACTGGATTTTTATTTGGGAGGATGACGGTTCAAATCCCTGTCCAATCACTCACATTTAGGTCATCCATGATTTCCCTGAATCGTCTTTTTTGAAAGTGCACAGCTGATTTCATTTCCCATCCTTTTGTAATCTGAGCTCGCGCTTTGTTTCTAATGACCTCACTGTCAATGGGATGTTAAGCTCTAATTTTTCTTTTCACTTCTTCCATTATTTATATTCAAGTTGGGATTTTCCAGTACCATATTAATTTAATTAAAAATATTGGTTAACTGTATGGTGTACAGTCATTAATATTTGCACTGGAATAGCTGATATGATAGAGGGGGCAAAATAGTCATCTTGGTGAATGGAATACTTAGCATGTCACACAATCCAAATGTAGTACCAGCCACTGGCATCATAGTGGAGAGCAGAATGGGCAAGACACAAATCAGCGTGCATTTTATCATGGACAGATAGTGAATGCTCAACATATGGGACACTTCATCTTCTGAGGCTGTGTATGCACTGGTGTTTTCACATGCCACAACATCAACAAAGTAATATGATGGTAACTCAATTATTATTTGCAATTTAGTTATATTTTTGTTTATTTTGGTAGTACCGTCATTTTATGTTGATGACACATGCTTCGTCTATTTGTTGTTATATCTTTGCAATTTTCAAGCTGCTAGGTTAGTTTTGTTATCATTGTTGTGCTGTTGATTATGGCTGCTCTGCTGTCTATTTGCACCAAAGATGAGCAACATTCAATGATCTGTTTTTTTTTTTTTTTTTTTTTGTGGTCAGAAGGCGTATCAGGAGCTGAAATTCATCGAATACTTTCGGTACAGTACAGGAACAGTATTTTGCCACAACAGAGTGTCTACGAATGGATTGAAAAATTCCGAAATGGTCGCACAGGTGTTATGCACGATGAAGGAGCCACACGACCATTTACTGCCACAAATGAAGAAACCATTGAGTGTTCACATGAAATGATTCTCGTAGACAGACAATTAACTATTGACGAAATGGCACATCATCTGCAAATTAGTCACAGTTCTGCCTACAAAATTATCCACAACAGACTTAGGTTTCATAAAGTTTGTGCAAGATGGGTCCCAAAACAACTCACACAGTTGCATAAACAAACGCACTTGGACATTTGCAAAAAACATTTGGATCGCTATGGTAATGAAGAGCACAACTTCATAGACAGGATCATTACTGGTGATGAAACATGGATCCATCATTACGAGCCACAGAGTAAACGGCAGAGTATGGAATGGAAACATCCAAATTTGCTGTGCAAGAAAAAGTTCAAGACCCAACTGTCTGCAGGAAAACTGATGCTTATAGTTTTTTGGGACACACAAGGTCCAGTACTGGAACATTATGGGGAAAGGGGCACAACAATGAACAGTGTACGTTACAGTGAGATGCTTACTGCCAGGCTCAAGCCTGCAATTTGAAGCAAACACCGAGGATTGCTGTCAAAAGGTGTTGTGTTGATGCACGACAATGCCCGTTTGCATACTGCTGCCCACACTGCTGAAACACTCCAATAACTCAAATTTGAAGTACTGGATCATCCTCCATATAGTCCTGATCTTCCCCCTTCTGACTATCACTTGTTTGGTGCACTTAGACTGGCATTAAAGGGCTGTCGATTTGCCTTGGATGAAGCAGTGAAAGAAGTAGTGCATTCCTGGCTAGCAGCTTAACTGAGAACCTTCTTTTATGAAGGCATCAGGAAGCTTGTACAACGATGGACCAAGTACATTAAAATGCAAAGAGACTATGTTGAAAAATGATGTTCTTTTAAGTTTCCTATTTGATTACAATAAAATTTTATAACTACTATGCAGATAATAATTGACTTACCCTCATACAATTATTAGATTATTACAATTAAGGGAAAGCCATCTCTGCCAAAGTAAATTACCATGGTCAACACGTTATGACAACAGGCACCACTGACAGTCACTGCTTGTAACAAAGAACAGAGGGACAACAGTTCGGCAAATCACTTACCATTTCAATGTTGGATAACAAAACAGTATTAGAAATGCTTACTCATTATGAAGATACAGAAGCTGTTATTCCTCATAGTCAAGTGTAGTCTAGACTCATGAGTAGTGGTGCACATGCTGATGGCAGGGTACAAGTATATAGAAAACCACACAACATGGTGCCTACGGAACACCAAAGTGGCGCCTAATTGTATTGGGTTACTGTACTCCCATGGAAAGCATTTCAACTTTAGCTGACCAATACCTCCAACCCATTATTTGGAGCCTAATTTCTTGCATCAAGGACATGAACCACTTCCTTTAATTCCTCTCCACCATCCCTACTACCACCTGGATCCTTGGGTGTATGAGTGCTGTGAAAAATTAAATAAGGAACACACTACAGCCAAAAAGAAAAATAAGTGCTTAACAGAAAATATAGTGACAATCAACTTCAAATACCAAGAACTTGTGACAAAATATAAAGAGTTGGAAAAAAATTGATAGAACCTATCACAAACACTGCCTAACCAAAAACAGCATAGTTGTTAATGGTCATTCTTTTCGGAAAACACGGCATGTGCCAAATAAAATGTATAAGGAAGCATAGCTTTAAGTATAGCTCCAGTGATAATCATTAAGTCAGCTTCTGGTACAAGACTCTGCGATGAAACCACCAGCACAGGAGATATAAAGTGCAACAACAAAGCACCTGGTAAAGTTTCAAATAAGAAAATTCTGATGGCAAGAAAATGCTCCTACTTTATGCCAACAATAATGGAAAATACCTATCTGTATCCATCCATGAAAATGTCTGGACAAAGCATTTAGTATTTACAAAAGCTAAACCTGGTGCCACATTAAATGTTGGTGATGCAGCCTTGAGTCCAAAGACTGGTTTGACACAGCTCTCCTTGCTACACTATCCTGTGTGAGCCGCTTCATTTCCGAATAACTACTGCAACCAACATCCTTCTGAATCTGTTTGTTGTATTCATCTCTTAGTCTCCATCTGTGACTGTAACCCCCCTGAACTCCCCCCCCCCCTCCCCCACTTCCCTCCAGTACTAAACTAGTGACCCCCTTGATGTCACAGAGTGTGTCCTATCAACCGAATCCTTCTTTTGGTCAAGTTGTGCCACAGATTTCTTGTCTCTCCAATTCCAGTCTGTTCATTACCTCCTAATCAGTTACATGATCTACCTGTCTAAAATTCAGTATTGTTCTGTAGCACCACATTTCAAAAGCTTCTATTCTCTTCTTGTCTAAACTGTTTATCATCCCATGTTTCACTTCTACACATGGCTGCACTCCAGACGATTAGCTTCAGAAATCACTTCCATATACTTAAGTCTATATTCGATTCTCTTCTTCAAAAATACTTTGCTTGCCATTGCTAGTCTACATTTTATATGCTATCTACTTTGTTCATCATCAGTTATTTTGCTGCCCAAACAGCAAATTCAACTAATACTTTAAGTGTCTCAATTCCTAATCTAATTTCCCTGGCATCATCCAGCTCAATTTGACTACATTCCATTAGCCTTGTTTTGCTCTTGTTGATTTTCATCTTATATCCTCCTTTCAAGACTCTGTCCATTCTGTTCAGCTGTTCTTCCAAGTCCTTTACTGTCTCTGACAAAATTACAATTTTTATTTCTTCTCTCTCAACTTTAATTCCTATTTCAAACTTTTCTTTGATTTCCTTTACTGCTTGTTCAATGTACAGCTTGAATAACATTGAGAATAGGCTACATCCCTGTCTCACTCCCTTACCAACCCCTGCTTCCCTTTCGTGCCCCTTGACTCTTATAGCTGCCATCTGATTTCTGTACAAATTGTAAATAGCCTTTCGCTCCCTGTATTTTACCCCTGCCACCTTCAGAATTTGAAAGACAGTATTCCAGTCAAGATTGTCAAAAGCTTTCTCTAAGACTACAAATGCTATAAATGTAGGTTTGCCTTTCCTTAACCTATCTTCTAAGACAAATCATAGGGTTATTATTGCCTTGCATGTTCCTACATTTCTCTGGAATCCAAACCTATCTTCCATGAGGTCAGCTTCTACCAGTTTTTCCATTATTAAACCCATAGTTCTGTAATATTCACATCTGTCAGCATCTGCTTTCTTTGGAATTGAAATTATTACATTCTTCTTAAAGTCTGAGGTTATTTCACTTGTCTTGTACATTTTGTACATCAGATGGATGAGTTCTGTCATGGCTGTCTGTCTGGCCCTCCCAAAGCTGTCAGTAGCTCTGACAGAATATCATCTACTACCGGGGCCTTGTTTCATCTTAGGTCTTTCAGAACTCTGTTAAATTCTTCTCACAGTATCATATCTCCCACCCCCTCTTCATCTACAACCACTTCCCTTCATATAATATTGTCTTCAAGCCCATCTCCCTTGTATAGACACACTGCATACTCTTTCCACCTTTCAGATTTCCATTCTTTCCTTAGGACTGCTTTTCCATCTGAGCTCTTGGTATTCTTACAGCTGCTTCTCTTTTCCCCCAAAGGCATCTTTAATTTTCCTGTAGGTGGTATGTATCTATCCCCTGGTGAAATACGAGGGCTGTTCAAAAAGTAAGGTGACTTTTCAAATTGCACAGTCAACGTACATTTGGTTATCAATCTTTATTTTTTTGTATTATAAGCCCTCAGTCACAAATATTAAGTCAAAATTGACCAGGCTTCGACGCTACTATGAGCATCGTCTTCAGAATTAGACTAACTGTTCTAAAACATATTAAGTATATAATACATTAATAAAATTAAAGTTTGTACTGACTGGAAAAAGATGCAGTACTTACAAGTCACATATTAAAAAAGATCTAAGCTGGGAAGGCGACGTCATGAACAGTTGTAAGTAAGATGGTGAGCCACTAAGAGCTGCTCGTACTTTAGTGAACAACCCTGCATACTTACTTTGTTTTTGACAGATAGAAATGTTAGAATTTTTTAGTGTGCTCGGAGATCTTTGATTATAAAAAAAAAAAAAAAAATGGGGTAAAGAATTAAAAATGGAATACAGTGCTCTAAAACACTTGAAATGTTGACAGTGGCATACAGTGAGTCTGCTATAAATAAAAAAAAAATAATTACAAGTGGTATGAGCTCTACCAAGTTTGCCGAGAAGATGCCAATGACAAACCTCGCTCTGGACACCGCAGCACATCAACAACAGATGAGAACATCAAAGCTGTGAAGAAAATCGTTCTGGAAAATAATTGAATTACCGTAAGAGAAGTTGCTGAGGATGTTGGCTTATCGGTTGGCTCATGTCATGCAATTTTTTCAGATGTTTTGGGCATGAGACGTGTGTCAGCGAAGTCTGTTCCAAAACTTCTCAATTTTGAGCAGAACAACCATTGCATGACCTTGAATGTCGTCAATGATGATCCTGATTTGTTCAAAAGGGTCACACCTAGTGACGAAACATGGGTTTACGGTTATGATGTTGAAACCAAAGCCCAATCATCCCAATGGAAGCATCCCGGAGAGCCAAGACCGAAAAATGCACACCAAGTTCGATCAAATGTCAAAGTTTTGCTCACTGTTTTTTTCAATTACTGTGGCATAGTGCATCATGAATTTTTGCCTCAAGGTCGTATGGTCATTAAGGAGTATTACCTTGAAGTAATGTGCTGTTTGAGAGAAGCAATACGAAAAAAACATCTGGAATTGTGGAAAAATGCATGTCTCATTCATCATTGCTTGCGAGAGATTTTTTGGCCGAAAACAACATGACAATCATGCCGCAGACACCATATTCATTGGATTTGGCCCCTGCAACTTTTTCCTGTTCCCAAAACTAAAGAGACCTATGAAAGGATGAAGATTTTCAACAATTGAGGAAATAAAAATTGCATCACCGGAAGTACTTAAGGCTGTAGCAAAAAGTGCTTATGAGAAGTACTTCGAGGATTGGAAGGAGCGTTGGTAGAAGTGTATTGTATGTGAGTGGGATTACTTTCAAGAGGACAACACGAATACTGATGAATAAATAAATATTTTTTCATAAAACATAAAGTCACCTTACTTTTTGAACACACCTTGTATGCTTCTAAACTCTTACATTTGTCATCTAGCCAATCGTACTTAGTCATTTTGCAGTTTCAGTCAATCTGTTTTTCTGAATGTTTGTATTCCCTTTTGGTCGCTTCATTTGCTGCATTTTTTAACTTTCTGCTTTCATCAATTAAATTCAACATCTCTTGTTTTAGCCCAGGTTTTGTATTAGGCCTTCTCTTTTTACCTATTTGATACTCTGATGCCTTGACTATTTCATCTTTTAAAGCTACCCATTCATCTTCTTCCCCTGTCTAGTCAACTATCCTCTGGTTCTTTCAACTTATCCAGGTCTCATCTCTTTAATCTGCTACCTTTTTCCAATTCCTTCAGTATTAATCTACAGTTCATAACCAATAAATTGAGGTCAGAGTCCATATCTGCTCCTGGAAATGGCTTTCAATTTAAGATCTGGTTCCTAAGTCTCTGTCTTACCATTCTATAATCAATCTGAAATCTTCTGGTATCTCCATGTCTGTTTCACATATACAACCTCCTTTATGAGTCTTAAACCAAGTTTTAGTGATGATTAAATTATGCTCTTTGCAAAATTCTACCAGGCAGATTCCTTTTTCAATCCTATCCCCGAGTCCATATTCACTAATTATCTTTCCTTCTCTTCCCTTTCCTACTACCGAATTCCAGTCCCCCGTCACAAATAAATTTTCGACTTCTTTAACTATATCAATAATTTCTTTCATCTCATCATACATTTCTTCAATCTCTTCATCATCTGCAGAGCTAGTTGGCATATAAACTTGTACTTCTGTGGAAGGATGGGCTTCATGCTATGATAATGCATCCACTATTCCGTTTGTAATATCTTACCCACATTCTTATTTTCTTTGTCATTATTAAACTCATTCCTGCATTACCCCTATTTGATGTTAGATTTATAACCCTGCACTCACTTGACCAAAAGGGCTGTTCTTCCTGCCACTGAGCTTCACTAATTCCCACTATACCTAACTTCTATCTAGCCATTTTCCATTGTAAATTTTCTAACCTACCAGCCTGATTAAAGGTTCTAATTTTCCACACTCTGATCTGTAGACTGCTGGTTATGTTTCTTCTGATGTCGACATCATCCTGAGTAGACCCTGCCTGGAGATCCATAAGGGTGACCATTTTACCTCTGGAATATTTTACTCAAGAGGATGCCATCATCATTTAACCACACAGTAAGGCTGCATGCACTTGGGAAAAATTATGGCTGTAATTTCCACCTGCTTTCAGTTGTTCACAGTGCCAGCATAGCAAGGCTGTTTTGGTTGATGTTACAAGGCCAGATCAGTCAATCATCCAGACTATTGCTCCTGCAACTACTGAAAAGGCTGCTGCTGCTTTTCAGGAATCACTTGTCTCAACAGATACCCCTTGATTGTGGTTGCACCTATGGTATGGCTATCTGTATCACTGAGGCATGCAAGCTAACTCACTGACAGCAACATCCATGTTTCAAGGGGGGGGGGGGGGGATGTTGTAATAGAAAATATTATTGCAGAAACAAGCCAGTTAAAAAGAAAATGTTGCAATTATATACAGTGGCATTGATATCTATCGAATAGAAAGTGAGACCGAACTGCAAGGTTTTATAAATGTGCAATATGAATGTTGCCATTATAAATGTGCCAGTGTGACATGATTTTTCATAATGTTTGTATAGCAATAAAGAAATACAGTATTACAATTCAGAGCTAAAAAATCTTCATGGTAATTTAAATGTGATCACTCACTACATACACCTAAAATGAACCAAGACTGACCAAAACCATTATCTATGATCAGAAACTGCATGAATATTTGACTTACAATGAGAGTTTGAAGTGTTGTGAAAAAAATAGAAATTTCACGTGAAATTTTTTACTGTATGATTTGTCACAGTTTTTATTAAGGTTAAACTAGACAACAATGCCCCAAATTACTTTGTTTAATTCTTGGTAATCAATCACCTACAGAAAAGACTACTTAAAATTAGTTTACAGAACTTCACTGTGGTCATGCTTTTGTCAGCATTTAATTGCTTTTCCAGTTGATAAAATTGCTATGCGTGAATTTTCTGTTTGAGATAAGAAAACAGAAAGAAGTCACTGAGCAATAAATCAGATATGCATGGGCAATGAGACATTGAGTCAATGTTTTCTTCATCAAATAATCAATTATTTGATATTGTGTGTGACAGCTGGCTTTTTTCATGATAAAGAATGAGCCAGGATTTTTGGTTGCTTGTCCTGATTTCATGGATGACTTGTGGCAAACAAATTGCTGGTACTATTTAGTCATAACAAGTCCAGTTTAACCAAAGAAACAAGCAATAGCTTTCTTGTAAGTTCTTTGCAAATGAATAACTTTTTGTTATTTTTGATTCATCTTGGAACACAAAACTTTTGATTGTTGCTTAGTTTTGTCTCAAAATAAGCATCTGATGTTAAAATCTAATGTGCAGCAACTTAAGATATGCCTAACAATGCTTCTATCTCAAGATAAGTTACATGTCAGCCCTCATCAATAATGATGTGTATAGCATCAATGTCTTCTGGCACAACATCTGCTTTTGGTCAACCTTCACAAATTCACTGCTGACAGAAGTATGACCAGGATGAAATACTGCAAACTAATTGTATAGAGTTGGACCATCATGACAATCACAATAAATCAATCAACCAACACAAACTTTCACCTGAAATTTCCATTTTTTCGCAACACTATTTCTTTAAATATTCACTGTCAATGAAGTACTTGGCACGTTTTTGAGTTCCCACTGTTTAAATAATAGCAAATATTACAACACTAATGTCAAGTCTCAAATATACCATTTAATGATTGTCTGTATAACTTAAAAGGTGAGGCTTGTAATTCTGACAGCCTATGGTCTTGTTACATGAAGTTACCAGACAATGAACTGTATTTTACATTATAGAGACTATCTTAGTACAAGATAAAGTTATAGCAGAGGATGCTTATCAGACATTTCATTCTATACTGTATAGCAAATGCCTCTTTAGTATACCTGAAAATCTGTACCTACATTAATACTTTAAAAAATTATCCATGTTTATAAAGGACATCTACATTAATTTATACTCTGTAGATTGTAGATAAGGTTAGTGCATAAAAGGACTATTTTGCTTACATGATTCCTCTTGTAGCTTATGATCTGGCTGACAGCTATCACTTTGGTTGTTGCAAAGCTGCAGTATTTCACTCTGACTGGTGTTGACAATGTGTGTACTTGTTTTATTAAATGTAATCAGTACAACTCGTTCATGCAACCAATGTTCACTTATATTGTCAGCATAATGATTCTTTGATGTAACAGGAACATTTCTTCTGAGACGACTTCTGGAGAATGGGTTGCCAGTCAGTTCTCTGTTTTGATGATTCCACAACCAGAATTTAAGAACAAAGCCTTCTATTGACTGCCTCTTGAAGTCAAGTGCAGTAGGGATCATAGCATACATATTCTTGCCAGTGTAATTGTACAGTATACTACTTTGACCTTTGGAAACTATTTTTATTTCTGTCTGACATGTACCAGGGCATTTCCCACTGTTTAGCACTGTCAAGTGATGGTCACCTATATCATGTATTTCCAAATGAGTATTCCGTGGAGGTCTCCGAAGGCCATGCTGTTTCAAATTTTGAATTCTGTATGTGCTCTGATCTATGTGCCATGTGCGATTAGTAATTTCGGTATATAGTTGATTCACTGCTATAATCTGCACAGAATCTGTCAGAAGAGAAAACAAACCATAAGTGGCAGTTGTAATTATGCATATGCTTATATTTATCCTAATTTCAACTAAAAATAACTATGCTCACCTTTCCCAGCTTCCTCTTCACATGTACAAGTAATTCTCCAGTCTGTTTCCAAAATGATATTTGTTATTCTAGGACAGTCAGAGACCATCAGTGGCTGTCCCAGTAACTGGCCCATCTTTCCTGATATTAGTATTAAATGGTTTCGCTTTGCAGTATTTGTTTTGTGATTCTCTGTAATTGCACAAGCTGCAAGCAGTTCATTAGTTCCATCATGATCTAAATCTGGTAAGATAAGGGGAAACTGTATGTCATCTACAGTAAACTGGAACCGATGTCTGAGATGCCATACCGTACTACCTGCAAAAGACAGTAAAAACATTGGGAGACTGACATCTCACACACAAAAATCATATTCAGCAATTTTCCATTGTCTTCAATCCACACAGGCAAAGAAAAGCATTTATAAACGCAGTGGAAAATTCAATCTTCAGTTTTTTTGCTAGGTACAATTAGTTAATTATCATGTGAAATATATATTCATTAATTCACTGCAATTTGGAATGCATCAGTAAGTCATAATACATGTCTTACATGTTTCAAGTGTTTTTATGGCTACATGCTCACCATTTATATAGTCGTACTTCAGGCTGCTTAACTTATAATTATAATAACTGAACTTAACTGGTCATAGTGCCACAAAAAGTGACTGTATGAACACAAAAAAATGTATGGTGTAAAGTTTTAAAATAGTTTTTATCTATCTGACCCTTCAGAGCATTAAGTATACGATCAAAGACTTTTAGAATTACACACTTCACGCAACACGTGTTAAGCTAAGGCTGAGTAACAATACTAAAGAAATTCTTTCTTTGAGTGTTATATTCACTGTGGATGGAATGGTGATTTTAAATGACAGGTTTAATAAATGAGTATATTTACTATGAGGCTGTTATCAGCAAATGCATTTCCTTGCAAGAGATTTAAGAATTAACACCTCATATTTAGTACATGTTAATTAATTTTAAAATCATTTAATGTTTTTGGTCTTCTATGTGATATCATAATGACTCAAGCTTTTCTACAAAATATCTGAATATTTCCCAAAGAGGATCTTGTAACATTATACAGTGAGTACGCATAATTAAACAGTGCGCACCTCAACAGCCAGCCCAATGAGGCCACCATGCATCGGCCCAGACAGCACATGGGGTCCTCAACCACTCATCTTCACATGACTAATGTATGCTTCAGTGTTAGACTGTGACTTAATGTACTCCTTGTTTAAAAGTGTTTGCACTGGTTACTACTTTATTCAGTGTCTCTGTATATCCTTTCATGTGGAAGTGGCATAAAAGTTAGTTGGTGGGAATTCTGATATTGTGTTTGTGCAACATTACAATATTTATGGCAATGAGTGTGGTATTCTATTCAGAATGTTTTGTTTTAGGTTCACTATGACCAACATGCCAGTGGATGAAATTCTTCAATCCCTTGTTGAACAGCAGCAAGCTCCCACCAACCAGCAGCAGGTTCTCTCTGTAGCACTAAATAATTTGCCAACTTCACTGACATGCAGGGGTTCACCACTGTTGACACAGCCCCCATTTTTCCTCCATATGATGATACTGCATATAAAAAATGCCTTCGACAACATTTCCAAGCTTCTGGTGTCTCTGACCCTAACATGTGTAAAGCTTTCTTTCTGTCATGGATTTCTCCTTGTGTTTATCACCTTTTGTGTCAGCTAGCTCCTGTTCAGGAACCTGCCAGTCTCTCTTTCGAAGAACTACTTCACTTGGTCTCTACTTATCAGTGCAAGTGAACTCGTGTTAATACTGCTCACACTGAGTTCTACTATTGTCCAAAGTGACCACAACAATCGTACAGAGTTTGGGAAGCAGAACTCCACAGGCTCAGCTGTCATTGTGTTTATTACTGAAGGTCACTAGGACTCATATGCCGATTCGGTGGTTAGTGATGCTATAATACGCTTGCCCCTAATAGAGACGTTCGTGAACCCACCTTACAATGTAAAAATGCCTCTCTCATAGCGGTTTTGAACATTGCCCAGCCTTCTGAAGTATCTAGGAAATCAGATAGAAGCTTGGTGTGAAGTTGCCTCCACTGCTTCTCCTCCTCATCCACAATCAGTTAGCTCATAGGCAGAAGATGATGATGTGGCCATGCAATCATGGCCTCCACAACACATGAGGTGATGCCATGCTAAACAGCAAAGGAATCAGCATCATAACAGTGGCCATGTGTTCCTCTATGATTGTGCCCGTATTGCTTTGATCAACATGAACAAGTCATGTGAACAAAAAGGTACAAATTGCATATGTGTGCAACTCTCAACCTCATTCATTAGCCGTGAACACAGATGTGAACAGTGTTTGCCAAGTGATGGTAGCACCAAACAAACTATACGTTGGAAGTACGTGTTATGGACAAGATGCTAAAAATGCAAGTAGACATGGCTGTGGCAGTGACTTTGTTAAATTCTCAAAACTATGTGGACCTTGGATCAGCAGTGTTGTCCTCTATCTCTCATCGGTTGGTGAGTTACAACAAACAAATAATACTCATATTGGGGTTGTTGTCTACTCCCCTACTGTATAAAGCAATTGTTTGGCCTTTGACATTTTTAATGGTGGATAATGCCAACACTGCAAACTTATTTGGGTTACACACTCTCAGAAAGTTTGGATTCTCTATTTCTGATGAAGTGCATCTTGTTTCGGATCAAATTCTGTACCAACAACTGGACACATACTGCTCGGAATTTTCCTCACTGTTTTCACAAGGTTTTGGTAGTGCTACCGATGTCGAGGCTCACATCACAATGAAATGAATGGTGCGCCCAAGTTTTTTTCATGCCTGAGCAACCCTAATAGCGATTTCCATTTATTAATCCAAATAGCTTTATGGAAGCACGTAAAATTAGAATTAGATTGCCTAACATCCTTGGGTACTGTCACACGTCTCCTTATGTGAATGGTCTACTCCACTGGTAATTGTTGCAAAACATAACAATAACCTTTGGCTCTGTGGCTATTTTAAAAAGTCTGTAAATACACAGTATATTACTGATAACTATCCCTTACTCTGTCAGGATGAGCGCTTAGCATGGCTTTCTGGGGGCCAATATTTTTTCAAGGTAGACTTGTCCGAAGCCTACTTGGAACTGACTGATTCCAAACATACCCTCATAGTGAATACCTCCTTCAGATTATATCAATTCCAGTGCCTGCCACTCAACGTTGCTAGCGCCCATTCTATTTTCCAATGAATACTAGAGAAACTCATTGCCTCCATGCCGGGGTGCGTTAACTACCTGGATGATATTGTAGTCTCCAGTTCCTCAATAGAACAGTTGTGGAACCTTCGATGGTGCTGCATGTTGCCAGGTTGAAATGTAACTTGGACAAATCACAATTTTTTTCAGTTGTCTATCATCATCTCAGTTTAGAAGCTTCACGTGCAGGCATTGAGCCTTTACACCAGCATGGTGATGCCATTACGGCTTTGCCATGTCCTGCCGATGTCAAGAAGATTCAGACCTTTCTCGGAAAGACTGCATACTACCATAAATTTCTTCCTGATGTGGCCTCAGTGGCTCAAGCCCTTCATGATCCATTATTTCACTGGTCACCCAACTGTGAGTGTGCTTTTACACTGTTGAAGTCAAAATTACACTCGGCGCATTGCTTGGTTACCTTCCAACTAGGCCAAGATCTTGTTTTGGCCGCAGATGCATCCCAGTATGGCCATGGGGCCATTCTCACTCACAAATATGTGGACAGATCTGAATGCCCTATTGTGTATGTTTATAAAACCATGATTCACACACAACAGCGATACTCACAGGTGGTAAATGAAGCCCTTGCTATTGTGCATGCACTCAAAATATTTTATCTTTTCCTTTATGGTTCTAAATTTCATTTTCTGATTACAGATGTCTAGCTCTTCTTTTCCATCATTCAGCATCTCTACCAGATGAAGCGGTCCATCGTCTGGAATGCTGGGCTCCTTTTTTGTTGTGCTATAACTACAAGATTCATTTCCACCCCACAGTACAACATGCTAATGCGGATGTTCTTTCTCAATTCCCGATTGGTCCTGATTCAATATTTGATCAAGATGAACTGTTGTGTTTTCATTTAGATGTCAAATTCCAAAACATGATGGATGGTTTTCCCATTATTAGTTCTCAAATTTTGGTGGCTGTCATGGCCAATCCTGTCTTAAATCAGGTTATTCAAACTGTCCACCATGGCTGGCCAGATAAGGCACTGGGCTGTGCATCGGATTTCTTGTGTTCTCCATTCTTGCTGGTGGGTTAGTTGGCTACTGAAGAACTGGTGATGAGGGTTGTGATCCCATCCATATTGCGGTGAGATCTCTGGCGCCTTCTCCACCTGGATGATAGGGGTGTTACTCATATAAAATTGCTGACCTGCTGCCATGTATTTTGGCCAGGTATTGACAATGAGATCATGTGTGTTGTGTCAGCCTGTCCACAGGGTGCCACCTAGGGGGCGTATTCACGCTGATTTTGTGGATCCATTCCTTAACTCTTTAGGGCTTGTAGTAACTGATGGTCTCTCAAAATTTCCTTATGTTGTTCGCTGCCCATCCACACCCACGGTGGCTATTGTCACGGCTGTCGTAAAGAGTTTTTCCTTGGAAGGATTCTGGTATACCCTTGTGACAGACAAGGGCCCATAAATTGTTTCTTAGAATCTTAAAGATTTTTGTACAAAGAGTGGCATCCAGCAAGTTACTGCCCCTCCATTTCGACCTCAGTCCAATGGTGAGTCGGAGCGGTTGGTCCATACTTGCAAAACTTGGATTAAGAAATATATCATGCAATCTTCTCCCGAGGAACCCTCAGTAGGTCCTTTAACTCATATAGGTTCATTCCAGTTGGTGACCATAGCCCGGCAGAGCTGTTTCACAGCTGGCAGCCCTGTACACTGCTTCATCTGCTCTGGCTGACACCTGGCCACCCACCGGTGCCCCCTTGCAGCGGTTCGGTTTGGGATTGGCTGTCAGGACCTGTGGGTTGGCTGGCACCCTAAGTGGATACCAGTGATCTTCCATCACTGCTGAGGCCACCGACTGCGCATCATGCACACCACCAATGGCTTGGTGTCATGACACTATGACCAGCTCCTCCCACTTGTGACCAACCATGTGGCAGAGACTCTGCCAACCCTGTGGCCACCTCCACCATCCACGCAGGTGCCTACAGTGAGGTCTGCTCATAAAAGCAATGTAAATACTAGTGAGACACACAATTTGATACAACTCATGCAACAAATAACACTACAGTTTACAAAACAACACAAATATCAGGAAAGTGGAACACAACAACTTAAGGGTATAGGTCAACAGTTAACACAGCTAAATCAGGTATTTAACAATCTAAAGAATAATATTAGTCAACAGTTCAATGAAGTGAGCAAAACTATATGCACTGAATTACTTGACAAACTATCCGGGAGGTTCACAGAGCTAAGTCAACAACTAAAACAAGAAATAACTACCAAGATATCCTGCAATATAAATACGTTAACGGAAAGAGTATCATTCATAGACGATAAACAGAAACAACTGCCAGGTGAGTTACAAAACCTCAGTGAAGCATATTCCCAAATTCAGGACAGACAATCCCAAATGGATGCGTCGGTAAAAAATGTGACGAATGCAGTCAGCAAGATGTGTGCAAAAACTTACCTACAGAAGTACAAAAGTAAAGTCTAAGAGTGGGCCAATTGAGTTTAGGACCAAAATTTGCCAAAAAACAGAGAGAGATGAGATATGTACTGATGTAAAGGAAACAACTGTCAAAGCTGAAGCTGGGGTGCCGGATAAGGGCAACACCCTTGCTGACAAGGTAGTGTCCGAGTGCAAAAGTTATGTATCTACAGTAGAAGAAACTCTAAAAGAGAAATAAAGTCAGTAGATTCCAATTTAAAGGAAGCAGAGGAAAGGTTACGAGGCAGTGTTGCTAAAACTACTGACATTCCAAAACAAAAAGTTGACAGAAAACAAACCCATGCTTTTAGAGAAGTTACATACTTTGGTTACCCACAATACGTGGCTAGCCCATTGACAGAAAATAGCAAAGGTTGCAGAATGCAAAACATTTGCCAGCAGCTGTACCGGTCAAGCAAGCACAACCACCATGCGCTACACCCCAAGTGAACACAAACACGCCTGTCACAGACAGCACAGTGTGCTTGTCAACATTACTTGCAGATGAGGGATTACTCAGGCATCGACAATTTCCTCTGAAGGGAATAGAACCTCTGAAGGGAAAAGAACAAACCCCGTGGTCTTTCTCAGAGCATTTTGAAACGGTTTACCTCATACCTGAACCGAAGCCCAGAAGATTAGATTTGTTGTTGGATATACACAGGTGACATTCTACTATGGGCTATGAATATGGCGGAACGTTGCCATGGCTATGGTCAGTTTGAGAGAGCCTTTCGGGATAAATATTGTTCTGAGGCCATCTCAGGCATGAAGTATTCAACCTAGCTCCATTGAATAGCAAACATGGAAGTTTAAGCAGCTATTTTGAAAAATATTTGAATAAAATCATATACTGGATGAACCCGGTATCTCAAGTAGACGTGCTGAAAATTTTAAAGAGCCATCTTCCTGCTCACATTAGGGAAAATCTCATTACCATTCCAGAACATGACACCAGATACTTTCTATCTATACTGGACTCGATAAATTTGATATACGAAGAGAGACCAGTACAACCCAAGCTTGTTAATACACAGATAGTGCCATAGAGATTTATGGACCAACAAGTGAACAATGGATTCGTAGTACAACACAAATGGTATCTTTAACCCACATAGACATATGGTAACAGTAATCACAATGACAATGGCAAAAGCTGTAAATTCAAGGGTGGATATAAAAGAAACGGGCAAAAATTTAACAAAAACAACTACAATGGGCCAGCAGAGTATGACCAGCCTGTACAATATGTACAGACACAAGCTATCAGCTATAATCAGCCATTCTCTTGGCAAACACAAAACAATACAGCAGTCGAATAATCCACAGATGGCGGAATTTTGTCAGCAAAGTACATATGCCAAATAACACACAAAGGTAAAGAGAATTTCAGTCGAGAACCTCACAGGATACTAATTGGCATGATCAAACACTGACTGTCCATATAGTAGAACTGATGCTGCCATGATGCCGGAAAACTCGAACCGGTCACGGTAGGCCCTCGTTCTGTGACCTGGGGGGAAGAGTGGGGGCACTAGTTGATCAACACCTGCTTTATCTGGTACGATGACGGTAGAGATGTGAAAGATGATCTGTATACCTTCTAAGTTGTATATTAATATTAGATTTAGGCTGCTGGAAGTCACATTTCAGAATTTATGAACTTAGTTGTTAAGGAAATTTTTTTGTTTGTGTTTTGTCTTATATGTCAAACGTGTAAATGATAAGATGAGTGGTTGTAACAAGTAAGAATTTTACTTTTATATGTCTAGGGATGACAACACTCTAAATACAACACTTTGACTTGTACATGGCCCAGTTGTAAACAAATAAACGAACTTATAAAACACATGGTAGCATGCAATGCAATACACAACTCGCCGCAACGCAAGTGGTATCAGAGCGATTCAGCAGCATTGGGGAGCAAGCTAGTCAACAAATTGCAAGCCTATTGAATAAACAGGGATGTAGAAAATTAGGAGAGAGTCTATACTACAACTATAACTATCTACAAAGTACACACCCACAAAGATAAGCTAAGGGACTATATACACAGGAAAGGGATCCTAAACTATGAGATATTTACTTAAGCTACGCTACTATATACATTACATCTATATATGCACAATATTTATAAATTTAAATATTAGTGCATGCACTAATTACAATTTATGGATGAGAAAAGTGTTGCTGCAGGTAAACAAGCGAGTACAATATAAGTGGCAAATTGAATAAGAGGTCACACCACACCTCTAATACGCTTAATGTTTCAGACTTATAAAGGTTGGTAGAAAGCACACATGAATTAAATAAATTTTGTGATAGCCCGATTGTACACTGAAATGAATGAATACATGGTTGAATATATGAATAAAGTATTAATAGCTATCAAGCCACTATACACTTATCTATGAAGATTTAGTTTTAAGTTAGTATTAAGGTTTCTCTTGCAGGACACGATGCATCAAAACATCCTACAGTGAAGAAAGATAAATGTTTGTAGGGTGTTAGGTACCATATAAACAAAAGAAAGGACCGCACCACAAGTAAATATAGCTGTAAGTTTATGATACATATGAATATAATAGTGTGAAAGTATGTGAAGAAGAAAACAGTTGCTGTACGTCACATATCACAATGCTGAACTAAGGTTGAGTACTACCAAATAATCAAGGGGTTGAAACCAAACTACTGCGAGTGTTGACTACCCATGAAAGCATCACCTGATTTACACTGAAATTTTTATGCATGTTTGTTACTTATGTAAACACTGTTTAATGCTTATTGTATGTAATGATGATACAACTTTGTATACCTCAGCATATGAAATGGTTATCCTTTATACAATGAACGTAACATGTAAATATTGAGCTGCACTTTTGAACACTGAATTAGTATTTGATACAATTGGTATCATCAGATTTGAGTTGTGTTTATAAACAACAAACTATTTTGTTCTTGGGATCACAGTTAAGTCTATTAACGAGATGTAACTGAGCACAAAAATGTCTTTCCACGAAATTTCCACAACCTTGTAGTGTGTGGATCCTTCCTGGATAATGCTAGAGAAGCGAGGCTATGCTTAGTTATCTGAGCGGCGCATAGTATCTATTGTAGTGACTATTTTTTACTTCTTTGATTCTTTTGAACTGATAAATATGCTCCAGCAAGAACTCACTGTGAACTGAAATGAAACGTATGTCAATATATGCCATAAATGAAAACAGAATCTATTGTTGTATGAATGTTTTATGAACCAAGTATAACCAAATGAGAGAAAATGTTACTCATAAAATTGGAGTTGAATAATCTCCACAGTGAACAGTTTTCTCCGAGAGGGAAGGAGTGTTGTAACCTTATACAGCACAACTCCATGGCCGGCCTAAGGACGCCACTGTCCATCAGCACAGATGGTGCAGCAAGCACTGCGCCGTGTGCAAAACAAGTCATATGTAAGCCAGCATGCCGAGCCCTCGGCCACCCTACTGTTTGTGCAGCTAATATATCTGCTTCACTGTTAGACTGTTAGTTAATGTACCCTTTGGTTAAGTGTGTGGAAGTGGAATAAAAGTTGGTTGCTGGTAAAACTGATATTGTGTTTGTGCAACATTACAACAGATCTATACGCTATTGATTATATAGTTAGTTACATGTTCCGTAACTTGAATGATTCTTTTATCAAAATGATATGGAATGAGTCAGTTCACCAGTTTTATTTCTTTATTTTGTTTTACAGGCTACCCGATTTTATTAACAAAGGAAATGAATTTCCTGTAAGAGTCCATGATCATTATAAATATTTTGTAAATAAGACTGTTGAGATTGCTACTGGTGTCAATAGCAAGCTAGACAGTTTTATTCACAAAATACCAGTTTTTAAATAGAAACATGTCTATGGAATAGAAGAAGTGGTCCAGTAGGAATGATTTTAAGTTGGATTTAAAACTCTATTTGCTATCTGAGAGACATTTTATATTATTGGTTGAATGATCAAAGATTTATGCCGTTGCTTACTGAGCTACTTTCTGAGCTGCTGATAATGGGTATGTCACTTTTTTCCTCTAGTGTTGCAGGTACAGATGTCACTATTCTTCTCAAATTTCAATGGAGGAACATGTAAAAAAAGACTAGAGAAAGATCAGAAGCTCCAAAGCTAGTATAAATAGTTTTCTGTTATTTGCTTCTATACACTACATCTCAGACAGTTGTAGGTGAATGCTTGCCTTTCCTTTATTTTACATATTTTATCCAGCAATTTAAAATTGTGATGGATTTTTTATGACTAATTTCATTAGCAAATATATGTAGTGTTGTGGCATAGTTAAAATGCCTAATGCCTTGAAGAAGTATTTACATGATAATTGTGGGTGAACAGCACATATTATTCTTACTATTACTTTTATGCAGTCATTACTTTCTTTCAAAGTGATAAGTTACTCCAGAAATTTATTCCATAATACATAGCTGAGTTGCAATATGCAAAGTACGTCAGGAGATTGATTCATATGTTTCCAAGACTAGCATTTATAAAAAGAGCAAAAGTAGTTGAATTTAATTGTTTTACAAGCTCTGTAATAGGGCCTAAATTTTTCCAGTTCAATTTTCATCAATATGTACACTTCAAAATTTGGAGCATTCTACCCTATTTATGGACTCCTAGTCAAAAAAGGTTCAAATGGCTCTGAGCACTATGGGACTCAACATCTTAGGTCATAAGTCCCCTAGAACTTAGAACTACTTAAACCTAACTAACCTAAGGACATCACACACACCCATGCCCGAGGCAGGATTCGAACCTGCGACCGTAGCAGTCCCGCGGGGACTCCTAGTCATGTGCTACATAAATTGTTGGTACGACTATTTGTTGTTCGAACTGAATATAGTGCATTTTCCGAAAATTTATGGATAGTACATTTCCATAGAATCACTTTATAAATCCCTGGGGGCAATTTTGTTCTGTTGTTACAACTACTAGGAAATGCGTGGTTTTCTTTTCGCCAGACATGTTTTGCTTCATTGAAGTAAAGCATCAATGGTCTATAATTAAAGATATTTACAATATGATTTGCCTTTAAGATCGAAAAACAGTTTGCTGATAACTTGCTGTTTTTTACTTATGGTAATTTATGCTTGGTTTTATGCCTACATCAGGAAACACCATCTGCTAGCATGTCTTTGGTTTCTTTTTACAATAGTCACTGATGCTTCATCGAAAAATTAGACCACAAGTATCAGTGTCTAATGAAGAAAGAAACCAAAGACATGTTACCAGATGGCATTTCCTGATGTATGTGTAAAACCAAGCAGAAATTACCACATGTGAAAACTCAACGAACTGTAAATGCACTGTTTTTCAATCTAAAAAGCAATCATATATAAATATCCTTAATTACAGGCCACTGATGATGCTTTAATTCAATAAAGCAAAATGTGTCTAGTTGGGAGGCATGCTTTTTCTAGTAGTTTAAAAAAAAATTATCCTCAGAAAGTGTAATGCAACTATGGACAACATGGCCACACAAATGAAGAACTGATTTTATAAATCTTTGTAAAACATCATTAACAACATTTTCCATTACTTTCTCTCCAGTACTACTTATTATAACACCAGTACTGTCTGCTAAAGTACCAATTCCTCTTGATGAATGTTTAGTGGAAGGTCGTTCATGCATATAAGGAGTATGAGTAGACCCAAAATTGAACCCTGTAGGATTCCCTTTGCGATTTCTCGCTTTCATTTAATTTTTATATCTTTCCAGCACGGTTTGAATCATTCAGCACAACTTTTTGCATGTTGTTTGTTAAGTATAATTCAAACCAGTAAAGTGTAAAGCCACCATTCCATAAAACTTAAGTTTTTCTGAAAGGGTAATGTGATCTATACAATCAAATGCCTTGGAAAGATCACAAAAAAAAACCAACTGGCAACTTTTTATTATTTAAGGCCTGTCATATTTAGTGAGTGAATGCATAAATAGCTTTCTTAGTTGAGCAAACATTCTGGTATCCAAACTGTGATGTACTAAGCAAGTTGTTTCTACTTATGCGAGAGACTGCACTTGAGTACACTACATTTTTGAATATTTTGGAAAAATTTGTCAGATTTAAGCCTTCACTTTTCTTACAAAAAGTCTTCATAAATACATATTTTAAGCTGTCTAGAAGAATTTTGTGTGCTAGTAATGCATTACAGATATCACAAAGGACGTTACTGTAATTTTTAAGTTAGAACAACTTTCCAGAATTCTGTCTGGAGTTCCATCACCATATGAATGTTAGTGTTTTAAAATTGTTATGATTCTGTTAATTACAGTAAAGGATGTTGCTGCTACTTCTATTTGCTTAAAGTTTTGTGGAATGCCCCAATAATAATAATAATAATAATAATAATAATAATAATCTTCTGCTGCTGCTGTTTCCACTTTCAGTTCTTGGCTGTGTCTGCTTGGAATGCAAGCTTTTCCATTTTTTACTGTCCTCCCACCATGTTTCCATAATCCATCTGTATCTCGGTCTTCCTGTAAGTCTCTTGTCATCAACTGTCATTTCAAGAGCCTGTCTTGAAATGCCGTCAACTCCCAATACTGAATATGATCATATCATCTTAATCTTATCTTTTCTATGGCCTCTTGCACGGTTTCCATAGATACAAATTTTGTGTTTGTTTTAACAGATGACAATTTCTCCCTTCTCCCTATTTTCCCTGCAGAAATAGGCTGCCTAGTTTATAGGTCTCCATGTCTAACATTTGGATTCCTGAATGTATATGGTGCTCTGAGAAACATAATACATGTACTTCCTTTTGATATTGTAGATCACGTAAACAGACAAGAAAATCATTAACTTTATATGTAGCCTTCTAACATTCTATGCATCACTTTAAGCTTATTCAAACTACCTTCTTCTATGTGTGACACTTAATTTATCTGGACTTCTTTTAAAGCAGTCTGTCTACAAAAGTTACTGAATTTTTATTTTTTCCTTGTTGATCTCCTACAGTACATCACAGATGCTCTTATTCTTTCAAATCTACTATGTCATGCCCATTAGTTCTCTCCTTTTAACAACTGCCTCGCTCTAGTTCAGAATTTTGTGCAACTTGTAATGAAGTCGCGCAACACTTATTTACACACTTTTAGTACACGAGACACTAATAATACACATATGGTTTATTTGGTCTGTGTTTTGTTACTTATTACTACTGATTCACTCATATTAAGCACATATATTTGTAACAATATCAAAACCTTTTGTGAACTCTGCCTGCATTTAATTAATATTAATTGAAAAATGTTTTGTAAACTTTGTCATTTCTTTCTTCTTCGTTTTCTGTTTGTGTCCTCTAATGACCACATGCCAATTTCAATGCTTCATCCTTTGTTGTTCTTCCTTCTTCCTCCAGTATTCTTTCATTTTCTCACTAAGTATCCTCTTTCTCTCCTCAGACCATTTTGATTCTGCTTTCTTCACCCTCCTGCCTTGGAATCCTTCCATTTTTAACATTTCCTTCTTAAAAAAAAATCTTCTTGTACCCTTTTTAATTGTGTTGTTTCTTTCCAAATCTTTCCTAACTTCTCGAATCCATGCTGTTGTTGACTTCATGTCCCAAAGATACTTAAAAATCTGTTTCGTTAACCTGCTGCCATTCATTCTGTATAAATGTTCAAAAAATAGCTGTCACCTCTTCTGTAGTATTTCAGTTATGTTTTATATGTTGTGATATACTAATTCATTATTTCTCAATTTCCATACCTCTGTACTTCAAGTATTCAAGTATTTTTCAAATGATTCTTCTTTTTAGGACTTCACGTTGTAGTGCCTCGAGAATTTCAGGGTAAATTCCGGAGAAACTCGTATTTCCACCGTCTCAAACATGCATTATTTTAAAAATGAGTGTGTGAAAGTGGAACTGTGTCTACTGCACAATGATTATGTGTGTGCAGGACTGACGTGTATCGGATGGTTGATCGGCGTGGGCAGGTAGTTGCAGCACTCGCCTCAGAGGTTACACACCCAGCACAAGAAGCAAACGCGCTGTACTCTGTGATGGTGCTACGTCAGTCATTATTGAGAACAGCTGAATGTTGTTAAAGAAATGAAAAGACACTTACTTATTCACTTACTTTTGTGGGGTCCGGATGGCGGACTTTCTAGATTGTATTTGTTATAAAGTATGTGAGAGCATCTTATCTTCGGAGAAGAAGTTGGGCAGACAATTGCAGCTGGCTATCCTGAAGAGAAGATCGGCGAAACAACTCCACCTAAGCTCAATAATAAAGTGGGTGTGGGAGTCTGGCACACCAGCACCACACTACTCCCTCTAGTTGCCGGAAACCACAAGAACGATTGCATAATTTGTAATTCAGCACTAAACATTCACTTGCCTAAAGACTGCTGTGTTGTAATGCTGTATTTTCAAACTTTTAGACAGAGACCTTTTGTTGTAAATATTCCTGGTTATATGCGCTCTCCATTTTATATACTCTTTCTTCTACAGCAAATTTCTCTAAGCCATTTTCCTGAATCATTTCTCCCATATATTTAAGTTTATTAACACTCTTTATCTGTCCAGTATCTGTTACTAGGATTTCTGGGGCATTTTTTATGTTTTCCATAAATTTTGTTTTCTCTACAGAAATTCTTATACCTGCTTTGTTGGCTATTCTTCTTAGAGAATGATTTGTATTTCTGCATTTGTTAGGTTTCAGAAGGAATGACAAACTAATCCGCAAATGTTAGACAGTGAATTTCACTACCTTTGTTGTTAATCCCCAGGCTTATTACTGATAACTTATGTTCTCTAACGGTTTCGGCGATAAGAGAAGTGGTGCAAAACTGGACTGCAAACTTCACACTTCTCTTACTACAACTAACTTACTTGAAACGTTTAGCTGATCCTCATCTCTGGATATGCGGCTGCGTCGATCTCCACAACTTCTACTCTGAAGAAATAATGATGGTTAGAGGAACTAAAAAAGACAGTTTCTCTATGGAAATAATTTGGTACTTGCATAACACACTGCGTTCAGTTCTGGTATATTTTTATTTCCATGAGTTTCTTATAAGCATACAAACTCTTGCAAGTCAACTACACCGAAAACCATCAGATACTATTAACGATAATTACAATGTGGTGGGTTTAATAACCACCATAAATTCCAAACCAGATCTTGCTTCTAGCAAGAGTCTTGAGACATATCATGTTTCAATTGTCTGTAACAATCACAGTTATTTGACCACCAAGGAATAATATGTTGTTATTCCTTGCATCCTCCATACAGGTTCTATGGCATGAGTGGCAAACATTTGTCGGCGTCGCTCGTCTGATGCAGCTCTTGTCTTCCCACGATAAACATCTATTCTCCACACACAGACATGTGTTTTGCAGCATATAGGTGCTCTCTCTCTCTCTCTCTCTCTCTCTCTCTCTCTCACACACACACACTTATCTTTAAAACATTGCATGTTCGAGGTCTTTAAAACATTGCATGTTCGAGGTGGCAGAAGGTCGACTGGTTCCAGAATTTATGTGGAAATTCTCGAATCACTACATATCTCCCCCCCCCCCCCTCCCCCCTCCTAGGCGAACACACGATATTTTATACATAATTACCGTGTACATTAATATCACATAGGATAACACTTCATTTTTCAACAATACATCTTTTTCTATTAATAATCATAAATACTCTTGTTCTTATTGCTTGGTAATTCCTTTCTTCCATTCTACTACAATTATAAAATATGAACCTTTCAATCGATGTTGGAGGTAGCTCTTTCAATATCTAAAAATCGAGAGGAGCAAAATTTTTGTTTTCTGCTCTTTTTCCAATCATAAATTCCAGATGTCATGGACCCTTGAATATTTCATCCTTTATTCTAATTCTCTGTACTACCTCTTTAGTCTGTAGTTTGGAGGAAATATGGGCAAAATAAAAGTGTTCCTATTGACACTCAGAAAATATAATAATGCTAGTGAAATATAGAATTCAAACTTACTAGAAAAATCCTACAAAATGTGTGATTTCTGTCACAATACTGTCCTTTCCCCTTCGATCATCTATACCTTACACGTGGGTTGACCCTATGAGTGCCCTTCCTCCATCCATTTCAGTAGGTACACCCCTTTAAATTCCAATTCTCCTATGGTACACGTCAATCCCCTTCTTGGAGCCCCTGTCCACACAGTATAGTCAGCCTATCTTAGGTCTGCCTAGCTTCCCTTTATATCCAATAAATGCTGGGTGCGCCCTCCTTATCCTTTATGAGCAGGCCTCTAGGTTCATTACCCGAGTATACATCTTTATGTACACTATAATTAAATAGCCTCTGGTAAAATTAGAAAATATATTTGACACTTCACACTTTCTTTTTAATACTTCATTTAGTATCCTAGAGTCCTTTTCAACTTTTATACTCTTGGTACCTCTATACACTAATTGTAGGATGCCCCTAGATAGGTCAGGGGTGCAATACACAAAGGAAGCAGCTACTCGGGTAGCAGAGTACTTGTGGCGTGCACATGGGGGTTTTTAGGCTAGGCAGTAGTGCGAGGTATCCTGATGAACATTCACCAGTCGACGTGCAGGCAGGGAAATCAGGACGCGCTCAGTGTAAAGACACTTCAGCTATCAAGATATTAGCAGTAAATTTTCAGAGTGTTCGGAATAAAGTTCCTGAATTTACTGCCCTCCAGGAAGCGTGTGACGCACAAATTATTCTTGGGACTGAGACCTGGCTGAACCCTGAGATAGGAAGTTCTGAAATATTTAGTAAGGGTTGGAACATGTACTGAAAAGACAGATTAGACACCGTAGGAGGTGGTGTCTTCATTGCAGTTGACAAAAATATTGTGTCTACTGAGGTCAAATTAGAGTGTGATTGTGAAGTTATCTGGACACATTTAACAGGGCTAGGGGAAATAAATTTAATTGTTGGGTGTTATTACCGTACCAGGTTCCACCATGGCAGTTCTAGAATCATTCAAAGGGAGTCTACATTCTGTATCGCAGAAGTACCCGGATCATGCTATATAAGTCAGAGGCGACTTCAACCTACCTAGTATAGACTGGGATGTCTATGGATTCATTACAGGTGGTACAGACAAGCCGTCGTGTGAATTACTTTTCAACACATTAACCGAAAACTGTCTTGAGCAGCTAAATCGACAGCCAATGTGTAACGGAAATATTTTAGATCTGGTAGCCACGAAGAGACCAGACCTCATCGACGGTGTCAGTGCTGAGACAGGGATTAGTGATCACGATGTTGTCATTACGACTATGGTTATGAAAATTAAAAAGTCAGTCAAGAAGGCTAGGAGAGTATTCTTACTAGAAAGAGCAGATAAGCAGTTGTTAGCATCCCACTTAGTAAATGAATCGACTTCATTTACTTCCGGTACGATGGACGTGGAAGAATTATGGGCAAATTTTAAACACATTGTAAATCACGCATTGGACAAGTATGTGCCGAAAAAGTGGTTACGAACAGAAAAGACCCACCATGGTTTAACAATGCAATTCGGAGAATGCTCAGGAAGCAAAGCCAGTTTCACTCGCGATACAAGAAAGATCGGGAGAATGAGGACAGGCAAAAGTTAGTAGAGATTTGTGCTGCTGTAAAAAGAGTGATGCGCGAAGCATTCAACCACTACCACCGTCATACCTTAGCAAAAGATCTTGCTGCAAACCGAAGGAAATTATGGTCTTACGTAAAATCGGTAAGCGGGTCGAAGGCTTCCATCCAGTCACTCACTGATCAGTCTGGACTGGCAACAGAAGACAGCAAAACGAAAGCTGAAATTTTAAATTTAGCATTTGAGAAATCTTTCATGCAGGAGGATCGTACAAACATACCGCCGTTTGAGTCTCGTGCAGATTCCCGTATGGAGTACATAGTGACAGACATCCCTGGGGTTGTGAAGCAGCTGAATGGGTTGAAAATAAATAAATCGCCATGTACTGATGGGATTCCAATTTGGTTTTACAGAGAGTACTCTACTGCATTGGCTCCTTACTTAGCTTGCATTTATCGCCTAATCTCTTGCCCAACGTAAAGTCCCGAGCGACTGGAAAAAAGCGCAGGTGACGCCTGTATATAAGAAGGGTAGAAGGATGGATCCTCTAAATTACAGACCAATATCCTTAACATCGGTTTGTTGCAGGATTCTCGAACATATTCTCCGTTCGAATATAACGAATTTCCTTGAGACAGCGAAGTTGCTCTCCATGCATCAGCACGGCTTTAGAAAGCATCACTCCTGCGAAACGCAACTTGCCCTTTTTTCACATGATATCTTGCGAACCATGGATGGAGGGTATCAGACAGATGCCATATTCCTTGACTTCCGGAAAGCGTTTGACTCGGTGGCCCACTGCAGACTCCTAACTAAGGTACGAGTATATGGGATTTGTTCCCAAGTATTTGAGTGGCTCAAAGACTTCTTAAGTAATAGAACCCAGTATGTTGTCCTCAATGGTGAGTGTTCATCGGAGGTGAGGGTATCATCTGGAGCGCCCCAGGAAAGTGTGGTAGGTCCGCTGTTGTTTTCTATCTACATAAATGATCTTTTTGGATAGGGTGGATAGCAATGTGCGGCTGTTTGCTGATGGTGCTGTGGTGTACGGGAAGGTGTCGTCGTTGAATGACTGTAGGAGGATACAAGATGACTTGGACAGGATGGTGTAAAGAATGGCAGCTAACTCTAAATATAGATAAATGTAAATTAATGCAGATGAATAGGAAAAAGAATGCAGTAATGTTTGAATACTCCATTAGTAGTGTAGCGCTTGACACAGTCACGTCGATTAAATATTTGGGCGTAACATTGCAGAGCGATATGAAATGGGACAAGCATGATGGCAGTTGTGGGGAAGGCAGATAGTCGTCTTCGGTTCATTGGTAGAATTTTGGGAAGATGTGGTTCAACTGTAAAGGAGGCCACTTATAAAACACTAAACAACGTATTCTTGAGTACTGCTTGAGCGTTTGGGATCTCTATCAGGTCCGATTTAGGGAGAGCATAGAAGCAATTCAGAGGCGGGGTGCTAGATTTGTTACTGGTAGGTTTGATCATCACGCGAGTGTTACGGAAATGCTTCAGGAACTCGGGTGGGAGTCTCTAGAGGAAAGGAGGCGTTCTTTTCGTGAATCACTACTGAGGAAATTTAGAGAACCAGCATTTGAGGATGACTGCAGTACAGTTTTACTGCCGCCAACTTATATTTCGCGGAAGACCACAAAGATAAGATAAGAGAGATTAGGGCTCATACAGAGGCATATAGGCAGTCATTTTGCCCTTGCTCTGTTTGGGAGTGGAACAGGAAGAGAAGATGCTAGTTGTGGTATGAGGTACCCTCCGCCATGCACCGTATGGTGGATTGCGGAGTATGTATGTAGATGTAGATCTAGATGTATTCATACAAAATGGTTTACTTGTGTTATAAGAGTCCCATCAGTCGTCAGAATATTTTGTTAGACTGACCTTCCTTAACAATTATCACAAACTCTTCCTCTCTGGCTTATGCTCTCCTTAATTACTCATGTTTCCCACAAGGTATACGCGATGTAAAATAAGCATAGTTCTTCTATACTGCGATATGGAATGATCATTGTTCTTCAATGTGTGCACATTTCACGATGTACACATACCTCTTCCCCCACAATACTTGACGGTTCTGGTCATTGTTTGTGTAATCATATTATTTGTGTGTATGCATATGTATATTTGTGTAGCCTGATTCTTTGGCCTACTTATATAAAATATTGGAAACCACGGAAAATGAGAAGGACTTCTGCAATAGAAGCAGTTGAATTTGGAAAGAGGGGAAGATAAACAGGTACTCAAATGAGAAGTAAGAAAGAAAAAAGTAGAAATTGTTGCTAAGATCAATGAAGAGAAAGAAGATAGCCCCGAAGATAGGAAACCCTTCCCATCCCCCTTCCCCAGGATCCCTACTTCGCCGGTACTTGAGTGAGTATGGAGGTATGGAGTTAAACGTCTCCTACAGAACGGACATTCTCACCTTCGCCTCTGAAGTCCCTGAAGAAAATCTTAGCAACCCCTATGGAACGGAAAATGGTGAAGAGTCAGTCACACTTGTTTGCGAGTCATTTGAAAGGTGTGGTGTGTGTTCTGTGTTAGTAATGATTTATTTGTTAGTGTAAATCATGCTTTAATCTATAATACCCACCCCTTCCAAAAACAATACAAACGCTCCCATCTACATCACATTTCATAAAATGTTTAAAATATTCTATACTAAATAGAAAATTATACACTACGATAAAATAGCTGTTTAGTCATTAAGCTTACACTATATTTTTATACACTTAAAACGTTATGTTCAGTTCATCTCATCTAGGTATCACTCTACTTGACTAGTTCATATTACGTTTTCCACTAATACTATATACTATTTGTTGCATTTCATGTTTAGAGATCACTGTTTATCCATGATTCTCTTAATAGACTTTTAGTCATATTTAGCTTCCTAGGTACTAACATTATAGGATAGTTTAAGAAATCAAGAATAGATTACAATATAGTTTAAGATTTGAAGGAATTTGGTGCAGGAAAAATAGTACAGAAGAAACACCAAAAGCTACTAGGGATCTGATAGTCATCACTCCGCCCATTAACACGGAACATTAACGTCCCTGAATTCTGAAATTGGTTACTCTTTGTCTCAATAAAGCCATTGAAGTGCTGATTGACGTGGATGGTCAGGGAATTATTTAATTCATTCTTTAAACCTAATTGCAAACTCTCCACTTTATCATTTAAGGCATTGAACTTAGCATTTAAAACCTTATCCTGTGCTTCTAGTTTTTCATTTAAAGTAGCACTTAGTTCCTTTCTTATAGCAGCTGAATCTGCCTTCTGGTCATCTAATTTAGCATTCAACTGAATATTCACTGAGTCTAACTTTTGACTATCCAATTTAAGACTTAGTGCTTTAATTAAATTTGGTAGCTCAGTCCAGTCTGGCATTTCTTTTCTCACTGTCATGGCCTTGGCTGGTTCTGATGTTTCCCCAGTTTTTTTTAGCATTATCCATATTTTCCTTAGTTTTAGATAGAGTTATTCAAATGGTTCAAATGGCTCTGAGCACTATGGGACTTAACTTCTGAGGTCATCAGTCCCCTAGAGCTTAGAACTACTTAAACCTAACTAACCTAAGGACATCACACACACCCATGCCCAAGGCAGGATTCGAACCTGCGACCGTAGCGGTCGCGCGGTTCCAGACTGACGCGCCTAGAACCGCTCGGCCACGAGAGATAGAGTTATCATTTTAAAAAATTCACCTCTGAGTATAATAACTATACTAACAGTCTATTATTGAACTGTGTCCTTAACTTCACACTCATTAATTATTGTCTTTCGCTCACCCGGCAATGAGTTTTAGGCTGTGTCGGTGAGCCAGTGTGGAATCAGCGCTGGTGAACAGCATGGCCGCCGGCAGTGTCGAAGGTTGGTTTCAGCATCGGTGCCATTGAATGGATTTGTAGTCAGCACTGGTGAGCAGCAGCTGGTGCCGTTGGCGTCAGTTGCCGGTTACAGGGTCCACACCCCCGCGATGTGGGTGAGGGCTGCTTACTCTCCGCACTGGATCTTCGTTGTTGAATTGATCTCGTCATAACTCTTCTTAGTCTAAACTCTTGAGGTTTTTCTTGTGTCTTTTCTTGTATGGTATTTATTAATTTTCACCCCTTTTTACCGTTTACGCAGAATCCAACTCTGCGAAACAATTTCCCTGCCTTGTTACTATTGGTTGCTATAGCAACTCATAATATCTTTTTATCTTTATTTCGTTTTAAAATTCCTCTTTCTTCGAGTCCTTATCACATCGGTCGCCACATTCTAATAGTCTTTGACGTTAGAATGTGGAGCGGTGCAAAACTGGATTACAAACTTTACACTTCTCTTACTACAGCTGACTTACTTGAAAAGTTTAGCCGATCCTCTTCTCTGGATATGCGGCTGCGTCGATCTACACAACTTCTTCTCCGAAGAAATAACGCTGGTTAGAGGAACTAAAAAAGACACACTCTCTCTCTTGAAATAATTTGGTACTCGCGTAACACTTTGGGTTCAGTTCTGATATATTTTTATTTCCATGAGTTTCATATAAGCATACAAACTCTTCCAAGTCAACTTCGCCGATAACCATCAGATACTATTAACGATAATTACAATGTGGTGGGTTTAATAACCACCAGAAATTCCAAACCAGATCTTGCTTCTAGCAAGTCTAACACCAAGATTAAGCAAGAGTCTCGAGATACATCATGTTTCAATTGTCTATAACAATTACAGTTATTCGACCACCAAGGAATAATACATAGTTATTCCTTGCACCCTCCATATAGGTTTTATTGTGTTAGTGGCAAACACTTGTTGATGTCGCTCACCTGACGCAACTCTTGTCTTCCCATGATAAACGTCCATCCTCCACACACAGACATGTGTTGCGCAGTAAATAGGCGTTCTCTCTCTCTCTCTCTCTCTCTCTCTCTCTCTCTCTCTCTCTCTCTCTCTCTCTCACACACACACTTATGTTTAAAAAAAATGGCTCTGAGCACTATGGGACTTAACATCTGCGGTCATCAGTCCCCTAGAACTTAGAACTACTTAAACCTAACCGACCTAAGGACATCACACACACCTATGCCCGAGGCAGGATTCGAACCTGCGACTGAAACAGTCGCGCGGTTCTGGAATGAAGCGCCTAGAACCGCTCGGCCACCGCGGCCGTCTATCTTTAAAACATCGCGTGTGAGAGGTGGCAGAAGGTCAAGTGGTTCCAGAATTTACCTGGAAATTCTCGAATCACTACAGTTCTTTTAGTTTTTATTTCCATTCACTTACTGTTTCTCTTGGACACAATTGAAGAAATGTGGAGACATGCCATCATCCTGTCTTACATCTGTTTTTATTTTGAATGCCTTATATATTTCATCCCAGAACTTTACTTTTATTTGGTATCTGCAGTTGGGTAGTTTAGACTTAATGCCTAATTCTCAAATCACTTTAAATGTATTTCCCCATCAACTGAATCAAATTCCTTTTTAAAATCTATAAATGTTACAACTATGTCTATGGAGTTTGTAAGTCTGACATATTATGGACTGTTGGTTGAAAATCTGTTCTGTGCAAGATCTGCTTTTCTAAGTTCACTCTGATCTTCTTCCATATGGCAGTCAAGTGTTGTTTCCACCTTGTTGAGTAATATTGTTGAAAATATTTTACAACCCATTCTCTATAGTTATTTATATAATGCTTATCACCCTTCTTGTGCAGAGGATGGATAAGAGCCACTTTCCAGTCTTCTGGAATCTTTTCAGTTTCTCATCTGTCATTTCTTTATATATTTTGTTCTTTGGATTAACATTTGTGAAAGATATCAGAAAATTCCATGATGTAACTGAAACTTTTTCAGTTCATTAAAATTTTGATAGTGAGACTACTAAAATCAGAGATAAAATGTTAAAAATGGACACTACAAAAACCTTAACTATGTGTATGAAAAATCTACAACTTAAAATACATGGGTTACACAAATGATGCTGTAAATTTTAATTGCAAATGGCATACAGAAAATTAATGATATTTGGATAGACTGTCAATTGCGTTGTGAGTGGAGTCTCTTTGATGTATCTTCTTCGCTGTAAAGCTGTGTGTGACATCAGCTGTTAGTTAAGATTCTGCACTGTATGGGTATGTTGAAAAAGTACTGCATGTAAACTTAATTATGATATGAAAAAATACAAAAGAATGAATAAAATATGGAATAATTTTTCTAAAGGACTGTGATAAATTCATTTAAAACTGTGCATGAAATGTCCCTGAATGTCAAGAAATTCCTTTCTTGCAAACAGGAATCTGTTATTAGACAACTGCACCAATAATGAGAATGATGACTGATGGGCAAACAATACAAGGTGAGTAGAACAAATGTTTACTCTTATTTCTTCTTAAGGTATGAGTAAACTGAACACAAGGTAGACCACACTGGAAGTTAATGAGGTCTGCTAAGTAATAGTAGAATTATCTCAGACTGGCAATAATGAGAAGGAAAGTTAGAAATGCTTCTCTCAATAGTTACTGTTCCAAAAATTTACTCTACATCACATTCTATAGCTGGGAGTGTTACCCTAGTTTTACAGGGTGTCCATAATTAATGTTTCAAAACACTGCAGAAAGAGTAATACTGCTCAAAATGACATCAAGTTTGTACAGCTTATTATTGATCCAGGGGGGAACATCATGGAAGAAAACAATTTAATGAAATTTAACCATTGTCTGATGCTGTAACCATCTTAATGTAAATGGGATCAGCTACAAATGACAGATGAATTATGAGATGATGGCTATGGTTTAAGTTTAAAATTACACCGTTTGTACTGTATAATCTGCATGACAGACCAAGTTCAGCAGTCAACATTTATTGCACTGTTAGGTAGGTAAGAGCACCCACCATGAGAAGGTTGTACCATACTGGATTGGAAAAATTGGTTTTTAACAGTCGTGAGTCCAGAAACCACATAAAAAGCAAAATGACTTTTTTTTAATTGGCCTTGGGCCAAAAACCACATAAAGAGCAGAATGGCATCAGTTTTTAATTGGCCTTGTGCCAAAACCCACAAAAAGAGTAGAGTGACATCAGTTTTTAATTGTCCTGGCGCCAAAAACTGCATAAAAAATGTAATCAGTTTCCAATTGTTGTGAGACTAGCACAAGACATGTTCAATACGCTCTCCACTGTTTTCTTGCCTGAGTTGAAATAGAGAAACAGAATGTTCCACAACAGACTGGAGTGTTTCACGGGTTACATTCAGAATATGTTGTGCAGTGTCAATTCAGCTATGTTCATAATCGGGGTACTGAACACATCATCTTACAGATATACCCATGGCAGGAGTCACACGGATTAAGATCAGATGATCAGGATGGCTAGGTGTATAATAGAGAGGGACTGCGGATAGGTGGCACTCAATGGAAGTGTGGATCGGTCGTGACTTGTACTGAGATAGTACATGCAGTTGTGATAACGCTGTGTCCTGGATGGCGCAGTGGTTACCACACCTGTCTAGTAAGCAGGAGATTCCGGGTTCAAATCCCAGTCTGGTACACATTTTCATTCATCACTGCTGATTCCATTTAAAGTCCCGCTGCAGCTAATAGCAGTGATCTCTCTCCAATTTACAAATAGTATTTCACAGCTGCTGGATCTGCATTGTATCTGATCTTTCGAAAGAACAGACACTGTGCATTCAAATAATTGATAAGCCTGGCTGGGCAATGGATCCACTTTCTTCAGTGTGAATGTACAAATATGTCCGGCCTCCTGTGGGAATTTCTAAGTAGCGAACAGGAGAATAATAGACAGTGGCTGCAGATAGGTGGTGCCAGACGGTAGTGTGGATCAGCTGTGAGGCATACCGAGATAGTCTGTGCAGTTGCAATAATGCTGTGTACTGGATGGTGCAATGGTTACTGCACCTGCCTAGTAAGCAGGAGATCTCGGGTTCGAATTCCGATCCAGTACACATTTTCATTCATCATCGCTGATTTCACTTAATGTACCACTGCAGCTGATAGCAGTGATCCTCCTTCAATTTACATTAAATTAATTTGTTTCATCTGGACATTATGGGGCTGAAAAATATCAAGAAGATGTGAAAATTCTGGAATGGTAGATGTTCTGTGTCTCTCTGAAAACCATACAGCCACAAGGATAGAAAAGTTAAATATATATATCATGTGTTTTCCACTCATTTTCATGTGAGTGTACGTGGAAAACAGGAGTTATGAATAACTTCACACTTTCCCTAATTCAGGGTCAATTGCCACTTTTCGCACCATACAGATATCTTATATATATCATTTTGCAAGTAGTTTTGATCATCTGATGACTTTACAAGACATTACAAGATGGTAAATGACAGCATTATCTGCAAACAATCTAAGATGGCTACTCAGATTGTCTCCTATGTCGTTAATATAGATCAGGACAATCGAGGGCCTATAACACTTCCTTGGGGAACGCCAGATATTACTTCTGTTTTACTCGATGACTTTCTGTTTATTACTACAAACTGTGACATTTCTGACAGGAAATCACGAATCCAGTTGCACAACTGAGGCGATACCCCCCTGTAGGCACGCAGTTTGGTTAGAAGACGCTTGTGAGGAACGGTGTCGAAAGCCTTCTGGAAATCTAAAAATATCGAATCAATTTGACATCCCCTGTCAATAGCACTTATTACTTCATGAGTATAAAGAGCTACTTGTGTTTCACAAGAACGATATCTTCTGAAACCGTGCTATGTGTCAATAAACCATTTTCTTCGAGGTACTTCATAATGTTTGAACACAGTATATGTTCCAAAGCCCTACTGCAAATCGACGTTAGTGAGATAGGCCTGTAATTCAGTGGATTACTCCTACTTCCCTTTTTGGGTATTGGTGTGACTTGAGCAATTTTCCAGTCTTTAGGTATGGATCTTTTTGTGAGTGAGTGGTTGTATATAATTGCTAAATGTGGAGCATACTCTGAGAGGAACCTCATAGATAAACATAAATATTACAGATAATAAGACTGGAACTACATGGGTTAAAGTCAAATGGGAGACAGAACAGCCAGTAAGTGACAAAGAATTCATAACAATTAAACTAAGCGGCAATGTGTGACTGACAATTCACAAGTTGCAAGTGCTTTTTAACAATAACTTTCTAAATGTGGCAGCAAAAATAGGATTAAATGGTTCATTGAAGAAGCAAGAAGATATATTAAAACCATCATTCCACAAAACTTTAAGCAGCTAGAAGCAAGACCAAGAGCCGTCACTGAAATTAATACAATTCTAAAAAATAAAGGCTCATATGCTGTTGACTGAATCTCAAACAGAATTCTGAGAAGTTGCTCTAACATAAAAAGTAATATCCTAAGTAATACATGTAATGCATGACTGGCACAGGAAATTTTTCCATACAGATTAAAATATGCAATTGTTAAAGTACAATATAAGCAATGTAATGACAAGAAAGACCTAAATAATTACTGTCCAAGTACAAACAATTTCTTTAGCACATCACTGTGTGGATTCTAGATTGCTTACCCAACTGAGAATGCTATTTACACATTCATCCATCAAATATTACAAGCATAAATACTAAAATCTCACTAGATGGTTCAAATGGCTCTGGGCACTATGGGACTTAACTTCTGAGATCATCAGTTCCCCAGAACTTAGGACTACTTAAACCTAACTAACCTAAGAACACTACACACATCCATGCCTGAGGCAGGATTCGAACCTGCGACCATAGCGGTCGCGCGGTTCCAGACTGCAGTGCCTAGAGCTGCTCAGCCACTCCGGCCGGCTACTAGATGGTGTTTTTGTGATCTTTCCACGGTGTTCAATTGTGTAGATCAAGTTACACTCTTAGAAAAACTTAAGTTTTATAGAACTGATGGCTTTCCACATACAACTGGTCTAAATCACACTTATCAAACAAGTTACAAAAAGTTGTACTGAGTAAGTCAAGCAATGGAGCAAAGTTAGAAAATTTTAGTGACTTGGGAGAAATCACAAAAGGAGTCTCAAAGGGTTCAGCTTTGGGTCCACTCATTCCTTAGACATGTGAATGACCTTCCAATTAACAGTCAACAAGCGGAATTGGTACTTTTTGCAGAAGATACTACTGTTATAATAAATCCCATTGAGAGAAAGAAACAGAAAAAAATTGATGATGATGTTTTACAAAGAATTATGTAGCACATGAAGAGGAGTCAGTAATAGAGTAGAATGCTCCAAATTTTTAGGTGCACATATTGATGAAAATTTGAACTGGAAGAAGAGGCCCCCTTACCGAGCTTCTCAGACAATGAAGTCCAGCTACTTTTGCTCTTCGTATAATTGCTAGTCTTTGAAACATATGAATCAACCTGCTGACATATTTTGCATATTTACACTCAGTTACACATTGTGGAATAATTTTCTGGGTAACTTATCACTTAGGAAGCAAATAATGATTCCACATAAGTAGGCAGTAAGAATGATAATGTGGTGTTCAGCCACAGTCATCATATAGATATAGTCAGTGACAGAATTTTTGAGACTGCTCACTTCACTGTTATGTTGGCCTGCACAGCTTTACTGTCTGTTAACTTTAATAGGCCTAGTTCATACAAGTTATGAGGGACCCAAGTCATGGTGGTTAATTTTGATAATGTATTAGTTTCTCATGAGAAACATTTGGGACCCATAGGAATTAGCAGAACCATGTTTCTTGTGTGGAGGTATAGAATGAATAGAATCAGCAGTCTCTCAAAACTATATGTTCTAGGGGAACCTGAGACTAGTCACTCTCTTTTTTTTTTTTTTTTTTTTTTTTTTGGTTGGGTTTAAGGGCGCTCAACTGCTGAGGTCATTAGCGCCCAGTCACTGTTATTAAAGCACATGGAATCTGGTAAAACTCAAGGGGATGGAGGGGACACAAGAAGGACCTGACAAAGATGCAGACAAAATAAGTAAAAAGATTAAATGTCTTTGGACAAGCCAGTTAAAGTTATAAAACGCAGAATACGAGCAGCTGCTCGAGCGTCATCAGCTAAAACATCCGGTAAAGTAGATGGCAGGGACAGGACAACACGAAATTGACTAAAACGGGGACACGACAATAAAACATGGCGCACTGTTAATACCTGACCACAAGGGCACTGCGGGGCTGGGTCACCGGAGAGCAGGTAGCGGTGGCTAAACCGGCAATGCCCAATCCGCAACCTGGTCAGAAGGACCTCCTCGCGCCGAGAGTGTCGGGAGGATGTTGTCCAAGCAGTTGGTAGCGGTTTCACTGCCCGGAGCTTGTTTCCTTGGAGGGATGACCAAGCATCCCACCACAACGACACAAGCCTCTTACAGACATCCCCACGAACGTCGGATGACGGGACACAATGGGAGGCTGGCCGAGGCAGGAGGACTGCAGCCTTGGCCGCAGCATCTGCAGCCTCATTCCCAGGCACTCCCACATGTCCGGGAACCCACAGAAAGCTGACAGAACCACCGTTATCAGCGAAATAATGGAGGGACTGCTGTATCCGTTGAATCAAGGGATGGACCGGATAGGGAGCTCCAAGGCTCTGAAGAGCACTGAGTGAGTCAGAGCAGAGTACATATGATGAATGGTGGTGGCGGCGGGCATACTGAACGGCCTGATGGAGAGCAAAAAGCTCGGCCGTAAAGCTGGAACATTGGTCGAGGAGCCGGTATTTAAATGTGGCGGCCCCGACGACAAAGGCACAGCCGACACCATCGTCAGTTTTGGAGCCATCGGTGTAAATAAAGGTGTGACTGGCAAGTCGAGCACGAAGTTCGGCAAACCGTGAGCAATACATTGCAGCCGGAGTACCATCCTTCGGGAGTGAGCTGAGGTCGAGATAAATATGAACCGGAGCCTGGAGCCAAGGTGGTGTTGGGCTCTCACCCTCTCTGAAGGTGGTAGGGAGGGCAAAATCCAATTGTCGAAGCAGGCGACGGAAGCGGACTCCGGGGGGCAGCAGGGCAGACACATACAACCCGTACTGACGGTCGAGAGAATCGGCGAAGAAGGACTTGTAAGAGGGGTGGTCGGGCATAGACGACAGCCGGCAGGCATACCGACACAGCAGTACGTCGCGCCGGTAGGTCAACGGTAACTCGGCAGCTTCAGCATAAAGACTCTCGACGGGACTAGTGTAGAAGGCTCCGGTCGCAAGACGTATCCCCCGATGGTGGATGGAGTTGAGCCGGCGTAAGAGGGACGGCCGAGCGGACGAGTAGACGAAGCTCCCATAATCCAGCTTCGATCGGACTATGGACCGATACAAGCGAAGCAGGACAGTGCGATCCGCTCCCCAAGATGAACCGCTAAGAACTCTGAGGACATTAAGGGAACGTGTACAACGGGCCGCCAAATAAGAGACATGTGGAGACCAACACAGTTTCCTGTCCAACGTGAGCCCTAGAAACTTAGTTGTGTCCACGAATGGGAGAACAACGGGACCGAGATGTAAGGATGGCGGAAGGAACACTTTATATCGCCAAAAGTTGATACAAACCGTCTTTTCTTCAGAGAACCGGAAGCCATTTGCCATGCTCCATGAGTAGAGGCTGTCTAGACAACGCTGAAGGCAGCGCTCCAGGAGGCATGTTCTCTGGGCACTGCAGTAGATCGCGAAGTCATCGACAAAGAGAGAGCCTGAGACATTAGGTGGAATGCAATCCATAATGGGATTGATCGCGATGGCAAAAAGGGCTACGCTCAAGACGGAGCCCTGAGGCACTCCGTTCTCCTGGAGGAAGACGTCGGACAATACGGAGCCCACACGTACCCTAAACTTTCGATCCGTTAAAAAGGAATCAATAAAAAGGGGCAGGCGACCGCGTAGGCCCCACCTGTGCATAGTGCGGAGGATACCTCCTCTCCAACAGGTGTCATAAGCCTTCTCCAAGTCGAAGAACACGGCTACCGTTTGGCGCCTTCGCAAAAAGTTGTTCATAATGAATGTCGACAAGGTCACGAGGTGGTCAACAGCGGAGCGGCGGCGACGAAAGCCGCATTGGACATTAGTAAGTAGCCGTCGAGATTCAAGAATCCAGACTAACCGAGCATTAACCATGCGCTCCATCACCTTACAGACACAGCTTGTAAGAGAAATGGGGCGGTAACTAGAAGGAAGGTGTCTATCCTTCCCGGGTTTGGGTATAGGAACAACAACGGCGTCACGCCAACGCATGGGGACTTGACCTTCGGTCCAGACGCGATTGTAGGTACGGAGAAGGAAGCTTTTGCCCGCTGGAGAGAGGTGTGCCAGCATCTGAATGTGAATGGCATCCGGCCCCGGAGCAGAGGACCGGGACAGTGCAAGCGCACGTTCGAGTTCCCGCATAGTAAAGGGGGCATTATAGGTTTCCAGATTCAGCGAGTGGAAGGAAGGTCGCCGAGCCTCTTCTGCCTCTTTCCTGGGAAGGAAGGCAGGATGGTAATGGGCGGAGCTTGAAACCTCCTCGAAAAAGCGGCCAAAGGCGTTGGAGACAGCCACCGGATCAACAAGGACCGCATTACCTGAGGTCAGGCCAGGTACCGAGGAGTGGGCCTTAATGCCCGACAGCCGGCGCAGGCTACCCCAAACGACGGAAGAGGGAGTAAAACTGTTAAAGGAGTGTGTGAAAGAGGCCCAACAAGCTTTTTTGCTGTCTTTGATGACTCTACGGCAGTGCGCTCGGAGTCGTTTGTATTCAATACAATTCGCCAACGTAGGATGGCGGCGAAAGGTGCGTAAAGCACGTCGTCGAGCACGGATAGCGTCCCTACAAGCCTCGTTCCACCAGGGGACGGAAACGCGACGTGAAGAAGTAGTACGTGGAATGGAACGTTCGGCAGCATGGATGATAACAGCCGTGAGGTATTCGACCTGACTGTCACAACTGGGAAAATCGTGGTCCGGAAAAGTCGCCAGGGATGAGTAAAGTCCCCAGTCAGCTTTCAGTATGTTCCAGCTCGAGGGACGTGGGGATGGGGTGTGGTGCAGGAGACGAACGACACAGGGGAAGTGGTCGCTCGAATAGGTGTCAGAAAGGACATACCACTCGAACCGATGGGCAAGAGTGGTAGAACATATCGAGAGGTCCAAGTGGGAGTAGGTATGAGTGGAGTCCGAGAGGAAAGTCGGGGCGCCGGTATTGAGGCAGACAAGATTGAGATGGTTGAAGACATCTGCCAAGAGTGAGCCTCTTGGACAGGATGCAGGAGAGCCCCAAAGGGGATGATGGGCATTGAAGTCGCCAAACAATAAAAACGGCGGGGGAAGCTGAACGATCAGGTGCATCATGTCAGCCCGACTAACAGCAGACGACGGTGGAGTGTAGATGGTACAAACTGAAAAAGTAAAAGCAGAAAGAGTAATGCGGACAGCTATTGCTTGGAGTGGGGTGGTCAATGGGATGGGATGGTAATAGACGTCATCCCGAATGAGCAACATGACCCCACCATGAGCTGGGACACCGTCCACAGGGGTAAGGTCATACCGCTCCGAGGTATAGTGGGTAAAGGCAATACGGTCAGTCGGGCGCAACTTGGTTTCCTGGAGTCCAAGGACGAGCGGACAGTGCAGGTGGAGGAGCAGTTGTAATTCCTCCCGATGAGATCGAATACCTCTTATGTTCCAATGAAACAACGCCATCGCTAGTCAAAAAGTTGGGGGAACGAGACGGGGGAAGAGCAGGTCACCTCGACGGCCGCGGAGGGCCAGGTTGCGAGGGAACAACGCTACAACCGACGGGAGGCGGATCCGGTTCCATCGACTGGTTGCCAGCTGCGGCCGCTGTCCCTGGTTGTGTAGGAGGGGCAGCATCATTTGCCGACGAAAGGCCAGCTGAGCGCCTGGCAGCAGAGCGTCCCGGCGAAACTGAGGACGGCCGGGAGCGGCGACTCACGGATGGAGCGTCAGTCGAAACGCGCCGGGGTGGAGAGGGGGATAGAGACTTCTTCTTGGAGGCCTTCTTGGAAGGCCGAGGAGGCACAGGGATGGTGGGCTGGACCCGAAGAAGGTCCTCACGCGCGGGGTCCGTTTTGGAACGCCGGACCTCGGAAGCCGGGGTCCGGAATGTTTCCCCGATGGACGCCTGAGAAGAGGATCGCTTCTCAGGTGGCGTGTGGGGAGAAGGAGGAGGAAGGGTGGCCCCTGGGGCAGAGGGGGTGGGGGCCACGGGGGAGGAGGATTTGGGAGGCGGAGGCAGAGCCCCCTGATGGGCGGAGGAGGCGGAGGGGGGACAGGAGAGGGGTGAGGATACCGCGGAAGGAGTGGACACAACTGAGGCAAATGAAGTGGTCAATGGCACGGGATGGAGGCGGTCATACTTCTTCCTGGCCTCAGAATAAGACAGCCGATCCAAAGTTTTGATTTCTTGTATCTTCTTCTCCTTCTGATATGCGGGGCAGTCTGAGGATCTAGGCGAGTGGATGCCAGGACAATTAACGCACCGAGGTGGTGGGGTGCATGTATGTTCCTCACGAAGAGGACGCCCACAATCGCCACAGAGGGGCTCAGCCTCACACCGTGACGACATGTGCCCAAAGTGCAAACACCTAAAACAGCGCATAGGAGGCGGAACGTAGGGTCGCACGTCACACCGGTAGCACATTACCTTTACCTTCTCCGGGAGAACGTCCCCCTCGAAGGCGAGGATAAAGGCCCCAGTGTCGATGCGACGGTCTTTGGGGCCGCGCTGGACTCGCCGGACGAAATGCACGCCTCGGCGCTCCAGGTTGGCCCTGAGCTCCTCATCAGATTGTAGCAGGAGGTCACGATGAAAAATAACCCCCTGCGTCCTATTGAGTGCCAGATGTGGGACAATGGAGACTGGGATGTCCCCTAGGCGGTCGCACGCCTGGAGCGCCGCCGACTGTGTGGCGGACGTGGTCTTGATAAGTACGGACCCTGAACGCATCTTGCTGAGAGCCTCGATTTCCCCGAAGATGTCTTCAATGTGCTGAACAAAGAACATGGGCTTGGAGGTGGCGAATGTCCCCCCATCGGTTCGAGAACAGACCAAATAGCGGGGGAAGTACTTCGCTCCAAGCCGGCGGGCCTGTCCCTCCTCCCATGGAGTGGCCAAGGGGGAAGGGGCAGGAGAACCAGAACTAGAAACTGTACCTTTTCTTTTGAAAGACTCGGCCGCAGAGCGACCCGATACGTGGTGACGTTTCATGTGCGAAACGTCCGCCCCGATACCACCCACTCCGACCAGGGGCTCTCCCCACGGGCGCCACCCAGCCGCAGCAAGGGCCACCTGGCAGGATGACCATTGCCGGGAGTCCTGATGCCCCAAGGAGACGGGCATCTACTCCTTGGCCGACGTGGGGAGGGTGCAGCTCAGGTATCGGCAGTACGATCCCTGTGTTGTCAGGGGGCTACAACCTAGAGGGTACATGACGACCCCACCACAACGGGCTGGCTACCGTGCTGGATTTCTGGTGCCATGGAAAGTCCATCATGATCGCTGGTGCAGATGGAGACGCACTATGGGCGTAACTGGGACAACCCAAAAGGCGTTTAGGCCCAATTTGAGTAATAGTGGGTATGGTTACAACGCCGGTGCAATGCTGAGTGCCAAGGTCTGAGTGCACTGAGGACCAGTGGTACACCACGTAAGGTGTCCTTCCCCAAAAGGCTCGTACTTCTGTAGAAATTTAGAAAAAAGGAGGTCAAACCCCAAGGGGGACCAACACATGGAAGGCCGAAATAGTTGAAACTCCGTTTAGTCGCCTCTTACGACAGGCAGGAATACCTCGGGCCTATTCTAATCCCCGGACCCGCAGGGGGATAGTCACTCTCTGATACAGTCAAGACTTCACTGGTGAAAGAAGGGTGAAAATGAAGGGACACTCCTTTTGTCTTAGCTCAATAGTTTTTGAGAAAATGACAGTCAATTTTTGACATTATTTCATCACTTAGCCTGTGTTGCAGTAGGCCAACTCAATCAGTTGTTAGTGGCTAAGAGTACAGTTTCAAATTTTTGTGCTCTCTGTTCAGGTCCAATCCTTTTCTTTTCCTTTTCTTTTTTTCTTTGAAAAAACATTCAAATCATATAAATTCAGAGCACCATGAGCAACTTGGGAAGGCATATATGCCACAGTCACACATATTGGTGTGAATAACATTAGGAAAAGCTACCTTATTCACTTTGCTAAATGTCTTGCGATCTGATGATAATTTTGCAATAAGCCAAAATATAAAAGCATTTTCTTGATAGCTGGAGCTGGTAATTGATTACAGATCAAGGCATGAATTATATCAATTGCATTACCTTTACTTGTGGTTTCTGTTTGCTGTGCAGTGAGAGTAGGGGACTTATGTAATGGGCAAATACAATTCCTCATCTGTCAGTAACAGTATATGTTTTGCAGAGTCAATAGAATGTATACACATGTGTGGAATAACTTTTAAACCTTTGATGGCTACAGATATGATCTCTATAGCCTGTGCTGTTGTCACTCTACTGCTCGCCTAATGCTGCTACCTGTGATTAGAGATGGTGTCCCAGCCACTATGAAATATTAATCATCAAATTTGAAAAAAAAAAAAAAACTATTCAGTGAAAAAATTTGATTTTTGACTGATATCTTTGCTTGATAAAGCACTGAATTTGCATTTATTGTTCATCATAGTTACCATGCTGCATCACATTAAGTAAAGCACTGCACAGAATTTTAAAGAGTTTGCAGATGTAAAAACATATTTTGTAGACTTTACATATGAATGATTTAGCCCATACATTGCAATGTATGAAATATATATAAGATATCTAAATTTTATTTAAAACTGAGAGCAGAACAAGTTATTGGTTTTTATATCCAGTTGACAGTCATGCACAATGCGACCATTTCTGTCCTTGTGTGTCAGGAATTGTGGCTACAACAATCATCATATTTCATAAATGGTTCATGACACTGAAACAAAGTTTTTGCAAATGATAGCACACAAAGAGACGTGTTTGTTGCTTGATAAATATTTGAAACTTTTTTATTCACTGAGATACGGAAGTAACTCATCGGCAGCAGTGAGATGCTCAACGGGAACAGGATGCTTAAACACATCGATAGCGCTTAAGGGAAACCCAGGGGCCATGTTTAAACACATCATCAGCACTTGGAGATCAGTGGAGCATGAGAAGTTAGCTCATCCACAACAGCTACATGGCATATGAAGTGTAAATATTCTGATTTCATCGAAAGCCAGGGCATCATGTAAGGAGGGATACCTTTGCCCATCCTATGGCTCAATAATTTACAGAAGCAGGTTCATTTTTAGATTAGATCACAAAACTTTGAACAAAAACATTCTAGGTATATTTTGTGAGTTTGCCAAAGTTTTGCAGATATTGTGTGCACATTATGATGGCATTCCATTGCCTGGTTTACATATTGTTGGTCTAGATGACTACATTTGCCATTGATATCTTGGAGACAAACAAAAACTGCTAGTAACAGGCTTTCAGAAAGTGTTAATGTGTGCTGGGCAGTGTACGAGTGCACAATCTCGCAAGTACAAAACTGCTACCACAATGAAGGATCCATGTGACAAGCAGAGGATTGACTCATGATAAATATAAAATGACTGATTTGCGAAGGTTTGATCATTTTACAGATGCTATAAACAACAGACATGTGGTTACTACATGAGCAGTGTGGCAGTGGGCAATGGGCTGCAGCCGCCTCATTGCTGTCAGAAAATTTTGAATTCAAAACCTGGTGTCATTGATTCCAGCAGAAAAACAAAATTCAGCAGTGTTGTGGCACCACATACGTCAGCACCAATGACAAGCTTACATTTGATGAATTACTGAAAACAGCAGGATTCTTCCAACTTCAAACATTCACTATAATTCCTGAATTCAACCATGAGTTCATTCTATGAGTGGATCAAACAGTGTACCGTATCTCTAGTAAGATAATGTTATTGCTTTGAGGTGAGAAAATAATGTAAACAGCTGTCAGCCACTTGAAACGTAGAAACCTACCATCAACTTTTGCACAAAATTTTGCAACCTCATTTTAAAATGGAGCTGCTTCTGTACACTACTGAGGTGTGGGATAGGCAAGGCTATCACTCCTCGTATGATTGCCTCATTGTCGATGAAATCAGAATATCAACATGTTGATTGAATGTAAATATGTCAAAGCCTATGTCATTCTATCAACTCTACAACATATACTCTTACTGACAGGTAAAGAATTACATTCACTCGTTGCAGAAGTGCCCTATTCTCATCGCACAGCAAACGGAAGTCACAAGCAGAAGTGATGTAGTTAATAAAATACACGCGTGAATGGATCAGGAATTAATTGCAGGCTCCAGCTGTTGAGAAAATGCTTTTATATGCTTGGTTTGTCACAAAATTACCACTTGACGATGAGGTATTTAGCAACATTAATGAGGTTGGTTCAAATGGTTCTGAGCACTATGGGACTTAACATCTGTGGTCATCAGTCCCCTAGAACTTAGAACTACTTAAACCTAACTAACCTAAGGACATCATGCACATCCATGCCCGAGGCAGGATTCGAACCTGCGACCGTTAATGAGGTTGCTTTTCGTAATGATATTCACAGTAAAATATGTGAATGTGGCATATACGTCTTCCCATATTGCTTGTTATGCTCTGCATTTCTATACTTTGAATGTTTTTGTGATATGTATCACCCTGGGAAATGCAATGGTTGTTCTGAATTTCCAAAAATGTGAAAATTGTAATACAAGGATATATTGTTTTTCCTATGAAGTTTTATAAGATCTGTGATGACAAAATCTAGTTTAATAAGGTTAAAATGTTTATTCCTCTTCTCAACAAATCCATTGTATTTCTCAAATTCACAAAAACATACTCATGTTCAGAAAAAAACAGCACACCTTAAACGACAAGAACAGAACATTCATATTCACAGGACATACATTAGTATGTTCTGCAGAAATGAATAGTATTTTAGTCACCTCAGTTCAGCATGTTTCCTGTTGCCTAGGAGGCATAGGGTCTGCCATAGACGTGGATAACTTGTTTCATGCATGATGTCATCATACGTAAAAGGTGCGAATGGCATCCTCTGGTATAGCTATCCATGCTGCATTCACATGGTTCCAAAGTTTAACTGTGGTGGTCGGCACTGGGCGACAGTGCCTTCCCCCATCGTTCCACCATATCCCACACATTTTCAATTAATGACAAGACTGGTGATCTGGCAGGCCAGGGCAAAAGGCTACCATCCTGTGATACAAAGAAGGCATGTGTTCATGCAGCGACTTGTGGTCATGCATTGTCTTTCTGAAAAACGGTGTCTGGGGGTGTTGTGCAGAAAGGGTTTGGTTACAGGTCACAGGATGTCATTAACGTAGGTCACACTGGCCACAGTGCCCTGGACAAGTACTAACTGTAATTTGTGCTTGTACCCAATAACACCCCACACAATAAGGCCTTGAGTTAGCACTGTAGGTCTTGTGCAAATGCAGTCACTGTGATCTACCACAATGTGGCCATCATTATCAAACAAACAGATACTGGATTTCTCTGAAAACATTATCTGATGCCATTCCTGTACCCAGCAATGTCACTCCATACACCATTGCTGTCTAGCATGCTCCTGTACATTCACCAAAGGTAGGCAGAGAAGTGGATGACGTGCATGTAAACCACACCATAACAAATGGCAATGGACAGTCACCCCTGATAGTGCACAATTTGCTACAATGTTGTGCCGGAGCCGAGGAGGACGCAGACCTGTCATGCAAGGGCATTTGGATGAGGTGTCAATCTTCTAGGGGGGAATGGTCAGTGTGGTGCGTTCTGACCCATATTGTTGTGTGACTATTGACTGCTGGCATCTAAGACGAGGTGAGTGTTCCTTCATTTCCAACCTTCTTTCACCACGTGAAAATTCAACTGTGTCAGAGAGCAACCAATGCCAGGTTCCCCTAGTAAGATACAGTTTTTGTGCTGATTGTGTTTGTTCTGTATTTCTACACAAGAAACATGGCTCCACCCATCCCTATGGTTCCCAAATATCTCTCTTAAGAAATGAATATACTATTGAAATTAATCACCATGACCTGCATCCCTCAGGACTGCTATAAAGATATTAGGTTTATTAAAGTAAGATTAAACCACACTGATTCTGCAGAAACTAACATGTTTCATTTCCTGTGATTTGTGAACTTTTTCACTCTCTCTTTTTGACTCTCTTCCTGTAACTATATGATTGCTGAGCTTCATGAGAAGGTAGTAGAGTTCCAGTTGGGGATTGTATTTCACTGAGACTAGGATGACAATAGTATCAGTGGGTGGAAACTCCCCCACTGTGATTTCGAATTACCAAAGCGTTTAAAATGACTTTAAGAGCTCTTTGATTACTCATATTTTACATTTGTTATTTACTATCTGAGAAGGGGTGATTTCAAAATGGAAATAGTTACAGAAAAAATGATTTTGGCTTCATATGAATATGTTTAATTTATTTCGACACCTCCATTTAATCTAAATTCGTTGCCTTACCATTGCTTAACTTTTCAAATTACCCCATGGTAGTTAAAGAGTGTGTTGTATAGTTACCATGTCTATTTGTCCTTCTGATTTTACCCTATTTATGTAGCCCTCAACCAAGAACCAATGAGCAATTGTAAGAGAAGACAAGTTGAAGTCCATAGGATCTAGCGCTATTAAGCCTTTTTGATAGTCTCCGTAGTTTCCAAGATGAAATGAAATTACAATTAGCGTTGCCCACTGAGTCAGATCTGGCCACAAGTGCTGTACTATTTAAAACAGCAGTTTGTCTTATCAATTACACCTCAATAATTCTCATACGTATATTGTGATAGCCTAGAGGGGTTACCAGTGTGAAACAGCTGGGGAATAAACTACATACAAAATGCGCAATCTGTGAGATACTGCACAGAAATTTCTTTCCATGCTTGCCTAGGATAACCTCAATTTGTTACTTTGGTTCCTCTCTGTTTTAAGTTTCTGAAATTGAAAAGTTCAATCTTCAGGCACTTTTCACTTTTATTGATGAAGCACCACCAGCAGTTATATTGTAATTATTACGAGTAGACTATACTTTTTTTCTATTTGGTTTCTATACACTGTCTATTCACATTAAAGAGATTTCCTTCAAAAGCTTGAATAACCACCTGTTACAGAGCAGACCAAAGCGACATGTGCAGGAACAGAATCAATGAGTTTCTGCAACGTACCAAAAGAGATGTGGAGCCATGCCAACTTCAGTGCCATGTCCAGCTACACTAGATTTCTCGGTTGAGGACCCACGGCACGTACAGCAAAATTGATGTGGTCCCACTGTTTCTCAACTGGGTTTAAATCTGAGGAGCTTTGTGGCCAGGATAGGATGGTAGACTCAGCTTGGTGTTGTTGGAACCATGCACATACACTGCAAGCCATGTGTTACATTACACTATCCTGCTGGCAGATGCCATCATGCTGAGGAAAACAAACTTCATTTAGGGATGGACATTCTCCATAAGGATAGATATGGACCTATTTTGAAACATTGTGCCTTCCATAATTATGAGATCACCCACAGGATGTCACAAAAACATTTCCCAGACCATAACACTCCCTCCTCTGGCCTGCTCTCTTCTGATGATTGTTGCAGGATGTTTGCTTTCAGATATTTCAAGACATATACGTAAATGGCCATCTATCCGATAGGGATAAAACTTGATTCATTCGATGGACATCCAGTTGTGATATTGGCACACAAATTCCAGCCTTCAGCACCAACAAACAGCAGTCAATGTGGATGCATGAACTGTGGAGGCCCATATGCAGCAACATATGTTGAACAGTTGTTGAGGAGACACTGTTGGTAGCTCCTTGGTTCATCTGGGCATCAGCTGCTGAACAGTTGTATGTCTATTTGCCTGTTCACATCTCAACTGCTGTTTTCAACTCCTTCATTTGTGACTTGTGGTGCACCACAATTGCCTTGATGTCACTTTTGGACAGCACCATTTTACCATGAATCACATACTTTAACAATGGCAGCACATGGACTATTTTAAAGCTTAGCCATTTCAGAAATGCTTCCACCCTTGATCCAAAAGCCAATGATCGTGCCCTTCTGGACATCAGATAAATCACTCCCTTTCTGCATTACAACAATGACTGCACTGTTTTCCACATTCCCCCCCCCCCACACTTTATATACCCTCTACTGCTACTGCTGCATATGGTTATTGCCTGTTGATGCTGAATGTAAGTGATAGTTACATTAATGTGACTGGACGGTTTCGAATGAATGACAGTTCTGCTTAAGAATGACATACTTGACACATTACTGTTGGCACTGTTTGTTCCTTGTTTCACATTTTCATTACAACTGCTTCTTCTTTCATGTTATTAGAAGCTGGAATTGAACTTGCACTACAATGATTCACTTGGTTAATCATCTTGGTGGCTTCTGAATTATATTTTTTGGTCATTGCGAAAGATTTTCTTGCACGGTTTGCTTTTGTGATTTGAAACTACATTTTATTTGCAGCTTATGAAATTTTATTACGAAACACGAGCATCCACAAACAGTGCTATGGTGTCTATTCATTTACATTATGATGTATGAGAGATGGTGCCAATGCAAGTGTTCCTTAGGAAGAATATTTTGAATTATATAATATTAAAATGAATGTTATTTACTCTTAAAGTTAATAGTATCTGTTGATGGTAAAAAAGCGAATCCCTTCTGATGAACGAGTTTTGTAGTTTGCAATTCACTTAAGGTAGAACAACAAAGGTACCTGCAAGATATACTGAAGAACAGAACCACCAAAATAATTTTCCCTGCTCCTCATTTATGAAGTTCAAGTTGCCATCAGTGCATCTGGATATTATTTGTAACTGTGTTTTAGACCTGAATCACAGTTACAGAAAGGCGAATAAAACTCATTGGCCTAAGTTAGGTAGTACTACACCCCGTCAATGCAGTGGTAGATGGCAACACTGTGTATTTACAGGGCCATTTTCTCCCGTGTCAGCCAGCTCAAGAAACATATCAGCAGACCAAAAATATTCTGCATGCTGTTAGTTTAATCGAGAATTGGCAACATTGTAGAATAATGTTTTGCAACTGTATGTCCAGCAATTTCCTTCCTAGATTTTATCAGAATTATCACAGTAAATTCGCTTAATATTATCTTGTCATTTAAATTAAATAGTCTGTATTCTTCTCACAGAAGTAGCAAATGTCTGTTTTTGAGTCCAGGAAGCTTGTTCCAACAGAAACTGCAGCATACATCACAATTTATGTTGCGAATAACTCTCCATCTTAGCCATCATCTGATGCAGCTCCATGCTAGCTTACCGGTAAAGTGTTTACTCTTCAAGTTGAAGGCTGTGTTAATTTTTGGTTCTAATCTCGCTGAAGACAATATTTTTACTTCTTCTGTGAAATAGCCATTAGCAGGCAGGTCAACAATCAGTAAAGAAATCCTAAGACAACTTACACTTTGATGATGTGTGAGGGCTTCACAGCCAAACTTCTGCAGCATAGTTGAAACAACCTTGGCAACATGTGGGCAGGAATTTGCCTGAAACAGAATGATGCCATCCATCAATGATTCCTGGATGTTCGAACTTGATGTCACACTGCTGTGTGTTAACTGTGGTGCAATGGTCCAGAAAGTCAACGAGCAGTGGACCCATGCCGTGAAAGAAAATGGTTATCATGACATTCCTGCAGCTGGATTGCACAGCTTCCAATTTTTTTTTGGTGGGAGTGAACCCATGTGCTTCACTGTTGGCTCTGATGCCTGCTTCCAGCTCAAAATGATCGTACTATATTTCATCTCCTTTGACAGTATGGGACAGGAAATGATATTCTTTATCATGATATGATTCCATGGGTCGCAGTGATATCAATGGGGAGCAAACTGTGCACAGATTTTCCAGAACTTCATCTATCACGATGGCGTGAATGGTACTGTGACTGATACCTACAATAAGCCGAAAGTCTTATACTGTCTGTCATCAGTATTTGCTGACACCAGCATCCACTGCAGCACTGACAGAAGGGGCAACAACACAATGAGCCTGTTCTGGCCAACTTGCTATCTTCAGTGACACCTGACCTCCTCAAAATCGTTTTTTCCATGCAAATACATGTCCATGTGACATACTGTTTTGCCATACACAGCAGACTTTTATGCACAAATTTCACTTCCTGACGCTCCTTCTGCAGTCAAAAATCACACTATACCTCCCTGTTCCTCTTTCTCAACCTCCATAGAGAAGTCACACACACACACACACACACACACACACACACACACACACAACACGACTCACTGAGCTCATGTTCTCATGTTGTGTACACCTAATAGACAAATGGCACAGTGGTGAAAGTTTGTGTTAATCCGTCCTGATTCCCAGTAGAGAGCACTTTGATAGACACACCTACCTGCATTACCAACGTCCACACCATGCTTGTTATGTAATCTGTCTCATTTTCATTTGACTGCCCCTTATATTATGCCTGAACAGACATTCATATCTTTAGCATTCTGCTCACAACTGAAACAACATTTTAATTTTTAAAGGAAAATGGAGACAATTTCATCTTCACGATCTAGGTGATAAACCCAAAAGCTCCACCCTACCATTACAGTTTATTACTGAAACTAAAAGTACTCATATGCAGATGATTGGTGGCATTTATCAGCAGGGACAGAACATGAGAATATATGTCCCAATAAGTTTGAGAACTTTTCAATGATTTTCGAACAAACCATGTCTTACAAGAGTATTGAAAAGGTAAACATGTTTCTTACATAATACTTATGAGGCACACTGAAAACCAGAGCAAACTTTGACTTCTTTCCTAATGTGACCAAAGGCTGGTTCTCAAATGGAAGTTTATCCCTCTATGCACAGTGAACAATGTTAAGCAAAAGCAGTTAGGGCAAAAGCAGTTAGTTCTGCAGTACCATATAGTGAGTGAAGAAAAAAAATCATATACTTTATTTTGAGTCACACTGTTTGACTGCCATGAACACAAGAGATGCGTATAGGTTTGAGAGTGTATCTGTAAGCTAGATATTTTTATTGACAGCTGCTGTTGTGATAGTTTACAATTTAATTCCTTATGACTGTTTTACATTTTTCTGCCATGGAAAACTCTGGCTGGAAAAGAATCCACACAACTTCATGAGCCAAAATGAGAAGCTCTTTGAAAAGATGAATGTAACTGATGTGAAAGTTGTCAAAGATACACGAATCAAAAGCTGGCATCATCAGGAAGCCACATGTCACTTTGTTACAGTACTTTTTGTGCAGGCTGATAGTTACCAGCAGGAAAGCAAATGATTTTCACTATAGTTTATGAAATAAAGTAGAATGTTATAAGGAACTCAAATTTACACTGAGCCAAAGAAACTGGTACAGTTGCCTAATATCATGTAGGGCTCGCGCAAGCATGCAGAAATGCCACAACACAACGTGGCATGGACGCGACCAATGTCTGAAGTAGTGCTGGAGGGAATTGTCACCATGAATCCTGATGGGCTGTCCATAAATCCCTAAGAGTACAAGGGGATGGAGATCTCTTCCAAACAGCATGTTGCAAAGCATCCCAGATATGCTCAATAATGTTCATGTCTGGGGAGTCTGGCAGCCAGCAGAAGCGTTTAAACTCAGAAGCCACTCTGTAGCAATTCTGGACGTGTGCATTGCCCAAGTCCGTCGAAATGCACAGTGGACACAAATGGATGCAGTTGATCAGACAGGATGCTTACGTACATGTCACCTGTCAAAGTCATATCTAGTTGTATCAAGGGTTCCATATCACTCCAACTGCACATGCCCCACACCATTACAGAGCCCCCACCAGCTGGAACAGTCCCCCACTGACTTGCAGCGTCCATGGATTAATGAGGTTGTGTCCATACCCATACATGTCCCTCTGCTTGTTACAATTTGAAATGAGACTTGTCCGACCAGACATTTTTCCAGTCATCAACAGTCCAATGTCTGTGTTGATGGGCTCAGGTGAGGCATAAAGCTTTGTGTTGTTCAGTCATCAAGGGTACACAAGTGGGCCTCTGGCTCTGGAAACCCACATTGATGGTGTTTCATTGAATGGTTTATTCACTGACAGTTATTGATGGCACAGTATTGAAATCTGTAGCAATTTGCGGAAGGGTTGCACTTCTGTCATGTTGAACAATTCTCTTCAGTCATCGCTGGTCCCATTCTTGAAGGATCTTTTTCTGGCTGCAGAGATGTGGGAAATTCGATGTTTTTCCTGATAGTCATGGTACACTCATGAAATGGTTGTATAGGAAAAATCCCCTTCATTGCTACATCGGAGATGCTGTGTCCCATCACTTGTGCACTGACTGTAACACTGTGTTCAAACTCACTTAAATCTTGATAACCTGCCATTGTAGCAGCAGTAATCGATATAACAACTGCACCAGACTCTTGTTGTCTTATATAGTCATTGCCGACCAGTGCCATATTCTGCCTCTTTACAGGTCTCTGTATCTGAATAAGCATGTATATACCAGTTTCTTTGGTGCTTCAGTATATTATTCATTTATAGAAAAAAATTTCAAACAGTTAAGTACACGTACTGCTTTCACTGAAAGCTCTGTTTCTAGTGGAAAATGAACTATTTATAGTTGTGTCAGCTATGTAGTTACAACTGTTCTCAAACCACTGCGCTAATGAATTCTGTAACACAATTTCTGATAAAAACTTTAAGAAGGTAAATGGGTTAAACGCAAACTAGCGATTACTGAATTCAGCCAAATTTTCACCCATTGCACATAGTTTCACTCAGCTAGTGCTGAGTCGTGATAGGCACAATAAAAAGATTCACACAATTAAAGATTTCGGCCATTAAGGCCTTTGTCAGCAGTAGACACACACACACACACACACACACACACACACACACACACACACACACACAACTTACACACACATCTGCAGTCTCAGAGAGCTGAGACCACACTGCGAACAGCAGCACCAGTGCATGATGGGAGTGGTGACTGGGTGGGGGTAAGGAGGAGGTTGGGGCGGGGAGGGGGAGGGATAGTATGGTGGGAGTGGCAGACAATCAAATGTTACAGTTTAGACGGAGGGCAGGAGAGAAGGTGTGGAGGGGGGTAAGTAGCAGTAAGGAGAGAAAATAAAAGACTGGGTGTGGCGGTGAAATGACGGCTGTGCAGTGCTGGAATGGGAACAGGGAGGGGGATGGATGGGTGAGGACAGTGAGCAATAAATTTTTCACTATATTATGTTCAAATTTAAGGTGAAGTGGGATTCAATGAAATCCCACAACCATTTTTTATGTATGAAAGTATGATGTTAAAGGCAAGGGAGTACTCAACAGTAGTCCGTATGTAGAGCAGTGAAAGGACTAATTATGGAAATTAAATAGTAATCAAGTGATGCACTGTAATATGAGTCAAATGGAATGGCCACTATGAAAGTCATGGTTAATACCAAACTGTGAGGTACCTGGTTAAGTAGAATTAAGTATTAATATTACAATTTCTAGTAAAAACAGCTATTAAGTGCCCAGTGTGTTGTTCTTTAAAGATTTGAAATTCCTAAATTTTTTAACCTTTTGTGTGAACAGGGCATATTACTTAAGATTACATCGTCTGTTCCATCAATTTAAATTAAATATACATGGTACTGATATTCAATGGTGCATGTGAAGCAACATTTAGTGGATAAGAAGCTGTAATGAAAGTCAGACCATCAAGAATGATATCTCATGGTTTCCTCCTGAAAGTTAATGTAAGCCCATATGACACAGTTCAAACTTCATGGACATAACATTTTTTACTAGAATAACAATGGTGATAAATGTGGTTAACATAAGGGACCCACCATAAGTATGATGTAGGTATGACAGTACTTGGATGTGTACTAGAATTGTGAGAATGCTACAAAATAATGAAGTAACTGTGTGTATAAGAACCAGGGTTTTAGCATAGGAACAGTTGGGGACTTGAGAAGCAATGTGCCTATGGTGGCTATGCTACAATGAAAGAGGTAATTGGGACAAGAAGATATAGGGGAATAAGCATATGTTATGAATAGAAGAGCAGCAGTAGGTAAGTTACGGGATACCCTCATTTTTTATTAATGCATATGTAAGCAGACATGATCATGCAACCTTGAAGAGCGGCAGATTAAATGGTTGTGGTTTTATAGAGCGGCGTAGAATTTTCCGGCACTTTAGAAAACGAAACTCAGGGGAAAAAACACGTTTTCGAAAGATGTCTGATGTGCACCAACATGTACACTGAATATTTTCGTATTACAAAAGTATAAATTCGAATTCCACCAAACATCGCATGTTACTTTCCGAAAAATTGAAATCGAGATTGCGATGCGCTTTTGTAAGCCAGTTGTAGCTCACGTCAAGCGATCTCGCCAGCCGATGACAGCAGATATTCAGATTGTAGGACACGTGATGTAGTCAGCCAGTAGCAACATCACTGTAAAGTAGCGCGAACACACAAACAGGCAAAGGTAATGGTTTAAATTACATATATACATAGTGTTGCTACAAGAAAAGAAAAGCTTTTACATTTAATATTGGCCACTAAGATTAATAAGCTGCAAGAGAAGCTAAGCTTTAGCACATAATGATCATTTTTGCGCATGTTAGAATTTAAAGATACATCACAAAAATGTGCCAGTAAATTTTTTAACTACATAAATGTCTGATCTCCTGGGCTCGAAAATATTCTAAATGGTCGCCCTCAAAGATTTGATTTTTGAATGAGATTCAAATACTCTGTGACTTAAGAAATTTATCGGACATTCACGTGCACAGAGTACATCTTGCGTAAAAGGAAATTTACTTTGAAACTAACACTTTCCAAACAACCATTTGCAATATTTTCCCGCGACCTGTTTAGAATCGTTTCAGCAGTTGCCAGAACGCACCAAATAACAGGTGTCGCAGCACTTGCGCAGCTACGATGACGTAGGAAGCCCGTACGTTCGTACGTGTAAAACATTAAAAGATCTTACATTATGTCATAAAAGAAACAAGACATTAGAGGACACTCCAAGAGCATCGGAATTTTGTGAACTATTATAAAATGCATCATTCGGCTTAAAGTGCACATTCATATGTCCAGATTCAGATGTAAATTTTCTTGGAGTACCTATACTGTATTATGTCATGCTTGGTTCTTTATTAAGGCATAATGCCATACGTGCTAGAAGATGAAAACGTGAACTTGAAATGCAGCGAACAGTTGAAACTAGCCAATAGTTTCAAATAAATTGACTGCCTCAGCAGAGAAGATTAGTAAAAGTCAAATTTCTTTAACAAACCGCCAAAAATAACTACATTGTTCTGTAAGGCGATTAACATTTGACTGTCACAAAGGTGGAACATAAAATCTGAAACTAATTACAAATTTTAGCCTTCCGTAATTACGTGAATGTATTTTAGTTCACTTGATAGCTCCCGGCCAAAGAAATCCGTATTGTTTTCATTTGAAGTGAGAGCAATAAATGAAGAGGAAACAGCAAAATCACTTAACGTAAACACGGGTCACGTGGAGACTACCACCTCCCAATACAACTCAGACTGCTCTGTAAATCAGGACCGGATCCAGGATATTTCTGAACCGGGCGATATTAGATAGTGGCATTCCTCCTCCCTTGAGCATTTGAGGTAGGACGCCAAAAATTTAAAAATCGACTTTTCAAAAATATCTTAATTTTGTAGCACACATCTTTCTGAAGAGTCTGATACATAAAACATATATATTCGAGGGAACATAAGTCATGTTATTTCGTCTTACGTGTGGCAAAGCGCAGTGCCACACCTCTCCACACAGCATTCTTCCATCGCACGTCTCTTGTATTTCGCTCTGTGGAATTCAAACATGTACTATTTTCTAATGGAATGGGTGCCATCAAACTACATTTATGCCAGTGGAAATTAAAATATCCTGTGGTGCCTCTCCTGTTCCCAGTCGGCCGGTTTGACATCCTGGTCCTCTTTAAAAAAATCTCGGAATTAATACTGGTTGGGATTATTTGTAACCGTCAGAACAAGAAATTTTCCGAAAATTTGCAGTCTTTACTGCCTATTAGCTAATAACTTGCTGATTTGTGTAACATAAAATTAAATATAGGATACATAAAATGAGTAAAGACAAGAGACAAGCAAGACAGTACACGTTTCTTCAATCGTTAAGTCCTAGCTTCTTTCCTCTCTAATCTTGCCACAGATTTATATGGCGTACTTTCCTTTCTGGGAAAGAATCTACTACCTCATCAAAGTTCGTCGACATTTTGCTACATGAAAAAACAAAATGTCGTTGTCTAATACCAAAAAAGCTGTTAATACAAATTGTACCCAAGACTGATGTGGTTTCTCGATCTGATTACGTGTATTTTGCCACTGCTATATAAAACGAAATAGGCTGCCCAATATTGCAGCAGTTGTTACACACACCAAATAAACGAGACTGTTTTGGCACAAATGATCATTTTTATACCACGACTGAATATAATTCATGAAGTACCAAGGCCTACTACAAGCAAAAAGTTTTGTGTAAGGAAATAGTTTCACATTTCATTCATACTCTCTACCTTCTGAAGCATGAAAAAATGAAATGGCTCTAAGCACTGTGGGACTTAACATCTGAGGTCATCAGTCCCCTAGAACTTAGTTCTACTTAAACCTAACTAACCTAAGGATATAACACACATCCATACTCGAGGCAGGATTCGCGACCGTAGCAGCAGCGCGATTTCGGACTGAAGCGCCTAGAACAGCTCGGCCACGGCGGCCGGCTCTGAAGCATGTGATCGAAAAGTAGTAGTACTAAATTTTTAAATAAATTTCGAATCATATTTTCCCGTAATTTGTGTGACTCCCCGTTTCTTCTCCTTCCTCGTTCTAACAAACAATCTTATCACTAATTCTGTAACTATCCCTGCCAGTGTCAAAACTTATTCTCTGGTTAATTTCGTCACCAGTTTAGTTGTCCGGTTGGGCGTTATTATGTTCGTACAACGCGTTTTCCACGCTACTCCCAGAATAGAACTTCAGCGGCTGCTTGCCGGGGACTGTATAACTGGCCCTTAGCAGTGTCTGGCCAAAAATTTTCTGTCAAAATTTCATTTTCTTGGACACACGGAGGAGACAATACACAATCTTTGTTGCCTGTTATTCGTTTTTTTCCACTCTGGTAGTCTGAATTTATGGAATTCGCTAGTAGCTATAACAATGCTGATCATTTGCAAACCCAGTCAACCACATAAACAGCGACTGGCATTCATCCATTCGGCTTTATTCCACTCAGTTCGTATAGACCCGTCCCCATTTGTCTACAGGAAAGTTTATTTCTAGATGCGACGGGGTTTCCCCTGGCAGAAACATCACGTACACTACGCACGCATTCAAAAATCAACTTACGCTTCTTTCAGAAATCAACTTAGAATTTGTTCAAAACTGTTCAAAAACCAACAGGGATGCATTCAAAATCAGAAATCGATAGACCAACGTGGGCTGGGTGCTAGGGGCTTTGTGAAACAAGGTATTTTCCCTCAACAATATGAATTTGCCCCCCCCCCCCTCCCAAAACTATCGCCTGGGGCAGATAACCTGGTGCTTGCCTCCGCCCCATAGTTCTGGGCCTGTTGCGCATACATGAATCTGGCAGCTTAGGCGCACTAGTAAAATTTTTCCGGATAGCATCTGGCTGCTTGCTGCTATTGCTTATACAGCAAACTGCCACACTTCTATGGCCAAAAGCAGGAGAAGGTACTACTCATACGTGACTCAACTGCACATGCAGATGCCGGCCGGAGTGGCCGAGTAGTTTTAGGCGCTTCAGTCTGCAACCACGCGACCGCTACGGTCGCAGGTTTGAATCCTATCTCGGGCGTGGATGTGTGTGATGCCCTTAGGTTAGTTAGGTTTAAGTAGTTCTGTTCTAGGGGACTGATGACCTCAGATGTTAAGTCCCATAGTGCTCAGAGCCATTTTGCACAAGCGGATAAGCTCGCTTGCAACTGGTCAAACGAATCTAATGTAAAGTTGTGACATCACGCCCATTGGAGGCAATTTGTTGTTATGAAACATTGCATAGTCTTCCTAAAGCCTTTGATACATTTTGCTGTTGGCAGACGCTTGTAAGAGCACAGTGTTTTGTTGTTGTATATGGCGTGAATTTCCTTTGCAACTTAAATTTTATTTTCGTTTCTTTTTCTCTCGTTCATTTTTTATTGCTGTAGTATTATTCTGCAATAGCGAGATACAGTAATATTCTTTGTTAGAGTATTGGTTCTTACCAGTCAAAGTTACAAAAATTTAACTGAAAACTAAACCAATGAAAAATTCCCGGAATTCTAAAAAAATCCTGGGTTTTCCCCAGTTTTCTCCTGGACGAAAAAATTCCCGGGTTTTTGCCGGATCTCCCGGTTGTCCCGGGTCGTATACACCCTGTTATATAAATAGATATAAGGCTGGTAACTGAATTGCGAAAGCCTAGGTTTAAGTTATAATAGCTACAGGTAAAAGGAAATTAGGTTCTGTTTGGATTGGTGTTGTGATATATGTTGGAGATATTCTGGGGGCACCAGACAGCTGCTCGTGATGTCAGAGCATAATACAGAACTGAATTTCACTAGGAACCATAATGAGAGTCTGTTCTTGTTTTGCTTATAATAAGTTATTGTCGATCGGAAGTTAAACCAATTGGTAATTGTGATAATAGAAACTGTTTGTAAACTCATGAGCACCTGTTACTACGTATAGTACTCATTTAACAGGAAAATTCTGGTGGAAGGCAGGATCCCTCTTAAACAAGTAAGATTGCATCATGAAGGAGAGAACTCTCACACGTTTCAGTCTTGTGGCCATAAAGCAGAAAGAACAGAGTCTTGCTTCACTGTGTCATATGCTGTCATGACAGGTAGTACTGTGCCCTGATCCCAATGTCTCTGGTCAACACCAACATTCATCAAGAGCATATTTGCCAGAGTTCTATGAGATCATTCGTCTGTGGGTGGTAGGGCAGTTGTCATCTTGTGGGTGATGTCGCAATTTAAAATTATCTCTGATACTAGTCTCAACTGGAAAGCTTTTCCACAATCAAAGATAGTCACACGCAGTGCTTTGTGCCTCAAAATCATGTTTTCTAACAAGGAATCTTGCAATTTCATGAGCTTCAGCTGTTGGTACAACTTTAGTGACAGTGGGTGGGCTGGTCAGTGAAGATTATAATCCACTGATTCCTGTTTGTCAACTTAGGGAGCAGAATTGTTTAACAGTCAGCTCAAAATGCCGGCTCCCTAAATTTTCTTAATAGTGTTTCCTGGGGGGGATTCCCATTTGCTTTCCCAGAGCATCTCCACAACACGTTTTGTTCAAACCTACCAGTAACACAACTAGCAGCCCTCCTCTGAATTGCTTCGATGTCTTCCTTCAATCCAACCTGGTATGGATCCCAAATACTTGAGCAGTGCTTAAGAATATTTCGCACCAGCGACCTATAAGCGGTCTCCTTTACATGTGAACCACTCTTTCCTAAAACTCTCCCAATAAACCAAAGTTGACCATTTGCCTTCCCTACCACTGTTTTCACATGCTCGTTCCATCTCATATTGCTTTACCATATTATGCCCAGATATTTAAATGACTTGACTTTGTTAAGTTGGACACTAGTAACACTCATCCACCTTAACTTACATTTTTCTACGTTTAAGGCTAGCTGTCATTAATCACATCAACTGGAAATTTTGTCTAATCATCTTCCTACAGTCATTCAACTCTGATACCTCACGTACACCACAGCATCATCAACAAACAACCACAGACTGCTGCCCATCCTGTCTGCCAAATCATTTATGTATATAGAGAACAACAGTGGTCCTATCACACTGCTCTGGTGTACTCCTGGCGATACCACTGTCTCTGATGAACACTCACCATTGAGGACAACATACTGGGTTCTATTATATAAGAAGTCTTTGAGCCACTCACATATCTGTGAACTTATTCTATATGCTCATCCCTTTGTTAACAGCCTGCAATGGGGCACCATGACAAATACCTTCTGGATATCTAGAAATATGGAATCTGCCTGTTGTCCTTCATCTATAGTTCTCATTATATCATGCGAGAAAAGGGCAAGCCGAGTTTTGTACGAGCAATGCTTTCTCAAACCATGCTGATTCATGGACATAAGCTTCTTAGCCTCAAGGAAGTTTATTATATATGAACAGAGAATGTGTTCGAGGATTCTACAGCAAACAGAAGTTAGGGATATTGGTCTTTGATTTTGCAGGTCCATTCTTTTACCTTTCTTATATATCAGAGTCACCTGCACCTTTTTCCAGTTGCCTGCGACTTTGTGCTGGGTGAGAGATTTGCAATAAATGCAAGGTAGGTAAGGGGCCAGTGCCATAGAGTACTCTTTCTAAAATCAAACCGTGATTTCATCCAGAGATAGTGATTTATTTGTTTTCAAATCTTTGAGTTGCTTCTCTACAGCAGGTTTGCTTATTTCTGTGTCACCCATAAGGGAGTCTGTCCAATGGTCAAATGACGCTGTTTGTATGGTTCTCTTGTGTAAACAATTACTTCAATGTGAAATTTAAAACTTCAGCATTCGTTTTGCTATCTTCAACAGCCACACCAGACCGAACAACAAGCAACTGAATAGAAACCTTAGACCTGCTTAGCGATTTTACATATGACCAGAATTTTCTCGGGCTCTCTGCCAGAGCTTTTGCTAAGGTGTGATGGTGGTATTTGTTGTATGCTTTGCACATAGATCTTTTCACAGACACAAATCTTCACTCATTGTCGTTTATGCATCCCCTTTTGAACCTAGAGTGCAACACCCTCTACTCCCTTAGATATTATGAATTTCATTCGTAACCATGGTGAGTGTTTTCCATTATTTATCCACTTACTATGCATGTAACTCCAGACCATGATTTACAATCTGCTTAAACTTTGCCCATACTTCCTCTACATCCATCTAACTGGTACTAAGTAATACCAATTCACTATTTAAGTAGGAGATTCATAATTAATTATCTGTTATATCTAGCAGAAACTGTCTCCTAGCCTTCATGACTAATTTATTTATTTTCATAATCATAGTTGCTATAATGACATCAAGATTGCTAATCCCCACTTCTATACTGACATTGCCGATAAGGTCTGGCCTATTTGTAACTACAAGTTCTAAGATATTTCCATTGTGTGTGGGCTGCCGATTGAGCTAGCTAGCTAGCAATTTTCAGAAAATGTGTTCAAAAGTATTTTGTATACACACAGCAGGTTAAAGTCACCTCCACTGCCATAGATCTTGCAAGGGACGAGCCTTGCTAAGGAAGTCCTCGAATTGCTGGTCCTATGAGCAGATTCTGAGAAAATGTGCTGAGGAGTTGGAAAATCTATGACTGTCATTTTCTCTAGATTGGGACAGACTCCATTGTGATTAACTAGGTGCCACAAGATTTTTATTTCTTGAGTGACAAAAAGACACTTTTCAGATTCAGACAGAGGCCAAATGAATGTGCTTAAACAAGGTTGTCAGGGAGCTTAGACGTTCATCAAATGTCTTAAAAAAATGACAATGCAGATAGCATATCATCTATATATGATGTTAAAGCAGGTTGTCCATATGTTCAAAGCTGGTTGGAGCTTTACATAGTCAAAATAGCTTAACTCTAAACTCATAAAAGCCATCAGGAGTTATTAAGCTAGTATTTTTTCGGTCAGCCTTGTCAAACTCAATTTGCCAGTAATCTATCCTCATGTCTGTAGCTGAGTAGTAATTTGCTGCTTTCAAGCAGTCTAAGGTGTCACCAACGATTGGCTATGGGTAGGTACCTTTTTCCTTAATTATCTTCAGTCATTGGTAGCTAATGCACAAATGCCATACATGCCATCGTTGTTTTCAAAAGCATCACAGACGAGGACCAACGACTCTCTCAAAGTTTCGTGATGCCTTCTTGCACCATCTTCTCCACTTCCTCCTGGACTGTCCATAGTGGCAGCTGGTGCCACCTTATGCAAGTGCTGGCTAATTGGTGGATGATCACTGGTGTTGATACAGTATTTTACCTTTGGCTGCTTGGTCTTCTTTTCTCCACTCTGACTCTGAAAGAGTCACTCCTTGAAGGTGTTCCTGCATCAGGCCAGATTCCATTACGCTACATTGACTATAGTGGTAGTGCAGTATATTTCTTCATCAATAGCATTAAACTACCCTTCCTGCACTGGGATGAGTTGTGGCTGCTCATGGTAATTAGTGATCCAAAGTTCTCCTAAAGCACCTAATACAGTTATAATCATCACAGGCATGTAAATTCCTTTTGTGAGCCTGAGGAGCTTTTTTACAATCAGCAGAAGCTTCACAGTTTAACTAAGCACCTAGATGGGCACCTGAACTTGTCTTGATGATGAAGGCAGGATAACGCCTTGAATAACAGACAACTGACCAGAACAATATTTGCTAGTGTGCTTTTTGGAATAGTTTTGACAATCTGGAGTTCTGATAATCCACAAGTCTGCGATGTCTGCAAGAAGTCCCATCTGAGATTTACATAATGACTACATTCTGTTAAAATAATAAATTCAAAGGGGTGTGTTCTGTGATTGATAGTTATTCATGCAGCATATGTACCTGTGGGCTGGACGTAGTTACCATTTACTACCTTCGGCCCAGTTCTTTCCCGCACAGGTTGGCCATTGATGATAATGTTAGTGAGAGACCTGACATCTTGGTGACTGTCATCCACGCAGGATTTTCATCTGTGGCAGCCTCTCCTCCACAGATGGTCAACTTGCTGAAGTTTTCCTGAATTCAAATATGAGCAGCTGGTACCTCTGTATGGTGACATGGAACAGCTATGGCATGTTGGGGAGTGACCTTGTCGAGGGTATGGCTGTGGGATTCAGTCTGACTGGCATTAAAATCAATACAGCTCTTCTTCAAAATTCCCTATAACCTCCGTAAATGAGATCAACATTCATAGTTGCTATCTTTTGCTTACTCAAGGTGAGTTCTGGATGCCATAAAATGCTGTATCTCTTCTCTTACTATCTGGCATATAAAGCTCATGGTGGACTTCCATAATTGCCATAGGTACAACATTTGGCAACTGATCATGTCTTTCATCCTTTTTTTTTAAATTGCATTTCCTCAATTTACTGGCAACATTTCATGGATTCCTCTGTCATTGTAACATTCTTTACCACTTGTATAATCAAATATGAGATTTAGTAAACTTCTGTCATATTTGAATTAATGATGTGGCATATGGCTAAAACATTCTGTACATACAACTGTGTTGTTTTCTGTTCTTCCACTACGTAGACTTGCTTCTGATTGTCATCAAAAGTTTTGTTCATTTCAGCCTGAAATTAGTCCCAGCTATTGAGCTTCTCTTTGTTGATCTTTAAGCACTGCCGGGCGTCCCATCAAAGTAAAAATACACATTTGTCAAATACATCATGTCATTCCATGTTTTGTATTTGGTGACTTGGTTGAATCCTTTCAGCCATTTTGTCTGATCCTGATCAGCATCTCCGGAAAACAGTGATGGGTGCCTGAAGTGCAGCTGACTTGTCTAGCTACTCAAGACAATTTTCAGAAAATTGTGTTCGAAAGTATTTCGTATGATTGTTTGTCATCTGTAACCCCCCCCCCCCCCCTCCCCTGCTATGAATCTACAGACATCCAATTCTACACTCAGCAGGTTAAAGTCGCCTCCACTGCCATAGTTCTTGCAAGGGAAGAATATATGGACCTTTGGAATGATGTACTGCTTGTATTCCAATTTTTGTTTGTGTGAGAGGCAACTTTCATGTTGCATAATTGGAGCCACTGTGATGTAGATGTTTCGAAGTATCCGTTGTCTTCGCCAAACAATGTCACAATGTAAGCAGAATCAAATCCAAATGTGAAAGCAGCATCATCAATTAGGTACAATACTTAGCACTGAAAGCAGATTTATTATGAACATCAATATACAGTTAGAACAGAACTGCTCTCATGGACAGAAACTGCTGCTATTTATACAAACTTGCCATAATCCAGAATACACAAACATTAAAAATTTTGAGAGCTTTCCAGAAAGCAGCACAGCTCACAGCAATATTTTTACAAACACTATCATCAGATCTGTCATTCAAAAGATGTATCCATCTATGTAAAGAACACAGCAGTGAAAGTCACACAGGAGTTGTTTTATACAACAAGTTACCCAAAAGCTTAACATCAAATAGAGAAGGGTTCAGAACAAAGGTAAAAACATTAGTTCAGAAAGACTGATTCTATACCATAGAAGAGTTTACGAATACCAGTCTAAAATGAGTAAGTTAAATATTTTCTTATCCACCACAAAGCAAAAAGTAGTGCTGAATAACACAAATAATGTTGGGAGGGTGGTAAATTCTAGTGAATGGGGAGTTATCACAAAGGGAGTCCCACAAGGTTCAATTTTGGGTCCTCTGCTGTTCCTTATTCATGAGAATGACCTCTCACTTAAAGTTCAGCAAGCAGAACTATTACTTTTTGCAGATGACACAAGTGTTATAATAAATCCCATTCCAGAAAAAGCAGCTGAAGATATTGTTAAGGATGTCTTGCAAAGAATTATTAAGTGGTTCTCAGAAAGTGGACTCTCCCTTAATTTTGAAAAAAGCTCACTATAATCAGTTTGTACACCAAATAGAGTCATACTGACAATTGATGTAGCATATGAACAAAGCTCAATTAACAGGGTAGATTTCTCAAAATTTTTGGGTGTTCACAGTGATGACAACTTGAACTGGAAGAAGCATATTACTGAGCTTCTCAAACAATTAAGTTCAGCTTCTTTCGCTCTTTGTATAATCACTAGTCTTGGTAATAAACTCATCAGCCTCCTAACGTACTGTGCATATTTACACTCAATAATGTCTTATCGAACAGTTTTCTGGGGTAACTCACCACTTACGCATAAAGTATTGATTACACAAAAGAGAGCAGTGAGAATAATTAGTGGTGTTCACCCAAGGACATCATGTGGGCACCTGTTCAAGGAGTTAGGTATTTTAACTGCACCATCAGAGTACATATAATCGCTAATGAAATTTGTTCTAAATAATCCATCTCAATTTGCGAAGAACAGTGATGTTCATATGTACAATACTAGAGGGAAAAATGACATTTCCTATCCATTATTGAAGCTGTCAGTTGCTCAAAAATGAGTACATTATTCAGCAACAAAAATCTTTGATCATTTTCCCAACAACATAAAGTGTCTGGCAGGCAGGTAGCAGATCAAGTTTTAAATCTAGCTTAAAATCATTTCTTTTGGGCAATTCCTTCTATTCCATGGACAAGTTTCCGTTTCAGAACTGGTTTAAAAAAAAAAAAAAAGTTCCTCTAAATGTAGTTGCATGTGTATGACTAAAAGTTTCAGTAATATTAATATTAGCACTATTCATGTGTGTATATATATCTTGTAATCTGACTTGTCCACATCATATTGATAAAATAATCATGAAAATGCTCTACTGAATGTGACATAACTAAACTAAACTAAATTTGACAACTTATTTAGTACATTCTACAGATGTAACTGTAGTTTCTCTTATTGTGAGTGAATTACAATACATTTCGTAGTCATGACTTTTCCCTTATTCATGTGCAATGACACACAACGGGATCAACAAGAATCAAAACTGTAAACACAAGGTTTGGAATAAAGAGAAGATGAGACATGGGGAAGTTCAAGAGAACTAGTTTACAATCAATTCTTTGCTACATATATTTACGTACTTTTGTTCATATTAACTTACATATGAAAAATATAAATATGACTGTCATGAAAAAGAAATAGATGTGGGGAGAATACAGTTTTCACTGGGTTCAAAGAGACAAGAAAATGGCAAGGCAACAACCTCATAGAAGATATGTGGTAGCCATTAGAATACATGTAAGAATAACATTATTCTATACCACTATACAAAGGCAAGTTGTCATTTAATATTGTTACCAAAAATCTTGAAAAGTTCCTGTGAAATTTACTTAATTTTTACACGGTACTCTAGTAAACAGTTGTATGGAAACAGCCCAATTTTTTTTCAATATGCGCACGCGCCCACACACACACACACACACACACACACACACACACACACACACAAAAGGGGATACTTAAGACATTCTTGCCTGATTTATTTCAGATTTTTAAACAACACTCTAATAAATGTTTGGCCAGACATAGGCTACATTTTTTTTATACATATGGTATATAATAATATATATATACACAGGAAGCATTGTTAGCAAAAGTCTCCAAAAATTCCCTGACCAATTTACTTCATATTTTTACACAATAGTCTAATAAATGTTTGGACAGATACAGACTGTTGTATCCTGTGACTAGTGCATGTAAGTTGTAAGGTTTTTCGATTATCTTGTGTCTTCAGTGGAGCAAACAGCGACTGATTCTTGACAAAATCCCTTTTTTTTGTGTCACACTACTCTACTAAAGGGGTAGCACCACTCCTCAAGTACAGAATAACAACTTATTACTTCTTCATAAATATAGACAAATACAGACAAGCAGGGCTGACTCATCTCATACCAGGCACAATTAAATTTCCCACTGACATTCTTGTTGACTCTACATTCTAGTCTTCAGTGTTGGTTGGGAGCTGTGCACGGCCTGGGATCTCTTTGCTGCTACTTGTGAAGACACTACGGGCAGCCCAACTGCTCTTGGTGCCACACATAGCTCAAAAGGAATACCTCAGACAAGAATACAACAACTGCAGACTATGAAAACGAAACATTCTAAAAATGAAATAAAGATAATTATCTCCTTAACAAGAAACACTCTACTTCTCAACGAATTCTGCTTGTTCATTTATTTGAAGCTACAAAACATGGATATAACATCAGTGTATGCAAGGAAGACTGTAATCTTACAGAGTACGAGTGCGCCGAGAGTGGTGATGCTGCGCATGCATGTTTGAATTGGCAGCTAACTGTATCAGAGCGGGATGGCCACTGGAGGCCACCTGCGAGAAGCACTTGTGCAGCAAGGTCTCCACTGCATCATCTGCCAGCAACTCATGCATACATATACGCAGATCAGCATGAACTGATTCTTTTGTATGCTGTTCACATCAGTGTACTGCATCCTGTTACGTGGGGACCCAAAAGAGTCCATTTTCCGTTATTGTTCAGTCTTTCATGAATGAAGCCATATTTGTGTTACTTGAACTGGTCTCTTGTATTACTTGGTTACTACATGATTGGCAATGAGTTTGGAACGGTTTCTGCGTGTGCAATCTTTAAGTGGGGTTTCATCCGATTTGTTCTTTATAGACTTCGTGCAATCAGCCCTGACTGAATAGCTAACTTTGGCTGTGACTACTCTGTGGACTTCCATTAACAGACAGGGTACTGTTCCACAGGTCACCCACATGTGTTACCTCCATATGCTGATTCAGTCAAGAACTGGGATGCATACAAAAAAAAGACTCAGACAGCGGTTTTTGACTTTCAATGTGACAGGCTCAAATTTTTGCAAAGTCTTCTTCTTCTCATGCGTCCCATGTAAGGTGTGTCGAAAACTGAGGCAGCTTGCCTCTTTACAAGAAATGGTAGCTCTTTTTTTTTTATCAGATGTGCAGTTTATTGTCCAACTACTATCATAAATAAACATAGTAGTGGTGCGAGTTGAATTCTACCATTGCCACAAGAAAGCAAAAGAGTGACACAGGGCATGCCGCCAAAATTCTTGGCCTCAGCTGTTAAGTGTCAATTCGCTACCGATGTCCATAATGACTCTTATCCAGACACTATTGTGCACGACGCAATTATCAGTTTAGCTCCAGACAAGCAAGTATGCCAGAAGGCTTTACTCCATGAAAAACCCCTGTTGGCAGAAGTTTTGTAAATAGCACAATCTTTTGAAGTTCCCCATGCAGCTGGTGACCGAATTTAATCATGGGGCGATGTGGGAGTAGTGTCACAAGATGTGTCCACTAGGATGACAAATAGCCTGCATGAGGAAGTGGCAGTAGTGGCAGTAAGCATGCAGGTCCAGCACCGAGCAGACCAAGGCCCGACCAAGCAGTTGCGATTGCCACAGCGTTCTGTTTCCATCTTGTCCTTTCTGTTTCGTCCAGCAAAAATTTTCGGTGTGTCCTAAGCACTGGGCTACTTGTAATGCATGCCGGAAGAAAGGCCACATCGCCTCCTTGTGTTATTCACTAAAGGTCGCTCAGGACATAGACATGAATGTCAACTGTGTGATTCCAGTGCTTGTAACTTCTCCCAAGTTGTTTATTGAGTTACGTGTTTTTCACTGAATGCTCTGGCTACAGGTCAACAGAGGTGCTGCAGTGATGCTATTGAATTCTCAAAACTATGTGAGTTTAGGCTCACCGCCATTGACACCAGTGACGCAGAAGCTGGTCAGTTGTAACAAACAAAACATTGGACTTTTGGGACAATTTATGACATTTGCTTTTTACTGTGGTTTGTTCCATTACATTTTTGGTGGTTGCTGATGTCAGTGTTGAGAATTTGTTTGGGATGAACACATTTCAGGCCTTAGGAGTTTCTATCACCAAGCAGTTCACCTCGTGTTGGATCAGGTACCGTATTCTCAGTTGGAAACACTGTGTGAAGAGTTTTCGGACTTGTTTTCTTGTTTTCGAAAGGTGTAGGGTGCGCTGTAAATTCTTTTGCTCAGATTTTTTTTAGATCTACGGCTCAGACTCGTTTTTGTCATATTCCTGCCGCCCTGAAAGATCAAGTGATAGCAGAATTGGGCCGATTTCAATCTCTAGGGGTGGTGCAACCAGTTTGGAAGCCATTGGGGAAACTTCACCTCTGTAGCGACTTAAGTACTACTGTGTCAATGCGCAGTCAATCATGATTACGTATCCTCTCAGACACCAGGAACAACTGTTCGCAAAAATATTGGGTGGCCAATATCTTTCTGAAATTGATTTGTCTGAAGCATATCTGCAGGTTCCCGTGGTCAAAGAATATCTGCAGGTTCCCGTGGTCGAAGAGTCTCAGCAAGTTCTGGTTCTGAATACTCCTTTTGGTTTCTATCAATATTTGTGAATTCCTTTTGGTGGGGCTAATACCCCTGCTATTTTACGATTTTTTTCAGAATTTGTCTATGCCTGTACCAGATTACATTAATTATATGGATGACAATGTCGTCACGGGTTCCTTCATGACTGGTCACTTGAAAAATTGGTGCTCTTTGTTCTCAGTCTTACTTTCCGCAGGATTATGGTATAACCTCACAAAATCTCAGTTTTTTTCAACCTTCCATTGGCTTACTTGGGGTTTGAGGTCTTGCACGATGGGGTTCACCCTCCGCCAGACCAAATTTCCATTGTTACACCTATGTCTTGCCCCTCATCCACAAAGGAGCTTCAGGTTTTCCGACAGAAGATGGCCTACTAGTATAGGTTTGTGCTGGGGGGTTACACATTGGCCCATCCATTGTTTGCCTTGTTAAGCAAGAATGTACTTTTTTGCTGGAGCTCATATTGCAAATGTGCTTTTAAAACATCCCAGCTGTGTTACTCTCAAGTGGAGAAAGAGGCTCTTGCCATACTCTATACTCTCCAGAAATTTCATGGTTTTTTGTATGGCTCCAAGTTTTACCTTATTACTGACCATAAACCCTTGGTTTCCTTGTTCAACCCTCACACTTTCTTGGCTGACTAGGTAGCACACCGTCTGTAATGCTGGGAGCTGTTATTGTCTTGCTACAATTATGAAATCCGTTTTCGACCTACATCTAAATGTGCCAGTGTGGACACCTTGTCCCACTTTCCTGTGGGTACTGATCCCGACTTTCATTGTGAAGAATTGCTTTGCTTCCATCTTGATACTGAAACACATAACACGGTTGAGGGTTTCCCAATTATGAGATCACGCATAGCAGCTTTCATTGCTGACAACCCAGTTCTCTGCCAGGTGGTTCAGTTTGACCAACAGAGCTGCCCAGATAAACTGCTGGTTTGGGCTATGGACCTCCTGTGCAACTACTTTTCCTTATGGCATCACCTCTCTGTTTTTGATGGTGTTTTTCTGTTGTCTATGGAAGACATCTCTTCCAGATTAGTCATTCCCACTGCATTACGGGGCGAGGTTCTACGCCTTCTCCACCAGGGTCACTAGGGACTTTTGTGCACATAACTAGCTAGGGGACACGTTTTTCGGTCAGGGATTGATGGCAAAATTGTCCGTTTCATCATGGCTTGTGAGCAGTGTGCCCGATGACAAGCAGTTTCCTTGGTGTTCTGTCTCTCTGGCCTGCTCAATTCCAGCCATTGGAACACATTCATGTAGAGTTTGCAGGTCCTTTGCTGAAGTCCTATTGGATCTTGGTTGTGGATGCATTTTTCCAGTTTCCTTACTTTCTGCAGTGTGCATCGAAATCAGCTAAGGTCACAATTCGTACGCTTTTGTGGACTTTTTTCTATTTAGATGTTGCCTTGTACCTTGCTTTCCAATAATGGGCTCCAGTTCATTTCTCACACCTTTCAACTGGTTTGTTCCCACCATATCATTCACCATGTTATGGCTCTGCTTTCTACCCTCAATCAAATGGCAAGGTAGAATGACTAGTGCTCATGTCCAAGTCTTAAATGAAAAAGTTTGTTGTGATTCTGCATTGGATGACACCCTTCTCCTTTTTTCTGAACACCTATTGCTTTATGCCTATTGGGGAGTGGAGCCCGGCTGAGTCGTTTCACAGCCAGCAGCCATGCACACTCCTCCATCTTTTACAGCCTGCCATGGTTGGGTACATCTATCCACGTCACACTGGGATCGGTGTGGGCATGAGGCTATTGTCAGTGGACCAAGTGGATACCAAGCCTTGCTGTCCACCACTTGAAACACTGTCTGTCTGTGTAACTTCTGTACAGTCGACAGGTTGATGGCATGTCGCTTTGATCAGCTGCACCCCCATTCCCCACCGGAAACTACTGGTCCGCAGGTGTGGCACACGTCACCACAGTCTGCCTCATCACCCTCCACCTCTAACCTACCAATGCTTGCTGTGGAAACGGCCCTGTCCCACTGGCTGCCTCTTCCCTGTGTGGTGTCCTGGGATCCCTGCTTCCCAGCACTGGTCTGTTTATGGCCTTGGGTCAGTTTCCATAGCCTGCTGTTACAGTTAGGTCAGCCCCACCGACCCCCTCACCATCATCGAATCAGCTATCATTGTCAGTGGGTCCAGCCCCATTGTCTCTGTTGGCTGCTGACCATGTAGAGATTGCGATGGCAACCTCCTCTTCAATGCTGTTGTCAGGTGCTGCGCAGACTCACTACCCTGGGGGTGCCCACGTCGCTGGGTGTTCCAGCCCTATGCTCAGATACCCGTATAGCACATCATACCCACCAGCTGTCACCACTCATGATCTGATGGATGTGTGTCTCTCTTCGGGCTGCCAGTGTATCCTCCATCACCTGGACACCTAATTCGCACGAGAGTTTCGACTACTGCAGGCAAGCGTGAGTACACCAAGTGCGGTGTCATTACGCATGTGTGTTTGAATTGGCTGCCAACTATATCAGTGAAGGCCAGCTGCTGGAGGCTGCCTGTGGGAGGTGTGTGCTAATTGATTCTCTTGTATGTGCTTCCAGTGTACTGTTCACATCAGTGTACTGTGTCTTGTTACGTGGTGATCCACGAGAGTCCATTTTCTGTTATTTTTCAACGCAACATGAATAAAACCATACTTGAGCTACTTGAACCAGTTTTGTGTATTACTTGGGTACAACACAGATGACATTTTTTAAAAATATATATTGTACATAAATATACATATACATCCTACATGGAGGGGAAATGTCAGCAAAAATATCAAAAAATTTTTGAGTGATTTATTTCAAAATTTTAAATGACAATTTAATAAACATTCAGATGGACAAAAATCTGTATTTTTTTAAAATGACACTGTATACTTTTTCTGTTAAAACCAACTGCAAGAATGAAAACACGCTGTCAAAATGTCCAGTTTCATTTTCTTTCTCATAGTTGGTTTTAACCATGATATCAGGGCATTCAAACCATTATACAAATTGTTTCTCCCATGAGTATGTTTCCGCCCTTCATAGAATTTTAAACAAAAATTGTATACACAACTACATGCTGTTTTCTTCTCTGCCTTGCAATCTGTTTTAACAGAAAACATTAAAGTTGTATGTATGGTTAGAATACTGCTATGGAGTCTGTATCACCCAGATCTTTGTAAATCTATTCAATTGCAGATTGAAACTATATGAAATACTGTCATTGAAGATACTATCATCACAAATCCAGCAGCAGGAGAGATCTCTCATACCCCAACTGATTCACCCATTTATTTGAGAGGCTTCATTTCCCAATCAAGTTTTCCTTGGCTTAAAAAAGACCCTTGATTCATTTGTGCACTTTTTATGCACTTGACACATCCCACATCATAACGATTGCTGTGAGATTGATCAATGGAACACATAACTAACTATGTAGGTTTGATGGTCAGTGACAGGGGGGCAAGAAAAGATAAATACATGGGGGGGGGGGTGGAGAAAATGGTCAGAAGGAGGGGAAAGAGGAAAAAGAGGAAATGGACAGAATGAGGAGGGAGCAGGAGTGGGAGCCAGTGTGTGTGTGTGTGTGAGAGAGAGAGAGAGAGAGAGAGAGAGAGAGAGAGAGAGAGAGGGGGGGGGGGAGTAGAGGAGGAGGAGATGGGTAGGGTCGGTGGGGAGGAGGAAGAGATGGGTAGGGAGAGGTCGGGGGGGGGGGGGGGAGGTAAAAGGACATCAGGGCATATATCCAGTCCCCATAAATGTTTAGCAACTGCGAAGCATTGCTACATTGACTAGTGCTTGTATGAGGTGTTTTTTTAAGTAAGTGTAGTTTTGATATAAAAATTTAACAAGTAGATTTTTTTTTCAATTTTACTTTTACATGAAAGCTTGTACTTTTAATCCACTTCTCTACCTAATTCCCACCAATATTAAGGCACTTACAGTATCACACAGCCAGTTTCTTAATGCCATCGTTGTAGAAATCTGCTATCTGATTAGACATCCATTGCAACATGGTTGTTTTGATACCTTCAGCATCATGGTGACACTGACCACACAAATGTTTCTTCAAATGCAGGAACACATGGCAGTCACTGGATGTTAGATCAGGGCTGTACGGAGCCATTCCATGGATTGCTGCTTTGATTGAAGTGTAATGCAAGCTACCCACGTTTCATCACCTATGAAAATTTGGCTTAAAAGTTGGCACCTTCCTCGCTGTACCACTATAAGAAAGTCAAAGAACTGGCTAAATGTTTGCTTTTGTGCATCTTAATCAGCATTTTTGCTACCCAGTGTGCGTACAGCTTTGGTAATTTAAACATTCTGTAACAACTGCATAATACACACTTCTTGGCACTTGAAGAAACTCAATAGATTACGATGAAATCATGAAGTGCCTGTTCTCCCACACTTTCTCATCAACTTTTGTAGTGTTTCAACAATTTCTGCATAAAGTCTAGAACAACTCATCCTTCTACAGTCTCGAACACATTGTATTTTAAAAATAAGTGTGAGAGAACGTACATACTGTGAAACCCAAGTTTGTGTGTGCAGGCTGGAAAGGAGTCATGAGCAAAAGGTAGATGCGACAGTCGAATGGAATCAACAAGTGTTTGCCATTAGCACCACAGAAGTCATATTGGAAGAACAAGGAGTGTTTATGTATCTTATGGTGTTTTATATCGTTGATTATTGTAAAGAGAAAAAAGAAGAACAGTTGAAACATTGCACGTATTGACTCGCTAGAGGCAAGATGGGTTCATACATTATGTGGTTGGTAAACCAAATATATTGCAGACATATTTAATTGAGTCTAATGCTACACAAATCAGCTGACTTGTAAACATTTGAATATTAATGTGGGAAATGGTGAATATGTTACTTGTGGAAGTTGAAATATATCATGAGTGAACTAGAACTATCCTCCGAGTACTAAATTATTTCAAAAGTAGAGAGAGAGCCTTTTAAATTCCCTTAACTTCTTCAGAGAAGATTGATGTAGCAGGAAATCAAGAGAAGAAGATCGACTGTGCAGATCAAGTAAGTCAACTGATGTGAGAGAGGTGAATTTTGCAATCCAACTTCACATCACTTCGGGTTGTCTACAGTGTTAGACTTTCTGCACCAAATCATCAGTAAGCTTTCACTCATTTCTGTAACATCCCATAGCTCATAATATTATCTCCACACACTTCACTAATATGACATTGAATTTCAGCTACTTTCACACCTTTAGCACTACGAAAATGAATCACAGCTCATATTTCACAGTTAGCAATTTTCTCAATTGCAAATAGCAAACATAAAGACACCAAAGGACCCTGTAACTGCATCTGTGGCTTGCCAACACAGTGCGGTACACAATGTGCATGTGCCAAATGCTGACCACGATGCTGCAGTGGCAGGATTTCAAAGCAGTACTTAATTAAAAAATACACCTTGTTACTGATGACCGTAATGCTTGGAAATGTCTACAGTAGGCCTTTATATAGCAGTGGCCTTCAAATGATCATTGTTGCTGCTTATGCTAAAGTCAACGCAAATATTGCACATATGCCACAATACATAAATGGAAAATGTGATCTCTTGAATAAGCGAACTACTGCATTCCCTAGAGAGCATTTCTAAGAGGTAAGAATATTTTATGATTTACATACTCGTTCAAGAAAGTGCACCAACACTAGCTCTCTAATGATATACTTTAAAAAATTCTTGAGACTTCTGAATGAAAGAAATTCCCAGTTCAGGACAGAAAGGTTCACCGTCAATGCCAGCAAGAGCTAAATATTGTCCATAAGTGACTGCTTAATGTAGCTCAGAAATGTTTATTTCTGCTGTTCTGCCAATATTTTCTTATTTTACTTTAATTAAGATGTGAATGCTTTGCTCCTATTCTGCAATTACCCTCATAAGACTGCAAGCTACTTTTGTTTAAAGTATTTTATTGATTATTCAATCATGAAGTCAAGTTAAGGACACCTGTCAGCAGATGAAAAGAACTGGAAGTGGTAAGAAAACTGTGTTTCACATTAAGCCATGGAGCAGAAACTGCTCAGTTTGTAGAGCACTGGTCTTAAACCTATACATATTCCTCTTTTTCATCTAATACTAAAAAACAGAAAAGCCATGCATCCTTATCCCACAGATGCCACATAACAAAACAAGATATTTGGTTTAATCAAACATTTTTCCAAGTAGGAAATAAAAGCAAAATTCCATTTGATCATAAATTGCTCTTATGACCATAAGAAAATGATAGTAAGTAAAAACTTACACAAGAAGGTATTAACCAGTAAGATGATTTACCTGATAAAGGTTCAACAGCACACATCAAATCTTTAGCACCAACTACAATGCAGTCCAAGATCCCATCTCCAGTTAGATCGATCAAAGAACAGTCTATGTCTGATGGGAGGAGATAAAATTTTTTCCACCATGCTACTTCACCAGTTGATCCCAGTAAAGAAATTATTCCACCACCTCCTGGTGCAAACCATTCAGCATTCTCTACTTTTCCATGTGAGGCAGGATTTGTCATAATGTCCGCCCGTAACAAGAAAATCAAATTGTGACCTGATACACCTGGAACAACACTTATTTTCCCAATTAGCTCTGGAAAAAAAAAAGAAAATGTGTACAGCTGTTAATACCAATTAAATTTTTTGTTTTAAATAACTATGGCAACAATAGGCAAAATACTTGCCAACTCCATCCAATGTTTTCTCCCAGGCTTGTGTTCCAGGCTTCACATGGTAGGAAGGGCAAGTAGCCCAGTCACATGGCACTACCCACAGGAAGATAATAGCAGTCAAGAAACACAATAAAATGGACAAAACGAAGAACACCTTACGCATTAAGGACAATGGTCTTGGATGATTTGATGCTGTCATTTCAGGTTTGATGATTGGTACATCATCTGACACCATTGGTCCTCTATTTGTAAGACCATTTATCGGCAAGTCACACTCATTATCATGATCCAAAGGACGATATTCAGCCATCTTGTGACCTACAAAGAGGTAACAAATCGATTGCAAGATTAGTTGAAAGTTTTAATGAAACACATGGAAAGATTCCACATAAAGTCTCCAATGAGTAAAAACTGTGATTTACTAATTGCATTTTCATAGAGCATGCCCTATGCCACAAATATCATAATATTAACTTTTGTGAAACAGCAATACGGAATCTATTTTTATCATGAAGTCAACTAGACACAAACATAAAAAAGGTGAACTTGTGCTACCATCTGCAACATGATAATGTTGTTCTGTATTAATTAAGTTTTGTTTCTTGTTTCTATAATAACATAAAATGGCAAATTAAGGAAAACTTACCTTGTGTATTTCCACTTGATGGGATGGCAAAATTATCGCAATTGGTATATTCAGTATCTACAGATTATAAACTTTCACTAGTATGTGATAAAACACACATAAAAAACAAATCAACATTATTCTGAAAAGGAAAGTTGCCACTTACCATATAGTGGAGATACTGAGTCACAGATAGGCAAAAAAAAAAAAAAGAAAAAAAAAAAAAATAAAATAAATAAATAAATAAATAAATAAATACTGTCACAAATAAAGCTTTCGGGCCGTAAGACCTTTATCAAAAACAGAGACAGACCTCTCTGCAGTCTCAGGCAACTGTGGACACACCTAGAGTGTGGCAACTTTCCTTTTCATAATATTGTTACATTCCATCCTGGATTTTCCACTGTTTGATAAAAAAGAAGTCAATAATTTATGGTACATAATTAAATTATCAATAAAGTTTATTCTTCTATAAAGGAATTATAGTCAATGTGACTTAAAGATGTTCAATGAGGATAGTTGAAGACATGTCATTTTACATAATAGTTTAACAAGATGTCAACATCAAGATCATTAGACATACCCCATTGTATCATTTGAATCCTGACAAGCAAGGGGGTTGTCAATGACTTTCTTGAAGAATCCATCCTTTTTCGTAAAATGTGATCAAGGGAAACCAAAATCATAATGGCATGACTAGAATTTGAAACTGCCTCCAAGTATAAATACAGAATCTAAATTGCTGCACTAACTACTTCAATGAAGATTTCTTGAAAACATTTAGCAGAAGCAATACATTTTCATAAGTAAAACTGGATAATAAAGGAGACATAATGGATTAGTTGCCTTCTACTACTAATATTTTCAATACTTTGGGATTTATAACACAACAGTTCATCCCTACAAACCCTCATCTTCTCATCATTTTCAGTAACTGTCCCATAATACAGCAGTGTCTATCCAGACAACTGCTGAAATAGGAGGTTCCCAATTTGATTCAGACCGCCTGCATTAAGTTCTGTAAGCATGGAAATCTAAACTATAGTTCTGTTTGGACTCTTTAAATACTAATCAGTGTGATAGAGGAATCAATCAAACAAGGGAAACTCCAGGTAGGAGTATCAACAGTGTAGGAAAAGATAAATTGCTACTTACCGTTAAGAAGACGCATTAAGCTGCAGAAAGGCACAATTAAAAGACAGTTATACAGAGCTTTCGGCCACAGCCTTCATCAGCAAGAGAGAAACATGCACCATTCATACACAGAAGCAAGCCCACCTCATGCACACAAGACAGCCATCTCCAGTATCTCGGACCAGAATGCAACTATCACGTGAGATGCAAGCAGCAGTCTGAAGGTGGGGAAGAGGAAGGGATAGTAGTGTATGAGTGGGAACAGAGATGAATGCTATCTGGCAGAGTGTGTATGGACTAGAATGCCAACAGGAGCAGCGTCAAGAGGTTGTGGGGCAGGAAAGTGAGTGAAAAAGGAAATGAGGGAAAGATGGGCAGGTGAGTTGGCAGAGGGTGCAAACAAAGAGGGTGGGAGATGAAAGTAGGGAGCAGATAATAGGACATAGGGGATAGAAACTGTTCAGTGGAGTGTGTCAGTACAGTATGTTACCGTAAGTTGAGGCCAGGATAATTACAGGAGTGGAGAATGTGTTGTAAGGATAACTCCCATCTGCACATTTCAGAAAAGATGGTGGTGGGGGAGGGATCCAGATGACTCTGGTAGTGGAGCAGCCATTAAAATCTAGTATGTTATGTTCAGTTGCATGTTGTGCCACAGGGTGGCCTGCTTTGCTCTTGGTCACAGTTTGGCAGTGGCCATTAATACTGGTGGACAGCTGGGTGGTAGTCACACCGATATAAAAGGCTGTGCATTGATTGGAGCAGAGTTGGCAAATGACATGGTTGCTTTACAGGTGGCTCTGGCCCCTGATGGGGTAGGGTAGACCTGTGACAGCACTGGTACAGGAAGTGCTAGGTGGGTAGATTGGGAAAGTCTTGCACCTGGGTCTTCTACAGGGATATGATCTTTGTGGCAAGTCGTTGGGATTGGGAGTGGCATAGGGATGGACTATGATGTTGTGGAGGTTGGATGGGTGATGGAACACCACTTTAGGAGGGTGCGAGAAGTAACTTGGGTAGTATGTCCCTCATTTCAGGGCATGATGATAAGAAATGAAAGCCATGATGAAGGATAGTTCCAGTCTGGGGTGGTGCTGGGTGACACTCCTTTGTGGCTGGTTCTTGGGGATGGTGGGAGGATTGGAGGTGTAAGCGGAAATAGCATAAATGTGTTTGTGGACTACATCTGGGGGATATATTCCTACTGACCCCATCCTGATTTACTTTAGCATTCTATATTCCACACCTACCCATACTACATGAATGTTTGATCCTCGTCCTACCATCTTCCCTTATCGCAACACACACACACACACACACACACACACACACACACACACACACACACACACACTCTTTATTGTTCCTTTACTCCCATGTTTCTGTATATTTTTAATGTGTTTATACATATTTTTACGTGGTTTCATGTGGTTTCACACACTGTTGCATATTTTTAAGTATCTGTGCATATTTTTGCATTTCTGTGCATGTGTCTGTGTGTGTTTGCATATTTTCATGCTTTTTATGCATCTTTTTGCTTATCCAGCTCCTCTCACAACCATCAACAGCTATTTTGCCCATTTCTGCTTCATTCCTGTCTCCTTCACACCATTCCTGTCACAATGGACACTGCTCTGTCCTTCTGCACCAGCTCAGAAAATTATACCTTTCCATGGTTAAAACCCAGTCCCACATCCTATTTCTCAAATGCTGCCTATACAATGGAATCCTCCCAAGTGGCCTAACCATACTGATTCCTTTCTCTGGAACCCATCCCTCCTTTCACAATGACCTATACCTGCTCAGATTTTGCCAATCTCCGGCCTTCACAAGCCTGGTACTACAAAAACACATCTCCATGGCACAGGCATCCCAGAACCACCTCTGCTCCTTCCACAAGATACTTTTACTGTGCAATCCCTACTCCATAAGTCACATTGCTGAAACTGAATCCATGCTCTCCAGCACCTGAAGGAATATTCCAGACACCAGCTCCATAAGTTACCCAACCTGCTGACATATTACTGCCATCTCAGAGCACCACTATCCAACCCCTATCCTACCCACATTGTTCCTCCTAGTCCACCTTTCATAGCGCCTAAACCTTGCTTAGCTGACCTTTTCAACTTGCCACATCCAACAAAACTCCCTACCAACTCTCCACCAAATCCAGAGTCAAAACATTCATGTAACACTGTTGTTAACCTTTCCACCAAAACTCTCAGCTGCATTGAAGTTTCACTCTTATCCAAAGGTCTCACCTATAGCTATACACCCAAATTTAGCCAAGCTGGACTTGTCAAACACATACTCTCTATCTCCCGATCCCTGCAATGGATGCACTTATTTGCTCCCAATCCCTCAGAACCAAAACCACCCTAATTCCAACACTGAACACTGCCTCTTCCAGTTCAACTGTTATCTTCCCCCCTCACTCCTAATCACCCACTGGTCACCTTCCAGGTATTCCTTACCTCTAACTCATCCTCACCAACCTTCCCCAGGTTCCTTTCTCAGAACACCAACCTTCCAGTAGAAGAAAGAATACCCTACCGTATACAACCTCAAAACAAATCCTGACCTAATCATCCTACCTGCAAACAAAGGTTCCATAATTGTTGTTATGAAGCACAGTGATTACCTGGCAGAAGGCCTCCATCAACTATCTGATCCTCCACCTATAAACTCTGCGAGTGATGCCATCTCAAAAGTCCAACACAATCTCCAATCCCTGCTTAAATTCTTAGGCCCTTCCCAAAACCTCTCCCCTGAATCCATTTCCCTCCTCACCTCTATAACACACCACACACTCACCTCCTACATGCTCCCCAAAATCCACAACCCAACATTCCTTGCTGCCCCACCTGTGGCTAGTTATTGTGCCTCCACTGAAAGAATTTTGGCCCTCATTGACCAACACCTCTAACCAATTGCCCAAAATCTAGCCTCCCACATCAAAGACACCAGCCACTTCCTTCACTGATTCTGACCATCCTCACCCCTTTACCTCCTGGGTCCCTACTCATCACTGTTGACGCCACCTCTCTATTCACCAACATCCCTCATGCCCAGAGTCTTACCGACACTGAATGCTACCTTCCACAACATCCTTCAGATCCCAGACCCACTATCTCATTCCTCATACACCTTAGTAACTTTATCCTAACCCACAATTCTTTCCCTTTGAGAGGAAGGTATACAAACAAATCTGTGGCACAACAATGGGCACCTGTGTGGTATCCTCCTGTGCCAATCTGTTTATGAGCCATCTATAGGAAACTTTCATTATCTCCAAAAATGCCAAAACCTTAGTCTGGTTCGTGTTCATTGAAGATATCTTCATGATCTGGACTTGGGACCATGACAACATATCTTCATTCCTCCACAGCCTCAACACCTTCTCTACCATCAGCTTCACGTGGTCCTCCTCAACCCCTCTGCCACCTTTCTAGATGTTGACCACCTCCTCTCTGATGGCACCATCCCACCAGCAGCAAGAATACCTGCAAATTGACAGTTGTCATCCATTTTACACCAAAAAGTCCCTTCCATAGAGCCTGGCAACCCAGGGACAACATGTCTGCAGTGACAAGAATTCCCTTGCTCAGTACGCTGAGGGTCTCACCAAGGCCTTCACAGACCTAGTCTATAAATAGATCTCCTGTGCCATTTTCCCTCACAGCTCCAATTCTCTCACCACCCCCAAGACCCAGCCACAATGGCGTGTCCCCTTTGTCACCCAATACCAACCCGGACTGAAACAACTGAACCATATTCTTCGTCACAGCTTTGATAACCTATATCATCCGTTGAAATGAGGGACATCCTACCCAAGATTCTTCCCACCACTCCTAAAGTGGTGTTCTGTCACCTACCCAACCTCCACAATATCCTAGTCCATCCCGATGCCACTCCCAATCCCAATGCCTTGCCACAAGGATCATACCCCTGTGGAAGATCCAGGTGCAAGACCGACCAAATTCACCCACCCAGCACTTCCTATTCCAATACTGTCACAGGTTTATCTTACCCCATCAGGGGCCAGGACCACCTATGAAAGCACCTATGTCATTTACCAGCTCTGCTGCAATCATTTCCCAACCTGTTATACTGGTGTGACTACCACCCAGCAGTCCACCAGGATGAATGGCCACTGCCAAACTGTGACCAAGAGCAAAGTAGACCACCCTGTGGCACAATATGCACTGAACATAACATGCTTGATTTTAATGGCTGCTCCACTACCTGAGTCATCTGGATCCCTCCTCCACCACAAGCTTTTCTGAACTGCACAGATGGGAGTTATACTTACAAAACATTCTCTGCTCATGTGATTATTCCGGCCTCATCCTAAGGTAACATACTGTCCCCCCACCCTCCACCCAACAATTTCCACCCCATCTGTCCCATCATCCCCTCCCCATTCTTATCTCTCACCCTGTTTATTTGCCACCTGCGGCCAATGCGCCTGCCCGTCTTTGACCACTCCTTTCCTTAGTTGCATTTCTGGCCTGAGATGCTGGAGGTGGCGGTTATGTGTGCATGAGGTGTGCTTGCTCATTTGTGTTTTTCTTTTGCTGATGAAGGCTGTGTCCAAAAGCTCTATGTGTCTTAATTGTGCCTGTCTACACAGGAATCAATCTTCTTTTTAATATTTTTCATTATTTGATGAAGTATTTTAGGATGCTCAACTGAGCATTCAGCACTGCTCAAACCAAAAATTAATTTTACATGAGCATTTTTAAGAAGCAGGGAGCCGTTATATAATGAATTTATTAGAATGTAATAGAGTTCTTCTGGCTATGATGGTATTCTTCATAGAGTATCAAAATCTTACCCTTGAGACACTATATACCCATTTTCTTTTTTCAGTATTTAGAGACATTTTGGAGAAAGTAGTGTGCAACAGCACATTTGTTGTGATCTTCAGTTCAAAGACTGATGTGATGCAGCTCTCCATACCAGTCTATCCTGTGGAAGCCTCTTCACCTCTGCATAAATACTGAAACCTACATCTATTTGAACCTGCTGACTGCAGTTAAATCTTCGGTCTCCCTCTACAGGATCCCCACTTTTATCAAGTAGTGCCATACATTTCTTACCCTCCTAATCTGCTTCAGTATCTCTTAATCAGTTACCTAGCTGACCCTTCAGCATTATTCTGTACCATCATTTTCCAAACGGTTTTTTTCTCTTCTTGCCTGAACTGTTTATAGTCCATGTTTCGCTTCTGTATTACGCTACATTCCAGACAAGTATCTTCAGAAAAGGCATGCTAAACACTTAAATTTAGACTCATAGTTAACTTATTTGTGTTTTTAAAAGATGCTTTGTTTACTATCATGTTTACCCATCTCTGCAGCTGAATGCTTAGGGTTGCTGCTTTGGTGCAGAAGGCCCAGGTTCAATTCCTGGTACCCCCTCAAATTTTTTTCCTGAGTATGGAGGTCTGGTATGGGTGCCAAATGAGATACTGCTGATTAAAGAAGCAGCAGTTATCACCAGTATCCATCTACTGGCAATAACGGCCGGAGAGATTAATGGATCACACGTCCAATGAGTGTAGGTTGCTCCTCGTGCTGTCTTTAGTGCCTTGTAAGCAGCAGCTGGCCAGTTGGAACAAGCCTATGGCCTAACCTGTGAGTGGTGTGCTATTGTGTCTGCATTTTATATCTTCCCTATTTCAGCCACTGTCCATTCTTTTACTGCCCAAATAGCAAAACTCGTCTATTACACCTGGTGTCTCAATTCATATTCTAATTACTTCAGCAATGTCTGATTTACTTCAATTACATTCCACAACTTTTGCTGACATTCATCTTATAATCTGTTTTAAAGAGACTGTCTATTCCATTCAACTGATCTAAATACTTTGCTGTCTCCGACAGAATTACAATGTTGTTGGAAACATTAGTTTTTAATTTTCCTCCCTGCAATATAAATTCCTTTTCAAATTTCTCCTTGGTTTCTTTTACTGCTATGTCCAGAGAGATAACATTTAGGATAGGCTACTACCCTATCTCATTTTCTTCTCAACTACTGGTTCCCTTTCAGGTCTTTTGACTCTTACAACTGCAGTGTGGTTCACTCCCTGTGTTTTATCCCTGATAACTTCAGCAACACGTAGAGTATATTCCAGTCTATATTGCCAAAAGCTTTCTCGGGATCTACGAATGCTACAAACACAGGTTTGTCTTTCTCCAGTTAATTCTATTAAGGTAATGTACAGGATCAGTATCACCTTGTGTGTTCCTATAGTTCTCTGGTGTTCAAACTGATTGTCCCCAGAACTGGTTTCTACCAGACTTTCCATTCTTCTGTTAATAAGTCATGTCAATAGTTTGCAGCCTTGACTTATTAAACTGAAGGTTTGGTGTTATTCACACCCATCAGCACCTAACTTCTTTGGAATTGAAATTTTATTACATTTTTCTTGAATAATGGTCATATTTTGCCTGTCTCATATATCTTCCACACCAAGTGGAATGGTTTTGTGATTGCATGTTCTCCCTAAGATCTTAATAACTCTGAGGGAACAGTGTCTCCTTGAGGTGTGTTGTTACAACTTAAATACTTCAGTGCTCTGTCAAATTCCTTTCACATCACACACCCCCATCTCACTATCTACTTCTCCTTCCTTTTACTCAACATTGATCTATTTCTTTTGTGTAGCCCTTTCACCTTTCTGTGTTTCTTTGGTACTAGCTTGCCATTTGACCTCTTGATATTCATACATTTGCTTTTTTTTCTCCCATGGTTTCTTCAATTTTCCCACACACGACATCTATATTTCCCATAGTCATGCATGTCTCTACAGCTTTGCACATGTAGTCTAATAATTCCTTCTTCACCATTTTGCATTTAAGGTCAATGTCAATTTTTAAATATCTGTATTCGGTTTTGGCTGATTACTTTTATATTTTCTATTTTCATTGATTAATTTTAATATCTGATGTGCTGTTTAAGGATTTATACGGGCCTTGTATTTGGCCTATTTGATACTTTGTTGACTTAATTTTGCATATCTAAAAACTATTCATTTGCCTTCTCTAGTATTTCATTCCCCTGCTTCAATCTGTCATTCCCTAATGCTCCATTTGAAACTCTCAATAGTCATTATTTCCATTTATCCTGCTTCTGTCTCCTTAAGATCCTGTCTTCCTACAATTTCTTCACTTTCATTTGACAGGTCATAACCAACAAATCATGGTGAAAGTTTACATGTGCTCCTGGAAAGAGCTTCCATTCTAAAATATGATTACAAAACCTGTATTACCATTATATAGTCCATCTGAAACATCCATGTGTCTTCCATGTATAGAACCTTCTTGCAAGGTTCATAAACCATGTGTTAGTAATGATTAAATTGTGTTGTGCACAAAATTATACCAGGAAGCTTCTTCTGTCACTTTTTTTCTCAGTCTATGTTCTCCTGACATTTTTCCTTCTCTTCTTTTTCTTCTTCTTCCTACTTTATCGAATTCCAAGCCCTCATCACTATTAAATTTTCACTTCATTTAGCTTTCTGAATAATTTCTTTCATTATTCAGACAGTTAATAATTTTTTTCCTGCCTTAAACATCAGACTGGAACAACTGAATATCCCATCCTGACTGGTAAAACTGAAGAACTGATAGATATATGTAAAGGAGAAACCTCTGTACCCTGATCTGAATGAGACAAAGTGGAAAGGTAGAGGAATAACAAAACTAAGGAACAGATGTAAACTACATTGGAGTGGCCAAAAAACTGAAGCCAAAAATGGTGTATGTTTTGTATTAAAAAAAGGAAGAGATGTTACTAGAGAGGTAACATACATGAATTAAAGAATAATTAAACTGCACATATCACTTAACAAGAGAGTGCTGATAATTGTTCAGCCATATGCCCCATAGATAGGCTGTAGTGACGAAGAAAAAGAACAACTGATTTAGAAGCTACAGCAAGAGAAGAAAATTTAATTATAGTGGGAGATCTGAGTATCGATGTTGGATCACACAGACCTCGATATGAAAATGTACTGGGTCCACATCATCATGGCAACAGCAACCCACAAGTTGAAAACCTTCTAGATCAATATGTAAGGTGTAGACTGAAAAGATTCCAGAAGCAGTTAAGTCAGAGACTAACAATATATAGTTGGAATTGAGGATCTAAAACTGTGACCAATTACATCATATTACACAATGAAACAGGGAAGATCATATGTGCATTCAGAGTTATATCAAGTGGAAGTCTACACCATGTCAACAGATTGCTACTTGCAACAATGAATCACATCGAAGTTCACAGACCTTAGAAATACTGGAAACCAAAAATAAAGGCATGCAAACTGAGGAAGAAAGATAAACAAGTTAGTTGACCAGACTGGATTCAAAGAAAGCATTACTGGAGCTGCAGCACAAGTATGTGGTAAAACAAGCAAGAAAATAAAAGAAACTTTTTGGTGGAATGATAGGGTGATGAGTGCTGTGAAAGAGGAAAAAATGAATCCAGAGATAAAGAAATACAAAAGGGTAGTAGAAGAAATGAATACAGAGTAAATGAATTACAGTAGACATTAAAAAAATCAGAATCTAAAAGTAAAAAGAACTGTGGTCGAAGAAAACAGAAAGCTTGGATTAATTTCATAAACTACTGTACTGAACAATAAGAAATATAAGAAGAGGCAATGAATACATAAAAGCGATAGAAAAGCCAGACGGCAACACAGTCAGGGAAAAGACAGAAATACGGAAGATCACGAACTCCTATTTTGAAAATCCATACAGCAGTGCAGGGGAAGACCACAATGATGTAACCACAAAGGACACTTTCTCTTGTAAGGGCAGGGGTACATGTGAGAGGTTTTTGCTCTCACACCTTTTGTCAATCTCAGATAGTAATCACAGAATTATTTACACTGTATGAGAATTTTTACTGTTAGTTACCAGTGAGTACTTTCTGTAAGTGTGTGTGTCTTGCAGAAGCAGATGTCAGAAGTGTTTATGCACAGAAGGATGGAGGTCTTTCAGGGCTGAAATATCACTTTCCCTGAGATTTTTCAGTCATAGTTGTGTGGGAAAGAAGAGGTTGCAATGGAAGAGCACCAGGCGGTAGGTGCAGTTTTAATGCCTTAAGTGGCAAAGAAAAAAACAAACCCAAATGTTCATGTTGGATAAGATAGTGGAATAGAGAGCACGATGATTTTGAAGGCTCAAGAATCTCACTGTAAAGCTTGCCATGGAACAGATCCAAAAATATCAAAATTTTGTGAGACTGACAGCATGGAGATGAAAGAAATACTCCTTATAATTGGACCTAAAAACTGTCAACCAGGACATCATTATGCATAAATCCATTAGTGTTGAAGACAGACTGTTTGTGGCACTAAGATTTCAGTCATCAGATATGTTGATCTCTTTAATATTTGGTAAAGTAACAATTACCATGAAATAACATTACACCAGATTTCATCTTGTTACCCACACTGTTTCAAAAACCAAATAGGGCAGATATTTGATAGATCAAACATTTCCAGACATACATGTATTTGAACATTTTTACTTGAACTGACTTAAGGAACAAATCATAAATGCCTGAAAGACTGTTCTCAGCACCCAATATTACACTGAAGCACCAAATAAACTGGTATAGGCATGTGTATTCAAATTCAGAGATATGCAAACAGGCAGAAGAAGGTGCTGTGGTCGGCAATGCCTATATATCACAAAAAGTGTCTGGCGAAGTTGTTAGATTGGTTACTGCTGCTAAAATGGCAGGGTATCAAGATGTGAGTGAGTTTGAATGTGGTGGTATAGTTGACACACAAGCATCTCCATGGGAGCGATGAAGTGCGGCTTTCCCATACAACCATTTCATGAGTGTACTCTGAACATCAGGAATCCGGTAAAACATCAAATTTCTGACATTGCTGAAGCCAAAAAAAGATCGTGCAAGAACAGGACCAACGACAACTGAAAAGAATCATTCAACGTGACAGAAGTGTAACCCTTCCACAAATTGCTGCATATTTCAATGCTGAGCCATCAACAAGTGTCAGCATGTGAACCATTCAACAAAACAGCATCAATATGGGTTTTTGGAGCTGAAGGCCCACTGGTGAACCCTTCACAACTGCATGACACAAAGCTTTACACCTTGCCTGGGCCAGTCAACACCAACACTGGATTGTTGATGACTGGAAACTGCCTGGTTGGACGAGTTTCATTTCAAATTGTATCAAGTAGATGGATGTGTACGGGTATGGAGACAACCTCTTGAATCCATGGTCCCTGCATGTCAGCAGGGGACTGTTCAAGCTGGTGGAAGCTCTGTAATGGTGTGGGGCATGTGCAGTTGGAGTGGTATGGGACGTCTGATATGTCTAGATATGACTGATAGATGACACGTACGTAATCATCCTGTCTAATCACCTGCATCCATTCATGTCCATTGTGCATTCCGATGGACTTGGGCAATTCCAGCAGGACAATGAAACACCCTACATATCCAAAATTGCAACACAGTGGTTCCAGCAACACTCTTCTGAGTTTAAGCACTTCCCATGGCTACCAAACTCCCCAGACATGAACATTATTGAGCATAACTGGGATGCCTTACAACATGCTGTTCAGAAGAGATCTCAACCCCCATGTACTCTCATGGATTTATGGACAGCCCTGCAGGATTCATGGTGTCAGTTTTTGAACTGTCCTTTGAAGTCAATGGAAAATCGAAATGCAATTTAAAAACAGGAGTGGCCTCAATACCGACCCCTGTAGCACTCCATTGTAAGGTTATTTTGAGGGCAGAGATGCAGATGGTTAATGAGATGCATGGACTATGCCATCTATGCAAGAGGGATGCCATTAATATTAGAACATAATAGTTTACCAAATTGAATTACGTTGCTTTCACAATCAAAGGCTTTGACAAGGTCATGCAATATATCAACATGATAATTTTTCTTGTTTAGCTCTTACAGTACTTAATTTGCGAGGTCTTTTATTGCTTTTTCTATTGAGAATCCTTTATGAAAGCCAAACTGAGAGCCAGTTAACAAGTTTTGTTAAGTTAAATGAGTCAGTATACTATCATAGGCCACTTTCTAAAACACTGTTGAAAAGATTGGAAGGATTGATATATGTCTTTAATTATAGGTGTTTTGCCTACCTCCAATTTTGTAGATGGGTGTTGGTGCAACACATTTAAGTCTGTCAGGAAATACACCCAAAGTCATTTACTGATTACAGAGAGACAGCTTTAGGGAAGGCCTACCAAGTCAGCACAATATTTTAATATTCTTCTAAAAGACAATCATAGCTGTAACTATTGCTACTTTTTATGATCTGATCTGTAAACATCTCAGGGGTTGTATTTTCGAAACTAATATCTGTTGGTAGTACATGCAATGCCTGCATAAGTAAATGTAATGCATCTGTATATTTTTTTTTTATTATTATTACTGTGTGCAGTGTTTGCTGCCACTGTGGGGAAGTAATCACTGAATCTAGTGGCCACTGTAACTAATTTTGCCAGAGTTATTTTCTGATGGCTCAATTTTATTTGAGTAATTATTTTTATTTGTTTAATAGTCATAAATTGTTTTTACTCTTTCCAGACATGGATGTTTTTAGCATAATTACATAAGTTTTGGTTTCTTAATGATGGACTGGAGGATTTTACTATGCCGGTGGAAATGGAGTTTCAGATCTTGCACTTGGCTGCTAAATTACAGTATGGAAAGTTCAGGCAAAATGCAAATAATTTAAGAGCAAATGAGCCCCACTGAATAGCAGCTTTGAGTCACTGACATGTACACACAAAAGAGAATGAAAACTTTCTAGCTTTCAGAATAAATCCTTTGATGCAATAGAGGATTACAGAGAGTGTGCGTGTGTGTGTTTGTACTCTGCATTGTCAAAGCATTTATTCCAAAAGCTTCATTTTCTTTTGAGTGTGCCTGTTGGCAACTCAGTACTTCTCCTATTCGGTGAATGGTCTTCTTTACTCATATTCATGTTCTCTGAATTATGCAAAGCTCTCTCTTCCCAGCATATGATACTTGAACCCAATGAGTTAGCCACTCTTATCCTTGCTTCTCTTCAATTCTGTCCGTCTTTATTTTAGGGGAAAACTGTACTCAAAGTGCTTTGGAAATGTATCGCCACTGGCTAGTTTATAATGATTCTGCAATACACTATTTTTTTCCTACGGCCTGTATATACCTTGACAGTAAATTTCATTGTTAAAATTTGACCACCAAGTTCAGATAAATCACTACCTATTGGTTGCACAGTTAAATCACTGTAGGTTGTAGTGTTAAAAATTAATTGTTAATAATTGTTGCACTATGCCCTTCCATCACTGTAGGGAATTCTACAGTAAAAAATGATTGAAAGCTAGACATGAAAAATTCTGAGTGCCCTCAATCGGTACTGTCCGAGAGGAAATCAACATTAAAGTCACTGCAAACAATGATTCTCCAGTTAAATCTGCATAATCTTATTAAAACTACTTTTAGCAGCTTTATGAAGCCCAAGATATTTCCTCCTGTTCTTCCTACCACTGCACTTTACTAATATCCACTATATCTAACTTCAAACTATCCATTTCTCTTCTTATATTATCTAACCTGACATCCAGTTCAGGGATATAATACACAACGCCCTGACCCAAAGAATGTCAGATTTCTTTTTCCTGATGATCAACACCCCCTCCCCCCCTTTTGGAGGACCATTTTACCTTTGGAATATTTTACCCATGAGGATGCCATCATCATTAAATCACACAGTAGAACAAGGACATGTTGGCTAATGTTACAAGACCATATCAGTCTACCATCCAGACTTGCCCCAGCGACTACTGAGAAGGCTGCTATCCCTCTTGAGGTACCGGATGTTTAAACTCTGGTATCTCCACCGATACCTATTCAATTTGGTTGCATCTATCAGGCTATCAGTATCATTCAGGCATGCAAGCCGCCCAGCAAGGCAATGTGTATGGATCATCTTCAATAGAATATAGACTAATTTTCAATGCTCATCTTCCTAACAAACTAAAAATCTGATTTTTACTAATTATACTTCAAAAATAAAATTATATGTGATCCCGCAAATGAAAGTCCTGTTGGGCAAGCACAGGCAAAGTGTGTCCCTAATAGACTGTATATCTATACTTAATACAGCTCATGTCAAATGAAGTCACAATCTGCGAGTAAGTTTACTAATACAATATAAAGTAACTACAGGATCATTATAAATGAATGAAGTTGTTTCAATGTACCGCAGAGATATTTTTTACACAATGTTGCAGTCATGTGGAGCTCAAAAATATTTGTTTTGTTGCAGGAGTTTTCACTTTTTCTACAACCAATATAGGCTACACCTGTTAGGTGTTAATAAAAATGGCAACAGGTGATTGGAAACTTATGTTGTACTTGCGTTTCATTTACATCAGTCTGTAGCACTGGTGAGTCACTTTAGAATGCAATTTCACAAATATGCACAAACTGTCAATGCTATCTGACAATAGTAGTTGCTGGCAAAATATGACTGACGGAATGGTTGAGCACATGTGAGTGAGTTTCCTACAAAATCCACACTTGTTAACAGATTAAAAGGATGATTTTGGTGACAAAATGTTGCAATTAGAACACAATGAATGAATCTGGGGTAAATATAGCACACTACTGTGTAACAAATCTACAACTCACAATTTAAAAAAATGTGTTCAGTGCTAACTTAAATATTATAGTTTATGATCCTTTTTGTTCGTGGAAGAAACCATTACAGAAAAAATGTATTTCAAAATTCTGCAAAATTGTTTCATAATACAGCCACAAAGTGTGAGTATGTCATCATCAACAACATGATGGTCCCATTCACTTACACTGAAGTGACAAAAGTTGTGCGATAGAGATATTCACATACACTGATGGCAGTAGTATCACATACACAAGGTATAAAAGGGCAGCGCATAGATGCAGCAGTCAAATGTGCTCAGGTGATTTATGTGAAAATGTTTCCTATTTCATCATGGCCACACGACAGGAATTAACAGACTTGAACGTAGAGTGGTAGTTGGAGACAGACACATGGGATGTTCCACTTCAGAAATCGCTTGAGAGTTCAGTATTCCAAAATCCACAGTGTCAAGTGTGTGTGCCAAGAATGCCAAATTTCAGACATTACCCCTCACCACAGACAACACAGTGGCCAATGGCCTTACATAATGACTGAGAGCAGAGGTGTTTGCATAGCATTGTCAGTGCTATCAGACAAGAAACACTGTGCAAAATAACCACAGAAATCAATATGGGACATACGACGAATTTATCCGTTAGGACATTGTGGTGAATTTTGGTGTTAATGGGCTATGGCAGCAGGCAACCAATGTGAGTGCCTTTGCTAAGAGCGTGATATTGCCTGCAGTGCCTTTCATGGACTTGTGACCATGTTGGTTGGACCCAGAAGACTGGGAAAACAGTGGCCTCATCAGATTAGCCCCAATTTCAGTTGGTAAGAGCTGATGGCGCAGACCCCATGCAGTTGTGCACCCAAGTTGTCAACAAGGCATTGTGCAAGCTGATGGTGGCTTCATAATGGTGTGGGCTGTATTTACCTGGAATGGACTAGTTCCACTGGTCCAGCCAAACTGATCATTGACTAACCATTTATGTTCGGATATCTGGAGACCGCGTGCAGATATTTATGGTCTTCATGTGCTCAAACAATGGAATTTCCAGCAAATGATTTGGCCATGCCAATCACCTGACATTTATGGGACTTAAGAGGTCAGTTCATGCACTAACTCATCCAGAGGCAATACTTTCGCAATTATGGATGGCTATAGAGGCAGCATGGCTCAATACTTCTCAACGGCACTTCCAATGAGTTGTTGAGTCCATGCCACACCAAGTTGCTGCACTATACTGGGTAAAAGGAAGTCGAACATGATAATGGGAGCTACCACCTCATGTATATCTCAATGTTTATGAATAATAAAACAACACAGTGTGTGGAGCCAATGATCAAAAATGCCAGTCCTGGTCTCCTGCTCACTCAATTTAATTTCATTATTTTTTTATATGAGATTCAGTATTCGAACTACCATTACCAACAGATTTACCAGCACTATCAAATTGCATCTAAATTGCCTTTGAAGAGATTAATGAAATCCTCCTACATTAAGTGCAGAAAACAGTCAACAACAAAAAATCAGTGAGGAGGAACACACTGTACACCTGGAACACAAATCTACGAGTTTTTCTGTAAGAATACAAAGCTCCTCAATATTTCACGAACAACATTTGAGGGTAACCCACATTTAGTCTGCACTTGTGAGAAGCAAGTATATTGTGTTAAGTAAATAACTGCACATGTTGCTGAGGCTTCCACAAAGATTGTGGAATTCTTAAACTTATTTCCCAGTACACTGCATTTTTACTGTTGCTGATACGAGGTGTCAGATTCAGATAAATTGTAATTTTTGTAATCACAATACAACTCATAAATATAATTTCCATGCAGAGCCTACATCGTTATCTAGGTTACAGATTGGGGTTTTGTATTCTGGAGTGAATGTCTTCAACTATCTCTCATCCAGCTTAAAACAAGAAACTCCGAATCCCTAAAAAACCAAAAGAAAATTAAAATAATTTTTTGCCAGTCTTACAAATTACCTGGTTCTATAGATTCAAAGATTTAAAATTCATGTTAGTTGCATTATCAGAAGTAGAGTTCTTTGAAAAAGTTATTTATTCTTGCAGCATATAGTTCTACTGGTATTCTTGATGAATGCAAAGTATTAGTGACAATTACTCTGATTGAGGAAACAGCTTATTTTTGAAAAGTAGCACCTACCATAACAATAGGTAGCATGTCAAAGTCGAGTGACTGTAGGAAGCTACAAGATGACTCAGATTAAAGTTCTGGTTGGTGTGATGAACGGCAGCTAGTCCTATATGTGGAAAAATATAAATTAATACAGGTGAGAAGGAAGAACAAACCTATAATGTTCAGATACAGTATTACTAGTCTCCTACTTGACACTGTCAAGTTGTTTAAATATCTGGGCATAACATTGCAAAGTGATATCAGATGGAACGAGCATGTGACGACTGTGCTACGGAAGGTGAATGGTCGACTTCGGTTTATTAGGACAATTTTAGGAAAGATTGGTTCATCAGTAAAGGAGACTGCATATAGGATGTTGGTGTGCCTGGTAGGTTCGAACAACACGTAAATGTTGGCAGATGCTTCAGGAGCTCAAATGGGAATTCCTGGAGCGAAGGCGACATTCTTTTTGAGAAACACAACTGAGAAAATTTAGAGAACTGGCATTTGAAGCTAACTGCTGAATGATTCTACTTCTGCCAACATACACTGCGCGAAATGGCCACAAAGAGAAGATAGAGAAATTAGGTCTCATTGGAGGCCTACAGACATTTGATTTTCTCTTGCTCTATTTATGACTGGAACAGGAGAAGAAATGACAAGCAGTGGTACAGGGTAACCTCTGCCACGCACTGTATGGTGGCTTGCGGAGAATCTATGTAGATGTAGACATAACATTTTGATACAGTAAATGCAGCCTATATAAACACAAACAGCTGTACATGTAGCAGTTTAATGACAATTATCAATGTGTTTTCTATAAGATGCTTCTCTTTGTTGATGTACACTGAGACAACAAAAGTCATCAGCTAACTCCTAATATCATGTCGGACCTCTGTTTGCCTGGTGTAATGCAGCAACTCAACAAGTTGTTGGAAGTCCACTGCAGAGATATTGAACCATGCTGCCTCATAATTGTGAAAGTGTTGCCATTGTAGGATTTTGTGCACAAATTGACCTCTTGATTACATCCTATAAATGGCTAGATCATTCACGTGAAGTGTCCAGAATGTTTTTCAAATCTATCTCAAACAATTGTCGCCCACTGACAAGGCACATTGTCATCCAAAAAAATTCTATCATTATTTAGGAACATGAAGTACATGAATTGCTGCAGATGGTCTCCAAGTAACCGAACATAACCTAGGACCCACTCAATTCCATGTAAACACAGTCACACCATTACGGAACCACCATCAGATCTGCCATTATGAAACCGAAAAAGAGAAGTAGTTCTCTCTGCTGATGATGGAAATGTTGCACTCATGCCTAATGAAGTAATTTCAACAGTTGAAAATGTAAATTAGTAGTTGATTCTCTGCAAATGGACTTTTAATGAACTTAGATAAAACACAATATATTCAATTCATCAGTGCTAAGGTCTGACTGCACAATAAGAAATAATTCATAAAGGTACATCAGTAAGTGAGGCAGAATGTTCTATTAAGTCACCCGCAACATTATTGCACTGGGGAGGTACCCTTTAGTTGACTTATCTTGAGTTTTTATCGTGCTATTTCATGAGGACACACTGAACCACTTAGTAGTATATGCACAAGTGTCTTGAAATCATACACAATGCAATGTGTTTTTCTTAGTCATCAATGTACTTGTTTGTTGTAACATTACCGCGTTTCCGATAACGGCTGTGGGAGGCCAAGTGCAACAATATCATGGTAGGGTACTAATTCTTAGGTGTTTATTTTGAAAAGAACCTGAACTGGTAGTCACATGTTACAAACCATCTAAAATATCTTAGCTCTGCAACTTTTGCATCAAGGATAATATCAGATATTGGAGATGAAAATGAAAAAAAAGGTGACTTACTTTTCCTATTTTCATTGACTAATGTTTTACAGCAGAACATTTTGTGCTAACTTGTCATTGAGGAAAAAGTGTTTGTTACAAAGAAGCATGTAACAAGGATAATGCATGTTCTCCATGTCTTGTCAACAACTCTTTAAAATGCTGGGAATACTGACTGAACAATCCACAGGTGTTCTCGACATTAATCTTGGTGTGCACTGCATGTTCGATACATCTTGCCACATTGGAACAGAATCTGATAAGACCTCCAACTTCCGCAAACTGAGGCCATCTTTGACACTCCTCAATAATGTCCACTTTTTATTTGGCATGAAAAAGTCCGTATTTACTCAGTGCTGTTTCAGTGTGTGTCCCCCTGTAGTGCGCTAGCGTATCACAACGGCACAGTCAATAAAGTATCCCAACAAACTGGCAGTTGCAGAGCTCTGTCTGTCCACGGTTTGTCCAACGGAATATGAATGCTCAACAATTTTACCACACATTTTGAAATACTGGGAAGGTGTTGTTAGAGAGATCATCAAAATTTGCATCACAGACAAACTCATCAATCAGGACTGCAGCTTTACTCTCAGTCAGGCTTGGGAACCTGGTCTAATTAGACAAACAACAAAAACAATGACCTGGTGAGCAAAGTAACTACACCTACGCTACCACAGACACCTTCGTCTCTATCGCTGTTGATACACACCCTCGGGTGCAGACTGTATAGGTAATGGCTCATGGAGAGAGAGGACATAAGTCGGCTGTGGATTCCCAGGTGGTCAATCCATCCGCGTGCTTGGTGGTGGTGACACATCTGATCTGCAAAATATTGTGTCCATTGGACACTATGAACCAGCAGTACACCTGTGTGGACTGTTAGATCAACAAATACATCAGAAGAAACTGAAGAAAGACAGTTGGGTGTACTGAAACAGTCTCACAGTACATTTACTCCCTTGTGATGTTTTCTGTCAGTAACAATTACAGTTTAGGTCAACAATAATGATCATGAATAGTCTACAATGAGGATGAATGATTTACACTATCCATAACTCATGACAGTGTGACAAAGAAAGGAATGAGGAACTCAGCCATAAAAATCTTTCATCACCTGCCAAGTGATAAAGACAACTGAATGTATAATAAAATTAACTCCTCAAACACTATGTGAAATCATATCTGCTCAACGACACCTTCTACACAGAATAATTCCTGTTCCACTGAGATGACATATTATGATTGGAAAATGACTCATCTGACTCATTCCACATCACAGTAAGAGGTCACAATTCTTATGAACAGAACATGAATGTGAACTAACTATTTACAATGGAACAGCTGAAGCAAGTCACTGACCACAAGATGGGTACTTTTGTTTCTTCACTGCCCAGAAAACTGAACATTACAAAAACTTGGTAACTGTTGTTATAGTATAGTATTAAAATAAATGAAACATGAAACATATCAATCTTGTATTGAAGAAGCTTTGACAGTGCAAGAATTAAGGTGGTTGCTGTGAACTACATGCAACGCAGTCAGTTATAATTTTGGTTGTGGCTGGTGCAGTTGACTTCAGGATCACGGTTAATTACATTACTCAACTAGTCAGTAGGCAGGCATTTGTGTAACGGACAAAATATTCTTTTTTGTGAATCTAGGACATTTCAAATGTAATCCTTTCTTGAAAAAGTGCTAGTCCAGCAATGTACGAAAGAGAGTTTCTATTAAAGGAGATAGGTAACAACAGAATTGAGGCTAGGAGTTGAATGTGGGCCATGCCTCTGTAGTTCAATTGATAAAATGTTTGCCTGTAAAAGGCATGGTAACAGGTTCAAGTTCAGGTCCAGTACACAGTTTTAATTTGGCACACAGTTTCATAACTAAATGAACACACAAACAAACAAACAACAAGAAGAAAATGTACTCACTAAACATAATGGGGAAGTGACCCTTGAAAGCTATCTTCAATAATAACTCCACAAAGTATCTCAGCCTAATATTCTACAAAGAATTTGTTGCCTTACATGAAATCATACTATAACTTATGATATAAGCCTTTAAACTTTATCCAGTAGATAATAATGAACAGTTTGCCTGAAGAATGTGTTACACCTATCACAACATTAGATTTGCTATCTTCAGTCACTCATTTCAGGCAAACCAAGATGAAAAAGTTGATGTTCCTTATCAGATCACATAACTAATAAGAAGGTACTGAACAGAACTAGGGAGACAAATTTATGACACAACTGACTCATAGAAGGGTTTGATACGACACATTCTGACACATCAAGTGATCAGCAATTAAATACTGGAGGGAAGGGTGGGTTGGGGTCAGGGGTAAAAATTGTAGAGGGAGACCAAGAGATGAATACAGTAAACAGATACAAAAGGATGTAAGTTGCAGTAGCTGTTCAGGTACGAAGAGACTTGCAGAGGATATGGCAGCTTGGAGAGCTGCATAAACCAAGACAACAACAATATCCATTTAATGACAGAACAATCTGCTTCACAGAATAAGAATAATGCTTAAAGTTCTGTCAATAATGAGGCAGACAGACACAGAGTAAGAGCTTATTCAGATATGGATGATAGGGAGACTGGGCATAGCCTACATGGAAAAAAAGAGCAACTCAGCATGCACTTGTAGTGATATATAGAGGCTGCAGAAACCCTACATTAGTCTTGCTACACAGATACTTTAACCCAGCTTCTTCCAAAACTTAGTCCAGTACATTAACCACTTCTGAGGAGTACTCTGGTAACATGGCTGAATAAGTGTAAAACTACTGTGACTGAAAATAGGCAGCAATCGTTCACTGAATCCTGTAGATTTTATATGAAGAAGAACCTTCAGTGTTGTGAAACAAATAAAGGTAGACATTAACAAAAGGCAAGCAAATCTTGAAAATGTAACATGGTTACTGTCTTAACAATAAACTACCACCATACTTCTAAATGCTATTTCTGCTGTATTTTATAAAGTAAATTAGAAAGAAAGCTGCTACTTTGGAAACAACTACTGCCTACTCAGTTATAATAGATGGCATCTTGTTTATCTGCTTTTGGTAATTTAATATTTACATGAGTAAAACTGTATTTTCTCTGTAAATATGTAGTCTTATTTACAGTATACTGCCACTTGTCATGCAGCTATACTGAGGATGCTGCTACTTGACATTTTGCTAACAGAACTTTTCAATCTTTGAATCTAGATACTCAGATAATTTGCAGGAGGGAGGGGGCTCATAAGGTATTTTTTTAATTGTTAGGGATTTTTAATTTCTTGTTTTATGCTAGGTGCAAGCTTGTTGAGATATTCAACACCAGAGTACATAATTCCACTCCCAACCCTAGAGAAGCATGTTACACAGGTCATTCTGTTGCTTTTGGTACATATCAAAAATACATAAGAAGCCTAAAACTGACAAAAGGCTTATAATAGGCTGGTTATAAGGATAAATATAATGAGACTTTAGTACTACTACCATAGTGCATGATGCTCCTTTGTTGTCATAATCTGTGTGCATAAGCTGCTGATGTGATTCATCTCAACTTTAACAGCAATTTCTTATAACAGATGCAGCATATTTATGTGACATGAGCAGCTCATGTGGTACTCTATATTATAACAAATTCTCCACTGTCTGTATCCTGCTTGTTGTTGCAGATAATTTAGAAGATAGTAGGTTACAGTGGCAAATACAGCATCACCAAAATTTCAGCATAAACCACTCAATGAAATCTAAAACATAAAAACACCATGCCATAAGAATTGTAACTGCTGTCATGGCATCCCTTGTATTGATTTCACCAATTCACAATCAAAGCATTGCCTTCTAACGTAACCTAGACCTTAGGCTATGTTGCAGGTCAGTATGCTACTACAATCTAAAAAAATAACAGAAGGAAAATAAATACTATCAGTGTTCTGATCTACTTCTGTCTGTGCACATACATGTAACAACAACCTCATTATACGACATATCAAAGCCAAAGTCTGGTATCGAGAGGTTCAACTGGCTCTTACAGTAGGCAACCAGTTCAAATCTGCACCATGATCAGCATTCTACATTAAAATATAGGCTCCAAAATTACAGATTGTTGCATATAGCTCTGAAGTAGTGTGAGTACCACATCCTGCTCAAAGTCTCATGGAGAAATGCAATGTTCATGGCAACGTTGCTTCAATTAGCAAATGCAGCTGGCCCCACTAGCAAAAATACTGTTAACGTCAACTAATGAGAGGTCTTCAGCACCCAAGTCCAACTCCTGAAAGTACTGCCTTTGTCTACAACATTCATGATTCTTCAATATATCTCCCTTAAACATCAATAATACAAGAAAACGAAAACAAGATGACATACTTCTCACTATCAACCCTATACCACTACGGTACTCAACTTGAAAAGGTGGAATACAGTATTTAGAATGGTCGTTAAGGAAGATGTAAGGAAATCAATGCAATATTTTAAGGGTAATTCACAGACTATGCAGCAACATCTAGACTAAGTATGGTAATTTCTATAAACAGCAATATTGCAAGTACTGCAACTGATTCTGACCAATAAACAGGATGCCAATGAATGGGCTAGAGCAAACCTCATAGTTAAAATGGAAAAAGTATTCAGGAAATGTTCTTGAAAGGACAATCTATTACACGTAAGTACAGAAGTTAGAGACAATTTTTTTCCTGAAGAAAATGAAGCTCATTTTTCTCTGCGTTTACAGCATCCACTTGGTACCACAGATACAGAGCCCAAACAATCAGGAGCAAACAAAAAAAGTCAACAGTAGTAGTAACCACAGCAATTTTAAATTACTGGTACCACAGTCAGCTAAAAAGGCCTGTACATTCTACTTTTATTTAAAGCAATTAATTAATTAATTATGGTATTCTAACAAATTACACAAAAATTTCACTTCTAGATAATAAAGTTCTCTCTCTCTAATAGGCCAAGAAAGTATATCAGAAATGTTCTAAGGAAGTGCAGGAAATAAATTTGGTTTCAAAAACATACAGGAAAATATACCATAATGTTTATGGAAAGTGTGGAATGCTTAAATGATCAGAGGCACTGCCAATGGGAAAAATAATTACCAATGCCCATGCGTTATTGTTTTAAAGCTCTAGTGATATCCTGGGAGTTAAAGAACTTAATCAGCTTGACAAGGATGGAAAACAGACTCCCTGAGCCTTAAAGTGAAAGGATTGTCATCAAGTAGTGCAACAAAAACTGGGAAAATACTGATATACAAGTTTACATATCCAAAAATGTAATGTTTGCCTTTTCAAACATATTAAGCTCCCTTTACTAATTTTGATGGGGCCTTACTAAAGCTAATGGTCAAATGCGTTAAGCTACGAAGCTATTTTCTCTCCAGTTCGGGTTTTTGTGATGTTTTACCTTTAACTTCCGTGCAGCATAATACGCTTCCACTGTCACTAACTTCTTAATTTCTTTCTCAAATGTTATATGGAAAAGCGAACTTTAGTCACACAAAAGATAGCGTGCAACGTACCGTTTCTTTTTTCCGAGATATCTTTGCAGGAAACTGTTAACTTTTTACTGTCATTATGAACAATGCTGACCAGTTCCTCCTCTGATGAATCGGTGTCACTTATGGATTGGGGAAGGGGAGAATATAACGCTCCCTGCCCAGATCCACCGCTGGACATTTAGTGCCTCTTTAATAAAAAGAAATTCCACACAAATCATATAAATATTTCAGAATAAAGCTCCTGAGATACATAACAGTAAGAGAGCTCTGATTAGTACCGTAGAACACGAGGCGCTAACAATAATTTATTTTCTTTTGAACGTCCAGCATAGCGCCAAAAAATAAAACTATACACAAATAATACGTCGACGCCTAATAGTTTAACAATCTACGGGGCTCAGCTAATTCAGCATTGCCTTTAATGTCAAACATTCGCTAAATTTCCGTCGGCAAATATCAGATGGCACCACCGCTAGAATCTAGCCTGAGATGTTGTTTTACGGGAAGTAATGCGCGGGAACCTTCAAATAACAAATAATCAACACTCGTCGAATATTAAGCCGCCAGCTTATCCTTATTGCTTGTAAAAACAGTTAAATTTACAGTTAACAAACTTTAGGTTTATTCTAATTTTAGTATCATTGTGAAATTGGTATGAAGATCATTTTGAGATGATCATAATCTATTTTGGTACTAAATACTTTTAGGAAATAATTAAATTGAGAGACACTGACGAGCAGTACACCAGGTCCTTACATCCATACATGAATTTTTTAAATAATTACTAACTTTTCTACAAGAGCGTGTATACAATGTAAATGGCATGTTACTATAAACATAGCTAGGTCTACTTTGCGTCTTCGGGTCGATACCACAATGCCAGGTCTTGTAGGCGATGACATCTCGATCGGCGAAAGATTCAAGTACTGGAAGGGAGACGTATTCACAACGAACGATGGCTAGGGTAAACAAACCACTACCAGAATTTCCAGTAGGCGCGTCCAGTGTAAAATTAACGCAACAGCCACTGAAGAATATAGGTCCATTTCCTCCTACTTTATTCTCAAGGCTAATAATATGTTTGTAGAAAGGCATGCGGTGGCGGCGTTGACGATACACACAACAACAGCCAATGGAAGTGTGGCAGTGATATTTTTCATGTCTGGTGCAAAGTGAGATCAAAAGTGCGCGAGAGTTTTTTTTTTGGTCATGTGTTGTTTTTTATCTTTGCCATAAGACTATAGGATCTCCTAGTTTTTGATACTTCTCTGTTGTTTTTAGTTTTCTTCTCAGTGTGAGTTTTCACGAATAAATAGTACTCCGTTAACTCATTATACCGGACGGCTATGCAATTATTTGTTGTAGGCAAGTCGCCTACAGAAGAAACAACGAAGAGTGCGGGCTTAAATAGAAGGAATTGTTTGTGCCATAAAATTGTGAAATAACTAAATCCTTTCCAAAAAACTAAATGTCGACAGAAAATTATGGCAACCTTTTCGACTAATGAGAATTAGCTATCAAATGTGTGAAACGACGAAAGACTGACACTATGGACTATAATAATTTTTTATTCTATCTATTTCACCTAACACTGAATCCGATTTATACTGTCAAATCTTTTCAAACAAGACTTCAGTTGGTTGATCGACATAGTGTAGTGCACGCAGAATAACGAGGTCGGTAGATGCGCAGTCGGCAGGGCATGCTTTGGGAGAGCGGTAATGGTCGGTGTTGCAGGCAGGCGATGCAGGATAAATGCTGAGCACTGGAGGGGAAGTGCCATTCTAAACGGAAAGCCATTATATATGTATTATGTAGAGCTCCTACACTCCCACACTTGCATGATGACAATTGAAAAAGCTCTAATGTCACCTATGCTTTGATTAGTATCTAAAAAGAATTCTGCCATAAATGTAACAAAAGCAGCAATTTATTTTCACCGGGTTTGTTAACTATTTGCAACTTACACAGAAGAATCATGAGTGGCGAATTTTGAGTAAAACCTACACTTCTCTTGTTGCCATGTTAAAACTTGCTTCTTTTGCTAAAAACACAGTGGAGTTAACACACTGTCACCTCACTAACATATTGTGCAGACACAACTGTGAGAGAATTCTGAAAGAGTGGTTTATTAATTTCATTACGTTAGGAACTGAGGAAACGTAACATCAATAGCTTATGAAAAAGCACATCCTTGGTACAAAAATAAGCGTGTAATGTCTTCATTTATGTCGTTCCAAAATCCACAGTATTTCTCATTTCACCCTCGAAAAAGTAAGTACTAAGTGGAATAACATGATAGATAATGAAGTGCTGCATAGTAACCATATGGCAAAATACTCTTCTCTTTGCATGCTGTCATTTGCCTAAATCTCATTTCGATATTTCCAACAGTTTATGAAATAAGAGAAATTTTGTGGCTATTTCATTCTGTCTTTATCGCTGATACGTGCGATCACATCACAGCAGATCAATTTTCTGGAGACTGATGATGGATAGAGACATCTACCCAAACCTAAAAAAAAATCAATATGTTAGCTAAATTTCATATGCAACTACATATTATGTAACATGTACCAAACCCAAAATCATAGCGACTCCTATTTTTCATTGCAAACTTTTTCGAAATTTGCGCTGTGTCTTACTTAAGTGCAAATATCACAGTACCTATGACCATTAACGAATGATGGGCATGTGATCACGAAGTTAACATATAGAGCTATAAGTAATAGGAGAAAACGATATTTTTTTATTAAATAGTTTCTGTAAAATTGTTTGAGAAAGACTGTTGGATGTGCGCCTCGATTTATCATTATAGCGTGTCGCGACCTGCCGGAAGTGGGCAAACGATGTCTGCCTCCCCTTCCAAACAAATGAGTGAACTCGCGCAGAGCTTTGGACGAAAACTGGTCACTGTGTATCTGGCACAGTATCCTGTGCCGACTCTACTAGCTTTCACATTTTTACCAAAAAAAAGGTCATCATCGCCAGGCATTAGGTATCTAGTGTAGGATTTTTGGTCTTCAGTTATGAACAGCCAAGCACAATTGTGTATGTTTTAATGTCACCTATCCAATTTTCGTTAAATCGTTGTCTCAGTGTTATCTTATCTTTTGGAATCTAGCAAAACAATTCCTTGGTACACCCACCATTTATTCGACTGGATACATGTTCCACCTATCTCCATTTAATTTTTATTGCAATCATAGTTATGTCTTTCACCCTAGTTTTGTTTTCTGATGTTTGTTTATCCTCCAGTCCCTAATTTTAATTCCCAACATGTAATTCTCCATTTTTCGCTGAATAACTATTAATTTCTTCATGACTATCATGGTAAACGCCCATGTGACAATGTCATAAGCCACACCTACACCATTTTATGTCACTACATGTACATGCGACCTGTCTTCCAAAAGAAAAGAAACGATTTTCGGAAACTGTTTTTCGGTGTCGTTTTTACATATTAAAGTCTGCAGCGGATTTACTAGCCCAATTAAATATGGCACCTGGGAAACAGCTGTCACAGTTTATGATATAGTTAGCACAGTCGCTATTTCTCTTCCATTAGACGAGGTGTGCACAGCTTCAGTCTAATATTTCTACTCATCCTTTACTGTAAAAAAGACACTCTGCCTATATTTGCTGAAAATGTTTAAAAACGAGACGAAACCTGAGAGCTCTTGCATGTTCGAAAGTCGGTTGCGTTTATATGGGAGAAAATCGTTGCGGAATTGGAAAACTGACAGCCAGAAGCAGGCTTCCAGAATCGATTTTGATCTTTTTACATGATTATCCAGAAGCGCTATTGGGAAATCTGTCTGCAAAATCCGCTTTTGGGAGCCACATGTCAAGAAGCATCGACTGAACACCAACCAGTGCAGCGCCGCAATACGGAATCAAGAAGGCTCTGATCTGCGCACTAATGGAAAGAGTGGGCAGCGGAACACCACCAAGAAGACAGAGTTCAGTGCTCCCTGTCAGTGCTGATATAACCAGCCGCCCGTCGCTGGTTGGGCCGAGTTTGGTTGCAGTCTTCGAGAGTATCAGTACTGTATTAGGAAGACTTTACTTAACCTGCATTCTGCGAGTGGTAATAGAGAGTAAAGTCTTTGTATGTAGGAGGCACAGGAAGTTAATATTTTTTCTTTCCTTAATAGTATGAGGAAGACTTTACTTAGCCTGTATTTTGTAAGTGGTAATAGAGAGTAAAGTCTTTGTATGCAGGAGGCACAGGAAGCACAGGAAGTTAAGTACTGTTTCTTTCCTTAATAGAAATAAATTTTCTGTTAATTAGTAAGTGTTTTGTACAGATGATTTTGGATTCTTGCTGCCAGACATTGCAGCTTCTCTCCTTCCTTGTTTGTGTCAGTGCTGACTCCCACAGTAACTGACACAACAGTAAGAGTTCATATCTGATACACCAGAAGCTTAAGTTTTGAAAACATGTTTAACAGACCAAAAGCATTTTGGTAAGTGCAAAACCCATTTTTACAATTCTGTTTGCTTCTTTTTCATCTAGTCATCATATTTACTTACCCCAAATACATTACATTACTCATATTTTATGGATCTCACATAAAAGAGGAAAGGGGGGGTCGAGTTAGAAAGAACCAGATATCTACAGTTTATTTCACTATAGTACAATGAAATTATTTAACATTATGAAATATCCTAAACTATCAATTTTAAGAGTTATTATGAAAACTTTCTGTAGAATAAAAAGAGTAGCCCAACAGAAAGTTCCTTAATTCACTGTTAAATGCCACTAAACTATCTACATGACATTTCATACACACCTACAGGTTGTTGAATACATGTGTTCTTTTGTATCTGATTTCTTTTTGTACTTATTTTAACCCCATAAGGTCTTTGAGGAGACTGCTTTTTAGCCTAGCGCTATATTCATACTTTGCACTATTTTCTGAAAAAAGAGAAATTTTGATAATGCTTAAGGACAGTAATGAATATATGAAATTCCAGGTTTTATTTTGAATGTTCTGGAACTAACAGCAGATATAATTGCTACAACAATCTTCTGTATTCTGAAAATACTATTCTGTAAGTTGAGTTTCACCGAGGAAAAGTTTTTGTAACCCAATCAGCTAACGAAAATATACAAAATAAACTAACGTCTTCATTTTATCAGCTGTAGCACTAATAATGCATACTGTAAATGCAGTTAATTAAGGCTTTGGTTGTGAGTTTCCAATTAAGGTTTTGGGTTCTCTGTGGTCTCAAAAATTGTATACTATCTAGTTCTTTCATTTTACTGTGTGTGCTATTTTAAGTAGCTTGAAGAGTGCTATGAGAAACATTGAATTTTATTTACAGTAATAATTTGTGAACTCGTAATTGGAATGTCACTGATCTTGTGTTGTAATGTAACAAAAAACAGTTAGTCCGGATCACAAAAAGTATTGTTTATCACAGTTGATGACAATCGCTTCCTGTAATTACAAAATCCCCACATATAGACTCCATGGATCGCCAGTGGAGACATTACTAGCATGAAGATGGTCTACATATATGACTGAAACCGGTTACTATACCATAAAAATAAATACCATTTCCGATCTGCACTGATTGTTTTTTCTTGTATTTACTTTGTTCTGCCACAGATTAAATAACAATCAATTTGCCATGAATCATTTGTTGATGTACTCGAAATGTTTCAGTAACCACTTTTTCAATAAGTGGGCTGCTAATCCTCTTTATTCCTATATTTCCATTATCTGCAAAAAGGACAAAATTTGCATCATCTGACACTAAAAGTGACTGATCATTGATACATATTAGAAATGGGAGGGGACCCAAAATGTCCAATTGCTTCAGACCTTGAATATTCATTGTTATGTAATCGTTATACCCTGAAGAGCCAAAGAAACTGGTACACCTGCCTAATAAAGTCCCCACAAGCACACAGAAGTGCCAAAAAATGACGTGGCATCGACTCGACTAATGTCTGAAGTAGTGCTGGAAGAAACTGACACTATGAATCCTGCAGGCTGTCCATAAATCCGTAAGAGTACGAGGGGGTGGAGATCTCCTCTGAACAGCACGTTGTAAGGCACCCCAGATATGCTCAATAATGTTCATGTCTGGGGAGTTTGGTGGCCAGGGGAAGTGTTTAAACTTAGAAGAGAGTTCCTGGAGCCGCTCTGTAGCAATTATGGACGTGTGGGGCGTCGCATTGTACTTCTGGAATTGCAATGGACATAAATGGATGCAGGTGATCAGACAGGATGCTTATGTACATGTCACCTGTCAGAGTCGTATCTAGATGTATCAGAGGGCCCACATCACTCCAACTACACACACCCCACACCATTACAGAGCCCCCTCCAGCTTGAACAGTCCCTTGCTGACATGCAGGGTCCATGGATTCATGACATTGGCTCCATACCCATACACGTGGACCCGCTCAATACAATTTCAAACGAGACTTGTCCAACCAGGCAACACGTTTCCAGTCATCAACAATCCAATGTCTGTGTTGATGGGCCCAAGTGAGGCGTAAAACATTTGCTGAAGGGTTGCACTTCTGTCACGTTGAACGATTTTCTTCAGTCATCATTATTTGCTACTGACAGAAGGAAGTCATGAAAAATATCGGAAAGTCTGGAGAAATATTTGAGCTGTTGGTTATCTATCTTCAATGAAATTTCTGCATTTTTCTGATTTATTTTTACTGTTTCATTTTTTACTGTGTTCCAAAGATATCTTATCTTGTTTCTTTTGTTGTATTTACTGTGTCTTGCCACAATTTATATGACTGTTCATTTAATTTTAATTTTAATAATCAACAGCCTCAGTAGCACCGTTTACCTAGAATTTTCCTAGGTTTCAGTCAGGATAGCCCAACCTTCTTCAGAATAACAGTAACTACCGTTTGTCCATAGTGGACATCGTCAAGATAAAACAATAAATGAAGTATGTGCACTAATAATGCTGTATGGTACATTTTGCAGTTGTTGGCAAATTGACAAAAACTGTTAGTTCCAGAGAATTAATACGATATAGTAATGTAATAGCAGATATGTATTGTTTGTGCATACAGACTGTGGAAAATACTAATTTCTGGTTTTTAAAATTGCGCTAAGCACAGATTTTTCGAAAATAAGTAAGTTTTAAAATGGAATAACGCTGTATGGCAATGGATATACAGCGTTATTCCAGATCAGCCAGTGCTCTGCTGTAATTATAAGGTGTCTAGAATCCAAAAATAGTAAGTAAAAGATTTAAAACAAGATACTAAATAATATTTATTGTAAACTAAATTGCTTGATCTTAAAAAAAAATACAACATTAGTTTATCAAGTTAAGGCTCATATCTAGTACATTATAGTCAGTTGTCACACTGCAGGTTTTCATAAAACTGCCTGTATTTTGGTTCCATATATTTCGTCATGTCCAATAGATCACTTTTCTTCTCCTTATGAACTTTCAGTTTCCCATTATAGAGCAACCGGAATTCAGAAGGCAATTTATTACTTGATGTTCACAACCATGCTTTACAATGTGAGGTGCATTCAAGTTCTAAGGCCTCCGATTTTTATTCTCCGGGCTGGAAAGAGATAGAAACATGCGCATTGTTTTAAAATGAGGCCGCGTTCATTGTCAATACGTCCCAGAGATGGCAGCACCGTATGGCAGATGGAATTTTACCGCCAGCGGTGAGAATGAGAACTGTTTTAAATACTTAAAATGGCGACGTTTTCCTTACTTGAACAGCGTGCAATCATTCGTTTTCTGAATTTGCGTGGTGTGAAACCAATTGAAATCCATCGACAGTTGAAGGAGACATGTGGTGATGGAGTTATGGATGTGTCGAAAGTGCGTTCGTGGGTGCGACAGTTTAATGAAGGCAGAACATCGTGTGACAACAAACCAAAACAACCTCAGGCTTGCACAAGCCGGTCTGACGACATGATCGAGAAAGTGGAGAGAAATGTTTTGGGAGATCGCCGAATGACTGTTGAACACATCGCCTCCAGAGTTGGCATTTCTGTGGGTTCTGTGCACACAATCCTGCATGACGACCTGAAAGTGCGAAAAGTGTCATCCAGGTGGGTGCTACGAATGCTGATGGACGACCACATGGCTGCCCGTGTGACATGTTGCCAAGCAATGTTGACGCGCAACGACAACATGAATGGGACTTTCTGTTTGTCGGTTGTGACAATGGATGAGACGTGGATGCCATTTTTCAATCCAGAAAGAAAGCTCCACTCAGCTCAATGGAAGCACACAGATTCACCGCCACCAAAAAAATTTCGGGTAACCACCAGTGCTGAAAAAATGATGGTGTCCATGTTCTGGGACAGCGAGGGCGTAATCCTTACCCATTGCGTTCCAAAGGGCACTACGGTAACAGGTGCATCCTACGAAAATGTTTTGAAGAACAAATTCCTACCTGCACTGCAACAAAAACGTCCGGGAAGGGCTGCGCGTTTGCTGTTTCACCAAGACAACGCACCCGCACATCGAGTTAACGTTACGCAACAGTTTCTTCGTGATAACAACTTTGAAGTGATTCCTCATGCTCCCTACTCACCTGACCTGGCTCCTAGTGACTTTTGGCTTTTTCCAACAATGAAAGACACTCTCCGTGGCCGCACATTCACCAGCCGTGCTGCTATTGCCTCAGCGATTTTTCAGTGGTCAAAACAGACTCCTAAAGAAGCCTTCGCCGCTGCCATGGAATCATGGCGTCAGCGTTGTGAAAAATGTGTACGTCTGCAGGGCGATTACGTCGAGAACTAACGCCAGTTTCATCGATTTCGGGTGAGCAGTTAATTAGAAAAAAAATCGGAGGCCTTAGAACTTGAATGCACCTCGTACAGTGTCTTTCCCATGGGCGAAGCACATTGTGGGTACGGCGCACGCTTAAACCTCGAGGATCGTCACTACACAGCTTCAACCAAAGTACATCGGTAATTTTCAAAGCAGGCGGCTTGTTCAAAAGCAACTCGATGGAGGCTATGTCCTTGAAGTCTTCCATCATCATCTCGTGAATGGTCAGTTTTGAAGGATCGACAAAGGTCTCAGCAATGACGTGCTTCCATTCTGAAGGAACCATAACTTTTGACTCTTTCTTTCTTTTCTCGATGACTGCAAAATCCCTGTCACAAGGTAGGAAACTGTGACCAGAACAGAAAAACTTCTGATGTATTTCTGTAAAGTACTTGCAGCTGATCAGATAGAAATAAAGCGCTAAAACTCTCCAGTTGTAGTTCTGCCCGACACAGCGGTCAGACCAAACAATCCGTTTTCGTTCCATACTTTCTTGAAGTGTATCATAATTGTGTGTCACAAATTTTAGCAGACAGGAAACTATTTCGGCTGAACCTCTCCTTGCGGTGGATTCATCCCACAAATTTACGGCGATGTTTCCAGTACCAACGTTATGAATTGTGAAATTATACTACGACAGCTGTCCCTGGTCGAATACCGTGGAATGAGTCAATGTAGGACAAAGTAAAACCTGTTGTAGGTCAACACATATAACATGTATATAGTTATTCCTCTTAGCCATTTCCGTATCGTTTTTTAGGGCTTTGTATGCTTGGTCTGCCCTTGAATGATGCAACTGACTCTCAATTTCGATCTTGTGCAGTTCTGTTTCATCTGAAGCTGCAATCATGTTGTTAAACAACAAATCGCACAGTCTGCAAATATCTGATCTAGGTGTTCCGAAACGCAGATTAAAATCTGTTTGAAACACTATTTGATAGTACGACCTGCTTATTGATTTATCAGGAAACTTTTCGCTAAACAACCGATACATTCTACAGAGGTTGAGATCGGGGTGCAGACATTGTTTTGAGGATTTATACCTGCTGTAATAGGTCATCTGCTTTGGGAAACTCGATATGTGTTGCCGAATAAGAGCCCTGTCGTCATTTGATGTGGCATATGGCCTATTGCAATGTTTTCCTCTACCGTCTTTAGGAGTGGTTATTCCACCTTTTACTTTACGTTGCAAAGTCTGCATTCATCGCTGGGTGATGGAGAATATGTCAAGCAATGTTTTTTGACACACTTCTTTTGAGTAAACTTTGCATTTGAAAGTAGCTTGTTTCCGTGAAGTATCGCCTGTCTTACCTCTCTTGCGCCTGGCTGGCACGCCTATTTCCATGGATTTTATTAAGTATATGGACTGCTCATCGTATGTTAAGGCATGATATTTTTCGTACAGCTTTAACTTCATTTCCAGGTTTATGTCCTTGCATCCTTCTTTTGAGCACACTTCTGCATTGAATAAACGATCCTGATTCATGTAAACAATCACTATTACTACCTAATATTGAAGTAGATTATCAAATTTCACAGTAATGTAGCATTACTCAGACTGAGTATTCTATTTTTCGCCAATGATAACTACAGAACTGTAGTTAACTTCGTTCACGTTACATACTTTTACTGTAATGTATTCAGAAGATACACATAACATGTCATTAGAGCCATGTACTCTACAGGGCACGTCGCCGCTTTACAGGACACATATGCTTCTCTAAAGACATACACCTTTTTACAAAACCCATACAGCATTATTCCACTCACCTGTGTTGGAGGCTGTTTCGCAGGAACTACCTTTCCTTTTCGTGATTTATGTTTTTTCCTCTTAATATCCTGCCAACTACCAATGTTAATTTTCCTTTTCCGTGCATTATTTGCACGTTTCAAACGACTTGCGGTAAGCGCCACCTTGCTGCACTGCGCCATTGTTGTAACATACAGCATTGTTCGCGCAGAGGCGCGAAAACTGTGCTCGTCTCGTCGCTGTTTAGTGCTGCCCTCGGACGGTGAACATGTCAATTATAACAGCAGGCGATGCAGACTGCCCTATACAGCATTATTCCATGCGATACTACGAAATGTCAAAATCTGCCATACAGCATTATTCGTGCGCACGCTTCAAATCTGTAAATTTACATTGACTCATTTGTTGAATTGTAATTACATCCTGACATTATAATGGACCTGTTTACAATTTTAAGGAACAGTTTGTAATGTAATTTAGCACGGTCACTAACAGCGTCCCTAAACGCTAAGCAGAATCTTCTCTTTGTTTTGTCTGCTGTTCGGATTGCATTTGTAGCTGAGGGATTAGGGACATCTAATGTATTTACGCAGATTAATTTCTTAGGCCAACAGAGTCAAAGGTACCCTAGAACTGTATTAGAGAATGCATCATATTTTGTACTACCACCTAACGGGCTGTCTATATCTTTGTAGACTATTTATCAAATAGTTTTTAAATTACATTTTCATTTTTTGCCTCTGTAGTTTTTCAGTTATTTTTATTTGTCATGTTTCCTGATTTTAAATTTCGAAATCTTCATTTCAAATCAGAAATCCAAATGCACATCATTGCCTTTCAATTAAAATTTCAATGTGGTTTTATGACAAGCTGAGGACTAATGTCGAAATTCAGCGTTTCTGTAACCATGACCCAGTAGTTGGGACAACGGTCAATGTTTGTTTCGGCGGCACTTGGTGAGCATTTTACGTGACACCTGTAGCAACATGGCCTGCCATATTGTGTATTGAAGCTAAGTGTTCCACCAGGCTGATGATATTTACAGTTGGGCTTTGAATTGACATCTGCTGTGTATAGGCTTATGCTATGAGCCAACCAACATTCTTCTTGGGCCGGCCGCGGTGGTCTAGCGGTTCTAGGCGCGCAGTCCGGAACTGCGTGACTGCTACGGTTGCAGGTTCGAATCCTGCCTCGGGCATGGATGTGTATGATGTCTTTAGGTTAGTTAGGTTTAAGTAGTTCTAAGTTCTAGGGGACTGATGACCACAGATGTTAAGTTCCATAGTGCTCAGAGCCATTTGAACCATTCTTCCCGACGGAACTGCGAGCCCCATACAGTCCAGCTGCAGCATAAGTGGGCTGAGGGTCAAACTAGGGTCCTCCAGAACTGAGTCACTGAGAACCTGCTAACGCCACCTGCCTTTCTTCAGACACTGAACTGGGGTTCGACCCTGTTTAATGCCACTAAATATTGCTGAGCTGAATGTTTCCCACTCTGTTCTCAGTTATGAAAGCCAAGGCACCATTGTTTGACAGCACTGCCAGGCAGCTTGGATGTGCAGCAAAGCAAGATCACTTTCTGCAGAGATATGTGTTTAAGAATGGCTGATAATGGTGGGTCTAAGACAGCCTGCCCTAGTCAGACATTCATCGATCACTGCCTAACACTTGCCTTCCAAGGGTGTGTATTTACTATGTCTGCCTAAGAGGAAAGCCAACAAATTGTGTCAAGGTTCACTCAGGTTTAGCTCCAAAAAAATTTCTGGAATACGAAAAGTGACTCAACAGAATTTGCATATTTGCAAAGCAAAAACTACTAGAACGTGGATATGACTCACTATGGTTAATATATTGCTTGCCGTTTTAAAAGAGGCGGTCTGCAGATAATTTTTATTTCATGAACCTAAAATCATTGATATTATGAACATGGATATTTTAGAAAACAGGCTGATGACTCAGTTGAATGAGAATGAATGAGAAAAACAATGACTAAATCTTCTAACATGAAGACCATTCAGCTCACGCCTGCAAATTTTTGTGAAGGTATTTCATTAAAATTTTGTCTCACTGATCAACAGTATTCCACAGATGTGTAAATTATCCATTTAAGCAGTGACTGCCTTGATCTACTGATTTTCTTATTACAGGATTTGTGAAACATTTGATATCTCCATATTTCCACAGGTACACAAAACAGCTAAAATATTTTTCTATAAGACACTCTGTGAAATTTAGACTAGTTACCTGCATTTTAATTGCCAGATTTCAGGCATGCAGTCTCATTCCACAGAGATGAAAATTAATTTCATTGGTTCTTCACTGGATATAACAAACAAAACACTTCAAATGAGAATAAATGTTTACAGATTTAGAAATTGTCACTGTCAAAGCATGGAAAGGTACGTCAATTTACTAATGTGTGTTTGTAAAGAAATATGTTCATTGTGAGGGCGACTCAAAATGTGAGAACTGTAAATGTACATAAGTGTACGGCACTCAGTAATAATTCTGCAAGTAAGGAGAAATGGGGCATAAATAATTTTAAACGTTGTCAGTTACAAGAAGAAGAAAAAATAAACAAATACAAAATGCAGATGAGGGGCTATTGGAACTACATAACACGATGAGGGTGCTGGAATTAATTGGAGAAGGAGTTATTAATCCTGAAATCGAACGATTTCATAAAGTTGTGGTCCTGCCCAAGGACCTGACAAGTTAAGGGCGATTGATGGAATGGAACAGAATGTCATGTCACATCAAGTTAAGATATTCCACAAGGTGTTTCAAATGGTAGCACTCACACAGGCTGTCAGTGCCATAGAACTTCACATTACATCAAGTCACATCACAGTCAATGGTTATTGAGAAGGAAGTTTTGATGTTGAAGTTTGAGGAGCAAACTGTGTCGTTGTCTGTTAACGTTGGAACTCAACCTAGTTCAGTGCACTTCCTATGTTGTAATAGTGGATTTTACACTTTTGTTTCTTCTTTATCTTTATTTTATTATTTTGCTCTGTGTTCATGATAAATTGCAAATGCTACATGACTCTTTTCCATAAGAGATACCAAATACATGAAAGTGGAAAATGATTTAAGTTTTACAATAACAGTACGGAGGTGATGATTATATTGCATATAAATAAGGACATAAATTGATGAAGCAGTTTTCATTAAATAAGCTTTTATTAAGTAAAAAAAGGCAGCTCTACTGAAGGAGAAAAATATAAATGCTTTTGTAGTTATTTTCTACATAGGGGAAAGAAGTCACTCTTTTGATGTTGTTACACTTCTCAACAATTTAGCATGCAAAACTAATCAAAAATATCCTTTATGAAATTTGCTTTGGCCAGTAACAAACTTTATAGTTATTAGTTTCTTAGTTCCTATGCTATACTCTGACTTTATGTATCACAGATGATATCTTATAAACTCACTTTTCCCCTTCAGGGCTGTGCTAAAGACAACTGACGTGATGTGTCGCCTAGTGGTAATATGCTCTGACATTGACATGATATGAGGTCCTGTTCTTCTGACATCTGGTGTAAATCCGTCTTTGAAGTGTGTTTTCTTGATGGAAGAGCAGTGTGAAGAAGTTGGTTAACCTGTAGAGGTAACATGTATGTTAAGTGTCGTGGAGTCAACAAAAGTTGGCACTTATCGTTTAATGAAGATGTCTTGTTACCTAGTAGGTGATAACAATTTTGTAAAAAAAATTTCACTCTAAAAATTTGTAGGAAGAAACACATATTTATTAGAGAAATGTAACTGCAAGTTTGTATATCAGACACAGTGTCATCACTGAAAATGCCAAAGAATCATTACTGGAAAAGAAAAAGTTAATCTTTATGATCTCTTCTTGTTATCTTTCTGACATGGTCTCTTCTCATGTTCTGGTGGAACTGGTGTGAACTATACAAACCTCTTGATTTATTTGGGGAAATGGAAAAGTATTCTGTATAGTTTACATGTAAAATATACAGTATAAAACATGTAAGTGTCTGTGAGTTAGTTAATCATCAACTATTTTAATCCAAGACAATAGTAACCAAGAAAACGTAGCGACATTAAGGTCCCGTTCGCCTCCATTGTGACTAACATAGGAACAACTACTGAAAGAAGTGGCAACATAATGGACCTTACAGGGATCACAAGAAACTGAAAGCCTAAACATCAAACTTCAAAACATTTATGGACACTATACTGTGTGAGTGAATCGATAAGCTAATGTATAGAGCTTCTCAAGACAGGCAACTCGCCATAGCCTCATAGTACTGCATAAAAATAACATTTCAGTTAATAATACATAATTTCGTATGTACATAATTTATTATATTTGGCGATCTTACAGGGACTGTACCTGTTTCAATAGGTATATACTGATAAATGATTGTGGAAGACTGATTATTCATGTAATAAGGGATATAAATTTCCATTCTAGTTATATGCTAAAAAGAGAAGCGGAATAAAAGAAACAAGGAGATAGGAATACCTGAAGAAGGAAAAGAGATGGGAAACTTGGTTTTTACAGAACTTAAATACAAAGAATAACGATATTTGAAATGGCAGATGAATAACATGCCATCATTCAAAGTTAGACAAAGGCTTGATATTTATTCTTCTGTAGTCAGTCAAATGATGTGCAGTTAGATTCAACAGCAAGAGTAGACATTTCTACATAGTTTATCTAGTAGCAACTTTCAGTAGAATGTAATGTTCTGTGTTAGAGATCTTGTGCTACACAGAGCATTCTCATAGAAAGTAGCAGCCATTGTGTTGTGCACAAATGCCGCACCAAAAATTTTCCAGTATATAAAGAATAATTATGACTCACATCAATATTTTCACATGTGAACATCCGTTAAGACATTGAAAATGGAAGCAACAAAAAGTGAACAGATTAATGTGAATAATTTCAATAACCACACTCAGGAATTAGTAAATATTGATGTGATGATGCAAACAATCGTATGGCACCTTATAAGAATGATGAAAGAATCAGTGGCTGTCATAATATGGATTTGGCAGAAAATGTAAATGAGAGAATTTTTCGATGTAATATCTAAATACTTGAAAGTATTTTTTCCCAGAACAGTTATAAACGAGGTGTCACGAGATCATAGGAAAATTCAGATAGTCCAATGTCCAACATCATGAATGGGGTGATGCAATTTGTAAGGGAACTGATCAAGAAGTTCAATTAAATATTTACAAACCTTGATTAAAAATTCGATAAAAAAAATTACAAATCATGATCAAAGATATAATGAGAAGTTTTTGCAAATATTAGAAGAACAACAGGAAACTACAACTAGATTAGACAAACTGCAAACTGTGCATGATGAATTAACAAAAACCATGATGGAAGTTCATACAGAAGATTCTGAACTGCAAACAGTTTGCAAAGTTCGACCTAACAAGATACAAAAACTGCCAGAGGAGGTTGGGTTTATAAAGCTTGGACAAAAGTGTGTTATTACCAATTAAAGGAATGGAACAATTCCGTGGGAGCATGAGTGTTTGACAGTGATAACACACTTGCACAAAAATTTATAATACAGCAACGAACTTACGTTGACAAGACAGAAAAGTTGATGTTCGAGAACATACGGAAAACTGTGATAAAGTAGACATTGGTATCAGAACTGCAGTGTAGCAAATACATTCTAAATTGAACTCTGACAGGATCAGTTCGTGCCAGTCAAACAATACTAACACAGGAACCATATCAGGTGGTTTGCTAGACAGACAAGAATATAACTCTCCATCCTTGCAAATTCAGGACATTAATGAAAGAACCCAAAAAAGAAAAAAAAGGTACATGGTGGGGTTAACTAAAAGTGATGCCTTGACCTGGGCTGCAGCTATAGTAGATCAATTCAAACTGGCCTTTTAGACAAATTTTAATCAAAAGCCATTCAAGAACGATTATGGAAGGAAATAAATGGCATTCAACCGCTCAGTAGCAGACAGGGAGGATTAAGAAAATATTTTGAAAAATATATTAACAAAAGAAGACATTTGAACATATCCCATGCTGATATTCTGAAAACTTTGAAAGGACGATTACCACCTGATATTCGAAAAAGGCTAGTCACTATATCAGAGACAGACCTGGATAACCGTTTTCTCTATATTGTACTCTGCTGATTTGATTTATGACAGTTGAGGCGAAATGAATAACTCAGGTGTGTAACCGAATTTCCAAAGTAATGGAAATGTACAGTCCCACAATAACAACAGCAATAATGGTCACAAGTGGCATCAGTAAATTAAAAAAAGTATGGTGTTACAGTAAACTTACGAAAGTCTGAACATAGTACAAGGTAAAGCCAAGACTGATGCAATAAAAAATTTTCAGCATGCCAAAATAAAAGGCAACTCAAAGCATTCTTATGCTTAACATCTTTTTCAGAAAATTTGTGCCACATCAATTGGTAAAGCGTGATGCTCTACTAAGCTTATTGAGGAAGATCAGCATGGGTTGTGGACAATGCAATGCCAGAAAGATTCTGATGCAATTAAAGATGCCCTAGTCAATGCTAAGCTGTTACATCATGCCTGTATGAGGCAAGACTTTTGTCTAAGCTCAGATGCATTAATGCAGGGAAAGAAGGCATGCCTATTTCAAATCAGAAAAACTGACAGAAAATGTACCCTATGTGTGATTAGATTCGCAAATAGAGCCCTGACAGAATGTGAAACATCTTACTTGGTAACAGATCTGGAAGCTTTGAAAGTCGTTTAATCGTTTAGAAGATTTTGGCACTATTTATGGGGTAAGCACACAAAAGCTTTTTGCAGTTACCAAGCCCTGTTCTTTCTATTAACCTACAAATTTGTTACTCAGGTATATTGCCCACTGGTGTCTTGTAATTCAAGAGCTCAGTATTGATACAGTATACATAAAAGAAGAACAGATTATTATAGTAGATGCACTTTCACGATTGACACAATGTTTGTACCATTCAGCGAGTTGACAGAGCAAACTTCCAATCTTCGCATTTTTCTTATGTACTAAGGTACCTACTCATCATACTACTTAAGGATGTGTCAAAATATGGGTACGTTACAGGGTGAAGATGCATACTGGTGAAATGTAAAGCCGAGACTATAGCAAGATAACAGTGAAGAGCTGAGTGAGTATTATACTCTCCACCAAGAAGTCCTGTGTCATTGTCACACACCAGAGACATCCCCATGGTGTGTATGTTTACCTGATGCATACAACAATGACTTAATCAAATATGCCAACCCTATTTGGGAATACTATGGGATATCAAAGTGCCGAGACATTATGTACTGTTATTTTCCTTATGTCCAATGCAGGGTACACTGAGTCATAAGAAAATATGTCAATTTGGCCCAGGGTTGCTAAATAGATTGACCATGTGTGTGGATGACCTATATCTAGTTCTATGCAACTAATCCAATGACTCCTCCTAAACCATGGAAGTTGTTGTCTATAGATGCAGCTGGCCCCCTATCACAAGATAAGTGGGGTAAATATATAACAGCATTATATGATGTTATTACTAAATGCTTTCACATGTACATGGTTAAAAATGTAACTTCCACACCTGTAATCAGAAGGATTACAAAAGATTATTTAGTGAGAATTGGTGAACAAGGAGCACTATTAACTGATAATGCTGATGTTATCTCTTAGGTCAACTCAGTTCTGGAAAAATATGGGGATTACACCCACACAAAGACATAAAGAAGTTTGTGCGCTAAAAGCCAACAGGGACAGGACAAAATATGTTATTGCCTGGTTCAAATAACAATAAGAAATTAGAAAAAAAGAAATTAAAAGACCTATACATATGTACTTATCAGTTTTTAGACTTAGGATATGGAAATAAACTGCAGGGAAATAAATATGTACAAAAGAGGAACTACACTACACTACTAGCCAGCTAAAAGTATACTATTTACAATTTTTACACTAACCACTACAATGAATAACTATGATTAATAAAAGATAACATAACTAAATTCTACAACTAAAGTGAGGAGAAATAAGTGCAATTTTCCTCATATTTTCTGATGGGTTAAGTACTTGAAGGGCAAGATCTTATTTCATGAAAATAAAATATATTGTAACACTGTGTCAATACACAAAAGACAAATACATAACTTTGTGAACCAGAATTTCGTCTGAATGAACTCAGTGTTAGCACTTATGGGCTGCCCAAGAAACAAAGACAATGTTTTGCAAACATGAAGAATAATGCACTCTACAAGTGTTGAGGTTGGGCATGAGTAATGAGTGGTCTGTAGTACAGGTCATTGAGCAATTAAATAGTTTATCTAGTATTAGTTATATGGAAACGATCCAAGTGCACTTCCCAATTGATAGGAGATGATATATAAATATAGCGATACAAAACCACGAGGACACCACCAGCAGAGAATATAGTTATGTATAAATATGTAAATGTGTGTGATAACAAATGATACATAGAGTAGTGAAAGATGGAGGAACGCTCATTATTGAAAATAAGAAAATAATCATGAGAGCAGCATAAGAAAGCATACTAGTTATGACACATGATAGTGAATTGCAAATGAATGACTGAAGCATCTAGCTACACAACATTTGACAACTTAGGCATTTGCTGGTTACCACAATGCATTTAGCATTAAACAAAGCAGTTAACTTTTGTCATTTTCCCATAAATAATGTGGTCATACACATTTTACAAAACTTATGTTACCAGTAGGAGATGATTAAATGTTTGTGCTAATTTACATTTTAAGAATTTTTGCAATGCAGATCTTACGTAAAATGCTCTGTGTTGCATATATTTTAAATCAATATATTAGTACTCGTGATGCAAATAAGAAAACTAGCAAAATGAGTATCCATAGTTGCTAGAACAATTGGTAAACATATAGATAAAAATAGGCAAACATTGTTGTCAGTATACAAAAGATAAAATTACCTTTAGAATGGTGATCATATTTTCACAAGTACTGAAAATATTTATGCTGAGAGGTGTAAACAATACAAGTAGTGGGAGAAAACATTTTTTGACACAATGACATGATTTACACTGTGACCTCTTACATGCAGTCATAGGTGTATAAACATGCACATAGTATGAATAGTAAATAGGTAAGTGTTAAAGTGTGATTCAATTCAGAACTTAAATGTCTGTCTACAATGGCATATTTCCATAGTACTTTAACAAAGTCTTTTTCTAGTAGTAGCTTATGTGTCTATCTTACACTCCTGGAAATTGAAATAAGAACACCGTGAATTCATTGTCCCAGGAAGGGGAAACTTTATTGACACATTCCTGGGGTCAGATACATCACATGATCACACTGACAGAACCACAGGCACATAGACACAGGCAACAGAGCATGCACAATGTCGGCACTAGTACAGTGTATATCCACCTTTCGCAGCAATGCAGACTGCTATTCTCCCATGGAGACGATCGTAGAGATGCTGGATGTAGTCCTGTGGAACGGCTTGCCATGCCATTTCCACCTGGCGCCTCAGTTGGACCAGCATTCGTGCTGGACGTGCAGACCGTGTGAGACGACGCTTCATCCAGTCCCAAACATGCTCAATGGGGGACAGATCCAGAGATCTTGCTGGCCAGGGTAGTTAACTTACACCTTCTAGAGCACGTTGGGTGGCACGGGATACATGCGGACGTGCATTGTCCTGTTGGAACAGCAAGTTCCCTTGCCGGTCTAGGAATGGTAGAATGATGGGTTCGATGACGGTTTGGATGCACCGTGCACTATTCAGTGTCCCCTCGACGATCACCAGTGGTGTACGGCCAGTGTAGGAGATCGTTCCCCACACCATGGTGCCGGGTGTTGGCCCTGTGTGCCTCGGTCGTATGCAGTCCTGATTGTGGCGCTCACCTGCATGGCGCCAAACACGCATACGACCATCATTGGCACCAAGGCAGAAGCGACTCTCATCGCTGAAGACGACACGTCTCCATTCGTCCCTCCATTCACGCCTGTCGCGACACCACTGGAGGCGGGCTGCACGATGTTGGGGCGTGAGCGGAAGATGGCCTAACGGTGTGCGGGACCGTAGCCCAGCTTCATGGAGACGGTTGCGAATGGTCCTCGCCGATACCCCAGGAGCAACAGTGTCCCTAATTTGCTGGGAAGTGGCGGTGCGGTCCCCTACGGCACTGCATAGGATCCTACGGTCTTGGCGTGCATCCGTGCGTCGCTGCGGTCTGGTCCCAGGTCGACGGGCACGTGCACCTTCCGCCGACCACTGGCGACAAGATCGATGTACTGTGGAGACCTCACGCCCCACGTGTTGAGCAATTCGGCGGTACGTCCACCCGGCCTCCCGCATGCCCACTATATGCCCTCGCTCAAAGTCCGTCAACTGCACATACGGTTCACATCCATGCTGTCGGGGCATGCTACCAGTGTTAAAGACTGCGATGGAGCTCCGTATGCCACGGCAAACTGGCTGACACTGACGGCGGCGGTGCACAAATGCTGCGCAGCTAGCGCCATTCGACGGCCAACACCGCGGTTCCTGGTGTGTCCGCTGTGCCGTGCGTGTGATCATTGCTTGTACAGCCCTCTCGCAGTGTCCGGAGCAAGTATGGTGGGTCTGACACACCGGTGTCAATGTGTTCTTTTATCCATTTCCAGGAGTGTATATTGATTCTTGCCTTCTACTACTACTACTGAAGAACAATTTAGAAGTAGATTTCTTGGTGAATTCTTCTGTACTCGTTGTTCAATGTAATTGTCCCCATGTTCTGCCTGTTATAACTTCAGCAGCCCTATGAATTTGGCAATACAAAGGATGTTCATTCGTCTAAAGAGGAATAAAACAGAGCTAAGTCATCACTTCATCAATGAATCAAATAACATGATTTAATATTAGTTGAGCAGTCACGGTTTATGCCCAAGGTAGGTAAAAGGAAATTTCTGATACATATTTAACTCACAATAACAGGTTATTGTAACTTGAATATGAAAAATGAATTAATGTCTACATGTGTGTGTAAAAAAATTTAAACATTTGTACCACTGAGAAACATTTCTGTTACTGATAAAATAAGGTGGAGACAGTCAAGGAACAATGGAACTCACAAGAAAAAGGAAAATGTTACGATTATGACGAATCTCTATGAGCAAGTCTAAAGAAATTTAGTTTTTGTAATAAAGTGAATTGTTTGGAGGTAAGAGAAGATGCAAATAAGAGTCAGTACGTGCAGCACATGAAAAGGATGATGTGGAGTGATATGAGGTGAACTACATGAAGCAAATTACAAATGTCTGGCATACTTACTGAACTGATACCTTGTCCACAAACACAATGTCTTGCATCATCTTCAGTTTTCATTGTGGAACAAGTGAACTGTCTTAATACTCTGGGAATGTGACTTTAAGTCACAGGGCAAAATACAGTGTTCACCTTTCACAAGACTGTTGCACACATTCAGTCATGCCAGACTAAGAATTAACAACACTGAGAGTTCTAATGGCCGGCTCAAACACTGCAACAACATCAAGACTGACTCAGAGAGAAAGGTGGGTTAAAATTGCGTAACTGAAGTGTTTAACTGGCATGAACCGACCAAAAAAATAAATTCACCAAATATGACAAAAAACACTGAATAACAAAAACAGTTATTAGTGTAAGTCAGAACAAACATAACGACAATGAAGAGTATCTAATTTAAATATTTTCTTTCACTGTATACAATTCTTTGTATAATGTTATTTGTACAGAAAGTAAGTTTTAGTTTCCAACTGTGTAAACACATGGCTCTTGGGAGAAGAAAAAGACGTTAAATCACTCACAACCTTCCCCATCCTCCAGTCCTATAACAAAAGGGACTTCACTGGGCCATATACGAAGGGTACCCAAAGGAAACCGAATTTCTATTTTTTGAACTTCCTTATTTTGCGCTAATACCTTTGTCTATACTTTTATTGTATTTTGTAAACTGGAGAACCACACAGACACTTGAGATGTCCCAATAATACTCCTTGTACGCCGTTTTTAATATTTAAAGACTCTCTGTTCCACTTTTTCAGAGTAAAAAGCAGAATTTCACTGCCACACACTGTTTACAAAAACCAGCCATTGCAAAACAGACAGTCACACAAAACAGATGTCTTTATAAACTCTGCCAAAACTAGACCACAGTTTCTTCAGTGATGGCACTCAGCTTACTGACTTTGAATGTTCTCTCTATGCGCTCCTAGCGTCAAAACACTGTACTACAAAAGCTCTGCCCAGCACTTTTTGGTACCCCCTCGTACTTATGTTACTCATAGTTAAAAGCCTGTGGTTTTCAAAACCAGAAATGGAACTCGTAAATTTTATAAGCATTGTAACGGCTAATACTGTCTGCTAACAGAAGCAGAAAGTAAACTATGCCCCTTCTTCAGAATGTGGGGGCAGTTGTGATGTTACTTGTAGCTGATAAATTTTTTTTGAGAAAAGGTCATTCTGAAAGTTTGTAGGAAGAAGCACATGTTTATTAGAGAAACGTAAGTGTAATTTTGCATCAAACACAGTATAATAATCGAAAATGTCAAAGAATCTTTACTGGAACAGAAGAAAGAACCTTTACAATCTCTTTTTGTTACTTCCCCAAGGTGGTCTTTTCTCTTGTTCTGACAAAACAGTCGTGAGAGAAAATCGAATTGTATTTTGTATAATTTACATGCAAAATATATAGTATAAAATATGCAAGTGTTTGTGGGTTAGTGAATCGTTGACTATTTCAGTGCAAGCCAGTTCTAAGCACGAAGACTTAGGAACACTAATGTCTGATTTGTCTCCATTATGGGGCTAACATGGGGATAACCATCGAAAGGAGTGGCGACATAATAGACGTTACAAGGATCGCAAGAAACTAAAAGCCAAAACGTAGAACTTATAAACATTTATTGACACTGGACTATGTGCATGCATTGATGAACTAATATATAGGGCTTCTCAAAATAGGTGACTCAACATAGCCTCATAGTACTATATAAAAATAACATTTCAATTAATAATACATAATTTCCTCACACACACACACACACACACACACACACACACACACACACACACACACAAATATATATATAAAACTTATAACTTTTTTCTTGTAAGGGTGCTCATCATCCTTTTTATTTTTTATTAATTAATTATAAAGATAATCCTGTATGTATATTACTATTCTAGTATATAGCCAGAGCAACATCATTAAGGGAACTTAATGTTGAAGTAAGCATGTTCTCTATTTTGTGGTAAGCCACTGGAAAATATTTATATAATTAGAATTGCTGTGTAATCGATGTAGGACTTATGAGGGGATAGCTCCGCATGTCATTTGAGATACAGAGAAAGATACGGGAGATATTTCGTCATTGCGTGAACCTGACAAATACTGTTTCAATTTCATATTGACAAATAATTGTTAACTCGCTTTTCCTGGGAGTTTTGATGGAATTAGCAGATCAGCAGTAGTGAGACTGGGATAAGATAACTGAAGTTTCATTTAGTTGACAATTCCGATTTGGTCTTGCTTGTACTGAAAGAAAGCTCTGTAAAGCTAACAAAATGTAGAGAAATAGTAATAAGATGAGAAGGAGATACAAGTAGTATTACCAGAAGTATTTACAAAATTAAAAATGTAAAAAGAGATGTAGATATAACATAAGAAATAAAAGGATGATTTCTAATGCAGCAAATATAATGTGCAAATAATGCTGATAATATGGCTTATGCAAGTAGCTTAAGATAAGTGGAAACTGTGTTTTTAAAATTATTATTGTTCTAAATATGTGTTAGCTCATTTAGTGCAGCTTCAATCACAAGGTATTAGGAAGTTCCAGATCAACAATTATTTGATTGAAGGGAGAATGTGGGACACCTGATAGCTTGGCTGCAAGGAAAATATCTCCTTATGTTATATCCCAGTTTTGTTCTTCTGCTTCCGAAATGCAGCAACAAATCATATAATATACCAATATCAATGGATTTTACCATATGGGGTGAAGATTCACATTAGTCTCTGAGCATCTTTTGTGTCCCTCTTTCTAAAGACAGACAAGTTAGTTGTAGTTTATCGTTGAGAGAAGGTTGACACTTTTTCAAAATTGATCCCCCATTATCTGATACACACCCATACATGTAGCATAATGATTATGAACATAATATGGCATACTTAACATTATTATGTCAAATAAAATGTATCACATTTAATTACCAGTGGATCCTCGGTAGATTGCTACACTCAAAAGATAATAAATAAGCCATAAGGCAATTTAAAAGTCAGTTTGAGTCTTCTTTGTATTATTAATGCAAAAATATTTTATGTTTCCTGAACCTAATCCACAGGTTACCAATGAACTAATATTACAGTTATAACATTCCTAGTCTGAAATATTGGGTTGTATGGTTTGTAACCACTATAACCATTATTTAGGGAGTACTGTAATTTGTAAATGTTGTGAAAGAACCGGTGACTAATACTAAAACAATAGAAAATTTATAAGTTAATTCAATTTTATATGTGAAAATATTTGCAAAATAATATTTCATTATTGTACATTTTGTTACATGAACCATTCAGATTCAGACAAGAAAGGAGAAAAGAAGTTCAGATGGAAAAATTAAAATACCAAGAAAACCTCTGCTTTATATTGAATGCAAGTTGTGAAACTTTTTGCCTTATCAGCACAGTTATAGTAATAGTAAAATCATGCAGAATCAAGTTAGGTGTAGTTATTTGGGGGTTTTGGTAGTTGTAATAGTGTATGTACAGCATTTATTCAGTTATTGAATATAGCACTATGAGAATGTCCCTGTATTTCAGTCAGCCATTGTTGTACATGACTAGCATTCCAACAAAGCTTATTTGTTTTCAAGTCAAATAAGTGAATAATAGTAATTAAAGGGTTTATTGCCAATTTTTGCAGCCTCAATCATATGCTGCCATGAAAACAGAATTATATAGTCGAGCTGAATTTAATACAGAATGTGATAGAACATTAACCACTGACCCTCAAATTATACATGAAAGCCCAAGTGTGTAGATTACACAAGAGAATATGGGAGATATGTTGTCTAAACCATAAAAAAATGTAGGTGGGGTTACCCCAAAGGCTAGAGAACAAAACTATACAATTAGTGAAGTAAACCCATTTGAAAAGAAAAGAAAGAAATTCGAAGATAAAATAAATACCATAGATTCAAAAATGGAAAGATTTAGCCTAATCAAAGCGGAGCAAAACTGCTTAGCTAGCTATTAGTCTTTGCCTAATCAAAGTACTGAAAATCATTCTCGCCAAAAGGATAACATTGTGAACAATACAGAAAATCATGTTGAGGACAATATATAATAAGCTAGTTTCTCCAATGTGAGAAAATATTTTCAACTGAGATGAGCAACAGAATACAGAAATAATCAAAAATGGTTCGAATGGCTCTGAGCACTATGGGACTTAACTTCTGAGGTCATCAGTCCTCTAGAACTTTGAACTTCTTAAACCTAACTAACCTAAGGACATCACATACATACATGCCTGAGGCAGGATTCGAACCTGCGACCGTAGCGGTCACGCGGTTCCAGACTGTAGCGTCTAGAACCGCTCAGCCACAAAGGCTGGCACAGAAGTAATCGAAATAATCGATGACAACATTTCCACTCTGGAGTACATGCAAATAGCAGAGCAATTGCACTGCAAGATGGTGCCATGATCCGACTAAATAAATTCCGAGCTAAGTTGGAACAGATTTGCTTAAAAGATACCGAAGGGTGAATTTGCAAAATGGTCAAAACAGTTACATAAGACTGAAACTGATTTTGCCCACAATTAGCGAGTGAAAATCACACAAAGAAATGAAATCATGCACCATGAGAGAGTAGAACAGAAACTAACACAAAATTGTTGGAACATGACTCATCTGTTTTTGATGAAGATAGCATGTCTAGCATAGGCCACAACGTTAACAAAAATAACAATGGTCATATGGGTGCCACCAATGCACAAAGCAATATAGCGACAGCTCATGTGCCATGTGATGTTCGCGTGATGCCACTTTTTTCTGCTCATATCATGGAGGAAAACATGCCCATGAAATTTAAACCAGAACGATGTTAAATCCGTCCTGTGGTGCTCAAAAAGATTTTTGTGTCTCCATTTCTAATAGCTGGAACGATGTAGAAAACAGTAAGTTCAAGGAAGTACTTTCCCAGAGAGATTTTGCACTGTGGCTCACCGAAGTATCAGAGAAGTAGTTAGTATATGGTGACTTCAGAAGAGCATGTTTGGCCAAGTACTGGTCAAAAGCCACCAAGAAAAATTATGAAAATAAGTAGTTAATCCTGATAAATATAACAGTAAGTAAGGTACTTTACATGCTATGAGAAATATTTAAATGAAACGTATTGAGGTTAGGAAATGATACCTACTGATGTATTAAAAATATTAAAGAGAAATCTCCTGCAAAGATTCAGAGAACAATTGGTCACTTTTCCTGATCATGTGGACAAATTCTTGACCCCACTCGCAAATTCTTGACCCCAAAGAGGATAGGTTTAGTGCTAAGATTAATGCTTGTGTCTCACATTGAAAGTGGCTAACTGTTTTTGTTTTATGGTATTGTATAGTTATATTTACCGGTATTTTGTCTGTGTGGCAATGTGAAGTTAATTAGTGATTAGAGAAACAGTTAATCTCGTGTTTAAGTTCATAAGTTATCTCATAAAAGTGATCAGTAATTCAGAAGTTAATTAGAAATGCGACATTGAGCTGTGTACTGCAATGCTCATGGCGAGACTACAATAAGTTTTGTTATGTTTAAGAAAACTAGCCTGCTAGCAATAATAGAAGTAACCTGACTGCAAGAAAAATATGAAATATAAATAACTACGAAAAATGTCCCTTCTGAAAAGTATGTTACTGTTGAAATGTTAATTGTGTCACACATAAATTATAAACAGCCTACCTGTTTGCGCAGTGAGTAAATGCTGTGCTGCTGGTATCTTCAAACTACTGCAGTTGCTGTTGCAATGCTAGTTAAAAAATAAAAATTGAATCAACTAGCAACATGATGTGTAATGCATGCTTTAAATTATAGAGACATCCATAAAACTTCTGTGCTAATGAATCTCATTACTGCAATGATTATTGCCAATTAAAGTTCTGTTACTGAGAATCTTGGAAAAGCTAAAACATATATGTGAAACTTGAAACAGAGAGACAAATACTGATTGATGGAAAAACAATAAAATAACTGTATTAACAAAATTGTATGTCACAAAGCTAAAATATTTTAACATTTGAAATATTAAAAATTCACTTTACATTAATAGTGGAAAAATTATCTTCGCTTTCTTACAAACACATATGCTATCCATCTTTGAAGAAAAATCAATAAATCACACATTGTTACATTATTATAAAAATCTACAATTCTATCTCCTTGACCAAATTAATTACTATGCTTGGATGTCTCAGTAAATGCTATATTATACTATCTTTTGAAGTCTTGTTAATGAATTTACAAAATATCTCTCCATAAATGAAAAATAGATTAAGAAAATTACTGCCAGCAAACATTATGGCCTAAACACATCGTACTCCATCACAAGTTATAACTCAACTCCTCTCTCTGTCCAAGAATACAAGACACTCACAAGCAAATGTTTTACTAACAGTCTCTCACAGTGCAACCTTTTTGGCAGAGATGTTGCCTACTATTAGTCAGATGCTATTGAAGCTTTGCTTTTCCATGTGACATTAAAAATATTACCAATTTTCTGTATAAAACAAAACCCTTACAACATGGTAGCAGTCAAGCAAGAACAAATTAAAGAACAGTTGCTAGTCAAGCAAGAAATCATGAGATTGGCGGAAAACACCGATTCACGAAAACACACGCAACGAGTACAGATTAATCACAATAATGATGAACTACATCAAGAAGGCCATATAATAGGTGATGTAAAAATACATGGAATAAACATTACCACTCAAGACACGAAAAATAGAGATTACAATCAGAACCATGATGCAGATCAACCCGTGGATTGCAATATACTAGAAACCTAATTCTGACTGGATGAATTAGCTCCCTCGTACTGATTGAAGGTGATGTGAGTAGTGCAGACTCAGACATGCAAATGTTGGGCTACTATGATTGATGGTGTGCACATGCAACTCAATTTGCAAGCTATGCACGACAGTTATAGAATATAGGTTCTACCTTTATGACAAAAACACTGTTTTTTCTTTTTACCCAAAAATGATCCATCACCTCAGCACCATCATCAGTAGGTTTGTTTATTGAAAACTGTAAAAAGTGAAGACATCTTGGGTTGCAACTGATCTAAAATGTGAGGCCTAAATAAAGTTTTTGCTGCCTTTGCTTCTTACCATGATTTTATATTATCTGGTGTTGCAGGACCATCTGTATGGTGCCCTGCACTGCTAGCTTGTCAGCTGCAAACCAAACCATGTAAATGTGAATTTCATCGGCGAGTTATCACATCCTGTTGGTTTTTACAAACGTGAGTTTGCGTGGCACAATGTTTTCCGTATATGTTTTTTGTTGCTCACGTTTTGTTGCGACTGATCCACCTTTTTTTGCGTTACAAGGCCACTGCTCACACATAATGATGTGCTTTGTGTAAATTCGTTTTTTATAAGTGCCTTTTGATTTCGCAAAACGTCGCGAGCACTATGTTGTTGTGTTTCCTGACCACATTGGCGTTCATTTGTTCCCGAGAGAGTTTGGGGCCGAATTTTGTTTACTTTCTCTCTCTCTCTCTCTCTCTCTCTCTCTCTCTCTCTGTGTGTGTGTGTGTAAGCTCCTTTAGGTGTTTGTGTTGCTTTTTCAGTAAAGTTCCTTTAATATATTAAATAATGGGCCTTTACAGAGTGTAGCGTTTTCATTTAAAACTTGTTTGCCTTCTGCTATACCCTTCTGTACATGGAAGTTCTCTTCTATTGTCAGTTTGTGGTATAATTAATTTTACAGAAATAGTAATACAAACAGCTAAAGAAGCTTACACGTACACAAGCACACATAGAGAGAGCCTGAAATTATTGGTTTGCTTATTTATTTGCTTATGAATGAGATCGGTTTTCACACAATAGGATTTTTTGCAGTTTCATGCAAGTGATGTGGCTTTGTTGTCAGTAGCACATATCTTGTCAATTCACATTGCCATGTCTGTATTTACGATAACACACACACACACACACACACACACATACACACACAAATAAAGGCTACTCACTTACAATTGTTTCAGATTTCTGTTGCAAAATAATAGCTTTTTTATCATTTAAAATTCAGATTAACTTCTTTGCTTTTTACCATCGCATGGTGGTGACTTTTTTCTGGACATGAAGCTAAATCTGAATGGAAATTGTGAATACTCTCAGGATATTGGAAATCCACTTTTAAAATATACCCTATGTCAGAACTGTCTGGTTCATATTGCACAACAAAAGTTTCAATACAGTGGTGCAGCAGAAAAGCTATACAAAATTTGACACTGAAATATATTGTAAAACTGCCCCAACATTAAGGTTATTCACACAAAGATATACGAGGTTTGTGAGAAAAGTAATGAAACAGATTTTTTACCTATCAAAGTTTTTATTTTTTTCGAACAACGATATTGTCCCCTTTCAGAGTAGTTCCATTTGGTAGCTATACACTGGTGAAGTCTTTTTTTCCAGTCTTGGTAGCAGCGCAGAAAGGCTTGAACTGGTAGGGCCTTTAAAATTCTTTTGAATGTCCTCCAGATCCCCAAAATGACTTCATTTTGAGGCTTTTTCAGTTTTGGAAAAGGGCCTTCCGAGGTAAAAAATTCCGTGATGGAAATGGCTGTGGGACACTGTGCATTGTCACGATGCAGCATCCACTTGCCTGCAGTGTCTGGTCTTACTCAATTCACTGTTTTCCTGAGCCTTTCAATGACATCTTTGTAAAATGCTTAATTGGCAGTTCCTGGAGGAACAATCTCACAAGAGCACGCAAACGTTCTACATTTTTGTCGGATTTGAAGTTGAAGTTCTCCCTGAGCGAAGTTCATCTTCAACGTGTTGTCGGCCTTCCAAAAATGATTTGTGCAAGCGAAAACCTTGTGCTCTTGATATGAAATGTTTCCCATAGTCGTGTTTCAGCTTTTCAAAGGTTACCTTCGAGGATTCCCGAAGTTTAACACAAAACGAAATGGTATAACGTTTGTCTAAATTTCGTTGTTCCATTTTCGTAACATACAACAAAAAGACACCTTCGCTAATGACACTCTCAGTAATCACGTGAAGGCTGTATGGAGCTGAAACTCGGGCTGGGCATCTGCAATGAATGAACACACTGGTCTATAGAAACAGTACAGTACAGCTTTGTCAGATCACTCGCAGTGTTGTCAGTGTCATTACTTTTCTCACACACTTTGTATAGTGTATTATTCGTCAATTTTGTCTCCATAACTGTCCTTGGTTCTGTTGTTTGCAGCAGCATATCTGCTTGAATAATAGGCTATACTGACTCTAACGACCCTTTCAACAAACTGGAGTTGTTCGATGTTGGCAGTAAGCTGCAGTTCTGCTCCTGTAATTTTCTGCAGAACATCCAATTCCAAGATAGGTGAACCAATATAACGCCCAGAACCTAGTTCATATATTCAAGACAGAACACAAAAGTTTTCGAACATGGCAGCAAGGAGCAGCACATCAATTTTCAGGTATAAATCCGAATACTCTTCAGGTATTATACGCTTGAGTACATTCCACACACTGCAAGCTCTTGGTACTTGCCTTCTGTTATCATTTCCAGTAAAAACTATTCTCTACTCATCTACTCATATGCAATCATACCCTTCTGATTAACAAGATTAAGCTCTTTATCACAAGGAAAATATGTCCTCATTATCATGAGTTCATCTGATTTCAAGTATGACACATTTTTTGAGGCAGCACATCAAAAATGTAGTGAATCGATAAATTGGATTATCTCTCTTGGGGCAATACTCTTCATAAGCGATTTATATTTCTCCATATCAGATGGAAGCATAGAAACACGATCCAAATTTAATTTCTTTGTGTCTATTTGACATCATTTTTTTGTGATTGATAAATGGCTGTTGTATTTACACAGATTGTGTAAGACGACTGCTACTGTATAGTGAAGCCTGTGGTTCATGCTGCAGCCAGCAAGTGTAGTGTCTCAGTATGCACTGATGAAATGTTTTGAACATCTTCGTCCTTAAATGGTTCCTGACAATTACAGCATACCTCTGCTAAGTGAAACCCTAATTCTTCTTTGGGACTTATTACCATATTTTTATTTTGCAATAAAGTCTCATTTAATCTTTCAGTGATTACATACAGATGTTCAGTGAACCATTTCACACAGCCTCTATCTCCATACATTTCAGACTCAGAATATACCGCACCATAGCCATAGTGTATGTATTAGGTTACACTGAACTGTATGCAGATGTACCTGATTGGAATGTGAATCAGTGTCACTGCTGTGATGGCAGGTGGCAACTGGCTCTAATATGCATTCTGAATCAGCATAAATCACAAATGTTGGCATCAGTTTATTCCTAGGCTGTGTAAATTTTATACCTTGTTCTTGCGACTGGGTATGGTACTGTTAATTGGTCTGAACTGTACAGTCAACTGAACATCATTTAATTTTTCTTGGGAACGAAATTAGCACAGACAACGCTCACGCACGCTGATGGTCTCACTATGGTCAGTAATGGTACCACATACTAATTTCTGCAAGTTTTTTATGCAATAGAAATGGTATGTATCCGTATTAACAACCTGAAACATTAATAGATTTACATCTTTGCCATGATAGTGCTTTGTAACATATAACAGTACATCTCTAAAATCTTTCTCATCCCTTTTCATCCGTGACCACCCATTCATAAGCAGAATACTGGATACCAAACACATTTACAGGGACACCTTCATTTTGTGTTTTGAAAATGTGAACACGTTTCAGCTCTGCATGAAACGGTATGTTAGCGATGTTTAATTTGTTTGCATATGGATTATAATTAGCCATACATTCTGCATAACTATTTGCAGGACACAATCCCCATAGAATTGTCCCCTTGACACAAGCACTGTTTTTTGAGCAAACGTTTATTACTACATACTTATTTCTTATCACTTTTGTCTGTTTTGTTTTTAGTCCTGCAATAAGCCATTTATTTTCGTTTACATTAACACACAGTTGAACTATTACTTTGAATATCGAATTAGAATCTCTCTTTAAAAATCTCAAGTTTATGTAACAGCTTATCAATAACATTAACCGAGTACCAGTCATCAGTAGCATTAAACTCTCATTCTTTGTTATCAGAAACATTTGTTTTACTTCATCTGACTTGGGTAAGAGAATGTTGTAGAATAGTGAAAATTTGATTTTAAGCGGTTTGTTAATTAGTCAAACTCTGCCTCAAAAACCTAATAACAGGAACCCAAGAAATATCTAGGCTCCATAAAATCCGACCTTAAGCAATCACAATGGTATATACATGGTTTCTACAAGCAGACTCAGCAGTGACCAATGCAAGATCATTTGTTGGATATGACTTAATGCACACTGGTGCCACTTCACCCACTATGGTGAACTAACATAAATTCACTAACGCAATACTGTTACTAGGCTAATCTCAAAGTCAATGACGATGGCATGATGTTCAGCTTATTGAGAGATTCCTCCATCAATGGTTTTTGTCAGTCTTCCTCAATTACTGCTCCCAGATCAGGTACTACATGACAAGCACTGTAGTCCTTCAATAGTTTCTCTGATTGGATACAAGAAAACATCTGCTGCTTATTGATTTTTTTTAAAAAAAGCATCACCAAGTTACAGCAAGCAGATGAATTTGGGAAGACATCATAACTGCATTCATAGATATGGAAAGGTCTGAATAGAATAGAAACTGTCAAAAGGAATGCAACACAGAATCAGAAACCCTCTTGAATTGTGTTACAAAAAATTAGAATGTAAGGGACAGGATAAGAATTGAAACAATAAGAAATATAACTCAGAAATATTCTAACAAGAAGAATCAGTGATGAAAGACGTCAGACTTACGTTTGTTGAGATGCTGTGTTGTTCACAATTCTTCGAATTTCGTCACGATTAGTTATATTTTTCCATGATATGACAGCCATTGCTCTCTATCGCCAATTGCTTACAGATTCTGTAACATTGAATGAGAAAAAAGTGTGTTTCAGTTACAGCAAATAATCAGTAGGTGAAAGTAGTAATATTGTTAACGTCAATATATACACTATGGTCCATTTTAAAACATTTGGAACGATGTTTGATGACTGTAAGGTGATAGCTGAAGTATTTTCTCTTCTAGTTCAAAACCTGATTTTGGTTTTTCTGTATCATGTCAGATTTTTGTACAAGTCTTGACTGAAGATTTTTACAGCAAGGAATTTTTTAACTTTTGCTCTTTGGGGCCTACAGTTCGAATTATGTCTTTTAATGACATGATTATTTATTAATAATATAGAGTTACACTGCTGTGTAAGTTGTTTATATTTTACCTCATTGACAATGAGCTCATTTTGGCTGACTGCCATCGTCAGGTGCTCTTACATGTAACATCGTTGCTGTCATATCCTGTCTGTTTTGAAATTATTGCTTTCTGCCAGGAATAGAGTGGAGATGTATATCAGATGTTACTTGTTTTCCAAATGTGCCACTTTTCTGACAGTCACACAACGACACATGATTACCTATTTCACCACTTTCAAGCCGAGCTTTCGGCCTAGAATGATTGAAAATTGTCTGATCATATGCTGAACCTGGCCACCTACAGACAATGTCCAATATTTTTTGTTGGAATTGTGTGAACAATATATTTCGTGTGTGACGGAGAAAAGTGCACTGTGTAAAATAGACCTCTTTGGCATTGCCTAACACTCTTTGTGTGCGCTGTTTATTGTGTTGTGCTCGCTGGAATCTTGTTTTGTTCTTGAATGTGCAAATATAGTTATTAGTAAGATGTCCCTTTTTCTCCTTAATACTTATTCAGCTGCGAAAATTCCAATAGGTTATGGGCCCAGCGTGCATTTGGAATAAGTATATCAACAAAATAGTAAGGAGAAAGTGTTGGAAAAGTTCCAATTTACGTGAAGTGCGAGTGATCCTTACAAGACGATCGCAATTTTTTTACGCATAATTTTTCGGTGTTCTTTACGGCAATAAAAAGCAAGTTACCGTTAAGAATGAGTGCGGCACAAATACCACAGATTGAAAGACTTATAGGTCGCGAAAACTATGCAACCTGGAAGTTCGCAGTAGAAGCGTATTTACGTTTAGACGACCTATGGGACGTGGTAGATGGGACAATGAAATCCACAGATCAGAATTATTCAAGTAAGGATAGGAAAGCAAAATCAAAATTGATATTACTGATTGATTCGGTGAATTATGTTCACGTTGAAAAAGCTGCTACAGCGAAAGAAGTCTGGGACAATTTACGAAGTGCATTCGAGGATGGTGGTCTTACGAGAAAAGTAGGATTATTACGCGAGTTAATTACCACTTGTCTGGACAAATGTAAGAGTGTAGACGAATATGTTAACAAAATATTAACCACGTCGAACCGACTGAGAAACATCGGATTCGAGATCGCTGAAGAATGGATAGGAACATTGCTTTTGGCAGGACTGCCCGAAAGGTATGCACCTATGATTATGGGACTTGAAAGCTCGGGTATACCAATCACAGGTGACAGTGTTAAGGTGAAAATCCTGCAGGACGTAAAGAGTGCTCCAAGCTGTTGTACATTGGAGAAGGAAGGTGCGTCTGCTCTCTACTCAAAAAACAAAAAGAAGAAACCGGTGAGGTGCTATAAATGTCAGAAGATGGGACATATTGCGTCTCAGTGCAAAGAAAAAGTAAGCCCAGGATCAGACACTCAGCGAAGGAGGTATTTTACTGATAGCCCAGAGAGAAGGACCAATAACAAAGGTAAAGCACTCTCATGTTTTTGTTCTTTTGGTGGGATGAGCAACCGTGATATGGAATGGATTTTAGACTCAGGTGCATCTGTGCATATTGTTAAAGATAAATCACTTCTTTATGACATCAAAGATAAGACTCATATGGGGATATCTACTGTTGATGGCAACAAACTCCAGTGTCACCTGGCTGGGAAACTAGATCTACATGTAAGTGTAAATGGTGAATCAGATATGGTTACAGCACACAATGTTCATTATGTGAAAAATGTGGCAACTAACCTGCTGTTTGTAGGGGAAATTGTCAAGAAAGGAAATACAGTCACCTTTGACACGCAGGGTGCAAGAGTAATCGGTGAAAGTGGTGAAGTTATAGCTACAGCAAGTAACGAAGGGGGTATTTTTAAGTTGGATATCATTGACAGTAAACATAAAAATGTTAGTGATTCAGTATATTCAGCAGAAGGTTTTTTATGGCACCGGAGGCTTGGACATGTAAATAGAAAGAGTATGTCTATAATACAGGATATGGTAAAGGGAATAAAGAATTTTAGTGTGTCCAAGGATCCTTGTGAGACATGTACACTCATGGAAATGGAAAAAAGAACACATTGACACCGCTGTGTCAGACCCACCATACTTGCTCCGGACACTGCGAGAGGGCTGTACAAGCAATGATCACATGCACGGCACAGCGGACACACCAGGAACCGCGGTGTTGGCCGTCGAATGGCGCTAGCTGCGCAGCATTTGTGCACCGCCGCCGTCGGTGTCAGCCAGTTTGCCGTGGCATAAGGAGCTCCATCGCAGTCTTTAACACTGGTAGCATGCCGCGACAGCGTGGACGTGAACCGTATGTGCAGTTGACGGACTTTGAGCGAGGGCGTATAGTGGGCATGCGGGAGGCCGGGTGGACGTACCGCCGAATTGCTCAACACGTGGGGCGTGAGGTCTCCACAGTACATCGATGTTGTCGCCAGTGGTCGGCGGAAGGTGCACGTGCCCGTCGACCTGGGACCGGACCGCAGCGACGCACGGATGCACGCCAAGACCGTAGGATCCTACACAGTGCCGTAGGGGACCGCACCGCCACTTCCCGGCAAATTAGGGACACTGTTGCTCCTGGGGTATCGGCGAGGACCATTCGCAACCGTCTCCATGAAGCTGGGCTACGGTCCCGCACACCGTTAGGCCGTCTTCCACTCATGCCCCATCATTGTGCAGCCCGCCTCCAGTGGTGTCGCGACAGGCGTGAATGGAGGGACGAATGGAGACGTGTCGTCTTCAGCGATGAGAGTCGCTTCTGCCTTGGTGCCAATGATGGTCGTATGCGTGTTTGGCGCCGTGCAGGTGAGCGCCACAATCAGGACTGCGTACGACCGAGGCACACAGGGCCAACACCCGGCATCATGGTGTGGGGAGCGATCTCCTACACTGGCCGTACACCACTGGTGATCGTCGAGGGGACACTGAATAGTGCACGGTACATCCAAACCGTCATCGAACCCATCGTTCTACCATTCCTAGACCGGCAAGGGAACTTGCTGTTCCAACAGGACAATGCACGTCCGCATGTATTCCGTGCCACCCAACGTGCTCTAGAAGGTGAAAGTCAACTACCCTGGCCAGCAAGATCTCCGGATCTGTCCCCCATTGAGCATGTTTGGGACTGGATGAAGCGTCGTCTCACGCGGTCTGCACGTCCAGCACGAACGCTGGTCCAACTGAGGCGCCAGGTGGAAATGGCATGGCAAGCCGTTCCACAGGACTACATCCAGCATCTCTACGATCGTCTCCATGGGAGAATAGCAGCCTGCATTGCTGCGAAAGGTGGATATACACTGTACTAGTGCCGACATTGTGCATGCTCTGTTGCCTGTGTCTATGTGCCTGTGGTTCTGTCAGTGTGATCATGTGATGTATCTGACCCCAGGAATGTGTCAATAAAGTTTCCCCTTCCTGGGACAATGAATTCACGGTGTTCTTATTTCAATTTCCAGGAGTGTATTTCTCTGTTTTCTAAGATAATACTGTTAAATTGTGTAAAATGTATTTCCTTTCCGTACTTCGAGAGTTCCGTTCTGTTATTTCTGTAAATTAGGCACATTAAAACGGCGATTCGTGCCAAAATAGTCTTGCGTATCTGGCGTGTGTTACAGTTGTTGCAGTAGTAGAAAGGATTGACTCGTTTTATTTAGAAGACAGTCCCATAATAGACTTAACGCGTTTCTCGCGCTATTCCGGGGTTAGATCTTTACCGGCTGCTAACTGGGCGTCGTACAACCGGCCGTAAGTCGTGTCTAACAGACCCCAGTAGCGCCAAGATTTTAGAAGGAGCACGAAAGACTGGGTTTACTTTATGTCTTCTTAATATTCTACCTATTTTCGCTGAAAGATTTGCAGTATATGACAGGTAAGCAGTCGTTTTGAAAGCTGCATCCTTTTGCTTGACCTGTTGTTTGTACGTCTGCTCTGCAGCGCTCTCTATATTGCTGAGACGAATATCCATTGCTCAGGATCACAGTTTTCCAGTGTTACAGTTCCTTTTATTGGCGTCCAGAATGATAAGGGCTCGATAGATTAAAGTCTTTAGGACGCCGTTTGAACCAGATGTTATCAACTAGTAGCTTGCAAATACAGATTTGTATGTGTGCGCTTCCGAAACTCCGAATGCTCATGTGTGCCATCGTTCTTCGGTCGCACCAAGACATCTAAAATCAGCAAGCAATCCCTCTTTTTCCATCTCCATACTAAATTTTATATATTTGCTTATGGGGTTCAGAAACTGAAGCAACTCACAAAGACTTCCAAACAATGATGCCAAACTAGAAAATTGTCGTCAGTGTATGTTAAAAATACTGTTGGTTTTAAAATAGCTGACGCAAGTGCTCGCTCCTTAGAATCTTAAAGAGACTCGCCACCAGGGGAGGCAAAGGCCTCCCCATGGCGACGCTGTCAGTTTGTTCAAAAAACTTGTTGTTAAATAAAAAATACGCCGAGGAGAGAGTGTCCTCGAACAAATCTGTAATGTCAGACCCAAACCTATTGACAATGAGATGTTGTGAGTCCACCAGAGTCACATTTGTAAAAAGCGAAACGAAATCAAAAATGACCAACAAGTCATTGTCTTCCAGCTTAAGGGACTGCAGTCTACTGATAAAAATCACAAGAATTTCTTATGTGATGTGGACACTTACTACAATGGGTTTGGGTAAAGGCGCCAGTTATTTGACCAAATCACAGGTGGCTTCTCCACCACTGCTAACTGTAATATGTAAAGGCATACCTTCTGTGTAAACATTGGTCTATCCATACAGCCTAGGTGTAACTCACCTGTACTGTCTAGTCGCATTAACGTGACGACCTGACTAAAGCCTGAATAATCATATTTCTCAGAAGATGTTCAGGAAGAGAGTCAATAGGGTTCTGGAAGGTACTGGTAGGAATGTGGAGTCATGCTGACTCCAATGCAGGTGCGCTAGGTTGTTCAGTTGAGGACACATGACATGAACAGCTCAATCGAGGTGGTCCCACGGATTCTCAATTGGCTTTAAATTCGGTGAGTTTTGTGGTCACAGGGCTACAGTAAACTTATCCGGGTACTCTTCGAACCATGCATGTATACTGTGACCTGTGTCACACGTTGCACTGTCCTGCTGGTAGTTGCCAAAGTGGATGTAAGGGCTGATATGATCCCCAAGGTTTGATGCATACCTGAGTTGATCTACTGTGTCCACCAGAACGACGATATCACCCAGGAAATGGCACTAAAACATTCTCCAGGCCATAATGCTTTGACAACTGCTTGCATGGTATTTGCCTCCAGACGTTTCACACCATATGTCTCAATGGCTATCTGTCTGATCGAGAACAAAATAAGATTCATCTGAAAAGGCCACCTGTCGCCACTCAGTGGACGTCCAGGTGTGGTATTGGTGAGCCATGCTCTGGCTCGCATTGGTGCTGTTTGTAGGTTTATGCCCTCTCTTTGAGGCCAGAGGATATCGTTTAGTTGGCATGGTGGCGGTTGTTTGTCTTCTTCTCGCGTTGACTGGCACGACTTGGTTTTGCAAGCGTGTCCTGTCCGCTAGTGGCAGCAGCGACTGTTATCGGTATGTAGTAACTGTTGTCCTATCTTTGGGGCGACGTCGTTGTTTTTCTGGGAATGTGAGAGTGTGAGGTCGGTTGGGGACTCAGGAGGAGCCAGGTCGGGACTGCTGGCGACACACATGGACTGCCGGATAGAAGGGCTGTGGTCATGAGGGTGCACGACCTTATCGTAAACCGGATCCAGCAAGCTTTAAGATGAGTGCATTTCAATCCACCAATACCGTCTGGCCTCCAAGAGAGGGCGGAAACCTACAAACAGCACCAACACGAGCCGCAGTATGGCTCAACCTCCCCCTCTCAAGGACAAACCCGCGACAAACCCAACTAATTGCCTGTTGTTGTTGTTGTGGTCTTCAGTCCTGAGACTGGTTTGATGCAGCTCTCCATGCTACTCTATCCTGTGCAAGCTTCTTCATCTCCCAGTACCTACTGCAACCTACATCCTTCTGAATCTGCTTGGTGTATTCATCTCTTGGTCTCCCCCTACGATTTTTACCCTCCACGCTGCCTTCCAATACTAAATTGGTGATCCCTTGATGCCTCAGAACATGTCCTACCAACCGATCCCTTCTTCTAGTCAAGTTGTGCCACAAACTTCTCTTCTCCACAATCCTATTCAATACCTCCTCATTAGTTATGTGATCTACCCATCTAATCTTCAGCATTCTTCTGTAGCACCACATTTCGAAAGCTTCTATTCTCTTCTTATCTAAACTATTTGTCGTCCATGTTTCATATCCATACATGGCTACACTCCATACAAATACTTTCAGAAACGACTTCCTGACATTTAAATCTATACTCGATGTTAACAAATTTCTCTTCTTCAGAAACACTTTCCTTGCCATTGCCAATCTACATTTTATATCCTCTCCATACAAATACTTTCAGAAACGACTTCCTGACATTTAAATCTGTACTCGATGTTAACAAATTTCTCTTCTTCAGAAACACTTTCCTTGCCATTGCAAATCTACATTTTATATCCTCTCTACTTCGACCATCATCAGTTACGAGGGCTATCCACAAAGTACATTACGTTTTGGAATTAAAAATAAATAAAGTATTGGAAAAAAAATTATTACATACAGATGAAAGCCACACTTAAATACTACCTTCCTACACAGTTGCCATTTAAATTACAGCACTTATCGTAGCAATGGACGAGCTTGGAAATTCCTTCGTCGTAAAATTCGGCCGCCTGCGCCTTCAACCACGCGGTTACCTCTTCTTGAAGCTGTGCATCGTCATCAAAACGCTGCATAGCCAACCACTTCTTCATTGCTGGGAATAAGTGGAAGTCGCTCGGTGCCAGGTCGGGACTGTACGGCGGATGAGGAAACAACTCCCACTTAAAAGATTCGAGAACTTCACGAGTGGCATTTGCCGTGTGGGCCCAGGCGTTGTCGTGAATCAGCAAGATTTTTGAGTCCAACTTTCCCCTGCGCTTGTTTTGTATTGCTCTTCTGAGGTTGTGCAGAGTTTGGCAATAGCTTTGAGAGTTTATTGTAGTGCCTCTTTCCAGGAAATCCACATAAATCACACCTTTTCTGTCCCAAAAGACAGTCGCCATCACCTTCCTTGCCGACATTGTCTGCATGCATTTCTTGGGTTTTTGGGGGGAATTTGTGTGCCCCCACGGCATTGACTGCAATTTTGTCTCACAGTTCACATGCTTAACCCATGTTTCGTCACCAGTAACGATGCGATCGAGTAATGAGTCGCCATCTTTCTCGTAAGCGTCCAAAAACGTTAACGCTGCAGCCATTCGCGGATTTTTGTGAATCTCTGTCAAGATTTTTGGTATCCATCTTCCACAAAACTTGTGGTAACCAAGCTTTTCGGTAATGATTTCGTGGAACAAACTTCGTGAAATTTGTGGAAAACTCATAGAGAGTTCCGTTATTGTGAAATTACGGTTTTCACGGACCGCGGCATCGACTTTTTCGACAAGTTCGGCAGTCACTATGTTGGGTCTTCCACTTTTCTCTTCGTCGTGAACGTTAGTTCGGCCATTTTTAAATTTTATGACCCATTGACGCACTCCACCTTCAGTGATTATGTTGTCCTCATACACTTCATAAAGCTGCCGATAGATTTCTATCGGTGTACAGTTTTTTGCAGTCAGAAACCTTATTACAGCACACACTTCACACTTCGCGGTATTTTCAATTAACGCTGACATTTCAAACTGTCACAGTAACTCAACGGAGTACAGCACGAACCTCTCACTAGCACGGCAGGATGCCGACTGAGCGTCGGAATGCCATAACACTAAGATGGCCGCGCTAGCCCCGCCCCTAACGGACACAAACGAAAACGTTATGTACTTTGTGGATAGCCCGCGTATTTTGCTCCCCAGGTAGCAAAACTCCTTTACTACTTTAAGTGTCTCATTTCCTAATCTAATTCTCTCAGCATTACCTGACTTAATTCGACTACATTCCATTATCCTCGTTTTGCTTTTGTTGATTTTCATCTTATATCCTCCCTTCAAGACACTATCCATTCCGTTCAACTGCTCTTCCAAGTCCTTTTCTGTCTCTGACAGAATTACAATGTCATCTGCGAACCTCAAAGTTTTTATTTCTTCTCCATGAATTTTAATACCTACTCCGAATTTTTCTTTTGTTTCCTTCACTGCATGCTCAATATACAGATTGAATAACATCGGGGAGAGGCTACAACCCTGTCTCACTCCCTTCCCAACCACTGCTTCCCTTTCATGCTGCTCAACTCTTATAACTGCCATTTGGTTTCTATACAAATTGTAACTAGCCTTTCGCTCCCTATATTCTACCCCTGCCACCTTCAAAATTTGAAAGAGAGTATTCCAGTCAACATTGTCAAAAGCTTTCTCTAAGTCTACAAATGCTAGAAACGTAGGTTTGCCTTTCCTTAATCTAGCTTCTAAGATAAGCTGTAGGGTCAGTATTGCCTCACGTATTCCAATATTTCTACGGAATCCAAACTGATCTTCCCCAGATTTAGCGGCCTAACCAAAGTTAATTTAAGGTGGACCCGGTATTGTTTACCAGTATGGTTATCCTTAACCAGAAGATCAACTGGGCCTAAAATCCGCATAATCGTACATGAGCCCAGAAAATGGGGAGTAAACTTACCAAGGTCGCCAGCACGCACCTCCCTCCCGGGAAAGTTACGGACATACACATGATCCTCCAGGATACCCCTGAAGGCTCGTCGATTACTGTTATAACGACCAGCTTGTCTGTTGTGGGCCCTGAGAATATTGCGCCTCGCACGATTCCAGTTTTCTTGACGACCTGAGGGGTGATGTAGAAGGCGTCGGCTGCTGCGGTGTGGGCGGACCCAGCTCCATCGCTGGACGAGAGGAGGGGGAGGAGGCGAAGACTCCATGAGGGTCGTCCCGCAGTGTTGTGATGACACCCTCTGGTGGCTGCTGTTGCCGAACTGTCCTCGGTATCCGTGAATCTGGGGGAAGAGACACATAAGAATAACCGTGCACATGACAGTGGCGTAGTTGACATTGATGTCGGCGCTGCAATCCGTCTGGACCTGCAATGAGATACATGCAATTGCCAAGTCAACGGACGATCTCGCCTCGCGCCCACTGTCTGCGGCCACTAAGAACGCTGTAAAACATAATATCATGCGGCGCGAAGCGATACTTGCGGCCTTCCTTCAGCGCCGGATGCTGAGAATGGTGGAGTAGTGTCTCATGGCGGCGGCCGTGAAGCAGTTCCGCCGGCGATGGTCCATCTCGTGGGTGCAAACGATAGGGGGCGAGAAACAGTTGCAATGCTTGACCTTCAAGGCAAAAAAATAGAGGACAACTGAATCATGCTAACTGAAGTTGTCGAGTTCATTGGCACAGCAAAAGGTAACTTGCTGTATGTGTCAACCACAATCAACCAACGAGAGTTCCAAAAAGGCACCGCAAAGTCTATATCCACACGTCACCACGGTGATTGCGACTTAGGCCAAACAGAGAATTTATGTGGCGGAGAGGACTGATTGTCAGCACATGCGAGACACTGCGACGTCATCTGTTCTAATTGGGTGTCTATACCCTGCCTAGTACAGTGTCGACGCGCTAACTGTTTCGTAAAACCAAACCCCCAGTGTCCTTGGTGAAGTAACTGCAATACTTCTTTTTGCAAAGCCTTAGGGATCTACACACGTGACTGTCCACTGTCATTTTGAACAATAATCATACTTTTCTGTATAGCGAGGCTATGCCAGCGTGCAAAGTATCGGCGCAGTACAGAGTTCTTTATGCTGTGCAAAGAACGAGGCCAAAATGTGCGAATGCATGTTAGCACGATGTTCAAATCTGAATCAGCTTCCGTGGCCTGTGCGATTTTCCTATTGTTTAGCGGAAAAGATTGAAGTAATTCAGAATCCTGAGAATTGATATGACAGCAAGATGCAGCAGAAGCGTCAAAATGTGTATCAGGGCCAACCGGAAGACGTGAAAGTGCGTCCGCATTACGATGTTGAGCTGTCGGACGATATACAATCTCGTACTGGTATTGAGACAACAACAGAGCCCATCTTTGACGCATTCGGGAGGACGACGGTTCAATCCCGCGTCCAGCCATCCTGATTTAGGTTTTCCGTGATTTCCCAAAATCGCTCCAGGCAAATGCCGGGATGGTTCCTTTCAAAGGGCACGGCGACTCTCTTCCCCGTCCTTCCCTAATACGATGAGACCGATGACCTCGCTGTCTGATCTCCTTGCCTAAAAACAACCAACAACCCATCTTTGCAATTTTCGTGCAGTTTGTACAGGAACCAGTTTCATCAGATGAAACACGGACAGCAAAGGCTTGTGTCCCGTTACTAAGTAGAATTTTCTTCCATACAAATAGTGGTGGAATTTGGTGGCACCATACACAATAACCAAAGCCCCATTCTCAATCTGTGAATCGTTACACTGGGCTTTGGATAACACTTCTGATGCGAAAGCGATAGGCCCGTCTTTATCACCAATTCTGTGCAAAAGTAATCCACAAAATCTCGTATGGCCAACAAATGTGACTGAAGAGGATGTACTCCTTGACTGTTTATGACATGTACAGTCAGCTGTTCCACATATCATTGAAAAATGGCGGGTGCAGAAGCACTGCCAAAAAGCAAAAGCAAATATTTAAACAATCCCAAGTGAATTCACTACACACACTTTTTGAGATTCTTCATCGAGCGGTGTTTGAAGATACGCATCGCGCAAATCAATTTTTGAAAATTAGCATCCAGCGCCGAATTTGTCCATGAGAAAAAATTTGTAAATTTGTGGTAAACTCTTATGGGACCAAACTGCAAAGGTCATCGGTCCCTAAGCCTACACACTACTTAATCTAACTTTAACTAACTTACACGATGGACAATGGACAACATACACACCCATGCCCAAGGGAGGGCTCGAACCTCTGACGGGAGGATGTCCAAGAGATCCTCTGGGCGTGGTAATGGATAAGTATCAATTACAGTTTGAGGGTTGACTGTAGACTTAAAGTCAACACGGAGTCGAATGCAACTTGAAGGTCTGTGGAACAAAACCAGTGGGCTTGCCCATTGAGTAGCTGATACGGGCGCAGTAACTCCATTACCTTGCAATTTTTTTAAGTTCAGCAGCGACTTTGTCCTGTAAGGCAATGGGAACAGATCTGGCTCGGCAAAATTTCTGCTGAGAACTGTCGTTCAGAGTAATATGTGCAACAAAATTTTTAGCTTTGCCTGAACCTTCAGAAAAGAGTTCAGGGAATTCTTTTAGCAAGCTAACTACACTGTCTTTTGCATTGAATGCAGACAATGACAATACATTGTCCTGAATGTTAAAGCCAAACAAATCAAAAGAATCAAGACCAAATATGTTCTCACACTCGCATGATTGTAGCGCTGTACAAGTCACTGTTTCCGTATGCAAGCGATACATGGCAGGCAAAGTATGTTCCGAGAACGGCAACGTCGCGTCCGTTATAAACTGTCAGATGTGTGCTAGTTTTAGACAGGTGTGGGGAGTCTAACAGGTCATATATGGGACGACTGAACAATGAGACAGAGGCACCCATGTCCAAATGAAACTTCACACCTTTCCTACAAATAAGCAAATGAACAAAAACTTTGACTGACTTATCACTGACGAAACTACACACTGGCTAGTTGCAGACTTGGAATATACTGTATTAATGACATGGGCCTTGTGACTAAATTTTTTGGGCTTAGTTCTTATGTTTGCTCCCTTGGAAACATACGGATTGCACATGTCCTACCACAAGCGTAACATTGAGCTTGTCGGGAGGGGCAGTCTTGGCGTTTGTGCCATGTATAACAGCGAGGACAAGACGTAATAATATTCGCCTGTGTAGCGAACTGCTTATGCGGCGTGGAGAGGCGTTGTTTACTCCACTTGGCTAGCGCAAGCCGCCGGTGCGGAATGGAGCGATCACAACTAAGGGACTCAACCCGACAAATAGCTGGCAGCTCAATTGCATGAACCGACAAGGCACCGGAATCGTACTGATCTAGTATTTGCACTACCTGCTGAAATGGTGGATGGGACTGTTCCAAAATTTGTTCTCCGAGTCTGACATCAGGTACATTGTATACGATCGCATCACGCAACATAAAATCTGAATATAAAGCACCGCAAGCACACTTGAATTTGCATTTCCTTGTTATTCCCTGCAAATCTGTTAGGCACTCGAGATAAGATTGTTCTGACCGTTTTTTGCAATGAAAGAATTGATACTCAGCTGCTACCACATTGACTTGTTGGTCGTAATAGTTAGTTAGTGAGGCGATAACACTGTCATACGCAAGTTCACTCGGAGTGGCATTAGGAAAGAGTTTTTGAATTAATCTGAACACTGCACTGGCTCTGAGCACTATGGCTCTGAGCACTATGGCTCTGAGCACTATGGGTCTTAACATCTGAGGACATCAGTCTCCTAGAACTTAGAACTACTTAAACCTAACTAACCTAAGGACATCGCACACATCCATGCCCGAGGCAGGATTCGAACCTGCGACTGTAGCGGTCGCGCGGTTCCAGACTGTAGCCCCTAGAACCGCTCGGCCACGCCGGCCGGCGACACTGCACTCCCTACAGTGGATAATAGATAGGGACGTTTCACAGTACCTGGGACATTGTGGGCGATGAGATGCTATTCGAAGTGGGCTAACCACCTGAGCCATTCCTCTTCTTGGTCAGGAAACTGTAGAAAAGGTGATGGCAGCTGTAGTAGGCGGTGCTTGTTCCGTCGGGCACGCAGCGTTGGCTAGCAGCTGCTGCACTGCGTTGAGCAGGGTGGAGATTTGTTGAGTCTGGAACCGAACCGCCCAGGGTAGCCGTGCGGTCAGGGGCGTCTTGTCACGGTTCGCACGGCTCTCCCCATCAGAGGTTCGAGTCCTCCCTCAGGCATGGATGTGTGTGTTGTCCTTAGCGTACGTTAGTTTAAGTTAGATTAAATAGTGCGTAAGCCTAGGGACCGATGACCTCAGCAGTTTGGTCCCATAGTCCTTAGCACAGTTACCCAATTTTGGAACTGAAACATCTGCATTAGCTGTGTTGCATCTAACGTTTGCGGCTGCAGTGCCTGAGCAGGGGGCAGGACAGGTCGTGGGGTGGGCATTTTGGAAGTAACAAATGCAACTAAACTAAAACTCTGCCCAAACAGGCTATGAAGCCCGAGTGGTACCGACCGGCCGCCGTGTCATCTACAACCCACAGGTGTCACTGGATGCCGATATTGAGGGGCACGTGGTCAGCACACCGCTCTCTTGGCTGTATGTCATTTTACGAGACCGGAGCCGCTGCTTCTCAGTCAAGCAGCTCCTCAGTTTGTCTCACAAGGACTGAGCGCACCACACTTGCCAACAGCGCTCGGCAGACCGGATGGTCACCCATCCAAGTGTTAGTCCAGCCCGACAGCGCTTAATTTCAGTAATCTGACGGGAACTGGTGTTACCACTGCAGCAAGGCTGTTGGCAACAAATGCACCAAACAGACAAAAATATGTACAAAGAAATGTTCTGCAACGCCCACCTGAAACCACGAATTAGTAAAAACGACAAGAAACTGTTAATGCAATATGCACCCCTGCAAAGTAAAGACAAGAGAGAACTAAAGCACCAGCAAAAAAAAACAGTGCCATGGCCATCGGCATGTGATTTGTTTGTAACACCTCGTCGCCAGTTGTTGGATCTTGCCCACTTGTCGCTTATAGGGTGCGTAAAGGATGCTGCGTTCTTGCAATGCTATACAACAATTCAAGCAAACAGCAATAGTAATTTTATTTCTATAAAGCAGAATTGACAATACTTAACTTTAATTACAGCAAATGTCGCTAGCGAGAGGCGACATGCAAACAGTCTTCGCCATAAACAAAGTCCAGACAAGTAACTGATAAGGATCACAACTAGTTGTTCTTGTAGGACGCTCCGCAAATACATTCCACTAATGTCTGCACACTGAGCCGATCTGAGTGGGCGAAGCTGGCAGGAGCAGCGCTTATATTCACTTCTTTCAGGGGGCGCTTCTGGCGCGGTTTTGTCCTTGTCAGCGCGCTACTGGCTGACGTTTCCTCACCGTCTTCCCTGGTTTTCCGTTCTTCGTCTTCGTTCCGTTGCTTGTGGTTACGCCAAAACAGCCAAATACGAGTAAAAGATCTGTGCACTGAACATTATAACTATGTGTATGATGTACAATCCCTGGAAAGGGTATTATGTAATATTATCTTTTTCTTTTTGCTATAAAGAAACGGGATTAGTACCTGTCATCCCTCTCTTAACATATTGTTTCGTGTTGAATGCAGTCGCGACTGTCTATTAGAGCATCAAGATATTTATCGGGTTTTCTCAGTCTTTACAATTTCCTATACCCAAATTAGTAGCAGCAGCCTTGGCCTGTACTACTTATAGGAATTTAAATAATATAAATTAGGTCCGGCCCTGTAAATGGCAGAAGCGATTTTAAATGACTTTTCAAAGATAATATTTACTGTTCTTATTTCGCTCTTGTCCTACGAAAGCCAGAGCACAATAGAAAATTATTTTCCCCAAATGTTAGGCAGGCTTGTAGTCAGATTAATACTAAACAGACCCGTATGGCGAGAGGCGAAATAAAAGAATGGTGTTCAGTTGTAGTAATTACACCTCTATTGATAAAAAAATTATACCGTCGTTCATTTAAAAAATGTAAAGGGAAATAACGAAGTATCTTTCTTTGCTGTTGTTACAACAACTCCCCGACATATTGAATTTTCTGTTGTTGCAACAACTCCCCGACATACTGAATTTTCTTTGTAGAGTAGTAGGCATGCAATAATTGGAATTCGAAATGCGGCTGTACTATATAACAGCTACAAGCCCGAACGACTGACGCGAGTCTGTATGAACCAGAGAAATGAAAACAAGCCAAACAATTTACAAATTGCACAGCACATTCATTTGGGTTAGGGTTGGGTTGGGTTGATTTGGGGGGGGGGGGGGGCTGAGGTCATCGGTCCCATCGGATTATGGAGGAATGGGGAAGGAAGTTGGCTGTGCCCTTTCAAAAGAACCATCCCGGCATTTGCCTGAGAAGATTTAGGGAAATCGTGGAAAACCCAAATCAGGATGGCCGGATGCTGGTTTGAATAGTCGTCCTCCCGAATGCGGGTCCAGTGTACTAACCACTGCGCCACCTCCCTGAGTTCCAGGTTATGGATGAAAGCGATATCAAATGGTTCATGCTATGTTTTGGTTATGAAACTTGTGAGAGCAAACCATGATCCAAAACAGTTGAATTAGGAACCCAAAACAAGGGCGGATGCAAATTGCTCAGAAGTCGCTATAACTACAGATACGTGTCATAACAGGTGACAAAAATCGGTGTGCGGATATGGCATCGAAACTAAGTCTCAATGGTCCCAGTGGAAAAGCGTTGTGGATTGCCAGGAACGAAAAATGCTCAACGTTTGCAGTCAAATGCGAAGGTTATGAACGGTCTGTTCTTCGGTGTTATCAGTGTAATGCACCATGAGTTCATGGTACAAGATCGAGCAATCAATAATGAGCACTACTTACAAATTGAACGTCCTAGCAGCAGATATGTAACAAAAAAACCATGGTTTTTGCATCACGATAATGCACCTCATTACACTTCGTTGTCTGTTCGTGAAGGGTTGCCTAAAAACCATACTGTAAATGTGGCTGAGCATCAATCTTCCAAGGCTTGGCTCCATTCGACTTTTTTCTGTTTAAGAAACGTCGTTTTACAGGCATAGATGAGATTAAAAACGCATCGCGGGAAAGAGCTTAAAACTATTACAAAGATCGAGTTCGAGAAGTGTTACAACGATTGGAAAAAGCATTGCCATCAGTGAATAACATTTGGTCTACTAAAAACAGCTTTCGGCGGAGGGGAGGGGGGGCCATGACTTCCATTACACTCCCCATCCCCTCCCACTTGGTTTCACGCCCGCTAATCGAGACGGCGCTTCCCAGTTAGATTCCATATGGAATCCTGTCATAGAAGAAATCTTTGTGTTCTGAAGAGACAGAGCAGTTATGCGATTTTACCATATGGAGACAATCGATTTGATATCGATGAAGCGAGGTTTCACCACAGAGTGCGAGCTGCGCATTTTACAGACTTGAAGTAGAATCTTGTCCACCATTATCTCATATCCGACATTATATGCCGCGTAAGGAATATGAAAATAATGTGATGCACTTAACATTGCTCTTTCGAACGAAATGTAATGCATACCAGTGCTTATTCGGAATATTACCATGCTCAAATGATAATTACGAGCCATAAGGCAATTTAAAAGTAATTTCTGTTCAAAAATGTTCAAATGTGTGTGAAATCTTATGGGACTTAACTACTAAGGTCATCAGTCCCTAAGCTTACACACTACTTAACCTAAATTATCCTAAGGACAAACACACACACCCATGCCCGAAGGGGGACTCGAACCTCCGCCGGGACCAGCCGCACAGTCCATGACTGCAGTGCCCAAGACCGCACTGCTAATCCCGCGCGTCAAAAGTCAGTTCTGTGTCCTTTGTGTATCATTAATGCAAGAGTAATATAACCACTGAGGACCAACGAAATAATATTGCAGTTTTAGTATTCCTAGTCCCAAGAAGAAAACTGTACAGTATGTGATCTCTAAACTTTAAATGAGTCAAACGAGGAAAAGAAGGTAGAAAAAGACGTGTACAAGATAACGAAAGGAATTTCTGAGTTATTCGACTACGAATGAACATCTCTGTGATAGAGCACAACAAATAACTGATTAACCAACAAAACACTTTGAAACGTCCCCTTTGAGCAATTATACACGACTGTGCTGATAAACCTCTTACACTATTTGCTTTTCAAACAGCTGAGCAAAACTGAACGTACTCAAACATTCACTAAAGTGACACACAATATTTTTAGCGTAACGCAATCTGACTATCAAAAATCCGTACAAAAGAATGGCCCTGACTAACATTAATCTATACTTTTCACAAATCACATACCTCACAAAAATCTTCGTTACTGGAACTACTGCAATACAGCGAGCGCCACTACTGCCAGCTAAATAAAAGATGCAAACTACTGAAAGCACCAGCTACTGATAGGGATAGTTAGCAAATGAAAGATTTTAATAGAGAACAAACACTGTATTTACCTTAATATCATCATATATATAGCAGTTCATGACAAATTACAAAACTCCGCCATCTCTCTCCCCACATCCACCACTGCTGGCGGCTCACCTCCAACTGCGCAACGCTACGCGCTCTTCACATCCAGCTGCCACTGCCTAACACTACAATGGCAGACAACAATGCAAACTAGCCACAGGCTGCACACAGCACAGCCAGTGATTTTCATACAGAGCGCTACGTAACGTTGCCAATAAGAAAACATAAACAGCCTACTTACATAGCCCCCATGTTCCCCACAAAAAAATTTTACAAAATATTTTTGGGCAGAGGCCAATAATGATTTGAAAAATTTTTTCATAATTACAATAACAAAGATATCAAATGCACACACTTATTTATACAATGTTGGTCAAAAGCTAAAATTTTCTCACAGTCCATAAAGATAGTCCTGATCATTCATCATAATAGTAATTACAATTTCTTTTCACAAAGTCTCATTAGTAAAAGAAATTGCACACAGAAGTAGTGGATTTCCATGCAGTCTTGAAGAAGTAGTGTTGTCCTTCCAACGGAAAGACAGTGCTGACTCTTGGCATGCTGACAGGTAATGGGCCACAACAGAGCAAACCCACAGCAGAGTCATTCGACGTTTTGAAGAAGATTGGTAGGTATGTCATCACAGAGTAGACCCACTGTAGTCCTGGTAGAGATTGTGGTATTGGTGGGCCACCAGAGGTGCAGACCCACTGTAGTCGTTGTAGAGATGGCTAGCAGCCATCCGTTGCGACTGTGCAGGTGCACAATCACCATTGAAGAGTCTTGCGGATAATAGAGCAAGTCCATAACCACCACTTGTGCACTCACAAAGTTTTTTGAAAGTGTCCTTAGAACCAGCAATGCTGTTATCCAGTCCCTTGCTGAATTATTAACACACGTGCAAACACTAACAGTCCCTACTTCTCACATATTGTCCATATGCTATGACCAACAGAAACGTGTGCAGTGAATTGGAACTTACAAGTTACTTAATTTGATTAACTGATGTCAATTACAATATTATAACATGAGAATACAATTACAAAGGTACAAAATACATAATTAAAAACATAACAATACAGATAACATTTGTAGTACAGGCTTTACAACAGAATAGAAATAAACATATACATCAGTGTTACAGGAATTATGACATAAGTACATACATAAAAGATCAGAATAACTTTCGAAACATCAACTTCACACATGAGCAACAAAACAGAATAAATAATGTCTAAAATCTTTACAAAGTAAATAACATATTATTAATGCCAATTATATTTGAGGATAACAGTATTCCTCATCATAGTGAATGTAGATTAGTATTAGAAGAAAAAAAAAGTTCTATGAAACTACACAGAGACAGGAAGAAAACAAATTCACAAGGGTACACAAACACATAGTGGGATAACACAAAAGGAAAGGACAGGGTTTGTTTTACTGCAGTATTTTGCAAACAAATCTTTCTTTGCTTCTTGGAGATCTCCCTTCATTCATCATTATTCCCAAAAAGTCCTATCTATACCTCCTTCCTGTATTCTATTCATATTTCTTTCAAAATAATTATTTCTCATTGTACAATACTCATTTTGGCCCAAATCTTTTTCATATAACTTCGCAATGCATTCTTTACCTATTCTCCATAGTCAGTTTCTTATATAGTCTACCCCTCTTAAGCTAACTTAAATCTACTGAGCTCAGATGCTAAACTAACGGATGAGGCAATGCAGCAGCACAAAACAAATTAACACAAACAGCAATGACAAAAAAATACAAATTTTCAAAGCAAGCAGCATTATAGAAATTACAACTAATATAAGGCACTGTGCAGCAAACAAAAAAAAATCAGTAGTAAAACTAGCTTAACAGAATAATACAAAGTCAAATTCAATAACACTATGCCTGGCAAACAGCAGCAACTTATACCTAAACATGACATAGCTCAAGCAGAAAAAATATTACAGTAAAAACAACAATGCAGAAAAGGAAAATGTATATTCACATCTTAATGTCTATGTAATTAAAGTGGTGCACCACAGAAACTAATTCTACAAAAAATTACCAAGTACTTGAAAAGAAAATTATAGATGCAGTTACTGTTATTAGTCCCTTCTTATTGTTCTCTCCATTCCAAGAGCTCCTTTTTCGAAGAATGTGGATCAGATAATAATTATTTAATAAATCTGTTGACAGAAAGTGTTCACATTAGCAGATGCATTTAAGTTTATTTTATATAACCAATGCTGCAACACAGCTGGAAAACAGGTATCAAATGAAATAAGCAACTACAAAAAGCAAAGCATAAAAATATCATTCAATAGTCATGTGGCATTTCATAAGTTAGTAGAAATTCTCTCAACTCTCGTAGAAAGACGCTTGTCGTAATCAGGTGTGCAGATGTAAAAATATTTCTCGTCATTTCATTAGGCATTTCAGTAAATATCATAAATTACGAGCTCCACAGTATGCTTTCAACAAAGAAATGTCAATAGCGAGGATAATGGCCTCCCTTTTTTTTTCTACCAGTGCTTCCGGAAAGGCACACCCTAATGGCTTGTTCTCCAGGTGTCTGACACAGCTGTGTGCCGACGACACACATGCAGGTGGTCACTTAACTTTCTTACAGAAATATTTATGACAGCAGTTTCCGCTACAGTGACAGTCTCATATAAAAATTTCACAGGTCGAGAATTTATGTTGCAAATGTGTAGAAACAAAATCCTATGAATATAACAGTGTCCAAAAAAAGTTTCGCCGGCATTGTGATACATTCACGCATTTACACACATTTCATAACTCTTAAAGTACGATTCTTGGTTTCCAACATCCTTTTTCACAAGTCAAGAGTCCCTAACTTCTATTCATTATTCATATACATATAAACACGTAATCACATTCCTCATATATGGTAGCATCATCTTATTGACATAAACATACCTCAACAGCATAATAGACATCGTCGTCGTAAAAATAACATCATAACACCTCAGTCAAATCTTAAAAAAGTCGTAGCTTTCTGCAATAATTTCAAACCATAAAAAATATTCTCTGCTCATTTCAATAGTGTCATCTGCCTCAAACGTACTTTAAAAATCATGATCTCATACCAAATACATCATTCAAAGCTCTCATAGTATCACAATGGGTCCGAAAAAATATGAACAGTTCACAAAGTACAGACAGAATACAGTTTCATAAGTGTGAAGTTATCCAACTGTTTAATTGCGTAAATATGTGTCACTGACGTAGTAAAAAGCATGTTTATCTCTCAGTTAAATTATCAGATAGCTGTGTAATTTATGTTTTAGAGAAATATGCTACCGATGTGTAAAGTTGTATAAGCAAATACCATATTAGCTAAGGTTCCTTGTGCTTGCCAAACACATGGTACAGAAAGTAAGCATGTACCCCCCTGAGGATTAATGTAATTATACCCTCAGGTGTTACAGATTACAGCAATGGAATGAAATGTATCACGGAAAACTTTCTTTGTAATTCAAAAATCTTTAAAAATAAATGTTTTAAGTACAAAATTAATCACTGAAATGCGTGTCCTGCAGCGCTAAATGTGCATCTTGTTGTGAGATAATCTCTGTGGAAGTGTCGTAGTTATTGTCCTCCGAAAGCTAAGTTCAGCAGAAGCCAATGTACTTACCTCATGATAAACAAAAGTGAAATGCTTTGCGTATAGATTTCTTAGTTATTACGCTTATTGTTGTGATGAAGAAATTACTGTGCTGTAACGTATTGTTGTGCTACGGAAAAGGCTGTCTCATTGTAGCTATACCACAAAAGTTACTACTAAAACATGTTTTGCTTTCCAGAAGGATTCAGAAAAAACTGTGCCTATATAAAACAGATACACCACAAAAGCAACATTGTAAATTGTCACTCATTAGTAACGTTGTGATATAATCGTGTAGCTGTCAAAGAAACCAAATACTAACTCATCTTTAATCTCACAGAAAGTACTTTAAATCCCAAATGTATTTTCCAGTAAACCAAAATGTTGCATTAAAATCTCATTAGCAGTACTGGTAAATGTTCTAATCGTGCAACTAACAAGCAAGAATGTACACACACAATAACACTGTGTCATCTGTTCACAATAACAATGCATTCGTAATTTCTGTTTGAATAAGTTCTCTTGGTTCTTGACTGGATATTTAACTTCAAACATTGTTGCATGGTAACAGTTTCTCAGTGTGACAAATTGTACAAGTAGCGTGAAGTGAAAATTGCAAAGACTAAGTTAAAAAGCAGATTATCTGTCAATAAATGGTTTTACATGGACCTTGCCGTTGGTGGGGAGGCTTGCGTGCCTCAGCGATACAGATAGCCGTACCGTAGGTACAACCACAACGGGTATCTGTTGAGAGGCCAGCAAACGTGTGGTTCCTGAAGAGGGGCAGCAGCCTTTTCAGTAGTTGCAAGGGCAACAGTCTGGATGATTGACTGATCTGGCCTTGTAACAATAACCAAAACGGCCTTGCTGTGCTGGTACTGCGAACGGCTGAAAGCAAGGGGAAACTACGGCCGTAATTTTTTCCGAGGGCATGCAGCTTTACTGTATGATTAAATGATGATGGCGTCCTCTTGGGTAAAATATTCCGGAGGTAAAATAGTCCCCCATTCGGATCTCCGGGCGTGGACTACTCAGGAGGACGTCGTTATCAGGAGAAAGAAAACTGGCGTTCTACGGATCGGAGTGTGGAATGTCAGATCCCTTAATCGGACAGGTAGGTTAGAAAATTTAAAAAGGGAAATGGATAGGTTAAAGTTAGATATAGTGGGAATTAGTGAAGTTCGGTGGCAGGAGGAACAAGACTTCTGGTCAGGTGACTACAGGGTTATAAACACAAAGTCAAATAAGGGGAATGCAGGAGTAGGTTTAATAATGAATAGGAAAATAGGAATGCGAGTAAGCTACTACAAACAGCATAGTGAACGCATTATTGTGGCCAAGATAGATATGAAGCCCACACCTACTACAGTAGCACAAGTTTATATGCCAACTAGCTCTGCAGATGACGAAGAGATTGAAGAAATGTATGATGAAATAAAAGAAATTATTCAGATAGTGAAGGGAGACGAAAATTTAATAGTCATGGGTGACTGGAATTCGAGTGTAGGAAAAGGGAGAGAAAGAAACGTAGTAGGTGAATATGGATTGGGGCTAAGAAATGAAAGAGGAAGCCGCCTGATAGAATTTTACACAGAGCACAACTTAATCATAGCTAACACTTGGTTTAAGAATCATGATAGAAGGCTGTATACATGGAAGAACCCTGGAGATACTAAAAGGTATCAGATAGATTATATAATGGTAAGACAGAGATTTAGGAACCAGGTTTTAAATTGTAAGACATTTCCAGGGGCAGATGTGGACTCTGACCACAATCTATTGGTTATGAGCTGTAGATGAAAACTGAAGAAACTGCAAAAAGGTGGGAATTTAAGGAGATGGGACCTGGATAAACTGAAAGAACCAGAGGTTGTAGAGAGTTTCAGGGAGAGCATAAGGGAACAATTGAAAGGAATGGGGGAAAGAAATACAGTAGAAGAAGAATGGGTAGCTCTGAGGGATAAAGTAGTGAAGGCAGCAGAGGATCAAGTAGGTAAAAAGAAGAGGGTTAGTAGAAATCCTTGGGTAACAGAAGAAATATTGAATTTAACTGATGAAAGGAGAAAATATAAAAATGCAGTAAATGAAGCAGGCAGAAAGAAATACAAACATCTCAAAAATGAGATCGACAGGAAGTGCAAAATGGCGAAGCAGGGATGGCTAGAGGACAAATGTAAGGATGTAGAGGCTTATTTCACTAGGGGTAAGATAGATACTGCCTACAGAAAAATTAATGAGACCTTTGGAGATAAGAGAACCACATGTATGAACATCAAGAGCTCAGATGGAAACACAGTTCTAAGCAAAGAAGGGAAAGCAGAAAGGTGGAAGGAATATATAGAGGGTCTATACAAGAGCGATGCACTTGAGGACAATATTATGGAAATGGAAGAGGATGTAGATGAAGATGAAATGGGAGATACGATACTGCGTGAAGAGTTTGTCAGAGCACTGAAAGATCTGAGTCGAAACAAGGCCCCCGGAGTAGACAACATTCCATTGGAACTACTGACGGCCTTGGGAGAGCCAGTCCTGACAAAACTCTACCACCTGGTGAGCAAGATGTATGAAACAGGCGAAATACCCTCAGACTTCAAGAAGAATATAATAATTCCAATCCCAAAGAAAGCAGGTGTTGACAGATGTGAAAATTACCGAACAATCAGTTTAATAAGCCACAGCTGCAAAGTACTAACACGAATTCTTTACAGACGTATGGAAAAACTAGTAGAAGCTGACCTCGGGGAAGATCAGTTTGGATTCCGTAGAAATACTGGAACACGTGAGGTAATACTGACCTTACGACTTATCTTAGAAGAAAGATTAAGGAAAGGCAAACCTACGTTTCTAGCATTTGTAGACTTAGAGAAAGCTTTTGATAATGCTGGCTGGAATACTCTCTTTCAAATTCTAAAGGTGGCAGGGGTAAAATACAGGGAGCGAAAGGCTATTTACAACTTGTACAGAAAGCAGATGGCAGTTATAAGAGTTGAGGGACATGAAAGGGAAGCAGTGGTTGGGAAGGGAGTAAGACAGGGTTGTGGCCTCTCCCCGATGCTATTCAATCTCTATATTGAGCAAGCAGTAAAGGAAACAAAAGAAAAATTTGGAGTAGGTATTAAAATCCATGGAGAAGAAATAAAAACTTTGAGGTTCGCCGATGACATTGTAATTCTGTCAGAGACAGCAAAGGACTTGGAAGAGCAGTTGAACGGAATGGATGGTGTCTTGAAGGGAGGATATAAGATGAACATCAACAAAAGCAAAACGAGGATAATGGAATGTAGTCGAATTAAGTCGAGTGATGCTGAGGGTATTAGATTGGGAAATGAGACACTTAAAGTAGTAAAGGAGTTTTGCTATTTGGGGAGCAAAATAACTGATGATGGACGAAGTAGAGAGGATATAAAATGTAGACTGGCAATGGCAAGAAAAGCGTTTCTGAAGAAGAGAAATTTGTTAACATCGAGTATAGATTTAAGTGTCAGGAAGTCATTTCTGAAAGTATTTGTATGGAGTGTAGCCATGTATGGAAGTGAAACATGGACGGTAAATAGTTTGGACAAGAAGAGAATAGAAGCTTTTGAAATGTGGTGCTACAGAAGAATGCTGAAGATTAGATGGGTAGATCACATAACTAATGAGGAATATTTAATAGGATTGGGGAGAAGAGAAGTTTGTGGCACAACTTGACCAGAAGAAGGGATCGGTTGGTAGGACATGTTCTGAGGCATAAAGGGATCACCAATTTAGTATTGGAGGGCAGCGTGGAGGGTAAAAATCATAGGGGGAGACCAAGAGATGAATACACTAAGCAGATTCAGAAGGATGTAGGTTGCAGTAGATACTGGGAAATGAAGAAGCTTGCACAGGAAAGAGTAGCATGGAGAGCTGCATCAAACCAGTCTCAGGACTGAAGACCACAACAACAACAACAACATGTGAAATGTGGTGTAAACCTTTACTCTTCTCAGTACGCAGAGTTTCAACTTGAATGCAATTATCATGCGGTATTCGTCCGTAGAGAATACTGGAATTTTGCTCAAGGTTAGCGTCAATGTTATTTTTCCCTGAGCCAGTGGGCGCAAGTGGCTGCCTGCGATGTGAGTCATTGTCTGTTTCTTTGTTGACACGCGTCGTTACTGGGATTTGGAGACCTAACTTCTACAAATTCACCGTGACGAGAATCCCGCCAGTTCTGATGCAGTTCAGGTCTGTTGTTACGATCATATCGTCTGTCGTCATGTCGGTAGATTCCATAGTTTCTTTCTTGTCGGTCACATGGTGGAGAATTTCTCCCTGAGTCGTAACTGCACGCTGGACCGTTGCATCTAAAGTTATTCTGTCTCCCTTGATAATAATTGTTTTGGTTCCCATATTGTCTGTTTCTCTGATTGTCTCTGTGATAGTCATTACCGCGGAAAGGTGATCTTTCCCTGTAACTATTACTTTGCAAGTGGTTGTCATATGGGTGGTGTCTGTTTTGGTCACGATTTACGTTGTAAGAATAGGCTTGTCGTGGACATTTATTGTTTCTGTCGTCACGGAATTGTGACGGATGTGACCTGTAGTGATTGTTTTCCTGTTTTCGCATCCTGCGACTGTCTGTGTCAATTTCTAATTCTTGTAAGAGTCCCTGAAAAGCTTCAATGTCGTCTTTGCAACGTCCTGCCAAAATAATATGCCGTAAATGTTCAGGTAATTTGATTAAGCAAATGCAGATAAGTTCTGAGGGGCTGTATGGGTTTGACAGGTACTGATTCTTGTGCAACATGTCTTCAAATTATTTGACAAGACTGGAAAATTCAGATTGTTCAAAGTGTTTCATCATCATGATGCTATGTTTTACTTGGTCTTGTGTAGCTTGTGACCAATATGCTGAGAGGAACGCATGGTAAAATTCTCCTTCACTGTGACAATCGTGAATGACTGATTGCATTCTTACAGCTGGTTCATTCTCCAAGTAGCCACACATAAATTCTAACCTGTGCTCTAATGACCAGTTGGGAGGAAAACAATGAGAGAATTGATGGAGCCACGCTTGTGGACGAATTTCGTTGGCAGAATTCTTAAACGTTTTGAATTTACGTGTAGTAATGAATAGCTTATAGTCAAAATCATCGTGTCGGCGAGTAGCATATAAGTCATTGTTACGTCGTGTCGGCGGTTCCATCTCAAAATTCGGTCCACCTTGCCAATTCCTTTCATAATTACCGAAATGCCCTGTGTTATTATTTTGTGGCTTTTCCGTTTTTCTAAGTTCTTCTTCCTGTGTTGGAGCGTGAGTGTCCTCTGAAATAGGTAATTCTTGTATCACCTGCGTCAACTGATCTTGTACTTCCCGGATTTCTCTTTTGTACTGTGTATTGATTTGATTTTGATTTTGTCTGAATTTTCTTATTTGTTCATACTCTTCTGTGTCAGTGAAGGCTACGGGTCTTGTGTCATTCAGATCATCATCTACCTTTGTAGATAAGTTAGTGACCTGATCCGAAAGTTCGGCTACTTTCTCCGATAGTGAACACATTTCCTCAGTGTGTTTTTCTGAACCAAGTTTCAGAGTGTCCATTTGTGTTGAAATCGAATCTACTGTGTCCTTTAAGTTTTCCTGAGTTTTTGCAAGTTGCGTAACCGAATCGGTAGATGCAACTGAGTCAATTTTAGCCCACAAGGTCTCATGATTTTCATGAACAATGGTTTGCAGTTCTTTTATGGCTGCTTCGTGATTCTGTAATGCATTTTCATGCCGCGAAAAAATAGGTTGAAAATGCTCCCAAATTTGTGTTTTTACGTCATTACAGACTTTTTGACATTTCGATTCAATGTTATGTAACTCAGTAGTTAAATCTTCACGTGTTTGTTCAAACGTGGTGTGAAGATTTTGTTCCATTGCATCTAACTGTTGCTGTGTTTGTCTCTGGTGTTGTTCCATTGTGTCTAACTTTTGAAGCTTTTGCTGTGTTTGTCTCTGATTTTGTTCCATTGTGTCTAACTTTTGAAGATTTTGTCCCATTTGTTGCATTAATTGTAATAACAATGCATTAGTGTCTGGAATCTGTTCCTCTACGCTTTTCGGCAGTGCATTTGCACCAGCAACATTCACATTTTGACAAGCCGAAAATGTGTCTTGACTTATTTGAGAAAACGGTGAGGACGCAAAACCTGAATCTACAGTATTTGCAAGATTGTGTCCTGTCATTTCGGATTCCTGAGGCAAGCTGTTGCCGACCGATCGATCGATAATGCTTCCCTGTTCACTAATTGTTTCACTGTCTACACCATTGTTTGCAGCCCGCTCCATTTCCCTATGTACAATTACCAAATTACTACTTTGAACATTAGTTAATTCATTACTCGGTGGCGCTAACACACTGCTTTCGTCTTCACTGTCATTTCTCAGTTTACTTTGGAGCCTAGTACTACGTTTTTCACACGCCATTATTGTCGCAATATTTCACACGACAACACAAAAAAAAAACACAATTTAAAGAGCAAAAATAAGAGAACACATTAACATAGAACTGAAAATAATATCTAGTTAATTGCAAGCGCAGCTGCGAAATACTTGGTGCAAATCTACATGCATGCCACAACTGTTTTACTGTGCAACAATGAAAAACCACAACTACCAAGGAAATTCTCTCTATAATTACGCGCTAGCAATAAACAAAAGCTACACTAAATACACAAACTACAAGAAAAAATCAGAAGATTCCAGTGAGGTATCCTAGGCTAAGGGTCGACATATGAAACGTCCCCTTTGAACAAATATACACGACTGTGCTGATAAACCTCTTACACTATTTGCTTTTCAAACAGCTGAGCAAAACTGAACGTACTCAAACATTCACTAAAGTGACACACAATATTTTTAGCGTAACGCAATCTGACTATCAAAAATCCCTACAAAAGAATGGCCCTGACTAACATTAATCTATACTTTTCACAAATCACATACCTCACAAAAATCTTCGTTACTGGAACTACTGCAATACAGCGAGCACCACTACTGCCAGCTAAATAAAAGATTCAAACTACTGAAGGCACTAACTACTGATAGGGATAGTTAGCAAATGGAAGATTTTAATAGAGAACAAACACTGTATTTACCTTAATATCATCATATATATAGCAGTTCATGACAAATTACAAAACTCCGCCATCTCTCTCCCCACATCCACCACTGCTGGTGACTCACCTCCAACTGTGCAACGCTACGCGCTGTTCACATCCAGCTGCCGCTGCCTAACACTACAATGGCAGACAACAATGCAAACTAGCCACAGGCTGCACACAGCACTGCCAGTGATTTTCATACAGAGCGCTACGTAACGTTGCCAATAAGAAAACATAAACAGCCTACTTACAACTTGCGAGGAGCACAGACACATATACACTCACCACACGCTGAAGAAGCCATAAATACATATCAAAGAAGTTCGCACACAGTCATATCCATGGAGGTAAGAATAGAGGGAGACGCCGTGACGTCACAGCTGCGAAGCTATGTGAAGCCGAGGGTAGCCATCTCAATCCGACCAAAACATTGCTGCTGTAAGCTTGTGTGCATAGGCTTGTCGCTCGCTTTTGGAAGGATTTTGGGCTATTATGGTGACTTGTGTGGTGTTCGGATGTACGAATCGTTCTGATAGTGATGCGAAATCGAAGGGAATAACATTTCATGTGTAAGTTGTCTCGTTAAGTGTGATTTTACAACTTCATTGTGAATGAACGTGTGCTACATCGATACTTGTACTATAGCGTGTTTTTCTCTTGTATGATTTTAGATTTCCTAAAAATGAAAGTCGGGAAGCTCTGTGGGAGAATGCCGTGAGGAGGAAGAATTGGCGTGCGTCTAAATGGAGAACTATATGTTCTCAGCATTTCCGAGAAGAGGACAAAGACCGAACTTCCCTTTCAACAGTAAGGCTCCGAGAAAATGCTGTACCATCAGTTTTCCCTACACACCCAAAACATTTGCAAAAGGTATGTTAATTCAAAGAATTAAATTCTTAGTTTTCAAGTTCACGTTTCAGTATAATACGTACGTATCGTCGAAAATCGAAGTAATCAAAATATCCACGGGTGTGCTGCCGGTCTATAGTGTCCAACGGGCACAATATTTCGGCGATCATACATGTCGCCATCATCAGGTGAACTGACGGACTGAGCTCCTGTGAACGTGCCGGCACGGAGATCCGTACGCTATGGCTGCTCAGAGGGAACTGGGTTCGGTCGCGGCGGTGGCCGATTTAAATACCCTCCGCCCGCGGCGAGCTCCCTCCGCCGTCCGCGCCCCGCGCCACGGTCGCGCGGTGGGACAGATTGCGACGGCGTCTGAGATGACGTCGGTGTGATGGCTCTGTCCGCCGTGGTCGTCACAACTATACGTTTGCTCGATTTACTCTTGATTAATCCAATCGCTGGTTCCCAAGCCTTGCTAAGATTATAGCCACAGTCACGGTTTATGAGGTCGTCATTGGTGCGAATTTCGATGGCCTCTCTAACAACGCTGTCCCAGTATCTCGACGTCTGTACCAGAATCCTCGTGCGGTCATACTCCATGGCGTGATTTTCCGACAAACAATGTTCAGCGACCGCCGACTTGCTCGGATACATCAGTCGAGTGTGCCTATGGTGTTCACGGCATCGATCCTCGACGGTACGCATCGTCTGACCAATATACGACTTGCCACATTGACATGGAATCTGGTACACGCCGGCCTTCCTCAAACCGAGGTCATCTTTGGCGCTCCCCACCAGTGCACGAGTTTTATTTGGAGGACAAAACACAGTTTTCATCCATTTGGTCCACTTCAGGGAGCATTACTTGAAGAAAGTTCAGCGACAGCAGGGATGTTGTAGACTTTGTAGAAAAGTGGCTCAAACAACAATACAAAGACTTTTTCCATCTGGTATAAAATAACTAGTTCATTGTTGGGCAAGTGTATTAATATTGGTGGAGATTATCTTAAGAAGCAGTAAAAGAAAGTATCAAATTTGTAAATATATATAATTTTGTTTTGCTGCATGTCCTTCGTATATAGATATGACTGCTTGTCTGTCTGTTGGGAACGTATAATCTCAAAAAGTTATGGCACGATTCTTTTCTTTGTTTTTGTTTTTTTTTTTTTTGCAAAATGACCGGCATTGTCTAGAGAAGGTTTGGTAGCTATATAACTATTTCAACAAGAACATTTGCTGGAATTCTCGACATTTTGCCTTCTATATGGTGCGATTACTGTAAGCTTAATATGCTGGCAGTTTTGCATTACAGTTTTTTTAACAAAAGTGGGTCACCTATACAATAAATTGCATATGTAAGCTAAATAATTTGATCATTCGATTCAGTTGAAACTTTGTACAATTGTTGCTTTCTCCGTGAAAATAATCACGCCCCCTAAACGCTCATCAGTTGGTAGATCTACCATCCAACACGAAAGAGAAAGGGATTATATACTTCTCAAGGAAGCGAGGTTTTACAAGTTAGCAATCAGATCGTTTACGGGTTATTCAGTCAAGTGCATCAGAACTGTAAGATCAACTCTGAAAGTAAAACTGCTGTAAAGAAAACATACAAAAACAGGAAAACCACTGCATGTGGTAACAAGGTATATATGAAAAACTTTATACTGTTTTCAAATAGTTCAAACGGATCTGAGCACTATGGGACTTAACATCTGAGGTCATCAGTCCCCTAGAACTTAGAACTACTTAAACCTAACTAGCCTAAGGACATCACACACATCCATGCTCGAGGCAGGATTGGAACCTGCGACCGTAGTGGTCGCGCGGTTCCAGACTGAAGCGCTTAGAACCTCTCGGCCCCACCGGCCGGACTGCTGTTTTCAGATTTGTAAAAACTTTCTTAAAAACGCTATTTTGTATATATGTAAGTAATAACGAATATTTTTCCTATTGTATAACAGAAAGCAAATGAAAGCCCAGCGATGATGCTGAAACCTCAACGAAACGTCTCTAAGTGATAGCACAAACAGAAACAATTGTGTTTTGCTCAAGGCTAATCCCTTCCAAAAGTACAGTTTATTTGTAAAGCAAACACATATGGAAGAGCTTCAATCTCAAGGCGATACACACACTGTTTTGTCAGTAATCATGATGTAGGTTCATTCTGTCTTTAAATGGTGTTAATGTTTAATGTTCCGTCTTTTGAACGACAAGGATTTGTTTCGTTGATCAAACGTATTTTTGCATTGCTTACATTAGGCACCCACAATGACCGAATACATTTTAAGCATTTTCAAGTTTTAATAATTTGTGACCGTAAGGATATCAGAAACAAATCGTTTAATCCGTTACTAAAAGCTAATTTTCTTTCATTGTGCAACTTTCTACGGCTTTATAGTATGTGTACTTAACCGAACTAAATACATTTTATGAAGAAAACGGCATCGTTACGAGGTCAAAGATGAAACTTGAGCTACTAATAATGTTTTATGCTGCTGCAGGCACAGTCACACAAAGTCATAAGTAGCAGTAATTGGTACTTACATACTTCACAGCAAGTAATCCACTCCATAGTCTTCGCTGTCCGACGTAGATGAATCAGACTCAGCAAGATTTATGACGAATGGTTCCATAACCGTGTCTCTGCCAATTTCCCTGTTGTAATCTTCATCTTGCAGTTTTTCTGCATGTCTTACGCAAGCTGCCCATGCAGATGTTGAAATGCTGTCTATTGCCTCATGTGTAAGTCTTTCAACAACTGCAATTTTGAATGTATTGTTCTTTTCCGCAATATATTCTTTAATCTGAGCTCGTATCTGTGCGATGTGGTTGTAAATGGCAATGGTATGGGGGATAATCTAATGATACACTGTCCACCATACTGCTTTGCAATTTCGTCTATCTCATAAACTCTGTGTGCAGGCTTGTATTTATTGACAAGAACAAGCAATTCTGCTCTGGTATGTGACGAGTTATGAGGTATTCCGTTAGATGACAGCCATGCAAAAGTGTCTGCCATTTTGAAGTTCGTATTTGGAGCTTTGTTCACTTGCACTATAACTGAAGATGCAGGAATATGTGGCAACAATTGTTGTGTAAACCGCCTTTTGAAGACGCTGTAAGTCATTTCAGAGTGGTAATCTTCAGAATTCTTAGCTTTATACGCCTTAAAAATCAGGGTACCCTCGGGAATAAAGCCAGTATCTGCTGATCCGACATGAAGCACTATAATTCAGTTACCCTTACCAACAGGAACATTTAATCCACTGTACCCATCGCTCATTTTCCAGCACATAGCCCTGCGTGGTTCTGATTAACGAAAGTTTCATGTAAGTAATAAATTCTAGATGTGCCAGCTCCTCCGATCTTCTGCATTGTTCTCAAAAACACTGCCCTTGCAGCTACACGATCGCTTCGTTCCATTAATAATTTCCTATCATCGTTCGTTTTCTGATACATGAATCCCATGTCTTTTAGTATCCTCAACAAGGTCCATTTGCTTCCGTTAAAATTTTCTGCTTCTTTCATATGCGAAACTAGTTTCTCTGCTGTTCGGTACTCGCCTTCAGCATACATGCTGAACACTAAGCGCCGCAAAACGTTTTCCGCAAAATCGTCTAGCTCACCCACTTCTTTTTTGCAGTTGTGTTGCTTCCCTGGTGATTTGAAAACAACTGAGCAGCAGGCTTGGATAGACGTCTTAGCTTCGCTGGATATTCTCTGAACGGTCCTCAAACCAATACCACAGGCTTCAGCTGTCTGCTCCTGGCATTTGGCAACGGCGCGCAACCCGCGCCTTGTGCCGGCGTGTATTCAGCGGAAGATTGTCTTTTAAAGTACTGGTACACAAGGAACACTATTCCTCTTGCCTGTTTGTGTAGCACTTGGCGTGATTGCTTAATCATTCACAATGAACACTATGAAGTCAGTCAGCACTCAGCACGTAACACAATGCCTGAAATAAACAGTTCGAACTTCCGAACACAGCATGACCCGCACATAACGAAGACAAGAATGTCACTGGCGCGCGATTGGCTGTGAGTCACGTGGTACACTTCCGCATGCTTCTGCACATCCCAAGGTTACTAAATAATAAGGTTGGGCAGTAAGCGCTCTGCTCTACCATTGGCTGGCCTAGTGACGTCAGCGTGGAAGCAAGCGCTCACAAGCAGACGACACGGCATGCGCGTTTACGTCAAGTTTTTGGCGGAAGATTTTGTTTATACCAGAATTGAGATGTCTAAACTGCTTTTCTGATGCTAAAATATTACAGTTAAAACTGATGAGTTATATTCTTTCGCAGCTTATGCTTCACACATCGGTAAAATATCAGATCACAACCACACAGACACACTCGTGAAATTCGAAACCTCGGCTCAAATAAATCAGAAACTATTCATTTAATCGCATTGAAATGAATTTACTTAAGAGCTCGAAGTTGCACACACTTGTTTGTAAGAACAGCATTCCGTCTTTCTAAAGCCGCTATAGTATTCATCAAAGTAACTTTATCTGTGTCTGAAAAAAACTGTCATCTGTAAATGTGCTCTTATTATGATGTTTCTTATTCGGTGACAGCTTTTCCAGAGTTTCCAGAGATCTCTTATTTAGTTCTCGTTTCTTATACCGTTTGGTTCTGTCTTCTGTTGCGGGTGACACATTGACAGTCGCACTACTGCACGGCAAATTGCACGAAGGAACTGCATCTGGCTTGAGCATTCTTTTTCGGGGCAAATTAAGCAATTCAGACTGTAAATCCCTTAAGTAATCTGTTTCTGCGAAATGGCGAGAACATATTCGTGCATGCGCAACATTTACCCTGTCTTTCCTACAACATTTCGACAACCATAATTTTTGCAATGTTTCTTTAGGCGGGAAGCTGTGATACATTACGTCAGTTCCCTTTGTGCTCCGGTTGTAGGAAAAACAGCCCGTAACAGCACAGCCTGGCATTGTAAAACTTAATTTTCTCACTCACTTGTAGATTCTCCAATAAGAATTTCACAGGACGAACCATAAATTATAGAGCTTATAGAGCTGGCGAACACAATGTTGATCCCGCTGTCCACTATCGCTAACTCTTTCAGTTTCGAATCAAATATCAATTACAGCAAAAACCGTTAACACTCCCGAATTCCGAATGTTTCCGCTGTTGACTGAGTACCTCAGAAGAAAGAACTCAATCAAAATACCCCTTCAAACACAAAACAACTCAAGAAAAACAATCACACACAATTCGAACTGTGTACTGTTTGGCAAAGCTGCTTCCACCGTGACGTCATGCGCACAGCTGAGAAAACACGTTGCTTTCTGCGCATGGCTTTCTGCGCCCCCCTGTGCACATCCGACCTTCGTAGCTGCTCTCCGCTCTAGATCCGGTGAGTAGGGGGTTGGGGGAGTGGGGGGTGGACAATCGGTGTCATGCCGTTTTTTCTCAAAAACTGAGAGGGCGGTTTTGGTTGGCGCGTTGTCATCATGGAAGAACTAGTCGCCTGTGCGCGAAAGATCTGCCCTTCTCTTACAGATACTTTCCCTCAATCTTTTCAAAACCTCCAAGTAAAGCTCCTGGTTGGCAGTTTGACCTGGGGGAACAAATTCCACGTGCACAACACCTCTGCAATCGAAGAAACAGATGAGCATTGTCTTGATGTTTGACTTCGCTTGGAAAAAATTTCAGGGTCTTCGCTGAGCTGATTTTGAAGCTCGAAACGTGCCTGAAGTCGTCGCTCCCTTTTGCTCGTCTGTGTGAACACGAGGGACAAATTTGGCTGCAGCCCTTTTCAAGTGCAAATCTTCGGATAAAATCCTCTGAATTGAACTCCATGATATTCCAGACATTTCACAGAGTTGATCAACGATTCGGCAACGATCTCCACGAACGAGGGCATTGATTTTGTCGACGTTTTCGTCACTTCTTGACGTTGAGGGGCGTCCTGAACGGGGTTGGGCTTCAATTGACATTTCTCCATTTAAAAATGTGAAAAACACTCGTAGACTCTGGTTTTACTTAGGGCATCGTCCCCTTAAGTAGTCTTAAGCATTACAGTACTTTCCGCGGCCAATTTCCCCAACAGGAAACAAAATTTCGTAGCTGCTTGTTGCTCTCGACAATCTCCCATCACGTTTTTGCCGAAATGGAAAAAGTTGTTTTACTAAAACAACTTACGGGCGAACTGATGCACTCACAGCGACACAACTTCGCACACTGACTAAGGTGGCGTGACTGTAACTGCCACCTGGTCGAATAATGGGTTCCCCAGTCCCCCTCCACTCCGCAGCCAAATTCCCAATACTTCTGGTTCCCTCCTCGTATGGCGACAAGTGTATGTCCTTTCAACATGTCCGAAAATGGTGCAGGGAGCTTAGTGCCGATCGGAAGGAGGTCCACGATGAAGAACGGAGTGAAGGCAGTGGGTTTCAGAGGCGATTATGAGATGGTCCAACGCGAAGTGCTTCAAAACCGGAGGATCACTGTCCGGAACTTGTTGCCCGGATTCCTGGGAGTTCTTACAGTGCAGTTGAAAGAGTTTTGACGGAAAAATTGGGGTATCACAAGTGTTGCGCTTAATGTGTACCACGTACGCTGACAGCAGAACACAAGGAGAAACACTTTGTTTGTATTGCAGTTATTGTCAAAAGTAGATTGGTGCAAACAAAGAAAGCTGTCAATGAAGGGTTTAACGACTGAATGCCTTAGTTGCTGGAAAGTTTTCTGGGTTGTATGGCTGCGGCCCAAGCAACTTTTCGGTCACTGACTTTTCGTTCAGAACTGCCCTGAGCGTTTCCGTTTCTGTCCCTGACTATCAGGAGCCGTAAATTTTGTTGGACCATGATCATATAACCCGGAAGGCTCCCCAGCGACAAACAATAAAAGAACTCTATTAATGTCAGATATTAGTATGGGTTTGAGGAAGGTCTTCTTAAAATTTACGTCTGTAGCGCAGCTTTGTGTGGGAGTGAAACGAGGGCTTTCAGGAATGTAGCTCTGAAGAAACTGGAAATACTCAAAATATCGAAGATCTTGAAAATTAAATGAACCGGTGAAATGCGAAATGAGGTACTGAAAAGAATACCGAGGAAAGAAATCTATGGAAAACCTATTGTATGTTACACCACCACCTTTTCAAATCGGTGTCTGTAACTAGGTGAGCCAGCAGGCTGCCACTGCTTTCCGCTACCAAAATCTCAAAGGTGTTCAGCAGACGCGACGAAAGTCTGCATCTAGGCGCTGAAGCGAAGTGGTTTCACCACGACTGGCTCTTCTGCTATTGCTGTTGGGGGCTGGAACACTGCCGCTACAGACTTCCACAGTGCTGACCTGAATTACACTGTGGCTGGGCGTGGTGTTGCTACACTTCTGCAGCCTGAGTGGCCGTAAGTGAAGTCCTGTCACAACAGGGCCTGGTCGAGCGGCCATAACTACTGCCTGCTCTGGCCGTGCAGTAGGTACCATCGACCACGGCCTATACTGAGAGGTACCCCAAGCCAGCTGTCCGCACGTTGACGGTCATCCAAGATCAACTACTAACAGACACTGCATCCGCTAGTCACAGGATCTATGGAGTGTGCTTAATCTCTATGCTGCTGGGAGATGAACTGATGCCTTTCAGCGGGGGCCTACGGCTGGCTGACTTCAGCAGTCTTCATCACGTCACCCAGGTATCCTCGGTTCATCGAACGCACGTGATGGTAGCCATCATGTACTTACTGTTGTGTTGTCCATAGTTCGTTTATCTGTTTCGAAGTGAGTAATGAAGCTGCTTCCGGTCCATTGCAGGAAGTACCTATAACTCGGAGAAGAAAATTTGATGAGATATTAAATATTTTCTCGTTTACTTTATAGCAAATGAAGTCTGTCCCACAATAAATTTTACTTTATAACTTGATTGTCAAGATAGCGAATAATATGTACTTTATACAAAAATGACTCGTTTTAGAAACAGTCTTAACAGGTCGATTAGTCAAAAATTTTATCCTACACAAAAGATTAACCTACCCAAAATGACGTCTATTCTTTCATAAGATGAGTATGTGGGTGAGAAGAACTAACTTCCCTCGCCATGAGCAATCCGTGAGATACGTTTCATTCAAATTTCGGTACGACAATTAATTTCACAATTGGGTGCACATCTGCAAAGGTGCAAATTTACCTTAAATCAGTTCTTCACAAAAGTCTTTTCAGAATCCATATATACTCCAATCATAGTCTTATTTAACCATTCCCGTCAAATCTCTATTCAATATTTAGCAGTTCAACTCCAGATAAAAATATCCTACCATTCAGTTCCATGTCTATTCCCAACACAACTCGACTAATAATGCTCGTAATGCTCCCTCTGGGAGAGCCCTAAGGCAGAGATGGTGTAACACAACCAAAGATCACGGATCACGGCTTGCTCTCGGATGTGTCAATTATTAACTATTCTGTAACGGCCAAGATAACATGCGCACCTCATACAATTGTCTTCATTCTTGCAGCCAGGACCCACCTACATAAAAATTCCATTTGTTGTTTCATCTCCAGAAATTTCTGGCCGGCCACCACTTGTTGTCATGGTAAACTTCCAAAACAGGTCCACATCGCAATCAGCCTAATTCTACGAAGTAGATATGGGGCAATTAGTACCAAGATATGATACATGCCTTCATTCACATGATAAATATGGCGGAAAGAAGTTTAAGCTATGTACATTTTCCTGTGCTAAAATAAAAAAAAAATGGCTCTGAGCACTATAGGACTTAACATAAGAGGTCATCAGTCCCCTAGAACTTAGAACTACTTAAACCTAACTAACCTAAGGACATCATATACATCCATACCCGAGGCAGGATTCGAACCTGCGACCGTCTCGGTCACGCGGTTCCAGACTGAAGTGCCTAGAACAGCTTGGCCACATCGGCCGGCCTGGTAAAATACAAATGAAACAAATTGCTAATCGTATTAATACCCAAAAGGTAATTGCTTTCAAAATTAGCTTTGTACGTTGGTGGCAATATAATGCTCACACAGTCGTCTTCGACAACAAGTATTCGAAACTTAACCAACAGTGTCTCATGAGAACTAACTTGTCTTTCTTCCAAAAGTGCCAGTTTAAGTTCCACGAGTATTTCTAATACACTTTCGTATGGGCTGTACCTATCACTTACGAACCTGCAGAACCTTTCTGAATTTGTGTGTGTCTGCTATCTTGTGTACTTGACAAGGACTCCAAACTCTGGAACAATACCCAAGAATTGGTCGCAGTAGCATCTTGTATGTGATTTCCTTCAGAGATGCGTTGCACTTTCTCAGAACTTTTCCAACGAATTTAAATCTTCTACTGACATTCCCTAAGGCTCGATGCACATGAGTGACTAACAGCCGTGCGTGGTCTCTGCGAGATCGCTGGGTCAGAAATGGTTTCAGTGCACACACGGCGGCAGCGCAACGACAGTCATTCAGCAGTACTGCACTGCAAGCCAATCACTACGCACGTAGATAAGAGAAAGCAAGTAGTGATTACTCATTTCGTTTATAGATACATTAAGAAACGTAAGAGTAGGTTTTGTACTCACCTACTGGTTTGTTCACAGATGTCGAAATTAAGAGTTCGTTACACCGTTTATAGATTTAAGAGAAGGTGAAAGTAAATTTGTTATTTTCATATGAGTGTACAATAGTTTGATGAATTAACGGCAAAACTGCAATCACCCATCAAAAGCAAGGACTATGCAATGAGGCTTTCGCTACTGCCTAATCTAGTCAGTGTAATTTTGTCATGAGGCCATACACCGGAATATGTCTCTCCTACAAGAAATGAACGTTTAATTGCCGTGAAAATCGGCCCCGAGGTATGTAGAATTTAGTATTCTAACGAATAATTGCAGAATATTTCAGAGGCTTATCAATGTTAAGCTGAACTTTACTGTTAGCGTTATCATATGTTACTGTGACCTTCATAATTACTCCCATTCCAGAGACGGTTTCAATTTTGGACACACCTTAAGCATACAGGGGCTATGTAATCCTGGACAACGAAATCTCATCAACCCAATGAGGAAGTTCACTTAAGAGCAGAAGTAATGTTTTTGGTAATTACTTGATAGACAGTTCTGGCAAAGTGCCAAGGCAAGACAAATGTGTGTGGATCTGGTCTGTAACAGTCTTAGTGAACACTTAATCAATTTATTGTCGAACGTGGAAGACTAATTTATACTGATACTATCTGCTACCCGCGGCTGCGCTCACATGTTAGTAAAATGAAACGAAATGTGTATATGGCTTTATCAGCTGGGAGATCCCATTCGGGAAATTCGGAGGCTTGGTGCAAGTCTTTTTATTTGAGGCCACTTCAGTGACTTACTCGTCGATGATGGTAAAATCATGACGACAAAACACACACACACACACACACACACACACACACACACACACACACACACACACACCAAGCGCGAGCGGAAAATATTCGACTCTACCGGAAGTTGAACCCGGGACCCCTCGAACGAAAGTCAAAAACGTTCATCACAAGAACACCAATAGTAAATGCAGGTAATTTTGGGTCTTACGAGCTATAAGCGATGCGTGTCGCTCAGCGCCAAAAATGGTATGTGTCAGTGACTGAAATTAATATGGAGGTACGGATTAAACACTTAGACGATTATGTAAGCATTGTATTCATTACAGTGAATCATATTATATAGAGCACATAAAAAAATAAAAGCATTTAACAAATATAATAAAATTCAAAGGTCAAAGAGCATATAGCTTTTTTGAAGAGTAATTATAGTTCCATATTTCGCATTATATTCTTCTATTCAATAAATGTGCTGTACTACATAGTTTTTCAAGTAGCCTACGTTCTTCAAGCAGCCCATGCCTACTGCAGTAGTACAAGTTTATATGCCAACTAGCTCTGCAGATGACGAAGAAATTGATGAAATGTATGATGAGATAAAAGAAATTATTCAGGTAGTGAAGGGAGACGAAAATTTAATAGTCTTGGGTGACTGGAATTCGGGAGTAGGAAAAGGGAGAGAAGGAAACATAGTAGGTGAATATGGATTGGGGCTAAGAAATGAAAGAGGAAGCCGCCTGGTAGAATTTTGCGCAGAGCATAACTTAATCATAGCTAACACTTGGTTCAAGAATCATGAAAGACGGTTGTATACATGGAAGAAGCCTGGAGATACTAAAATGTATCAGATAGATTATATAATGGTAAGACAGAGATTTAGGAACCAGGTTTTAAATTGTCAGACATTTCCAAGGGCAGATGTGGACTCTGACCACAATCTATTGGTTATGAACTGTAGATTAAAACTGAAGAAACTGCAAAAAGGTGGGAATTTAAGGAGATGGGACCTGGATAAACTGACTAAACCAGAGGTTGTACAGAGTTTCAGGGAGAGCATATGGGAACAATTGACAGGAATGGGGGAAAGAAATACAGTAGAAGAAGAATGGGTAGCTTTGAGGGATGAAATAGTGAAGGCAACAGAGGATCAAATAGGTAAAAAGACGAGGGCTAGTAGAAACCCTTGCGTAACAAAAGAAATATTGAATTTAATTGATGAAAGGAGAAAATGTAAAAATGCAGTAAGTGAAGCAGACAAAAAGGAATACAAACGTCTCAAAAATGATATCGACAGGAAGTGCAAAATGGCTAAGCAGGGATGGCTAGAGGACAAGTGTAAAGATGTAGAGGGTTATCTCGCGAGAGGTAAGATAGATACTGCCTACAGGAAAATTAAAGAAACCTTTGGAGAAAGGAGAACCACTTGCATGAATATCAAGGGCTTTGATGGAAACCCAGTTCTAAGCAAAGAAGGGAAAGCAGAAAGGTGGAAGGAGTATATAGAGGTTCTATACAAGGGCGATGTACTAGAGGACAATATTATGGAAATGGAAGAGGATGTAGATGAAGATGAAATGGGAGATAGGATACTGCGTGAAGAGTTTGACAGAGCACTGAAAGGCCTGAGTCGAAACAAGGCCCCTGGAGTAGACAACATTCCATTAGAACTACTGACAGCCTTGGGAGAGCCAGTCCTGACAAAACTCTACCATCTGGTGAGCAAGATGTATGAGACAGGCGAAATACCCTCAGACTTCAAGAAGAATATAATAATTCCAATCCCAAAGAAAGCAGATGTTGACAGATGTGAAAATTACCGAACTGTCAGTTTAATAAGTCACAGCTGCAAAATACTAACGCGAATTCCTTACAGACGAATGGAGAAACTGATAGAAGCCGACCTCGGGGAAGATCAGTTTGGATTCCGTAGAAATGTTGGAACACGTGAGGCAATACTGACCCTACGACTTCACTTAGAAGAAAGATTAAGGAAAGGCAAACCTACGCTTCTAGCACTTGTAGACTTAGAGAAAGCTTTTGACAATGTTGAATGGAATACTCTCTTTCAAATTCTGAATGTGGCAAGTGTAAAATACAGGGAGCGAAAGGCTATTTACAATTTGTACAGAAAGCAGATGGCAGTTATAAGGGTCGAGGGGTATGAAAGGGAACCAGTGGTTGGGAAGGAAGTGGGACAGGGTTGTAGCCTATCCCCGATGCTATTCAATCTGTATATTGAGCTAGCAATAAAGGAAACAAAAGAAAAGTTTGGAGTAGGTATTAAAATCCATGAGGAAGAAATAAAAACTTTGAGGTTCGCCGATGACATCGTAATTATGTCAGAGACAGCAAAGGACTTGCAAGAGCAGTTGAACGGAATGGACAGTGTCTTGAAAGGAGGATAATGGAATGTAGTCAACTTAAGTCGGGTGATGCTGAGGGAATTAGATTTGGAAATGAGACACTTAAAATAGTGAAGGAGTTTTGCCATTTGGGGAGCAAAATAACATGATGGTCGAAGTAGAGAGGACATAAAATGTAGACTGGCAATGGCAAGGAATGCGTTTCTGAAGAAGAAAAATTTGTTAACATCGAGTATAGATTTAAATGTCAGGAAGCCGTTTCTGAAAGTATTTGTATGGAGTGTAGCCATGTATGGAAGTGAAACGTGGACGATAAATAGTTTAGACAAGAAGAGAATAAAATCTTTCGAAATGTGGTGCTACAGAAGAATGCTGAAGATTAGATGGGTAGATCACATAACTAATGAGGAGGTATTGAATAGAATAGGGGAGAAGAGGAGCTTGTGGCACAACTTGACTAGAAGAAGGTATCGTTTGGTAGAACATGTTCTGAGACATCGAGGGATCACCAATTTAGTATTGGAGGGAAGCGTGGAGGGTAAAAATCGTAGAGGGAGACCAAGAGATGAATACACTAAGCAGATTCAGAAGGATGTGGGCTGTAGAAGGTAGTGGGAGATGAAGAAGCTTGCACAGGATAGAGTAGCATGGAGAGCTGCATCAAACCGGTCTCAGGACTGAAGACCACAACAACAACAACAACTACGTTCTTCTTCAGCGTTCAAGCTATCTCCATACCAAATTTCATCAAAATCGGTTCTGCGTATTAGTCGTGAAAGCGTAAGAGTTAATTTCGCATTTATAACATTAGAAGTATGTAATTAGTACGGATTTAAATATGTAACTGTTATAGAATAAAGTCTGGATTACACTGAAGTGCTGAATAGAATTTATTTGAAACTGACGATTTGTTCATTCAGCTGAAAGGGAAGCAAAATATTTGCTGCTTAGCGCTATTTTAAGTTTTGGGTGGCAATATTCGAGAAAAAACACCACCACTGGAACTTAAATACAAAACTGTTTAACGGCGATACAGTTTAACAGCTGGTACCTTTCCTCATGATCGGGATTCGCAGCAAAACCCTCACAAAACTTTCCACTCGCTTGAAACCATGCGGCTCTCTTCTCAATACTATTATGATAATGCTTGTGAGATGTGCCTCATATTTCAGAGTATTTCTTCACCCCTTCAGTAAACATTTCCAAGTGTAAACCGGCTGCGTCTGTGGCGGCTGACAGCAGCTCTTACTAAAGTTGCGAACAAATGGCCTTTGTAGTCTGGTCCCTTCGACCCCCACAAACCAACTAACATACAGTAAGTCCAAAAAGTATTCGTCTAGCTGTAATTTTTTTAAAAAAACTAAGTATATATCACGTGAAAGGAAGGAAACACAAAATGTGAACGTCCAGTTATACGCAACGAACCTTGGTAAGTCGTTTTTATTGATGGACGAGGAAAGAAATACATCCGTAGCGATAGCAAATTTGACAAAACGGAGAATTCAAGGGCGACTTCAAAAAGTATTCGTCCACTCATATTTTCTTAATTTAGAATCTGAAAATGTGATTTCAATTACAAAAATTAATATTTAGTGAGGTTTCCCTTTGCAGTTGTTACTGCTTGTAGTCGTCTGGGCATCGACTTGCCCACGTTTGCCGTCGGAGAAGCTGGAATTTTGTCCCATTCGTCTTGAAGTGCTTATTTTACGTCTCTCTTGTTAGAAATGTGTCTTCTCCTGATGCTATCTCCCAGTACTTTCCAAAGATGTTCAACAGGATTAACGTCTGGGCTCTGAGGAGGGGTGTTAAGTTGTTTTGAGGTATTGTACAGGAGTCACAGCCTTATATTTAGAGCCGTATGCATTGGGTCGTTATCTTGTTGAAAAATGTAATTTCATTACAGACCTAATTTTTCGGCGCTAGAATTCAGATTGTCCTTTAAAATGTTGATATACATATGGTGCTCCATCGTACCTTCTATGAAATGTAATTTTCTAACACGTGCAGCACTCATAAAGCCCCACACTATCAGAGAGCCACGACTGTGTCTAACCGTTGGCACACGACTGCGTGACAACATCTCCGCATTCTTCTTACCTGCCATCCGATCCGAATACGTTATATTTACACTCATCAGAAAATATTACTTTGTTCCAGAAGTCTTCCTTTTTGAATCTACGTTCCACCGCAAAATGAAGACGTTTTTTTCGATTCTGTTCATTGACCCAACATTTCTTGCGCGCCTGGCCGTGATAACCATACGTTTTGAAGGTGTTTCTGATTGTGTTGGCACATACCTTCTTTCCCCTAGACCCTTACTCCCTAGCCAACTTAGGAGCGCTGATTTCTGGTTTGTTCTTCATTTCCATCATGATGAATCTCACGTCTGCGTCAGTCAAAGTGTGAGGGCGTCCGGTACGTGGTTGGTTTCTTAGTGATTTTGTTGCGCAAAATCGATCTATTATCGACTGAACCGTCGATCTAGGTCTACAGACTACTTTATCAATCTCGTAAGAAGATTTGCACTCATTATGTAAGCGCAAAATAAGTTTCCTTTCGCTCAGCGTCGTCTCATTACCCTTACGGCCCATGGCGCTAATTGCACTGTATCAGCGCCGCTCAGAATCACAACAGGCGACAGAGCGGGCCGCGCACGGTTGACTCTAGTGTGTGCTGTGGGTCAGTGTTATAGTTAGAATTTCGGCATGTTCAGATGGTGGACGAATATTTTATGAACTAGCTCTTGTATTACATTTTCAGTTTTGTTAACCTTGCTGTCGATTTGGATGCATTTCTTTCCTTGCTTTTCAACAAAAATGACTTACCGAGTTATTTCTTACATGACTGGCTCTTTATATTTTGTATACATTTCTTTTCATGTTACAAAGACCATGTTTTCTAGAGGATATGCAGCTAGACGAACACTTTTTGGACTCACTGTATGCACTGTCCCATTCACTTACAAGGACTGCCGTTGCTGGAGCGATCGCTGGGATGCAGCGATTGTTGGCGGGCAAACGAGCTCTCAACTTCACCGCCGTAGGGTGCGCGGCTCCACTATGTCACATGGACTGATCAAACGCGCAAGAAAATGACATTGCGGGCTCCTTGAAATGATAGCCCGTGTGCATGGAGCTTAATACTGATTTTGTAATATTGTATGATGGTATCATTTCACATCGCTTCCTAAATATGCTGGTTGTTTGCTTCAGGGCGCCCTCGGATTAGGGAAGGATGGCGAAAGAAGTCGGCCCCGCTCTTTGAAAGGAACCATTCCGGCATTTTCCTGAAGCGATTTAAGGAAATCACGGAAAACCTAAATCGGGGTGGCCGTACGCTGGTGTGAACCGTCGTCCTCCCGAATGCGAGTCCATTGTGCTCGATACAATTTGAAACGAGACTCGTCCGATCATGCAACATGTTTCCAGTCATCATCAGTCCAACGTCGGTGCTGGCGGGCGCAGGCGAGGCGTAAAGGTTTGTGTCGTGCAGCCATCAGGGGTACACGTGTGGGCCTTCGGCTCCGAAAGCCCATATCGATGATGTTCCGTTGCACAGTTCACACTCTGACACTTGTTGATGGCTCAGGACTGAAATCTGCAGCAATTTGCGGGAGGATTGCACTTTCATCACGTTGAACGAATTTCTTCAATCGTCGCTGGTGCCGTTCTTGCAGGATCTTTTTCCGGCCGCAGCGATGTCGTAGATTTGATGTTTTACCGGATTCCTGATATTCACAGTACAATCTCGAAACGGTCGTGTGAGCAAATCGCCACTTCATCGCTACCTCGTAGATACTGTGTCCCACCGCTCGTGCGCCGACTGTAGCACCACGTTCAAACTCACCTAAATATTGATAAGCTGCCATTGTAGCAGCAGTAACCGATCTAACAACTGCGCCAGACACTTGATGTCTTATATAGAAAGTCCGATAGAAAATGATACAAATAAGGTCTTTGGAAAAGTTATTAATTGGTTTTCTGCGAATGGGCTTGCTAGAACTTTGAAAAAACACAGTACATCCAATTTTCTGCTGCAAAAAGTATAAATCCTTCAATAAACATACCTCATCAAAAGAAGTCAGTAGCCAGGGTAGAGCATACTAAGTTTTTGGGTGTACATATAGATGAGAATCTTAATTGGAAAATTCATATTTTAGATCTCCTAAAGCGACTAGGTTCAGCAACTTATGCAATCAGAATAATTGCCAATTTTGAGGATGTAGAAATTAGTAAGCTAACATACTTTGCATATTTCCACTCTCTGATGTCATACGGAATAATATTCTGGGGCAACTCAACATTTAGGCAAAAGGTATTCAATGCTCAAAAGGAAGTAGTTAGAATAATGTGTGGAGTTCATAGTCGCACATCTTGTTGACAACTGTTTCAAAAGTTAGGAATTCTTAAAACTGCTTCGCAGTACATTTACTCAGTAATGAAATTTTTTCTCAACAACATGGGCCAGTTTAAAATCAACAGCGACATTCATGATTACAATACCAGAAAAAAGAAAGACCTACACTATTCTTTACTTAACCTATCTTTGGCACAGATATGGGTAAAATATGCTGCTATAAACTTTTTGATAAAGTACCAGATGAAATAAAATGTCTGACAGACAGCAGTAATAGTTTAAAAAACAAATTGAAATCATACCTCCTTGACAACTCCTTCTATACCACAGATAAATTCTTGAATATGAGTAAATAAATCTGGAGATATAATATATGCATTTTGTGCTATTTAAGGGAATGGGATAAATAATAGAAATATTTAGGTATAACACTATAATGTAAAAAAAACTTGTTTCCTGTGCACATTTCTTGTGCATTTGACACGTTCCACATCACAACGGTTTTTCCGTGCTACTGATCAATGGAACACGGAAGTAAGTAACTAACTAACTATAGGCGTTCCGACTTCAGCGCCGTATTCTGCCTGTTTACATATCTCTGTATTTGAATACGCTTCCATATATCAGTTCCTTTGGCGTTTCAGTGTATATACTGAGAAGATTGGAGGCCTTGTGAGTCTTCCTTGTGACATAAACTATGTTGCTTTCGTTTATGTGTAACGTTCACCGGTCAGGATACAGGGTGTTCGGAAATTCCCGTTATAATCTTCTAGGACTTCTACAGGGGAGTCATTACATAATTATCAGTAATTAATTCTTCTTTTGTGTAAACAAATCTGATGTAAGTGTCATGTATTAGCGTTAGAACCATTAGAGATTAAATTAATGTAAATTAATCAACTCTCATGAGTTCCTATTTTAACAGTTCTTCTAATAGATATGATGCATGAAATGTTTTAATGTTTTATTGTTACAGCCAACGACCAATACGAGCTTAACGGATCGCGGCGTGGAGACGCAAAGGGAGAATACGGTTAGTAATCTGCAATTTCTTCATTTGCAACTTGCTACAACGTCCCTAATATTAACTGCCCATCATCGCGAAGCGTTTCGCAAACTTGAATGCAAGCGCGGAACCTTAAATGACCTGGCCACAGTCTCCAATCTATGATTCCATTTCGCACGTAAATTACAAGTCGTATTAAAAGATGTAACCTTCTCTAAATGTCACAGCAATTTTCTAGAAGTCAGTTTGGCACTAACAAAAATGTATCCACCATCAACAATAGCCGTCGGCTCCAGTAAATTTTAACAGCTGTCTTTCCATTAATTAATTTCAATTTCTATTTAAAACCAAATTTTAGTAATCTTGCTTGAGGAGACGCGTCAAATTGTACTGTGTCACCCCTAGTTAAATTCCTCAAAGAGAAGTGGATGAGTTAAACATCTGAATTGAAACCGATGTAGAACGGAAACAGTACGTTATCGAACGTAGGTTCCCATTTGACATGTTATACACTCACTCCCCTCTACACGTCGCAGAAGTTTGTATTGGGAATATCCGAACGCTCTGTGCGTCTCTGTGTTCTATTAGCCAATTTGCAACATGTTAAATCCTCTCCTGTTAGAAATTGATTATATTTAGCCTGTTTTAGTGCTAATCAGAACAAAGTACATCGGCTTAAATCGAGAGAAAATAAATGCCAAACTCTAGCTGACAACCTACTATGCCAAACTCTAGCTGACAACCTACTATCGAAACAACCGCCCACACGAGGAGACGGGAGAGCAACACGTGTGCATGAGTTAGTTGCAACACTTGGTACTGCGTCCTGAATTTACACATCTAAGCTGACACGACGCTGCTATAATGTGCAGCTTATGATTTATGCTCTGTATCAGACGGGACTTAATGCCACAACGCCAGAGTAGTTTCGCACCGCTGGCAATAAGTAGGATGATATTCTTCTAGACACAAAATGATGTAGTCGCTACCAAGAGGTCATCAGCGAGAATTTATAACAACAACAACTAGGCAGTGAAAAGGTACATAGTCCACATAGTCCCACTTACCGATATGCGTTGGAGTGATAGCATATTGCATGAAATAAGCTTTGCCCGCTATTTATCTTTGTCTAAGACTGTGTACATTTTCCCAGTCAACTTTCTCGACACAGTCAAACCAACTACCTTTGAGACTGTAACTGTCTAGACGTTTTTAACTTGACATGAGCAAAAATAAAACTTATTGTGCCAAAGATGTGGAGCTGCTGTTTGGCACGTCCGACCTCTTCCAACACCTCGCACGTTCTTTTGAACAATGGCTAGTCACACCCGCCGCTGATTTCTCTGGGCTGTAGTTGATGTCTGGCAATTCACCTAACGATTACTAATCCTTCTCGCAATTAACTCTGACAATGCGTAGTTATATGACGCATTATTTTTCCTTTCTGTACTGCACTGCCTCAGACTATTCCACCTTATATTAGCTGAGGGGTGGGGGGCGTGTCCATCCCTGCAAATTACGGTGTATTTTTACGTTTCCTCAGCTGGTGGTATTACGCCAGCCTTCCAAACTTGCCGGCGCCACACTCGGAACTACCCCCATGATGACGACTCGCGTTTCCTGTGCGCATCTTGTCCCTATTTTGCGACAATGGCCTCTTGAGCCACGGCGAGCTACCTAAATACTGATTATTTTTCTCAATCACAAATCAAATATCTTGTGATCCAAGCTTGGATTACACTATGGTTTTCACCAGTCTCACTTTAATAAAAATCCACATCCATCTACATATGTTTTCATCTGCTTCTTTATCTTAACCATTCTTGTAATCCAAAAACTTAGTTACTCTGGAATGGGTGTGTGCAGAGACATGACACACCACTGCCACATCTCAAATTATACGCTGAGCTAGTAACATATTTGTGTAGACACTCCTCATGATGGTATCTTCGTTAGTAGTAGACATCGTGGTACAGTGTCGAGTAGCTTACAAAAATCTAGGAAGACAGAAGCTGTGATTCAAATTAGTTATTTTTTTTGAATGTGTGCAGATTCATGAGCAAAGCTCGTTTTCCTTTAGAAACATCATAATTTTTTAGCCTAGAATATGCATTGTGGTTCGGCAACAGACAGATATCAGTGGGCTTCCCCGACATGTTATCCTTCTTATAAACAGGAGTGACTTACGTTATTCTACAGCCACATGGCAATATTCGCTGAGCAAACGAGTGTTGATAAATGTGAGCTAGGGAAAGACCTAATTCTGTGCCTTATGTAATACAAAATGTGACTGGAATTCCATAAAGTTCTGTTACCTTGTTCACTTTATGTAGTCTTAATACTTTTTCAGTACCATGGTTGGCATAATCGATGACCATCTTCTGTCTGTGCTATGGTCAAACGTAGATATTGCAGTATCCTCTTGCCTGTATACGTTTTGAAATGTGGAATTTAAAATTACACCTTTCTATCTGATGTCTTCAGTTTCGATACCAGACGGATCCACGACAGACTGAATGGAAGGCTTGGATCCTTTCACTGATTTTTACGTGTAGCCAGAACTTCCTGTGATTTCTGGTAAATTTTTCGCCGGGATTTGTCTGTGAAAACTGTTGTGGATTTGGATTTCACGCACAAGATGCACGACTTATCTATTAACTCTTCTCTATTAGAATCCGTGCAGTCGCTTTTGTAATCAAAGTGTAGTAGCCTTTATTTGTGCAACATTCTACAGATGGTACTATTAGACCAGGGGTACACAACCGGGCTCTCATGATGCATGCAGCCCACTATTGAACTGATGTCGGCCTATCCCTCACCGTTAGTTCTTGTAATTTTTTCGTCTTTCCACTCATCTTTCATTCTTTCTCGAAACTGAGAGAGTGGGATCTTGTAGTCGTTATTTATACTGAGCTCATTCTAGCTGGCATTTTGGCAGGGGGATCTCAATTTGGTACAATAACGTCTATTGCGGCACGATATATTTGGACGCGTGTCCTAAGTAGTCACAGTAAAGGGTTTGCCGCCCGCGATTCTAGCAAGTCTGTACATCACAGTATTAGACCTTTGACTATAAACCAAGTTTAAAAGATTAACTGAGCGTGCGCTGGATGTACCCGGTAAACTGTTCATGACGAGAAGTACTCTTCATGTTATAGAGTCAACGGAAAGAAACTTCTGAACTAACAGGCTAGTGCGTAATAGAAATAAAATAAATCATAGAGCTATAGTTAGGGAGACACTGAATGAGACACGCCTGGCTGTCAACAGAGAAATGTGTAAAGCCTTCAATGACTATCGTAGCAGAATATTGTCAAAAGATTTTTCACATAATCAAAACAAATTCTGGTCGTATGTGAATGCTGCCAGTGGCATAAAAGTTGGTGTCCTGTCACTCATGGACAAGACAAGAGCTGAAATTGAGGGTAGCAATGCAAAATCAGAAATGCTTAACCCTCTTTCTAAAAGTTACTTTACACCTTCAAAAAGGAAAGCACAGTAGTATTGCCCCAGTTTAATTCTCGTGCCAGTGAAAAGAAAAATGAAGCTGACATTAGTGTCAGTGACGCTGAGAAACAGCTGAAATTGTTAAAATTGGACAAAGACCCAGGGCCCGACGGAATTACTGTAAGGTTCTATACTGAATTTGCTGCTGAGTTAGCCCCTCTGTTAACTATAATCGTCGTTGATCCCTCCAACAAAAAACCGTGCCCAGTAGTTGGAAGAAAGCGCAAGTCACACCCATCTACAAGAAGAGTAGCAGAAGTGATCAACGGAACAACCATCCAATATCCTTGACATCCATTTGTTGTAGAATCTTAGAACATATTATGAGCTCGAACATAATGAGGTATCTCGAACAGAATGGTTCCCACTCGCCAAGAAGCACAGATATCGAAAACGTCGATCATATGAAACAGAAATCACACGACGCACTGAAAGCCATTAATCAAGGCAGTCGGCAGGGCCCAGTATTTCTAGATTTCTGGAAAGCGTTTGACTCGGTACCACACTTACACTTATTGTCAAAAGTGTGATCTTAGGGGCTACCAAGCGGGATTGAGGACTCTGTTGACATGGAGAATGCAGCAAATTATCTTAGATGGAGAGTCATCGACAATGTAGAGGTAATGTTGGGTATACCCCAGGGAAGTGTGTTGTTGATCAGGTTGTATATTAATGACCTTGCGGACAAAATTAATAGTAACCTCAGATTTTTCGCAGATAATTCAGTTATCTACAATGAAGTACAGTCTCAAAGAAGCTGTGAAATATTCGGTCACATCTTCATAAGATTTCAAAGTGATGCACAGTTTGATAAGATGCTTTAAACGTTCAGAAAAGTAAAACTGTGCACTTCACAAAACGAAAAACCGTAGTATTCTATAATTATAGTATCAATGAGTCGCTGTTGGAATCGATAAACTCATACAAATAGCCGAATGTAGCACTTTGTAGGATCATGAAGAGCAATTCTTAGCATATTGCTAAAGTGTGTGCGACTTCTACCAAATAGGATTGAAATGGAATGTTGAATATACAGTTAAGGGTAGCACACGGAAGAGTGTCACAGAAATGTTAAATGAACTGAATTGGCAGGCGCTTGAAGGCAGATGCAAATATCTCTAGAAAACCTACTTACAGAGTTTCAAGAATATATTTTAAATGATGACTCGAGAAATATACTACCAGTCCCTATATATCGCTCCAATAGGGATCATGAGAATAAGATTAGATTAATTTCATCATGCACAGAACCATTTAAACAGTCATTCTTCCTGTGCTCCATAGGTGAGTGGAAACGGAAGAAGCCCTTATAACTCATTCAAAGGGATGTAAAAGTGACCTCTGCTATGCACGTCACGGTGGTTGTTGAGTATAGGTATAAATGTAGATAAGAGCGTATATTTATCGTCTTTTACTATTTTGCTTATTTCTTATTATTTGAGAGTCACTTGTGGAAGTCTGTAATAAAGTTAATATCTGACCCAGTGTGGTTTTGACTGTACTAATATTTGTATTACCCATTTACTGAGAGCATTCTCTGTTAACTTCATATCCTCAATTAAAAGTATAATGAGTGTTTACATGTCTATGAATAAACTGTTGAATGTATTCTTAAGTACCTGGTCTCATTAAGTTCAAGAGTGCATTCAGATTTCAGAACGTACTTCTTTCTTTATAGGTTTTAAATTTTCATTTAAACTCAGATGAGTAACTTTATTAAGATTCCACTATCACAGCTAAAGCTAATGAAATAAGATTTTTGTTTCTAATTCAGTAACATCGCTATCAAATCCTTCTTTTCATATTCATAGTTCATACAGTGATGTGGATCCACATCTCTATGAGCACTACTTTCTGGCATTTAACTATGCTTTGTACAGTATTTCTCCTATTTATACTGTAGTACCATGAGTGAATGGTGTTCCCTGTGAATTTGCTTTGAACTGATGTCTTAATTGGTTAAATGTTTTCCTCATAACCAGTATTGCCTGCTGCTGATGTATAGCATTACTATATAATCAAATGAAGCTTAGCACAGAACTGCTTAAATATGGTAGAGTTGATTTTGAATCAAGATTATATTTTCACTGGCGATTAGTTTTGTAATCATGAATTCCTGCTGTGAAGTCCAGTGAGCTATATACAACTGAAATGTTGATGGATATAAATTCTCACTAAAATACAGAACAACCTGCACTATAACGTTGACTGTTTTGTATGTAGTGTCATGTAGAATGAAATTCCTATGACAATGGGTAATTGGATATATAAAGTAAAATTTCAAAACTAAATTACTTGATTTTAGCCTTTAATTTAGCAACTGTATCACATTCAGTAGGTAATGCTATTTTTATTAGAGTAAGGCTCTTGTTGTGGCTGAGTTGTGGAGTCCATTTACTTTGGACAATTCATTCGAAGTTTCAGTGTGAGTCACAATAATATTTTTTATGAGTGAGCAGCAAACTAGTTTTACTAGCCACTGTTATGCAGTCTGAATAGCCTGTTTACACTATGTTTCACTTTATTGGTAAGAAGTGACCTATTGTAATGTAAATGTCATATAGTTTCTGAAATACCCCATAGGTTCTTAATTTGTAGAGCTTTTATGTATCTTATTTCACGATGAATATTCTTGCATTTAAACTACAGTATGTCTTTTAAAACTACTGAAAAACACAGTTGTATGTTGTACACTTTTATTTCCATAAAAGTTAAAAATAATTACATTAAGATCAAATAAAATAAGAAAACTAAAAATGCGTAGGTGCCAATATTTACAATTTCTGAAAATAAAAAAATAATTTATGATCACATTTTTATTTTGGCTACCTCCTGGTTTCTCCACTCAGCTGAGACAAAATCTGTCAAATATAATACATTTTGTACAAATGTGTGGAATAAAACAAAACAGACTATGACTATTCTAAAGCTCTGTGTCATAATTTGTCATGTTAAGGTCATGCAGAAAATCTTGCAAGGACCAATCAATTGTAGTTTGTCTTTGTGCCTTAATTATAAATGAAGTATGGGTAACACTCTCTCAAAAATGTACTTATACACTAATGAAATACATATGGTAAAATGAATGTTTGTACATATGGTATTTCAGTAAACTGAAAATGAATTTCATTTACAATTAATATCTTACACTAGATTTGCTTGAATAATACTGCAATGGTGGCAAGTATCACTGCCAGAATTGCTACACTCAGCATCTGGCACATTATTCGTCCATTAGTCCATGTAAACAAATGTAGTTAATGGCCTTCTACATGTTAGGTGCCAGCTTATCTCGCTTCCTTTTGTAAGTCACAATTATTTCCAAAATCCAGGATACAATGCAAAGAAGTGCAATCACGTCTAAAGTAGCGATACTTGCCACAAAACTGTTGGTCATATCTTTCAGCAAACCTGGAATTAAATAAAAATTTGTTTCTGAATTGACAAAACAGTTTACTGGTACATGATCTTACTCTGTGATTAAATCATGCAGTTACACAGCAATGTAAAGTGATATTTTTTCAGGATCACATAAGTGTATAAGTGTTAAATAGCCTAGCAATGATAAAATGTCATATTGTTCATCAGTAACAACTGCTTCCAAGAGTATGGGAGGACTGATAACATATTGTTAACTGATTCATAGCTATCTATAATTACTATTATAGTACTAGTGTCGATTCACAACTGCACCTTCTTGATTCTCAATAAGATTGCCATTCATTATTCAAATTAAATTATTTCGACTGAGAACTTCATACTTTTCTTATGTCTACACCACACCTGTACTATAAAACCACCAACAAGTAACCAATGAACCATTCCTCCCCCTGAAACTTGTACGCTATGATAATATAGCTCACACACAAGATGTACATGAAGTGTGAAAAAAGCAACAACTAGCTCTATCATCACTTGGAGAAGCAATCCTATCTGTGATATACTGCTCACAAGCATGTAGCTATAGTAAACATGAAGGCTGTCAATAACATATAAAGTTTCCTCTAACGTTCCAACAGGGTTTAAAATGTAATGTGATTGTTAATCACTCAACTGGGTTTGTGTTTAATAGTGATGTGTTTCTGAGAACAATGATAGCATTTAAAGCATTTCCTCTGATGATCAGCATTTGCATACCTGGTTTGGTACATGAATTATTATTTTTCCCATATATCCCTTTTGGGTTACAACAGTAACATTATCTAGGTCTTCTACCACCCTATAGGTTTCATATATGGACATGTGGCTTACAAGTCATTTGTCTGTCCTACATTAGGCCTAACCAGTTGGTGGTTTGTTGGCACTGTGGATGTCAACAGTGCAAATGTTATCACAAAATTATAAGGATGAATTGCAGATATCTTATGGAGGTGTAAGTATCTGCCCTGTTGATTTTTTACAGTATAATAGTCAACGACAGCTGAATATTCCTTTAGAAATATTTCTGAATATATCTCAATAAGCAGCACCATGTGAAACTGAAAGAAAAATCGACACATTAAAAATTCTTAAGAATCTCTTAAGTTCCATAGTCAGGACTGAATGAAAGGAAAAGGGTAATTCAGATCACCGATCATGGTAATTAGAACCTAAGATCCAGAGGAAGTAAAATGTTCAAGGTCATCATTCAGAAAACTCCTTGCAAAACTGAAGTAATAGGAATTTAAAATTTTAAGTTGGAATATAAGTGCATTACTAAACTTTGTAAAGCTATCAGAATTGAAGAAATCACGAAACAGGCTTAACTACTTGTTCTAGTAATATCAAAAACTAGCTGGAAAGCCTTGTGATAGTTCATATCCAACAAATTGACTTATCTTTCCTAGAAAAGAAACATCAAGATCAAGCAATTTAATACCTTCAAAAAGAGGCAAATGAAATTTGGATATGAATTGGCAACCAGCTACTCTGTATCACAAGTATTAAACATGGTGGTGTATCTGTATATGTTAAAAATACTGTGAACCTTATCTATGAAGTTATAGATGTAAGTGGACTGTGCACAGAAGCAAAATTTGAAGCTGCAGCCATAATGTTGTCAAAACAGGAAATTATAACAGCTTCAGTATACTGCCTCCCCAAAGCACAATGAAGACCTGTTAGTGGAGCTTCTGGAGAAACTGATACTCAAATACAAGGAGTACATAATACTAATATTTGGTGGTATCAGTATAGACATTAGGTTTAAGAATAGAAACGTTGATCACTTGCTAAATACATTAAGATTCCTTAATTTCACTTGTGTAAATGTGAAACCCATATGACAGGAAGCATTTCTAGATAACATAATTTGTAAGTTTCATCTAAACAAAACAGAATAACTACTATCAAGCTAGGCAGGTCGGATCTTGAGGGACTATGGCTCAGACAAACTTTTAACAGTAAGGCAACTGAAACTTCCATAGACTAGAAAATTTATGAAATCAATTGACGAATCAAAGCTAAACAAGTATTATGTAAATTGCATTTAACAGAATGTGATAAAATAATAACAACTGCAGGTGCAAATGAATCCACCAACAAATTCTATAACTATTAACTGGAAATTTTGAAGCATGTTGTCCTAAACGCTGCAAGAAAATATCAAAGCAAAATCGTTGCACCAAAAGAAACTCTAAAAAGTTGGTACACCCCACATCTAAGTAGAATAACAATCATAATTCTACTCTGTCATGATGAGTCCAAGCTTAACAATGCTGACAAGGAAATGTATATGAAAGTGCAAAAGATTTTCAGGTCTGAAATCAAGGCAGCTAAGTGCAAAGCAAATGATAAATATATACTGTACTCAGTGAATAAATGCGAAGCTACATGGGAAATTATTAAAACAGAGACTAACTGTGGCGATAAAGTATACCAGACACCAATTCCACCTGATATTCACATGTACATTTTGTCAGTCCTCAATCAGATAACAGCATAATGGAGAATGTGAGTGAGGGAGAGGAACTGCTGCCAAAAATGAATAGTAAGCAGACAGACACCTTTCACTGGACTTGTGTAACTGAGAAGATGGTCAATGAATCAATAGCTAAGCTCAGTAATTCTAGAGCACAGGATTACTATGGTCTCTCATATTGTTATTAAATATACCAGAAATAAAATTGTAATGCCACTGACTAAAATAATCAACAAAATTTTAAATGAAGGTAATTATCCAGAATGTTTAAAAATTTCTGTCGTTAAACCAGCATGTAATAAAGGAGATATAGCATCTCCAGATCACTATTGACCAACATCATTTATAACCTTAATATCTAAAATAATAGAATATTGTATGCATAAACAGTTGAGTCAATATATTGAACATGATGATACACACAGTATGGTTTCAGATCCATATACTAGACTTGCAAAGACACATAACATTTAAGAATATCTTGGTCTTGTCTACTTCAACAAATTACCTGAAAATCCCTACACAGTGCCGGTAAATATATTTGAAACTAGTTTTTCGAGGTGGATGAAAAATAAAGTAATTTACTCTGCTCAAGAGTTCATTGAGCATGTGACAAATGACCCACTTTCGTTATGAGAATGAGGCGTAAATTAACTGCAAACTATACTTATACCACTGTGCAACTATTTTAATACTGTTTCATGTGCTTATCGTTAATTATCTGTTTGATTATTTATTTGTTGTTCACTGAACTATGTAGTTATTTATCTTGTAACTGATCTGTTAGGAAACTTCTTGTTTCATTGACATTTGCACAAACATCTATTGTATCGATCTTGGATTACTATATTGAGTTAATAACGTTTGTTGTGCCAAAGCTTATATTATTATTATTATTGTGTTAACACTGATGACACAAATTGCATGTAAATATGCTCAATGTTTGAATAAAACATTTACGTTAAAAACAGGACAATGTGACATACAGTATTAATGACTTATGATCTACAGAAAACATAAAACTTCCCTATAGGTGTAAACATTTCACAAACTGACTTCATAATGACAAACAGCAAAGGTGATGAATATGTGTGATGAAATGAAGTATTAGTTAGGATAAAAAAAGGAAGTAGTAGTGAAACACTTTAATAAAGGTGATGTCAAAATTTAAAATGGGCTGGTATACTTGTGTGTGGAAATACGAATAGTAGAGCTTAAAAGCTATTAAAATTTTGTGAGCACTGTGTAATGTATTATGAACGCTTAATTAAAAGTTTCTAGTAGAAGAATGTAAACCTGAAAGACACTGGGAGAGCTAGGCATAAAGCTATGAGTAAAATAAAGGCACTGTCTGAAATCTTGTCATTGCTATTCATGTTTTGACATTGATAATGATCACTTAGTAGTTATACCTGATATAATATTACAGTTTTAAAACAACAAAGCACAAATGAAACTACATGAAGTATATAAATACTAAAATCGAAGATACACAGCTGAGGATTTAGAGCGGAGACATAGAAGATAAGCTATCAAACAGTGGGCTGGAAGAGGATAATATGTGCCACTGGAGATCCAGAAAAAGGATGAGGAACAAAAAGAAGAAATTCTAGTCAAGGAGACCATGTATAAGATAAAAAATACTTAATCTCACGAGAGAGTGAAACAGATTAAATATTTTAGATTTTGGGTAGACACAGAGAAACAGAATACTATATAAAAACTAAATGCTGCACAGAAACTATAACTGCAGTACAGGAAAAATAAGTTTTGAGATAGAAGAAAATCTACAAAAGGAAATATAAACAAGATGCACCGAAAAATTACATGACCAAAATTGAATTGTAGAACACATAGGAAGACGATCAAGAACAAAGCATTGTCTTTGAGCCAGAAATGATTCCAATTAGATGGAATGAATTTACTGTACAACTAACTGGTAATAGAGATGATGTTGCATAGATTAAAGATCTTGAAAACGGTAGAATAATAATTAACACACAGGACTGTCAATTACTATAAATATTTAGGAATGTCTTAAACAACTTGAACAATAACAAAGTGATTGGAGATGATAATATTAGTGCTTGTAGTAGTTATTAAAAAAAGCTAAAAACAAGTTGAAATAAAACTATTTTGGGATAGAATACAATAGCAAGATTTAAAAAGTGAAATTGTTACTATACCTGTGAAAGGAAAAACCAATATTATTCATATAATATAGCCTTGGGAATATTAAAACAAGAAAAAAAGTATAGGTGGGTGCCCTCTACATATTTCATTTTTTTAAGCAAATGAAATATAAATAACGAGGAAAGGGAATTAATAATGACAAACACATACATTGCTTTAGACTTGTTGATAGTAACAGATTCATTATAATACAGGAATTGTAGGGCACGAATTTTAACTTCTGCCATGGCCAACTATGAGCTAAGAATAAAATAAAATAATCAAAATTATGGTGACAGACAAATTAGATAGCATGAGAGAGCAATCCTTAAGGCAAGAAATGTATCTCTGAAGGATGTAAATAAATTCTACTGCTTTTGTAGTAGGTTAACCGACGACAGATTAAAGATAATAGGTATTAACTGAAGAGGGGTAATGACCAAGCAACTCATTAAAATATAAGTTATTTATTTATAAGCAGTAACTGCAATAAATAAATAAGGTAAAAGTTTGTCAACGCAATTGAAATGATTAAGCTGTGGTTGTGAAGAATGAACTCTGGACCACAAGGGAAGAAAAACTAGAAACGGTAGGCATATGAATACGGAGGAAAGTCACAATAGAATCGTGAAATGAAAGGAAATTTAGTAAGTAAATACCAAAAGAAGTAAAAGAGACAGTACATCATCACCACACAAAAAACAAAAAGTAAAGAAGGTGGAAACTGTTTTATGATTCATAAATCGAAAGAAACTTTTAACGATCTCGAAATCCGGAAATATCTTAAGTAGGTGTGATCGCACAATAATAGGGCGGTTACTTATTTCATCTGAGAGGTGGTCGTGTTGCTTTCTGAGGTTCACCCATCGCTGTCGCGTCTGCATAACTAGCTTGATTCAAAGAGTCACTGAAGCTTCTGTTTGAGTTACCTAAGCACAGCTAAACCGAGTCCATCTTGTTGGTGGTTACTACAAGGAGAGAACTAACGCACAGTCAGCTTAACAGCAGATGCATACAAGCTGCTGGCAAGAATAATATATGGAATGAAGAAGAAAATCGAGGATCTGTTAGGAGACGAATAGTTTTTCTTCCACAAAAACGCTTATTTCTTTACGTAATACGTAGATTGATAGTTTTCTGTGTAAAGTTGTACAAATGCTTTGTTTGAAGTATTACATAAAAACAGCAGTTAAGTAGCGCAAATGATTCAAATGGCTCTAAGCACTATGGGACTTCACATCTGAGGTCATCAGTCCCCTAGACCTAGAACTACTTAAACCTTACTAGCCTAAAGATATTGCATACATCCAAGCCCGAGGCAGGATTCGAACCTGTAACTGTAACATTAAGTAGTGTAAGAGAAAGCTATATTGTTCTAATATAAACGTAAGTATATAAAGTAATGTAGAAGTAATTCTTGTCACTATCGATGTGAGTTTACTAGCACTAATCATAATTTATATTTTGTATACTTTATACAAGTAACCTGCAGTGACCGACTTGTTCTGAAGGCTGTTCTTCATTATAAGACTTACGGGATACATTGTGTTTGAGTGAGTGAATGAGGGAGGTCTTCAATCGGTGAGTGCGACCCTGTTTATCAAGAAGTACTTGATAGGTTGAAGTCCAGCAGCCTAACATGGAAATTAACCGTCTTAATTGATGAGTAAATGTGGTTATAACGGCTTGGACCAAAGGTGCAGAGTCTACAAATGGTCACCGTGATGACAGTCTCGGCAAAGTGAAAAGAGCGAAGAGATTGGGCAAAAGTGTACTGCAAGTAGATACGACGGCTCAATCACGCTTGATGTAGGAAGTTTTGAAGTCGCACACTGATAAGGTGCTGTCTACCATGTTTCAACTTTCAGAGGACTTTCACAGTTATGGGCTGTGGAGATCTTGCTTCGCCACTAAAAGAATCTGCCGAATGTGCTGTCGAAAAACAATATTTCCTTGAGCAAACTTACTTCCGAGATATTGTCTTATACGATTTATTTATTTTAGCAAAATCGAAAGCAACCATCCCTGTACTTCGGTTTTCGCCCTCGGAAGTGATTGTGTATATCTGTGTGTATACCAGTGCTCCAAAAGAGCCACATCAAGGAAACTTAATGGTCTGAGATCCACAGAAAGATGATTACGAGGATACAACACGAAACACCTGGATTCTTAACTTCCAGCAGGCATGTAACCACGTGAGGAGGAACTCTGGAGCACTTACCTATTAGAGGTCCGATGGTGATGTAAAGGATGCCAGACATGACTTGGTGTAGACCATAGGCGGCGGGAAAGCGTTCCTTGCTGCACGTCTCTCCAATCACGAGAGGCATGGTGCTCGTGACGTAGCTCCTGGAGAAGCCCATCAGCACTGACAGTACAACAATTGGCGTGAACTCCACGAAGAATATTATCACTGAAATAAAACACGTGGAAATTGTGATTAGGGCAGCAACTGATTACAATGTCGAAAAATAAATGTACACAGTGGTCGTAAACAGTCTTAAAAACTTCTACAATTGTTCCAGAGTAGTTTGTGCTGAGAAGTAATTGTTAAGCGAAAAAAAAATGGAAGTGTTGCGCCGTTCCCGAGTGCAGAGTATATAGATAGATTCATACATCCTCACAGTGTGCTATTTATTCACATCAGCATTCCTCAAAAACCGTAGATGTAAATAATGAACAAAAATCTAAATGACAACATTGGTTTTTGCGGTGGACGGAAACGTGTGAAGGGAAATGCTGACGTAATCGGCGCTCGACCCTACCAGTAGAAAATGCAGCGTTTAACTTCACCACGTAATCTTGACATTACGACTGCTAGGTCTCTGACGTTTGCAGAAATGAAAAAGGAGGGAAGTCAGAACGAAGTGTTCCAGACAAATCCGACATGTGACGCAACCGAACGACGGATACACTACCTGCAGTTGCCATTGTTAGCATAGTGGTTATCGTCAAGTGTGAACTTGCATCGTTTTCCTTTCAATTCTTGGTCTGAGGTGGATAGACAGACTGCTAGCTTGTTGATGTATAGAATATGTAATAATAAGACAATATTTAAGTATACAGCTTTAAAACTGACAGAACATTTACAATGTGCAGCCGATATTTTTTTCTTGGCTGGTATGTTGATACTTCTTCCGTCGATATATCGACAATGTTTTCGATATGTCTAGGGCCGGTTAAAAATATCAACAGTCCTATATGGAATCTATGGGTTTTGGATGGCAATATCGATCGCTACGCACGATCTCCACACGACTAACACCTCAGAAGACAGTTGTATTGTTTGCTTTGCATTACAGTCTCGAACAGCACGTCATGCACCATGAGTCAGGGGAAGTTCTCGTTCGCAAGTATTCATAAGGATAGTGCGACTGCCGGCCAGAGTGGCCAAGCGGTTCTAGGCGCTACAGTCTGGAACCGTGAGATCGCTACGGTCGCAGGTTCGAATCCTGCCTCGGGCATGGATGTCACATAGTGCTCAGAGCCATTTGAACCATTTTGACGGTGCGATTACCTCTTGAGTACCAACGACAGCTAGACGAGCGCTGTTACTGCCTTTCTTGACGTAGCAACAAAGAGGGTCCCGCCGACGCTGGTGCGCCCATTGACAATCTGGACACAGGACCAACACCATGTTGATTTTTCAGACAAGTACCGCGCCTGCGTACGGCACTACGATGGACGTCTCTGAGCGTGGAGGCTCGGAGGGAAACGAACGTCATATCGGCATATCGCCCAAGCACCTAGCTTATGGTAAGTGGTGCCACTGGGCGATCGCCATAGCACCTGGCTTATGGTATAGGGTGGCACTGGGCGCCCAACAACATCACGTCCCGTTCGCGTAGCCGGTAATTTGGGCAGCAGACATTACATTTCCGATGAGTTAAGCCGATAGCTGTGCTTAATGACGCAAGAGCGCAATTTGCTCGTGCTGTGCTGACCTGCCTCGACAGAGAGGGTGTTCAACTGTTGCCATGAGCATCACGTTCGCCACATCTCCTACCAACTAAAAACATCTGGACATGGGTCGCTGAGGTACCGCTGCCAGCCTCTACGACTGCAGAATTCTGGAACAGAGCTGAAGCAATATCTACCATCCAAGTTCATTTCGACTCACCAAGCGAGGTGGCGCAATGGCTAGCACACTGGACTCGCATTTAGGAGGACGATGGTTGAGACCCACATCCAGCCATGCTGATTTAGGTTTTCCGGGATTTCCCTATATCGCTTCAGGCAAATCCTGGGATGGTTCCTTTGAAAGGGCTAGGCCGATTTCCTTCCCTAATGCGAAGGGGCCGATGACCTCACTGTTTGGTCCCCTTCAGATCGACTTGATGCCACAGAGAGACTGTTGCTGCTAGAAGAAGGCAGCTCTGCGAACTAAATGAACTTCACATTTAATCATACATTCTTTCTACTGTACTGTACTCGCGAATCCAGCATTGCTTCTCATTTGCTAAATATGTATGGGAGTTGGATGTACGTCCTAGTCTCCGTCTCCTCTCCATTTCTCTGTCCATCACCTCATCCTCCCTATCTGTTGTTCTCTTCCTCCTCCCGCTCTCTATCTCCTCCTCTCCTCTTTATGTTCATTTCCTCCCCATCTCTGTCCATCTCCTCTACCTGCCACTAGCCCTCCTTCTCTCTCAATTTGAGCCTTGTTTATTGGTGTTGCAAAGGAAACCTCAGCTGGAAACCGAAGTCACTTAAAATGAATATCGACCATTGCTATACAGGGTATGGGAGACACATCTGCAGCTGAGGGATCTGTAAGGATAGTATTTTGCACAATTTTAATCTGCGGACGGGGAGGATTACAAAGTTTCGGACGATTCAGATTCAGAAGTAGTATTCTAATCATAAGCCAATAAGCCATAAATACAACTTTCCTGTTTTCTCTTAAAACCAACTGCAAGGAATAAAACGTAATAGCGCATTGTTGAATATGCAAATTTTGTTTAAAATTGTATATAGGGATAAAGATATTATATAAGAAATTTGTCTTATAGTTTAAATGCACTGATTTATAAGTTAAAACTGACTGCTAGAAAGGAAACGGAAACGCACATATCCACAGCACAGCATTTTTTCTCTCGCAGTCAGTTTTAACAGAACACCTGTACAGTGTTGTTTGGAAAAGTACATAGAGTATGCCCAACTGAATGTGCATTGAAAGGTACTTGATAGCAGCCACTTATGGATTAGTCCATCAAGTAAAATTTTATGTGAAGTTAAAGTGAACACTATTAGGTGGAGAAAGTAATGCATACAGCTAGTACAGAGTGGGATCGCGAAAAGTTGTAATTTCCCTTGGCCCGTAATAGCGGGTAGGAGTCGTGAATCGATCAGCTGGTTATCGTGCAAAATATTAAAATAAGTTGATCAAGAACTTTTTGAACCTTTTGCCAATAATTTTGCCCATTCAATCTTATATTTAAAAATATATATTCTATGGCCGTCAAAATTTCATCAGAGTCGGGTGAAAATTTGAAGTAAATAGGTAAAGAATTTTCCAGATTTTTGGTAACAACATTAAACAATGCCTTGTGTTGATATTGTAAGTATATATATATTTACATATGTTACAAATATGTAGCCTGTATCCGTCCAAATGTTAATTAGAGTACTGTGTGAATATCTGAAGTCAGCTGGTAAAGAACTTTTCGAGATTTTTGCCAACAACGTTTTACTTATCATCCATGTTCGTAGATATGCAGGCAGTGCAAGAATTCTTTTGAGAAGTTTACTGGTTCTATTAGAAGGAGCTTTTACCAAATTAATGGATTGTTACTTGTATGTCATTCCCCAGTACAACGATATAACATCTAAGAAAAAAGAAAAGAGGATGGAGTGATCTGCTTTTGTTGATTTATACTATGCAACTGAAAGGCGAGAACTAGTTGTTAGCATAGCTGGCAGTGTGTAAGCAAACGAACTTTTTTCCAACATAAGAACTCTGTAGCTGAATGCATCTCGAGCTTATTCGTCAAAATTACTCAAAGAACCAAAAGGTTAAGAACGCTATACATCTCTTAAGATTTAACTAAGGCATTCGATTGTGTTGATGGCAAAATATTCCTCCAGAAGTTGAACTATTATGGAATACAGGGAGTAGCTCACAACTGGCTCACCTCTTACTTTAACAACAGATAGCAAAAGGTCGTTTTTCACGTTGTTGAGAATTTTTGTGATGTGAGGTCTGAGGGAGGAACAATCAAATGGGGGGGGGGGGGGGGAGGGCAGGGATCAGTGCTGGGGCCACTCTTGTTTCTTATTTATATGTCCTGTAGCATTACGGGTAATTCTAAAATAGATCTGTTTGCTGATGACACTAGCTTGGTAGTAAAGGACGTTGTGTGCGATATTGACTCTGTTTCAAATTGTGCAGTTTATGGCATAAGTTCATTGGTTCTGGAAAATAAACTAGTGCTAAATCACAGTAAGACACAGCATTTACAGTTTCTAACACACAATTCAACAAAACCCGCGTTTTAATTTCACAGAATGAGCTTATGATTAGTGAAACTGAACAATGCAAATTTCTAGGTTTTCAGATAGATAGCCAACTGTCAAAAACGTCCAGGATGTTGTTCAAAGACTTAATGCTGCCATTTTTACTTCGAATGATATTTGAAGTAAGTGATAGTTGGACACGAAAAGTAGTCTACTTTGCTTATGTTTCATTCGCTTATGTCGTATGGTATCATATGTATTTTGGGGTAACTTTTCCCATTCTCAAAGGGTATTATTCTGTCAGAAACGGGCGGTTCGAGCAATAAATTGTCTCTTGTCGTCGACCCCTGTTAATTAGCCTGGGTATACTGACATTGGACCCTCAAGATATATATATATATATATATATATATATATATATATAGGCAGAAACCGAGTCTGCATCTGGATCGCACTTCCTTGACTCTTGTGCAGAAAGGTGTGCAGTATACTGCTGCATCCATTTTCAGTAAGCTACCACAAGAATTCAAAAATGCTAGGAGTAAACGACGCGCTTTCAAATTAAAACGTAAGAGTTTCCTCAGGGGTCACTCCTTCTATTCTGTCGAAGAGTTCCTTGAAAAATTAAGCTGATTCCTGTGTTATATTGTTGATTGCCTTTACATACATTTATGGCCTGTCTTTTTTGGGTTCATAAACATTTTATTTCATCTGTTATTACTTTTCGGTTGTAATTTCATGTACTGACACGTTCCATGACCTTGGAGATCTGCTCCTCAATTTTGGTCCTACGGAACTAGACGCGTAAAACAAAATAAAAAAAATTGGTACTGACCCAAAACTACAGGTGCAATCTCATTCGTGAATCTAAAAGTGTTCTCCAATAGCACTGAGGCTTACTTACTTGTTCGGAAGGACACGCACGCTGTTGAACCCAGAAGGAACAGCAGCCTGTTCTTCGTGACCCCACAGGCGCCGATGATTGCCATACTAAGCCGTCCTGCCATGTCAGAGAAAGTCATCACAGACATGGCCAAGGCAGCGTCTTTACGAGAAAGTCCGGTGTTGAACAAGTACAGTGGAATCACCGTCATAAACATCATGTCGACGAAGAATATCAGAGATATACCAACTAGAGAATTAGCTATGGAGAAATCTTGCATCAGTGTCAAGTCAAAGAGGTCCACAACTGCTGACCACCATCTGGAAAAAACCACATTTCTGTATAAGTTATTATGCACACCGCCAATACGAGCTTTAAACACTTATTATTTAGCTTACTCTAGTTTGTAGACTGAGAACGAACAAGATGTGAGACTGTTTCTAAATCTCAAATTATATCTTAAATTCACTATTTTGTGGCACAAGGTCGACCGCGCCCCCCTGCCCCCTCCCCTTCTCTCTCTATCTCTCTGTCTGTCTCTCTTTCTCTCTGCCGCTTACTCTCGAATATAATGAGTAAAGCTCAAGTTGTGTTATGACCCACAGTTAATATTTTCAGGTAAAGATTTCCCATTGATTGTTAAGATTATGGCATCGTGTTTGCAACATATACTGACAGCATGTTTCGTAATGTAACAGCAAGCTAGTGAAAAGATTAAAAGTCTCTCCAGCCTCATGTTATTAAGTTTAGATAATTGGTGGGTTTCATTACTTGTTCATTTATGCATATCTGGATATCTGAGCCCACCTCTAATGTACAAATAGTTCCTGATTGAAATTATTTTTGTAATATAGGAACCAGTTACAGAGATAGTTTCTATTTAGACTACATGCAGCTGCCAAAGTATAACGGACGGCGAGTGACTGAGATACATTGGCTTTACGCACAAAAGGAACGGTTAGTTGTTGGCAGTCTGTGGAATCCCTTTGCTCGAAACACAGGTAACTGACAATGCGGACATACCGAACGGAGCACTGCTTCCTGATGGAGAGACCTTATTGTGAAAGGCTTGTGACTGACAGAGGGGAGTCATAGTTAGCTGGCTCTCTGCACTACTAAAAGAAATTCTTCCGCTAAAACTGCATCTTGGTGGGAAACGTAACGAAGTAGTTAACCTTCTTGCAGGTGTGTGACCACCCTGACGCCAACTATAGATTGGTCGAGGGGTAAGATTATTTGCCAAAACGCAGCTAACCGTCATAACGCCAGGCAAAAAACCTTGAGAACGCTTGATGGGCACTCGTATGTGAAAGTCTGGCAAATTTTCAGCAGAACGTTGGTACCCTAGAACGAGGAATCGAGAGCAGGCGAACTGCTCAGGAACAATCTTCTATCAGTTGGCAGTGATAAGAAACGACGCCAAAATTTCAGCACTCTGAAAGCGCAAGAGGGGGAAGAAACTACCTCAGAACAAGAGAACTAGACAGTGGGGTTAACATTTTGGGAGAGTAATAAGATTCGGTGATCGCATTCAGCAGACTTTCGGGTGGAGACGCTGTGACGAATGAGAATTCACGATGGTCCTTTAGAGAGACTTCCTATTGGGACCTCATGTAAAGACTTGATATTCAGGATCTGATGTGCGTTTGCCCTTGGTGTTTATCAGACCCTTCGATGACTTCCGTCTGCCCCATGTTGCTCTGATTCTCATTCTAGTCTTTGCTGGATTTCATTCCGGTCGACTACTTATTCTCACGAACATTCAGCTTTGTTTATTTGCTGGAGCCAGACTTCTGCCCCTAAGGTAATCCTGCTTTTGCGGTCTAATTCCACTACTGATCAATGCGTTGACTCACCAAGTCAGTCTCATGATCACAGTCATCTTATTCGAATCCGATCCCTTGGGTGTCCCTTTTGTAATTCGGCTGCATGCAAAACTTCTCCCTTGGATGGAGAGCCAACACTTGGAGGATGCCCGCAGGAAGAAAGCGTGTTACCCGCGCAGCGGAGGGCAGCGCGGGCGTCAAGAAAAAGTACAGAGATTATCCCCATGTTGTCCAATGAGGGCGCTGGCGCCGGACAACGCACTGCGCTGACAAAATCGAGGAGTGAGCATGCCAGCTGCCAGAAATCTTTCCAAACGATTTTACAGCGTTCTGAAGTGTCTATCACTTCGTTAAAGATCATAGTTATTGTGATATTTAACATTTAAGTAATATACAGCGCGAAATTCGGGATGAAAAATAGGGGACGTTATGATTTTGCATTTGATGAATACTAGGTCACACATTACCGTGTATGAAATTTAGCTAATAAATTGAATTTTTCTATAGATCTGGGATGAGGCCTATACGTATTTCCAATCTTGAGGAAATGGATTTTATGCAGCGCACTGTTCACACCACAATAAAGCGAAAGAGAACTATTCATAAACAGTCATGTTTCATAACTGTTCAAGATATCGAAACGGGGTTTTGCAAATTATAGCATGCAAAGTGATGAATAATTTTCCATGCAATTAGTACACATGACTTCGTTGTCTACAGAAATACACCAGGGACTATAGTTTTTCTTCAGTGCAATACTGTAATTTTTTATGAGGCACGAACTGACACAATGAGATTTGTCCTCTATGGTCGCCAATTGCTTATTTAGTGAAACACTCTGTTTCAGCCGGCCGGTGTGGCCGAGCGGTTCTAGGCGCTACAGTCGGGAACCACAGTGGTTCAAATGGCTCTGAGCACTATGGGACTTAACAGCTATGGTCATCAGTCCCCTAGAACTCAGAACTACTTAAACCTAACTAACCTAAGGACAGCACACAACACCCAGTCATCACGAAGTCGACCACAGTGGCCGGCAGACATATCTTCTACCGTACCAAGTGATACGTTAGTGATCAGTGACAGTAACAAGCGTATATGATATTCCTATGGCCATTGATTGTACTTAATCTTGTTGTAGTTGTAATAAACTGATCTAATATTTTGTATGTTTTTTAGCATCAATTCGGCCTGCTTCAGAAGTAATCTAAGAACTCACCACTGTGCCGAAGAGTGTTTTTTCGCCCAACATAACAGCACATTTCATGTCCAAACTTCTGTTCCGTCCCCAATCACTTCATCGTCTTCCTTCTTCCTTTTCCACTAATCTGTAACAGCTCTCGAACGTTTAGTCTAGCTTTGACAAACCATAACTATCTACTGGTGTCCTCAATAAATCTAGAGCCATGTACGTCAGAGGTGAATTGTTTATAATTTACTTGTGATAAATTGAAAACTTGTGTTTGACCATTACTATAAATCGATTATCCAGCTTTGGATTTCAGTTATTTTATTACTAAGCATATCTCGCGGCTTGAAGGGAAGCGACGTACTTTCCCATCATAAAGTACATTTGTAACTCGTAGACATTCTACGCGGGACTGCTACGGTCGCAGGTTCGAATCCTGCCTCGGGCATGGATGTGTGTGATGTCCTTAGGTTAGTTAGGTTTAAGTAGTTCTAAGTTTTAGGGGCTGATGACCTCAGCAGTTAAGTCCCATAGTGCTCAGAGCCATTTGAACCATTTGAACTCTGTTTCAGGATTCCATAGCAATAGCTACTGCTTAAGTACCTATATTGGTAAGGTGAGTTTGCGCAAATCGTACTGTATTCTGGCAAAAGAAGCAAAATCTAGTTGTTACCCATAACTGATCATGCGTATTCAAAGGAATAAAAGCTTAACAATTCAGACAAAAATAAATCGCCAATTCTGTTGCAATTTTGGCAGAATGTAACAACCCAATGTATTTTTAACGGTGAATGAGTGGAATTGGAATTTACTAAAGGATTTTCTTCCCTCAGTTTAACGATCTGACAAATGTAAAAATAATTCACAACAAATAGCTTGCCATATTTTTGTTCCAATCCCCATTCGGAATAGAGTCGTGAATTTCTTCATCTTAAATATCTTTTGATGTGTTAAATTGTGTGTATTTATACTGTATTTTCACCTTAATGAGTCGTCTCAAGTGGTTCATAAAGTTATCACCAACATGCTTTCGTAACCTTGTTATACACAGACAAATCTGCCTTAAAATTTATTATTTCTGGTGGAACAATGCTGCACATTTGCTGCAGAGTAGAAATGAGGCGGTAGAAATCTTTTTTCTGAATCTGTGAACACAATAACGATTTTAAGAACGTTGCCAATTGCTTGTTGAAGTCTGTGATGAATCAAAAGATATTTGAAGTGAAAAAAGTCGCCCTCTCACTCTGTACAGCGACAGAAATTGAAGGATAGTATGCTATTTGTTGTATTTTTGAGCCACCGTCGTAAGACACCTAGTCTGTCGTTTTCCCAACCTTAAACATGTGCGCGATAGAAGTTAAATCATACTGTGCATTTTAAAAACGCCCACGATTGCTAAGATTACATGAGGCACAACTATCGGAACACGAAAACCGATTTTCGGAAGCCGTTTTTCGCTGTCGTGTTTGTATGTTAAGGCCTGCAGTACTGTCGATAGACCGGTCAAATATTGACTTTTACTGTTGTCAGTAGTTTTTTACAAACGGTTGCTTTTTTAGTCAGCTGTTTCTCTCCAGTTAAATGTCGGAAGTTGACAGTTTCATCCTAAGTCTAATATACCTATGTCTTCTTCACTGAACAAAAAGTCATTGGACCCAGATTAGCAGAAACTTTTTGTCAAGACGTAATCTGACAACCCAAGCACTTTCCGAAAACGGTTGAAGGTTTACATGGGAGCAAAAAATCGATTGTGGAAGAGAAAACCCGGCAGCTATGCACGGACTTCCGAAAGTACATATGTCACCCCTCGCTAGGGCCACTGGGCAACAACAGTGTCACATTGTCAGAAGGGAGTACAAGCTCAAAGTTCCCTGAAGATAAAGTTTTGCAGCAGCACTGATAACGAGTGCCTCACAGTGTGGTTTCCAATAGCTTTAAGCACTATGGGACTTAACTTCTGAGGTCATCAGTCCCCTAGCTCTACTCAAACCTAACTAACCTAAAGACTTCACACACATACATGCCCGAGACAGGTTTCGTTCTTGCGACCGTAGGAGCCGCGTGGTTCCGGACTGAAGCGCTGAGAACCGCTCGGTCACAGCGGCCGGCCACAATGTGGGAGTGAAATGGTGCATCAACTGGAAACGTATTCCAAAGTCGAAGTACGCTGGACGGTACGATTCTTTGGAGCAAGAGCTTCACTGTTTTAGTTGAATTAAAACGGAGATGTCATATTCCGACAAAGGGTGATTCATAATCTTCACCCTTACAGCAATAAAAACGTGACCGAGAAATAAATATATAAAATGAAATAGTAAATTTTCGTCAGGGTCCATGTGTCGTGATGAAAGTTCCTTGTGGTGAACTAAACCTTCTTGATATATATTAAAACAGAAATTGTATTTCTTCATGAGTCAAATTTGAGAAACGAATATCTTGACGTAATATTCCTCTTCTCAAAACCAAATGAAGAACTAAGGACAAAACCACAACGAGCAGCAAATGGGCGAATTTACAGTCCGGCAGTAGAGTTTAAAGCCTGCGCCTTACTTAAATTATTCGCTGGATGCTATAGAAAAATAATAATCGTTGTCAAGGTACTTTGTCCCTAACAATATAATCATCTTCCAAATCGAAAAAACGGAAAAATTGAAAGCAAATGACTATAACTTGGCATGAGACATCCTTGCTGACACACAGAGTAATTGTTCACACCAAGAAGTTACATCATATTGCAAAATAAAATAAAATGAAATGTACCTTAAAATAAAGGGAGTAAAAGTTTCTTCCGGCTGTTCTACAGGTCCAGTCTTAGACAGTGTCATTCAGTACACAAACCGCCTTTCCTTAATAAACAAGGTGACCTTGGCCGTGGTGAAATGGCGCTAAAAATCTGATCAAGCGGCACAAGTGTGGGTGATGCTCATCAGGATGCAAGACCATCGACATCGACCAAAGGAGATAGTGTACAGGCTATCTTTCCAGCAAGCTGAAAGAACACCTGCAGCGAGAGAGATTTTCCAACAGCTGTTCTCGAATAGCTCGGTCACCAAGAGCGGACGACTGTCGTTGAAGAACTGAACGATTGGTAGAACTTTCAGACAACTATTTTCGGAAACTTAACGAAGATTTTGAAGTATAATAAGTAAGTATCATGTATTTGTGTCACTTTGAAGTGAATTGAGGCATTCAATAAAAATTACTTAAACTGAGCTAAACCCAACTCCCTACGAGCAGGACTCGGAAGGCCCCCACGGTACTGACCGACCGCCGTGTCATCCTGAGCCTATTGGCGTCACTGGATGCAGGTATGGAGGGGATGTGGTCAGTTCATCGCTCCCCCGGCCGTCGTCAGTTTCCGTGACCGGAGCCGCTACATCTCGGTCAAGTAGCTCCTCCATTTTCCTCAAAGGGCTGAGTGCACCCTGCTTACCAACAGCTCTCGGCAGACAGGATGGTCACCCAAACAAGTGCTAGCCAAGCCCAGCAGCGCTTAACTTCGGTGATCTGACGGGACCCGGTGTTACCATTACGGCAAGGCCCTTGGCTTGTAATAAAAATTACTTGAACGCTCAGATAACATTTGATTTAATTTTTGAAGTCGCCACATAGCACGGCATTTCCACAATCGAAATTGGGTGTTTACGTGACCAACCAGATGTGATATTGGGAAATAGGTTTACGAAATATGATTTGGGGAGCTCCATGTAAACGTAGTGATTATAGTCTTCTGTGTTTCTCGGTTTGTGTCGGTCTTTTCCGAATCGTTGGTCTCTGAGTACTTGTACTGTTTAAGTAATTGATTGTTGGTGAGGTACTGAACTAGTGTTGCTAACTTAAGAAGTTGAAGCTTAATGTGTTTTACCTTCTGGTGTTCCTGCCTGCTGCAGCTCTTGGTGATGGGCTGTCTTTTAGAGAGCTCGCTGGTCGAGACGACTGTACCTGACTGTTGAGAGTCCCAGCACTGTGGTGGGAAGGTCGCTTCTGCTGCCACAATAAAAAAAAAAAAAATATTTTATCATTTCGTTAACAACATAATGTAGCTAAATATATTAACTTGGTAAGGACATTTTTTTGTAATAAAGTGCCATGCTATCTACATTTCAACAAGTCTTTGTCTCACAGCATACTCCATTAAGTTGCATTTGTAGGCAATTATTTTGAGAAAGTACCGTTACCGACTTATCCAGCCAATATCAATGAAAACAATAAAGTACCTATAATAAGAGGAGAAAGTAAAGTCCACAAGTTGAGTGGTCGTGTGATTTTATTTCAGTGATTATAAAATGAAGTTAAATGAATAACGAAATTAGCAATACGAGCACACTATTGTTTCCTTGTCAGTTCCATGTTGTACATCCTTAAGTTTGGATTACGCACTGATTCGGTGGGTTGGGTACTGTTTGATGCAGCCACTGCACGACCTATGAAGCTGCAGCGTGTTGTTCATTAAAAGCAAATTGTTCATGGAAATAGTTTGTCTTATTTTTATACCACGGATTACAACACTACGCTTCATAACAGTAACTTGCAATACCGCCTCTGTCGTTTTTGGAGGCGGGACAGTGTTTTATTTTCCTTTATCGAGGGCCTTAGCGTGAAATATGTACATTTTAAACGGTAATTAACTTTCACTGAAGTATAGTTTATTGCGTGGCAAATAAAATGTTGCAAATGAACGACGTTAGTGACCCGCAACAGCTTAATCACGAGACCTTGCAGCTTTTCGACATCACCCATTTACCACCAGTTGGTTCTGTTGGTTCATTTTGATGCGTTGCGCAGGCCGCTGGTGGCCGAGCGGTTCTAAGCGGTTCAGTCTGGAACCGCGCGACCGCTACGGTCGCAGGTTCGTATCTTGCCTCGGGCATGAATATGTGTCATCTCCTTACGTTAGTTAGGTTTAAGTAGTTCTAAGTTCTAGGGGACTGATGACCTCAGATGTTAAGTCCATAGTGCTCAGGGCCATTTTTGATGCGTTGCCACACATGCATGGCATGCAGAAAAACATTTCATGTGTCCCAACAATAACAGTCCAATAGATTAAAGAAAGTAGAATGATCAACATACAGGACCACAAAGCTCAACCCACGTACTGGGAAGGTGTTGTCAAAAAACCAGCGTACGTCCAAACTGAAGTGTGCTGGGGCCACATAACGCATGAACCATTTGACGTGTAGAGCTGGTAGAGGAACATTTCCTAGTGGAACAGGCAGTGTACTTCGCAATGAGATCAAAGAGCTTGTCCACTAGTCGTTGGGGGGTAGTACACATGGCCCGAATAATCACTCAAGGCTTCTCCTGCGGATTTATTGACAATGCGGCTCTGGGATGTAAATTTCATGACAGTTTCTCGAGGCAACTGGCCGACATCAAATGCCCGCTGTTTGCAAGCAGTGGTTGCCAGCCTGAACGCCGTCGTGGCCTACTTGCGGAGATCACACAAGGAAGACGCTCACGTGTCCCATTAATAATAGCCCAGTGAATTAAGGAACCTCGACTGACCAACACGTAGGATCTCGATGTTCAACCTACCACAGATGAAGGCAGCGTGTTCAGAGGCGCCTACCGTGAACCAAACTGTGGTCTTCCGCGCATGGTCTGAATTACTCGATTCGCCGAGCGTCGCAATGAGCGAGAGCATAACCAAAATTGGCAGCTTTTGCGAGATCTATGGATTCTCCACTATACTTTGAGAGTGCTATAATCGGAAAACTTTTTCCTACTCGTTGCGATCTGACGATAGGAAACGCAGTTTTCCAGGTTGCTGCAGTTTTATCACGTTGGCCCTTGATGGTTTACATGGCGGCGCTACTCACCGCACAGACTTGCACTGTCCGACAATTCTGACTAATAAACAATATCCCACGAGAAATCATAGAATTATACGTGAGGTCACTTTTCGGACATGAAGAAACTATGAGGCCATCAATTTCACATTCCATAGCTCAGCATAAACTACGATCGGCCAAGGCAACAAGCATCGGATGCAGGTATGTTGCTCTGGCGATATGAACAATTTCTTTGAAAATGTACGGTATGTGGATCTGCCAAAGCATTACGTCTGAATTACACATTATAGGATGTCTGAGCTAGAGATATACACAAACAAATACTTATAGCGAAAGAACCCGACATTTTATGTTGCTGGGTAAATTTGTGTCGACAGATACACTTTTCAAGATGTGATCCTCACCATTTTATGAACAGGGGTGAGTTGCGCGGCTCACACGCGCCAGTGACAGGGCACACATGCTGACGAACTGTACACTTCCCGACCTCATTTTCCAGCAGGCTGGTGCCCACACCCAGTATCGTGGGGATGTTACTATATTTTTCCTTGAGGCGTTTCCTGAGTGTTGGATGGGGAGGGAAATCACATTGCCTGCCCCCCCTCCCCCTCGGTGTTCCGATCTGACTCCTTTCTATTTCAGTGCATTGAGGTTTATCAAGGATATCGTTTAGAGAAGAAGAATTCGAAATGGAGCAGATCTGAAACAACGGATCCACGCCACACTAGAGGCCGTAACACCTGTCATTGTTATGAACATCTGGGGAGTAGTGGAGTATCGCTTCGACATCTATCGATATACAAACGGTACCTACACTGAACTTTACCAAGCTGCATAAAAATGTTTGAGCTCCTGTGTAGAGTGTTGGACAAATAAAGTGATAAGCCTTGACAGGTACTGAAATACATACAAATGTTTTTATATATCTCTAGCCCAGGCACCCTATATTTCTTTGAGGACTATCATTCACATGACAGCAACGCTTCCTATCGAGGATTCATGCTTTAAAGCCTGAAGACAAGTCGTTCGAGGTGTTTTATTTATTAATTTCCTTTTTGCTGTCAGATTAGGAGTCAAACTTACCTCCATAAACAATTACTGTGGCTGAATAAATTAAGGGAAGATTGGTTCATATCTACAATGTTTATGATGTTTGGATTTTACGTCCTGTTAGTGTTGACATCATCACACAGGGGAAGTTTCATGTACATTAATAGCTACATCCCAGTGTTTTAAATTATTTCAACTTCGCCACCTGTATCCATTTACCCATGTTATTAACACATTAAAACATGTTGTACCAACTATCTACTGTAAACTAACATGGTGCCACATATAAACTACCTGCTCACATACACCCTTCGCGATAGTGACGGCTAGAGCTCTACCGGGGACACATTCAATGAGCTGTCTGAAAGTCTGTGGAGGAATGGCAGCTTATTCTTCCTCAAGAACCGTAACCAGAGAAATGGTGACTCTGGATGTGGGGGTCTTGAGCAAAGCCAACGTTCTAACTCCCCCAAAAGATGTTCAATTGGGTTCAGGTCAGAACTCTGGCAGGCCAGTACATTTCAGGAATATCACTATCCACAAACCATCGCCTCACAGATGCTGCTTTATGACAGGGTCCATTGTCATTCTTATGTAGACGTCGTCCCTAAAGTGTTCCTCTACTGTATGCAGTACACAATGCTGTAAAATGTGTTCATATCCTTCCTCGTTTGGTGTTTCCTTAAGTGCAATAATGGGACCACATTTAAGCACGCACGGAAAACACCCTCATATCGTACCACTTTCTCTGTACTTCACTGCTGGAACTGCACAAGATGGCAGGGAACGCTCTCCAAACATTCGCCAAACCCAAATCCCTCCTCTGGACTGACACAGGGTACAGCGTGATTCATTTCTCCGAACCACTCGTTTCGTCATTCGTTGTACAGTGTCGTCGCTCTTTACACCACCTCAAGTGTCGATAAGCACTGGTTGCAGAAATGAGTGGCTTATGAGGAGCGCTCAAAAATAGTACTCCAATCTTTTTTAACTTCCTACGGACAGTCATTACGCTAGCTGGGCTGGTGACAAAACTTTGGAACCCATGAGTGATCCCTTCAGCTGATTTCATGTGATTGTTTAGAACCACCCTTCGCGAAGCTCGAACGTCCCTGTCTGTCAGTATATGCGTTCTGCCTGGTGGTTGTTACTTCACGTTTCCACTTCACAGTGACGTCGTCATGATTTGGGAAGCTTTAGAAGGATTGAAATGTCCGTGATGGATTCGTTACTCAGGTGACACCCAGTGACTAGTCCACGTTCGAAGTCACTGAACTCTTCTGACCGACTCATTCTGCTGTTACTGCTCCTCTACTGACAACACAATACTTCTTGCCTCCTTCGATATTGGCGGGCCCGAGCGTGGTGAAATCTAACGGTCAATTCTGCATTACATGGCATACAGATGCTTTTGATCCGCATGGGAATTACATCCTTTCACAATGCTCTACCTCTACAAAAGCTTTATCTAACCCAACTTCACCATTGCCAATGTAACCTGCATCTCTGCACACCCAAAACTTTGCCTCTCCCTACAGGTCGCAGAATGCCAAGCGCTCTTCCTCGTGTTCTGCATCCATCTTCCCCCCTCCTATATGTATCCCCTATAAGCTGATAAAATTAACCTCTCTCATCAAATACCTAAAATATCTACGCAAATACTATACACTGTGCTATAAAGCATAACGAAAAATAATGTTAATATATTGCATCAGAATATCAGGGGATTAAAAAACAAAGTAATGAGCTTCTTGTTTGTTTAAAAGATTTAGAAACCGAGGGTGGAATAGATGTACTATGTCTGTCTGAAAATCATATAGTCACAGGTATGGTAATGGTAAATGTAGGTGGATACAAGCTTTCAGCACATACAAGTAGAGTCACTATGGAGAGAGGAGGCGTTGCCATATATGTCAAAATCTGCCTCAGTGTGAAAAATTTGGGAACTAAAAAATTTGTGTAGAGCAACATGTAGAAGCTTGTGCCTGTGAGCTTAAACTAAATAATGGCACTTTTATGATTGTAGCCATGTGTAGGTCCCCATTGGGAAATTTTCAACTATTTTTGGAAAACTTGGATTCTTTGTTGTGCTATCTGTCAGAGGAAAGCAAATCATTGTTTGTGGGGATTTCAATGTAGATTTTCTGAAATGATGATAGAAAGCATGATGTTGAAGTATAACTTGGTTCTCTCAATTTGACATGAGTTATTGATTTTCATACTCAGGTGGTGCAGGAAAGGAGCACACTGATAGATAATGTTTTCAAAGACCAAGATAAATTTAATCAAACATAACCTTTTCCTGTTAAGAATGGTCTGTCTGATCATGGTACACAGCTATTTACAGTATATGATATAGCTCCATACAGTAATGCAAAACAGTCCTCCAAAACAGCGCATTCAGTTAATGATTTCAAGAATTCAGAATTTTAGGAAAAGATTGCAGCAGTTAGATTGGGATGAGGTGTATAGGAAACACGATACTAATTTAAAATTTAACCTATTTCATGATACCTTTGTGAGTAGATACAGTGAAATATAATTGCAAGAAACCATGTAAAAAGCCATGTCTTACTAAAGGGATAAAACTATCATGTAAACAGAAAAGAGAAATGTATCTCATAGCTAGGAGCAGTAATGATCCTGCAACAGTGAAACATTATAAAAACTACTGCACTGTACTAAGAAAAGTTATTAAAAAGTCCAGAAGTATGTGCATAATGTCTGAGATTAGCACATCTGATAATAAAATTAAAACAATTTGGAATGTTGTTAAAAGGAAACTGAGAGGACAGGAAGACTGTATTTCTATCAAACATAATGAAAAATTTGTTAACAATAAGTCAGAAGTAGAAAATATTTTTATTAATCATTTTTAAGTGTTGTAGAGAAAATAGGATCCAGTTATTCATTAGAAAATGCATGGCAGTATATGGAAGAGGCGGTACCTCTGCAATTTGATAAAATTGAAATTCAACCCACCTCTCCTACTGGAATGAGGAAAACAATAAATTCACTCAAAAGTAAAAGCTCACATGGAATTGATGGCATTTTCAACAGAGTACTAAAAGCTTGTTCCCAACAAATGAGTAGGATAGTCAGCCACACACGTAATAGCTCACTGAAACAGGCCATTTTCCAGATAGACTGAAATACGCTATTGTTAAACCATTGCATAAAAAAGGGAATAGATCTGATGCAGACAACTCACTTCTGACAGCTTTATCTAAAATTCTTGAAAAAGTAATGTATTCAAGGGTAGCATCACATATCTGTAAAGATGAAGTAATAACAAAATGTCAATTTGTTTTTCAGAAAGGCTTTTCAACAGAAAATGCTATATATGCTTTCACTGATCAAATATTAAATGCATTGAATAACCAAACATCAACCGATGGGATATTTTGTGATCTCTCAAAGGCTTTTGATTTTGTGAATCATGAAATTCTTCTGGATAAGCTTACGTATTGGGGTATGAGTGGGACAGTGCACAAATGGTTTAACTCATACTTAACTGGAAGACTGCAGAAGGTTGAAATTAACAGTACATATAGTCTGAAAAAACCAGAAGAGTCCTCTAACTGGGGAGGTATCAAGAATGGTGTCCCACAGGGTTCAGTCTTGGGTCCCTTATTGTTCTTAATATATATTAACGATTTGTCATTCCATATTCATGAAGATGCAAAGCTAATTCTTTTTGCTGATGATACAGATCACATACAATACACACGAATCAGCTGAGGAAATTGGAAATAATGTCTTACAGAAAATTATTAAGTGGTTCTCTGCAAATGGACTCTCACTAAATTTTGAGAAAACTCAGTTTATACAATTCTGTGCACTAAATGGCATAACACCATTGATAAATATAGACTATGAGCAGAATGGTACTAAGGCGGAATACTCAAAATTTCTGGGTGTGTGCATTGATGAGAAATTAAATTGGAAGAAACACATAGATGATCTTCTGAACTTGTTAAGTTCAGCTACTTATGCTATTAGGGTTACTGTAAATTTTGGTAATAAATATATCAGTAAATTAGCCTACTGTATCTATTTTCATTCATAGCTATCATATGGCATCATATTTTGGGACAATTCGACATTAAGAGAGAAAGTATTCACTGCACAAAAACGTTTAATCAGAATAATAGCTGGAGCCCGCCCAAGATCACCTTTCAGAGATTTATTAAAGAAACTCGGGATATTCACAGTACCTTCACAATACATGTATTCAGTTATGAAATTTGTCATTAATAACCCATCCCAATTCAAAAATAACAGCGAAGTGCATAGCTACAATACTAGAGGAAGGGATGATCTTCACTATTCTGGATTAAATCTCACTTTGGTACAGAAAGGGGTAAATTATGCTGCGACAAAAATCTTTGGTCATTTGCCAAATAGTATTAAAAGTCTGACAGATAGCCAACCTAAATTTAAAAGCAAATTAAAAGAATTTCTGAATAACAACTCCTTCTACTCAATAGATGAAACTTTCTTATGAAGTAGTAACTGTAAAAAAAAAAAATATATATATATATATATATTTTGTGTAAAGAGAACTTATGTTAAAGTGACATGTTCCACATCATTACGAAATGTCGTATTCATGATCTATGGAATAAGGATTAATGTATGTATGTACATCGTGTAAACTGTACCATCATAACCCAGTCTTGGGCTGCTGCCGCATCTGTACCAAAAGTTACACTCTATCTTCACACCCTCCATATCCTATCCCAAGGCTCCTTCTTCTTGACTCAGAAATCCCCCCAGGTAATTATCCATCCTGCTACCTACAGACCTAGTCCCCATATCCTTAGACCAGGGCTCTGATAACACCCCAGTCCTCCTGACCACCAATAACCCACCTCTACACCTTCCTGTTTCAACGTCCACTTATTCGTCACACTTCTGAAAGCAACAAGGTACCATTCCCCCACTCACAGATTTAACGACCTATTTATCTGTACCATCATAATCTTAGAACAGCTGCTTTACAGTAAGTCACCAAAAATAATAATTTTTATAGTCAAATGAAACTTCGTGGTTCTAGAGACCTTTTGAAGTGTCAGACATCTACATCTAGGTCTACGTGGATAATCTGCAAATCACATTTAAGTGCCTGGCAGAGGGTTCATCGAACCACCTTCAAAATTCTCTATTATTCCAATCTCGTATAGCGCGCGGAAAGAATGAACCCCTATATCTTTCCGTACGAGCTCTGATTTCCCTTATTTTATCGTGGTGATCGTTCCTCCCTATGTAGGTCTGAGTCAACAAAACATTTTCGCATTAGGAGGAGAAATTTAGTGGTTGGAATTTCGTGAGAAGATTACGTCGCAACGAAAAACGCTTTTCTTTTAATGATGTCCAGCCCAAATCCTGTATAATTTCTATGACACTCTCTCCCATATTTCGGAATAATACAAAACGTGCTTCCTTTCTTTGAACTTTTTCGATGTACTCCGTCAGTCCTATCTGGTAAGGGTCCCACACTGCACAGCAGTATTCTAGAAGAGGACGGACAAGCGTAGCGTAGGCAGTCTCCTTAGTAGGTCTGACACATTTTCTAAGTGCCTGCCAATAAAACGACGTCTTTGGTTAGCCTTCCCCACAACATTTTCTATGTGTTCCTTCCAATTTTATTTGTTCGTAATTGTAATACCTAGGTATTTAGGTGAATTTACGGCTTTTAGATTAGACTGATTTACCGTGTAACCGAAGTTTAACGAGTTCCTTTTAGCACTCATGTGGATGACCTCACACGTTTCGTTATTTAGGGTCAACTGCTATTTTTCACAACATTCAGATATCTTTTCTAAATCGTTTTGCAGTTTGTTTTGATCTTCTGATGACTTTATTAGTCGATAAACGACAGCGTAAACTGCAAACAATGGAAGACAGCTGCTCAGATTGTCTCCCAAAACGTTTATATAGATAAGGAACTGCAAAGGGCCTTTAACACTACCTTGGAGAACGCCAGAAATCACTTCTGTTTTACCCGACGACTTTCCGTGAATTACTACGAAATGTGACCTCTCTGACAGGAAATCACAAATCCAGTCACATAACTGAGAAGATATTCGCCGGCCGCTGTGACCGAGCGGTTCTAGGCGCTTCAGTCCGGAACCGCGCTGCTGCTACGGCCTCAAGATCGATTCCTACCTCGCGCATGGATGTGTGTGATGTCCTTAGGTTAGTTAGGTTTAAGTAGTTCTAAGTCTAGGAGACTGATGACCTCAGAAGTTAAGTCGCATAGTGCTTAGAGCCATTTGAACCATTTGAGACGATATTCCGTAAGTACGCAATTTCACTACGAGCCGCTTGTGTGGTACAGTGTCAAAAGCCTTCCGGAAATCCAGAAATAAGGAATCGATCTGAAATCCCTTGTCAATAGCACTCAGCACTTCATGTGAATAAAGAGCTAGTTGTCTTTCACAGTAACCATATTTTCTAAACCCACGTTGACTGTGTGTCAGTAGACCGTTTTCTTCGAGGTGATTCATATTTTTCGAACACAATGTATGTTCGAAAATCCTGCTGCATGTCAACGTAAAGGGCCTGTAATTTAGTGGATTTCTCCTACTACCTTTCCTGAATATTGGTGTGACCTGTGCAACATTGCAGTTTTTGGGTACGGATCTTTCGTCGAGCGAACTGTTGTATATGATTGTTAAGTATGGAGCTAATGCATCTGCATACTCCGAAAGGAACATAGTTGGTATTCTGTCTGGGCCAGAAGACTTGCTTTTATTAAGTGATTCAAGTTAGTTCACTACTCCGAGGATATTTACTTCTACGTTACTCATGTTGGCAGCTGTTATCGATTCGAGTTCTGGAATATTTACTTGGTCTTCTTTTGCGAAGGCATTTCGGAAGGCTGTGTTTAGTAACTCTGCTTTGGCAGCACTGTCTTCGATAGTATGTCCATTGCTATCGCACAGGGAAGGCATTGATTGTTTCTTGCCGCTAAAATACGTCACATACGACCAGAATCTCTTTGGATTTTCTGCCAGATTTCGAGACAAAGTTTCGTTGTGGAAACTGTTATAAGCATCTCGCAATGAAGTCCACGCTAAATTTCGAGCTTGTGTAAAAGCTCGCCAGTCTTGGGGATTTTGCATCTGTTTAAATTTGGCACGTTTGTTTCGTTGTTTCTGCAACAGTGTTCTAACCCGTTTTGTGTGCCAAGGTGGATCAGCTCTGTCCTTTGCTAATTTATGTAGTATAAATCTCTCAATTGATGCCTATACTATTTCTTTGAATTCAAGTCACATCTTGTCTACACTTACATTATTAATTTGGGATGAGTGGAGATTGTCTCTCAGGAAGGCGTCAAGTGAATTTTTATCTGATTTTTTGAATAGGTATATTTTCGCTTATTTTTCGAGGATTTGGGGATTACAGTATTCATTCTCACTACGACAACCCTGTGTTCACTAACCCCTGAATCGGTTTTTAGGCTCATTATTAACTCAGGATTATTTGTGTGTTTTCACAATCGTTTACTATTCGCGCGGGCTCATGAACTAATTGCTCGAAATAATTTTCGGAGAATGCGTTTAGCACAATTTCGGATGGTATTTTATGCGTACCTCCAGAATTAAACATGTATTTTCGGTAACATATCGAGTATAAATTAAAGTCACTACCAACTATTACCGTATTAGTCGGGTACGTGTTTGATGTATATATGCAGACAGAAGTGAAGAAAGAAAATTTGTACCAAGGCCGAGATTTGCACCCATGTTTCCTGCTCACTAGGGAAACACCAAGTAGGCTGAGGCATGAACTGGAATTTGGACTGAGGAGGAATATGTGCAGTTGTACAAAGGCACTGTGCCAGGGTCGTGTAGTGGTTAGTGCATCTGACTATGAATAGTAGACTCAGGTTGGAATCCTGCCCTCCGTACAAATTTTCATCGTCGCTTCAGTCTGCATATATGAATTTTTATAGTATTTTAAACCTATCGTTTAAACATTTTGACTGTAAAAGTGACATGTTTATATTTTCTACATCTACATCTACATGGATATTCTGCAAATCAATTTAAGTGCCTGGTAGAGGGTTCATCGAATCACCTTCACAATTCTCTATTATTCCAATCTCGTATAGCGCGCGGAAAGAACGAACACCTATAACTTTCCGTAAGAGCTCTGATTTCCCTTATTTTATCAGGTGATCGTTTCTCCCTACGTAGGTCGGTGTCAACATAATATTTTCGCATTTGGAAGAAAAAGTTGGTTGAATTTACGGCCTTTAGATTTGACTGATTTATCGTGTAACGGAAGTTTAAGGAATTACTTTTACCACTCATTTGGATGACCTCACACTTTTCGTTATTTAGGGTTTGGCTGAATAACACCCGTATGGTTGCTGTCAGTCCTCCCCTGCCAATGTGGGGGAATGAAAAGATCATTAAAGAAAGAAAAAATGTTATGCAATGTCATAATGTTAAAATGGTGTATTTTCCTGAGTGCAATAGACTTTAAATAGAAAACATGAATCAAATATTGCAACTATATTGATTTACCGATACTACATTAGTGTTTCCACAATAACACGTTGAAAGTTGTAAATGGATCTTGATTAACAATTAAAAACCACTTCACTGTTGCTAAGCATAAATATTCATACGTTACCTGTGTTTCGCCTCCGAGATCTTCCTTCCTTTCTGTCGACGTCATTTCCTTATCGTTCAGACTACGTCCTCGCGTTGATAAATGGTTTAGAGACATATTGAACTTGTCTCCGTTCAAGTTTTGTTCCTCTGCATTCCTTTCATTTATGTGATCCACTGACAAAGACTTTGAGATATCGGTCCTCTGACTTGCAAAGCCCGAGCGAAATTCGGTACTCCGACTTGCAGACGAGCGCTTGTCAGCGCTCTTGCCTGGGCTCCTCTTCTGCAGTGGCCTCAGGATTACTAAGACAGGAATAATGCTCATATTGATTGCGCAGATAATGCACTGCGCCATTCTGAAGCCAAAACTGTCCACTAAATGTTGTACCAACATCGGAAACCCGAAAATTCCTAGTCCCATTGCCAACTGAGTAATCCCCATCGCAAAGGTTTTTCTGCGGTGGAAGTAAATATTGAAACCCGTAAAACATGCTGTAACGACGAGGCCCATGCCTAGACCTGAAACAAATAAATATTTCACTCAGACGTATGTCACATACAATGGTTCAAATGACTTCAGAACATAGTTTTACTGCTTCACACCAGGTAGTTCATGGACAGTGAAAATGGCTTAACTTGGCAGTTCAGGTTCTGTGGTACATGAGATGAAAGTTTCCCTCAGTGCCAACACATAAAAATTATATAATTATGTCCGAAAGCAAAGACACCACATATATACTTATATAACTGAAGTGAGGACGGCCGATGACCTCTTCAGTGCATATGCACGCCAGTCTCTAACTCTTATGGGACCCACCGAAACGCCGCGAGTAATGAGGATAATGGGCAAGGGGCACTATAGTAGTAGTTTGTGGATACGTTGAGAATTTCGGTCTGACGACAGGAGTGCTATGATAGTCCGTACGGTTGTGATGGCGCAGAGGGTATCGTGTCTGCCTAGTGAGCAGAAGACCTGGGCTAGAATAGCAGTCCGGTACAAATTTTAAACTTTTTCTATTGATATACAAGCATCAAAAAAAGTTTTGCGTCACCCCAGTTCCAAGAACTCCTGAAGATACACATTGACTGTGGATATTGGATCACAGACACAGTCCCTTTGGCTGTTCAGAGATGTCCCTAAACCCGTCCAAAGATGTAGACAACCATGTATGAGCAGCGCCTATTAGACAGAGGGGGTCCGACAACCGATCAGTTCCAGTCATTCCAACAGGAAGAAGGTACACGGCTCGTGTTGTCTGTACGTAGTTCAACCATGCCTAGACGGTCAATACCACTGTTCGATCGCGCCCGCATCGTTACTTTGTGCCAGGAAGGGCTCTCAACAACGGAAGTGTCCAGGCGTCTTGGAGTGAGCCAAAGCGATGTTGCTCGCTCATGGAAGAGATACAGAGAGACTGGAACTTTCAATGACATGCCTCACTCTGGGCGCCAAAGGGCTACTACTGCAGTGAATGACCGCTATCTACGGATTATAGCTCGGAGGAACTCTGACGGCAACGCCACCACGTTGAATAATGCTTTTCGTGCAGCCACAGGACGTCCTGTTACGACTCAAAGTGTGCACAATAGGCTGCACTATGCGCAACTTCACTCCCGACGTCCATGGCGAGGTCCATCTTCGCAACCACGACACAGCGCAGTACAGTTGGGCCCAGCAACATGCCGAATGGGCCGCTCAGGATTGGCATCACGTTCTCTTCACCGATGAGTGTCGCATATATGCCTTCAACCAGACAATCGTCGGAGACGTGTTTGGAGGCAACCCGGTCAGGCTGAACGCCTTAGACACACTGTCAAGGGAACGCAGCAAGGTGGAGGTTCCCTGCTGTTTTGAGGTGGCATTTTGTGGGGCCGACTACGCCGCCGGTAGTCATGGAAGCTGCCGTATAGGCTCTACGATACGTGAATGCCATTCTCCGACCGATAGTGCAACTATATCGGCAGCATACTGGCGAGGCATTCGTCTTCATAGACGACAATTCGCGCCCCCATCGCGCACATCTTGTGAATGACTTCCTCCTGGATAACGACATCGCTCGACTAGAGTGTCCAGCATGTTCTCCAGGCATGAATCCTATCGAGCATGCGTGGGATAGATTGAAAAGGACTGTTTATGAACGACGTGACCCACCAACCACTCTGAAGGATCTATGCCGAATCGCCGTTGATGAGTGGGACAAATTTGGACCAATAGTGCGTTGATGGACTTGTGGATAGTATGCCACGACGAATACAGGCATGCATCAATACAAGAGGACGTACTACTGAGTATTCGGGGTACCGGTTTGTACAGCAATCTGGACCACCACCATTAAGGTCTCTCTGTATGGTGGTACAACATGCAATACGTGGTTTTCCTGAGCAATAAAAATGGCGGAAATGATGTTTATGTTGATCTCTATTCCAATTTTCTGTACAGTTTCCGGAACTCTCGGAGCAGAGGTGATGCAAAGCTTTTTTTGATGTGTGTAAATCAATGCCCGTTCGCAGGCAATGTCTGTAATTGCTTTGTGTCTCAATTCATGCTGGCTGAGAAATCAAAATGGTATCTGTTCTTTTGGACATGTCCGAAAGAACAGATGTCATGTATGTACATTAACCTAAGTTGTAGGAAGTCTATCACATATATTAATTCAAGTTTTAGGAAGTCTTTCCTTAAGGAATTTGGAGTGTAACCTTGTATAGAAGTAAAACGTGGACGATAACCAGTTCAGATAAGAAGAGAATGAATTAGATAGAACAAATAACAAATGAGGAGGTACTGATTCTAATAGGAGAAAAAAGAAATTTGTAGCTCAACTTGACTAAAAGAAGGGAGCAGTTGTTAGGCCACATCCTGAGACATCAAGGAATAGTGCATTTGACAATGGAAGGTGGGGTTTAAAGTTGTAGAGGGAGATAGAAGCTTGAATAAAGTAAGCTGTTTCAAATGGATGATGGTTGAGGTAGTTATGCAGAGATGAAGAGGCTTCCGCAGTTTATACTAGCATGGAGAGCTGCATCAAAATAGTCTTCGGACTGAACAACAACAGCAAAGGTCACATCGTCATATAGCATTTAAATAACATGCACATCCTTGAATCGTTTATACAACCCACAGACTTCTCGCTGCACCGTCTCTGAAACACAACTAGTATGTCACAACGCCATTGCTTTCAGTTATAATAAGTCATATTTTGAGCAGTTGGTCCTCCACAGCTTCGAAGCACTGAGAAAAGATTGCATGACCACAGTAAGATGGTTACATTCATTTATGGCTAGTTCACTGGTGGGTGTAATCAGTTATATTTGGTTTGTTGGGACGAGCCATTGTGTCATGTACAATGTCCACAGAGCTTAACGCTTTACGATATGTGATGACTGATTGAGTGAGTTACGCATGGAGACAAAACAACAGTGGTCTTAGCCCACTGTTGCCGGCAACGAAACTAAGTTTATTGTGCGTTTTCTCTCCCTGTAATTCTAGCAATGCCAGACGGTAACTTTGACATGAAGGCTTTTTACTAGTCATTTATTGAACACAATTTTTACAGGAATTAATGACCTGAAAATTCCATGTATTTTGGTCTCCAGCACTTCGCATTGGAAGATTAAATGTGGTGCATAAACTGCACTTTGGAACTTCTTTCTCTATACCCATCGTGTGTATGTGCTCCATGAACTTCTCATGGTCAGTCATGAGTCCTACCACAAGTTATATCTGTCTCCTGCTTGAGACAAGGGTAACAGACCTTCTCTTGAAACATGGCTTCGGCATTATTAGCTTGCCATGTTTCTGTTTTTGGATCTTAATGCAGTTTCCTTTGTATAGCCTTCTAACCAGCTACGTAGGTTCCGGCCCAACAGATGGAGTCGTTGCACCTGTCCTGGTCAGCCTAACAGCTTGTTCATTGCCGCTGATTCCTAAATTACCAGAGACCCACAGCAGGTTAACCCTGTTGCTTTCCCCTAGTATCAGGGCTTTGTGGCATTCTGCAACGATCTTTGATTTCGTTGCAGGGGCTGAAAGAGATATCAGAGCTGCTTGACTGTCTCCTCGGCGCACACTCTGATAGTGTGCCAAAGCCACAAAATCTGGAGTACAGAGCAATGGAAGACTGTCATTTGGCAGGATGAGAATTGTTTTACAGTGTTGCCAACTTCTGGCCGAATTTATGTCCCAAGAGTGAAACACGGTGGGGATTCAGGATATTTTTGGGTAGGAATATTGTGGTACTCGATAAAGTCGTATCATTGCCAAGGACTGTGTGACCATTTTGTCTGATCAGGTCCATCCCACGTACAGCGTTTGTTACAGAATGGTGATGCTGCGTTCCAAGGCGACAGGGCCCCTATTCACGCAGCTCAGGTCGCCCAGGACTGGTTTTGCGAGCACGAGGACGAATTGTCGCATCTTTCCTGGCCGCCACAGTCACGAGTTCTCAGTATTACTGAGCCTTTGTTGTCCACTTTTTGAGAGAAGGGTGCATAATCGCTATCCACCTCCACCTTCGTTACCTGAACTTGCCACTATTTTGCAGAAAGGATGGTAAAGGTTCCTTTGAAAATCATACGGGGCCTGTATTTAACCACTCCGAGAAGACTGGAAGCTGTTTCGAATGACAATGGTTTTCCTACACCATACTGGGCATGGTAACGATTTGTGTTTTTGTATGTTTTTGTCCACCGCCTGTATCAGTAATGTCATAATGCAACCTCTTGGTGCTCACTTCAGCTTTGTTCATATTCACTAAAATTCCAGCAAGTTACGTTAATTTAGTGTGGTGTTGCAGTTTCCGCAAGGAATGCGAGAGGTATACATTAAACTTTAACAAACACTCTAAAAAAAAATAAGTTTGCTTGCAGCGCGCAATGGAATTTCTGCGCCACGATATCACAGCACAGCTTTCGGTGAGCGAAAACGAGATGGTGAATCCCACAGTTAGAATGAGGTATCGTGCGGTAATTCGTTTTCTGTTTCTGAAGAACAACGGAGCAACAATCCATTCCGAGTTGGTGAAAGCGTACGGCGTAATGCACCATCTTATAACACAATGGTTTGGTAGCACAGACGGTTCCACGGTGGTGAAAAAAGTCAAAATGACGAACAACGAAGTGGCAGACTAGCTTTCTGTGACGAACGGGGCATCGCAAGACAAGTGGAGTCTTTGGTTCTCGAAGATCGCAGTGGAGGTGAAGGTGGAAAAAGTGACAGTCAGTCGTGGATTAATCTCATAAAATTCCTTCTGGTGGTACTGCTACATCATCTTATAAAATACTTAAAATGGAGAAATAAAAAAATAATCGACCTTTGCCGGTCACGGTGGCCGAGCGGTTCTAGGCGCTTCAGTCTGGAACCGCGCGACTGCTACGGTCGCAGGTTCGAATCCTGCCTCGGGCTTGGATGTGTGTGATGTCCTTAGGTTAGTTAGGTTTAAGTAGTTCTAAGTTCTAGGGGACTGATGACCTCAGCTGTTAAGTCCCATACTGCTGAGAGCCAATCGACCTTTTGACCGATAAGCGGCGATTTTCCTCACTTATTTTAGTGTTTTAAGTGGTTAGTAAGAAGACGTGAAGCACATCCAGAAGGATTTTAAAGAGACTGACACCACCATTGTAAGCCTGCGTATTTATATCAGTCATCCATCAGCTTTCAACACTTGCATGACTTCCTGAACGTCATAAAGATCGCCGACCGCTGGGTTCCGCAATTGCTCGCACCTATTAAAAAACGCCTGCTGGAATGAGACGCCAGCGACAACTGTGTAAGACCAATCCAGATTTCTTTCGTAGCCGGCTAATCGCCGTGGACGACAGCCGGGTTTATCACTGTGGCCCCGGGACAGAGAAGCACATATGTGGATTCACCACCGCCGAAAAATGCGAAGACCCACCAGTCGTCGGGCAACGTAATGCTAAGTGCCTCTTATTTTGGGGGACAGTCATGGTGGTATGCATTTCCCGAATGACGGCGAGGTTAGTTTCGAGATGTAACGTTTCCCGAACAGCCAAAATGTAAACTTCTAGCTCCGAAGTCTCTGCCAACTCATTCATTAACTGGGAGAAATGTGTCGCATTGAAGAGTGGATATGTACCGGGTGATCAAAAAGTCATAAATTTGAAAACTTAATAAACCACGGAATAATGTAGATAGAGAGGTAAAAATTGACACACATGCTTGGAATGACATGGGGTTTTATTAGAACAAAAAAAACAAAGTTCACAAAATGTCCGACAGATGGGGTCGTTTGGTGATGATCGTGTGCTCAGCCGCCACTTTCGTCATGCTTGGCCTCCCAGGTCCCCAGACCTCAGTCCGTGCGTTATTGGCTTTGGGGTTACCTGAAGTCGAAAGTGTATCGTGATCGACCGACATCTCTAGGGATGCTGAAAGACAATATCTGACGCCAATGCCTCACCATAACTCCGGACATGCTTTACAGTGCTGTTCACAACAGCATCAGCTTTGCTTTGTCTTACTTTGTTATGATAATTATTGCTATTCTGATCAGATGAAGCGCCATTTGTCGGACATTTTTTGAACTTTTGTATTTTTTTGGTTCTATAGAAACCCCATGTCATTCCAAGCATGTGTGTCAATTTGTACCTCTCTATCTACATTATTCCGTGATTTATTCAGTTTTCAAATTTATACTGACTTTTTTATCACCCTGTAGATGTAGACTAACATCATCACCATATTTCATAGTCGTAATGTGATTCTTTCGAGGTGACTGTTAAAATTTTGTTACTAGCCCTCATAGCGCACAATCGCAGGAAATAGTTCATCAGTTTCTACATCCTTACGGCTCGCAAGGGAATGAACATGTCATGTGTTTACAAGTTAAATGTAGGTGGGAGGAGAGAGAGAGAGAGAGAGAGAGAGAGAGAGAGAGAAAGGGAAGTAGGAGAGTGGATGAGAGAGGGAGAGAGAAGGAGGGAGGGAGATGGGTAGGGAGGGCTGCAGAGGGACAGGGAGGGAGAGAGACAGAGAGGGAGGGGGGGTATGGAGGCAGGAGAGGTAGCGATAGAGAGAAGAGAGAGAGAGAGAGAGAGAGAGAGAGAGAAGTGGGAAGTGAGGGGATTATTTATAGTTTTGAATCTAAGGAGGAACATTCATTGATAAAACATAGCCTGTCAGAGGTTGTAGTGAAGCGAAATTCGTAGTTACTCTGGCACTACAAAGCTTCTGTACACTTACGTATAATGAACAGGTACGCCGTGTCCCTCCTCACAGAACGTTACACAAACTACTCACCGCCGCAAATGTTGGCCAGAATGAAGTGCCAGAATGCAGTGGCAAAAGCGACGGGTCCTTGTCCAATGGCCATGATGACTGCTCCTATCCAACCAACTTGTCTGCATGAGAAGCGCTGGAAAAGTTTGTTGCAGAAGAGGCCTGGAATGACAAACGAAAATACGTTAAACGTTTTGCACACGCCAGTGTGGAATAACAATAACATAAATCTAAGGGTACAATGGAGTGCGAAATGCGAATACATTCTCACAAAGCATGTGTAATTCAAGGTTTCTCTAAAACGGTCAATGAATTGGTCAGCATGCAACAGAATGTAACTGTAAACAAAACTGAGACAGTCAGTTACAGGGGGTTATGATAGCAAATGGCGCTACAATTTTTCATGTAGATAGTCGATGGTAGATTGTTTTTGTCGGTACAAGTCAACCTTCACAGTTCCCAACAGGTAGACGTCCATAGGTGTCAAATCAGGATAGCGAGATGTGTGCTCAGCACGATATACCCACTGGTCGGATGGAGTGTCAACATGACGATGGTGAAGTGTGGCTCCATTCTGTTGCATTCAAAATATTGTTTCTCCATATTGCATTCGGATAGCAGACAAAATGATTGAATCTTATCAAGATACGTCCGACGAGACACGGTATCCAAGCAGAAGAAGAGGCCAACCAAACCATGTAATGACAGACCACAGCACACATTAAGCCCCCACAGATTCGATTTCTTGTCCGCAGGAAAGTGGGGATTTTCAGGAGTACAATAGACACAACTGTAATGGTTTACATCACGGTACTGTTAAGTTTGAATGGAGCCTGGCTAGTTCATTAGAATTTCCCGGGAAATACCTCAGTCTCGCGAACCACAAGCTCAAACCAATCGCAGTATTCAATCCTTCGATCCAGGTCGTCCTCATTCACCACCTGCAGCAGTCTTGGAATGACACTTACCACTTTTCATGCTTAAGAACGCGTCTTACACTTGAACGGCTCTCCCCACCTTCGCGAGTGTCCGTTTCATTTATTTGGGTGGTGATCTGACGAGATGTTGTAACACTGTAACCCTGAACGATCTGTTTATGGTCAGGCTGTGACTTCTGCACTTATTAACCTTTCCGTCGCTTGGAACTTACACGGAAATAGCCAATTATTTAACGTTCTGCCACTGCTGTTGTACTCCGTAAATGCTCTCGTACTTTAAGAAACACTGCAGTGCAGCGTTGCGTTGCACAAACGATAGCCTCCGCTCAGGTATTGTTGCCAACTCGACTGTCTTCAGCTGTACAGGCTCGCAGCGTTAACCCCACCAGTCGCGCACCCGCTGAGCCAATTGCCCACGCGAATTACCCACGACAAATTTGATAATTACACTTCAACTTTCACATGGAATTAGTAGCTGTGAGTCATTTTGTTTTGAAATTACTAAATGAAGCGAGTATCTTTTTCTAGACTCCTTGCATAACGGACGATCAAAAAGTTTCCGTTTGAGGTCGTTTCTGCAGCGTATTTATAAGGTCGCACGACTCCGATGCGGATATACGAGCACCGACATGTAATCAAGGGATTAGTGTGGCATTCGTGTCTTTCCGAGGTGCGTGCATTAAATGCGGAAACGTGAACTACGGCAACGTTATTACCAAATGGCCCAAGCTTGACCTTGATGGCCGAAGGACAAACATCGGTAGCCATCTACGAAGAATGAAGAATGTGTATGGGGCAGCATGTCTGACGAAAACCACCGTTGTCGAATGATGTGCCAGGGGATGCTGCCGCTTCGTGATAACTCACGTCCCCATATCGAAAATGTTGTAACGCAAAAGTTACATCAGCTTAATGGGAGACACTCTCCCTATAGACCTGATCTCTGCCTATCCGATTATCACGCTGTCGGTCCCTTAAAACAGGCTTGGAAGGGTCGAAGATTTCTGTTAGACAGGAATGTGCAGCATGCAGTTACGGACTTCTTCGCGCAGGACATGGTGTTTTACTAAACGGGTATCTCGGGTGAGGTTATTACCTCAGTGCTCACAGCGATTTTGCCTCATTGGCATACAGGTTCTGCACTGTACAGCCTTCGTACGGACGCTTTTTGACCGCCCCTTACATAAATGAAAATGTGTATAAAAATGCATGCATAAGTTTGTGTGTCGAAGCACGTGTTAAGAAACCCACGTAACGTGGAATGCATTAAACTGAAGCAGAGTTGACTGCTATAGCCGGTCCAGGGTAATGCGTTTGCAGCAGTAATCTCTATGCTACCTGGAATAACTGGACTAACTTCTTTATACACGCCTACATATTTCTGGCGTCTGTTTCATCCGCTGTGATGTAGTTACGTAAAAAGTTTCGGTATGTCTGTACGTGATTAAGGATTATTTACTTATTTCTGGTCATAAACATTATCCCACTGACTGTAACAATAGCTAAAAAGGGAACTAACAGATCAGCACACGACTACAATATATATAATCGGAATAATGCCTTCTTTTACACTAGTAATCCCCCCTCCACCCCCCCCCCCCCCATCAAACTATCATGTATAAAACAGCTTCAAACGTATGATTACTTTGCAAATTTGTGCTTTGTTTTAAGAAAAGCTAGTTTTTCACACATCTCAATGTTACTGACGTCATATCTGCTGAACTATATGTCTTGCAGTGATACAATTTTGCATTTTCGTTCGGTGGTGTTGTCTGCAAAATGTGTTGCTTATAAAACTGGTAGTAAAGAACTAATAAACTAAAACGTCATATCTGATGCTGAAGTTTTACTATATCAACAGCGAAAATGTAGTAAGCGATAAAATTTCTTCCTTTGATTATTTTGCGGCGGTTGTCAGCGAGGGAAAGTCGCGTAAAGGTCTGAAATGATGTGTAAAACTTGTTACAAATCGCTAAGTCTCTCGTTCTCAAATGCTGGATGTATATAGCCTGAGTAATTTGCGCGTCGTGATTTAGGCTGCTTCTAGACCTACATTACATAAGTTTCTATTAGATCTACAACTTTACTTCCACAGGTTTGCAGTAGATGGCAATAGTTACAAGTGGTGGTGCAGATGGTAGGACGCAAGTGTCGTACAATAAGCTTAAGCGTTTTTAAACGTAACACCATCAAAGTATTAGTCGATTTGTAGTGGTATCATGCATTTACTCTCGATTGAATATGTCAAATTACGCGCTCAGATATCGTCATTTGCGGGAAGTTTTAATTTTCAGCTTTAACATGAAAAAACCTGTGCCTGAGGATAAAAAAATGCTGGGCAAGACCTATTGTGAAGCACCTTTTAGTGAAAGAAGGAGCAGAGAATAGTTTCAATGCTTCAAGAACGGTGATTTTGAAGTCGAAAACCGTCACGGCGGTGGAAGAAGGAAACGTCTTCGAAGCATCTGAAACCGACAGAAACAATCTCAGGAGTTCATTATCGAGAGCGATTGATGCTTCTGAGCCGAGCACAGGAAGACAAACTGCCACAGTACAGCGACAGACATGAAAAGTTTAATTTTCAGTATGACAATGCTCGGTCTCATGTCACAGAAACCGTCAAAACATACTTGGAAATGTTGAAACGGGAGGTCCTACTCCACCCGCCATAGTCCCATCTATTGTTCCCTCTGACTACCACGATTAATGGCACACGGTTTGCCTGACCGATACCTCGGGGCACATGCACAAATGCAAAGTTGGATCGGTTCATGGATCTCCTCAAAAGTCGCAAGTTCTTCCGCCTCAGGATTCGTGTGCTGCCCAAAATATGGGAGAAAGTTGAGGCCAACGATGGCCAATACTTTGAATCGTAAATTGTTTTGTAAGCTTAGAACTTTGAGAAAGAACGACGGAGGCAAAGTTGTAGACCTAATAACTTAAATACCTAACTTCTCATGTCAAACCTTTAACCCTGTATTATACTATTTAATGAGCAGGTTATGACAGCAATTTAAATTTTTAATTTCGGTCAATAATTATATGAAATACTGAAAAATCACGTTTTTGTTGTCGCTGGAAACCGTCGCATAGGCTACCTACAACTTGGACCGGGTGATCATTTTAGGTGTTCAGTGATAACAGATACACTAAGAATTTTAGAATATATCTTGGGGCTTTGTGTCTGCAAGTGGTAACAAAAAATTTTAACTAATTTCTTAAATTCAAATCGCGAAGTTTCATTTAGTGTGCATTTTCAAATACGCATTTGAAGCACTATTCTCCAAATCTTTAACAGACATCTTGTACACATTTCTTCTTCGTCATCATCATCATCATCATCTTCTGCTTCTTCTTTCTGGAACGTTTCTCCTTATGCCTCTTCCAAGCTCCTCTTTCCTCCTAAAGTCTATCATTTGGCATCTCCTCTCATTGCTGTCCTCTTCGATTAAAATTATTATTCGCTTGGTCTATCCATCTTGTTCGTGGTCTTCCAATCGGACCTCGTGTAAATTCTGTCCATTCTAGGGCTATTCTCGGAAGTCTTTCTGGTCCCATTCTTTAAATGTGGCCAAACCATTTAACCTGTTACTCTCCATAGTTCATTTTTTTGGGATTTGATCTGCAACGTGTTTCGTATTGTTTCATTCTTTATCCTGTCCCGTCTCGTCTTACCCAGCATCCCTCGTAGTTACCGTATCTCAGTTGCTTTTATTCTACTCGGAGATGTCTTTGTCCAATTCTAACATTATGATCCATAGATCAAAACTGGCACATAATATGATTTGTACTCCAAGATCTTTGCTTTGGCAGGTATTTTCTTATTATCTCCGATATATAATAAAAAAATTTTGAACAATTTTTTATTCTCTCCGAATTTTCATCCTTGATGTTTTCTTTCTGGGTTAACTTATTTTCTAGATTCTTGAAATTATCTACTTTTTTAATATTTTTCCATTGCAAGTTCCGTAATTTTTTCGTTTTTCCTGCTGATTTTCATTTATTTCGTTTTTTATTAAGCTTATTCCCATGACTACTTCTTCAATTTCTCTGTGCCAGGTATTTAGCTGTTCTTCCAACTTCTGCTTATTTTCTTCCCAAATCATCACATCGTTTGCTTATGCCACGATTTTCATATCATCAGACCCTGGACGAACTTTCCGTATGATGTTGTGCATGCTGTATTAAAAAGCAGTGATGAGAGCATACTTCCTTTCCGAACCCCTCTATCCGATATAAACCATTCAGATTTTTTGCCATCTATTAGAACACAACTGTCTGGCTATAAATATGGCACCTATAGCTCATCTTCCAGGTGAAACTCCTTTTTGCTGTTATATTAACAGTAGTTCTATTTTATTACTGATTTGCTGTAAAATTATGTTTTCATAAATCTTCATGCATGGCACGTTAGTGCAATTCCTGTGCAACTCTCACAGAGCGCCTAGTTACCCTTCTTAAAGATAGGTACAATAATGGCCTTTGTCCAATCACCAGGAATCTTTCCAGTGCCCGTACTGCCCTCATTAGTTTATACAGCCACTGAATTCCGATAGATGCTGCGGCTTTGACCATTTCCACTGTGATGTCATCTACTCCAGTAACTTTGCCATTTTTCGTTTCTAATGAAGCTTTCTCTAGATCCAACATCTGCAGATCTTCTCTTTCTATTCCCTTTGTGATATTTCTTTCGTCTCCCGGTATCTTATTGTATTTGTTTCATCGTGTTCTTCATACAGTTTTTGAAAGTATTCTTTCCATACTGTCAAAACTTCTTCTTTCTCCCACTTTTGAAGTAATTTCTTTTTGCTTCCTTCTGTTACCTAATATGCAGTATAATATCTTCTTGTCATCCTTAAAGTTCTCTTCTGTCATGTCTCTTTATCAAAATAAACTAGCGTAGTACCCGGAAATGCATATAGAATTATTTAAGTTCATTCGTAATTTTTATCATCAGTAGTGCCATCTCATCGGAAACATATACTTCTCTCTTATATATATACTTCTCTCATACATATATTTTCTCTCTCTCTTTCGTGGCCTTTATCGCGTTCTCCGGACTCCGCTGTTTTCATGGTTTGTCAAATTTAACTTATTTTTACGTTGTGGATAGATGCCTGACCAGTCGCCACAGTCGTCAAGGTAACCTAAGGGAGGGAAGCCATGTGTGCCTCCGGGCGGGTACGAGCGCCGGTCCCCGCACAATACCGCCCGGCGGATTTCTGTCGAGGTCCGATGAGCCGGTCAGTCTGTGGATGATTTTTAGGCGGTTTTCCGTTTGCCTCCGCGAATGCAGGCTGGTTCCCCTTGTTCCACCTCAGCTACACTATGTTGGCGATTGCTGCACAAACAAGTTCTCCACGTACGCGTAAACCACCATTACTCTACCACGCAAACATAGGGGTTACACTCGTCTGGTGTGAGACGTTCCCGGGGGGGTCCACCGGGGGCCGAACCGCCAATAACCCTGGGTTCGGTGTGGGGCGGCGGAGGAGTGAAGTGGACTGCGGTAGTCGTCGTGGGGTTGCGGACCACTGCGGCTGCGGAGGGGACGGAGCCTCTCTGTCGTTTCTAGGTACCCGGTTAACATAACATAACATAACAACATGTATGCCACCCGTCTGCGAATTCTGTTAACTTCATGTGTTATTGTGTTTTTAACTGTTCGTGTATAGTATTTTATGAGGCTGAGATTGGGGACGAGCTTAGAATTTACGTAAAAGAGCGCTGAATACCACTTTAAAACGGCACTCAGGTTGGCGGGTGTAGCAGACCTACAGTCATCAACCGCCGCGAGATTTGGACACAGGTTTGGCTCACTTTCCACCATAAGTGAGTGCGCTGCCAGGTAAGCTGTAAGAGCAGGTCACTTAAAGGTTAGCTAATATGGTTCCTGTAACTTTGTGATTGACGACTGCAGTGACGGTGAGGAGTGTTGCAACGAGCAGGCAGCCACTCCAGACAGAACTCTGCATCTGCAGGACATAGACAAAAATATGAAAACACCGCGAGAAATTCAAGCCTGGACGTAAATGGAGATGCTAGCCACACCTGCAAGCTGTGCTGTTGTCTCTCACCAGGAGCGGCACCTGTCCCACGTTATCAATACATCCCATGTATCAGTCGTGGTCAGGACAGTGTTCTGTGCAGTTGTGACTACATTATGCCGGAGGCCAGCGCATTCGAAAGTGGGCAAAGTTTCGGTGCTGATGTGGTGGGTGCTTATGTAAGCAAGGGAGCTGAAGTGTTTGGTGATTTAAATTGTATACAGGGAAAGCAGAAAAACATCATCCGCTAACTCACCAGGCGGACGATAGTGTGTGTTGAACACGGTCGTTGAAGAGGTCAGGGACGAAAAGTGAGAGAACGACAGTGCAGAACTTTAAACCCTTCCAGCTCCAAAATAACACGAAGGGGGCTCCCTGAGCAGAGAGTTGCAGGGCGAACTGGAATCGGAAAACCATTCAAACGTGGTGCCGAAGACACAAAAAAACTTCACTATGGAACAAAGTCATTTGAACGAATTAATCTAGTTTCACACTGTTTCTACGAGGGCGGTTCAGAAAGTAACCTCCGATCGGTCACAGTGCGGGTTGTGGGGGGAGTAGCGACGCCATCTGTGCGTTCACGCACTCAACAGGTCAGTCGGCATCAAGCCGTGGTCGAGTGAACGTCGTACCTGCGCTAGTTTAGTTTTTGTGGCAGTTTGAAATGTGTGCTGCAATAGAAAACCCCGCCAAATGTGAAGTGCGTGCTGTCATAAGGTTTTTTACAACCAAAGGATATTCTGCAGCAGCTATTCATCGTGAGCTTTGTGCCGTGTACGGACCAAGAGTTATGAGTGAAGGAGTTGTCCGTGAATGGGTACGTTTATTTGAAAGTGGACGAGAAAACGTTCATGATGAAGAGAGGAGTGGTAGACCATCATTGGTGACTGACGAACTCGTTCAGACAGTTGATGCAAAAGTTCGTGAAAATCGACGTTTCTCAATGTCGGAGTTGTCTACTGGTTTTCCACAGATTTCTAAGACTCTCTTGTACGAGATAGTGACAGCAAGATTGGGTTACCGTAAGTTCTGTGCACGATGGGTGCCCAAAATTCTTACCGACCACCACAAAACTCAAAGAATGGCCTCTGCATTAGACTTTCTGTCACGTTATGAGGACGAAGGAGAACCATTGTTAAACAGAATCGTGACCGGTGACGAAACCTGGATTAAGTACGTGAACCCTGAGACAAAAGAACAATCAAAGATGTGGGTACATTCAAATTCGCCTACCAAACCAAGAAAAGCCTCGCGAGATTTTTCTGCCAGAAAACTGATGGCAACGGTGTTTTGGGATGCCAAAGGGGTGTTGTTGGTTGAATTCATGGAACGTGGTACGACCATTAATCAAGACGTGTACTGTGAAACGATAAAAAAGTTACGACGGGCTATACAGAACAAACGCCGTGGTATGCTGACTTCCGGTATCGTTTTTTTTTTGCACGATAACGCCCGTCCTCACTCTGCTCGCAGAACAACGGCCCTTCTTGAGTCCTTCAAGTGGGACGTTATCAACCATCCACCGTACAGCCCAGACCTGGCGCCAAGTGATTATCACCTCTTCATGCATTTGAAGAAATGGCTCGGGTCACAGCGGTTTGATGACGACGAAGAGCTCAAAGATGCGGTCACAAGCTGGCTCCAGGCACAAGCGGGTGATTTTTATGCAGAAGGAATTTCAAAGCTTGTGAAGAGATACGATAAGTGCCTCAATCGCTATGGAGACTATGTAGAAAAATAGTGCAAAGATGTAGTTGTAAGATGTATATATTAAAATATTTTTATTTAACTTGGTGTATTTTTTTGAATCAACCGGAGGTTACTTTCTGAACGGCCCTCGTAACTTCTGGCCAAGTTTGCGTCTCATGAGTGAAACATGACGGGGACTCGGTACTGATCTGAACAGATATGTCAGGGTATTCCATGGTCCCCCTGGGTACTCTGCAAGGTCGCACTGCCGCCGAGGAATATCTTACGGTTCGGGCTGATCATGTTCATCCCATGTTAGATTGCTGGTTCTCCAGTGGTGATGTTGTGTTCCAAGACGTCAGGGCCCCTGTTCACACGGCTCGCATCGAGCAGGACTGGTTTTCTCAGCACGAGGATGAATTTTCGTGTCTCCCCTGGCCACCATAGTCACCTGATTGCAAAACGCCTGTTACAGAGCATTTGTGCTCCACTCTGGAGAGATGGGTGCGTTATCGTTACGCACCTCCTTTATAGTTACCTGAACTTGCCACTATTTTTCAGGAAGAATGGAATAAGATTCCCCTGAAAACCTCACAGAGCCTGTACTTACCCATTCAAAGACGAATGAAATTGCCAATTGGTTTACTGCACAGTATTAACTGGTAATGTTTTGTGTTTTTGATGTTTCCATATCTTTTGTCAAACCCGTCTACCTGCAAAACAGACAACGTACCGTTGACCTGCAAATGGCTCCCACCACTCGACTCACTGGAATGTCAATCGTAAAATTATTTCAATCGCAATATAATTATATGATTCATACTATATAACCGGCCATTAAAATTGCTACACCAAGAAGAAAGGCAGATGATAAACGGGTATTCATTGGAAAAATATATTATACTAGAACTGACATGTGATTACATTTTCATGCAATTTGGGTGCATAGATCCTGAGAAATCAGTACCCAGAACAACCACCTCTGGTCTTAATAACGGCCTTGATACGTCTGGGCATTGAGTCAAACAGAGCTTGGATGGCGTGTACAGGTACAGCTGCCCATGCAGCTTCAACACGATACCACAGTTCATCAAGAGATTGTGACGAGGCAGTTGCTCGGCCACCATTGACCAGACGTTTTCAATTGGTGAGAGATCCGGAGAATGTGCTAGCCAGAGCAGCCGTCGAACATTTTCTGTATCCAGAAAGGCCCGTACAGGACCTGCAACATCCGGTCGTGCATTATCCTGCTGAAATGTAGGCTTTCGCAGGGATCGAATGAAGGGTAGAGCCACGGGTCGTCACACATCTGAAATGTAACGTCCACTGTTCAAAGTGCCGTCAATGGGAACAAGAGGTGACCGAAACGTGTAACCAATGGCACCCCATACCATCATGCCGGGTGATACGCCAGTATGGCGATGACGAATACACGCTTCCAGTGTGCGTTCACCGCGATGTCACCAAACACGGATGCGACCATCATGATGCTGTAAACAGAACCTGAATTCATCCGAAAAAATGATGTTTTGCCAGTCGTGCATCCAGGTTCATCGTTGAGTACACCATCGCAGGCGCTCCTGTCTGTGATGCAGCGTTAAGGGTAAGCGCAGCCATGGTCTCCTAGCTGATAGTCCATGCTGCTGCAAACGTCGTCGAACTGTTGGTGCAGATTGTTGTTGTCTTGCAAACGTCCCCATCTGTTGACTCAGGGATCGAGATGTGGCTGCACGATCCGTTATAGCCATGAAGATAAGATGCCTGTCATCTCGATTGCTAGTGATACGAGGCCGTTGGGATCCAGCACGGCGTTCCGTATTACCCTCCTGAACACAACGATTCCATATTCTGCTAACAGTCATTGGATCTCGACCAATGCGAGCAGCAATGTCGCGATACGATAAACCACAATCATGATAGGCTACAATCTGACCTTTATCAAAGTCGGTAACGTGATGGTACGCATTTCTCCTCCTTACACGAGGCGTCACAACAACGTTTCACCAGGCAACGCCGGTCAACTGCTGTTTGTGTATGAGAAATCGGTTGGAAACTTACCTCATGTCAGCACGTTGTAGGTGTCGCCACCGTCGTGTGAATGCTCTGAAAAGCTTATCATTTGCATATCACAGCATATTCTTCCTGTCGGTTAAATTTCGCGTCTGTAGCACGCCATCTTCGTTGTGTAACAATTTTAATGGTCATTAGTGTATTTCAATCGGAATATAATTATATGATTCATACTATATTCCACCCTGTTACTTTGGATGACAACGAAATAAACGAGTAACTGAAAAGCAAAAATAAAGCAGAATAAATATTCTTACCATCCTGCCAATGTTCAGATCAAACTAGAGTTTTGAAATTACACACTAGAGTTGTCACAGTCTGTTGTGTCACTACTGAAAGGGTTTTTGATGTCCAGATATCTGGAACAGTTGATGTAATACAGTCACGTGGATCCAGAGTGGGAAAGAACGAATATGTTCTTTTGGGATCTAATGACACATCTTCTTACCTAACTATAACCCTGCAGCCACAAATTACGAGGCTCTTTGGTCGGCGCACTCAGTGGGCTGCAGTTCGATATTCATTTCAGGCAGAGATAATTAGTTCTGAAGTTCGTGTCGTTATGCAATGTCTGATAAGTAAACATAAAGTATTATCAGAAATTGCGATGTTGGTGCAAGAACAAAAGCCTTGAGGAAAAAAAAGAAATACTTTTACAACTTGTCCCAATCTTATAGGATGGAAAGGAAACTGCTGATGATGTGCCACATTTGGATCGACTATCGCCCAGCAAAGCGATAAGTAACATCGAGCAAGTGTAACAAAATGCTGAAACAAAATCGGAGGTTGGTACTGAGATTGACGCCGTAGGAATCTGGAATTATCAAGGCCTCAAACACAGAGATTCGAGCGAGTTATACACTCCTGGAAATTGAAATAAGAACACCGTGAATTCATTGTCCCAGGAAGGGGAAACTTTATTGACACATTCCTGGGGTCAGATACATCACATTATCACACTGACAGAACCACAGGCACATAAACACAGGCAACAGAGCATGCACAATGTCGGCACTAGTACAGTGTATATCCACCTTTCGCAGCAATGCAGGCTGCTATTATCCCATGGAGACGATCGTAGAGATGCTGGATGTAGTCCTGTGGAACGGCTTGCCATGCCATTTCCACCTGGCGCTTCAGTTGGACCAGCGTTCGTGCTGGACGTGCAGACCGCGTGAGACGACGCTTCATCCAGTCCCAAACATGCACAATGGGGGACAGATCCGGAGATCTTGCTGGCCAGGGTAGTTGACTTACATCTTCTAGAGCACGTTGGGTGGCACGGGATACATGCGGACGTGCATTGTCCTGTTGGAACAGCAAGTTCCCTTGCCGGTCTAGGAATGGTAGAACGATGGGTTCGATGACGGTTTGGATGTACCGTGCACTATTCAGTGTCCCCTCGACGATCACCAGTGGTGTACGGCCAGTGTAGGAGATCGCTCCCCACACCATGATGCCGGGTGTTGGCCCTGTGTGCCTCGGTCGTATGCAGTCCTGATTGTGGCGCTCACCTGCACGGCGCCGAACACGCATACGACCATCATTGGCACCAAGGCAGAAGCGACTCTCATCGCCGAAGACGACACGTCTCCATTCGTCCCTCCATTCACGCCTGTCGCGACACCACTGGAGGCGGGCTGCACGATGTTGGGGCGTGAGCGGAAGACGGCCTAACGGTGTGCGGGACCGTAGCCCAGCTTCATGGAGACGGTTGCGAATGGTCCTTGCCGATACCCCAGGAGCAACAGTGTCCCTAATTTGCTGGGAAGTGGCGGTGCGGTCCCCTACGGCACTGCGTAGGATCCTACGGTCTTGGCGTGCATTCGTGCGTCGCTGCGGTCCGGTTCCAGGTCGACGGGCACGTGCACCTTCCGCCGACCACTGGCGACAACATCGATGTACTGTAGAGACCCCACGCCCCACGTGTTGAGCAATTCGGCGGTACGTCCACCCGGCCTCCCGCATGCCCACTATACGCCCTCGCTCAAAGTCCGTCAACTGCACATACGGTTCACGTCCACGCTGTCGCGGCATGCTACCAGTGTTAAAGACTGCGATGGAGCTCCGTATGCCACGGCAAACTGGCTGACACTGACGGCGGCGGTGCACAAATGCTGCGCAGCTAGCGCCATTCGACGGCCAACACCGCGGTTCCTGGTGTGTCCGCTGTGCCGTGCGTGTGATCATTGCTCGTACAGCCCTCTCGCAGTGTCCGGAGCAAGTATGGTGGGTCTGACACACCGGTGTCAATGTGTTCTTTTTTCCATTTCCAGGAGTGTAGCTATGTTCTCTATTAGTGCTGCACAAATTGACTCATAAGCAGAAGGCAACACAGGAATAAACTTCTGGGAGTATCATTAGCACTTGCGTTCGGAATCCTCATAGTACTTTCTGTGAGACACCATCACAAGGGTTGAGACATTGAGCTAGCACTTCGTTCTAGAATAAGGTAGCAAATCCTCACGACTACAGAGTACAATTAACTGCGTCACATTACGACACTTATTCAAATATGTGCTACAAAAGCACATCGATCGCTTCAAAAAGAAGTTTGGTAGTGTGCAGAACCTTAAAAACGTTATGAAAAGTGTATTATTCTCTGTGCACATTTCCACTATCTGACCAGAGGTATGCGGTCATCTATTAATGGACAATTTGAGGTGTGTCCACCTTTGGCCTATTGAACGGTTTGAACTCTGCTGGGGACATTTTCAACGAGATGCCTGAATGAGTATGGAGGAATGGCAGACAATTCTTTCCAAAGAGCCGAAACCAGATAAGGTAATGTTGGACGCTGGGCTCTAGAGTCGACCATCTAATTCGTCCTAGAAGAGTTCCATTGGGGTCGGGTAGGGACTCTCAGGCTAGTCTATTTCTGGAATGTTATTGTTCACAAATCGGGTCTCGGAAACTGACATACGGCGGGAAGAGCGGTGTGCTGACCACGTGCCCCTCCATATCCGCATCCATTGACGCCTTTGGTCTGAGAATGACACGGCGGCCGGTTGGTACCGTTGGCCCTTCATGGCCTGTCCGGGAGGAGTTTAGCTTTTTTTTTTATTGTTCACAAATTATTGCGTCACAAGCGCTGATTCAGAATGCCCGCATTGTCATGCTGATACAATCATCGTCTCCGAACTGTGCTTCTATTGTACGCAGAACGCAACACTGTAAAATATGTTTATATCCTTCTGCAATTAGCGTTTTATTAACCTCAATAAAGGGGTCATACCCTAACAACGAAAAACACCCTGACACCATAACGCCACCTGCTCCGTATTTCACTGTTGCCACTACTAATGACGGTAGGTAACGTTCTCCAGGTATTCGCCAAACCCAAACACTTCCATCGGATTGCCACAGGGTACCGCGCCATTCATCACTCAAGATCATTGTCTCCAGTGGTGTTGCTCTTTACACCACCTCAATCGTCGCTTAGGACTGACTATATGAATGTTTTGCTTAGGAGGAGCTGTTCGACCACTGTACCCCATTATTTTTAAACTCCCAACCCACAATCATTGTGCTGGAGGCACTGCAAGTAGCGCTTTAGAACTGACGAGTTTTTTCTTCCACTGATTTCATGTGGTTTCTTACTAGCACCTTCTGCAATGGTCAATGATCCCTGAGCGTCAGAACTTGAATTCTGCCTGTTCTTGATTTAGCGGCGGTTGTTTCTTCTCGTTTCTACTCCACAGTGACATCATTAACAGTTGACTTGTGCATCTTTAGCTTTGGAATGTCCTTGAAGGATTTGTTACTCAGATGATATCCAATGACTATTCCATGTCTACATTTACATCTACATTACATCCATACTCCGCAAGCCACCAGCCGGTGTGTGGCGGAGGCCACCCTGAGTACATCTATCGGTTCTCCCTTCTATTCCAGTCTCGTATTGTTCGTGGAAAGAAGGATTGTCGGTATGCTTCTGTGTGGGCTCTAATCTCTCTGATTTTATCCTCATGGTCTCTTCGCTAGATATACGTAGGAGGGAGCAATATACTGCTTGACTCTTCGGTGAAGGTACGTTCTCGAAACTTTAACAAAAGCCCGTACCGAGCTACTGAGCGTCTCTCCTGCAGAGTCATCCACTGGAGTTTATCTATCATCTCCGTAACGCTTTCGCGATTACTAAATGATCCTGTAACGAAGCACGCTGCTCTCCGTTGGATCCTCTCTATCTCTTCTATCAACCCTATCTGGTACGGATCCCACACTGCTGAGCAGTATTCAAGCAGTGGGCGAACAAGCGTACTGTAACCTACTTCCTTTGTTTTCGGATTGCATTTCCTTAGGATTCTTCCAATGAATCTCAGTATGGCATCTGCTTTACCAACGATCAACTTTATATGATCATTCCATTTTAAATCACTCCTAGTGCCTACTCCCAGATAATTTATGGAATTAACTGCTTCCAGTTGCTGACCTGCTATATTGTAGCTAAATGATAAGGGATCTATCTTTCTATGTATCCGCAACACATTACACTTGTCTACATTGAGATTCAATTGCCATTTCCTGCACCATGCGTCAATTCGTTGCAGATCCTCCTGCATTTCAGTACAATTTTACAATGTTACAACCTCTCGATATACCACAGCATCATCCGCAAAAAGCCTCAGTGAACTTCCGATGTCATCCACAAGGACATTTGTGTATATTGTGAATAGCAATGGCCTACGACACTCCCCTGCGGCACACCTGAAATCACTCTTACTTCGGAAGACTTCTCTCCATTGAGAATGACATACTGCGTTCTGTTATCTAGGAACTCTTCAATCCAATCACACAATTGGTCTGATAGTCCATATGCTCTTACTTTGTTCATTAAATGACTGTGGGGAATTGTATCGAACGCCTTGCGCAAGTCAAGAAACACTGCATCTACCTGTAAACCCGTGTCTATGGCCCTCTGAGTCTCGTGGACGAATAGCGCGAGCTGGGTTTCACACGACTGTCTTTTTCGAAACCTATGCTGATTCCTACAGAGTAGATTTCTAGTCTCCAGACAAGTCATTATACTCGAACATAATACGTGTTCCAAAATTCTACAACTGATCGACGTTAAAGATATAGGTCTATAGTCCTGCACATCTGTTCGACGTCCCTTCTTGAAAACGGGGATGACCTGTGCCCTTTTCCAATTCTTTGGAACGCTACGCTCTTCTAGAGACCTACGGTACACCGCTGAAAGAAGGGGGGCAAGTTCCTTCGCGTACTCTGTGTAAAATCGAACTGGTATCCCATCAGGTCGAGCGGCCTTTCCTCTTTTGAGCGATTTTAATTGTTTCTCTATCCCTCTGTCGTCTGTTTCGATATCTACCATTTTGTCATCTGTGCGACAATCTAGAGAAGGAACTACAGTGCAGTCTTCCTCTGTGAAACAGCTTTAGAAAAAGACATTTAGTATTTCGGCCTTTAGTCTGTCATCCTCTGTTTCAGTACCATTTTGGTCACAGAGTGTCTGGACATTTTGTTTTGATCCACCTACCGCTTCGACATTAAGACCAACATTTCTTAGGATTTTCTGCCAAGTCAGTACATAAAACTTTACTTTCGAATTCATTGAACGCCTCTCGCATAGCCCTCCTCACACTACATTTCGCTTTGCGGAATTTTTGTTTGTCTGCAAGGATTTGGCTATGTTTATGTTTGCTGTGAAGTTCCCTTTGCTTCCGCAGCAGTTTTCTAACTCGGTTGTTGTACCACGGTAGCTCTTTTCCATCTCTTACGATCTTGCTTGGCACATACTCATCTAACGCATATTGTACGATGGTTTTGAACTTTGTCCACTGATCCTCAACACTATCTGTACTTGAGACAAAACTTTTGTGTTGAGCCGTCAGGTACTCTGTAATCTGCTTTTTGTCACTTTTGCTAAATAGAAAAATCTTCCTACCTTTTTTAATATTTCTATTTACGGCTGAAATCATCGATGCAGTAACTGCTTTATGATCGCTGATTCCCTGTTCTGCGTCAACTGTTTCAAATAGTTCGGGGCTGTTTGTCACCAGAAGGTCTAATACGTTATCGCCACGAGTCGGTTTTCTGTTTAACTGCTCAAGGTAGTTTTCAGATAAAGCACTTAAAAAAATTTCACTGGATTCTTTGTCTCTGCCATCCTTTATGAACGTTTGAGTCTCCCAGTCTATATCTGGCAAATTAAAATCTCCAGCCAGGACTATAACATGGTGGGGAAATCTACGCGAAATATATTCCAAATTATCCTTCAGGTGTTCAGCCACAACAGCTGCTGAGCCAGGGGGCCTATAGAGACATCCAATTACCATGTCTGAGCCTGCTTTAACAGTGACCTTCACCCAAATTATTTCACATTTCGGATATCCGTCAATTTCCTTCGATACTATTGCACTTCTTATCGTTATAAACACACCTCCCCCTTCTCTATGCAGCCTGTCTCTGCGGTATGCATTCCAATCTGAGTTTAGGATTTCATTGCTGTTTACGTCTGGTGGTCCGAAACCACTAAGCTCTCCTGACAGATGCATTCTGCTGTTTCTGCTTCTCTACTGACAACAAAATACTCCCCGCTTTCTTTTACACTGGCGGAGATGATGAGATGATGTTTGGTTTGTGGTCTGCTTAACTGCGCGGTCAAAAGCGCTCGTACAAAGTCCCAATTCATACACAGTCCAATTTTTACACAATGCAATCTAGCCACTGTCACGAACGACGATGATGAAATGAGGAGGCAACATAAACGCCCAGTCCCCGGACAGAGAAAATCCCCAACACGGTCGGAAATCGAAGCTGGGAACCAGTGACCCAGAGGCAGCAACGCTAGCCACTAGACCACGAGCTACAGACAGTTACACAGGCTGGTCCGTCTGTTGTATTACATAGGGGTATATGGACACTTCTGATCACGAAGTGTATTTTTTTCGTACTTTCAATTTTGTTTCTTACGAGATGAGATTCACTGAACATTTTAAACACATCTTGTATGTAACGAACGCAATGGTTATTTGAAGAAGACAAGGATTACATTTCGTATATTAAGCAAGTGATAAACTGAGTGGTGTGAATATAATGTTTATGATTTGACACAAACAGAAAAGCCGAAAAACAGCTAAAAATCATATCGCGAGTTTGTGTAGTATCTGAGAATATAATTTACTTATAACAAGGAAATTCTATAGAATTTAATGTCGAAATGAGCGTTTGTCAAAAAACAAACTACCTTGCCAGTTTTAACCAGTTAAGAGGAAGCAAAGACTAAGCTACATTCGGATAAGTGATTTCAGTGCGAGAGCGATGTACGACTGTAGTTTGCCAGTGGTGACTGTCTACGAGTACTTTGGGTAAGATCGTTTGTGGCTTGGATTTGATGTACAAACTGGAGTTGATTCGTCCTACTAGAGGTGATTCATCTATACTCAATTTTGGGACTAACTGTTTGTGTACCTGGTTACTGCGTGTTTTTGACATTGTTTTTCTGTTTCTTCTATTTTTGTCTGTCAAGAACAAACGAGCCATAATGTGAGATCTTCTTTGTATCTTTTCACCGAGAGAGGATGGGCGCTGATCAGGCTCTGGACTCACATTTGGCAGGAGCTAGGTTCGAATCTCCCTTCAGTCATCGAGATTAATATTTAGCGTAATTTATAAATAGCTTAACATGAAAAGACAAATCATTTTTCTTTTCTTTCTAATCAAATCAGAATAGCCGCTCCATCTTTACAGACCTCGTCGTTGACGGGCTGTCAAGCCCTTAAACTCTTTACTGTACCTTTTATGTGAATGACACACATGTCTGTATGGTTCTGAACATAATTATCACTGATGACGATAACGATGACGGAGTAATTAAGGAAATGTCAGCTGATTCTGGTGTCTACAATCTTGTCAGACGCTTAATTTTTGTGCAGCTACGCATGGTCTCAACTTTAGCGATGGAAGAGGGACAGGTGTGTGGCTCACCTGAAAGAGAAGAGGTCGCCATCCAGACGCTGAGCAGGGTCGTCATGCCCTGCGAGCCTTGGCCGATCTCCTCCAGGTAGTCGGCGAACACGAACGGCGACGTCAGCGCAGGGCCCATGGTAGCTGTCTGCAAACACCAACCAGTCGCGCTGTTTAAGAGCCTCTAAACTGGCCGTTGCAGCTTCTATCTTATATAAGCACATGGAACAGAGAATTATTTCAAATAATCCCAGACATTTCCGTTAAGGTGCAGTAGGGTGCCTCAGTGTTCGTCAAACCAGAAAGGTGTACGTGCAGCTCAGGGAACACGGTCCTGACAATTTGCAATAATATAGAAGAAAATTGAGAATACCTTTAGCTTTAGATAAAAGTAGAGAGACTACAAAAGCAGTTTCGATGCTACTCTTCGTAATGGACGCAACGCTTAAGAAAATGCAGATACTTTCATAGAATTTGAAGAATTCGAAAAAGTGTTCAACAATTTAAAGTGGTGCAAGATGACTGAACTCTTCAGTAAAACAGGTATATACTACAGGGAAAGATGATATATGTGTGTAAGAACTAATAGGGAACAGAGGGTATGGAAGACTAAGGAATAAATGTCGGATTAAAAGGGGTATAAGTTAAGGATGCAGTCACTGTCTTCTACTATTCATCTACATCTACACTGAAGCGCCAAAGAAACTGGTATGAACATGTGTTCTCAAATATAGAGATATATAAAGAGGCAGAATACGACGCTTCGGGGCGCAACGCCTATATGAGACAGCAAGTGTCTGGCGCAGTTGTTAGATCGGTTACTGCTGCTACAATTGCAGTTCATCAAGATTTAAGTGAGTTTGAACGTGGTACTATAGTCGGCGCACGAGTGATGGGACACAGCATCAACGAGGTAGCGGTCAAGTGGCGGTTTTCCTGTTTGAACATTCCACGAGTGTACCGTGAATATCAGGAATCCGGTAAAACATCAAATCTCCGACATCACTGCGGCCGGTAAAAGATCCTGCAAGAACGGGACCAACGACGACTGAAGAGAATCGCCTAACATGACAGAAATGCAACCCTCACGCAAATTGCTGCAGATTTCAATGCTGGGCCCTCAACAAGTGTAATCGTACGAACCATTCAACGAAACATTATCGATATGGGCTTCCGGAGCCGAAGACCCACTCGTGTACCGTTGATAACTGCACGACACAAAGCGTTACGCCTCACCTGGGCCAATCAACACAGACATTGGACTGTTGATCACTGCGAACATGTTTCCTGGTCGGACGAATCTCGTTTGGAATTGTGTCGAGTGGATGGACCAGTACGGGTGTGGAGACAACCTCATGAATCCATGGAGCCTGCATGTCAGCAGGGGACTGTTCAAGCTGGTGGAGAATCTGTGTAGTTGGCGTTGTAGGGGGCCCCTCTTACGTCGAGATACGACTCTGACAGGTAACACGTACGTAAGCATCCTGTCTGACCACCTGCATTCATTCGTGTTCGTTGTGCATTACGAGGGACTTGGCAATTCCAACAGGACAATGCGATACTCCACACGTCCAGAATTGTTACAGAGTGGCTCCAGGAACACTCTTCTGAGTTTAAAAATTTTGACTGGCCACCAAACTCCCCAGACAAGACCATTGTTGAGTATATCTGGGATGCTTTGCAACGTGCTGTTCAGAAGAGATCTCCAAACCCTCGTACACTTACATGATTACTCTGCAATTTACAGTTAAGTGCCTGGCAGAGCGTTCATCGAACCACCTTAAACGTATTTCTCTATCGTTCCACTCTCGAACAGAGCACAGAACACTTAAATCTGTTCGTACGAGTTCTAATTTCTCTTGTTTTATTACTCTGATAATTTCTCCCTCTGTGGGTGGGCGTGAACAAAAGTTGGTGATTGAAATGAGAAACTCCTTTGTTTTAATAATTGCCACCCCAGTTCGTATATCATAACCGTGGGACGTTCTCTCTTATTTCATCATAATACAAAACGAGCTGCTCTTCTTTGAACTTTTGCTATTTCCTCCGTCAATCCTATCTGATGTGGATCCCACACCGCTCAGCATTAATCTAGCAGCGGGCGGAAAAGCGTAGTGCACGCAGTCTTTTTAATAGGCCTCTTACATCCTCAGTGTTCTGCTAATAAATAGCAGTCTTTAGTTTATTTTCCCCACAACATTATCTACATGATCGTTGCAAATTAAATTATTCGTAACAGCAATTCCTAAGTCTTTAGTTAAATTTACACCCTTTAGATCTGTGTGATTTATCGTGTAACCGAAATTTACCAGACTCCTTTTATCACTCATGTGTATGACTTCACATTTTTCATTATTTAGAGTCAATTGCCGTTTTACGAACCATACACGTATTTTGTCTAAATTATTTTAATTTGGTTTTGATTATTTGACGGCTATAAAAGATGATAAACGACAGCATCATCTGCAAACAATCTAAGAGGGCTGCTCATATTGTTACCTAAGTAGAAGTATTCTGTATGTACTGGCTCACTTCGGCTCACTAGCTCACTCACGAGTTCGTTCAGTAGATCACAGTATACTTCTACTATAACATATATTTTTCAGTTCAAATTCACTATTTTTAAATGGTGAATGTAAGAAAATAAATTTAATACATAGTTTTTTGCAAAGGTAGTTACAATTAGAGATCCAAAATTATAATAAAAGATATTAATTTTAATTATTTTCAAAAGTAGTTGAAGCTAGGGTAGCTGAAAGTAAAGTGAAGTGATTTTCTTACCTATATGAAAACAGACAATAAAGAAGTAAGAGAAAAATTAGTTAAATTTGTTTTACCTGCATTTAGTTTTAACTTGTTACCTATTACCTGTTAAGCTGGGAATGTGGGTCTCACGGGGAGCGTTCAAGGGATAAATCCCTGCAGTCGCACTATCCTCTGTGCCCTCGGTGGCTCAGATGGATAGAGCGTCTGCCATGTAAGCAGGAGATCCCGGGTTCGAGTCCCTTGTGCATCGGGGCACACATTTTCAACTGTCGCCTCTCGACAATTTAGGGTCTTGATTTAATTATTACTACATTCTAAAGAGCTGAATGGTCACCGATGGTATCTGTTCTTTCGGACGTTCGGACATGTCCTACTCCTCTCTCAAAGTGGTTTTCATTTCTTTCACTGTCGTTTTCGTTGAGAAGCACGTCTCCAAGGAACATTACAGGCTTGCTCTATAGGGTTTAGGCCCGGGTAGTACGTTCAGTATCTTGACTTTTCTGTGTGTCCGACACGTCAGCGGTCCTGTGTGGGCGTTTATTCTCGTCCATAAACAGAACGTCGAGACCTACCGCGCACCTGAACAGACGGACATGATCGACAGTAATCTCCGCGCAATACCTCTTTGCTTAAAGCTACCTCGCGCAAAGATCTGTAGCTTGCTCACACCATAACGCCTAGGCCATACCGATGATGTTCATGAACATTCCGTTGTCTGACACGTGTTTCCCTCTCTCCTCACTAACTACTTGTCATAATCACTTGCCACAGTGAAGCGAGATTCGTCGGAGAACATCACTCTGGACCATTGTTGTTTACCCCAACCAACGTGCTCTCTACACCAACGAACTTTTTCTCGGCGAAGGCATGGTTGAAGTGAGATGTACTTAACGGGCTTCCGAGCATATAATTCCCACCGATTGAATCACCGCGAAATGGTTCTGTCGGAGACACGTGTACCGTTAGCAGTTACGAGGTCTGCAGAGATCTTCCTAGGAGTGAGATGACGTTCGCCCGCATCTCGTGGTCGTGCGGTAGCGTTCTCGCTTCCCACGCCCGGATTCCCAGGTTCGATTCCCGGCGGGGTCAGGGATTTTCTCTGCCTCGTGATGGCTGGGTGTTGTGTGCTGTCCTTAGGTTAGTTAGGTTTAAGTAGTTCTAAGTTCTAGGGGACTGATGACCACAGCAGTTGAGTCCCATAGTGCTCAGAGCCATTTGAACCATTTTTGAGATGACGTTCCTTTCCGCCACTAGGGCTAACTATCGATCCTCTTGCGGTGTGTTGATCCGTCTGCGACAACCGGCATGTTTTCGGACAGCATTTTCTCCTTCACCGGCCCTATTCAATCGCGTTATGACACTTCCGGACACACTCATTACTGTTGCCACGTCTTCGAGTCGTCCAACTGCTCGCCCACGATCATAGGCGCTCAAACGATGTCTTGCAGGCATGTTACCGTACCGCATGGAAAGTCGCACTAATCGGTTCCACAACAACATTCAGCAAACACTGTACTGTATGAACTGTCGAATGCATACAGAGTGTACTGCACAGGTTTCGCAGCAGTTATCATCGCTTTTCCTTTTCTTATAACTGGTCGGGTGGTCCGGAGCAGTTGTCGATTGCTTCACATTAATTGGCAGTTGCTACTTAGCAAATGTTATGCAGTAGGATTTTGGAGCATATACTGTATTCGAACATTATGAATCACCTTGAAGAAAATGACTTATTGATACATAACCAACACGGATTCAGAAAATATCGTTTTTGTGCAACACAGCTAGCTCTTTATTCCCATAAAGTAATGAGTGCTGTCGACAAGGGATCTCAAATCGATTCCAAATTCCTAGATTTCCAGAATGCTTTTGATACCATTCCTCACAAGCGACTATTAATCAGATTGCGTGCATAAAGAGTAGCGTCTCAGTTGTGTGACTGGATTCGTGATTTCCTCTCACAGAGGTCACAGTTCGTAGTGATAGACGGTAAATCATCGAGTAGAACAGAAGTGACATCTCGCGTTCCGCAAGGTAGTGTCATAGGCCCTCTGCTGTTCCTGATTTACATAAATGATCTAGGTGATAATCTGAGCAGCCCCCTTAGATTGTTTGCAGATGATGCTGTAATTTACCGTCTAGTAAAAATCATCAGACGATCAATTCCAATTATAAATTGATCTACAGAGACTTTCTGTATGGCGCGAAAAGTGGCAGTTGGCACTAAACAAAGAAAAGTCGAGGTCATCCACATGGGTACTAAAAGAAATCCGATAAATTTTGGGTATTCGATAAATCGCACAAATCTAAGGGCTGTCAGTTTGACTAAATACCTAGGAATTACAATTACGAGCAACTTAAATTGAAAAGACCACATAGATAATATTGTGGGAAAGGCGAAACAAAGACTGCGCTTTGTTGGCAGAACACTTAGAAGATGCGACAAACCCACTAAAGAGACAGCCTACATTACACTTGTCCGTCCTCTGCTGGAATATTGCTGCGCGGTGTGGGATCCTTACCAGGTAGGATTGACGGAGGACATCGAAAAAGTACGAAGAAGGGCAGCTCGTTTCGTGTTATCTTGCAATGGGGGTGAGAGTGTCACTGATATGATACGCGAGTTGGAGTGGCAGTCACTGAAATAAAGGCGGTTTTCTTTGCGGCTAAATCTATTTACGAAATTTCAATCACCAACTTTCTCTTCCGAATGCGAAAATGTGTTGTTGACACCCACCTACGTAGGGAGAAATGATCATCATAATAAAATAAGAGAAATCAGAGCTCGAACGAAAAGATTTAGGTCTTCCTTTTTCCCACGCGCCGTTCTAGAGTGGAATGGTAGAGAAGCAGTATGAAAATGGTTCGATGGAACCCTCTGCCAGGCACGTAAGTGTGAATTGCAGAGTAACCATGTAGGTGAAGATGTAGTGTAGATTGAGTTGACAAAAGCCACGCGTTAGCGATATGCATCTATACAGATAGCGGTAGTATCGCGTACGCAAGGTATAAAAGGGCAGTGCGTTGGTGCAGCTGTAAGTTGTACTCAGGTGATTCATGTGAAAAGGTTTCATACGTGATTATGGCCGCTCGACAAGAACTAACAGAGTCTGAACGTGGAATGGTAGTTGGAGCTAGGCGCACGGGACATTCCATTTCGGAAATCGTTAGAGAATTGAATATTCCGAAATCTACAGTGTCCAGAATGTGGCGAGAATACCAAATTTCAGGTATTACCTCTCACGACGGACTTTGCAGCAGCCGATGACCTTCACTTAACGACCGAGAGCAACGACGTTTGAGTAAAGTTGTCACAACCAACGGACAAGCAAGACTGCGTAACATACCCGCAGCAGTCAATATGGGACGTACGAGGAACGTGTCCGTCAGGACAGTGCGGCCAAATTTGGCGTTAACGGGCTACGGCAGCAGAGAAGTAGCACGAGTGCCTCTGCTGGTAGCACGGCATCGCCTGCAGCGCCTCTCCTGGCCTAGTGACCATATCTGTTGGACCCTAGACCTCTGGAAAACTGCGGCCTCGTCAGATGAGTCCCGTTTTCAGTTGGGAAGATAGGGTTCGAGTGTGGCGCATACCCCCATTAAGTCACCGACCCAAGTTATCAACAAGGCACTGTGCAAACTTTGGTGGCCCGATAATGGTGTGGGGGCCGGCCGTTGTGGCCAAGCTGTTCTAGGCGTTTCAGTCTGAAACCGCGGGACCACATCCTGCCTCGGGCATGGTTGTGTGTGATGTCCTTAGGTTAGTTAGGTTTAACTAGTTCTAAGTTCTAGGGGACTGATGACCTCAGCAGTTAAGTCCCATAGTGCTCAGAGCCATTTGAATCATAATGGTGTGGGTTGTGTTTACGTGGAATGGGTCTTCTGGTCCAACAGAACGGATCATGACTGAAAATGGTTGTGTTTGGCTTTTTGGAGATCCTTTGCAGCCAGACAACGAAGAGTTTTTATCGATGACAATGCGCACGTCACCGGGCCACAATTGTTCGCGATTGGTTTAAAGAACATACTGGCCAATTCGAGCGAATGATTTGGCCACCCAGAGCGCCCACGAATCCCATCGAAAATTTATGGGACATAATGGAGAGGTTTGTTCGTGCAGAAAATCGTGTACCGGCAGAAGTTTCGCAATTATGGCTGGGTATAGCGGCAACAGGGCTCAGTATTTCAGGGGAATTTCAACGACTTGTTGAGTACATGGCACGCCGAGTTGCTGCACTACGTCCGGCAAAAGGAGGTCCAACACGATATTAGGACTTCTGTGACCTATGAGCATGTGTGAGAGAGAGTGTGAAACTCTAGGCAGTGAGGGTACGAAGAGAGTAGTGTTTTGGGGCGGATACTCACGCAGATGAAGGCGACGGCGGCGGCGACGAGCCAGCTCCACCCGCCGTCGGGCGCCTGTGGTGCTGGCGGCTGCTGCTGCTGCTGCTGCCGCCCGCGGGCCGCCTGCGCGTGGCCCGCAGCCGCGGCTGCCGCCCTGGCCGTGACGGCGGGCCGCGCCTCCTCCGCAGACTCCAGCAGCCGCTCCTGCTCGGGCTGCAGCCGCCCCTCTGCCTCCTCCCCCCACTGCTGCTGCGCTGCCTCTGCGTCCACCGCCATCGTCTACACGCTGCTTCAATCTCGCCCTGTAAAAGGAACGGCCACACGTCGTACGACACTTCTCTTTTTCTACCAATCACTGTGCAACATCTGAGTCTACTGAGAACAGGATGTCGTCACTGATGATAATAATTCCATAGTTAACAATAATTTGTGTTCTATGAGGTTTCGGGATTTCAGCCGGATCGTGTTGACTTCTTGCCACAATATTTCGGCTGGCAACCGTCCAGCCATCTTCAGGTGAGTGTCAGTGGCGGACAGTTACCTAAAGATCGCTGGGCGGTTGCCAGCCGAAATATTGTGGCAAGAAGTCAACACGATCCGGCTGCAATCCCGAAACCTTATAGAATATTCAGTATGCCGGGAAAATTACAAGAAACACAATAATTTATGTGTTATGATACTGACGTCACATACCTGCACATAGGCTGCATGAAATGTAAGCAGCAAGTTCAGTTAACTCTTGGTTATCTCCCTTGTCAACGTGGTATCATGAGCGATTTTTTTTACAAGTCACAGACTTGGATACAATTGCACTGAAGATAGCTACACAGTAGTTGAAATCTATATGCATTAAACAGGTTAAAAATTTATGCCCGACGCTGCCCTTCCTCCTGTCTTGAATGATTTATGTGTCAAATTTCTTGAGAGAGAAAAGCTTCTATCAGCATATCAGAACGGATTTACAAAGCGTCTCTCGTGAGAAACTCAGTTTACCCTTTTCTCGCACAACATCCTGCGGACGATGTACACTGAAGCGCCAAGGAAACAAGTATAGGCATGCATATTCAAATACAGAGATACGCAAACAGGCAACGCTGCGGTCGGCAACGCCTATATTAGACAACAAGTATCCGGCGCAGCTGCAATATCGGTTACTGCTGCTACAATGACAGATTATCAAGATCTAAGTGAGTTTCAACGTGGTCTTACAGTCGGCGCACGACCAGTGGAACATATCATCTCTGAGGTAGCGGTGAAGTGGGGATTTTCCTGTACGATCACTTCACGAGTGTACCGTGAATATCAGGAATCCGGCACCATTCAACGAAACATCGTTGATATGGGCTTTCGGAGTCTCGTGTACTCTGATGACTGCACGACACAAAGCTTTACGGCTCGCCTGGGCCCGTCATCACCGACATTGGACTATTGATGTCTGGAAACATGTTGCCGGTCGGACGAGCCTCGTTTCAAATTGTATCGAGCCGATGGACGTGTGTGGGTTCGGAGACAACCTCATGAATCCATGGACCCTGCATGTTAGCTGTGGGCTATGGAAGCTGGTGGATGCTCTGTAATAATGCGGGTCGTGTGCAGTTGGAGTGATGTGGGACCCCTGATACGTCTAGATACGACTCTGACAGGTGACACGTACGTAAGCATCCTGTCTGACTACCTGCATCCATTCATGTCCATTATGAACTCCGACGAATTTGGGCAATTTCAGCAGTACAATGCGATACCCACACGTCCAAAATTGCTACAGAGTGGCTCCAGTAACACTTTCCTGAGTTAAACACTTTCGATTATCACTAATCTCCCAGACATAAACATTACTGCTCACATCTGGGATGCCTAGCAAAGTGCTGTTCAGAAGAGATCTCCACTCCCTCGGACTCTTACGGATTTATAGACTCCCCTGCTGGCCTCATGTTGTCACATCCCTCCAGCACTACTTCAGACATTAGTGGAGTCCATGCCACGTCGTGAAGCGGCATTTCTGCTTTCTCGCGGTAGTCCTACACGATATTAGGCGGGTGTACCAGTTCTTTTGGCACTTCAGTATATGAACTCCAACAGGCACATTATATATTCCAAGATTTCCGAAAAGCGTTTGAGACAGTGTATCACTGAGACTGTTAATGAAGGTAAGAGCATACGGAATAGATTTCTAGATGTCTGAGTGGCTCGAAGACTTAGCAGAAGCCACTACGTTGTCCTGGACAGCGAGTGTTCATCACAGGTAAGGTGATCATCACGAGTGCCCCAAGGAAGTGTGGGAGGGCCGCTAGGCAAAAAACCAACGCTCCCCGAAGGGATTACCCTAGTGGGACGGAAATCAGTAGAAGCGATGTACACGAACAGACAAACAAATAATTGCAGTTTCAGAAAAATTGGATGATTTATTCAAGAGAAAGAGCTTCGCAAATTGAGAAACTCAGTAACTCAATTAGTTCATGGGATTGACACTGTTTGAGAGAATTGTTGGATGTCCTCCTGAGGGATATTATGCCCAAATATGTCCAGTTAGCACTGGTTGGAGAGCCCTAAATGCTCCAAACGCTCTCAGCTGGAGAGGGATCCGGCGATCTTGCCGGCTAAGATAGGGTTTGCGAAGATAAGCAGTAGAAACTCTCGCCGTAGGCGTGCGGGCATTAATGAAATGCAAGCCTGTGATGACTCATGGTGAAGGGCAACAAATGAGGCGTACAATATCGTCGACGTACCGCTATGGTGTAAGGGCGCCGCGGATGACAACCAAAGGGGTCCTGATAAGAGATGAAATCGAATTCCAGACCATCACTCCTGGTTGTTGTGTAGTGTGGCGGGCGTTAGTCAGATCAATGAGGCCTAAATAAATGTAAACAAATACGGGGTGAACATAAGACGAATGTACTCCCAAAAACACGTTGGCGTGGCGTGTCGGGAAAGGGGTGCCATTCATATCGGTACTTTACCCCATAGACATTAACGCCGTGGACGCTGTAATTTTGACTTTCTTGTGCTAAGAGCGCTGCTGTAGCGCCACGTGACGAGGTGGCTTCCGAAGTTAAGTATGCGAACGAGGCAACGGGGGTTGCCCATGCCTGAACCAATCGTAACACTGTAAAATAGTAGGAAATGGAACGAGCACATAAGGACGGTAGAAGGGAAGGTGAATGGTCGACTTCAGCTTGTTGGATGATTTTAGGAATGTGCAGCTTATCTACATAGGAGACCGCGTAAGCAACACTGGTGCGACCCATTCTAGAGTACTTCTCGAGGTTTTGGGATCTCCACCAGGTTGGATTAAAGAAAAACATCGAAGTAAATTAGAGGCGTGGTGCTAGATTTATTACCGTTGTGTTCGATCAACAAGTGAGCGTTACAGAAATGCTTCAGGAACTAAAACAGGAATAGGTTGGAGGGAAAACGAGGTTCTTTTCGCAAAACAATGTGGCGAAAATTTAGAGTACGTGCGTTTGCAGCTGACTGCAGAATGACTCTACCGCCACAAATGTACATTACACGTAAGGACCGCGATGAAAAGATAAGAGAAATCAGGGTTTTTAGTGCCATCCTCATTACGGGATAGCTGTCAGGAGATACCTGGATATCCAGGTTCCCCGGAGACAGAGAGGTCGGAGATGCCTGGTGGAGTGGTCGCCAAATTTCCCGGGTTTAAGTCCATTAGATTTCTGTCTGTGGATACACGTGAAGGCATTTGTATGCGCTGATACTACTTTAAATTTCTGCTTAGCCACCTGTTTTTATTTTAGAAGCGTGGTTCCACAGTTAAGGACTAACCTGTACTGCAGTACTGTGATGATCTGAACACGCCACAGGCCTATCGTAAAGACGAGTTTGTGGTGTATGCGAAATACCGCTTTAATTTTTCCAGAAGTCGTTGCTAGCGAATGCCTTGCCGTAGCAAGAGATTGGTGGTTGAGTAAAACCGGCTGCAGAGTTACGTAAGCAGTCGCTAAGTTGCTGACCCGGTGGCTCCGCCTTGTGCAGGGTAGGCACTTGCAGTCTGGTGGAGCGAGGTCACTGACTCCGCTCTGGGGAACGTGTAGCCGGGAGACAAGGTCGCCGAACCAGCGTGTTCGCCCGAATGTCGCCGTTTCACGAGTCAGAGCCTCATGCTGGCCTTAAGACTGCACGGTGGTTCTCAGCCGAAAAAAGACGACGATCCAGTAGCACTAACGAACACGCTCCAATCTTCGACACGACAAGAAAAGTGAGAATTTCACCCACTTCGTGGTTCATAGTGGTCAGTCTGGTGGCATGGAAATGAGACACAGCGAACTCTTTTACGGTTTTCGTGAAAACTGTTAGCGTTATAGGATGTTTGATTTATTGTAACTCCAGTCTTTGATAGCAATGTTTATTTGTGATAATATTATTAATTTCAGTTGCTACTGATCATCTTCAGACTCGAGTAAAAACGTGTAGCATGACAACACGTTTTCACTCAGGTCTGAAGATGATCATTAGCAACCGAAATTAATAATATTATCACAAATAAACATTGTGATCCAAGAACGGAATTATAATAAAGCTAATATTTTCCTGGATCGCTGGAAACTTTCAGGTGACTATGTCACAGCTTGTTATAGGGTGATGTTGGCTAGAATGTTTTTCGAGAGTCCAGCCGTATAAATAGGAAAAGTTTCTTCTATCTGTGAAATGTGAATGTTGTGATTTAATGTAACGGTTTAGTGTAAACGATAATGATGAGTGCCTATATAATTCAGACTGCCATTGCCGACGATTATGACAAAGAGGGAGAAAGAGAGAGAGAGAGAAAAGAAATAGAAGTGGGTGAAACTTGGTTCTGAGTAACGAGGACAGATGGTAGATGGCCTTTTACCCAAAGTGCCCGCTGCTTAAACCACTTCCCTTCCCTCCATCGTCACCGGCCGGAGTGGCCGAGCGGTTCTAGGCGCTACAGTCTGGAAACGCCCGTCCGCTACGATCGCAGGTTCGAATCTTGCCTCGGGCATGGATGGGTGTGAAGTCCTTAGGTTAGTTAGGCTTAAGTAGTTCTACGTTCTAGGGGACTGATGACCTCAGAAGTTAAGTCCCATAGTGCTCAGAGCCATTTTAACCATTTGAACCTCCATCGTCAACAATGTGGCAAAAATATTCTCCTCACAGACTGTGAAAGTAGCGCCAAATACCGACCCACTGCCCACAATGCATAGTGCACAAGTGAAGCGCATAGAGAAGAAAACTTACAGAAAAGTGCTATAAAATGTTGTAGTATCGGAGACAGGGTGGTTCTCATTAGAATCGACGGCAAACTAACACCGACAACGATAGTTCAGGTATAGATGCCGGCGTTGCAAGCCAAAGATGAAGAGACATAGAAAGTATATAAGGGCATTGAACTGCTAATTCAGTACGTAAAGGGAAATGAAAATCACAAGAGGAGGAGGTATACTTGGAAAAGGCCGGAAGATACGCAAGATTTCAATTAGATTACATCATGGTCAGATAGAGATTCCGAAATCTGATATTAGATTTTAAGGAGTATGTATAGATTCAGATTACAATTTAGTAATGATAAAGTTTAAGAGATTAATCAGGAAGAATCAATGCCGAAAGAAGCGGAATATGGAAATACTAGGGAATGAACAAATACGCTTTAAGTTCTCTGAGGCTATAGATACTGCAATAATAAATAGTTCAGTAGGCAGTTCAGTTGAAGAGGAATGGGAATCTCTAAAAAGGGCAAACACAGAAAATGGAAAGAAAAATATAGGTGCTAGGATGGTAAATACACAGAAACCATGGGTAATAGGAGCAGTACTTGAATTGATCGATGAAAAGAAGAAGTACAAAAAAGTTCAAGGAAATTCAGGAATACAGAAATACAAGTCACTTAGGAATGAAATAAATAAGCAGTGCAGGAAAGCTAAGGCGAACTAGCTGCACGAAAAAATGAAAAATCGAAAATGAAATGATTGTCGAAAGGGCTGACTCAGCATACAGGAAAATCAAAACAACCTTCAATGAAAATAAAAGCAAGGGCTGTAACATTAAGAGTGCAATGGGAATACCACTGTTAAATGCAGAAGAGAGAGCGGATAGGTGAAAAGAATACATTGAATGCCTCTACGAGGAGGAGGGCTTGTCCGATCACGTGACAGAAGAAGAAACAGGAGTCGATATAGAAGAGATGGGGATCCAGTATTAGAATCAGAATTTAAAGGAGCATTGGAAGACTTAAGATCAAATAAGGCAGAAGGGATAGATAATATTACATCAGAATTTCTAAAATAATTGGGGGGAAGTGGTAACACAACGTTAATTCACGTTCGTGTGTAGAATGTATGACCGCATGAGTTTCAGAAAAATATCATCCATACAATTCCGAAGATTGCAAGAGCCGAGAAGTGCGAGAATTATCACTCAATCAGTTTAACAGCTCACACATCAAAGCTGATGACAGGAATAATATACAGAATGGAAAAGGAAACTGCAGCTGTGTTACATGACGATCAGTTTGGCTTTAGGGAAGGTAAAGGCACCAGTGAGACAGTTATAACATTGCGGTTGGTAATGGAAGCAAGACATAAGAAAAATAAAGACACATTCATAGGGTTTGTTGACCTGAAAAAAATTCGACAATGTAAAATGGTGCAAGATGTTCGAAATTCTGTGAAAAATAGGGGTAAGCTATAGGGAAAGATGGATAATATAGAATATGTAAAAAAGAAAAAGAAAAAAAAACAACCAAGAGCGAATAATAAGAGTGCGAAGTTCTCGAATTAAAAAGAGTGTAAGACAGAGATTTAGTTTTCGCAGCTACTGTTCAATCTATACATTGTAGAAGCAATGACGGGAATAAAGGAAAAGTTTAAGAGTGGAATAAAAATTCATGGTGAAAGGATATCAATGATAAGATTCGCTGATGACGTTCCTATCCTCAGTGAAAGTGAAGAAGAATCACAGGATCTGCTGAATGGAATGAACAGTCTAATGGTTGTTAAATATGGACTGAGAGTAAATCGAAGAAGGACGAAAAATTATTCCACAGTGGCTATATTGGCCATCAAACGCAAAATGGTGGTTTTAATTTATGTTAAACACCAACAATGATTTTCCATATACCGATGAATTATTATGTAAGAGGGAAGTATCTTATCGCCAGACGAAATGGAGGTCACCAATAGATGAATGCGGACGGATGCGTGTAGATCAGTGATCTTTGTACTACGTGGATGTAGATCTCCAATCGCGGAGCATGGAACTTCGGTGTGCCTGCAAATTGTTGTCATCTGCATAGTCCGCCTTGTTGCAACTAGGCAAAAAAAATTTCCACCGGTCATTACGTGATAAAAAATTCGTTACTTGTTTATGGCTTTGAACTTTATATTAATATGCGATGAGTAGAAGAAAAATGCAAAAGTTGACTAGGCAAAGGAGGCAAGGGAAGAGTTACTTCAGGAAAACGAGGAAGAGAATAAAGGTCATGTATATGGACAGCATTAGTCACTCTAGGTATAGCAACAGCGTCAAAAATTGAAATAAAAACTTTAAATGCGAATTACTGTCAACTGACTTTTTTGAGTTATAAAGTACCTTGTCTCAGGAGCTACAAAAAGAAACATCTTGAAATTTGGCGTAGTTCTTAGGAATTACTTACTGAATTGTCTTGTGCAGCACTTTTCCGTTATCTTTCCTCTGAGAAAAGTTCTCGTTTAAAATTCCAGAAAAATAGTGCAGTCCTGGGTAACAAAAAACTGAAAAATTAATTTCAAAGCAACTATGACCTTAAACAAAAATCTGTTTCACCCGTTTATTAGCCTCTTATGCAGACCTAAACTGTGAAATTCCTGTCCTATTGTTTGATTAGTTTACGAGAAAAAGTACATTATAGAAATAATGGTAATTAAAAATTAAAATTCTTATGAAATGTATGTCGATGCGCATTTTCAAACAAAAATTGCACAGAATATCAATCATTATGTTGTACATGACAGTCTCAAGTTTTACTATTTTAGTTGTAATATTTTTAGAGATATAGATGTTAAAGTACAAGAATGCATTTTTGCCCTACGTCTGTCCTTACTTTCTCTCAACGTATCGTACTGTTTCACAAGACAAGTCTATGATAACTGTATAAAAGCTATACCTGTACTAGGCTGTTCCAGTGTAACAAGTCATTTTCGTCGAATGAATGGCAGTCTCGAGACTGGAAATTGTCCTGGATGATACCTATAAAGGCGTCGAACCGAGTTACAAGAACAGGAAAGACGAGTGCGAACTCCGTGCAAGCTCGCAGCCGGTGCTTGCTGTCTTCGACACTTACGTATCTAGCAGCAGAAGAAGAGCCAGTAATACAAGGAATCCGATTTGGCTTCCTGAGCTAAGACGCTTTCCAGAAATTAACACCGGCCAATGTTTTACTTCGGCACAAAATGGTCATGTATAAAACGTATTTTAACTTTTACATAGTTCTCTTCATAGAAAATTTTTCAAAATACCTTTTTTTTCCTTTATTGATTATTTCATTTCCGCTCATATGGGGACGGGAGGCGGTCTTGTAGCAGCCATACTGCTTCTCTTCAACCGAATGATATTCTAAATACTCATATACTTTTTACAGTTAGAAATTTTAAAATAAGATTAAAATACAATAAAACTGATTTCTTTTCCTGATTGAAAAATCATTTTGTTGTAAAAGAACTATCACAAGCTGCTAAGAGATTTTATTTTTATTGTTTTGAATCTAGTTTCGACCTTGGGGTCTTCATCTGGAAGAATGTTTAAATTTTTTCATGGTGATTACAAAGTGTCTACAATTTTAATTTCAGTTCAAATATCTGCAGTTTTAATTTGAATTCAGCATGAAAAATTTTAAACGTTCTTTCAGATGATGACTTCAAGTCGAAAAGGTGGAGAACAATAAAAATAAAAACTCTTTGCAAAGTGTGGTGCTTATTTTACAACAAAACATCTTTTACGAAAGATGAGAAGCACGATATTGAAAACCTCTGTTAATCCATCATGGACCGGGGACACCAGCTGATTAAGTAATTGTCAATATTAATGAAATTTTCCAACAGCCGTGTAAGTAAGATGTTATTTTATTTTATTTTGATGACAAGCAGTTTCAGCATTCCACTATGCCATCTTCAGGCCTCATATGCATCTCTCAAAGTAACCGATAATGCCATACAGTGCGATGTATCCCTGGGTTTCGTGAATTCAAACAGTTTCACAAGTGCTTCACTCTAAGACCTGATAGCAACAGCGTCTGTTGATATCAAGTCTTCGCGTGAAGCACTTGTGAAACGCTTTCAGAGAACAGTTTTATCTTTCAGCTCAGAGCTACTTACTGTATATTTTTGAACATAATCGGCATTAGAGGTTACTGACGGTCAGTTATGATATTCGACAGAGAAAATTGCAACTACTCGCTTTACATAATGTATTATAGTGGGAACGTGTGGTAAAACCGGAAGGTTAGACTGCGTACCACGTCGGGATTCGTAACGTGACACCCGTAGTTTATGGACAGTGCTCTACTAGCAGAATAAGCTGGAGCACCTTCAAAGCATGAGTTAGCTACTAGTCCATCCCAACCTCTACCAAAGTCAGCAGCGGTTGGTGCTGTGAGATGCCCTCGAAAGAGAGAAATAGAACCTAAAGTAACACCTCTCAGGAAAAATGTACCTAACACGAATCGTCTCTTTCGTACGTGGTTTTCTTGCTAAGAGATGGCGCAGATGAACATCATTTACATTTCTACATTTTCTAAAGGATTCGAAGTTGTTCCATATCGTTGACATATAAATTGGTAGAGCAAATGGGATAGCGTCACAAATACATGCATGTCTTTTTTGACTGCTACAACCCAGTACGTCATACTGTATGGCGGGCGTTCAGCAGACGCTAAAGTCACAACGGCCGTGCTGCGTGAAAGCGTAATGAAAACGGTAATGCTCCCGATAAATATATTGAAATGAAAAATTTGTAGCGCATGGTCAGGAGCACTGTCTGACTGTTCGGCTATGCTGCTATTGTTAACAGCTATGAATCATCGCTGGAAGATGGTAAGGACGCATAACGACTTAAGGCCCCCATAAACGAGCAAACTTGTTTTTCAAATTCGTGCCTACTTATTTGTCAAACAAGGCTGCACACGTGCAAACGAAGTTTGTCAGGCTAACGTTAATTTGAAGCAGACGCTGTTCGTGTTAGTGAGCATTTTGAGAGTTGTGAGAATGGCCACAGGTATAGGCAGAGATTTTTGGCACTGTCTATGGCTGGTCCAAGGAATAGCATAAAATGAGAGAGAGATTGACCCTTGAAAACCTGCTAGTGGAAATATTAGCCTCAGAACGCGATGTTGCATCAACTTTCTTCGAATGGACAATGAAGTGAGACAGTAAACTTATCTGTCATATTCGTTGTTATCTAGCCACGTATACGTACCAACAAAGCTTTATCCTACCTCTGAAGCAGATGCTTTTCGTATATGGTGATTTTGACACTAGTGGGAGTGGCTACAAATGCAGATGAAGCATTTCTAACATCGAGACTCTGACATTGCTTTTAAAGATGAAGAAGAAGAAAACAAGACGCTGGTCAAGGGAATGTTTTAAAATGAGAGAAAAATATAAGCATCAAAACCTGTTAATGGAAAGGTTATACTCAGAGCTTGATGATTACGTCAACTTTCTGCGAATGGTCAGTAAAACTTTTAATAACTTGTTTACAGTTACTTCGCACTCACGCTGAAAAATAAGACACAAGTATGCGAAAATTTATTCTCTTCTACTCGGTTCTCTAATGACTGTTCATTAAAATACCACAACGTGAGCACACTCGTATAATCCACATCGTCCGTGGAAGAACCGGAGAACTTCCATTATTTTTTTACTCCATTGCTCCCCCGCTTGTATATTATGTGTAGAATACTGAGTTTGTTCGTAGAATCTTCCTGTGTAATATGTGGCTAGTGAAGATGTTTCACATCTACCATTTCAGTAATTGCGAGTGCTGTTTTGTTTTTTACACTTGATCGTAGTTACCGTACTTGTGGAAACTCACGATATATTGAGATAAATTGTAATAAAACTGTTGTTCCCTAAACGTACAGCCCTAAACATCGACACAAAAACGTCCGCCATCTTGTCAAACTTTGTCAATCAAAATTTCTCGCCAACACATCTATCACGATCTACGCCTGGCAAACTCTTCAAACAGTACCGTGCATGGTCAAATGTTTGGCAAAAATAGTGAAGTTTGACAGACTGTTTTATCGTGCGTAGGGCACTTTAATCCACTTAGTGCACTGGATGTACTGTAGAGCAAAGACATTACGACCGTCTGCTTAATAGTGTGTTGGTTCATCTTCGGAACGCAGTACAGCGTCGATTCCGCTTGTCACTTATCATGGATTTGACAACTTGTTGGTAGGTTCTCGGGGTGGTACGCAGCGCCTGATGTCGATACACGGGTCACAAAATTCCCGTAAAATACGTGCCGGGGCTTTGCGGGTGCTGACTTGTGCCTCATAGCGTCCCAGATACTGTCTATTCAATCGAGTTCAGTTCAGGCGCATGAAGGGCTCAGATCAGGTGCGCTGGTGGCCGAGACATCGACATGAGTTCAATATCTACATCTATATAGAAACTTCGCAAGCCACCGTACGGTGCATGGCAGAGGGTACCCTGTACCGTTACCAGTCATCTCCTTTCCTGTTCCACTGGCAAACAGAGCGAGGGAAAAACGACTATCTATATGCGTTCATATGAGCCCTAATTTCTTGTATCTTACGCGCAATGTGTGTTGGCGCCAATAGAGTCATTCGGCAGTCAGCTTCAAATGCCCATTCTCTAAGTTTTCTCAATAGTGTTTCTAGAGAAGAACGTCTCCTTCCCTCCAGGGATTCTCATTTGAGTTCCTGAAACATCTTTGTAACACTTATGTGCTGCTCGAACCTACCGGTAACAAATCTAGCAACCCGCCTCTGAATTGCTTCGATGTCTTCCTTCAATCCGACGTGGTACGGATTCCAAACACTCGAGCAGTATTCAAGACTAGGTCCCACCAACGTCCTATACGCAGTTTCCTTTACAGAGGAACAACTCTTTCCTAAAATTCTCCAAATAAATCGAAGATTGCCATTCACTTTCCGTACCACAGTTCTCACGTTCTCGTTCCATCTCATAATGCTTTGCAACGTTACGCCCAGATATTTAAACGATTGTGTCAAGCAGGACACTAGTAATACTGTATCCGAACAGTACAGATTATATCTTCCTATTCATCGGCATTAACTTACGTTTCTTTCTCATTTAGGGCTAGCTGCCATTCATCACACCAATTTTATCTAAGTCGTTTTGTATCTTCCTACAGTCAACTTCGACACGTTATCGTACACCACGGCATCATCAGCAAACAACCTCAGATTATTGCCCACCCTGTCCGCCAAATCAGTTATACATACAGAGAACAACGCTCCTATCACACTTCCTTGGGACATCCTAACGATGCCCTTCGTGCTGCCTAAACCAGCGTGGAAAGATTCTGGCCTTGTGGCACAGACAGTTATCATGCTGGAGGATGCCAATCCATCGGCGGAGACATCAGGCACGGAGGGGTTCAGGGGACCCGAAATAATATTCGCCTTGTCGACAACGGTCATGATGCCTTCTGTTAATACCACAGGTCCCATGGTATCCCAGAATGTCTCCTGTGACATAGTACTACCCAACCGTCCTGCAACCGTGGCGAAGTGCATGCTTCGAACGGCGTATCCGGACACAATAATCAACCTGGTGTAACAAGAAAATTGACTCATCCGACCAGGCATCACGTTTCCATTGACCCATGGTCCAATCCAGACGATACTGTGGCAATTGCAATGTTCAAAAGTGTACATCGAACGGTGTGCTAAGCAACACTTATGCCTGTACAAACACTGTAATGTATCGTCTGACCTGCCACAGACCGCCGTGAATTCTGGTTTACAGAGCGGGAAACTTCCGACATACACACACTGTAATGATGCGTTGGACGTGCAACATATTATCACCCACTCGTGGTTTCACCTTGAACCTCTTTTCATACATACTCACGGCAGTAGCGCGAGAACAGCCGGTCAGCTTCGCCGAGATAGTCGTTTCCAGGAGCCGGGCCATAACAGGCCCCATTTATCAAACTCGGTTATGTCAGTGGATTTCTACATTTGCAGCGCGCACGGTAGCTGAATAATTTAAGACTCGTCTCTGATCAGATTATGTACATTCCTTAGCACATTCTGTGCTCGCAAGGCTATCCGGCGGTTTACAATCTCAGTACCATGGGTGGGCAGTAGTTGCGATGTTTTGGTTGATCAATATAAAGCTCTTAAAGAAAGGAGTCCGATAGTACATAATCACTAAATTATTCGTAAAGGGTGTCTCAAACCTTTTGGGTCAAATTGAAACAGGTGGGTCCACAACCGATTATTCTGAGATAGGGAACCAATGTTCGAAAACGCATATCTGTTGTGTTATGAACATACGCAGCGCACACCACATAACAACGACGTAGCTCATAGTAACTTTTGAAAGCGACGTCCGCTAATCTCAATGTATCTATTGCAACGGTGCGTGCATTTCTTCTCCACTCTCGCAAAGATCCTGAGTGTGTGTTGTACACTGAAACAGGCAGCGTGTAATAAACAGCATACACCCCTGACCACCAAACAGACGTACTTAGCTCATCGTGACTGGAAGGGGAGATCCTGTCTCATGGCCACCGCTATCGTCGGATGTCACACCTCTGGACTCCTTCCTCTGGGTTCACCTCAGTTCGTTAGTGTATGAAACCCCCATAGAAATGGATAAAGATCTGCTTGCGAGGATCCAAGCTCCCTGCCTCCTGATACAATAGAAACTAGGGATCTTTGAAAGAGTGCGACAGAATTTCATGTGCTGTTGTCATGCATGCATTGAGACTGTCGGTCGTCACTTTGAGCAATTACTATGAGCTATGTTATTGTTGAGGGATGTACGTTGTGTGAGTTCATAACAAAATAAATATGGATTTCCGATCATTGGTTCCCCGTCTTAGTGTAATTGTTTGTGGACCCACTATCACCTGTTTCAATTTGACACAAAAGTTTATAGTCACCTCGTATGTAGCGGTAATATACGAAGAAATATGAAATGGGACGAATACGTGAAATCAGTGGTAGGGAAGGAGAAAGGAAGGCTTAGATTTATTGGGAATGTTCTCGTCAACTACGATAGATTTGCATGGGAAATCCCGCCGAAGATGCCAGTGTTGACAAATATAGCGTTTGGGTCATTACCAAATACACGTTACAGATCGAATGAATTCAGAGGCGTCTGTCTCGAATGTCATACATCAGTACAGGTCGTAAAAAGTGTGTCTGATATGTTGAGATGCTTACTGTGATTAAATGCGAACCTTGAGAAGAAAGGCGATACAGTTTTCGCAAAGCCTTCGAGAATCACTTATAGGCAGTCTGTCCTAAGATTCTACTGCGCGTGTCGTGTAGGAACCTTGAGGATAAAGTGAGAGGCACATTTCTCTTTCTTCTTGAGCAAAAGGGGAAGGATAGGATACCGCTAGTATTGGTGCGAGGCACCATCAGCCACGCACAAACATACTATACAAGAGAGTGTAGATATTGACGTAACTGTAGGTGGGTAATAGCCAAACTTTCCGAGTTATACATTCTCCCGGTGGTGCTAGCGACACACTATCGTGACCAAGTTGAATCTTTCAGGTGGGCAGGGGAACATGTTCGGGTAAAACAACTGATAGAGTAGGTCTATTGCAATAAAAGGAAGTCTTCAGATTTTGAATTCCATCTACCATGGAGCTTAAATTCTTCAAGTTAGCGTGTGTAGGGTGGAGTAAAACATCCCGATAAGGTTACAGGAGTGTGGGCGACTTTGAATCGAACAAAATTTTCCATGTCACCACAGGTCGGAAGTGTACCGCTGGATAGCTACGACCAGAAAAAGACAGCCTCTCAAAGTTGAGCGCGTAAGTTCGTCCAGAAAGCGAGCGTGCCTGGGTGCGTATAGCAGTGCGGCTCTCTACAGCAGTGCTGTTTCTGAAGTACAGTTCACACAGAAAACTGAAGTGAGAAATGGGTACGATGCTTTATGGGAAAGTCTACGAGTACTATGATAAACATGTTCCCTATTTTAATACAGAGTCAAATTGTTATAAAATAACGTGTGATGATTATATTCTGAAAACTTTCGAAGCGCCGTCTGAGTATCAGGTGTGTGCACAGGGTTTGATGCTTCTCCACTGAAAGTAAGTGAACATTTATTTTACAAAGTCTATCTCGTGTGTCGCCAAAATGTAGAACTGGTTACAGTAGAAGTACTCTCTTGGCTGCGGCTGTGAAAGACGGAAAGCGGTGGTAAAGTGATTCTCTGGCAGCCCTTCAGCGGTCTGCAGACCTTGGAGCAAGTTCCATTCGATACCAACTACCCGGTGAGTGACGAGGCCTGAGCGCGTGTAACATCTGCCACAGCTGAGCGATACGTAAGATCACACAGAAACTGTCTCTACTGAACTGGGCTACCCATACTCACAAGTACAGTTCGTTTAATTCTACATGCAGTGCCAACTCCAGTTTCAGACGCCACAAGGAAGGCGTGCTTCACCATGGCGTGTGAGCGTACGTTCCTACAAGACGAATATATCGATTCCCCTTCGGTACATCTTACGAAAGCTATCAGGAATATAAAATAAGAAAAATTCGTGGTCATGCGGAGGCTTACGAACAACCGTTCTTCCTGCGATTGGAAAGGGGAAAGCGCAGAACTGGCACTGGTACGCAAAGTACTCTCCTCCACATACTTCTTAAAGCGTAGATGTGGAAGTAGATGGAGACTTATAATCCAGGACACTAGTGTGTATGGACCTCTTGCGCAACTTATTAACGGAGCTTTCCCTACATGTTACTGAACACGTGTTCCAGATTCGCTGGTTGAAGCAGTCACTCGACTTTGTAAATGAAATAAGCAACAAAATTGGAGACACCTATGCATCTGCATATAGCACTCCCTTTGGCCCTGATGACGGCGGCGATACGTGAAGGAAGCGACTCCACGAGACGCCGAAAATGTTTTAAAATCATCGTCATCTTTCATTTTCTTGCGACAAGAGAGCAATGGTATCTCGAAATGCAGTCACCAGTCCGGCCAACCAGAGACCGTCATCGGACTGTCTAAGGGTTCTTGCTGCTAGCGGGGCGACGTAAAGTTCCCATTGCGTTGTCAACATAAGTTTCGTTCACAGTTTTTATTTGCTGGATACAGTACCTTGCCAAGAGTAATCTATTAGTATCAAAAAATAGACCTTAATTTGAGGAAGAAATTTCCAAGAATGTACTTTTGGAGCACAGCATTGTATGGTAGTAAAACATGGAGTGTGGAAAAACCGGATCCCAAGAGAATCTACGCACTTGAGATGTTTGAAAATTAGGTGGAATGATAACGTAAGGAAATGAAGAGGTTCTGCGCAGAATGGGAGAGGAAAGGACAAGAAGAAAGGACAGGATGATAGGACATCTATTAAGACATAAGGAAATAACTTCCATGCTACTAGAGGGAGCTGTAGAATGTGAAAACTGTAGAGGAAGACAGAGTTTGGAATACATCCAGCAAATATTTGAGCACGTAGGTTGCAAGTGCTGTTGTGAGATGAAGAGGCTGCCACAGGAAAGGAATTCGTCATTCACCATTCAGATAGGATAATTGACGGATAGGCGTCAGACACACACACACACACACACACACACACACACACACACAAACACACGAAAACGTCACTACCACCTGTCTGAACAGTGACCTGTTGTCAAATGAGACATTGCCTCAGATGTTCGTCGACGTACCCCTGCCACAGGAGTGTAACAACACGTTCCCGAGTTACTAGCAAAAGTAGCCTTTTTACACTGTTCATCCAGTGACTTTGTTACTTCGCAAATGCTAACTTTTGTGCATTGTGATTTGTGTTGACATGAGATATAGATGTCAGGTAGTGGCTGCTGTACCCCATATCAAAAAGAAAGTTGTGAGTCGTATTTTAGCTTATCAGCGATGTGGCTCAGCAGTGAATGAATGACTGAGCGCCCTACTGCAGTCCTATCTACTGTTTCAGTCCACAACAGTTGATGACAACCCTTGTTATCAATCTATTATGACCCTCCTACCCCCTCACTATGGCCTTAATTCTGGAGACAGATTTCCTCGAATCGTGGTTAATGTGATACACCCTCGACACAGCGGTACGCGAAAAGGCCAGTGCCTTCCTTTCTGAGATGGTGTGTCTCGGGCACCCACATTCTGGCTGCAATCAAATAAGCTGATGTCTTGTGTCTTGCCCATCCTGCTGTCACTCATACAGCCAGTTCAGTCTGACGGCTTTCCTGTCACGTGCCATGTCAAGCTATTCCATTCTCTATGGCGGCAGGTGCGATCTCTCTTCAACGCACCAGTTGTTGTGTCTAATTCAGCTCACAACAGACTCGCATTCTGGATGACGACGATTCAAACTCTGTCTGGCCATCAAGACTTAGTTTTCCATGCTCTCCCTAAGTCACTCCAGGCAAATACCAGGATAAGTCCCTTGAAAAGGACTTTCTTCCCCATCCTTTCGTAATCTGAGCTTGGGCTCCACTGTAATAATCACCCTGTCGATGGGACGTTAAATGTTAATCTTTCTTCCTTTATTATACAGTTGCTCGTTTTGTCTAGAGATTCATGTCTGACACAAACTGAGCTGGGCTGGTACTCGAAAAATGCCAATAAATGGAGAATTATACAGTGTGATTCAAAAGATCCAATCGATTTTATAAAACTATACCTTCTACAAGAATGAAGATGGAAACTTCAGGTAAACTTCCACATCGAAACCAAAAGTTTACCTTGGCGCCAGTTGCAAGTTGCCTGTAGAGGTTTCTCTGATACTGCTAGTTCTCTCGTTCATTGATCTGGGTTTTTCAACAGCTGAGAGAACAGGGCGAACATTTTTGATTTCTGCTGGATGTAGTACAATCGTACTGGCAACAGGCACCCACATCAAAGAGCATTTCTTAACAATGAATTGCCTCAACAATGAATTGGCATTGCACCATTCTCATCCTTGGTCGCCAGAGCTCATGGTACATGATTTTTTGGATGGTAGTTTGTGAAATACCTGTTTATGTTCTCATCTTTCAACGACTTTAGATTAACTTTGACGCCTCATAGTAGAGACAGTAAAAGAGATGCTAGCAAAACATTTACTAACATCCTGTTTTTTTTTTTTCTGCGAGTTCGCTACTGGGCACATTTAACGTCTGTAAAAGGTAACAGGAAACTTTGATGCTAAACCTAAGGGTAAAAAGTGTGCCAAGGTTGAATGTGCATGCATGTAAAAGATATGCCATTGTAAAATCGGATGGTTCTTTTGAAGATAGAAATTTCATAGACCTAAGTGTAAGTTAAGATCTACCCCTAGTTTCTATGTTCAATCAAGTAAAATACGGGGGTCGCCTAGAAAGTAATGCACCACAAGATGTTTCTTCTATACTTCCTTTTTCTTCAAGTAATCTCCTTCCCGTTCTATGGCCTTCCTCCAACCACACACAAGTTGTTTATGCCTTATCGGTACCACTCCTTGTTCGGGCTCAAAATGGTAAAACCACGTTCCATCTTCTGTCACAATCCAGGACAATAACGCTCCCCCTCAACTTCATAACTTTGCAGTAACACAGAAGAAATGTTTTTCCGAGAGATTTGTGTTCCATTGTGCACACACTGTGAGAAGTCAAGAGCATGGATGACTGCATCTACACTTCTTTTACTGATTACAAGCTTCAGCGCCAACTGCCGAGTAGTTATGCGTCGGTCTTTGCGAATGAGTATATCAGCAAGTTGCATCTTACCAGCTGTGACAGTCGTGAACGGCCTCCCCGAACGCTGCACATAAAACAGAAGTTATTCACAATCTGTATGCAGATACGTCCGAATGTTCGAAATGAGTCGCCATGTGATGGAGTAAAGATAATGTAGGTACAATGTGAGAGGCCATAGTATAATACAAATTTTTTATGTCATTATCTTTTCGCTTAGCCGCTTTGGTTTCACATAAAAAGGAAAATAAGTATATGACCTTGTTTACATAATGGAAAATTCAAGTTAGAGTGAGACATAATCCAGATCTCTCCAGACTACGCTTCCAGTGCCTTAAGCGGTGTGTAACCTTGCACATTACGAGGAGCTTGTTGTTGTCCGTACCTATAGCACACAGAAAAATAAAAGTAAGCAGAAACTCGATTGGCAGGCACACTATTTTTTGCTTGAGCATTGTTTTGAAATTTTCTGAATTACAACTCTCTGTAGATCGCTTCCTGATCGGCAGGACTATCTTCTCCCACAAATCACCAATTATTTCATTATGGATGAACTTAATTTTGGTAAATATTATTGTACTTTTCTATCTTTTATTTGTGCTTAAATGGAACGCGGTCTTCTTTGCGACAGTAGGTTGCCTCAAACCCCTTTTAGATATATAAAATGACAAGAGTAAGTTATTCTACTGCCACGTCTTGCAACTTTCCGTTTTATGTACGTACAGTGCAGGTTACATAAATGCTATACATTAGCACTGGAGGCGTTTTATGGAGCGAGAATTACTACTGATGATGTAATTTGCGGCCCTCGTAAAGGCTGTAGAATATGTTCGTAATTACTAGGAAAAAAGAAGCAGTAGAGATTAGATTCTTCAGATTATGAATACTAGTTAGTTCAGAGAGCTTCTAACTCTCTTTCTTAACTTCTCTTACTGGCGGATTACTTGTAACTAAATTTTGAAATGTCAGCCTCTCGGAGACTAGGCTTGATTTTTATGAACAAAACGGCAATTTGAATGCGTCAGTCAATTTTTTTTATTTTTTAAACAGTGTGCTAATTAACAAAAACCGCGTTACAGCAGAAACCACACACAGCACACAATTTTTCAGGACATTAGTGGAAAGCTTGATTTTGCATCTCAGTAGCAAGCCTATTAGAACTAGGCTGAATGCCTGACAGACGTATTCTGAGATCAAGCTCGATATTTTTGAGTTTATTACCTGTACAATGCTTACTTTTCGCGATAAATGGCACAGAACAGTTTTGCCACAGGAGTAGGCACTGATAAATGAGATCACACCTATACGTTATCTAGTATATTAGGATAATCACCAAGTACAGAGCCTCAAAAAACACAATATTTTTGCTCTTTGAATATTCGATTTTCAACCTCGTCTACATATAACGCTAACAAACTCTCCTTTTCTGTGGAAGTAAATTTTGGATTGTGCAAAATAAATCGTAATTTACGTTTGACAAACGTTAAACAGCGTCAGATCTTGAGCGATCACTGTGAAGGACATCTAGATGCGGTGTACCCAAGTGAGGTGCGTTATCTGTACTTGACAGAGTTCGAAAGGGGCTCCACTGTGGGTTTTTATTTGGTCGGCTGGTCGAATCGCATAATCTGCAAATTTGTGGGGCATGTGGATGCGAAAGTGGGTCGATGTAGTACTGCATGCGAACGGGAGGTTCCATCACGATGGAGGAGCCCTCGTAATGCCCAAGCACATCGTAATCCCTCCATATCTGCGCCTGTCCTTCGGGAACAAGTAGTGGGCTCCCTGTAACATTCTGTCGCACCATTTGTCGGACTCTAGTAGCAGTTGGACTCGGAATTGACCGTACCATGCCTATGTTGCCGGTAACGTAACAATACAAACGGCGTTTGACGTGGTGTCATGACAGGGAAGCATGGGCTGCTGGTGAATGGCGGCACATTGTATTCTGCCAGTAATAATGGTTCTGCACTACCACACATGATCATCGTCGGCGAGTGTGGTGGCGACCTGTGAAGATATCTCATTTTTCCAATGCTTTGGAGAGGCGCACATACGTTACTCTGGGCATTATGGAGTGGGTCGTCATCGGATATGAAGTGAAGTCATAGCTGGTAACGATTGAGGGCGCTACGGGGCTGTAAAGGCCAGGGTGCGCAGCGCGCACCGTGACGTCACGCAGAGCGGGCCAGGGTTGGCGAGGCATGGTCTCCTTGCTCTTTTTTTTTTTTTTTTAGCTGTGGTTGTTCCTTCACATTTATACTTCACAGTCACATCACCAGCTTTAAAAGTGTTGAAATGTCTTTTGATGGATATTTTAACGATATGTTTACGTAATGTGTATACATAAACATACAGCTATAAATGTTCCCGTTCGTAGTCGCTAATTATAACAATATGTTTACTTTTGTGCTGCAACATATAAATATAATCAGCGGTGGAAATATATTTGCGAACGCCGACCGTGTGCGGCTGTTTCTTGTTCGATCGTCTGATCAGTCGGAAGTTGCATTGCAGAGGAGAGTAAATGCCTATTCAAAATATAATTATTTTTGGATAGCTCAACATGAATTTCCTAAGGGACCGCACTTTATCATGCATTTACCAGTAGAATATGGCGCGGAGAAAATATTTCGCCGTATGCAACTTCCGTCCATTTCGACGAAAGAATTCGTGACTGTGAACTCTCTATATGGCAGAAACATAAAGAAAATTAAATCACTTCGTGAAGGAGTGAGACATAGATTCTATATTAAATAAATAGTACATACACCAGTTCCATTTAACTCTGAATTTATGGCAATTAATAGATGAACTTACACTGCAATGAAGGATTTAACATGGCTGCCGTTTTGACTGGCACTTCTCTTCTCGTAATGAAAATAATTTCTTTGACGTTTTCACATACACGTCGCACAATAAATCTACTGCTATGCAGTATTGCACTTTCAGTATTGCACTTTTACTTTACACTAAAATAATATAATTTTTAACGATAATAATACGGTGGCAAGACATGCGCGTCCGACACAAGTTACAAGAGACAAGAGAAAAAATGAGTAACTGAGTAACTGTTCATCGAGAATATCTCGTTCATCAAAAGAATATGTAAAAGTGTTCTTCTTCTGTCCGTTTTTCGCGCCGCGGTTTTCAAAGTCAGTAACTCAGTGCATCTCTGACGGCGCTTCGACAATAAACACGTTACGTCACAGGTCGTTCACCTTTTACGTTCTCACAACATTATTTGCTAATTGTAGCTGTTGCCGAGCGACTGCTCGATTAGTGAATTATTTAAAATGATAAGGCAATCACATAATGTTACAATATGCTAGTCAGGTGACATCCAGTGACTAAATACTTGTTTTGTAAATAAAACTGCCTTTTCCTGCTGCTAGTTACTTTATTTATCCCATACGCGTTTCGCCTTCTTCTGTTTTAAGGCATCATCAGTGGGATCTATAACGATATAGTTTTTTGTAAAAAGAAGTAATTACTTACGATTTGCTGATCTGTGTTTCCTCACATCTGGTCTGGAGGTCGCACTACCACTTTTATCATTGCCAAATAATCGCATCCTTATGTTCTCGCCTTCCACACACTGTTCACCATGTTTATCACTCTTTTTTGTGGTGGATAATTGTTCTTTTGTCACTCGATACAACTATTTCGTCGTACACTTCTTTTCACAGCGTAAATATTGCAACTCCGTTATGTATTTCATCTTCTTTGGTATGTTTACTTATTTGTTGCAACCTAACGAAGTCTATGTACGTTACTACCTTCTATTTATGATGTTTATACCGTGTGTGTGTGTGTGTATGTGTGTGTGTGTATGAGTGAGAGAGAGGGAGGGGAGGGGGATAGAGCCGACCTTTTTTTGTGCGGGAGGGGGGGGGGGGTGCCGGTGTACTAGCTGTTAGCGAGTGGCCGAAATCTTTGGTGACAGCTGGTTTAACTTTTCGTTTCAATATTCTGTGGAGGGGTTCATGGATGAGTGAGTGTAGATGTGTTGGGTTATATTATTATTACATTGGACAGTATTATTATATTAATACTTTTTGCGAACATTATTCTATTATTTTATCTATTAGTGTAAATAATGAATTGCTTGACATGTGTACTTGGTTATTCAACAGAGTTTTCCTCTATGCTTTGGTTTTATGTATGTGGTAATTTTCTTGCATGGTCAGGAGGTGTTTTTTATTGTTGATTCTAATTATTTTCATGTCATCTTGTCTAGTGGTTGGTTTGTGGTCATTTCGTCTTAGGTGTTCTGCAAATGTGGAGTGGTTTGTGCCTTCACAAGTGTTACACTGTAGCTGATATATACCTGCTTTCTGGTATATGTCTCTGTTTTTTGTCGGTTTTGGGGTGTATTATTGATAGAATTGTCTGTTGTGTATGCTATGTTTATTCCCTATCTTTTGAAAATGTTGGTGATTTTATGGGTGAGTCTGTGTTTGTATGTCATTGTGTACGACCTTGTGTTTTCTTTCATCTTTTTCTGATAATCCTGTGTAGTTGTTATGAGACTGTGTGTTTGTGTTTGGTTGCATTGTGTTATTGTCTGTGGTTTGTATCTTTCTGCTTTTATTTTACTTTTAATTTTGTTGTTTAGCTTTGTGACTGTTTTATTATTGTAACCATAATTTTGTGCTATCAGCATTATTATGTCCAATTCTTTTTGGTAGCTTTCTTTGGTGAGTGGTACTGTGTTGAGTCTATGGAGCATATGTCGAAGAGCTGCTTGCTTTTGTGCAAGTGATTAGTTCGAGGATTGGGAAATGATAATGTCCGTTGCTGTGGGTTTACAGTAAATTTCAAACATATGCTTATTGTTTTGTTTTTTGATTGTTATATCCAGAAAGTTAATTTGGTTGTTCTGTTTTCTTTCAAATGTGAATAATACATTTTTATGTATCTTGTTGATGTTAGTATGTATTTTTTTCAATTTTTGTTTGTGGTTCATCTATTAAGCAAAGGATGTCATCCATATACCTGAACCAATATAATATGTTGTATTCTTTTGCTACTATTTTTGTGAAAATGATGTGTTCAATGTGGTTTATAAAAATATTTGCTAAGGCTCCTGAAACTGGAGACTCCATTGGCAATCCATCTTCTTGTAAATAAAATTCATTATTGAACTGGTAGTAATTTTGTTCTGTTATGAGCTTTATTAGTGTGCATGTTTCCTTGATCTGTTCATCAGGGAGTTGACTATAAGTTTTCAGGTTCTTATCTATAATTACTATTCTTTCTGGTACTGGTATGTTGGAATACATGTTTTCTATATCAAATGAGAGGAGTGTTGCTGTGTCTGGAATTTTTATATCTTTTATTTGTTGTATTAGATGTATAATGTTTTTAATGGTTCTGTCTTCTTGTACTTTGAAATTTTCAGACAGTACTTTTAACATGTATCCTGCAAGCTTGTAAGTGGGGGATTTTCTGAAATCCAGTATTGGCCTCACAGGAAGGTTCGGTTTGTGGATTTTTGGTTGGCTTCGGAGGACCAGTGCAGTGGGACTGATCTGTGTCAACTTCCTTTTCTTTGTGTTATCCAGTATGATGTCAATATTTTTCAGAGTGTTTTTTACTTTTGCCTGGAATCTGTTTTTTTGGTCTGATTTTAATTTTGTGATGTTATGTTGCGAGATGAATTCTTGTGTTTTTTCAATGTATTGTTCTTTGTCCATCAGTACTACTGTGTTCCCCTTGTCTGCTTTTGAAATGATAACATTTTCATTTTGAAGTTTTCTCCTAAGTTTTCTGAGTGTTGCAGATTCTGTGTTTTTTGTTGTTTTTGTGTTGTTGTGTTTTTATACTGGTTATTATATTCTGGATTTCTTTTTTTACTAGTTCTCTAGTTAATCCAAAGTTGACACTACAAACAAACTTGTTATCTAGTGACTAGTCCACATGGTAAGTCACTGCTCTATTGACTGACGAATTCTGCATTTACTGATTTTCTATTGACAACACAATACTTCCTGCATTGCGGGTCCGCCTCTCGTGACTTATATTCCTTGATTCCACATTACATAGGTGTGTCTGGATACCTTTTATCAGATAATGCTTGCGTCTAACAGGACCCTGTATATTATACTGGAAGGCGAATGTTCCACAGAAAGTAAACTAATAACGAGCGTGCCCCAAGGAGGCGTAACTGCACCTCTACTGTTGTCAGTGTTTAATCAGATAAGATCGTTTGCACTTTAAGACTGTTTGCTGAATATGTTGCTGGGTACTAGAAAGAACCGTCATTGGACTGTAAGGATTTGAAGAAAGACGTAGGCAACCTTTCAACTTGCTGTAATGTATGGCAGGTCTCATTAATTGTGACTAAATGTAAGACAATGTCTGTAACAAAGAGAAAGAAGCCGATAGTATCTGGTTGCATGATTAGCGGTGAATATCTTGAGTACCTCGGATTGTGTTGGTATCTGGAGGTAATACTAACACGTAAGAAGCGATATGAAAATCGACCATCACGTAAAATAAGTATCAGGAAAGACGAATTTAAGACTTAACTATATTGTCGAGAAAAATGCAGTGCAGCTGAAAGGGAAATGACATGTAAGGCGCTAATGTGAGCAAACGTATTACCAGCGGAAAAATGCTCCAGTAGGAGCGCAAAAAATGTGAATACGTCCCTGTATACTTAACAGACTGACTGACATGTGGGACTCAATCTATTTCATTCTACCTTCCTCAGCATCTTTAAAAAGTACCCCAAAAATTTTGGCAGGCGAACATGTTAGCGCTTTTTTTTAACATGTAGCTCATCTCAAACTCCCACACACTCCCCAAACTGTAACTCACTCACACCCACTAGTCCATAGCTGTAAGTGGCTCATACTCATCCCGTCCCATTTGCTGTTTCTCAATCACGTTCTGCCTAACTCATTGTCATTATCTCTTTGTGTCTCTCTGTCATTGTCGCCTGTGTCAGATCGAGTTCCCTTCGTTTCTCCTATTACCTGTCAATGTCTCCCTCTTGCTCTCTCTCTTACTGCTAATATCTCATTCCTTCCAACTGCTGCATTCTCTTCTCATTGTCACTATCCCTCTCTTCCTCGTTGTCTCTGCAATATACTCCGCCTCTCATTCTCACTCGCTCCCACCCACTTCCACTTTGTCTTCATTCCCCTCCCCCCCCATCCTCTCTCCCCGGAGATTGTCTTCTTCACTCTTTTCCTAGCACTCTTCTGTTACTGTCAGCTATATTCCACTGCCACCATGTTCCTCTCTCTCTCACACACAGCCATTGTCTCCTTGGCTCTTTCTTTAACACAACCACTGTCCACTGTCTTCCAATAACTAATAATTTATTGTCCCTTTGCTGCTACCACTGACTGCCTCTCACTCAGCATAAAAAAGCGTAGATATGTTGGCAGGCCAAAATTTTTGGGAGCATTTTTAACGCTGCTGAGGGAGGTAGAATGAGGCAGCTAGTACCACACTTTTCAGTCAGAGTCATTTAAATAGACAGGAACATATTCGCATGTTTTGTGCTCCAATAGCATTTTTCCACTGGTTCCCTTCTTCTCCCTGCTGAAGAAGAGCATATAACTCATATAAAAAGAAATAACGCAAAGCTAATTTTCACTGGAAAACTAATTTTAGACCTCAGATCGGATTGTATGTGCAAAAAATTTTGCATGTGCTTCAGTACTACAACACCAGATGACAACGGAGAGACTTTATAGCATATTTCTCCGTGCTGCGTCACTTTATAAACTACGTCTTCGCCTCACACCGGATTTTAAATACACATTTTACGTGTACAAGTAGCGTAACTTTGAATCACTGTATCTCGGAGAGTTATGAAGAAAATTTTCAAGATTGTTCTAAATCGGTATCTTAGGAATACATCGTAAAAATTTCAGATATTTGCTGTACATACCCGTCTCGGTATCCGTGGCTGCGTTGTGGTATCCAAACCACAAGTTTTTGGGGTGTTTCTCGATAACGGATAAAGATTTTTGGAAACGGGGAGCTGGATCCTTAAGATACATGCCTAGAGAATGTATCGTTAGAATTGAGCAGTTTGATGCTGTTATTTATTATTAAGGTTTCGCTTCATACCGGGTTTTATGGCAGAAGTAGGGTAACTTTTAACCCCTGTATTTCAGAAACGGATAAAAATATTCAGTGTTGTTCGAGATCGGGTATTGTAAAAATTTCAGCCATTTGCTGTGTGTAGCAAGCTTGGAATTTTCGGCTTGGTTTTAGTCGGCTGGTGACGGAAAAATTTTTGCGAAAAAGCCCTTTTCTTGAGGTTTTCGAGGAACCGCTCATGAAGTAATGACGCCTCCATAAGCTCCATAAAGCCCAACGTAGACCACACCAAATGCAAAGGAACCAATCGATCTCCTCCAATTGGCTAAGCAGGTGGAAGTGTGTAATATCCATACTTTGACCCTCTACTGTAGGACAGTGACACCAATACGATGGCTCTGTTTGGTATAGAAATGGTCCATAGCCCAAGGGCCATCTAGAACACTTCACCGTACCTTTTTATGACCACTAGAACCCGATGTATGAACATGGAAAATCCCGTTTTTACGTATGGCGTTTTGGAACATACAGTATTAAATAGCGTACGCTGTCGCATGCGTTCCGATTTCAGTGTTTGCAGTACACAAGTAGGAGTGACAAGAGACGCCGAAAGAAATCAGAGACTCGCTGATACGATAGTAATGGGTCGGAACAAAAAAATGGCTCTGACCACTATGGGACTTAACATCTGAGGTCATCAGTACCCTAGAACTTAGTACTACTTAAACCTAACTAACCTAAGGATATCACACACATCCATGGCCGAGGCAGGATTCGAACCTGCGACCGTAGCGGTCGCCTGGTTCCAGACAGAAGAGCCTAGAACCGCTCTGCCACACCGGCTGGCTGTGTCTGTTACATTACGACTTTCACGAAATTGGTTGAAGAGATTGATAAATAACTGCACAAAGTACTATAGCATGTCTTCACGAATTGTTTCAAAATCGATGGGTTGGATGCAAAGGACCTGTACTTTGACGGGCTCGTTTCCCGTATTTGACCCCTGGAGACTTATTCTGCGGGGAAAGCTGAAAGAAACTGTCTATAAGGACATACCGACTACACCTGACGATATGCAACGACGTATTACTGTAGTCTGCTCGGGCATATCTGCTGAAATGCTGGCACGTGTGCAGCACTCGTTCCGTACCAGACTGGGAGCTTGTGTTGCCGCTGCTGATGGTCATTTTGAACACAACCTGTGATGGTCAGTTGTCTAGTTACTGGCCACAATCCACATAACTAGCGTATGTGCTTGTGCTGATCTCTAGTGTATGTTACCACAGATACTGTACAAGTGTCGGTGCGGAAATTTTTCAAAATACGATATCTCGAAAACAACTCGCACTAGAATCCTGCAACAGACATCGTTGACGTTCTAATTTATCCTAATTTTAGTCTGTTAATGTCAATAGAAATTGTTCAAAAAATGGTTCAAATGGCTCTGAGCACTATGGGACTTAACTGCTCAGGTCATCAGTCCCCTAGAACTTAGAACTACTTAAACCTAACTAACCTAAGGACATCACACACATCCATGCCCGAGGCAGGATTCGAACCTGCCACCGTAGCGGTCGCGCTGCTCCAGACTGTAGCGCCTAGAACCGCTCGACTACTCCGGCCGGCAGAAATTGTTCCATTTAAAGAAAAAAATACGGTTTTTATGTATTATTACACTCTATTAATTGGTTAATAATACGAGCCTCTAGCTACCAATCCGTTCTGTGAAAACTGCACGACAAAAGCACTTTCCATTTCCTCTATATTTGTGATCCAAGTTTTAGGTGATTCACCCTGTATAATAGGAAAGAATACAGATATTATTGGTATTACGCACCCTTCGGCATGTAATGTACAGTGGCTTGTGGGGTATATATGTAGACGTAGATCATTGGTACTGGAGGCAGCCCCCGGTAGCTGAGTGGTCAGTGCGACAGAATGTCAATCCTAAGGGCCCGGGTCCAATTCCCGGCGCGTCAGAATTTTCTCCGCTCAGGGACTGGGTGTTGTGTTGTCCAAATCATCATCATTTCATCTCCATCGACGCGCAAGTCGCCGAAGTGGCGTCAAATCTAAAGACTTGCACCCGGCGAATGGTCTACCCGACGGGAGGCCCTAGTCCCACGACATTTTATTGGTACTGGAGGGCTGTTTTGCTCTTCGGCCTTCTAAGGGGCTGACTTCACCTCAGTCGTTCCGAGGATTCGCAGTGGCATTGCCAGCAAGGTCCAATAGATTCACACCGTGCGTGAGGTGCTGTAATGGGGCCGTTCGCCGCGCAGAGGATCTGTGCAAGGTAAACCACGCGGGAGGCGTGAGGCGTGCAGCAGCCAGGTGCCGCTTCTCCAAGGCCTGAGAGAGACACGCTCGGCCGTAGCGCGTTTCGTACTACCGCCCGCAAGGACGCAGCGCACGCATAATTTTCCCCAGGAAAAGCCTGGCTTGGGAACTGACTGCTATTTCGGCTAACCGGATCAATTAAGCGAACCGACTCAAAGGAGAGCCAACAAGCTGATAGTAGTTGAATGTGGAAGCAGTAGGAAATTTTCAGTTCATTTTCGCAGGAGACCATTCGCGACAATCTTGTGGTGGTACGCTGGTACTCTGTGTTGAGACTTATTACCTCACTGTCGACAACTCTGTCTTCGGTGCCTGACATACTTAACAGGCTCACATAGGCAACCCAAGAGACCTTTCTCCTTGTTCCCAAACTTGAGTCGGAGGTATGCAGTCCATGAAGGCTGCATCTCTATAGTCAAGATACAATAGATCGTGCAGTGGGATAAGATGTTTGGTGGTACGTTCACGCAAGAAATATCTAAGAGCATAGTACTTCAGTTTTCTACGTACAGAAATTTATTAAATACCGTGAAAAAATCAGATGGACAAGAACCTTGGCGAAGGAGCCATTTCGGGCCTTAATACAGGACTGACTTTCGTTCCTACATTACTATCGAGGATTTCATTAGTGGAGTGGAACAGGAGGTGTGGCACCTCTTACAAGACGACGCGGACGATGTAATACTTACGACCACTCTCATTTTAACCTCGGTCAAGGCACCCAAATCGAAAATCAGCAGAGTAGAAAGAGAGCCACGGTTGAAACTTCCTGGCCGATTAAAACTGTGTGGCGGACAAAGACTCGAACTCGGTACCTTTGCCTTTCGCGAGCAAGCGCTCTACCAACTGAGCTACCCAAGCAAGACTCACGACGCGTCCTCACAGCTTTACTTCTGCCAGTATCTCGTCTCCTGCCTTCCAAACTTTACAGAAGCTCTCATGCGAACCTTGCAGAACCAGCACTCCTGAAAGAAAGGATATTGCGGAGACATGACTTAGCCACGGCCTGGGGGATGTTGCCAGAATGAGATTTTCACTCTGCAGCGGAGTGTGCGCTGATATGAAACTTCCTGGCAGATTAAAACTGCCAGGAAATTTCATATCAGCGCACACTCCGCTGCTGAGTGAAAATATCATTCTGGAGAGCCACGGTTGTTCTTAATACTACTGAGTATCACAGCAAAGTGGTATCGATGTTGGAGAACGGCACGTGCAAATACCTGAAATGGGGTCCAACTCTGTCTTTCGGCAGAAAAAAGGTGGGGATCCTGAAGAATAATGTCTACTGGAGGATATCATGAAAAATATTAAATGGTTCAAATGGTTCTGAGCACTATGGGACTTAACATCTGTGGTCATCAGTCCCATAGAACTTAGAACTACTTAAACCTAACTAACCTAAGGACGTCACACACATCAATGCCCGAAGCAGGATTCGAACCTGCGACCGTAGCGGTCGCGCTGTTCCGGACTGAGCGCCTAGAACCGCTAGACCACCGCGGCCGGCAAAAATATTAGATCCTGAGCTCCTAGACTTCCTACCAAAAGTCCAAATGGCAGAAATTCTATTGAAACCAATTGTTAGCACTAGTGATTTTACGAGCCAACCAGATATTTAATTAAGTTAACGACTCCAATAGTTGTCCGCTGCAAACATCACATCAAAAACTCTCAGATGTTCATTGAAAAAATTAAACGGACTGGAATTGGCCTGAACGATATTTTATTTAGACTGGATGTAGTCTCACTATTTACAAAAGTTTCTGTGGGGGACACAATGAAACTGTTGGCAGAGCATTTTTCTCCTGAAACAATAAAGTTCTTCCGACGTATTATGACTACCACCTACTTCTTGCATTGCGGTAAATTTTCTGAAATGATGCACGGCATGGCTGTAAGTTCTCTTTCGTCTCCAGCAGTCACCAACATTTATATGGAACATTTTGAGGAACATGCATTAAGTGTGGTCGCACTTCGTCCACCTTCATTTTATAAGTATGTTGCCGACACGTTTGTGGTCTGGCCACATGGCGTAGAAGCTCTTGAGTATTTCCTTGAACGTATGAACAGCATGCACCCAAACATCCAGTTCACCGTCGAGACAGTGAGAAGGCTGCCATTTTTAGATGTCAGACGGACGTCTCGGTCACTCAGTGTATCGCAAGTCGGAGCACACCGATTTATACCTTAGCGCTCAGAGTTTGCATCGTCCAGCCCAGAAGAGAGCGGTTTTAAATACAATGGTATACAGAGCAAAAACAGTTTCTGACGTGGACCATTCCGAAATTAATCATCTGAAGTACATGTTCCGAAAGAACGGCTACGGTTCTCTTGATATGAAGACAGCGTTCTCCGAGAACAGGAAACGTGAAAATGTTGAACATCAATGTTCAATGATTGTATTCCTTTCTTTCTGTGGCGCTACATCCATCAATATATGCAGAGTCCTGGGCATACGAGCTACAAGACTTATTTTCCGATCTCGAAAGAAGATACAAAGAGTTGCTTCGCCGTGTGAAGGACATTCTCAGCCTCAGGATCTCTGAGTTTTATAATTTTCCTTTTGAGTGTGGAAGCAGTTATATCGGTCAGTCCATCCGTACCGTTACCGACAGTTGTACAGAACATCAACAGCATATTAAATATCGAGAACTGGAAATATCTGCAGTTTCTGAACACAGTCTCACAAACGAACGCAAAGTACTGTCTGACGAAACAAAAATTTTGTCCCAGCCCCTCACCAAAATCTGGGACTCTTTCATTAAAGAGGCTCTAGAAATAAAATGTGCGAAAAGAACTTCAACCGTGACAGCGGATGCAATCTTAGCGGTGCATGAAAGAGAGCTCCGATGCAGACGAGAGGCAGAAATATTCATCGCAATGTTTACGTCATTACGGGAGCGGTAAAAATGGAAACAAGAAAATTATGGGAGCCGTGGCACCACCAACTTTCTGCGACAGCACTGCGACGAGTCAGATGGGCTGTAAGGCAACCACTGCAGCAGTTTAGACAGTCAATTGCTTCTAACGAAAGAGATAGAGGTAATCGCCGAGAACTCGAGGTTTTACCCTGAAATGAAGTGGCAAGAAGACCGAGAATCATTAATTCACCTGAAGATACTTGTTGCCGTATCTACAATTGTGCTAGTTTTTCGCTTTTGACTTATTCACAGTAAGTTCCTCCACAACCCAATTTATTTCGTGAAATATCATTGTAAAATGCGTTTCACAGGAATATCGCACTTATACTACAGCGTTGAACATTAAAACTGCATCATGAAACAAAGCAAAGAACAAAAATTTAATTTTGTGCTTATACATTATAGTATGCACACACTCTGTCAGATACAGCAAATATAGATAAGATTTCTTCGGAATTTCTAAAAATCATCGGAGAAAGTGGGAACGAAACGATTATTCAAGTTGGTATGGTCAGTGTATGAGCCAGGAGACATGCCATGGTATTTTCCGAAAAATATCACCCACAAAATTACGTAGTTAGCGAGGGCAGGCAAATACGAGAACTGTCGCTCGATCAGTTTAACAGATCATGCATCTAAGTTGCTGTCAAGAATATGTAGGCTATAGAAGAAGGGAAAAGAGAGTTGAAGATCTCTTAGATGACGATCAGCGCAGATTTCGGAAAGGTACAGGCAGCAGAGAGGCAGTTTTGTCACTGCGTTTGATAGTGGAAGCAAGCCTTGAGAAAAATCAAGACACGACTACAGGATTTGTCTATCTAGGAAAAGAGTTCGACGATGTAGAGGGGTGCAAGCTGTTCGAAATTGCGAGAAAAATAGGAGTAGCTATAGAGAAAGACAGGTAATACACAATATTTTACCAGGAGGTAAAAATAAGAATGGAACACGAACTACTGATATTAAAAGGGGTATACGACGGGGATGCAGTCTTTCGGCCCTAATGTTCTGTACTTCGAAGAAGCAAAGACGGAAATAAAAGAAAGATTTAAGAGTGGGATTTAATTTCAGTGTGAATGGATATGAACTATACGATTCACTGATGGCAGTAAAAGTGAAGAAGAATTACAGAACCAGTTGAGTATTTAACGAGTACAGAATATCGATTGAGGGTAAACCAAAGCAAGACGAAAATAGTGAGGAGTAGCAGAAATGAGATTAGCGATAAACCTAATATCGAAATAGGTGACCAAAAAGTAGACGAACTGAAGCTATCCTATTAACTTAGAAACAAATAACTCTTGCCGGACGAATAAATGAGGACATAAAAAGCAGACTATCACAGGAAAATACGACATTTCTGGCCGAGACAAGTTTACTGATATGAAAAATAGGCTTTGAAGAAAAAATTTGTGAGAATATACGTTTGAAGCACTGTATTTTACGGTAGTGAAACATGCACTGTGGGAAAATCGGAAAAAGTATAAAATCGAAGAGTTTGAGATGTGAGACTCATGACGGATGCTGAAAATTAGGTGGACTGACAAAGAATGAAGAGAGTGTCCACAGAACCGGAGAAGAAAGGAACGTATGGAAAACAGTGACGAAAAGAAGGGACAGTATGACCCCGGACATTTGTTATGACATCTGGGAATAACTTCCATGGCAGCAGAAGGCATGCCAACCCAAGTCTACGGCCTGTTTGCCTTACGCAGGAAACATTTCCAACAGGACGGTTCGTATTCTGCAGAAATATGGCGTGAAATGTGTTTTTCGAATCTCATGTAAGATTAGCGCTCTTTTAGGACACTTAAAGGATTACACTGGTTTGCATGAGGCAGGTATCCGTCCTATTCCTTGCAGTTCTGGAGTATCATTTGTATATTGGTCAGGCCATGAGGACCGTGAGGACCAGGTGTATTCAGAATAAGCGTCACAGATGTTTACAAAATCCGTGGAAATCTGCTATTGTAGAACTTTGACATGGCCCCGGTCATCCTATGAAATATAACAACACGGAGATTCTGGCATGCTCTTCCAGATATTGGCATAGTTTTATTAAGGAAGCAATTGAAATTAAAAAGGCAATTACCCTAGCAAACAGAGATGCAGGTTTTTTCTTTAATTCTGCTGGAAACCTGATCTTTGTGTGGTCAAACGACACAGAGACAGAGTTAATTCTACCTCATCCATCAGTGATTAATATTCACTATCGATAAGCTGTGATGTTGGTCATCTGTGGCTGTGTGGCTGCGTTAGTGTTTGCAGTGTGTATGTTATATTTCCGCATATGTTCTGCCTACTGAGGTTTTAATTGACTTGCGCGGCGCGCTCTTCTTACATTTATACCTTGAAAATGAGAAGGTGTGCACCTGTCGAAATATCGGCGGTTATCGAAGATATCACCCAGCTACATTCCCGTAAGTTATTTCAACAGTTCGTCACAACAGTACCACATGTTTACATGGTGTCTTACACAGGATCAGGGGCTTAACTGAATCTCCACAATATCGTAGCTTTGCCATCAGCAACGTTCCTATAAAATATTCCAAAGTTGTACCACGTTGTGATCGTTTCTAATAAAAGTTGTGGGTCCGAAAATAATTAGGGGTTTTTCTATTGAAGGAAGACACAGACGTATCAGCCACACAGTCTGTTAATCCATAATCTACACTCATACTCATAAATTAAGGATAACGTTGATACATGGTGAAACAACGCTCTGGTGGGCGGTTTGCGGGCTTCAATCACCTCGGGGTACGACCATGCCGTGAATTTGACCAGCGGTCGTCGCACGGTGGCGCTGGCAGCAGTCCACATACGCAGAGGTGTGTTGGTGCGTGTCAGAGTACGGTGCAGCGAGTAAGTGTGCAGATGTTTTCCGGAGTGCTAATGGTGATTGTGTGTTGAAAATGGCTCAAAGAACACATATTGATGACGTTATGAGGGGTAGAATACTAGGGCGATTGGAGGCTGGTCAAACACAGCAGGTCGTTGTACGGGCTCTCTGTGGCACAAAGTGTGATCTCACGATTATGGTCGCGATTCCAGCAGACAGGAAACGTGTCCAGGAGCTACAGCACGAGACGTCCACAGTGTACAACACCACAAAAAGACCGATATCTCACCATCAGTGCCCGCAGACGGCCACGGAGTACTAGAGGTAGCCTTGCTAGGGACCTTACCGCAGCCACTGGAACAGTTGTCTGCAGACACACAGTCTACAGACGACTGAACAGACATGGTCCGGAGACCTGCAAGGTGCATTCCACTGACCCCTGTGTCAAGAACACAGTACATGGTCATTGGAACAGTGGTCCCAGGTTATATTCACGGACGAGTCCAGGTATAGTCTGAACAGTGATTCTCGACGAGTTTTCATCTGGCGTGAACCAGGAACCATATACCAACCCTTTAATGTCCTTGAAAGGAACCTGCATGGAGGTCGTGGTTTGATGGTGTGGGGTGGGATTATGATTGGTACACGTACACCTACACCCCTGTATATCTTTGACAGAGGAAGTGTAACAGGTCAGGTGTATCGGGACGTCATTTTGCGCCAATATGTACGCCTTTTCAGGGATGCAATGGGTCCCACCTTCCTCCTGATGGATGATAACTCACGGCCCCACCGAGCTGTCATCGTGGAGGAGTACATTAAAACAGAAGTTATCAGGCGAATGGAGTGGCCTGCCTGTTCTCCAGACCTAAACCCCATCGAGCACGTCTGGTATGCTCTCCGTCAAACCCCTACGACACTTCAGGAGCTCCGACAGGCACTGGTGCAAGAATGGGAGGCTATGCCCCAGCAGCTGCTCGAGCACCTGATCCAGAGTATGCCAACCCATTGTGCGGCCTGTATACGTGTGCATGGTGATCATATCCAATATTGATGTCGGGGTACAGGCGCAGGAAACAGTGGCGTTTTGTAGCACATGTGGTTCGGGACAGTTTTCTCAACTTGTCACCAATACCGTGGACTTACAAATCTGTGTCGTGTGTGTTCCCTATGTGCCTATGCTATTAGCGACAGTTTTGTGTAGTGCCACGCTGTGTGGCACCACATTCTGCAATTATCCTTAATTTATGAGCATGAGTGTACTTTTGTTATGGAAGGGAAATGCTGAATTGAAACATATGCGCTGCTCTTTAGTAACAGAAGCTGACTATTTCCTTTCCTCTTTAGAATTTTAATTACGGAAGGATTATGACATATTTTGCAAAGGAAGGTTTCTTTGTAACATAAGCGATAATACTGTTGGGAGACAAGCGTACAACTGCTCTCCGCAGTAACGAGTGCTCAGCTGCCATTGTCTGTCTAGCCGCACTGCTGTTGCTTTCCTTACTGGGAGTGAAACGGCGCTGCCGGCGCCGGCAGGAATCCTGCAGCGTCGGCACTTGCTGACACCGCCGACAACGCGCCGTAACGCAGGCAAGAAGAGTAGCGACAGCTGGTCAGCACCGAGGCGCTGCCTCCTCTGTCCGTGTCTTCGCAACAGCTCGACTGAGCCGTGAGGCACAGCGTTCAGACGCTGGCGTGTATTCGCGAGTAGTCGAGTTCAAATCTCTGACCGGGTCTCCTGGGATTCACTGATTTATTGGCACCACCTGATGTTAAGGCTACTGAAAGCGTACAAGGCACCTGATGAAATTCCAGTTAGGTTATAATGGGTGAGTCAGGCAGTACGAGTTCTAATTTCCGTTATCTCTGAATGGTGATGACTGCGCGATTTGAAAGTTGGTGATAATAATATATCTACATCTACATCTACATCTATACTCCGCGAGCCACCTTACGGTGTGTGGCGGAGGGTACTTATTGTACCACTATCTGATCCCCCCTTCCCTGTTCCATTCACGAATTGTGCGTGGGAAGAACGACTGCTTGTAAGTCTCCGTATTTGCTCTAATTTCTCGGATCTTTTCGTTGTGATCATTACGCGAGATATATGTGAGCGGTAGTAATATGTTGCCCATCTCTTCCCGGAATGTGCTCTCTCGTAATTTCGATAATAAACTTCTCCGTATTGCGTAACGCCTTTCTTGAAGTGTCCGCCACTGGAGCTTGTTCAGCATCTCCGTAACGCTCTCGCGCTGACTAAATGTCCCCATGACGAATCGCGCTGCTTTTCGCTGGATCATGTCTATCTCTTCTATCAATCCAACCTGGTAAGGGTCCCATACTGATGAGCAATACTCAAGAATCGGACGAACAAGCGTTTTGTAAGCTACTTCTTTCGTCGATGAGTCACATTTTCTTAGAATTCTTCCTATGAATCTCAACCTGGCGCCTGCTTTTCCCACTATTTGTTTTATGTGATCATTCCACTTCAGATCGCTCCGGATAGTAACTCCTAAGTATTTTACGGTCGTTACCGCTTCCAATGATTTACCACCTATGGTATAATCGTACTGGAATGGATTTCTGCCCCTATGTATGCGCATTATATTACATTTATCTACGTTTAGGGAAAGCTGCCAGCTGTCGCACCATGCATTAATCCTCTGCAGGTCTTCCTGGAGTACGTACGAGTCTTCTGATGTTGCTACTTTCTTGTAGACAACCGTGTCATCTGCAAATAGCCTCACGGAGCTACCGATGTTGTCAACTAAGTCATTTATGTATATTGTAAACAATAAAGGTCCTATCACGCTTCCTTGCGGTACTCCCGAAATTACCTATGCTCTACATCCTCGCCGAAGATCGGATTTCGGAATTTAGTGAGCAGCCCCTTCCGTTTAGCGTGTCGTCTATCTGCAAGTGTGTCCCACTTCAAACTTTCTATGAGATTTGTAACGCTCTCACGATGGCAAAATGTACCAGTCACGAATCTTGCCACTCTTCTTTGGACCTTCTCAATCTCTTCAAACAGACTCAACTGATAAGGGTCCCACACAGACGAACAATACTCTAAGACTGGACGAACTAACGTATTGTAAGCAATTTCCTTTGTTGAAGGACTGCATCGCTTCAGGATTCTACCCATAAACCGCAATCTAGAGTTCGCCTTGCCCGTTACTTGTGCAATCCATTCCATTTGAGATCATTTCGAATAATCATACCTAGGTACGTGACGGATGTTACCGCTTCCAAAGACTAGGCATTTATTTTGTACTCGTACATTAATGGAGATTTTCGCCTTGTTATACGCAGTAGGTTACACTTACTAATATTGAGAGATAACTGCCAGTCATTGCATCAAGCATTTATTTTCTGCAAATCCTCATTAATTTGTTCACAACTTTCGTGTGATACTACTTTCCCTGTAGACTACAGCATCATCGGTAAACAGTCTAATGCCGCTGTCAATATCATCAACCAGATCGTTTATGTAAATCGTAAAAAGCAGCGGACCTATTACGCTGCCCTGGGGCACACCTGAAGTTACGCTTGTTTCTGTTGAAGTCACCCCATTCAAGACGACATACTGCTCTCTGTCTGTTAGAAAACTTTCTATCCAACCGCATATGTCATCGCATAGACCATAAGCGCGCTCTTTTTGGAGTAAGCGACAGTGCGGAACTGAGTCGAGCGCTTTTCGAAAGTCAAGAAATATGGCATCAACCTGGGAGACGGTATCTAGAGCCTGTCGTGGTATCATGCACAAGGAGGGCCAGCTGTGTCTCACATGACCGCTGTTTCCTAAAACCGTGTTGGTTTATCCAGAAGAGCTTCTCAGAATCTAGAAAGGTCATTATGTCTGAACACAAAATATGTTCCATGATTCTACAACAAATCGATGTCAGTGAAATTGGCCGGTACATATGTGCATCCGATTTTCTACCCTTTTTATACATTGCTATGACCTGGGCCTTCTTCCAGTCCCGTGGAATTTCCCGCTGTTCCAATGATCTCTGATGGATGATGGATAAGAATGGTGCTATATTTGTAGCGTAGTCAACATATAATCTTACAGGGATGCCGTCCGGGCCAGATGCCTTCCTGGCGTCTAACGAACTTAACTGTTTTTCAATCCCAGATACACTAAATACTGTGTTAGCCTTCCTTGCGTTTGTTCGATAATTGAAAGGGGGACTGGTGCAGCAGTTTAGAATTTCGGTCTTCTCTTTATCATCATCCGTTACCATTTCTAATGGTGTCCGAGGCGGAACACATTTAATATCACTATTGTACTTTTCTCTTGAATAGCTCGAAACCCGCACCCTGCAGTAAAAACGTGTCGCAGTACTAAATTAAACTACATTAAATTTCCTACGAAAAAGGTCCTATTCGTTTTATCTGTGGGATCAATAGTCTGCACGAAGAGAACGCGGGAATATTAAAAATCTCGCGCGACGGCCACGCGCTTTAGCGGTTAGTTTCTGTAGGCCAATTTGAAGTAGTTTCCCGACTCCAAAGACTACATGTGTCCTTTATCAAACTGCTCGCCTCAGCTTCCTCTACACTACTGCTGTAGGTTGTAAAAAATGACAGTGCTCGAATAAGATAGCAAATAAATAACAACGTACATATTGTTTTGTTTGTTTTATTTGGCTTCCAGAATTTGTACTCTTTTTAGCCATGGAGAACACGTGTTTACATAGAATACGTAATTGTACAGAGAAAATACAAAAATGCGTATTTACAGAATTGAAAGCTCAAGCCGTTAACTTTTTCAACAACAAAGTGTTTATAAATTCCTATCGTTCATTGACAAATTTGGATTACGAGAAAAAGCTTCTGACCCGGAATCACACTCACAGGTAGGGGAATCGTAAATGTTGATTCTATACAGATGTACAGGAATATGGGCGTGGTTAAAGCGGAGTCGAATATGGTGAAAATCGTAGATCAGTCCAAATGCGCCCTCGTAAACTACGACCTTGTAGTGACTTTAGGTTGTAATATTGCATAATATCCACGTTTCGTTTGTTGGCACAGATTCCATATCTCTTGCCACTGCTGGTTTACGTGGCCCTCGACTTCAAGTAAGTAATCTGTATACGGTAATTGTATTCTATCTCGGAAACCACTCGGAATGGGGCACAGGACCATATGAAATTTTTTGTTCAGAATTATTAATATTATAGCCCCTCAAAGCATGTTCCTTTCCTCCTGACTCACCCTGTAGCCTATACTGAATACACCGCGGAAATAGTCTTTCCCTGGATCATATTTACCGAGAGTCTCTTGGGCAGCGAGTAGTCCCGTTTCACTGGAAAAGAGCACAGGTACGTCTTGTTTATAAAAAAAAATTGCAGAAGGTCGTATTCACATAATAATAGGCTAAAATTGACGACATGCCTGTGTTGCAGGAACCTAGCGCATATTCATATTTCTGCACTTGATTGATTGCTATAGCAAGCAGAAATCTACTAATGCCAGTATTGCTGGCCCCTATTTTGACCAGAACCGAGGTGGAATCTTTCTACACGTCGGTCAGGGGCTTGAAGAAGGCGCAGTAAAACGCCGAAACTGGTGGTCAAATAAAACATGTTTGGAAACTAGACGGCTGAAAGGTGTTTGATTTGACATCCTGTATCGAACAGCCGAGTCCCGCAACCATCTCTGAAAAGATTGATATACAGAGTTAAAATTCTCAGGTGCCCATATTGATGAGAATTTAAAGCGTAAAAAACACGTTTTGGAACTTCTAAAACAACTTAATCTACCCACATTTACACTTAGCATCATTGCAAATCTTGGGGACAGACACATCAGTGACACGTTTCACATATTTTAATTCAATAATGTCATATAGAAGAATGTTCTGGGGTAACTAATCTTTAATAAAAGAAAGTCATCATTGCTCGCAAACGTGATGTAAAAACAATATGTGGAGCTCGCCCATGATCATCTTGCAAATATATGTTTAAGGGGATAAGAACTCTGACTATTGCTTTACAGTCATGCAGTTAGCTGTAAATAACCCACTGCAGTTCAAAAGGAACAATGATGTGCGTAATTACAAAACTAGAAGGAAAAATGACATTCATTATGACAAATTAAGGTTGTCTTTAGCACAAAAGGGGGTGCACAATACTGCAACCAAAATGTTTGATCATTTACCCAGTGATATAAAATGTCTGACAAACAGCAAAGTAAAATTTGGAAAGAAACTGAAAAGTTTCTCATTAAAATCTCCTGGTATTCCATAGAAGAATTTCTATTAATGTAACGTGTAAAATATGGTGCTTAGGAATTAATATCAAACATCCGGATCTTTAAGAAGATAGCTTGTACATTATAGCTTCCCTATACCAATATGCAGTAATAATATTTTTTGCAAATGAAATGAGACATAGAAACACTACAAAAGGAAAACTCGTGAGACTATGAAATGCATATAGACAGTGTTTTATGCGAACAATTACGAAAATAATAATTTAAAAAATATAGCAAAGATGAATTTGAGAAGTAAACGATATATAAAGGTTCTCTCTCTCTCTGGTAGTTTTCCGAAGCGTGATTACATACTGCTGATCCATGTCTGTATTGTAATGTAATGTAATTTACTGGGAAACAAATACTAAGTTAAGTCTGAGTTAAGTTTAATTTGTAGAAATGTTACACTTATGTCAAATAATCTCAGTAGTACTAGGTCTAGAGGAGGACGACTTCCATTACAAAAAGTGAACATTATATTTGACCTGGCACGTTGAAAAGCAAAATGACTGCTAAAAGCATATTTATTTTCACTAATAATTATCAAGGACAATTTGGTTGTTTTATTGTGTTGGTAAGATGTCGGTCGTGTGTGGCTTAAAATTTGCGTAACGTTCCTAGGTTATTTTTACTGCTTTATCAATTGTAACAACAGTAGGCCACATATGGAAAATTTCACTGAAATAATAATAGCAATATTTAATTAACATAATAATGACATTTTCAATGAATATATAAAACGTAATTCAATCAGAGTACGGGCACATTAAAACGTGATCAGCACATAGCCATATACGCAAAATAATTTGTGATGTGAGTATAAAATGACCGGGTTTCAAATCATTACGTCCTGTCGTGCAAATAATCCATGAAAATTGGAGTTACCTATTTACACGGACTTGAATGTTCCACAGAAACGAAAGTAACGCCATGTGCGACCCAACGAGACGTAATAGGACCCATGCTGTTCTCAGACGTGACCGGGAGCTCTATAAGACTGTTTGATGAAGACGCTTTTGCGTGCAGTATCGTCCTTGGACTATCGAAAGGCATTCCAGAAAGACTTGGGCAACATTTCCACTTGGGATAGCAAATGTAAACTCCCATTAAACGTGAATAAATGAAAGGTAACTCCTATAACGAAGAGGAAGAAGCCGATTATACCTGATTACAAAGTTAGTGGTGGACAGCTTGTTCGTGTAACGTCGTTCAAGCATTTATGGATAATACTAAGAGGCGACATGAAATGGGACGACTACTTGTAATCAGTATAGGGTTCTGGGAAAATGCAATTCGTCTTTAAAGCAAACTGAAGACAAGACGCTTTGGATTGCTAATCAGGCAGGCTCGACAGCAGATATCGAGCGAAATCAGAGAGGCTTTGCTAGGGTCCTAACAGTTCCGTATAACCCCTAGGAAGGCGTAACAGAAATGCTCGGGCAGTGTAAATGGGAATCTTTGGAAGAAAGACGTCTTTGTTCTCGCAAAATTTAGAGAACTTATATTCGAAGAAAAAAATGGGACCGTTGCGCTATCGCCATCCATTTCTCGCGTAGTGATCACGATAGTAATACTGACAAGGGCACGTTCGGAGGCATGTAGATAGCACTTCATCATCCCTCAACACGCGAATGGAATAGAAAATATATATTGATAGACGTACGCTCCGCCATGCACTGCTCATTAGCTTCTGGAGTATACATATTGATGTAGAGTCAATATATCACCTCAGACGAATGTTGTGATGGTTTCCTCGAAAGCCAAAAGGCCGACTCTCTCATTCTCTGTCTAATATAATTTAGTGCGCTGGCGCAAATGATACAGACGTCGACGGAACGCTCAGCTTCCCTTGATTTTCCTAGTGACCACGATGGCGACGGGGCTTAGCCTAAATTCCTTAATCACATGTAGATCATAACTTTTTCTCAGCATCTGACTTGTGATAAAAATTAATATTTTTAAAAAGGATATAAATGTACCGAAAGAGCCTGCGATGTTGAGTATATTTTATGAATGAAGCCTTCTAGACCATTTAACAGATTGCTTCAGTAATATCATCAGATCTGTGATATAGGAAGCTTAGACAGGGAGATGCTTGTAATACATTATTTGGCAACAAAAGCTGAAAATTTACAAATTAAAATCTAGTTTAAAATGTCAATTACCAAAACTTAAAACTCATAAAAAATGTGCAGTGTCAGTATCAACATAAGCCAGGACTGAGCAGGATGCCAATTATTGTGGACTCGGCTCAAAAAATTCACTACGACTGAAATGCTACCTCAGAGGTGGTGCTAGTGTGTGTGATGTTGCCTTCATTTGTTTCCAGGTCATACTTTAAAATGACAGACAGTCTTTAAAATTACAAACATTGAAAGTTAAATTATAAAACAGGATTTAAATTAATGTAGTTACACATTAATATTACGAGTTAGGCTTACAGATGGCACCACCTCTCCGCTAGCACTTGTATCGTAAATTTTTTGAACTGTGTTGACCTTGGGTGTAAATTGTATTGTAGTAACTCTGAAAGTTGTTTTCCAGTTCTCAGTACTAATGAGTGAACTTTTCAAAATATCTAACTTTATAATATTTCACCTTTTGTTGCCTGATAATGTGTGGGTAACAACCTCACATTCCTACGTTCATTTATTTTAATTACAGACTTGATGAAGGCAGCAGCCGAAACGTCTTTATAGAGACAGAAATTGATTAAGAGATCTAGATGTCATCGTTCGCAAAAACCAACATTTTCTTGAGTGTTTGTATGGCGTTGAGACTCTGACGTGAATGTGTCGTTCTCGCCTCCAGCGCTGGTATCATCAACATCATCTGTTGTTCGCACCTTGTACAACTCTCCCATCTATTAGCGCGACCTTCTACTGTTTGCCTAGACAGCTGATGCAGACTTCCGAGGAAAATGTGGATGCTTTTCGGCCTTGTACGGCAACGTCACAAACCGTGCAAATCGCTCGCCTGTTTGAGTCGACCATAAAATCATTCCTGGCATTGTAGCAGCGGATTCTGACGAAATGGCTGCACATTCAGGCTGAGGAAAACACCTTAAGTGTATTCTGGCGCAACTGTTTAAAGGTCAATGTAACGCCGGCAATTACTTTAACTCAGTTATCATAGTTTCTCCCAAGAAATACGCAGTTCTGAAAGTTACTGTGGGATTTAGGTAGTGTGCCGCACCTGGAATTCGACAGCGCACACTCCGTTGCAGATTAGAAACAGTCATTCTGGAAATAATACTCGAGGGGTGGCTAAACTATTTTTTCTCGATAACATTTCTCCCAGCAAGGTATGCGGGAGAGTTTCTGTGAATAGGAATAACGCTACAGGCAGAAGTGAAGCTGAGAATGGGGCTCGTGAGTGTCTCCTGGGTGGCTCCCACTGTCGGAACACTGCCCCAGACCGGCAAGGTCCAGGGTTCGAGTCACGCCTTACTCCCCTCCAGACTGAAAAATTAAGTATCGCAGATGGACGAGCTTCCCTGTGGTACTCAAATGACTGCGCCAGAAGACCTAGCTGAAGCCTAATAGGATCCTAAAACGAAACGCTTCATGTTGTGCTAAAGAAAACTTCGTATCAGAACTGTAGAGAGTCAGACCGAGCGAGATAGCCCAGTGGCTAAGACAGCGGAATTATCTTCGGAGGAATTTATTGCAAATTCCGCTCCGTCCATCCTAACTTATAAAAAACAGAGACGACGTCTTTATATAGGTCAGCGGCCATAACTTTTTTTCTGTCTTGGCTACATTTTATTATTTCTTATTTTTATTACGCGATTCGGCTAACTCTATTATCCGATCTGTCGCGAGGCAAAAAGTAGAAACATGGAATAAACTTATCTTCTTACCAGTGGCTGTGTCGTCACCTGTATAAACGTACACCTGGTACAACTATGTACTACTTCACAACATACATCGTACTGATGTTTTAAAGTATTTGGTATGTATTACTCATTTACGTTACTGTATTTGTACCCAATTTATTGTGAGCACTTCTCATTTTGTGACTTACTGAAATAATGAGCACCGTCTGGTTATTTTTCTCTTCATACGAAAAATATGGAATACAGAATTTCTGCACATGTCACAAAGTATTTTTCGTAAGACGCGTAAAATAGCCATGGGATGCACATTATTTCAGTAAGTCGCAAAATGAGAAGTGCTCGTAATTAATAGGGTACAAATACAGTAACGCAGATGAGTAATATACACCAAATAATTTAAAACATCAATAAAATGTATATCGTCAAATACTTGCATTTTGTGCTCCAATATTTTACTATAAAATCTCATACTTTGTACAAATCTTATGTTACGTAAACCAAAGATCTCACGAGAACCATACGAATTTAACATTTTAATGATTAATTAACATATTAACAAAAATGGAAGGAATATTTTTAGTCTAATTTATATTTTATCAATGTTTGCACTTATCAGTCATCAGTCAAATAGATTGCGTTGTGTTGTGCCTTGAGCGCGTCACCTGATGGTGGTCGAATAACTTACCTTCTTACCAGTGGCTGTGTCGCCGCCAGTATACAGGTACACCTGGTACAAATATGTACTACTTCACAACATACATTGTACTGATGTTTTAAAGTATTTGGTATGTAATACTCATGTAAATTACTGTATTTGTACCCCATTTATTGTGGCACTTGTCATTTTGTGACTTACAGAAATAATGAGCATCGCGTGAATATTTTTCTCTTCTTACGAAAAATATTTTGTAATATGTGCAAAGAACTGTGTATCCCTTCTTTTTGTCTCGTGACAGATGCGATAATGGCGGTTAACCGAAACGTGTAATAAAAATAAGAAACAGCAAGGTGAGGCCAAGACAGAAAAGTTTTGTGTGTTTGTGTGCATCCTAATTTAGCTTTTCAGTCATTTCTCTGAAGCGGTTTCTGACTGTCGGTGTCGTTCCGTACAGAAGGTGTTCTGAAACGACATTTATTTTGTTACAGAATTAAGTTACAAGTTAACATTAAAAAGCATTCCGATTTTCTGCGTCCCCGAGACATGAGTGAGACCAAAATATCATCATTCTCTCTCTACAGGAGTAATTTCGAGTCAGATTAAGTTTAACTCAACGTCCTTCTAACTGTAATTGTTGGAAGTCGTGAAGATGGTGCTGAGCTTTAAAGAGACTCCGTGGTTTGAAAAGTGAGGCCAGCAGTGCAGGCCTAACTTACTGGTAGGCAGTTGCTGGTTAGGACCAGACAGGTAATGGCAGCCTAAGAGATTTGGAGAGTTCCCACAGAACTCGCTTGTAAGAAAGACATAACTTTTTTGTAAAACGGCTATTTAGGGTGGAAATAGAAAACAATGCCTATTCTGATAGTCTGCTGTTTTCTTTCTGAGATGGCTTTCTTAAGAAGGGCTCAGCATGGTCACCCAATCTCACTTTTTGTCAGTGTCCTCGTTCATCAACACGTAGCGCGCGCGTAGTGTCCAGCACAAAAAACGTCGTGATAAGTGCCCAGTTAGTTCAAAAATGGTTCAAATGGCTCTGAGCACTATGGGACTCAACATCTTAGGTCATAAGTCCCCTAGAACTTAGAACTACTTAAACCTAACTAACCTAAGGGCACCACACACACCCATGCCCGAGGCAGGATTCGAACCTGCGACCGCAGCAGTCCCGCGGTTCCGGACTGCAGCGCCAGAACCGCTAGACCACCGCGGCCGGCGCCCAGTTAGTGAAAGTCTGGATCACTATTACTACTATTACTATTTACTACTATTTACTATTCGTGAGACGTAAGCGATCTACGTGATTCACGCGATCAGAAGACAACTGCTGCCCTTCTCTTTATGATGATGATATGGTTTCTAGGATGAGCAACACACAACTATACTCTGTTGTTGATCCTCATTCCTAGTATTTCTTTCACCTTCTCTATCTCGTTCGTCTTAACTCTATAGTGGCTCCCTTGACATAATCTTGTAACTTCTATATTTAATCACTACTCGTTCACGTATGGTATCTGCTATTGAATATTCCTTTTCCTGATTGCCTCCAAATTTTTAATGTCGAATGTCTTTCAAGTAATAAGTCACATTTGGGCTCCTTCCATCGTTACGGATGTGGTACAGCCCTTTCTGCTTACCCCTCTCCTGCGATGAACTCCGATTAACAGATCGAATTGACTGCTTGGTTTATACCTGTTCGTAGGATGGAGGCAGATGCTTCTAAGGCCACACGGTAAGGTACAACCTTCGTCGAATTGCTTTTTCTGGCGGGCAGTGGTGGGCAGGCGAGCTGCACGACCACACTTTAATTGCTTCCTTCCACGTCGTTTCCCAGGTGAGGAAATGCGCCGCCTTCAGGGATCCAGCAAAGACTAGGCATTACTTATCTTCCACTTCCATCGAGCAGCTAGGTCTTCTCCGCTGAAGTACCCGAGCTCCATTAACGGTCTGAGTAAAGTTCTACGTCTCTCAGTCCGTTGAAAGCTCGGCAGACTTAATTAATCACCGACATCCTCGCCTCCACTTTTTACCTAGAATGTCTACGAGTTACAAATGTACTTTATGATGGGAAAGTACGTCGCTTCCCTTCAAGGCGCGAGATATGCTTAGTAATAAAATAACTGAAATCCAAAGCTGGATAATCGATTTATAGTAGTGGTCTAACACAAGTTTTCAATTTACCACAAGTAAATTATAAACAATTCACCTCTGACGTACATGGCTCTAGATTTCTTGAGGACACCAGTAGCTAGTTATGGTTTGTCAAAGCTAGACTAAACGTTCGAGAGCTGTTACAGATTAGTGGAAAAGGAAGAAGAAAGACGATGAAGTGATTGGGGACGGAATAGAAGTTTGGACAGGAAATGTGCTGTTATGTTGGGCGAAAAAACACTCTTCGGCACAGTGGTGAGTTCTTAGATTACTTCTGAAGGAGGCCGAGTTGATGCTAAAAACGTACAAAATATTAGATCAGTTTATTACAACTAGAACAAGATGAAGTACAATCAATGGCCATATGAATGTCATATACGTTTGTTACTGTCACTGATCACTAACGTATCACTTGGTACGGTAGAAGATAAGTCTGCCGGCCACTGTGGTCGACCTCGTGATGACTGGGTGTTGTGTGATGTCCTTAGGTTAGTTAGGTTTAAGTAGTTCTAAGTTCTAGGGGACTGATGACTATAGCTGTTAAGTCCCATAGTGCTCAGAGCCATTTGAACCACTGTGGTCGAGTGGTTCTAGGCGCTTCAGTCCGGAACCGCGCGACTGCTACGGTCGCGGGTTCGAATCCTGCCTCGGGCATGGATGTGTGTGATGTCCTTAGGTTAGTTAGGTTTAAGTAGTTCTAAGTTCTAGGGGACTGATTACCTCAGATGTTAAGTCCCATAGTACTCAGAGCCATTTGAACCATTTTTTGAAGATAAGTCTCTGCTCTCAAAGTACAACTGACTGTAAACTTTGCAGCATGGTTCTAATACAATTCTCACACTGCTGGCTCGGTAGAGAGATGATGCAGTCGTCTTCGGCAATGACTGCACACTGCACTGAGCGGCACTCCAGCCTGACGCGTGTAAGCGTGCTGCAGCGGTGACGTATCGTTACTCCTGAGGGCGTGTCTACGCCGGTGTCTGTCGTTCGTCTTTGTGTCTGGCAGCGACTGTGCTTACTTGTAGTTCTGTCGCGAGGTATCAGCCTTGGCTTGGGACCTCGTGTTTCGGACAACACTACAATTAGGGTTAATGAATTAGCCAGCGCCGCTTTTTGAAAATCACCCTAGCACACACCTTAGGTTGTTTAGGTAAACCATGAGAAACCTTAATCTGCACGACCAGAAGGGAAACTGAACCCCACACCTACTGAATGCGAAAACAGTGCTTTAATAACTGTTCCACTTCAGTCGGTACGTGCTGCACTCTAAATTGCCGTTCACGATAACATTAGTCTTCATATACGATATTAGCCTTTAGTAAGCCCTCGTAGTAAACGAGAGAGAGAGAGAGAGAGAGAGAGAGAGAGAGTAATGCAGGATACCAACCACTGTCATCATTCGGAGATCATCGTTATTCATCATCCCTTGCTGCGACCTGTCAATTATGTTTTAGGTAGTTAACAGAGCCGTGTGGATAACTGGTATTGGCACTCGTGCAATGTAGAGTTGGGTATTTATTATTATAGATGATTATGTAAATGAAAGGAAGGGGGACACTTAAGCAAGAACCAGCCGTAGACGGATATTCTACTTCAATATGGGAATCATGACGCATCAATTGTCTAAGTATTTGATTCGTTTAATGTAAGAACACAACATGTTTCGGGGAGACATGATCACACTATCAAGTTCGTAAAAATGCTAGTAAACACAAGTTGTGTTTTTGCGTTAAAGAAACCAAACGGCCAGACAACGGATGCGTCATGATCTCCGAACTGATATCATGATACATTTGTATTAAGGCTTTGAAGCAGATACGATATTCTGCTTGTCTATTATCACACCAATAGCCCACAGAATCCTGCGACCAGATTCTGTGAAACGATGATGACGAACAACTTGTTGCATCATTGTGTAATACATGTTAGTCACGTTCATTCTCGTCGGCGCCAGTACTTTTCGCAATAAGTTTGGGCCAATAACGATAGTTTATGGAGTGAACTGGTAACCACACTCTGTGTCAACGTCCAGGGTTAAACTCTGCACTTCCACACAGTGTGGAAGTGGGGGTGTACGGTGGTGATTTGATCGTCAAACTGGGCAAGGAGTTTCTTTTGTTGTTAACGCACTGGCGGAAATGGAAGGCTTTACAGCATGAAACAACAGTCCAGTAGTAATCAAGCTTTGTTGAGATGTTTATCAGCAGTGGGAATTAAATAATTAAAATTATGAGGGGCGTTCGAAAGAAAAGGTACGAAACAACACAGTGGTTATAATTCAAGTTTTGTTGAAAAGTAATCACCACTATTTCAATAGCCGACGGATTCCCTGTTCCCAGAATTCCTGTGGCTGAGACTCAAGTCTGTCCTCCACTGTGTCCTTTAGTTCGTTATCCGAGTTGAAGCTTTCCCATTTGATACGGTTTTTTAGCGCACTAAACACTTGTAAGTGGCAGGGTGGCATGTCCGGGCTACAGGGCGGATGTTGTAGCTGTTCCTACTCGGCCATTACACTTTGTGCCACCTTGCACACGTGCGGACACGCTTTATCGTGGAGCAGAATCACTCCCTCCGTGAGCAGCGCAGACCGTTTGCTCTTGATGGACTTGCATAGGATGCGGAATGTCTCACAGTACGCATTGCAGTTAATGGTGTTTCCGTGCTCGAGGAATTAGATGAGTACCGGACCTCGGACGTCGAAAAGAGCCGCTGAGGGCAAAGCGTTGACTTTTTTAGAAGGAGGTGACGACACTACATTTGCGTGCCTCGGTACCTCACTACGTTATCCCAAACCAGCATATGCAAATTTCAACAGGTTTGGTTGTTAAGATATTTCGTATCTTTTTATTTGAACATTCCTTATCATTTCATTCAGAACTGATGTCCTTCATTGACATGAAGTGTGGCGTCAATCGGTATGAATTTACTATCGTATTCGTTGTGGCATGGAAGCAAACGGATTGTGAATGTCGTCTTGAGGAGTTTCTCGGCATGCGTGAAACACGTGCTGCGTCAGTTCATAAAGACTGCTGCCTTCCCCTCGCTTCCCGGACATGATCTATAGGTGAGAAATCAGGGAAACGGCTAGGACACTCAAGAATCTGGGCATTTATTAAGGCGTCTAAGGTGTGAATCCGGCATAGGGGGTCTTCCGTTACCAAAATATGTTGTTTTGTACACAGATCGTAAATGGAATGACAACAGAGTTTATCATTCCTGTCACATACTGGTGGAACACATGTCTGTTTAAGTCTGAAGCGCAGTATGAATAAACTTGGTCTGAGTTGAAGGGTGACCGGGAAGCTGAAAAATGACGTAATGCGGAGAATAAATAAATAGATATTAGTGAAACTTCCTGGCAGATTAAAACTCTATGCCGGACGGAGACTCGAACTCGGGACCTTTACCTTTCGCGGGTGGGTGCTCTACCATATGACCTACCCAAGCTCGACTCACGACCCGTCCTCACAGACTTAATTCCGCCAGTACCTCGTCTCCTACCTTCCACACTTCACAGAACCTCTCCTGCGACCCTTATAGAACTAGCACTCCTGTAAGAATGGATATTGTGGAGACATGACTTTGCCAGTCTGGGGGATGTTTACGGAATGAAATTTTCACTCTGCAGCGGAGTGTGCGCTGATATTAAACTTCCTGGCAGCTTAAAACTGTGCGCCAGACCGAGGCTCGAACTCGGGACCTTCGCCTTCCGCGGGCAAGTGCGGTTGGTCAAACTTGAACTGGGCCATTGCTGCTTGAAACTGCTTGAATAACTACTCACTCACTTTCCTACATACAAGTATCTGGGTAAATAATTTTCGTAGTGATAATATCAGGTAGAAGCCAATACAGAAAACCTGACTGTTTCAAAGACAGGTATTATTTAGGCACAGAAGTATTTAAAGCGCGAGATAGAACGTACATAAAATTTGCGATGGTTAGATTGCCTCTTCAGGTAGCACATCTGATTTAAATAGCCGTATTTTATTTTTATTTTTGTAGGTTAGTGTTTTCTACGAATGGCGGTAATCGTTCAGACACATCTTGGGTAAAATATCTGAGATTTCTCTCAGTCTTCAGCTTTACGCAGTTGCCGACCTTGTACGGTTGAGTGGTCAGGTGTTATTCGCTGCGGATCATAAAGTTGATTGGATGGTTCTGCGTGTACGGCACAGGAGTTCAGAGAAAGTCCCTACATTCACAGGTAAAGCCACCAGTCGGTCGCCATTCAAATTCACGATCGCTCGCTAGTAAATGTTGACCTAGATACGGGGAAGAAAGTACACGTGAATTCCACTTTTAGGCAATAAAATTATTTCCAGAACAATTTTTTTTCTCCGCTTAAGACGACCAGCGCCGCAGCGCACCACAGCCGGAGATTTTTTCTAGTCTACGCTCGGGAAGAAAGGTTAGGGCTTGACGGATCGTAGATGACGAGGTAATGGGACACGAAGCTCAAGTTCTGATTGCGGAAGAGTGAGAAGGGAATCGGCTGTGCCCTTCCAACGGAACCATGCTGGCGATTGTCGCAAGCAATTTAAGGAAATCGCCTAAAACCGAAATCTGGGTGCCCAGACGGTGATCTCAACTACCGCCCTCTCGAATTCGGGTGCAATCTTTCGTCTAAGCTCACTTCTACGGATGCTTCTGTTGCGGGCATCCTTGAATCGTTTTGCGACACTGGGTACGGAGATTTCGGCAAAGTCACCTGTGTTACAGGCGACCTGTTTAGAATGTGAGTTATAAATCGAGAGTAGTTTTGTTAGACAAAACTAATCACTTTCAAGAATTTGAGATAACTGTGAAGTTTGACATTACCATGAACTGCGGGAAATTTATTTTCGGAGAACATGTCGATACTACACACGTATAGAGAATGAAAGTGTGAAGAAGTATGTAACAACACACAGAAGTTTAATGGCGAGCTAGAGAGAAAAAGTTACCTGTGTAGCAGCTTTTAATACTCCAGCTTTGCCAGAAGGCATTAAAGCTGGCTTCATTCATCTGACTATAGTGCAAATAAATGGAAATCCCATGAGATACTATACTAGTCAGAAATATGCGCAAACAGCTCTACTTTTCAAAGAACAAAAGAGTCGTATAAATCGCTGCGTGGGCAAGCACCAGTGGAGTAAATTGTACTCATCCCAACAACTTACAGCCAACGTTTCGAGAAAACATCTTCTATGGACCAGACGATGTTCGATATTTTTAGAAAAGAAGGAGGTCTATGAGTAAATATCCAACAGGATGGAATGAAATTTTTACTCTGCAGCGGAGCGTGCGCTGATACGAAGCTTCCTGGCAGATTCTGTGCACCTTCCGGTGGCGAGTGAAGACATTCTGGAAACATCCCCCAGGCTGTGACAAAGCCATGTCTCCGCAATATCCTTTCTCCCAGGGTACTAGTTCTGCAAGTTTCGCAGGGGAGTTTCTATGAAGTATGGAAGGTAGGAGGCGAGGTGCAGGCGGAAGTAAAGCTGTGTGGACGAGTCGTTTGTCTGCGTGGATAACTCAGCACTTGCCCAGGAAAGGTAAAGATCTCGAGTTCGAGTCTCGGCCCGGCACACAGTTTTAATCTACCAGGAAGTTTCGAGCTCACACGATATTTTATTCCAAACCAAAGACAATGGATTAGTCCAATGGACATCAGCAGTTGCTACATCATTGTGATCAGTGCTAAGAAATCGAATTAACTCTTTACAATGAAACCGAGACACACAGGAAAAAAGTAAGTAAACTATTTATTATTTCAAAACTAATCGCCTTAACTGTTAATACATTTATCCCACTGTGAGACAAGACGGCCATAGCCTTCATAGAAAATGTTTGCGGATACCTACGGAACCATGATTGGCATCCAGCCGTGCGCCTTTTCGTTCGATACAAACTGGCCACGTATGTCTTTCTTCAGAGCTGTAAAAAAAAATATGGAAACTCTGTGCTGAGAAAAGTTTCCAATTGTGCTGAACCACAGTCATACAGTATTTTTTGAAAGAATACACCCCAATTTGACTGTACATTACTGTGTTTTTCTTCTGTACAATGTGGATTTGGCATTTGACGTCATTATCGTCTACAATGTTCTTAGACCAGTAACACGTCATATCTGGTAAAGTCAGTTCAGAGCATGTAAACGCAGGACTACTACATGTCTTTAAGATGTAACTATTAAAGTGACGACAAAAACACTTTCATAGTTACATCTTAAAGGCGTGTTCTGGATTCAATATTTCGAAGAAATCATTTGAATTGTCGGAGGTTCACACCGTGCTTTCGTACAAAATTCACAAGCTTCACCATAACGTCCATTACATGACGAAGTTCCACAGTTTCAGTTGCCTCCTCATGAATGAAACAGTGTACAGCACAAATGTCATTTCCGTTGTTACTCTTCAGTTTAAATTTAAAACGAGAGACAAAATCTTGCTGACAACCAGCCATTTGTGGCGCACAATCTGTGACCACAGAATGGTTTCTCACAGTAACTTCATGCTGTCCAGACTCACATACGGCGTCAAAAATATCGAACCCTTTTGTCGTGTAATCCAGTGGTACCGTATCTAGCAGCTCCTCCGTAACTTCAGGTGCATATCCACATCACGTTCAAAAATAGCAACTTCAGCATAAAGGGATATATCTGTGCTCTCCTCGAGTGCGAGATAAAATGGTATGAATCTCTAGGTTTTATTCCCGAGTTGTGCCTCCAAATCAGCTCCTACGTCGATGATTCAACGGGATACCATTTGCTTTGAGACATAAATGCCTTCAAAAGTTGCTAATTCCCTTGAAATTGTGGCGTTCTGCTGCTGCTACCAGACATTATTTAACGAGTGGGTCCAAAGAGAACAGATTGCCAGTCAGTGCTACGATGCGAGCTACTTTGTAACTTCCCCGAATTATAGCTTCGTTTAGGTTTTCTTCTGCAGTATTTAGGTGGAATTAATAAGCATACTCTGAGATGACAAGTCATGGGATAGCGATATGCACATATGCATATATACAGATGGCGGTAGTATTGCGTGTACCGCGCGGGATTAGCCGAGCGCTCTTAGGCGCTGCAGTCATGCACTGTGCGGCTGGTCCTGGTGGAGGTTCCAGTCCTCCCTCGGGCATGGGTGTGTGTGTTTGCCCTTAGGATAATTTAGGTTAAGTAGTGTGTAAGCTTAGGGACTGATGACCTTAGCAGTTAAGTCCCATAAGATTTCACACACATCTGGCCATTTGAGTATTGCGTACACAAGGTATAAAAGGGCAGTGCATTGGCAGAGCTTTGATTTGTACTCAGTGATTCGTGTGAAACAGTTTCCGACGTCATTATGGCGGTATGACGTGAATTAATAGACTTTGAACGCAGAACGGTAGTTGGAGCTAGACGCATGAGACACTCCACTTCCGAAATCGTTAGAGAAATCAATATTCTGAGATCCTCAGTATCAAGAGTATTCCGAGAATATAAAATTTCAGGCATGGATTACGGCCTTCAATTAACAACCGAGAGCAGCGGCGTTTGCATAGAGTTGTCAGTACTAATAGACAAGCAACACTGCATGAAACAACCGCAGAAGTCAATGTGGACGTACGCAAACGTATCCGTTACGACAGTGCGGTGAACTTTGGCGTTAATGGTCTATGGCAGCAGACGACCGAGCTGAGTGCCTTTGCTAAAAGAACGACATCGCCTGCAGCGCGTCTCTTGGGCTCGTGACCATATCGGTCGGATCTCTAGACGACTAGAAACCCGTGGCCTGGTCAGATGAGTCCCGATTTCAGTTGGTAAAGCAGGATAGTAGGGTTTGAGAATGGCGCAGACCCAACGAAGCCATGGAACCAAGTTGCCAAAAATGCGCTGTGCAAGCTGGTGGTGGCTCCATAATGGTGTGGACTGTGTTTATATGGAACGAACTGAGTCCTTTCGAAGAACATTCTGGATAATTCGAGCGAATGATTTGGCCACCCAGATCGCCCGACACATCGAACATTTATGGGCTAAAACAGAAGGTCAGTTAGAGCATAAAATTCTGCACAGGCAACACTTCCACAACTACGGACGGCTACAGAGGCAGCATGGCTCGGTATTTCTGTTGGGGACTTCCAACGACCTGTTCAGTCCATGCCACGTCGAGTTGCTGCACTACGCCGAGCAAGTGGAGGTCCGACACGATATTAGCAGGTATCCCAAGGCTTTTGTGACCTCAGTGTATTACAATGTAGTACAAGAAGTTTCTTACAGTTCTAAAAAAATCCCCAGTCACAATATTTTTTTAACTTATATCTTCCTGTTTGTCGCCCTTCAAGTTGATAACCAGTTCGCTGCGAGCATCTCCTTCTGTTCGATCGTATTCTACTGCGTGAAGGCAATTGTAATGACGCACTAAATTGTATTTCTTAGCAGAAACAAACATTTTGTAACACACCAAGCACTGAAGACGTCCGTTTCTGTCACAAAAGAGATTTTTTCCCCTAGTGAGGAGGGCAGTGGGCTTCGGTGACGACATTTTTTTTGCTGTCACAACTAGAACTTAAAAGGCGGAGGCACATCTATTTCCTTTTGCCCACAGAGTAGTAGCGTGAGGGACATCAGCTCGCCTCACCAGATGGGTCCCATTTCACGAGAGATGATAGTAGCCAGACATTAGAATATGAGGGCCACATGCGGCTGCTGTTTGATCTCGTCAACAAAGGTTTCTTGTTGGCTGACAAGCATGCTCTAGTGCTTATATTCTTCTGTTAGCACGCCCAGTTGGAACAGCTTACAGACAGGCTGTGCATGGTCGATGTACGCAACTGTCATACACGGAACAGTCTGCTGTGTGTGGCAACCTCTGGTTTTGGTTCAGTGGAGATGAAGCATATTTCATTGATAATCGCGAGCACAGTTTACTGTCGGCTTTGGGGAACACTGGATAGGTCGATTGGAATCTGTCGTGTGACACATATTCATTTTCGTCAAATATGTGGAGCCCAGTACACCAATTGCCGACAGAACTGGGCTGACTGCCGGAACCAGTTACGCATTTCACAACATGAACACAACATCGTAATGTTTGATAAGGTTGAACTATCATTATTGTACCTATATCAGTTGTTTGATTAGACTGAAGGCAGGCTAACTGAAAACCTTTTGTAAACTGTTTCAAATATAGCTTCAATAAATTAAATTCGTTCTGAGCTGTGCAAACTTTGTTTGATTCGATTGCGTGTTTCAGGACCACGCTTTATTGTTAAAGATCTCCGCAACTCCTATTCATTTGTCCTTCCATAGGTTTATAAAGTTGGATTATTTTTTGTATCACCTCCGCACTTTGGGGCTGAAATGTAATAAGAGGAAAATTCTTAGAGGAATAATACCCGTTTATACGTATACAGTTTCAATAGTTTCGTAGAGTTTCTTCGATCTGAGCAAGCGGTAGACCTACTGGTTGCAGGACTGCCATGGAAGACAACATCCGACGAGACAGAAAGTTTGCCATCTTTCCGAACGATGCGTCAGTCACATTACACATAATGAATTCGGGACCATATTAACAACACTATACGAGGAGTCTGTCTAGACTGTGGAAGTCCAGTTTCATTGCCTTCAAGGTCGCCCGGTCCAACCACGCTCTGCTCTTTTATTTTATCATAGAATCTCGACCGAATTGTTTACCAGACGCTTACGTGCGCTGGCGTAAACCTCGCCGCTGGCAGTCTGTTAGTAGATAAAAAGAACTGATCTCATTCGCTTCACAAAATTCTGAAACTTCGGCGCAGTTTCTACAAGAAACAGCACGGCAGTCTCTACAAACACTCTGGGGCGATTTGCTGAGGCTCACAAACACGTGGCTGAAAAGAAATGAGCATACAGCAATTGGTTCGCTGTGCGGCTGGGGTCGTTTTAGTGCTCTATTTATGTTCTACAAATCTGTTGCATAAATTAATCTAATTTATTGGCTTTGTACAGCGTCTATCAGTTATTGACAGGATATGAAAAATACGAACAGGAGGTGGTTCTCAGAGAGAAATTATTCTTTCTTGCGAGATATGTAGCTCGAAGATATCTGCAGTAATTTTTACATCAAAAGATGCAATCCACCTGTCAGACTTCTTGTGAAACATATTGTTGTACACACCGGGTGGAACCGGATGTTAACGATGCAAAGATCTGGGCTGTAGAGTGAAAGGCACAGTACAATCAAATAACTGAAGAACACAAGTAACAGATCCATGTGTGAGGTAAATAAAAAAAAAAAAAAGAGGGTGATTGAAGTTGAATGTCTCATCGGTGATGAGTTCATTTGAGACGGAATACAGGCTCGAATATGTCAAGAACTGGTAGAGTATCGACTGTTCCTTGCAAAGGAAACATCCTGGAATTCAGGTTGTTCGTTTTAGGAAAACTACTGGAAACGTAAATCGAGATAGCCTGCGTGGAGGTTTGCATATTGGTATTCCCGAATATGAGTTCAGAGTGCTGTGCACAACAACAATTAGTAGCCGAGATTTTTAGCATATTGCTGTAACATATTTGACACCCTCATAAGAAAGCATTTTGGTAAACGAAAACACACAATTCAGTCCTCAATTCGTTCTAAGGAGAAAAGGATTCTTTTAGAAAATGAGAATGTAGCCAAAGAGTATACTGAAGACTTGTATTGCGAGCCAGGACAATTAAGTGAAGCAGAAGAAGAAAATGTATATGCATAACTATTACGTACTCTATTTTATCTCGCACCCCACATCACCCCACCTCACCCCACCACTCTCTAAGCTTACACACTACTTAACCTAAATTATCCTAAGGACAAACATACACGCGCCTTAGAGCGCTTTTTTTTAAATCTCATTTTGTTCGTTTTCGTTCGTTTCATCTGCTCGGTGCGGACGTCGCAAGACGCCCGTTTCATTTCGTTGTTTGATCCATTAACTCAGTTTTTTAATTACAGAGGGCAACTAACCCTCGGACCGAACACGCCGAGTTACCGTGCCGGCTAGACCGCTCTGCTAATACCGCGCGGCAACTGCATATTTAGCATAACACTGTGTGGCTGTGTGAAACATGGACAACAGGCAGTAATGAGATTGCCTGTTGAAGTGCGCAGATAAAAACACCAGGCAGGGAGTCCTGCAAATAATTGGCGAAGAAGGGCAATGTAAGAGAGTAATACGGCGACGAAGACACGATTGGAGTGCTAACAACATACGATATAGTCAGTTACTTGTAAATTTCATAGAAAGAATGTTGCAAGGGAAGAAAACCAGGGGAACACAACTACTGGCATTTTTAAAAGAAGTTATAAATAATGCAGGAGTATCTCATTATGCAGAAATGAAGAAGTAGCTTGCTTCTAATTGATCCAGATGGAGATCTGCCAACCAAACGAATGATGAAGAACATTAGACGCTCAAGGAAAGACATACGAGTAAAATGCTCGGACTTCATTAGTGCTGTTCGTAAGGACAGGAGCTCAGAGTGTGTGAGGTGGCGTGCAGGTGGCGGCGGCAAACTATCTTTAGGGAGGAGGACCGGGTCCAAACACCAGACCGCTCACCCAGATTTAAATTTCCGTGGCTTCGGTAGATCGGTTAGTCTTACGGAATTACACTTCCCTGTAGATCACTTCGACAGTTACGAAAACAGTGACATGCTGTTAACACCAGCCTTAAATAAGTCGCGAGTAGAACAGGGAAAGGGAGGGAGAGGTAATGGTATCGAAAGTACCCTCCGCCACCAACTCTAAGCAGTGATATGATATGAAATGATCAGGAGAAACCCCAGGCCAACGTATAATAGTTTTTATTGCTTTTTAATAGATAATTACTTAACAATATTTGTTGTCATGCAACCTGTTTCTGGCCCCAGTTTCTCTCTCTCTCACATACAATTTTATCACATTATGACTTCGTTATAAACTAAAATAATAGCAAAACACTTGTAATCGGAATGAAAAGTGATTTAATTTTACGCTATAGTTAAAAATCTTTTACCGAAGTCTAAACATGAAAACACCTCTTCCTTATATAAGTAGGACGCGTATTCCCATTCTCTCTTCTCCTTAATGCGTCTAACCTAGCCATTTCTCTTTTGAACCGCCAATTGTACATCTCGGTGACAAACAATACATTCCCATCATACTGGTGTTGCAGACATCATTTTATTTCTGGATGAAAACGTCCACCATGGTCCCCAGTGAAATTGTCCCAATTTCCAGGAAAATTTCGAGGTGACTATTCAGAAATCCAATACTGAGGTTCATCTAACGACCAAACAATTTAAATCTTCCAGCATGTTGGCTAAACATAAATATATTGCCTCGCGGAGTGGCCGCGAGGTTTGAGGCGCCATCTCACAGACTGCGCGGCCCCTTCCGCCAGAGGTTCGAGTCCTCCCTCGAGCATGGGTGTGTGTGTTGTTCTTAGCATAAGTTAGACTAAGTTTGTTTAAGTAGTGTGTAAGTATAGGGACCGATGACTTCAGCAGTTTGTTCTCTTAGGAATTCACACACACTTGAGCCGGCCTGGGTGGCCGAGCGGTTCTAGGCGCTACAGTCTGGAACCGCGTTGCCACTACGGTCGTAGGTTCGAATCCTGCCTCGGGCATGGATGTGTGTGATGTCCTTAGGTTAGTTAGGATTAAGGAGTTCTAAGTTCGAGGGGACTGGTGACCTCAGAAGTTAAGTCCCATAGTGCTCAGAGCCATTTGAACCATTTGAACCACACACACTTGAACTTCAACATAAACATACTAAAGGAAAAAATCGCAGCATCAAGAAAGAGTTGTGCGACATAATCGAAACTTGGTAGGCTTTTTTCTACATTTAAAGATGATGTCTTGTAAGTAGGCTGTTTATGTTTTCTTTATGTAAGTTTGATGTTTATGTTTTCTTATTGGCAACGTTACGTAGCGCTCTCTGTATGAAAATCACTGGCTGTGCTGTGTGCAGTATGTGGCTAGTTTGAATTGTTGTCTGCCATTGTTGTCATGAACTGCTATAGCTGGATGCGAACAGCGCATAGCGCTGGGCAGTTGGAGGGGAGCCGCCAGCAGTGGCGGATGTGAGGACAGAGATGGCGGAGTTTGAAATTTGTAAAAATTGATGTCATGAGCTGCTGTATATATTATGACTATTGATGACTATTAAGGTAAATACAGTGTTTGTTCTCTATTAATATCTTTCATTTGCTAACTATCCCTATCAGTAGTTAGTGCCTTCAGTAGTTTGAATCTTTTATTTAGCTGGCAGTAGTGGCGCTCGCTGTTTTGCAGTAGCTTGAGTAGCGAAGATTTTTGTGAGGTAAGTGATTTGTAAAAGGTATAGGTTAAAGTTAGTCAGGGCCATTGTTTTGTAGGGGTTATTGAAAGTCAGATTGCGTTGCGCTAAATAATATTGTGTGTCAGGTTAAGCACAGGCTTGTACAAGTTGTTCAAAGTGGACGTTTCACATGTAAAATTGTTCTTTAGCCTAGGATACCTCACTGGAATCTTCTGATTTTTTCTTGTAGTTTGTGTATTTAGTGTAGCTTTTGTTTATTGATAGTGCGTAATTGTAGAGAGAATCTCCTTTGTAGTTGCAGTCTTTCATTGTTGTACAGTAAAACAGTTGTGGCATGCATGTAGCTTTGCGCCAAGTATTTCGCTGCTGCAATTAACTAGATATTATTTTCAGTGCTATGTTAATGTGTTCTCTTATTTTTGCTCTTCAAATTGTGTTTTTGTGTGTTATCGTGTGAAATATTGTCTCAATAATGGCGTGTGAAAAACGTAACACTCGGCTCCAAAGTAAACTAAGAAACGACAGTGAAGACGAAAGCAATTTGTTAGCGCCACCATGTAATGAATTAACTAATATTCAAAGTAGTAATTTGGTAACTGTGCATAGGGTAATGGAGCGGGCGTCAAACAATGGCGTAGGCAGTGAAGCAGGTAGTGAACAGGGAAGCATTATCGATCGATCGGTCGGCAACAGCTCGCCTCAGGAATCCGAAATGACAGAACACAATATGGCAAATACTGTAGACTTAGGTTTTGGGTCCTCACCGGTTTCTCAAATGAGTCAAGACACATTTTCTGCTTGTCAAAATGTGAATGCTGCCGGTGAAAACGCACTGCCAAAGAGCATAGAGAAACAGATTCCAGACACTAATACATTATTATTGCAATTAATGCAAAAAATGGAACAACACCAGAGACGAACACAGCAACAGTTAGACACAGTGGAACAAAATCAGAGACAAACACAGCAAAAGCTTCAAAAGTTAGACTCATTGGAACAAACGCTTGAACAAACACGTGAAGATTTAACTACTGAGTTACATAAAATCGAATCGAAATGTCAAAAAGTCTGTAATGACGTAAAAACACAAATTTGTGAGCATTTCCAACCTATTTTTTCGCTGCATGAAAATGCATTACAGAATCACGAAGCAGCCATAAAAGAACTGCAAACCATTGTTCATGAAAATCATGAGACCTTGTGGGCTAAAATTGACTCAGTTGCATCTACCGATTCGGTTACGCAACTGGCAAAAACTCAGGAAAACTTAAAGAACACAGTAGATTCGATTTCAACACAAATGGACACTCTGAAACTTGGTTCAGAAAAACACACTGAGGAAATGTGTTCACTATCGGAGAAAGTAGCTGAACTTTCGGATCAGGTCACTAACTTATCTACAAAGGTAAATGATGATCTGAATGACACAAGACCCGTAGCCTTCACTGACACAGAAGACTATGAACAAATAAGAAAATTCAAACAAAATCAAAATCAAATTAATACACAGTATAAAAGAGAAATCCGGGAAGTACAAGATCAGTTGACGCAGGTGATACAAGAATTACGTATTTCAGAGGACACTCGCGCTCCAACACGGGAAGAGGAACTTAGAAATACGGAAAAGCCACAATATAATAACACAGAGCATTTCGGTAATTATGAAAGAAATTGGCAAGGTGCACCGAATTTTGAGATGGAACCGCCGACACGACGTAACAATGACCGATATGTGACTCGCCGACATGATGATTTTGACTATAAGCTGTTCATTACTACACGTAAATTCAAAACATTTAAGAATTCTGGCAACGACATTCATCCACAAGCGTGGCTCCATCAATTCTCTCATTGTTTTCCTCCCAACTGGTCATTAGAACACAGATTAGAATTTATGTGTGGCTACTTAGAGAATGAACCAGCTGTAAGAATGCGATCGGTCATTCACGATTGCCACAGTGAAGGAGAATTTTACCATGCCTTCCTCTCAGCATATTGGTCTCAAGCCACACAGGACCGAGTAAAACATAGCATCATGATGATGAAACACTTTGAACAATCTGAATTTTCCAGTCTTGTGAAATATTTTGAAGACATGTTGCACAAGAATCAGTACCTGTCAAACCCATACAGCCCCTCAGAACTCATCCGCATTTGTTTAATCAAACTGCCTGAACATTTACGACATATTATTTTAGCAGGACGTTGCAAAGACGACATTGAAGCTTTTCAGGGACTGTTACAAGAACTGGAAATTGACACTGACAATCGCGGAACGCGAAAACAGGAGTACAACAGTTACAGGTCACATCTGTCACAATTTCGCGATGACAGAAATAATACACGACAAGGCTATTCTTACAACGTAAATCGTGACCAAAACAGACACCACCCATATGATAACCACTGGCAGAGTAATAGTTACAGGGAAAGATCACCTTTCCGCGGTATTGACTATCACAGAGACAATCAGAGAAACAGACAATATGGGACCCAAAATAACTATTATCAAAGGAGACAGAATAACTTTAGACGCAACGGTCCAGCGCGTAGTTACGATTCAAGGAGAAATTCTCCACCATGTGACCGACAAGAAAGAAACTATGGAAACTACCGACATGACGACAGACGATATGATCGTAACGACAGACCTGAATTGCATCAGAACTGGCGAGATTTAAATAGAGCAGAGCACTCTCGTCACGATGAATTTGTAGAAGTTAGGTCTCCAAATCCCAGTAACGGCGCGCGCCAACAAAGAAACAGACAATGACTTGCACCGCAGGCTGCCGCGTGCGCCGGCTGGCTCCGAGAAAAATAACATTGACGCTAACCTTGAGCAAAATTCGAGTATTCTTTAACGACGTATACCACATGTTAATTGCGTTAAAGTTGAAACTCTGCGTACTAGGAAGAGTAAAGGTTTACACCACATTTCTCATGTCAAACCATTTATTGACAGATAATTTGCTTTTTAACTTAGTCTTTGCAATTTTCACTTCACGCTACTTGTACAATTTGTCAGACTTAAGAAACTGTTAACATGCAACGTTTTGGTTTGCTTACGAGTGGATTCTGGATTTGAGGTGCTTTCTGTGAAATGCAAGATGACACAGCGGTTGGTTTGTGTGACAGCTACACGATTATATCACGACGTTACTAATGAGTGACAATTTACAATGTTGCTTTTTCGGTGTATCTGTTTGATATCTGCACAGTTTTTCTGAATTCTTCTGTAAAGTAAAACATGTTTTAGTGGTGACTTTTGTGCTATTGCTACAAGGAGACAGCCTTTTCCGTAGGACAACAATACGTTACAGCACAGTACTTTCCTCATCACGGCAATAAGCGTAATAAGTATGATATCTATACGCAAAGCATTTCACTTTTGTGTATCATGAGGTAAGTACATTGACTTCTGCAGAACTTAGCTTTCGGAGGACAATAACTACGACACTTCCCAGAGATTATCTTAGAGCAAGACGCACATTTAACGCTACTGGACACGTATTTGAGTGATTAATTTTGTACTTAAGACATTTATTTTTAGAGATTTTTGAATTACAAAGAAAGTTTTTCGTGACACATTTCATTTCATTGCTGTAAGCTGTAATACCTGAGGATACAATTACAATAAACCTCAGGGGGGTACACGCTTACTTTGTGTACCATGTGTTTGGCAAGCACAAGGAGCCCTAGCTAATATGGTATTTGCTTATACAACTTTACACATCGGTACCATATTTCTCTAACACATAAATTACACAGCTATCTGATCATTTAACTGAGAGAGACAAATCTTTTTTACTACGTCAGTGACAGATGTTTACGCAATTGCACAGTTGGGTAACTTCACACTTACGAAATTGTATTTTGTCTGTACTGTGTGAACTGTTCATATTTTTTGGTACCATTGTGATACTATGAAAGCTTTGAATGATGTATTTGGTGTGAGATCATGATTTTTAAAGTACGTTTGAGGTAGATGACACTACTGAAATGAGCAGAGAATTTTCTTTAGATTTTGAAACTATTGGAGGAAGCTACGACGTTTTTGAGATTTGACTGAGGTGTTATGGTGTTATTTTTACGATGACTATGTGTATTATGCTGTTGCGGTATGTTTATGATCAATAAGCTGATGCTATATGAGTTATTTGAGTTATCTATGTATCTGTTATGATGAAATATTGAAGAAGTGTCGACGAATAAGGTAAGGAATAATGAGTAGTGGTTAGGGACTCTGGTTTGTGAAAAAGGTTGTTGGAAACCAAGAATCGTACTTTAAGAGTTATGAAATGTATGTAAATGCGTGAATGTATTACAATGCCGACGAAAATTTTTTGGACTCTGTTATGTCAATTGGATTTTGTCTCTACAGATTTGTAACGCAAATTCTTGACCTGGGAAATATTTTTATATGAGACTGTCACTGTAGCGGAAACTGCTGTCGTAAATATTTCCGTAAGAAAGTTAAGTGACCACCTGCACATAATGCGACGTGGGCACCCAGGTGTGTCAGACACCTGGAGAACAAGCTTTTTCAGACGCTCAGGTAGAAAAGAAAGCCATTAGGGTGTGCCAGAGGCACAGGTGGAAGAGAAGGACAAAGAGAGGCCTAAACCGCTGTTAATGACATTCCTTTGTAGAGGGCATCGCTAATGCGACACGCTCGTTACTTGAAAACATATGATTTTTGTAATGCGTTGTGGGCACACAGCTATGTCAAACACCTGGAGAATAAGCCATTAGGATGTGCCTTTCATACGACACCCTCGTTACTTAAAAATTTATGATATTTACTGAAATGCCTAACAGAATGACAAGAAATATTTTTACATCTGCACACCTGATTATGACAAGTGTCTTTCTACGAGAGTTGAGAGCCATTAACTTATGAAATGAAATGTCACATGACTACTGAATGATATTTTTATGCTTTGGTTTGTGTAATTGCTTATTTCATTTGATATCTGGTTTCCAGCTGTGTTGCAGCATTGCTTTTATAAAATGAGATGCATTTGCTAATGTGAACTCTTTCTGTCAACAGATCTATTAAATGATAATTTTGTAATCCACATTCTTTAAAAAAGGAGCACTTGGAAAGGAAAGAACAATAAGAAGTAACTAGTAACAGTAACACTTAATTTTCTTTTCAGGTACATGGTAATATTTTTTTTACAATAAGTTGTTATGGTGCACCACTTTAATTACATAGACATTAAGATGACCACTTTAATTACATAGACATTAAGATGTGAATATGCATTTCCCTTGTCTGCATTGTTGTTTTTACTGTAATATTTTTTCTGCTTGCGCTATGTCATGTTTAGGTATAAGTTGCTGCTGTTTGCAAGGCATAGTGTTATTGAATTTGACTTTTGCTAATTTATGCTGCTAGCTTTGCCAATTTGCATTTCTTTGTCATTTCTGTTTGTGTTGATTTGTTGTGATGCTGCATTGCCTCGTCCCTTGGTATATATATCTGAGCTCAGTAGATTTAAGTTAGCTTAAGAGGGGGTAGACTATATAAGAAACTGACTATGGAGAATAGGTAAAGAATGCATTGCGAAGAAAGATTTGGGCCCCAATGAGTATTGTACAATCAGAAATAATTATTTTGAAAGAAAGATGAATAGAATACAGGAACGAGGTATAGGTAGGATTTTCTTGTAAATAAATGATGAGGTAAGCAATATGTGAACATATAAATACAGAAAGCATGCTTGGATAGGATTTTTTTGGTGGAAACAAATGTTGAAATAAGACGAAAGATCTATCAAATGAAGTTGTGGGGTGGACTGCAGTACCAAATGTTACACTGAAAACAAACCCTGTCCTTTCCTTTTGTGTTATCCCACTATGTGTTTGGGTACCCGTGTGTATTTGTGTTTTTTCCTGTCTTTATGTGTTTAGCTGATGAGAGCTATGTTGTAGAATTTTTCTAATACTCTGTTATTTTCTTTGTAAAGATGCTTAGACTTTATTTATTCTGTTTTGTTTTAATGCTCATGTGTGAAGTTGACGTTTCAAAAGTGATTCTGATCTTTTATTTTTGTACTCATGTCATCATTCCTGTAACACTGATGTATCTGTTTATTTCTATTCTTTTGTAAAGCCTGTACTACAAATGTTATCTGTATTGTTATGTTTTTAATGATGTATTTTGTATCTTTGTAATTGTATTCTTATGTTATATAATAGTAATTGACACCAGTTCATCATATTATTAGCTTGTAAGCATTCATTTCACTGCACACATTTCTGTTGGTCATAGTATATGGACAATATGTGAGAAGTAGGGACTGATAGTGTTTGCACGTGTGTTAATAATTCAGCAAGGGACTGGATAACAGCATTGCTGGTTCTAAGGACAATTCCAAAAACTTTGTGAGTGCACAAGTGGTGGTTATGGACTTACTATATTATCTGCAAGACTCTTCAATGGTGATTGTGCACCCACACAGTCACAACAGATGGCTGCTGGCCATCTCTACAAAGACTACAGTGGGTCTGCATCTCTGGTGGCCCACCAATACCACAATCTCTACCAGGACTACAGTGGGCCTGTCCACACTTTCTACAAGGACTGCAGTGGGTCTGCACCTCTGGTGGCCCACCAATACCACAATCTCTACCAAGACTACAGTAGGTCTACTCTGTGATGACCTACCTACCAATATTCGTCAGAACTTCGAATGACTCCGCTGTGGGTTTGCTCCGTTGTGGCCCATTACCTGTCAGCATGTCAAAAGTCAGCACTGTCTTTCCGTTTGAAGGACAACACTACTTCTTCAAGACTGCATGGAAATCCACTACTTCTGTGTGCAATTTCTTTTACTAATGAGACTTTGTGAAAAACAAAAACTGTAATTACTATTATGATGAACAATCTGGACTGTCTTTATTGACTGTGAAAAAAATTTTAGCTGTTGACCAACATTGTATCAATAAGTGTGTGCATTTGATATCTTTGTTATTGTAATTATGAAAATTTTTTTCAAATCTGTATTGGCCACTGGCCCAAAACATTTTCTAAAATTTTTTGTGGGGAGCATGGGGGCTATGTAAGTAGGCTGTTTATGTTTTCTTTATGTAAGTTTGATGTTTATGTTTTCTTATTGGCAACGTTACGTAGCGCTCTCTGTATGAAAATCACTGGCTGTGCTGTGTGCAGTATGTGGCTAGTTTGAATTGTTGTCTGCCATTGTTGTCATGAACTGCTATAGCTGGATGCGAACAGCGCATAGCGCTGGGCAGTTGGAGGGGAGCCGCCAGCAGTGGCGGATGTGAGGACAGAGATGGCGGAGTTTGAAATTTGTAAAAATTGATGTCATGAGCTGCTGTATATATTATGACTATTGATGACTATTAAGGTAAATACAGTGTTTGTTCTCTATTAATATCTTTCATTTGCTAACTATCCCTATCAGTAGTTAGTGCCTTCAGTAGTTTGAATCTTTTATTTAGCTGGCAGTAGTGGCGCTCGCTGTTTTGCAGTAGCTTGAGTAGCGAAGATTTTTGTGAGGTAAGTGATTTGTAAAAGGTATAGGTTAAAGTTAGTCAGGGCCATTGTTTTGTAGGGGTTATTGAAAGTCAGATTGCGTTGCGCTAAATAATATTGTGTGTCAGGTTAAGCACAGGCTTGTACAAGTTGTTCAAAGTGGACGTTTCACATGTAAAATTGTTCTAAGGGGATGTTTCAGTCTATTCAGATTTCGTGCCAGTCTGATAAAAGTGACGCTTCTTTAGATAGAGGCCGTAACGGTCGTGAGCGTCAGTTACTTTTAATATTGGATCTTGAAGCTGATGTTAGTCAAGAATGCGTTTAGCGTGAAACAGGCACCATTATCAATAGCTCACTGAGTTTGAAGGAGGTCGCGAAGCGGGCCACGAGAAGCTGGATGTTCCTTCTGCGATACTGCAGAAAGGCTTGGCAGGAATGTAGCCACTGGACACGGCTGTTGGCAGCGGTGCTCACGAGACTGTACAGCCCGGCGAAGACCCGATTCTAGACGGCTACGTGGCAATACCGAAAGGAAAGACCATCATTTTCGGCGTATGCCTTTGGTGGATCGTACTGCATCTGCAGCAGTAATTTGAGCAGCTGTTGGCACTACAGTGACACAATGAACTGTTACAAATAGATTACTTCAAGGACAGCTCCAATACAGACACCTTGTAACGTGTATTCCACCTACCGCAAACCACCACCGTTTGCAACTTCAGTGGTGTCAAGCGCGAGCTCATTGGAGGACAGGGTGGAAATATGTTGTGTTTTCTGATGATAGCTGTTTCTACCTCGGTGCCAGTGATGGTTAGGTCAGTTGAGAGCTTGCAACAAAGCAGTCTGTGTGCTAGACACACTTCACCAACATCTGGAGTTATGGTGTTGGTTCCGATCTAGTGTGACAGCAGAAGAACTCTTGTGATTATCTCACGTACTCTGAAAATTTGCCCGTCAATCTTGTGTTTGGACCTTTTGTGGTACCATTCATGAAAAGAATTTCAGGGGGTGTTTTCCAACAGGATAACACTCGCCTACACACCGCTGTTATAATGCTACATGCTCTACAGAATGACGACATGTTGCCTTGGCATGCTCGATCACCGCATCTGTCTCCAATCGACCACATATGTGACTTCATTGGATGACGATTCTAGCGTCATGCACAACCAGCATTAACCTTCCCTGTATTGGCCGACCAAGCGCAACTGGCATGGGACTCGTGTCCCACTCGGCACCTTTACAACATCATGCATGCACGCTTGTATGCTTTCCTTCAATATTCTGGCGGTTACATCCATTATTAGTGTACCAGAATTTCACATTTGTATAGTCTGTCTCGCGCTTACAATAGCCTGCGATCTCGCAGTGTTGATCACTTTAATATGTCACCTACGCAAATGTATTCCCAACATTTCACTAATCTACGATAATTTCTTTTTTAGTGATGCGATTTTTTTCACGGTTGATCCTGTTTCCAGTGAGTATTCACAATCGCATTTTCGAGCTGTGCTGGATCTCTTCGCCTTTTTACGCGTAGTATGTTACACTGGTTTGTGTTCAGGGTCAAGTGCCGGTTCCTGCACCGGTTATCGCTCCACTGCAAATCTTCCTGCATTCCGCTGCAGTCTCCTGGCGTTACCACATACCTGATTCTCGTCTTCAAAAAGCTTCAATGAGCTTTTAGCGTTATCCATTAGATCATTTCTATACGAGTATATTATAAGCAGTAATAGCGCTATAACATTCCATTGGGGTGGATCAGAAATTACCGTTACGTCTGTCTGTATCCCTCCTTTAAGAATACCAATGGAGGTGGCGCAGTGATTAGCACACTGGAGCCTCATTCTGGAGAACAACGGTTCAAACCCGCGTCCGGCTATGATTTAGGTTTTCCGTGATTTCCCTACATCGCTCTAGGGAAATGCCAAAATGGTTTCTTTGAGAGTGCACGACCAACTTCTTCCCCATCCTTCCCTAATCTGATGGGGCCGCTGACCTCGCTGGTTGGGCCTCTCCCCCAAATCAACCAGCCAACCGTTAAAGAATAATATACTGAGTTATAAGTCTTAGAAAGTCCTGAATGCAGTCCCAGGTGTGGTCCCATACTTGAGAAGCTCACTAAACGACCGTGCGGAGCTGTGTAGAATGCCTTCCGAATGTCAAAAAACACTTTGAACCTTGCAAACGCTTGCGAAGTACATCGCAATATCACAGCGCTTGCTACATCCACGAATGAAGTGCAGTCGTGCGAAAGTTGAGGAAAAACGCTGACCCGTGGTGCGTATGCTTGACTTGACAATAGCAACGGCCGAGTTGCTTACTGCAGACACGTTCTTGAGCTCTGCCGGAAAACAGGAACGAAGGAACTGCTCGCAGCCTCACTGGAAAAGACGCATCGAATTATACTTGCGCCCAGAGTCAGCCGACATAAAATTTCTACAGCGTCATAATGCAAAGAAACTTTACTGGAGAAATCAACGTTTCGGCCATGGTTACAATGGCCTTCTTCTGGATCTACAGTAGATCCAGAAGATGGCCACTGTAACCATGGTCGGAACGATGCTTTCTCCAGTACGGCTACACAGTCAACACTGTTTGACACCTGCAGTACAAAAGCTTCCAGCTTCTTCACTATTCGGACCCTCATTGCACACTGCGGAGTCCCTCGGAGAGTCGACTGACCTTTGTTCACGGGAGCTGCTACCTAATCTGGACATTCTGTACAGACTTGTGAACTACGTCAAAGACTACTTCTGAAAATTTAACATCGAAACTCATTAATAATCAGATGAACAAACATATCGAAAGAAATGATTCAGCTCTTGGTCTTCTTCTCTTTGCACAAAAACATGACGAATCCGAAAAAGAATTGTATTACCACCTGTACACATTAAGCTGGACCCAAGCCTTATCCAAATGGGGAATGTTTCAGATATCTCTATGAGAAGTTTTCTCATCGACAAGAAGCGAAACTGAAAGAACGTATTTGTTGGATGTGACATTCGAAATACGAAGTTCGATTTTTTTTTAAATAAATGAAAATGACTTTGAATAAGAAAAAGGTATTGATATCATTTAACGAAGTTGTTACTGAGCTCTTAGCCAACAGAAAAGAACCATATTGTACACTGACGAAAAAAATCTCAACACAAAAAAAAACTTCAAATGCGAACGTTTTAGGTTAGGCTTTACCATGACTGTGACTGACATTAAATAAAACAACAAGTTTACTGTAAATCCACCTGATGATGGAGGTTTAAACCTTTGAAACGCGTCGTGGAGATAAATAAAGTGACTAGTAACCAGTAGACTTGTTGTTTCCTGTAATACCAAAAATAATTAATGTAAAGTAACAAAATTTCGGGAATACATTTGCCTTGATAGCATATTTAAGTGATTAACATTGCAAGAGCACAGGTTAATGTAAGTGCGAAATAAAACAATGGAAATGTGAAATAATGGGATATTAATAACGGGTGTAACCGACAGAATGTTGAATGTAAGCATGCAAACGTGCATGCATTGTGTTGTACAGGTGCCGGATTCCAATTGGTGGGACAGAGTCCCATGTCTGTTGCACTTGGTCGGTCATTACAGACACCGTTAGACGGTTACTGGTGGTTGTGGATGATGCTCGTGCAACTGCTGCTCAGATTACTGCTGCAGATGCAGCACGATGCGCCAGAGCCATACGCCGAACACGATGGTCCTCCTTTTCGGTTGTACCACGTGACTGTCCGGAGCCCGGTCTCCTTGCGACCGCTGTCAGCAATCACGTACAGTGGCCACATTCCCTTAAGTCTTCGTGCAATCTCACAGAAGCAACAGTTAGCTTCTCTTAGCTGTATTAGATGACCTTGTTCAAACTCAGCGAGTATCGATAAAGGCTTATTTGTCTCCTTAAAGACAATATTGACTATCATCAGCTCACCCTGTCCAGTCTCAAAGGTAACTAACGCATCATCATAACAGCGCTACTAGCCCCACTCTTAAGCGACTGTCTCGAAACGTGAACAGACATCTTCTTTCAGATGTAGAGACACGCCTACCAACTTGTCTTTATGTACCAACTTCTTCTCAACTATTTTCCGTCAGTCTAGCTACACTCCTGGAAATTGAAATAAGAACACCGTGAATTCATTGTCCCAGGAAGGGGAAACTTTATTGACACATTCCTGGGGTCAGATACATCACATGATCACACTGACAGAACCACAGGCACATAGACACAGGCAACAGAGCATGCACAATGTCGGCACTAGTACAGTGTATATCCACCTTTCGCAACAATGCAGGCTGCTATTCTCCCATGGAGACGATCGTAGAGATGCTGGATGTAGTCCTGTGGAACGGCTTGCCATGCCATTTCCACCTGGCGCCTCAGTTGGACCAGCGTTCGTGCTGGACGTGCAGACCGCGTGAGACGACGCTTCATCCAGTCCCAAACATGCTCAATGGGGGACAGATCCGGAGATCTTGCTGGCCAGGTGGCCAGGGTAGTTGACATACACCTTCTAGAGCACGTTGGGTGGCACGGGATACATGCGGACGTGCATTGTCCTGTTGGAACAGCAAGTTCCCTTGCCGGTCTAGGAATGGTAGAACGATGGGTTCGATGACGGTTTGGATGTACCGTGCACTATTCAGTGTCCCCTCGACGATCACCAGTGGTGTACGGCCAGTGTAGGAGATCGCTCCCCACACCATGATGCCGGGTGTTGGCCCTGTGTGCCTCGGTCGTATGCAGTCCTGATTGTGGCGCTCACCTGCACGGCGCCAAAAACGCATACGACCATCATTGGCACCAAGGCAGAAGCGACTCTCATCGCTGAAGACGACACGTCTCCATTCGTCCCTCCATTCACGCCTGTCGCGACACCACTGGAGGCGGGCTGCACGATGTTGGGGCGTGAGCGGAAGACGGCCTAACGGTGTGCGGGACCGTAGCCCAGCTTCATGGAGACGGTTGCGAATGGTCCTCGCCGATACCCCAGGAGCAACAGTGTCCCTAATTTGCTGGGAAGTGGCGGTGCGGTCCCCTACGGAATTGCGTAAGATCCTACGGTCTTGGCGTGCATCCGTGCGTCGCTGCGGTCCGGTCCCAGGTCGACGGGCACGTGCACCTTCCGCCGACCACTGGCGACAACATCGATGTACTGTGGAGACCTCACGCCCCACGTGTTGAGCAATTCGGCGGTACGTCCATCCGGCCTCCCGCATGCCCACTATACGCCCTCGCTCAAAGTCCGTCAACTGCACATACGGTTCACGTCCACGCTGTCGCGGCATGCTACCAGTGTTAAAGACTGCGGTGGAGCTCCGTATGCCACGGCAAACTGGCTGACACTGACGGCGGCGGTGCACAAATGCTGCGCAGCTAGCGCCATTCGACGGCCAACACCGCGGTTCCTGGTGTGTCCGCTGTGCCGTGCGTGTGATCATTGCTTGTACAGCCCTCTCGCAGTGTCCGGAGCAAGTATGGTGGGTCTGACACACCGGTGTCAATGTGTTCTTTTTTCCATTTCCAGGAGTGTAGAAGTAACCGAAGGGAGCGACCTACAGCGGAATGATCATATAAATTAACTGAAGGATAAACAGACGCTAATCTTAGATTCTTTGGGAGAATGTTAAGGAAGTGTAATTCATCTACCAAAGAAGGAACACTTGTCCCACTGATTCTTGACTATTGTTGTTCGGAAGTCTGGGATCCTTACTAAGTGTTTGTATGTCCATCCTTGTGATTGGAGGTCTGGAGGACTTCGGCCGTTCACTTACGTAAGAAAATGAAACACCTACAGCCGTCCTTATGATGTCATTCATTGTGTGGCTACCAATTTCGGTGCTTCAGTGCACCATCTTCAGGCCTTAGTTGACGCTGAGGGAGTTAACACCATCCGTATACTCAATGCATCTGTGGACAACATCTGTAATTGGTTTTTGCAGACTACCTGTAACCACAGTGTTGTCTCTGGAGGGACAACTGTGATGTACAACGCCTCTCTTGTAGCGTCTGGCAATGGAGTTGGGTGACCATCTTTGTAATGCTTTCGCGCTTACTGAACGAACCTGTGACAGAAAGTGTTGTTCTTCTTTGGATCTTATCTACTGCTTCTTTCTATCCAATCTGGTATGCATCCCAGACTAATAAGCAATCTGCACGTATCGGTCGAATGAGGGTTGTGTATGCTACCTTCTTCTTGAATGGACTACACTTCCTAAAGATTCTTCTAATGATTCTCAGTCTGCTATCTGTCACACCTGTGATTAGTTTTATGTGCTCATGTCACTTCGAATCACTCCTAGACATTTAACGGATTTTACAGTTTTCAGTGACTGTTCCTTACAGTGACTGTTTTGCAAATGTGCGGTCACACAATAATAGATCTTTCTGCCTAGTGATCCGAAATACATTTCATTATGTTAATGGTTAACTGCTAATCCCTGCACCAAGCTGTGATCCTCTGATGGTCCTCCTGCATTTCCCTAAAAGTAGCGCTGCGACTTCTTTTTGTATAACATTATCATCCAACAAAAGTCTCGTAGAATTTCGGACGTTATCCACCAGGTCGTATGTATATTGTGGAAATTAATGGTCTAATAATATTTCTTTGATGTACGCCCGTACTTACATTTACATCTCAAGATTTCTCTCGGTTAAGACTGCCATGTTGTATTATGTTTGGTAGAAACTCTTCAGTCCACCCACACATCTGATCTGATTTTTTGTACGCTTGTTATTTTGTTCGCTTGCCGGCCGCGCGGAACTGTACAGAATGCATTCTAGATGTCAAGGAACACAGCATCAGCCTTGAGGCCGGTATTTACTCCTTTTCGGGACGGAGAGGAAGCTGGATTTCATATGATTGTTGTTTTCGGAACCGATGTTGATTTGTAGTGAGGAGGTCTTCGGTCCCCAAGAATATCATAACAAAAGAGCATAAATACAAAATTCTACAGCAGACCAATGTCACTGATACAGGGCTGTAGTTCTGTGTGTGTCTGTTCGACGAACCTTCTCAAAAACGGGAATGACCTGCGTATTTTTCCAACCACTGGGAACGCATCGCTCCTCCAGCGACCTAGGCAACATTGCAGCTACAAGAGGAGCAAGTTCTTTCGCCTGTTGTATGGAGAGTGCGAAATACAACGCATAATCGTATGGTTTTCTTTATTATTACTGTTGATTTCCGAAGAAAAGTGATCCGTTGTAGCGATACAAATGTTTCATGTAAGATAAGAAGAAAAAGTGACTTGAGTCGATTGCAGTACGGTCAGCTTCTAGTCTGTCTCTTTTAACGGTTTGTTTACGGCGCTGTTCGTCGGCTGGCTCTCTCGTACTGTGTTCAACAGGCCAGTTAAACTTTGAACCTCGACTTCTAGAAAATGCTTGAGATGCACAGCCTAATAAATCAGCATTTTTACTACGAAATACACTAATTCGCCACGGCCAGTTCATTAGTAGTAGCACTGTCGTTGCTGACGCGTATTGCGTCCGGAGTACCGCACCCTGCCTTCAGAAGGCCTCTGAAGCTGTCACACCGACCGAAAAAGTGTCGGTCAGGATAAGAGCCATTCTTCTACTAATACAGGAAAACGAATTCCTTCCAATAACAGAGGAAGATCCTTTGTACGGCACAGTTATTTTTCGGCAGTGCCTGGTACTAACTGCAGCAGGCTTCCACTTTTTGATATTGAAGGAACCAGCACACGCACAGCTATTACGGAATAGTGAGGCACCACCAACCAGTTGTGGCTCATACACTGTCGCCAATGTGGCAGTCTGGTGACCAAGTATTTAGCTACCGACATTTCTAAATCCGGTACGTAAGTTGACTGCGACGCTGAGGAGTTTTATACTAAGGATTTCACTGAAGTGAACTAGGTATTGATATTCGTCAGACTGGAGAACGGATCATACACAGACAAAGAAAACGTAATTGCCGGTAAAATGGAAGGTGCAGCTTATATGTACCAAGTAATATCGTGAAGGTAATATAGCGAGTAATTGTAGTGTTGGCAGAAGAGCCAATACCGTGTTACTAGAGGAGGTCGAAATGCGTCCGCCGCTCGTGGTCTCGCGGTAGCGTTCTCGCTTCCCGAGCACGGGGTCCCGGGTTCGATTCCCGGCGGGGTCAGGGATTTTCACCTGCCTCGAGATGACTGGGTGTTTGTGTTGTCCTCATCATTTCATCATCATCCAGGAAAGTGGCGAAATTGGACTGAGCAAAGGTTGGGAAATTGTACGGGCGCTGATAACCACGCAGTTGAGCGCCCCACAAACCAAACATCATTATCATCAGGTCGAAATGCACGCGTTGTAGCTCACGCAGGCTGGCGTGAGGAGGGAAGAACTATACTGACGTGAGGTCTGGAACATGACAAGGAATTAGAATTCAGAAAGCGGACGTAGCTAGTTTGATACGTAATTTTAATCTATTAATGATGAACGTCGCTCTTGACGGTACATGATTCACAATATTATCTGTTAAGGATACATAGTAACTGAATATGGCGCCTTGCTAGGTCGTAGCAAATGACGTAGCTGAAGGCTATGCTAAACTGTCGTCTCTGCAAATGAGAGCGTATGTAGTCAGTGAACCATCGCTACCAAAGACGGCTGTACAACTGGGGCGAGTGCTCGGGAGTCTCTTAGACTAGACCTGCCGTGTGGCGGCGCTCGGTCTGCAATCACTGATAGTGGCGACACGCGGGTCCGACGTATACTAATGGACCGCGGCCGGTTTAAAGGCTACCACCTAGCAAGTGTGGTGTCTGGCGGTGACACCACAGTAATGTGAATAATTATACAGTCTGCTAGTATCAAACATCAGCCTTAATACTTGGAGAACATTTTTGAGAATGTAAGTTTGATGCACAGCACTGTATGGTAGTGAATCATGGAGGGCGAGAAAACCGAAAAAGAAGAGAATCGAAGCATTTGTGACGAAGTGCTATAGAAGAGTGTTGAATATCAGGTGGACTGATAAAAAGTGAAGATGTTCTCCACAGAATCGACGAAGAAAGGAACGTATAGAGATCAGTGACAAGAAGAGGGGACAGGAAGACAGGATCTGTGTTAAGAAATCGGGGAATAGCTCACATGGTACTAGAGAGAGGTGTAAGGGGGGAGAGAGAGAGAGAGAGAGAGAGAGGTCTCCGGTCAAACGAGTACTTTGTAAGATGGTTTCTTCGTGGGTGGACAACTCTTCCTGCCGTCTGTCTTTCCAGTGATTAATTTTGTGTGGTCATTTCACTTTAAATCACTTCGCACGCGTACTCCCTGTCCGGCACAACAGTCTGAATTTAGCTGTAGCCGAGGAGATGAAGGTTGAGGTAGCTGCTGTCGATAGTCTTGAGAAATGTGATGTGATGTACGACACGAACAGCACTGGGAGGCCGCAAGTTAAAGGAATGGGACTTGCTGACATAGCTCCTCCTAGTTTGAGACCCCACCTCTTTTCATTAATCTTCGTGCGCTAGTAGTTGATGACGGCCTCGCGGACGATGTGCTAGGGCACACATTAATTTAGCGCTCTGACCGCAGGTCGTCGCTCGGCCATTATTTCTCGTAAACCTGTACGAGCTAACATGCGATGTGGCCTTCGATTAAAACAGGAAACAGGTTTTACGCCCTGAAATGGACTGGCCGGCGCCAAGCGCTGTCCTGCAGTGTTGTTTGTGGTAGGCTCTCGCGTCGTGCCGGTAACGGGGACGACATCTGTGGCATTGTTCCCGCACAATGGCAACGCACCGCGACGTGCAGTAACTCGTGCGATGGGCAGCACGCAAGGTGCTCATGTTCACATATTTGCTGAACCTCCGGCGAGCACGTAAAACTGACGGCAGCTTTTCCTTCATTGTGAACTTTGAGACGGTTGACAATGCCAGCCAAGACTGGAGTGGATATGTAACAAATAAGAAAGCAAATGAAACGGGACTGCCGAGAGATGAAACACGACTGGGAGGGGGAAGTTCTTTTTTGCCTTCCAGCCGGACCTACCGTTTTGCCTTTTGGTCCTACATAAAAAGAAGCCTGCAGAGATGTATGACATATCAAATGAGCTGTTTGCGGAAGTACACAAGATTAGGATGAAATCCTCGCGGGGGTTGGGGGGAGGGGAGTGGTGGGAGGGGGTTGGGGGGGGGGAGGCTGATGACCGTTGGTGTAGTAGCCGGCCAGCTTGAGGCGGTTTTCAGGCTGTTTTTTACGCTCGTTCCGGGAAATGAGGGGCTGTTCACCAGCCTTCGCCAAGGAAAATACGATATATAAACACTTAAACAACGATAACACACAAAACAAAGTTTACAGTATTTACAGGTAGATAGCGCAGTGACTTTCCTCTGTTATGTTAAATGGCGACTGTGGTGACAGGAACGGTGTCCGGCTATAAAGATAAATAAATATAGATTGCCAGATGACGAGAACTGCGACAGGTTAAACGCTAGGAGAGAATCAAGACTTACACTATGTAATGGTTCTTTATTTACGTGACCATTACGACACTGCAACCCCAGTTCTCGATACCAGTAATACCGTACTACTTTTCTGCGAAGTAACAGACATATTTTTGTGACAATATTCACATTTGGTTTTATTAATGTATAGGTACTACGATGTAACGATATATTACAGTGATATGGTTCTTGTGTGTATTCATTTCTGTGAGACTGTCATAATCTTTGACTTACTTGTAACCGTTTTGGCGCGAATGCGCACAGAGCAGTCTTTGTTTCACTTTGCAGAAGTTAAGTTGTTATTTCGCTTTGTAAAAGAACAGTCAAGTCATGTGTTTGGTTAAAGTGGAAATTAAATATATGAAGATTGATACATAACTGTTTTCTTGATGATGTGACAGTTAAGAAGAAGTATATGTGAACTTACAAGAAGTTTAATAAAAATGTGGATCGTGAACACCAAGTCAAAAATTATTTCTACCATACCATTGTTCTGATCTAGGATTGTTTGATCATTAAGAATTTCCTGAAAAACGCATTTGTTAGGTCTTAAAATATTGCTAAAATACAGATCTGGACCTTCTAGCAGTCAAAGTGAAATCACCCTAGAATCAACAAGATGAGCCATAACAAGTTCGACGAAATCTACGTGGGAATCCATTCAAGATAAGTGCCAAAATTAATGACTTTTTACAGTGACGTCATTATTTCCATTCTGACGATACCATCCACAGTCAATAACTTTGTTGTTGCCCGATAAAGCGAACATATGCTGCGTGAGCAACATTATTAATCTGATTTCTAACCTACTTTGCAAGTGGTGGTACAGTGCGAATAGCGTTTCTTTCCGATAATACAAGGCTGGACAAAAATATAAAAACACAACATATTACCGTACTTAATACGCTGCAGTAAAACCATTGGCTTTCAAAACGGCCTCTAGTCGTCTCGGAATGGATAAACACAGGCCCTGTAAGGTTTTCACTGAAACCTTATATCATTCTTCCTGCACAATAGTGGCACGTTCAGATAAACATGATGGAGGTAGATAGCGATCACTCACCCTTGCCTCCAAAACAGGCCAAAAAGTCTCATTTATTGAGATCTGGTGACTTTAATGGCCAGGGTAGGTCCGACAATTATTGCTCGTACTAACGAAACCAGTCCTGGACGATGCGGGGTGTGTGAATAGAGGCGCTGCCGTCTTGGAACACAGCGTCACCACTGGGAAACAAACATTGTACCATGAGATGGAGTTGATCAGCCAAAATGGTCGCATACTCCTTGGCAGTAATGGCACCTTGCAGAGGCTCATTGAATACCACGATATGGCTGCTCGAATCACCACCGAACGCCCGCCGTGTTTCACTTACGGGGCGTCAGCTTGGCCAGAAGTTGCAAACAATGCGAAACAAGACTCATCCGACCCAATGCGATTCTTTTTGTTTGCTTCACAGTGCAGGTTTTATGTCTTCTGCACCACATTTTCCTGTTAAGGGTGTTTGCATCACTGGTGAGTGGTTTTGGTATTCCGACTCGCCCTGTAATTCCCTGCTTATGGAACTCCCTTCGTCTTGTTTTTTTGTGCTGTCTGGGTTCTCAAGGGAGACATTCAGTTCTGCAACGCTGTCGTCCTCTTAGCTTTCGTCACAGTCTTCTTCAGTGACTGTGTGCCACGATCACTCAACACTATTTTCTTCCGCGTGATGACTTAGCTTTCACTGCATGTGATATAAAGCTTCGACACGGTGCCTCTTGAAACACCAAACACTTTGGTTACCTTGGACACGGATCACTCACCACACGAGCACCAATAATTTGCCCAATTTCGTAAGTTCCACTTCCAACTTCAACGTACTTTCGAAGTCTCTTGACAACGCAACCAGGCGCTCTTCTGAGGTCGTTTAGAAGTTCTTTTGTAAGGGTGGCGCTATACGTTACCCGAACGATCAACTAGTCTCTTGTCTCTACTTTTTCTTTGTAGACTCAATCTATCAGGCATCCTATAGGCAACAAATATTTACAGCAGCCTTGTCCGGGGATCCGGCCGCCATCCAGTGAACGCTAGATTTAGATTATGTGTAAAGAAAACATGAGTAAACACTCTCGAATCTGGTACTCTGTGGTTAGGAAACCCATGTGTTTAGGAAACCGTCTATCGCACTAGCAACAAGCAGTAGCAGCGTTTCGAAGCCCATACACAAACACAATATCGGTGTATTCAGCATTTATGAACTGGAAAAAGAGTCACACAGTTGATAATTCGCTTACGTAAATTAATGAACAACTTCAAAACAAAAGCAACAGTCGATAAATATACCCGCAGCAAATAGAGTACCAACACGAGAAATGAAAACTTACCTCTGTAACTGACTATATTTCTCTTATCAATAAAAAAGGTTCAAATGGCTCTGAGCACTACGGGACTTAACAGCTGAGGTCATCATTCCCCTAGAACTTAGAACTACTTAAACCTAACTAACCTAAGGACATCACATACATCCATGCCCGAGGCAGGATTCGAACCTGCGTTCGTAGCGGTCGCGCGGTTCCAGAATGAAGCGCCTAGAACCGCTCGGCCACACGGCCGGCTTTGCGCAACCACTCTATCACTATCAAATAGTAAAAAATCATTTTTGTTTGTTTGTTGGACTGTGTATCTTCCTTCTGATACGGGAAAGGATTGACATGCACCGTACATCTGAACCCATGGAGCAAACTAACTATTACATCTGATTCTCGTAGTACACTCAAAGAAGTCTACCACATTTAAACGACAAACTGCAGAGGGCAGCTTCATGCGTGCTCTATGTAACGCCATGTTATTCAGAAAAATGAAGCTACAGTGTCATCAGCAGCTTGAAACATTTTCTGTACAGCGGAGTATACGCTATAATGAATATTTGAGACAGTTTAAAACTAAGTGCCGCATAGGGACCTGAACCATGGCCCATAACTTTCGGAGGCAATTCTTTTCCATCTGTGCCATCCGAAGAAAACAGGTCTCTCTGCCCATATTTCTCTCCCACTCTTCCAAACTTGTCTTCCACAAGCTCTGTGGTACACGGTGCTGAGGTGGCGCTCCTACGAAAAATATTAGGTTCAGGTTGACTTGGGTATAATATAGGAACTGTTTCTTGAAGCTACATTTGCCAGTAACAAAAACAACCGAAAATAAATCATCTTCTCTCATCTGCGTTACGAGCATCTTGGGTTCGGAACTGTGTGGATCATACTCCCTCGAAACTCTTTGCTTGCTTTTATGTATTAAGGGAAAAGGAAAAAAAAACTTTTAAAAGAAATATAAGACAATATCTGGGCCATTATCTGACTCTCCCTTTCAAACAGAACTACAGACCATCAAACATATCGCTTCCAGTAATGACTACATCTCTGCCCTGATGGATAATAGACTGAAAAAAAATCGTAAAATTATACCACTACTGTATGCTGACCAACAGGAACCAGCCAGTACTTACAACAATTGGTGCAGCCTCCCTAGTTGCAAAATTTTTGATAACCTCGATAAAACGTTCAAGTATTGCAACTACAGACCTGCTGTTTACAATAACAACAGCCTATCTAAATTTTTATTTAATAGTAAAGATGAACTGTAACCTTTGGAACTGAGTAGTCTATACAAAATCACTTGCAAGCGCTATGGAAATGTGTATGTTGGTCAGTCAGGTGGAGCTTTGGCAGTTAGATTATCTGAACATGAGAGAATCCAAAGGTTAAGAAAGAAAGAAAGATTCATCCTTCGCTCACCATCTAATATCCGAGACCACTCATGTGATGTAGAACGTAAAGTACTATAATCTGTAAAGAAAAATAAAAAGATGACCCTGATGGAAATCAAGAAACATATGAAAGAAAATACCAGCTTAGTATGAAATGATCAAACTCAGTTTCCTTTTTCCCTTCTTTTTAATTAAATTTTATTTACAAATAACAGATTGAAATTACAAATTAAAAATTGTTTTTCATCAGTCCTTAAACGTGTTTCTGGCAAAAACTTTCCTTTTTTAGTTCATGTAATTATTTCTGTGTGACAAAAACAATGTTATACTTTCCTACATAAACACCCCACATATCATCATTTTTGCATCTTCTGTGTAAACATTATCATTGTAAGCCGCAAATCATTCTATCTATGTTTGCGACCTTAGTCACCTGAATATTGCCTAAGAAGCCGAAAGTCGATTCGTGACCGAATAAACGTAATTTTGCAGAACATTAGGAAGTTAGGAACCGTTTTTTAATATTTTAATCATCTTCTGCCAAGACCGACGGAAAATTCAGTTTATTGTATAATGCAATTCTTTCAATGCGACCGATGTGTATATGACTGGGAACAATGCGTATAATAAGTATCCTGCTTTGAATGTCATTAAACTAAAAATTAATAATTTGTATTCAGGTTATTAATAAGCCTATGTTCTTCCAAGAACGGACGGAATATTCCATAGATATTAAAAATTCTTCTGTATTTTGAGTTTTGTTTATAACTTTTCAAATATTTTGAAGTTACACACTTCTTGTTTCTGTCTTATGCTAACGGCTCTATAAATATATATACGCTAAACACATCGTCCACAATACAGATATGCATCATACGGGATATGCAGACATGGCAGATACAGGGACAGAGTTGTAAAAGGAACGATATTTATACATTAACGCCCTTCATAGTGAGGTAGGATGAGGTTTAATTTTTTAAAACAATAACTTTGCTTTTATACGAACAGACTGAGAATGCAACTTATTCCTAAATTTGGTTTTCAAGCGACTTGTGTTGTTCTAGCTATCACTTGGTGACCATGGTAGGCTAGCGGATAGAGCGCTAGGCTTCAGCCGTGGACGTCTCGATTTGATCCCGGATAGGGGGGGGGGGGGGCTTTTTCCTTTTGCAGTCCCCTCAACACGGCCTCAGGTGCTCTCAGCCTGCTGTCAAAATGTGTGCCAGGGATCTTTCCCGGCGGTAAAAGGCGACGAGAGCGATGGCCCCGCACCCTGCCCTCTACAAGTGTGTACTCGCGCCCATGCTGCGGTCACGTACTCTCGCCAAAGGCTTTATCTTCACTTTACTTCTGTCTCTTAAGGTTGGTATAATAGGCTGAAATTGCGACTGTGAACAAATACGTGCAATAATAGTTCAGGCCCGTCGCCACCTTCCCCTCTCCCTGACCATCACCTCCTCCCCCTCCCTCCATCCATCTTCTCCTCCACAATCTCTCTCCATCTCCTTGAGTTGCATCCCTCTGCCCATCTTATCCTTTCCGCTCTCTGTGTGCATTTACTCCATCTTTCCTCACCCCCCCCCTCCCCCACTCCTCTTACCACGAGCCTTGTGTTTTGGCAATGTAAATTCAGATTCTATAGTGGCATTCTAATAATAAGACGATAAGCCAAAAACGAAACTTTCCTATTGTCCACGAAGAAGACAACAAAACAGTGCATTATTGTGTGTAAAATTTATGTTTAATATATAATGGGAAACAGCGTATGTGGGAGTAACAATTTGTCTAATGGTTGAAGTGACCCACTATCGTAGTTATGACTTTACAGTAGTTATGACTTTACAGTAACAGCACATTTTTACAGCAGAGCGCAGCAGTAGCTTTTAACAGAAAACCTGTAGATTGTTGTTTCGACAGTTATATAGTCTATGTCTGCCTGACTGTGGTTAATAGAGTATCGTTTAAAATTTGAAGTAAATCGTAAAGAATTTACGAGAGTTTTGCTAACAACGTTTCAATATATGTATATACTGTCTGTCTGTGTGTGTGTGTGTGTGTGTGTGTGTGTGTGTGTGTGTGTAATCAGTTAAAAAATTTGACGCGTTACTCTAATAAACGTCTGGAGATTATATATATATATATATATATATATATATATATATATATATATATATATAAAACTGATTACACACGCACACATTATATCGGTCACGTATATATATATAAAACTGATTACACACGCACACATTATATCGGTCACGTATATATATATATATATATATATATATATATATATAAAAACTGATTACACACACACAATATATATATATAATTTTTATTAGGATAACGTGTAAAAATTTGAAGTAAATCGGTCAAGTACTTTTTAAGATTTATACTAACATAATTTCCCTATTTTATATCAAATATTTGTTTCTATATTACATATATTAAATAGGAGGTATATATAAAACAAGCGAGTATTCGCATGAAGTGTTGTTTCAAAATTTCAAAGCAGTCGGTGAGATTTAAGGTTTTGAACACACGAGCATGAGATTTTTGCTAACATCTTAACCCCACCATATTTTTTTCATACATTTTTGTATACGACATGGAGCTTCAGTAGATATATAATAACACGTGCATATTCGAACGCAACGTTGTGTCAAAATTTCAGGTCAATCGACTGACTATTTCTGCGGACACAATCATACGCAGGCTCAGTTTTTATACACTCGTAAAGAGATCGCAGGACTGTGGACGCAAGTAAACGGAAAAATTCTAGTCTGTCTTGATCTAAAGGTTTCATTTACTGCTGTTTACAAGTGAAAGTAACAGATAATAGACGTGTCTCAAAATGTTGATTACCATCCTAATATTGTACGGCTGGTCCCGGCGGAGGTTCGAGTCCTCCCTCGGGCATGGGTGTACGTGTTTGTCCTTAGGATAATTTAGGTTAAGTAGTATGTAAGCTTAGGGACTGATGACCTTAGCAGTTAAGTTCTATAAGATTTCACACACATCTGACCATTTTTTTGACCAGCCTAATATTTTCCCATACAGCACACCAAGCCTGTTCCTTCATAGAATAAGTGAGGTGTGACTTGTGACCAAACGAATATTGGTAAAAATGACCTTTGGCGAGGTTGTAGGCTGCCACAGTCCTTCCCAGGCATTGCGGTGTCTTCCTTTACGACACGAGGGTGTGGAAGATATCATGCTGGCGTAGCGCTTGCCAGTGGGCTCTTAAAACGGCTGAGAGACGGGAGTTTCTGCGATGACCTTGAACTCGGTTTTCTCAGGGGCAAGGTTTGAAACCCGGGCGGTGCAGCTGGTCGACCCTCAGATTCGCTTCCTGCAACGGTACCACCGGTGACGTTAAACTTTTCGAAGCGCGTAATATCCATTGGTGGATAAAACGGAGATTGATATGAAATCGTGTACTTTCTTACCCGGTCTACATACTCCTACAATTAAATCCCGTCAAAACCAGCTTCACGCCTGCAATAGGTGCTTTAAAATTAGCAAATGCAACAGATAGCGTTTTGTGCTCCAGTATGACTTAACCAACTTGCATGAACACCATCAGTTTTTTGTTTTATTGAGCAATATCGGCTACAATGTAAGACTGGTGGACTGAAGTGAAACCTTTTCACTGACTAAGATTGACTAATTGGTATTCGATTTCGGTATTGGAGCATTGTTGCGTATGTTTCTTTTTTTTCATTATGACTGTCATAAATACATAAGTCAGATGTAAAAACTTTGTTCTGTTAAGACGGAGCCGGCCGGTGTGGCCGAGCGGTTCTAGGCGCTTCAGTCTGGAACCGCACTGCTGCTACGGTCGCAGGTTCGAATCCTGCCTCGGGCATGGATGTGTGTGATGTCCTTAGGTTAGTTAGGTTTATGTAGTTCTAAGTTCTAGGGGACTGATGACCTCAGATGTTAAGTCCCATAGTGCTCAGAGCAATTTGAACCATTTTTTTTGTTAATACGGAGAGTGTAATAGAGAGTGGATGTGTGACAGTTGAGAGGAATTGTGCAACGAGAAGACGAATGAAGAAGAAATCAAAATGTCAATACAAAAAACTTCAGTTAGTTCACAAAGAATAAAATTTCAGATGCAAATAATAAAATTATTCCTCGACTTAATCCAACTGAAACAAATTCACAAAAGTCCTCACATCCTGAAAATAAATAAAAAATTACTGTGTAATTTTATCAACAGCTGTGTCTGAGTATTTTGTTCAATGTTAAAAAAAATAAACAAATATTTTTACGGTACGTTTTCCGCTTCTGAAAATTTTACTTCCTGTGACATTATGCGTTTTGAAACGTTGCTCCTCGTTTGTGCTAATGATTATAAACTAAGTTATTCTGTGCGTTTAGTTTTGAAAACACAAACGTACTGCTGTGTATATTTACGACCAAGAACTGCATTTAAAGCAGCTGGGTGATGATACTGAACCACGTAATGATTATTATAGTTCGACAACAATACAATATTATTTACTTGTTGCGACCTGAAATTTTTACCTATTGCGGGATGTGTGATCTATTAAAAATGAGATTTTTTGACACGCTAGACCTTTTCTGGTGACTGATCTGCACTTTTGCGGAAGACAAACCTTTACAGAAGAAGTTCAAAAGCACAAGTCAGAATTCCATTATAGTTGGGAGATTTCTGCCTGAAACGTCGAGTGTAAAAGAAAATACGCCATGTTGATCAAACAAGAAGTCTGATAGAAAAGTTACACATTCTAAGTTTCCTTTAGTCCACACTTACCGATTGCTTTATAGGTTTGCTTTATTCTACTATTCACGAACGGCGCCAGATTCATGTAATATGAAAGATCGTAACAAATAAAAGCTGTGCTTTACGAAAATTGAAATAGAATTAACTAATACTGAATTTTGGAACTACCCGTAGGGCCAAATACAAGAACGCTTCTTTGGGTCACATGATACATTCTCAAACTCATTTCAAATGGTGCAGAAATATTACTGAAGGCAACGTGATTGCTTTGATTGCAGTATCCACAATATCATACCGAAATCAGCGGTACTAATCCTTTCGTCGTTCGACTCGAAAATCAAAAGTGTAACAAATTGATCATTGAGTAGGGGCGTGGTAGATTTCAATCAACGTCATTTTGGTATGTGGATCACTGAGGAATGGTCTGCTACTAAACACTGCGCAACAGATTAGACTTTCTACTAGTGTGGACTCATTGTAGAGACTGACTGACCGGAACTAACAGCACAGACAAACGTGAGCCTTTCGAACACGCTGTGTGAAAGCCGGGAAAGTAGTATAACAGAAAAAAACGTTATGATTAAATTTTGTTATCGCATCGGCGGCGGACCTGGAACCGACTTTCAAACATATTACGTAATATGCATTACAGTAGCTCATGTTTCCATATCAGGTCTTTGTCGTTTATTCTGCTTTTCTATTAGTAATACGTTCACAAGGAGGTGACGGAATATGGATATCGGTCATGTATTCTGACGTTAAAATCTTTGCGTCTGAAACTCAATTATTTTGTGCACTGAAGCGAAGAAATGAACCATTAGGTGTTTTACGTATTAGAAAATTCATGTGACAGTTCCATACTTGTCTTCACGTGTACCTGTACCACCCATATCAATGTACTGACTGAAACTGAATGATGAACATTTTTCAGCAGTGCCATGGCTATAGACGAAACATTTATCCTTCACTATTGCATGTTTGAATAAAAAAGAGTTATATCGCTGCCCAGTGTAAGTTTCTCGGCAAAATTTTGCCACCCAACCTCACTGACACACAAAACAACAAAAATATCATACCTTTGACATATGCAGTCATGCAAACTAATGTGTAATTGATAGCCCTGCACCTGCGTATGGAATAACGCTACAATAAATATTGGTGTTTAACATGTCTAAAGCAGCAGACGGTGTTGTTTATAAAATATTTTGCCGATACACACATACTAACATAAAATATTTCGCTGCACAAACCATTTTCAATAGCCCGTGGAATTATTGTTGGCCACAGGCTGCCTCGAAATATGTTGTGAGCCACCATTTGTATGACGCTATTACCAATAGACAGTAGACTAATACATAGCGTATCACGTAAGACTAGCAACGCTTTTATTTCGTGATCCGTTCAAGTTATCGATACGAACTTTTCGGCATGTGATAGTACACCGAGGGAGGGGGAAGGAGTGGGGGCGTAATTTTGTTGCATCTTTAAGCTAGTTAACTCTTCTATCGGCTACAAGTAACTGATTCACTCATATGTGACTGTGGTGTTGAGAGGCAAACAGACCATACCATTTTCAGCTGCCCACTGGGGTACCAGGCCACAAACAATTTCCAGGAGTGTTTAGAGCTACACCTTCACACCAGACTGAAGACGCTACTCACAACACATAATGTGTCACTGTAGAAGCGTATGTGCAGGGTGTGTCGCAATTCATGTTACACACTTCTAGGGGCTGTAGAGGGGACTCGCAGATCAAGTTTTAAATAGGAAACCGTGTCATCCAGCGACTTTACAGAGCGTCCAAGTTACAGGCGCCGGCGCCTGTAAATGTATGTACGTACCGGATGATTACGTGAGGATGTTACAAAGTTTCAAGGATGACGGAGACGGATAAATGTATCAGTTTGATGTACAGGTCCCTGTTCCGGAAACGAACGAGTCGAAAGTTACAAGCGGAAATCATTCTGATACCTCTGATAGTGGAATACATTGACCAGTACTGTTGTTGCTAAGAATGTACGGTATCCGACTTTCAGAGGTGGCAGAACTATGAGCACTTGTTCAATAAAGGGAATGTATTCCACACTAGGTAAGAAGAACAATGCTCGCAGCCCTCCAGGTATGCATGGTGGTGGTGGAAAGTTCCAATGGGACAAAACTGCTGAGGTCATCGGTCCCTAAGCTTCCACACTACTTAATCTAACTTAAACTAACTTACGTTAAGGACAACACAGACACAACCAAGACGCTCAGGCTTGCATTTTGTCGACATATTGCCACCTCTGAAAGTTGGATGCAAAAACAGTACCGGTAAACGTATTCCACTGTCAGAGGAATCAGAATGATTTCCGCTTGTAACTTTCGACTCGTTCGTTTCCGAAACGGGGACCCTTATCTCAAATTGATACATTTATGCGTTTTCATCATACTTGAAAGTTTGTAAGATCGTCATGGAATCACCCTGTATATAAATACGTTTACAGGCGTCGGCGCCTAAATTTGGACTCACTGTAGCGTCGTTAGATGACGGTTCCAGACATGAGTTCCTATATAAAACTTGATCTACTGAGTCCCCTCTACAACATCTAGAAGTGTGTAACATGAGTTGCGAAACACCTTGTAACACTTTTTAGCGGCTGTACACACCATGATAAAATATCTATGTTTACAACCAACTTAAATATTCCATTGAGTTTTTGGTGATGATGATGAAGATGTTTGGTTTGTGGGGCGCTCAACTCCGTGGTTATCAGAGCCCAGAGTTATTGGTATATATATATATATATATATATATATATATATATATATATATATATGTGTGTGTGTGTGTGTGTGTGTGTGTGTGTGTGTGTGTGTGTGTGAGATTGAATATGTCGTTTAATTTTTAGCATATCATGTAACATAAGCTGGCTCATCTCCTAAGACGGAAATGAGATAAAGAAAAGAAATTCGTATATCAACCGGAATGTTGAAGCATTTCGTTTTATTTTGATTGAAATAGACGCTTTTTAGACAGCAATCGCAACGTTGGAATTTTTTGCAAAACTGTACTAGAAATGAGCTAAAACAGCAAGGTCGATATTACCTATTGTGGTGTTAACATAGCTAACTGGAGCTTTCATGCCAGACTCCGTCGTTCTACTAAGCCTTTTGATTGTCTTCGTTTTCAACAAAAGCTAGTCATTTAAATGTACGTAGACACATTTGAAATAGTTTCTCTAGCTCCCTTCATTTGCGCTAGAAGTTAGGACACCTTACTGTTTCTCTATCTACACGTAAACACCATGCACAGATTAGATTAAACGTAAACACCACGCACAGATCGGACATTAGGCCAGGCCGAACTGGCCGACTGCCCGCAAGGCAGTACGAGGAGCGATCTGTGATAGTGGGATATGTGATCAGCATGTCTCCAACCCCGCAGGAGTTATTGCTAGCAGGTAAATCCTGCTGATGCCGCTGTTCCGTTATTCAAGCAGCTCTTCATCTGACGAACGAGAATGAGTGGTACCTTTCCAGACCTACCTAACACAGAAAAATCCGAGGAGGTTCCGACAATCGAACCAGGCTCCTGCAGCACCGAAGACAGCGACGCTAATCATTTGACTACGGAGACCGTCTGATTCTGTGTGTATGTCGTATAAAGTAGGGCCAATAGGAAACACGTTTTATCTTAGTAGTGTTGGCTTGTCTTCTTGCTGCGTATGGTGGAGTCAGCTATGAGAGCACCACTTGGCGTTCTTTACACATCTATAGACGATTCCGAACGGAATGCCTTTCGATTTCTGCTCCTATCTCGGATACTTTTGCAAGACGTTTCAACGGCAACAATCATTTATTATAGGAGCGCTTGTTGTCTGTTCGTCTGGACATGTTGGGACTTTAGGCGGAATCGGCAGCTACGAGTAAAAATGTGTGTCGGATTCGAGTCCCGGTCCGGCACATATTTTCACTCGTCGCTGCTGATTACGCCTAAGTCTCGATGCACCTGATATCATTAGTTCCTTTCTTCCGTTGCCTTTCTCCCACTCCACATTCAATTTACATAATAATAATTTAATTATTTTTATGTTCCATGGATCAATTGAACTATATTTTTATCGAAGTGATGTGGAACGAGCCAGTTTACAGGCCATGTATTCATAGTCAGTGTTAACATAATTAAACACATTATTTCTTAGTTCTGTTCATGCAACTACACTCAGAACATTTTTTAAATTATTTATTTTTTAAATCTTTTTTTTTTAAATTTACAAACTACTTGCTTTTAAATACAAATTCAAAATTCGTCCATGGAATAGAAACAGCTGTCCAGGAGAAATTAGTTTAGATTTGAAACTTGCTTTTCTACCCGACAGAAAATTTATGTTACTGGGAAAATGAAAAAAAAGCTGTTGTTTCATGTTTAACTCCTTTCTGACCGTCTGACAACTTCAGTAACAAATAACAGAGGTCCTTTTTCCTCTAGTGTTGTCCATACCTGCTATGATGTTGATTCGTTTGTTTCCATACTGGCAATAATACGAAGAGAAAAAGTAGATTAAATTAATCGTTCGTTAAGCTCAGTAATATATTTCTTCCAGATAAAGTTTTCATCAGTATGTAGATTCAAAAATTTGGAGCATTCTAGCTTATTTACTGATTCGTGTTCATGCGTTTCGTCTATTCCTGATTAGACGCTGTTTGTTGCGAGAAACTGAATATATTGAATTCTGTTGTTCATAATTTAGGGAGACTCAATTTTCAGGCAAACGCTTAATAATTTGTTGACAACCTTCATTAACAATCTCTTCTGTTGCCTTCTCCGTAATGGGATTCGTTATAACACTGATATCTTCTCTACAAAGCATTATTTCTGCTTGCTGAATGTTAGTTGGAAGATATAACACAGTAAGTATGTGAAAATACGTCATGGGACTGATTAGTTTGTTTCCAAGGCTAGCAATTATACGTAGAGCAGAAGTAGATGAACTTAATTGTTTGAGAAGCCCAGTAATATGCTTCTTCCAATTCAAGCTCTTATCAGTATGTACAGTACACCCAAAAACCTGGAGCGTTCTACCTTTCTTATGACTCCTGCTCGTATGCTTCGTCTATTCTTGGCAAAACTCTACGTGTTGTACAGAACTGAATGTAGTGATTTTTTTTGGCAAAATAGGGAGATTTCGTTTTCAAAGAACCATTTAATAATTCTTTGAAAAAATCTTTAACAATTTGTTCCGTGGCTTTCTCCCAAATGGGATTTGTATTACACTAATATCGCCTGCTTAAAGTACCAATTCTGATTGTTGAATGTTAAATGGAATGCCATTCACATGCCCCAGGAATAAGAGCGGACCCAAAACTGAACCCTATGGGACTCCCTCCGAAGCATTTTATCACTGTATACTATTTTTTTCAACAGCTCTCGAATACCGTTAAAAACTTCATTGTCTCGTTAGAGAAAATATCTGTTTCAGTATATCATTTGATTGAAGATGTCAGTGGATTACACATGCAATGAATGAATAAATAAATAAATACGTTCCTCTCTGTGTACAATCATTTGCTGTGAACCTCGTTTCGACTTCTTCAACGAGTAACGAAATAAATGTGCTGCTAGTTTTGGATGATTCACCGTGTACGACAGAAGGTAGCTGACAGAGGGAGACTACTGAAAATGTGGAACACGGTGTTGATTAATCACGTGCTCTACATCATGTGGCAGGCAGTCGGTGCTGGGTGGAGAGGGCCGCAGAGCGCAGCCAGGCAGCCAGCCGGCGGGCGCCGGCACCTACCTGTGCGCTGTCTGGATGGTCGCCGTCCGCCGACCTGCTCGCGTGTGCCGTGTCCGCCGCACTGACTGCAGTGGGATGCGGAGGCTGCGAGCTCGCCGCGGCTCCCCGTTTATGTAAGTGGCCGCCTGCTGACTGCGAAGGTCCGCCGGCCGCCGCCGCACGGGCCGGCCACGCCGCCGTCGGGGGTGCCCGGCCCACGGCTCCAGTCGCGGCGCCTGTCCGTCACAAGGAGCGCAGTCGCCGTCACCTCCCCACCACTCCTGTAGCGGAAGTGAGTTGCAGCCACTCTGTCCTCTCACTAGCCGCATGTTTGGAAAATGACTTTGAGAAGAAAAAAGAGTGTTATGTCTTCCTTGATCTGTCTGCAACTTGTGACAGAATCTGGAGATGGGGACTATGGCAGTTCCCAGTACAGAGATCATCCCCTTCTTGGATAATATGCTATCTGTTTCAAGTTTACTCCGAACACAAGAATAAATTCCACACACTCAAAGTTGGCTTGCCTCAAGGTTCAGCTCTCTCTCCTACATCCCCTGCGTCCAGACACTTGTTAGCGGACATTACTATAGGGTGCGTCGACACTTCGCCTTCGTGACAATCTCTGCTGGGAACACTTTCGCTGAGGTGTCTATGGATAAATGACAGCCCCTTCTTCCTCAAGAGTCTAAGCTAGAGAATGGAGTGATGTTGCCCGCTCAGGTATGGAGTGAAGAAGACATCCCAGTTCACCCCAAAGGTCTTCCATTGGGTTCAGGTTGGGACTCTGGGCAAATCTGTCCAGTTCAGGGGTGTCGTTCTCCACAAAACCGTTGCCATGTTGATACAATCACTGTCTGCAAACGATTCCCCTGTTGTACGAGTACACAACGGAGCATTTAGCGTTTTCTTAAGGGCTATAAGAGGACCTCACGCTAACCGCTAAAATCGTCCCCATACCTTAACACAATTCCATATTTCACTGTTTCTACTACGTTTACGGCAAGTAACTCTCTCCAGCATTTGCCAAACCCAAAATCTTCCATTGGATTGCTACGGTCTAAAGCGTAATTCATCACTCCATATCACTCTTTCCCTGTCACCCAGTTCAAATGTTGTGCTCAGAGCGATTTTGTAACAGACAGACAATGTAACATAAGGAAACCAGTGATGACAGAAGAGGGGGAAATTAATGTTCTTGCTGCTGATGCAGTTGATCCATACGTTAGCTTCCACGCCATGGCGCTATGAAGTGGCATGAGTCAGGAAGGTGTTCAAATGGTTCAAATGGCTCTGAGCACTATGGGACTTAACAGCTATGGTCATCAGTCCCCTAGAACTTAGAACTACTTAAACCTAACTAACCTAAGGACAGCACACAACACCCAGCCATCACGAGGCAGAGAAAATCCCTGACCCCGCCGGGAATCGAACCCGGGAACCCGGGCGTGGGAAGCGAGAACGCTACCGCACGACCATGAGATGCGGGCCAGGAAGGTGTCAAATGTTCAAATGTTATAATGTGTGTGAAATCTTATGGGGCTTAGCTGCTAAGGTCATCAGTCCCTAAGCTTACACACTACTTAACCTAAATTATCCTAAGGACAAACACACACACCCATGCCCGAAGGAGGACTCGATCCTCCGCCGGACCAGCCGCACAGTCCATGACTACAGCGGCTTACCGGCCGGAGTGGCCGAGCGGTTCTAGGCGCTACAGTCTGGAACCGCGCAACCGCTCCGGTCGCAGGTTCGAATCCTGCCTCGGGCATGGATGTGTGTGATGTCCTTAGGTTAGTTAGGTTTAAGTAGTTCTAAATTCTAGGGGACTGATGACCTCATAAGTTAAGTCCCATAGTGCTCAGAGCCATTTTTTGCAGCGCCTAAGAGCGCTCGGCTAACCCCGCGCGGCTCTCACCCAGTGGCATCGCTGTTTGCGCTACCTCAAGCGTCACTTAGCACTGTTTACAGCAATGTGTGGTTCACGAGGAGCTGCTCGACCACTGTCCCATGTATTTTTCAACTCCTTACGCAAATAGTTTGGACAAGAAGAGAATAGAAGCTTTCGAAATGTGGTGCTACAGAAGAATGCTGAAGATTAGATGGGTAGATCACATAACTAATGAGGAAGTATTGAATAGGATTGGGGAGAAGAGAAGTTTGTGGCACAACTTGACCAGAAGAAGGGATCGGTTGGTAGGACATGTTCTGAGGCATCAAGAGATCACCAATTTAGTATTGGAGGGCAGCGTGGAGGGTAAAAACCGTAGGGGGAGACCAAGAGATGAATACACTAAGCAGATTCAGAAGGATGTAGGTTGCAGTAGGTACTGGGAGATGAAGAAGTTTGCACAGGATAGAGTAGCATGGAGAGCTGCATCAAAGCAGTCTCAGGACTGAAGACCACAACAACAACAACGCACAATCATTGTGTTACCTGTGCTGCTGGTAGCATTTTGAAACTAGCTAATTATTCTTTCCGCTGATTTCATAGGCTTTTTACAACCACCTGCCGCAATGCTCGACGGCCCTTATCCATCATTACGTGAAGTGTGCATGGCCTGTGTTTGATGAAATCCTCTTACATAAGATGGAAAAGGAAAAGGATACATGAAGGGCGGACCCACGATGATTGCGTCATTTTTCCTTTGACAGTTCACGTTTATTTACAGAACACATTACTCTAACAACCCGTATACAATATTAACCACGCCAAAGAAAGGGAAACACGACTTTTTTTAAAAAAAATAATCGATGTAAGCCACAGACCAAAGGCCCCAAGCCACAAGCAAGAAATCAGTAATAAATACAGAATTGCAAGATAATACGGTAAGACATTTCTTATTTAAAGAAGAGCTACTCTCCCAAAACTCTAAGAACAAATCGTCATTTACAGCTCTAAAAGCGGATTCAAAAAAATTAAATTAATTTCAGTATTAATTAGAGTTGCCTTTGAAAGTAACACCTGCAGCTGCGATTACTAATTACCCAATCACAAGACCGGGCATTCAATTTTCAGAACAGACAAACCGTGAAAGTTAAGTGCCAACAGTGGCGATGCAGCAAGATTTTCTTTAACATGCATGGAATGAATGCAATACGGGAATGGTTGCAAAATAATTAGAAAAACATCTCAAACATTGGCCACTAGAGAAACTAAGCTCGAAGTTTCCCAGTATTATCAAATTAAGTACAAACTGAACTAATCTGATTTAGAAAATCTGAAGGTTTATCGTAAATCAGATAAAATTACCCATTTCAGGAGAGACGTAAAATATTTGGTGCAAAATATTAACATAAGAGCTTGTAAATAAGAGCGCAGGTTAAACAAACTGAACATATACGCTGCCAGCGCGAACAGTTCTACTAAGTTAATGTCGGGTAGCCACAAGCACTCCCGAAAACATTATGCTGTTGCGTAACAGCAACAAGTCCCGGTGGCCAAGCACCGCCCCAAACAACAGACCTGCAACTCGTAAAACTAAGAGCTCTTAACAAATGCCACTCAGGTGAGACATGAGCTAGATGATACAAGTTAAGAAAATGTAATTCGCCCACGCCTTAATACACTGCTGGCCATTAAAATTGCTACACCAAGAAGAAATGCAGATGATAAACAGGTATTCATTAGACAAATATATTATACTAGAACTGACATGTGATTACATTTACACGCAATTTGGGTGCATAGATCCTGAGAAATCAGTACCCAGAACAACCACCTCTGGGCGTAACAACGGCCTTGATACGCCTGGGCATTGAGTCAAACAGAGCTTGGATGGCGTGTACAGGTACAGCTGCCCATGCAGCTTCAACACGAAACCACAGTTCATCAAGAGTAGTGACTGGCGTATTCTGACGAGCCAGTTGCTCGGCCACCATTGACCAGACGTTTTCAATTGGTGAGAGATCTGGAGAATATGCTGGCCAGGGCAGCAGTCGAACATTTTCTGTATCCAGAAAGGCCCGTACAGGACCTGCAACATGCGGTCGTGCATTATCCTGCTGAACTGTAGGGTTTCGCAGGGATCGAATGAAGGGTAGAGCCACGGATCGTAACACATCTCAAATGTAAAGTCCACTGTTCAAAGCGCCGTCAATGCGAACAAGAGGTGACCGAGACGTATAACCAATAGCACCCCATATTATCACGCCAGGTGATAGCGATGATGAATACACGCTTCCAATATGCGTTCACCGCGATTTCACCAAACACGGATGCGACCATCATGATGCTGTAAACAGAACCTGGATTCATCCGAAAAAATGACATTTTGCCCTTTGTGTACCCAGGTTCGTCGTCGAGTACACCATCGCAGGCGCTCCTGTCTGTGACGCAGCGTCAAGGGTAACCGCAGCCATGGTCTCCGAGCTGATAGTCCATGCTGGTGCAAACGTCGTCGATCTGTTCGTGCAGATGGTTGTCTTGCAAACGTCCCCATCTGTTGACTCAGAGATCGAGACGTGGCTGCACGATCCGTTACAGCCATGCGGATAAGATGCCTGTCATCTCGACTGCTAGTGATACGAGGCCGTTGGGATCCAACACGGCGTTCCGTATTACCCTCCTTAACCCACTGATTCCATATTCTGCTAACAGTCATTGGGTCTCGACCATCGCAAGCAGCAATGTCGCGATACGATAAACCGCAATCGCGATAGGCTACAATCCGACCTTTATCAAAGTCGGAAACGTGATGGTACGCATTTCTTCTCCTTACACGAGGCATCACAACAACGTTTCACCAGGCAACACCGGTCAACTGCTGTTTGTATATGAGAAATCGGTTGGAAACATTCCTCATGTCAATACGTTGTAGGTGTCGCCACCGGCGCCAGCCTTGTATGAATGCTCTGAAAAGCTGATCATTTGCATATCACAGCCTCTCCTTCCTGCCGGTGAAATTTCGCGTCTGTAGCACGTCATCTTCGTGGTGTAGCAGTTTTAATGGTCAGTGGTGTAACTTAATGGTATGAAACCTTCACATCTACCATAATAATTAAACAATAACGTTACTCAAAACTGCACAGAGCAAATACTACTTAATAACATTCTCGTGAAACGGTAAAATGAAGGCCTAATAAACGTCTGCCCCAAAACAACTTAACTGAATATTGTGTAATCATTACTCAGAAAGTTACTTCAAATAGAAAAACAACCAATAAGCTACCTAGGCTACACACCCAGAGACTTTTTTGTGCCAAACTGAAATTTCTATACGAATCAGAAGCTTATCTCTAGGAGGTGGACTTAATGGCTAGCATTTACAAACTGAAATTTCTATACGAATCAGAAGCTTGTCTCTAGGAGGTGGACTTAATGGCTAGCATTTACAAGTAAGGCTCTCTTCCAAGGCATGTAGATTTCAGAATGATCAAAAACACAATCTGAACAGCATACATTAGTTCTTCAAATTCCCTTAAAATAATTAAAAAATTAAATAAAAATCCAAGTAAATATCCCAAAGCGTAAAAGAAAACCACTTAATTAACCAGATTTACCACTGAACTTATGAGCACTTTAACAACACTAAATACCCAATTTCATTAAACACTAGGGTAACAACCAACGGCCTGTCGGCTCACTGTACAATGACACTGATTTGAAAGCGACCAGATATAAAGTACCAGACAGTTTGAGACGTAAACAAGTAACAGAAAGGCAGGACTTGAAGTAGCACCTATAATGGAAAACGGCCACCGTTACACGTGCGGAACAAGCACTAACCATTTAAATGGATCGAACTCAAACAGGCCAGTTGTGGTTAACAGTAATTACAACGGGTGAAAATTTTTTTGAGAGCCATAAAGCGACAGTCACGGAGGCAGGCATATCAAAGAGCGAGCTGATCTCAATCATTGTTACATCAAGAAGTCGTTATTCCATAATTTCAGCTCAATACAGAAGGCCCGTATCCAAAAGCGCACACCGTGGACATAAGGGAAGACGATTTAGCTGAAGTATTGTAAATGGCATGGTGAAAACTTCAATGCAGCCACTAAAGGTACCCTCGTAACTAATAACTAATCAGTCTGCGCACAGATAGAGCCAACGGCCCACACAGCCGACGGGCCGACCACTGTTCGTGTTGTCCTCTCGCCCTGTATCCAGCCACTTCCAAACTCCACACTCTCCGGCGTCTTTTCAAGACTCTGCGCCAGCAATCTGACACAGGGAGCTAAAGGTAATTGATTCCACCTAGCGGAGCGCTAGGAAATGAAGGGGGAAGAAAGATGAAATGAAGCCGCCACGGCTCATCTAGCTGTTTTTGTGTTTCTTGTTTCTTGTCTCTTCGCGTTTCCACTTCACCATCACATTACCAACAGTCGAGTTGGGCGGCTTTAGAAAGGTCGAAATGTCACTGATGGATTTATATCTCAAGCGACATCTAGTATCTAGTTACTAGTCGACGTTCGCAGTCAATGAACTATCCTGATCGACCATTGGCCGGCCGGGGTGGCTGAGCGGTTCTAGGCGCTTCAGTCCGGAACCGCGCGATAGATACGGTCGCAGGTTCGAATCCTGCCTCGGGCATGAATGTGTGTGTGATATCCTTAGGTTAGTTAGGTTTAAGTAGTTCTGAGTTCTAGCGGACTGATGACCTCAGATGTTAAGTCCCATAGTGCTCAGAGCCATTTAAACCTTTTTATTGATAAGAGAAATATAGTTAGTTACAGAGGTAAGTTTTCATTTCTCGTGTTGGTACTCTAGTTACTACGGGTATATTTATCGACTGTTACTTTTGTTTTGAAATTGTTCATTAGTTTACATAATTGAATTATCAACTGTGTGACTCTTTGTCCAGTTCATAAATGCTGAATACACCGATATGGTGTTTGTGTATGGGTATCGAACCGCTGCTACTGCTCGTTGTTAGTTCGGTAGACGGTTTCCTAACCACAGGGGTTCCCTAATCACAGAGTACCAGATTCGAGAGTGTTTACTAATGTTTTCACTACCATAATCTAAATCTAGCGTTCACTGGATGGCGATCGGATCCCCGGACAAGTCTGCTGTAAATATTTTTTGCCTATAGGATAGCAGATAGACTGAGTCTACAAAGAAAAAGTAGACAGAAGAGACTAGTTGATCGTTCAGGTAACGTATAGTGCCGCCCTCTCAAAAGAACGTCTAAATGACCTCAGAAGAGCGTCTGGTTGCGTTGTCAAGAGACTTCGAAAGTACGCTGGAGTTGGAAGTGGAACTTAAGAAAATCAACTTTAAAATTAATAATTTGCCATTGCTTAAAACCTTCTGTGAGCGCTCGGGTTACATTGTAACAGCTGTATCTTTGTAATCAATAAAGACTGAAAACGTGTTGTAAGCAATGTTTTATTCGAATTAGTCTTTACTCCCACCTCATAAAGTATTTGCTCTTCCTCCTGAAGCACGCTGCATATTCACGACTTTCCAGAAACTGCGTCTACCCAGAGAAAACGATTTGTCTAAATTTTAACTGTTCATTCGGAGTTTTAAACAAGTGGTCAAAACGAGAGACAATGTTTCAAACTTCAAGTAACGTATACGATTCCTGGCCGTAATATTCGTCACGGAAGTGACTTGGCTACTGTACATCTACATCTACACAGACACTCCGCAAGTCCCCGTATGTTAGTTATTTCCTTTCCTATTCCATTCTCAAACAGACCGAGTGAGAACTCTATACGCCTCCGTATTTGCCCTAATTTCTCGTGTCTTGCAGTATCTACGTTCTACTTATCCGCAGTGTATGTTGGCGGCAGTAAAATCATTCGGCAGTCACCTTCAAATTCCAGTTCTCTAAATTTTCTCAGTAGTGTTCGTCGAAAAGATCATCGGCTCCCCTCCAGGGATTCCCATTTAAGTTTCCGAAGCATCTCCGCAAAAATTACGTGTTGTTCGAACCAACCGGTAACAAATCTGGCAGCCCGCCTCTGAACTCTTATCTGGTACGGATCACTAACACTTGAGCAGTATTCAAGAGTATAATGCACTAGCATTCTAGCCGGCCGATGTGACCGAGCGGTTCTAGGCGCTTCAGTCCGGAACCGCGCGACAGCTACGGTCGCATGTTCGAATCCTGCCTCGGGCATGGATGTGTGTGTGATGTCCTTAGGTTACTTAGGTTTAAGTAGTTCTGAGTTCTAGGGGACTGATGACCTCAGATGTTAAGTCCCATAGCGCTCGGAGTCATTTGAACCACTAGCATCCTACATGCGGTCTCCTTTACAGATGAACCATACTTCTCTAAAATTCTCAGTAAACCGAAGACAATTTGCCTCCCCTACCACAGTGCTCACATACTCATTCCATTTGACATCGCTTTGCAGGTTTATCCCCATATATTTAAACGCCGTGACTGTGTCAAGTAGTGCTCTACTGATGCTGTATCCGAACATTACGGGTTTGTTTTTTCTACTCATCTGCATTAACTTACATTTTTCCACATTTAGAATTAGCTGCCATTTATCACGCCAACTAGCAATTTTGTCTAAGTCATCTCGTAGTTTCCTACAGTCACTCAACTTCGACATCATACCGTACATCACAGCATCACCAGAAAAAGACCGTATATTGCTGCCCACCTCGTCCTCCAAATCATTTATATAGGGTGTATATAGAGAACAACAACGGTCATATCATGCTTCTCTGGGGCGATCCTGACGATACACTTGTCTCTGATGAACACTCGCCGTCGAGGACAACCTACTGGGTCCTATTACTTAAGAAGTCTTCGAGCCTCTCACATTTCTGCGAACTTTTTCGATATGCTTGTACCATCGTTAACAACACCGTGTCAAACGCTTTCCGGGAATCTAGAAATATGGACTCTGCTTGTTGCCCTCCGTCCGTAGTTCGCATTATATCACGTGAGAAAAGGGCAAGCTGAGTTTCACACGAGCGATGTTTTCTAAAACCATGCTCATTCCTGGACATAAGCTTCTCGGTCTCAAGGAAATTTATTATACTCGAACTGAGAATACGTTGAAGGATTCTGCAGCAAACTGAAGTTAGGGATATTCGTCTGTAATTTTGCGGATTCGTTCTTTTACCCTTCTTAGATACTGGAATCACCTGTGCTTTTTTCCAGTTTCTTGGTCTAGGTAAGGGGCCAATACTGTAGAGTACTCTTCGTAAAACTGAACTGAATTGCATCCGCACATGATATGACGGTGGTAGTTGTTGTATGTTTCGCGCATAGGTATTTTCACAGACGCACGAATCTCTACTAAATTTTGCTTGACGTCATTTGTGCATTCTCTTTTGAACAGAGAATGCAACAGCATCTGCTTCCTCAGCATCTCCCGAACATTATTAAACCATGGTGTGTCTTTTCCATCCACTTTTCAAAAAACTTGTTCAATAACACATCGCACGACTGTCTGCCTGTATCTCTGCAATGAAACTATAGATATACTAGTCTATAGTTAGTATGTTATTTTCACCTCCAATTAGTATTACATGACTTGCGTATTTACTTTCTTTGAATGACTCCAGAACTGTCACAACGGAATCGGGTGGCCGTTAAAAACATCCAACAATTAACTTGATTTCACCTACCCGACACCTGTTATACGCGACCAGATAATTTCACTTCGACCTCAATAGAGACCCTATTCTTGTCAATTGCAAAGAAGAGCAGAGACGTACGAACAAAAGGTATACAATCATTGAAAATTTTGAAATGCATTACCGGAATGACCTGAGGTGCTGAAAGCTTCTGTCTCCTGTAAATTTAATACAGCATTAGTTTTTCTTCTGTCTCGCGTAATTTTTGTGGAACATTAGTTTTTTTACCCCCGATTTTGCCCGCATGCTTGTTGTACTGTATACTACAATGATATATGTCTGGTTTACACCATATGACACCAAAAAACATGTTAAAATTATCTGTGGTGTTCAGCTGTGTGGCGTGATTGCTGATCCCGAAAGACATCGAAAAAGAGACAAGTTGCACTTCATCCTTTTAAATTATTTCAAAATAACTAAATTCATGAAAGAAACACCAAAACGTCGTTTTAGAACATTTTTATGTATCACCCTCTTCTCCAATCCCCACCCCTAGGGATAGTAGGGGTATTTCTCTCACAGTCCTTTTGTAGAAAAATGACTCATGTTTATGACAGATTTGGCTGCATATGCTCTAGGGGTCCCTGACTTATGCTTTTACGTCACACCTTTTCACAGCCACCATCAGCAGGGGGATCTTGCTGTCACATTACTATACCAAGTCTGATTCAAATCGATCCATTGGTTTAGGAGGTGATGAGGCACACACACACACACACACACACACACACACACACACTACCACAACACAGGTTAGCTCAGACGTGTCAACACGAACTGCTGCGAACCGGTCATTAGTGGTAACTCTACACACTTCTAGCCCGTCTTCCACTCACGCCACAGTATCGACGTGCGCGGCACGACCAGTGTCGTCAGAGGATCACTTGGAAAATTGAATGTCGAACCGTGGTCTTCAGCGATGAAAGCAGATCTTGCCTACACGCAAGTGATGGTCGTCTGCGCATACGACCTAGGCCTAGTGAGCGCTGTCTTCCAGAGTGCAGCCATTCAAAACACACTGTCCTTACCCCAGGCCTTATGGTCAGTGGTGCGATTGCGATAAGCTACAGCTCTCGTTCACCTTTGGTGTTTCTGGAGGGGACGCTAACCATTCTTCGATACATACAGAATGTTGTTAGATCCGCTCTTTTGCCGTTCTCGCAACAGGAAAGAGATGTTTTGTTCCAACAGAACAATGCTCGCCCATACACTGCCTGTGAAACTCAACGAGTTGTGCAAGACCCGGAGCAACTTCCCTGGCCAGCACAATGTCCAGACTTGTGTCCAAACGATCACTTGTTGGATAAGATGGGACGAGAAGTGACTCGTGCGATTCGTCAACCAACAACTCTTACAGAACTACGTGAACGGGTCAAGCAGGCTTGGCATAACGTATCCCAGGACAGTATTTGCCGTCTACAAGATCGACTGGATGTTAGAGTCAGTCAGTGCCTGCATTGCCGACCGTAGAGGCCACACCACAAACTAATAACTAATATGGGTGTTTCAGCAAGGGTCGATATCTGGTACCTAAGAACAGTTTGTGCTGTTGGTCTATAAAGGTAATCATTTCATGAACTCCACATGCGCTGCTCCAACAATAAATCGTGAAGGAAATGGAAATGTCTAAAAGGATGAACTAATTTTTTTCCTGGAAGTGCACAAGGTGAATCACCTAAAATTTGCACCGTAAATGTTGCGGAAATGGAGAGTGCTACTGATGTGCGATTTTCACAAAATGTATTGGTAAACAGGGGCTCGTATTTCCAGTCAATAAACAGACTGTAATAATGACATCTTGGATGTTCGGGAATCCAGCCGGATGTTCGCGTCGTTCTCGCACGATATTTCAACAGCGTGCCTTGCTGTTTTCTTCAGGTGCTACCTGAGACTGGTCCTTGTGTTGATCGAGTCCAGCCAAAACGGGCGCGGACGGCAGTCGGAACATTCGCGACCGGAGGGGTCCATTGAAGTAGAGTCTGGCGGGCGCGGACCACAGACGGATCACTCGGCGCGGACCGATTAGGGAACGCCCAGCTCCTTCCAGGCACAAATACTGGACTCGATCAACCCAAGGACCATTCTCAGGTAGCACCTGAAGAAGACAGCGAGGCACGCTGTTGAAAAATCGTGCGAGAACGACGCGAACATCCGGCTGGACTCCCGAATATCCAAGATGTCATGAGATCGCCGGGAAAGCATGAAGAATTAGACTATAATAATGCTTAAAAAGTGGATTTTTGTGCAAATATAGACTTTTTTAAATGGAGCAATGCCTATTGACATTAACAGAGTAAAAGTATGGTAAATTAGAATGTCAATGAGGTTTGTTGCAGGTTTCTAGTGCGAGTCGTTTACGAGATGTCGTATTTTGGAAACTTTCCTCGCCGACACTTGTTTGTGCCATTCAGTCTGCGTAGTTGCTAGGTACGATGTTGATATGTTTGCTTACTGTGTGCTCGTGTGTTCCTCGCGTGCATTGCGATTTACTGGTCAGTTAGTGTGTGACAGTCCAAACAGTAGGTCGTGAGCGGACGACCGGATTTACCAAATCGGAAAAAGCTGATATGCTCATGGTGTATGGAAAGTGTAGGAAGAATACATTTCGTTCTTGTATGGTGTATGCGGCATGACATCCCAATAGACGTCAATCATCTTGCCATCTCGCCTCTTCAACTAGTTACGTGTACTTGGTACTGTAACACCTAGACAACGTAACAGAAGGAAACTAGCGACGACAGAAGATGGGGAAATTAATGTTGTTGCTGTTGTTGCAGTTGCACGAGGAAGTGACATGAGTCAGGCAACTGTCCTGCGCATTGTCCATTGACATACGTTCCAGCGCTATCACATCTCTTTCCATCAAGAACTGCATGGAAGTAATTACGAGAATCGTATTAACTTCTGTACATCGATATTGAGACAGGAAACTCCAGATGTAGCAAGTTTCTTGTTAAGTGATGAAGCCACATTTACCAATAATGGCTAGGTAAACAGCCGAAACATGCACTATTGAGCTACTGACAATCCCTGTTGGCCTCGCCAGGTGGAACGTCAGCATCCGTGTTATGTAAACGTGTGGTGTGGGATAGTGAACCATAGGACCGTTTTTTATAGACAGAACACTGAACGCCCACTAGTATACCAGCCTCCTGACAAACCATCTTGCACAGATGCTCTGACGTTCCTCTACATGCTGGGAGAAACCAGTGGTGCCAACATGATAGTTGTCAAGCCCATAGTGCACGAGGTGCTACAGCATGTCTTCACGAATTGTTTCCAGATCGATGGGTTGGACGTAGAGGACCTGCCCGTTACCCGGATCTGACGCCTGTAGACTTTCTTCTGTGGAGAAAGCTGAGAGACACTGTCTATAAGGACATAGCAACTACACCCAATGATATGCAACGACGTATTACTACAGACTGCTCGGACATCTCCACTGAAATGCTGGCACGTGTGCAGCAGTCGGTCCATACCAGACTGGAAGTGCGTGTTGTCGCTGCCGATGTTCATTCTGAACACAAACTGAGACGGTCAGTTGTCTCGTTACTGGTCAGATTCTACATAACTGGTGCGTGTACTTGTGTTGTTCCTTAGCGTATCCTACCACAGGTATCGTACGAATGTTGATGTGAGAGCTATTCAAAATACGATATCTCATAAACGAGTGCAACAAACACCAGTGACTTTCTAATTTTCCCTACTTTTACTTTGTTAATATTAACAGGCATAGTTTTGTTTAAAAATGTATGTTTGCACAAAAAATACACTTTATAAGCATTACTACAATCTGTTGATTTGCTAACATTATGAGCCTCAGACTAACAATCCATTCCGTGAAAACCGCACATCAATAGCACTTACCATTTCCGTAATATCGGCGATGATCCACCTTGTATACAGGGTGAAAATTAATAAAACCGACAATCTGCAGGGACGGATTCCTGACTGGAAATGCAGGAAAAATGGTCCGATGAACATGTGTCTGGAAATACATCGGTGTCACGGCAGATGGCGCTGACCACGTGTCGTATGTCCTGTGTGTGATTCTGGCTGTGTGATTGACGCAGCCTACTGTAACCAGCAGAATGGTCCGGTATTTATGTCGGGAACAAGCCGAGCTGGTGATTGTCCAAGCATTTGGAAACCGTCGAGAGGCAGCACAGCTATACCAAAAGAAGTACCCTCACAGGCCCCAACCAAGTCACACAACATTTCAAGCCCGTTTTGGGCGTTTCTGTGATCATGAGTCCTTTCAGACAGACCAACGTGCAGGTAGGCGGCGGACTGTGGGCACACCAGATTTGGAGGACTGAGTTCTACAGGATACTGAAACGAACCCTAGAAAAAACTCCAAGCAAGTGACCCACCAACATGGTCTAAGTACGATTATGTGTATCATTTCTGCTGCTTACAAAAATGGTTCAAATGGCTCTGAGCACTATGAGACTCAACATATTAGGTCATAAGTCCCCTAGAACTTAGAACTACTTAAACCTAACTAACCTAAGGACATCACACACAGCCATGCCCGAGGCAGGATTCGAACCTGCGACCGTAGCAATCCCGCGGTTCCGGACTGCCGCGCCAGAACCGCTAGACCACCGCGGCCGGCTGCTGCTTACAATACGCTGCGTCAATCGTAGAACCTACAGCATACGGCAGGCGGTCAGGGGAATATTCATTCGTCAGCGTCATCCACCGTGGTAACGATGCATTTCCGGACACACGTTCATAGGATCTTGTCTCATCGATTTCCCGTCGGGAATCCGTCCCTGCGGTTCGTCGGTTTTATTAATGTTCAAAACGCTGCCATAATTTGGTCGACATATACACACATCAAAAAAAGTTTTGTATCAACCTGGTTCCCAGAACTCCTGAAAATAGACGGTGACTGTGGATATTGTATCACAGACACAGACCCTTTGACTGTTCAGAGATGTCACTAAACCCAACCAAAGATGTAAAGAACCATGGATGAGCAGCGCGTATTAGACAACTGCCGATCAGTTCCAGTCATTCCACCAGGAAGGAGGTACACGGCTCGTGTTGTCTGTAGATCAACCATGCCTGGACGGTCAATACCGCTGTTCGATCGCGTACGCATTGTTACTTTGTGTCAGGAAGGGAACAAGGGAAGTGTCCAGGCGTCTCGGAGTGAAACAAAGCAATGTTGTTCGGACATGGAGGGGATACAGAGAGATAGGAACTGTCGATGACATGCCTCGCTCAGGCCACCCAAGGGCTACTACTGCAGTGGATGACCGCTACCTACGGATAGTGGCTCGGAGGAAACCTGACAGCAACGCCACCATGTTGAATAATGCTTTTCGTGCAGCCACAGGACGTCCTGTTACGACTCAAATTGTGCGCAATAGGCTGCATGATGCGCAACTTCACTCCCGACGTCCATGGTGTGGTCCATATTTGCAACCACTACACAATGCAACGCGGTACAGAGGGGCCCAACAACATGCCGAATGGACTGCTCAGTATTGGCATCACGTTCTCTTCACCGATGGGTGTCGCATATGCCTTCAACCAGACATTCGTCGGAGACGTGTTTGGAGGCAACCCAGTCAGACTGAACACCTTAGACACACTGTCCAGCGAACGCAGGAAGATGGAGGTTCCCTGCTGTTTTTGAGTGGCATTATGTGGAGCGACGTTAACCGCTGGTGGTCATGGAAGGCGCCGTAACGGCTGTAGGGTACGTGAATGCCATCCTCCGACTGATAGCGTAACCAAATCGGCAGCATATTGTCGAGGCATTCGTCTTCATGGACGACAATTCCGCACCCCCATCGAGCACATCTTGTGAATGACTTCCTTCTGGATAACGACATCGGTCGACTACAGTGGCCAGCATGTTCTCCTGATATGAACCATATCGAACATGCCTGGGATAGATTGAAAAGGGCTGTTTATGGACGATGTGACCCAGCAACCACTCTGAGGGATCTACACTGAATCGCCGTTGAGGAGTGGGACGATCTGGACCAACAGTGCCTTGATGAACTTGTGGGTAGTATGCCACGACGAATACAGGCATGCATCAATGCAAGAGGACGTGCTACTGTGTATTAGAGGTACCGGCATGTACAGAAATCCGTATATATATATATATATATACGACTATATTATGGCAGCGCTCTTTGAGTCATTCGGCAGTAGCATATAGCACCAGACTAGTTTTGAGTTTGTGTGCAAGTGAGCCACCACTCCCAAAACGGCGACTGAGTCAGTCATTGGCGTTTCGCGTGGTGAACCGTCCAAACTTTGAGCGAAAGTTCATGATTCGGTCACATGCGACGAAATCATTCGGGTTTGGTGCTAAAGAACGACGCTGGACTACGGGTGCACGGCGTATGGATTAGCGAGGCCCTCTTATTTGCGGATCATTGACGCTGTCCACCGTGGGGGGATTCGGCTGGTCACGAATGCTTATAGGGCCAGTCCCACACCCAAACTCTGTGCTGAGGCGGTGGAACCGCCACTTACCATCCGGCGCTAGCTCTTCATATTGAAACAGGCGTGTATGTTCCTCGCATCACTGACTTCACCAACACACTGTACTGGTCCTCGTCCGCCTCTGAAGCGCCTTTTTTTCCAACTGTCCACGAGTCACAATGCCGCTTGGGTTCCGCGTGCAGCGTGTGCTGGTGCCACTCGTTGTGGAGCCAAGTCGATCCCAAATCCAGAGTTTTAGCAGTCTGCCCGCCTGTTTACTGGAGAGGCCCAGGGTGATCTTAGATTTGCTGCGGTACGGGAGAGATGGCACTCCTGCTTCCGTTTTTAATGCGACGTTTTCTGACATATTATCTGCGCACCACGCCTGTGTCGCTGTTTTCACGTGCGGGTCCAAACAGGGGGATTCTGTTGGCTGCTCTGTTGTTTTCCCAGATAGTGATCCCAAGGTTCGACCGCCTCAAGCATTTACTGTCTTTAATGCAGAATTGTATGCAATCTTGCAGACACTGGACCAGATGACATTTTATTCAAGTGTTAACTTTCTTGCCTCTTCCGATTCTCTGTCTGCCCTTCACTGACTGAAACCTTTGTATCCAGTGAATAAAGTAGTCCAGACTATCCAGGGTAGCCTCCTCCACTTACAATGGCTTCGGAAGGATGTGTCTTCCTACTCGGTACCAGCTCACCTGGGAATTGTGGGAAACGAAAGGGGCGGATCTAGCAGCCAAGGAGGCGTGCCTTGATACTCAAGTTTTTCGGTGTGCAATCCCCCTGGGTGCTATAGTCTCACTGTTGTGCTCCAGAGCAGAGTCTTGCGTCGGTGGTAGGATGAGTGGCTGGAAATAACAAACAATATGGTCCTTGAAACTTCCTGGCAGATTAAAACTGTGTGCCGGACCGAGACTCGAACTCCGGAACTTTGCCTTTCGCGGGCAAGTGCTCTACCAACAGAACTACCCAAGCACGACTCACGCCTCGTCCTCACAGCTTTACTTCTGCCGGTACCTCGTATCCTACCTTCCAAACATTACAGAAGCTCGCCTGCGGACCTTGCAGAACTAGCACACCTGAAAGAAAGGATATTGCGGAGACATGGCTTAGCCACAGCCTGGGGGATATTTCTAGAATGAAATTTTCACTCTACAGCAGGTGTGCGCTGATATGAAACTTCCTGGCAGATTAAAACTGTGTGCCGGACCGAGACTCGAACTCGGGACCTTTGCTTCCGCGGGCAAGTCCTCTACCAACTGAGCTACCCAAGCACGACTCACGCCCCGTCAAGTTTGGAAGGTAGGAGACGAGGTACTGGCAGAAGTAAAGCTGTGAGGACGGGGCGTGAGTCGTGCTTGGGAAGCTCAGTTGGTAGAGCACTTGCCCGCGAAAGGCAAAGGTCCCGAGTTCGAGTCTCGGTCCGGCACACAGTTTTAATCTGCCAGGAAGTTTCATATCAGCGCACACTAAGTTGTAGAGTGAAAATTTCATTCTAGAAACATCCCTCGGGCTGTGGCTAAGCCATGTCTCCGCAATATCCTTTCTTTCAGGAGTGCAAGTTCTGCAAGTTCCGCAGGAGAGCTTCTGTAGAGATCGGAAGGAAGGAGACGAGGTACTGGCAGAAGTAAAGCTGTGAGGACGGCGCGTGAGTAATTTTTGGGCAGCTCAGTTGGTAGAAAACTTGCCGCGAAAGGCAAAATTCCCGAGTTCGAGTGTAGGTCCGGCACACAGTTTTAATCTGCCAGGAAGTTTCATATCAGCGCACACTTCACTGTAGAGTGAAAATATCATTGTAGAAACATCCGGTAGGCTCTGGCTAAGCCATGTCTCCGCAATATCCTTTCCTTCAGGAGTGCTAAATCTGAAAGTTCCAAGGAGAGCATCTGTAAAGTTTGGAAGGTAGGAGACGAAGTACTGGCAGAAGTAAAGCTGTGAGGACGGGGCGTGAGTCGTGCTTGGGTAGTTCAGTTGCCTGCGAAAGGCAAAAGTCCCGAGTTCGAGTCTCGCTGCAGCACAGAGTTTTAATCTGCCAGGAAGTTTCATATCAGCGCACACTCCGCTGTAGAGTGCAAATTTCATTCTAGAAACATCTCCCAGGCAGTGGCTAAGCCATGTCTCCGCAATATCCTTTCTTTCAGGAGTGCTAGATCTGCAAGGTCCGCAGAACAGATTCTGTAAAGTTTGGAAGGTAGGAGACGAGATACTGGCAGAAGTAAAGCTGTGAGGACGGGGCGTGAGTCGTGCTTGGGTAGCTCATTTGGTAGAGCTCTTGCCCGCGAAGGCAAAGGTCCCGAGTTCGAGTCTCGCTGCAGCACACAGTTTTAATCTGCCAAAAAAGTTTCATATCAGCAAACACTCGGCTGTAGAGTGAAAATTTCATTCTAGAAACATCGCCCAGGCAGTGGTTAAGCCATGTCTCCGCAATATCCTTTCCTTCAGCAGTGCTAGTTCTGCAAGGTCCGCAGGAGAGCTTCTGTTAAGTTTGGTAAGTAGGAGACGAGGTACTGGCAGAAGTAAAGCTGTGACGACGGGGCGTGATTCGTGCTTGGGTAGGTCAGTTGGTAGAGCTCTTACCCCCCAAAAGGCAAAGGTCCCGAGTTCGAGTCTCGCTGCGGCACACAGTTTTAATCTGCCAGGAAATTTCATATCAGCGCATACTCCGCTGTAGAGTGAAAATTTCATTCTAGAAACATCCCCCAGGCTGTGGCTAAGCCATGTCTCCGCGTTATCCTTTCCTTCAGGAGTGCTAGATCTGAAAGTTCCAAGGAGAGCTTCTGTAAAGTTTGGAAGGTAGGAGACGAGGTACTGGCAGAAGTAAACTGTGAGGACGGAGCGTGAGTCGTGCTTGGGTAGTTCAGTTGGTAGAGCACTTGCCCGCGAAAGGCAAAGGTCCCGAGTTCCAGTCTCGGTCCGGCAGACAGTTTTAATATGCCAGGAAGTTCCATATCAGCGCACACTCCGATGTAGAGTGAAATGTCACTCTAGAAACATCCCCCAGGCAGTGGCTAAGGCATGTCTCCGCAATATCCTTTCTTTCAGGGGTGCTAGATCTGCAAGGACCGCAGAACAGCTTCTGTAAAGTTTGGACGGTAGGAGACGAGATACTGGCAGAAGTAAAGCTGTGAGGACGGGGCGTGAGTCGTGCTTGGGTAGTTCAGTTGCCTGCGAAGGGCAAAGGTCCCGAGTTCGAGTCACGCTGCAGCACACAGTTTTAATCTGCCAGGAAGTTTCATATCAGCGCACACTCAGCTGTAGAGTGAAAATTTCATTCTAGAAACATCGCCCAGGCAGTGGCTGTGCCATGTCTCCGCAATATCCTTTCTTTCAGCAGTGCTAGATCTGCAAGGTCCGCAGGAGAGTTTCTGTTAAGTTTGGTAGGTAGGAGACGACGTACTGGCAGAAGTAAAGCTATGAGGACGAGGCGTGTGGCGTGCTTGGGTAGCTCAGTTGGTAGAGCACTTGCCCGCGAAAGGCAAAGGTCCCGAGTTCGAGTCTCGCTTCGGCAGACTGTTTTAATCTGCCAGGAAGTTTCATATCAGCGCACACTCGGCTGTGGAGTGAAAATTTAATTCTAGAAACATCCCCCAGGCTGTGGCTAAGCCATGTCTCCGCATTATCCTTTCCTTCAGGAGTGCTAGATCTGGAAGTTCCAAGGAGAGCTTCTGTAAAGTTTGGAAGGTAGGAGACGAGGTACTGGCAGACGTAAAGCTGTGAGGACGGAGCGTGAGTCGTGCTTGGGTAGCTCAGTTGGTAGAGCACTTGCCCGCGGAAGGCAAAAGTCCCGAGTTTGAGTCTCGGTCCGGCACACAGTTTTAATATGCCAATAAGTTTCATATCAGCGGACACTCCGATGTAGAGTGAAAATTTCATACTAGGAACATCCCCCAGGCTGTGGCTAAGCCGTGTTTCAGCAATTACCTTTCTTTCAAGAGTGCTAGTTCTGCAAGGTCCGCAGGAGAGCTACTGTAAAGTTTGGATGGTAGGAGACGAGGTAATGGCAGATGTAAAGCTGTAAGGACGAGTCGTGATTCGTGCTTGGGTAGCTCAGTTGGCCGCGAAAGCAAAGGTTCCGAGTTCGAGTCTCGGTCCGGCACACAGTTTTAGTCTGCCTGGAAGTTTCATATCTGCGCACACTCCGCTGTAGAGTGAAAATATCATTGTAGAAACATCCCCCATTCTGTGGCTAACCCAAGTCTCCGCAATATCCTTTCTTTCAGGAGTGCTAGTTCTGGAAGTTCCACAGGACAGCTTGTGTAAAGTTTGGAAGGTAGGAGACGAGGTACTGGCAGAAGTAAGGCTGTGAGGACGGGGCGTGAGTCGTGCTTGGGTAGTTCAGTTGATAGAGCACTTGCCCGCGAAAGGCAAAGGTCTCGAGTTCGAGTCTCGGTCCGGCCCACAGTTTTAATATGCCAGAAAGGTTCATATCAACGCACACTCCGATGTAAAGTGAAAATTTCATTCTAGAAACATCCCCCAGTCTGTGGCTAAGCCATGTTTCCGCAATTACCTTTCATTCAGGAGTGCTAGTTCTGCAAGTTCCGCAGGAGTGCTTCTGTAAAATTTGGTAGGTAGGAGACGAGGTACTGGCAGAAGTAAAGCTGTGAGGAAGGGGCGTGAGTCGTGCTTGGGTAGCTGAGTTGGCTGCGAAAGGCAAAGGTCCCGAGTTCGAGTCTCGGTCCGGTACTTAGTTTTAATCTGCCAGGAAGTTTCATATCAGCGCACACTCCGCTGTATAGTGAAGAGTTCATCTAGAAACATCCCCCATGCTGTAGCTAAGCCATGTCTCCGCAATATCCTTTCCTTCAGGAGTGCTAGATCTGAAAGTTCCACAGGAGAGCTTCTGTAAAATTTGGAAGGTAGGAGAAGAGGTACTGGCAGAAGTAAACCTTTGAGGACGGGGCGTGAGTCGTGCTTGGGTAGCTCAGTTGGTAGAGCTCTTGCCCGCGAAAGGCAAAGGTCCCGAGTTCGAGTCTCGCTGCAGCACACAGTTTTAATCTGTCAGGAAGTTTCATATCAGCGCACACTCCGCTGTAGAGTGAAAATTTCATTCTAGAAACATCGCCCAGGCAGTGGTTAAGCCATGTCTCCGCAATATCCTTTCCTTCAGCAGTGCTAGTTCTGCAAGTTCCGCAGGAGAGCTTCTGTTTAGTTTGGTAAGTAGGAGACGAGGTACTGGCAGAAGTAAAGCTGTGACGACGGGGCGTGATTCGTGCTTGGGTAGCACAGTTGGTAGAGCTCTTACCCCCCAAAAGGTAAAGGTCCCGAGTTCGAGTCTCGCTGCGACACACAGTTTTAATCTGCCAGGAAGTTTCATATCAGCGCACACTCCGCTGTAGAGTGAAAATTTCATTCTAGAAACATCCCCCAGGCTGTGGCTAAGCCATGTCTCCGCGTTATCCTTTCCTTCAGGAGTGCTAGATCTGAAAGTTCCAAGGAGAGCTTCTGTAAAGTTTGGAAGATAAGAGACGAGGTACTGGCAGAAGTAAACTGTGAGGACGGAGCGTGAGTCGTGCTTGGGTAGTTCAGTTGGTAGAGCACTTGCCCGCGAAAGGCAAAGGTCCCGAGTTCCAGTCTCGGTCCGGCAGACAGTTTTAATATGCCAGGAAGTTCCATATCAGCGCACACTCCGATGTAGAGTGAAATGTCACTCTAGAAACATCCCCCAGGCAGTGGCTAAGGCATGTCTCCGCAATATCCTTTCTTTCAGGGGTGGTAGATCTGCAAGGACCGCAGAACAGCTTCTGTAAAGTTTGGAAGGTAGGAGACGAGATACTGGCAGAAGTAAAGCTGTGAGGACGGGGCGTGAGTCGTGCTTGGGTAGTTCAGTTGCCTGCGAAGGGTAAAGGTCCCGAGTTCGAGTCTCGATGCAGCACACAGTTTTAATCTGCCAGGAAGTTTCATATCAGCGCACACTCAGCAGTAGTGTGAAAATTTCATTCTAGAAACATCGCCCAGGCAGTGGCTGTGCCATGTCTCCGCAATATCCTTTCTTTCAGCAGTGCTAGACCTGCAAGGTCCGCAGGACAGCTTCTGTAAATGTTGGAAGGTAGGAGACGAGTTACTGCAGAAGTTAAGCTGTGAGGACGGGGCGTGAGTCGTGCTTGGGTAGTTCAATTGCCTGCGAAAGGCAAAGGCCCCGAGTTCGAGTCTCGCTGCGGCACAGTGTTTTATTCTGCCAGGAAGTTTCATATCAGCGCACACTCCGCTGTAGAGTGAAAATTTCATTCTAGAAACATCCCCCAGGCTGTGGCTAAGCCATGTCTCCGCATTATATTTTCCTTCAGGAGTGCTAGATCTGAAAGTTCCACAGGAGAGCTTCTGTAAAGTTTGGAATTTAGGAGACGAGGTACTGGCAGAAGTAAAGCTGTGAGGACGGGGCGTGAGTCGTGCTTGGGTAGTTCAATTGCCTGCGAAAGGCAAAGGTCCCGAGTTCGAGTCTCGCTGCGGCACACTGTTTTAATCTGCCAGGAAGTTTCATGTCAGCGCACACTCCGCTATAGAGTGAAAATTTCATTCCAGAAACATGCCCAGGCAGTGGCTAATGCATGTCTCCGCAATATCCATTCCTTCAGGAGGGCTAGTTCTGCAAGGTCCACAGGAGAGCTTCTGTTAAGTTTGGTAGGTAGGAGACGAGGTACTGGCAGAGTAAAACTGTGAGGACGGGGCGTGAGTCGTGAATAGGTAGCTCAGTTGGTAGAGCAGTTGCCCGCGAAAGGAAAGGCCCCGAGTTCGAGTCTCCCTGCGGACCACAGTTTTAATCATCCAGGAAGTTTCATATCAGCGCACAATCTGCTGTAGAGTGAAAATTTCATTCTAGAAACATCGCCCAGGCGGTGGTTAAGCCATGTCTCCGCAATATCCTTTCCTTCAGGAGTGCTAGATCTGCAAGTTCCACAGCAGAGCTTCTGTAAAGTTTGGAAGGTACGAGACGAGGTACTGGCAGAAGTAAAGCTGTGAGGAGGGGGCGTGAGACGTGCTTTGGTACTTCAGTTGGTAGAGCACTTGCTCCTCGAAAGGCAAAAGTCTCGAGTTCGAGTATCGCTGCGGCACACAGTTTTAATCTGCCAGGAAGTTTCATATCAGCGCACACTCCGCTGTGGAGTGAAAATTTAATTTTAGAAACATCCGACAGGCGGCGGCTAAGCCATGTCTCCGTAATATCCTTTCTTTCGGGAGTGCTAGTTCTGCAAGGTCCGCAGGAGAGCTTGTGTTAAGTTTGGAAGGTAGGAGACGGGGTATTGGCAGAAGTAAAGCTATGAGGACGGGGCGTGTGTTGTGCTTGGGTAGCTCAGTTGGTAGCGCACTTGCCCGCAAAAGGCAAAGGTCCCGAGTTCGTGTCTCGCTGCGGCACACAGTTTTAATCTGCCAGGAAGTTTCATATCAGCACACACTCCGCTGTGGAGTGAAAATTTAATTCTAGAAACATCCCGCAGTCTGTGGCTAAGCCATGTCTCGCAATATCCTTTTTTTCCGGAGTGCTAGTTCTGCAAGGTCCGCAGGAGAGCTTGTGTTAAGTTTGGAATATAGGAGACGAGGTACCGGCAGAAGTAAAGCTGTGAGGACGATACGTGAGTCGTGCTTGTGTAGTTCAGTTGGTAGAGCACTTGCCCGTGCAAGGCAAAAGTCCTGCGTTCGAGTCTCGCTGCGGCAAACGGTTTTAATCTGCCAGGATGGTTCATATCAGCGCACACTCCGCTGTGGAGTGAAAATTCAATTCTAGAAACATCCCGCAGGCAGTGGCTAAGCCATGTCTCCGCAATATCCTTTCTTTCGGAAGTGCTTGTTCTGCAAGGTCCGCAATAGAGCTTGTTTTAAGTTTGGTAGGTAGGAGACGAGGTACTGGCAGAAGTAAAGCTGTGAGGGCGGGGCGACAGTCGTGCTTGGGTAGTTCAGTTGGTTGAGCACTTGCTCGCAAAAGGCTAAGGTCCCGAGTTCGAGTCTCGCTGCGGCATACAGTTTTAATCTGCCAGGAAGTTTCATATCAGCGCACACTCCGCTGTGGAGTGAAAATGTAATTCTAGAAACATCCGGCAGGCTGTGGCTAAGCCATGTCTCTTCAATATCCTTTTTTTCAGGAGCGCTAGTTTTGCAAGGTCCGCAGGAGAGCTTCTGTAAAGTTTGGAAGGTAGGAGACGAGGTACTGGCAGAAGTAAAGCTGTGAGGATGGGGCGTGAGTCGTGCTTGGGTAGTTCAGTTTGTAGAGCACTTGCCCGCGAAAGGCAAAGGTCTCGAGTTCGAGTGTCGGTCCGGCACACAGTTTTAATCTGCCATTAAGTTTCATATCTGCGCATACTCCGCTATAGAGTTAAAATTTCACTCTAATATGCTCCTTGTTGTAAGGCCTACAACAGGGTCGTGGCTTACCTCCTTCCAGCCACGTCGACGGGACTAGGTACCCCTCATTCGCCTTCATAGGCCACAGCCTTATGACGCATGGGTTTTTGCTCCGGCGAGAGGACCCTTCATTGTATGGCGCTTGTGGCGTACAGATCACTGTGCTCCACATTTCATTAGAGTCATTTTATTTTCCTGGATGATTTTCAGACGAAAATGAAGACTATTTTACGTAATGATCAAACGAATGTGATTCGAGTTTTAAAGTTTTGTGAATTTTCCAACGTTTTTACCAATATTTTAGGGAGATGGTTTTAATATGTTCACGGGGTGACTGGTTCGTCCATATTTTACTCAAGTGGTCAGCCAGTTACATTTTCCTGTGCCTTCCTTTTAGCTCCTTTGTCATTTTACTTGTGTTTTAGTCTCTTGTATAGCGCCTCTTATTCTTTCCCATTGTCTTAACCTTGATGGTTACATTTTCCTACTTTTCTCCACATTAAAAAAAATGCCGCTTTGGCGTCTTCAGAGTCCCAATGTGATTTTAATCTTGACTCAATGGAAGAAATCTACCGACTACTGTTGTAAAGATTTGTTTTCTTCATCACACACTGTAGGCAGGTTTTCTTCTACTTTGAGACTGTACCGAGATTTTTTCGATATTTGTAGCTGTGGCTCTAAGTAGCAGAATACACGCAGTTGCTCAACTGTCTTCCCTGAAAGGTTTCTCAGAGCTCGCCCTCCGGAACAACTTACAAATTGCCGTAGTATAAGGAATCCTGAAGTCATTGGAGTAGGTGAGATGCCATCACAATTGAAAGTTTCTCACCTACTCCCAGTCTGTCCAAATACTTTACAGTGAACTCAAAAGTAATGCAAAAAGGTGATTTGTGGCTGGGTACTTGGGATTTGGGAAAACGATACAGTGGATAAAGCTGCCATAGGATTGTGTAGAAGTGGTGCTGTGATTCATCGTGCCGTCCCCTGTAGGAGAGAAGCATCATGCGTGTGTGGGAAGGTGGACGGTTGGAAGTGGCAGTCAACAAACTGCTCAACGAAACCGACAATCAGGGAGAGGGGAATCTCATGCCAGCCGCACCTATTTAAGAAATTAATACTCACCGGGTTAAGGATAGGACACTATCAAATGGTTCAAATGGCTCTGAGCACTATGGGACTTAACTGCTGACGTCATCAGTCCCCTAGAACTTAGAACTACTTAAACCTAACTAACCTAAGGACATCACACACATCCAAGCCCGAGGCAGGATTCGAACCTGCGACCGTAGCGGTCGCGCGGTTCCAGACTGTAGCGCCTAGAACCGCTCGGCCACTCCGGCCGGCGATAGGACACGATCCATTGACTTACAAATTTGTTCTGTGGCAGGATGATCCACCAATATTTCAAGCCTGTTGAATAACTATTTCGATTCATTTTCGCTGCGTGTGTTTCATATACTGTTATAAGGACAGCCCTCTGCTTGGCTGGACACTTGTCCACCATTCTAGCTTACAACGACAACAGAATGAACTGCTTTTTACAATCTTGTGAAATGTCTCTCAAATTTACGTACGCCAATGACATCTGTCTAGTGACTCAATAGATCAGTCTCTCAGAGGCGGGTCCTGGATGTAATAGATTATTTCAGGAGACAGAAGCTGAAAAGAAACACACTGAAGACAGAAGTTGCTGCATTCCGCCCGAGCAACACGTGTGCAAATTACTACCTGCAAGTAACATTCCGAGACAGCATATTACGCAACAACAATACGAAGTACCTTATCGTCACGGTGGATAAGCCTCTTACTAACCTGCACCATCTTCGAAAAACAGCAGCAAAAGCGAAGAGTCGCAATAATTTATTGCAAAATCTACCTGGAACTTCTTGGAGAGCTGATGCAAGCACTCTAAGAACAACAGCATTGGCTTTGGTATATTTATCAGCTGAGTACTGCGTTAATGTATTGTGCAACAGTTTGCACACCTGTCTAGTGGCTGTACACCTTGGGTAGGTCATGCACATTGATCAGGCACGTTTCTGCCTACGCCTGTTCAGCGGCTCCCGGTGCTAAGCAACATTAGTCCACACCACATATGCACACAGTAGACACTTGCTCGGTTGCAAGTCTCTTCCCATGTGCGATATCATTCAGCAGTCTCGTCAGCCAGCCCGGAGAACCGCCTCGAGTCTGTCAATCAGCGCTTTCAGCCCTCTAGATGCCTGGAAATTGGAGTGGTAATTTACATTTCATCAAGGCTCCTTTCGTTTCAGAAACTAACAAACCGCTAAACTGCATCTTACGTCACCTGGCGCAAGCTAAATCGAATCGGATGTGGAGTGGGGAGGACAGCTGCTACTCTCTGCAGCAGGGGATGGCGAGACTCTCGAAACTGTGACATTCGTCGGTTCCCTGGATGTTTTACAACAAGCTTGTTCTAAAGCAACTGAACGCTTGCAAGCTTGGATTTTGAGCTTTCATTTTCTTTTACTTTTGTAATCTAACTGGTTATTTATAATTTTTTTTTGTTTTTAGCTCTTTCCGTGGGTCAAAAGCGTCCAACTCTAAACAAATAAATAAAATAAATACAAGGTTGAGTCAAATGAAAACCTTAAATACTTTTTTAAATATTATTTATTGTGCAGAAGTGGTACAAAGCTGTATCACTCTTCAACATAATCTCCCCCCACGATCAATGCAAAGTCCTCCAGCGCTTACAAAGTGCATAAACTCCCTTAGAAAAAAATTCTTTTGGTAGTCCGCGCAACCACTCATGCACCGCGTGGCGTACCTCTTCATCAGAACGGAACTTCTTTCCTCTCATTGCGTCTTTGAGTCGTCCAAAAATGTTGAAATCACTTGGGGCAAGGTCTGGTGAGTATGTGGATGAGGATTACACTCAAAATGCAGGTCTGTGATTGTTGCAACTGTTGTACAGGCAGTGTGGGGCCTTGAATTATCCTGTTGCAAAAGGACACCTGCTGATAGCAATCCAAGTCGCTTTGATTTGATTGCAGGCAGCAGATGATTTTTTTTGAGACGTGTGTATGATGCACTGGGGACAGTAGTCCCTCTAGGACTGTAATGCTCCAAAATGACGCCTTTTTCGTCCCAAAAGAGAATCAGAATAACCTGCCCTGCTGATGGTTCTGTTCGAAACTTCTTTGGTTTTGGTGATGAGGAATGGCGCCATTCCTTGTTCGCTCTCTTCGTTTCCGGTTGGTGGAAGTGAACCCAGGTTTCGTCCCCAGTAACAATTCTTGCAAGGAAGCCATCACCTTCTCGTTCAGAGCGCTGAAGAAGTTCTTCACAAGCATCAACACGTCGTTCTCTCATTTCAGGAGTCAGCTGTCGTGGCACCCATCTTGCAGATACTTTGTGAAACTGGAGCACATCATGCAAAATGTGACCCATGACTAATCTGTAAACATACTGCAATGTCATTCAGTGTCACTCGGCGATTTTCCTTCACTGTGGCTTCAACTGCTGCAATGTTCTGTGGAGTCACAACTCGTTGTGCCTGACCTGGACGAGGAGCATCTTCCACAGAAGTCACACCGTTTGCGAACTTCCTACTCCATTCGTACACTTGCTGCTGTGACAAACATGCATCAACGTACTGAACCTTCATTCGTCGATTAATTTCAATAGGCTTCACACCTTCACTACGCAAAAACCGAATAACAGAATGCTGTTCTTCACTGGTGCAAGTCGCAAGTGGGGCGGCCATCTTTATACTGATACTGCGACGGTATGTGTGCATCTGCACTAAGCTGCCACATACAGACCATTCTGCATGCTGTTTGTAGCACGCTTACCAACTTACAGGATAACGGCGCAAAATTTCAATTTGTTATTACAAATTTAAGGTTTTCATTTGACTCACCCTCGTAGATACTCACGAGTTACTTCGGAAATTTTATCTGTGGTGGCTAATTCATCAAACGATGAGTTTTCGGGAAACACTCGTGACGAATTTTAGAGAACCGACTCTATAACAAACTGTAGAACGATTCTACTACGTCCAACGTTCACCTCGCGTAGGGACATTATAGGAGACATAAGGACATGATGTGACAATTGAAAATCTCTTCCAGACCTAGAATCTAATCCAGATTCTCGCTTTTCGCGAGCAGACACCTTAAGTATTCGGCAATATGAACACGTTTCTGTCTCTGTCTCAAACTTTCATTGTCATCTATGTTTCCACAAAGTCCACAGGTTGAATGACATTGTGATAGGCAACGACATGTCATGTCCTTTCACTCTTAAAACTGTAGGGAAACACTACTTTCTGTAGCTGGAGTGGCAGGACTCTTCAGGTTGGTTCAGAATTTTGTACACTGATGTTATTTCATCGTGTCATTCCATCTTCTCTGATTTTATTCCCACAGACCCATTCATTTTATTTTAGTGCATTTAATTCACTTCAAAAATTCGTTCCTTCGATTCTGCTATTAACCCATTTTCGATGGAAGAACTTGTACTAGTAGTGTTCGGACTTCTACTTTCATACCATTTGGAGAGAAAGCTTTTGACACTTTTGACTGGAAAACTCTCTTTGAAATAATGAAGGTAGCAGAGGTGTAATACACGGAGCAAATGGTTGTCTTAAACTTGTACAGACACCAAACTGCAGTTGTATAAGTCAAAGGACATGAAAAAGCAGTAGCAGTTGAAAAGGAAGAGAGGAAGGTTTGTAGGCTCCAGACACCTATTCAAATCTCAAACATCTATGATGTATAAATGAAGACTGAAGTGACGAAAGAAAATTTGTTCCAAGGCTGAGGAATTGAACCCAGGTGTCTTTAAAACCATTCAGATTGCGCTAACCACTACGCCACCGTGGCACCCTGGCTTTACACAACTGCATGGACGTACCTAGCACGCCTGGCTCCTCAGTCCGACTCCCATTCATGCCTCGGCTCACGTGGTATTCCCCTCAACCAACACGGCATTACAGAGACTCTCGAACTGTACTGGAATAGCACTTCAGCATGGAACGAAATGGGGTGTCCTGCTGGAAACTAGGTTTAAAAAAAAAATGGCTCTGAGCACTATGGGACTTAACTTCGAAGGTCATCAGTCCCCTAGAACTTAGAACTACTTAAACCTAACTAACCTAAGGACATCGCATAAATCCATGCCCGAGGCAGGATTCGAACCTGCGACCGTAGCGGCCGCGCGGTTCCAGACTGTAGCGCCTTTAACCGCTTGGCCACCACGGCCGGCTGGAAACTAGGCATAGGTGCTTTAATCAAATGAAGCTGTATGGTTCCAGAGACTTTTTCAAGTCGCAAACATCTATGATGTATATATCCAGACTGAAGTGTCGTGACCAAGAACAGGACAGACCACTAGATCACTACGGTCGCAGGTTCGAATCCTGCCTCGGGCATGGATTTGTGCGATGTCCTTAGGTTCGTTAGGTTTAAGTAGTTCTAAGTTCTAGGGGACTGATGATCTCAGAAGTTAAGTCTCATAGTACTCAGAGCCATTTGAACTGTAGACCACTAGATCACCATAATCTCTCTTCCCCTATCTCAAAGTAACTGTCAAGCAAATGTTTAGAGAAATGTATGCATGGAACTAGCAGATGCTCAGCACTTGCTGTCACTGACTTAGGATCGCTACAGCAGTGAAACTCAACGCCTCAGTTTACATCCAAGATGTGATAGGGAAATGGTGTTCATCACATTGTCACACATGTACCTTGGATTGATGGACACTAATGTCTAGAGAGGATGCAACTTGATTTTTCGACTTTGCTTCATAAACAAGGAATTTTACTTTGAAATTTGTTTTCCAGCTGTTTGTATCTAACCTAAAGCACTCCAGGTCCACATAGTCGCTTTTACAAGGTTTAAGTGTGAAGCTTACCAGTAGCAATGTTAAAGCATTGTACTTAGAAGAGTTGCAAATAGTTTTAGAAGGAAGAGAAGATAATTTTTAACATCCCGACGACAACGAGATCATTAGAGATGGAGCAGAAGCTCGGATTAGGCAATGGTGGGAAAAGGAAATCGGCCATGCCCTTTCAAACGAACTTTGCCTGACGCGATTTAGGAAAATCACGGAAATCTCTAAATCAGGATGGTAGGACGCGGGTTTGAATCATCATCCTTCCGAATGCGAGTCCAGTGTGCTAGCCACTATGCCACCTGGCTCGCTGCAAGTAGTTCTAGACTTCATAACCATGGTTTCTCCGCCAGCTGTACAAAGTGACCACACACTCTTTCGGTGGCGACTGTATTATTTTCTAATCAACACTGATTTTGAGCATAGTTATGCTTTGGTGTGGTGGAAATTTGGTATCGATGTAGGCAAAATGTCAAACTCCACCATCATTGTTGAAAACAGGATTCGATCTGTGATCCAGCTAGTACTAGAATTTTAGTGATTCCTCATATAAACTCTAAGTGTTCCATGTTACACATAAGAAATCTAACATATCCAGTGGACTTATAAATAGTGACAGATGGGGGGATCTGAAGATGTGAGAGATATGTGAAACATATTCATAATTAAATGGGTTAGCAGGATTTCTATTAGAAAGCATGCATGCTCCCATACGAGTTCTAAATCATTTTCCGATGAATACCTGTATGACTCTTCCAATAAGAGTGCTTATGCAGGACGTCTTTCTACTGGTCGTATAGTGAGTAACATATGATGTGAAAAGTTTGTATGTGTGATCTTGCGGTAGATGATACGAGCCTACTAGGTTCCGACAGTCATTGAACTTACAGTTATTCAACGTCATGAGGAGTTTAATTTTGCGATGGCTAGTCTTAAATATTTTGAATGAAATCTGTACCTTAAGTATTTTGTATGAAGCGAGAATATGGTGGGAAATTCAACAATTTGTACGCTGCACACAATGAAGACTACGCTACACTCCATCCCACAAATCTTTATGTTTCGCAAAATATTGTAACAACAAGCCCTTCAAAACTATAAACAAGATAACCAAGCATAATGCAGTCTGCATAGTGAGCAATCCAAGATAGCTATCTTGGGGGAACTGGTGCAGTCTGCATGTTTTAAGTTTAGAATTCAAGATTACAAACCAAGATGGCAGACCATAAGATCATCAATCATATTAGAATACAAACTGGCGGTCCATGATATTTGAGGGGTGAATAAGAGTGTACTCAACAGTGTTACCAGTCCAAAATAGTTCTTTATTTTTCTGCAGCATTGCAGTTGTTAACTTCATCACTCATTCTCAGTATCCAGACATACTAGCCATCAAGCAAGACTGTATCTTGCGATCTGTATTCCATAGTGAAAGGTTAGTCATGGATGTCGTCAGAGATGAACCACTGCCAAACATAAAAAGGACTTGTACTATCAACTGTAAATTTATGATTCCTCTCTCTCAGTGTTCATTATTCGGTTTGCATGTATGTATATACATGTGTTTTTGTGGTGTTCTCGTATTTCTCCCTCAATTCAACAGCTCCCTGTGGGCAGAAGCAGCCACTACATCCGTCATCGACACCACTAAGTCAGAATGAGGACGAGCTTCTGGATGCAGCACCCAATTAGCTGCACCACTTTTTGAGTCTGAGCTAAGTCGTTACAGAGCGCTGTCAGTGGATCAAAGCATTTTCTTTCTTTCTTTCTTGTGTCCCACTTCAACATGGGGTCGGCCGTTTTACTATTGATCTGGCAGTGTTAGTTGTAGAGGGGGGCTGGATGCCCTTCCTGCTGCCGCTTCAAACCCCCTGGGATGGAATTAGTGTACCCCAGCTGTCTGCATCTAGAGCAAGCCATGGAATAGTGCGAAAGTTTTTTCAAATGTCTGCAGGTCGTGTAACTGAGGTGGAACATGGGGACCAGCCCAGTTTTCACCTAGTGGGATGTAGAAAACAGCCTAAAAACCACATCCAGGCTGGCCAGCAGACTTCCCTTCGTCGTTAAACCGTTGGGCGGATTCGATCTGGGGCTGGCGCGTCTACCCAAGTTCAGGAAGCAGCGCCATTGTGCTCTCAGCTACCGTGGCGGGTAGTGGATCAAAGCATTCAATGTTGGTTTAACAGCTGACATAGCCTTCAAAGTTATAGTAGAAATAGAGAATGCCCAGTGAAGTACAAAGGTGAAGGTCACTGGTATGGGGTGGGATCAACTGTGTAGAAAGCTGCAATGCGTCGAGAACTACATGACAACCAAGTACAATCCAGTATCCCGAGACACCAATATCTTCAGCACCAATGATGCATCCATCGTCAACATGTTTGAGGGTGATACAATGAAGTTAACTTCTCAAGACTCAACAAAGTGATTAGTGTCCAAGTGTCACTACACTGCCTGGCCTATATGGTGCAATATGGATTGCCATGGAGAGACTTTGTCTATGGCAAAGATATGTTTAACCAGTCTTCTTTGATACTGTCAGGTATCTATTGGAACATGAAGTTCACGGTAAGGAGGAGTTAAATGTGTGTGTAGGTGTGTGTATGTGTATGATACCTGAATCTGTTACTATTACTCCTGTAAACAGAAATTCCATACTTGTGGCGTTTAAACATGCCATTTCTACGCCTATTAGTGCTCCAGTTGGTTTGTTTGAAACATATGCTCAATTTAAAGCACATAAAAATACTTATCTGGAAAGTACTGCAGAGTGATGATTAGGGTTAATGCAGGAAAAAGAGAATAAATTTTTTTAAAACGATGGTGATTTATTTTCCGTAGTTCACAAACTGCAGAAAGTATCTTGACTATGTATAGAAGTTGAATCAAAACGAATAATCACAAATAATATTTTCTTACATGTTGTAATATGTTTTATTTCATCACAATTTATACCATGGGATTTAACAGTTCAGATGTTGGAGAGAGAGTTCACACATTTGCAATCTCAGAAAGGCTTTACAATTAAGTTCCTGCTTTATCAAAGGTACTTAAGACATTCATAGGCTTCCCAGTCCCATACTGTTGAGGTAACAATACACTTGATGTTTTAGGACTAACAATCATTACAGATTCCTGAAATTTAATATTAGCTACCCCTCTTGGTGTAATTAATACATCTTTCTTCTGACTCATAGTATCTATAAAACCTCTTTTTTACGAAATTTACTCCACATATGACTCCTTTGGTATCTGTCTTGTAGAGGTGATGAAATTTTGCAAAGGTATTTGATATGTCTATGCAAGTGGTTATGATCGTCAAGTGTCAACATGGGACAATATATACAGCATGACAGACAAAATATTAAGCAGTTAATTGAAAACTGACTCACATTGTTCTTCATCTACAAACTGTACTTTCTTCATATTCTTCTTCTTAGTAGACAAAGCAACAAGTTTACTCATGCTTTAAGGCATCTTACATGTACTCCAAAATCCAAGATGACAACACCTCCTGTGGCAGATGGCTGCTCCTATATATTCCCATCCGATGTGGCTTTGAAGTATGAACAGGCAAACTATATAAGTAGCTATTATATGTTTTCATACATCTTTTACACATTGATGATACATGTTTTTGCACTCTTGGAAATAAATCAGCATCACTGAAAAAACACTGTCATTCTCTTTTTTATGTGTCAACCCTGCTCATCACTCTGCAATACTTTAGAAATGACTATTTTTATATGCTTTAAATTCAGGGTGTATTTCGTCCAAACCAATTGGAGCACTTACAGACTTAGGACTGTCTTGATAATAGTAATAGTAGCAGGGCACACAGGTTAGTGTCACTTGGATGCCTTAAATATGCGCATTGTGTTGGGTCTTGAAAAGTTAACATCATTGTATCACTGCGAAATATGTTGGCAATGGATGTGTTGTAGCTGCTGAAGATATTGATATCTCAAGGGAATGGATTGCACTCGACTACTGTACAATAAATGATGTGTTTACGTTTGCTGCACAGTTGATCCCACTCTATATCACAGAATTGGACCTTTGTACCCTGCTGAACTTACCCTATTTCTACTACAACTATGAGGCATATATCAGGTGCTACACCAAAATTAACACACTTTGATCCATTGGTGGTCAATTGACAAGTAGTATTCAACAATGGCACTCTGTAATGACTTAGGCTCAATGTGAGCTCGAGGTCTGAAACAGTTCCATGTCCTACTGCATCCCAAAGGCTTGTCTGCATGTCGACTTAGTGGTGTCGATGACAGACATAGTGGAAACTCAAAGTTCCCTTTCCAGAGTGTCAGGACCTAAATCACGGAGATTTTTTGCATGCTGACTTGATTCCTACTGCTTCTTCTCACAGGGAGCTGTTGAAGTGAGGGAGAAATAGAAGAATACCAAAAAAACACATGTATATACATACATGCAAAACGAATAATGAACACTGAGAGAGAGAGGAATCATCAACTTATAGTTGATAGTACAAGTCCTTTTTATGTTTGGCAGTGGTCCACCTCTGATGACATCTCATGATCAACCTTTCACTATGGAATATAGATTACAAGAGGCAGTCCTGCTTGATAGCTAGTATGTCTGGATGCTGAGAATGAGTGATGAGGTTAATGACTGCAATGCCACAGAAGATGAAAGAACTATTTTGGACTGGTAACACTGTTGAGTGCCGGCCGGTGTGGCCGAGCGGTTCTAGGCGCTACAGTCTGGAACCGCACGACCGCTACAGTCGCACGTTCGAATCCTGCTTCGGGCATGGATGTGTGTGATGTCCTTAGGTTAGTTAGGTTCAAGTAGTTTTAAGTTCTAGGTGACTGATGACCTTCGAAGTTAAGTCCCATAGTGCTCAGAGCCATTTTTTGAACCACTGTTGAGTACACTCTTATTCGCCTCTCAAATATCATGGATCGCCAGTTTGTATTCTAATGTCATTGATGATGTTATGGTCTGCCAATTTGGATTGTAATCTTGAATTCTAAACTTAAAACATGCAGACTACGCCAGTGCCTCCAAGATAACTACCTTGGATTGCTCACTATGCAGACTGCATTATGCTTGGTTATCTTGTCTACCGTTTTGAAGGGCATGTTGTTGCAATATTTTGCTGAAACATGTAGATTGATGGGATGGAGTGTAGTGTAATTTCTATTGGGCAGCATACAAATTGTTGAATTTACCACCATAATCTCACTTCATACAAAATACTTAAAGTACGGATTTCGTTCAAAATATTTAAGACTAGCCACCGCATGACGATGAATAACTGTAAATTTAATGACTTTCGATATTGTTTCACTACAGTCAAATATATTCCAATGTCCCACAACCTAGCAGGCTCGTAGCATTTGTAACAAGGTTAGAATTGAGAACAACTGTGTAAAGTGAAACGACAAGTTTAATGTCGCAATTTTTATCACAAAAAAATACACGCTTTTACACAGTTTTCAACTCGACGACATAAAAACAGCGCAATGGATAACGCATCTCGCCAACATCAAAAAGTGAAATAATCCTATATACAACACTATTAAATATTAACTCTCCGAAATAACATTAATCCTAAGCACAATAATATGAAAGTTTAATTGGATGTTTCTTTACAAAATCGGTCGTACACATCTGTTATGATGTTGGTCAGTACTACGAAAATCGTCCGATTCCGGTTCCAAGTTCGGTACTACCTAGGATGACAATCAAATCTATGGTGGATGGTTAGTTATGTGACAAATCTGAACGCAAGATTACCCAAGGCTGCTCGAGTTTACAGTGGACGCCAGGTGGTGAACCAACAAAGTTTACGCCTCTGCATGCGGTATTTACCTTAAGCTGCGACGAGCTGTCAACCGCAAGACTGATCTCTCCCACTGAAATTCCTACAAAACTAATCAGGCCTTTTCCGTACTTTCCAGCAGAAACTTTCCCTATGTTTCTCGCTATGTAAGAAAACATGTACTCAGGCCTAGTCTTAGTATGTGGCGATATACATGCGCATGGTTGGAACAGTGCGCATATTATAGTGCCCTCTCAGTTCTCGCAAGAACAATTAACTAAGTTGGCTTGTTCGTTTCTCCACAGTTGGAGCTAAACGTTACTACAGATAATCGCTATCTGGATTGCAGCCACTGTGAATGCAGTGTCCACACAAATTTTTCTCTGTATCGTACAGAGCAATAAATGCTCTGTTCTGCACTTGACACCAGTTCACAGAAGAGTCCCTGAAAATTTCTCTCTTGTCCTACTCATGGCACAGCTTCCTACCCCACTTGGGTTCATTTCTTCTTCACGTCACGGATTTTTTTGACCAATAGGAGCGTTCTTCTTATTTTGTGGAATTTATCTCTACCATTTGCAATGTCCCTTCTATAAAACTGCCTCGAAACTCCAGCATTTTCCTCCTTCCTAGTGCGTTTCCACCAATCGGACGTTTTGTGTCCATTCTAGACGTCTAAAGTACATTGACCTTTCTGTGTGTCACACTCGCCGGACACGTGATCGAAATGTGTTACTAGTTTTTGTTCATTTCCCGATGGAATTCCGAAATGCGGCTTTCTAAAGCTTTTTCTCTGTCCCTTGTGCAGATGTGCCGCTACGCACGGTCCTTCCTCCTGAATCACCTGGTCGGGGTCGCTGACGTTCCTCCTGCCACCCCTTTAAGTGGTTTCTGTCGTAACCCCTGCAGCGTGCCTTCACTACACTGTTGTCCACCTAGCTTTTCAAACCAAAAACGAATTGCTTTTCCTGTTCCACCTTCCGCTCGAAGACATGCATTGTATAGGAACGTGTGTTAATTACTGTTGATTGTCTGTCATCCCTTTTTGCATTACATACTGATAGGCAAATGTTCTCATAACCGCTGAATTATGTTAGGTGTCATATTCACCTTCTCATTGCGATGTATAAAGCTCTCATGTAAGGTGCATATCTGACCATTTATTCTGCCACCTTACACATTTCCAGCAAGGCCACATATACTGTCATTTCACATCACGTCATCCACTTTCATGAATCCACTGCCATATTAGTCAATTACGAGCATGTTTCACATATCGCTCGTATCTTCAGATTCTCCCTTCTGTGACTATTTAGAAATCCACTGGCTATGATAAATGTCTCATATATAACGTAAAACACCTATGAGGAATCACTCAAAATCCAGTGCTAGTGCGGACAATAGATCTAATTCTGTTTTTAACAATGATGGTTGAAATTTAACATTTTGTCTACATTGGTATCAAACTTTCATCACACCAACACATAACTATGCTGAAAACCAGTTTTACTTAGAAAATAACAGTCACAGTCAAATGGATGTGTAGCCAGTGTGGTACAGCTGTCTGAGAATCAATGGTTATGAATCTACCAGTACAGCTAGTTCTGGACGTGTTGCAATCAATAGTATGAATCTGCTGCTATCATCTTATTGAATTCGCTTTGGGACCTACTGTTCGAATCTACTGAATGTGCTACTACTAATACGAACACCAGAACTCTACCAACTAAGCCATATCAATCCACATGTCTGTGTTAACTATTATAGGACATTTTCTTATACAAGCACCTGTATAAAACACCAGGAACTATTTAGAAATTCCTTGGAAAGTTCGATATATGTATCAGTTGGTTGTGTATACTGAGATGTAGGATATTCGCAAAAAAAAAAAAAGGAAGGGCTACTGGGCCATGTCTAGAACTATTTGCAACACTTTTAAGTACAAGTATTTCAGGCTTCTTCTGCTAAGCTAAAACTGAAATCTTAGAAAAGCTACTATGTGGACTCGGATTGCTTTAGGTTAGAATAAATTGCTGGCAAACCAGTTTCAAAGTAAAATTCCTTGTTGATGGCGCAAAATTGTAAAATCAAGTTGCATCTTCTCTATACATTAGAATCCGTTAATCGAAGATTCATGTGGGGCAATATGAAGTATACCATTTTCGTGTCACATCTTGGTTATAAATGGAATCTGTAAGTTTTACAGTTGTAGCAGTCATAAGTCAGTGACAGCAAGTGGTGAGATTCTGTCAGCTCTATGCATACACTTCGTCCCTCTAGCCATTTACTTGACTCTTAGTGTCTGTATTGGTGTGTTTGTGTGTGTGTGTGTGTGTGTGTGTGTGTGTGTGTCTGTCTGTGTGTGTGTGTGTGTGTGTGTGTGTGTGTGTGTGTGTGTTTTAGAGAGAGAGAGAGAGAGAGAGAGAGAGAGAGAAAGACAAACTGGGTTGATGTGCTGTTCTGTTCTGCACATTAGTGCAACATACTGTTTAAGTTTGGACATCAAATTCTGATGCCTTGTATTTGTTTATTTCCAGCAAGGACCTAGCTTTCATCATGTTGACTATTGAGATATGCATTAATAGCAGTCAGTTTTTTGAAGTGTAATTGGAAACGAGCTGTGAAAATATGATAGTTTACCATAGACATTGGTTAAAGCCAAAACATATTTGAAAATTCAATGTAGTGGTGGTGAAGTATCATCTTAGAGACTTAAAGAGCTCTGAAAGATAGAAAGTCAACGAATCTAGTGCTATTGCTAGCGCTTGTCGACGATCCACAGTATAATTTTGTTGGTGGTTTTCTTCCAAAAATAAATGTATTTCTCATTGGAGTCAGGCAGGAGACAATAACACAGATTTACTTTCGCAATGTCTATCTGTGAAGTATCTATGTTCATGTACCTTACAGAGACACTGAACTCGATAGATCACAGGTTCATATTATCTTAAACCACGGAAGATGGTACCATAAGCAATCTAATAGAGAAGTACTACATAAAACATGGTTCACTATGGAGAGACTCAAACTATGGCAGACATTTCTTAAACACTTCTTTGATGTTGTTGTCATGTATGCGTTGCAACATAAAGTTTGTGTTCCCAACTTCTGCTTGGTGTTCAGTGCAGATCTGTGATTTCACCATATAAGCATATAGCATGCATTCTCTGTCAGCATAAACTGTAATGGACTGCCTTAGGTTGTTTGTAAATTCGATAAACTTTATACAGTCTACTGATTCCTGCCACAGGGCATGATACTGTTAATAGCTTAAACTGTGTGCAATGAAGCAAGATAACATCTGACTTCTTTGGATTGAAAATAGCACAAACTGTACTCACATACATCTCAGTTGTACGCTGATAAGAAATATTGTTACTAATGCTGGCCTCGAAGTTTTTTCTATGTAACAGGAATGACATGACATGTATCTCTATTAGCAACACCCATATGCTTCTCTCTCTCTCTCTGTCTCTTTCTCTCTCTCTCTTTCCTAATCTTCTGACAACCCTTGCCTTCTATGACCATCCAGTCAAAATAAGAATTCTGGGTACCATACACACTGACGCAGATAGTTTCGTTCTTTTTTCGAATATGTGTGCATGCTTTAGCTCTGTAGGAAATAGTGTTAGCAATGTCCAATTTTTTAAAATAGCAGTTATTTGGACACATATTGTGTGTTCCAATTCATGGGTTTCAAGTTGGATAGAACTGATTACTTGAAAAAGACATTGTCCTTTGAGTCAATGGTTATTACTACATTTTTATTTTTAATCACTTTTGACAATTTTCTGTACAGTCCTGCAAAAAACCCTCTACTTTCATTAACATTAAGACGCCATTGAAGAATTTCTTTTAACATCCAACAAGAATCTCTCTCCTGAAGGTCTCCAGTTTCTTTAAGAGCCTGTCACTAACACTAGTTGACTATCATCCATCACTAATTTCTGAAGCCAATGAAATTACGTCAACTGTATTTATGTACATTTCTTTCAGTTCACCTGACTTAAGCAGGAGAAAGTTGCAGGCCAGTGAAAAACTGATTTTAATAGGTTGGTTAATTTTACTGTCTCTGTTCTTAAAGATGAAAAAACAGGCATTCAAGAAGTATCTAGGATCCTTAAACACAACCAGATTAGCTATCACACCTTTACAAATTCGATTCTTAAATTCATATTCGGCAGAAACTCATTCAATATCATTGTTTTCCCATTGATCTTGATTTAATTTGGCAGGCTTTGGTGACAGTTGTGTTAGTACTAAGTTACTTTCAAAACGTTGTCTATTGCAAACAACAAGACTGAATAAACAAATATTACGTCTGCAACCCCTAGTTATGTTATGAGGCAAGTAACTCAATTAACCAAACCAAATTGACACTGAAATGCATAACTGAGTAGAGTAGAAGCAGAATATCTTCTCAACTACATTATTAAACTTGCTTGCAAATAGGTCTGTCTGATAAATGCGCTCATATTCATCGTACACTATCTTGGTGAGAAAATGTACTGCAGCACTCTTTCTTAATTAGCTACACTATTTTTGCTTTCACTTTGGAAAATGCGTCATTAAAGTGTGACACTTTTAAATGAAAACTTACACAAATTCTGTGCCACAGTTTTCTTCTTTTAAGGAGCATAGAACAACAAACACTCTGTGGGACTTTAGGAACTGGAATGGAAGTTGGTAGTGTTATACTGTTTAACTATAATATATATCTACACAATACTGCTACAAGGAAACCTGGGTTGGTAGTTATAAAACAGTCTCGAAGCTGACAATGTCCATGTTGTTCAGACTACTGCGATATAACTCTAACTCGTCTTCACTGAGAAATGAAAAGTGTAATGGGAGGTATATACTGTAGTCCTTAAAGTAGACGATGAGCGCTGGTCCGAATTTCAACACTGTGAGTCTCGCAGTCATGATCTAGTACTTTTCATCCTCCTCTAAGGACAACAATTGCTGCATACGTATAGTGCTCCCTTCTTCTCGCAGCTGCTTCCAGTTCTGCAACGTTGAAAGAGAAGCATACTTTTTCTTTTGAGTTACTACAACAAGCAGTGAGTAGATGAAAGATATAAGACTCTTTGTAGTAGCAGTAAGTATTATACGTCAGACTTACAATTTGGAAAGTTGAGTGTGTGTACACCTGTCCAAAGAAAGCACTGAGTGATGAATATGAGGAGAAAGCAGCAATAACATCAACTGTTTACGATTCCTAGTGGTTGCCTTGCATTAATTGCCTGGTTTCCTGCATAGTTTGCAAGTGAAGACGTGTTGTAATAAGCAAAGCGCTTAGTGAACAAATAAAAATGTGCTTTCTTAGGAATTTGCACTTGTTGGTGCCTACATATGCACATTCAAGGAATCCCCATATTTCACTAAGCCAACATAAAAGCAAGTTTGAATACCATTTGCTGGAAAGGTAAAACGCTTGGTCATCAAACTGAAACATGCCATCTCAATAATTTTAGACTTGTTTATGTTTGGAAATGTGCATTCAAGTAATCTGTATATATATTCTATTTCATGGAGCCGACGCAAAAAGAGGTGCGAGAAGCATTTGCTTTGCCACCTGTGAGCTACGTAGCAATATATTGTAACAAAATTCTGATTCTTTAAATATTTCCTGATGTTTTTCAGCCTTCCAGAATGGTTTAGTGATGAGAAGCATCTATATAGAAACATAAAGGAATGTTTTAAAAATAATGTAGACTATATTTTCCACACTTTAAGTGTTGCTCATTCACATTCATATCATCAACATACATCCATAATGTAAGTAGTATGGTTTTGGGCACTTGTTGATTATGACAGGCCACAAAGAAAATAATTTAAGTATTTTAGAATTATTAAAACATCCACATTTGCACATACCAATGATCACAATAGCCCGATATGTGTTAGTTATGTCATGTGATTTTCATGCCACAGAATGCATATGAAAGTGTACTGTTAGTCACACTTGAATATGTCTATCAAAATTATTTAAAATGACAATCCTATGAAACTGCAGAAAATTAGAAAGTGAAAGTTTATTAGTACAGTTCCCACTAACGGAATTTTTTTCGCCTTGCACAGATCAGAAAATCGAGCTAGTTGAGTCACTGTAACTTTACTAGTGCTCTGATAACAATATGACACTAAGTTTCCTGAATATAATATATAGTTAAAGCTTAATTCCAAGTATTGTGTTTGTTGCTTTAACCACCATGAATCAGATCTCAGTTTAAATTGTACAATGATAAAATACCATTAACGCCAAATTGTTTCTCACAAGAGAATAAGACTATAGCTTTTGGGGTACTTATACATTCCAAACACAAATGTGTAATCAAAGTGATAGGTCATCCTATATGTAATTTCAATAATCGGAATACATTAGGCAGAGTAACTACTCACTGGCTTGTCTGCAGACGGGGCTAGAGTCAGAAATCTCCTGCATGTCTGAGCTTTCCTGTTGTGTCAACTGAGCTGCGTCTCAGCACGTCTCTGTCAGCCTGTATCAAACAGTCAAGTACAGATCACTGGACTCTGGTCACATGCGTTGTACAGAGTTTCATGTTTGATATGAGTCTAGGATCTGGCCTTGTTGATGTCTAGATGTAAAGTTTTCTCTTAGATATGTGTCAGAGCACCTTGTAAAATAGATTCCTATATTTATTCACCCCAGGACTTGTAATTTGACGTGTATGTTCTTATTCTACAATTAGAACCCATTCATGTTAAACATCCTACTTTGGTAAATAATAGAGACATTTTAGACATGGAAAAATTGGAAGTTACACAATACATTCAATATATTTACGTATGTTTGATAAACAGTACCAACATTCAAGACAATATATTATTTCAGATATCAAAAATGTAAAAATATTTTTCATTTAACATTGAGAAGTATGTGTCCTTGTACATCTTAAAAACAGTCATTACTTTTTATCGCATAGTTAATTTGTAATTTTTAACATCAGTAGTGACATGTGTGCGTGAGTGATGTGAACTTTATTGGGACACTTGATTTTATTAACTGCACACTCTGAAAGGTTCAGCAAATATAGTACCATATTTATCACTCTATACTCTACATTATGGCATTGGAAGTACTGAAAGAGTAAAGTACCAAAGACAAGAAAACAGATATAAATTTCTGATCTGTCAGTCAATCACGGATTTCATTGCATCATCATTCATCACTACTGTGTGTGTGTGTGTTTATGTATTAGAGAGAGAGAGAGAGAGAGAGAGAGAGAGAGAGAGAGAGAGAGATGAAATTTGCTGATGCTGATGACCCAGAATTTTAGGTACAATGTATGACATAAACAGTTTTTTCGTAAAGAGTAAAACAGAGAGAGATGAAATTTGCTGATGAGGCAGGATTTTAGGTACAGTATTTGACATAAACATTTTAGTGAATTATAAAACAGTTATCCATGAAGAAATGTGTGTGTGGTGGCTCTGGGATTACAGAGTGGTTGGCTGGGAATACATATTGACTGGCCGTTTCCCTTTAACGCAAGCTAGCACAAATAGACTATTTCTGCCATCTTGGATGTTTTTGAAATACCTGTGATAGTTTTGGCATCTCGGATTGTGGAGTCATTGTACTGCCTCTGCATGTAGGTGACTGGCGTGTGACGTTATAAACTACAAATTTGACGTCAAAAGGCGTGCTCTAGTCACTACAGCTATACTACTAAACTGTGCCTTTTTCTATTTACGAAAATCAAAACCGTGCTTGTGAAAGAGGTGACAGTAAAAACGACACACATCTCGTAGAATTTAAGGGAAAATGACAGACAGACTGACACACACACACACACACACACACACACACGCACACACACAAATGTTTTGAGCAGCAGCAGGAACTGCTGCAAATGTGAGTGGACTCAAATGCATGGTACTTTGAATATACACGTATAAAAATTTATCGCTTTAGTCTTGTTTCTCTTGTAATCAACCTGTTAAACTTGGTTTCTACAATGGGACGACTGAAAAACAGGAACCACCTTCTCTATTCCTATTAGGATTTATTTTAAGATTTTGGTTTATGGAGCTAGTATTATTTATTTAAACTGAAAGATTGACAAATTCATGGACCAGTAGCTATAAAGTACTCTTACTTCTGTCAGTACATTTTGAGCGTTGAATTCTATCAAATGGCTTGAAGAATTACAGATCCAGTGCTTGGATCAAACAATACGAACACTTGCTTAACACAACTTGTCGTCAAATTTTGGAATCCAAACCAACATGAATTCTCCTAGTTATCGATGTACAGGAATCCTGAATGATACTCGTTAGAATCTCATACCATGAGGCAGAAAAAATACTTCATAATTAATTCACAAATGCTAAAGGAGGGTAACAGATCATTAAAAGATTTTCCAATATGTGTGGTCATCAGATTCAGCAACTAAGGAAACTAAAGGAGCTATATTATTTCATTTTCATAAAAGCTAACATTCGCATTTTTTAGCGTTGTGTAACTAAGTATTGATATATCAGATGATACAGTGCCTGTGATTTTGAATGGACATTAACTTATAAAATGCTATGATCGATATTTCCTTTACATTATGCGTGAACCTACAAGGTGACAATTATTGAACTATATGAAAAAAAAACAAAGTAAATTAGTTACAAACTACGGCGTGCAAACATTTTATTCAACATCTAAACGTCACTACATATATTCGGATTTAGTTTATGACATGTTCGATATGCTTACCATCCTTGCCGATGATGTGGTGCAGACAAATAGCGAAATTCTGCATGACCCGGGGAAGTGTCGGAACATCGATGCTGTCGATGACCTCCTGAATGGTTGATTTCAGCTCAGCAATGGTTTTGTGGTTATTGTTGTACACCTTGTCTTTAATAGAGCCCCACGAAAAGCAGTCGCATGTGTTCAGATCCGGAGAATATAGTGGCCAATCGAGGAACATGCCAGTGACCTCTGGGTACCCCAGAGCCAGAATGCGGTCCTCAAAGTGCTTCTCCAGGACTCGAAACACTCTCCTACTTCGATGGGTCGATCTCCGTCTTCCCTGAACCATATCTTGTCGAAATCAGGGTCACTTTGGATAATGGGGATGAAATCATCTTCCAAAACCTTCACATACCGTTAGGTAGTCACTGTGCCATCAAGGAATATCGCTCCGATTATTCCGTGGCTGAACATTGCACACCACACTGTCACCCTTTGAGAGTGAAGAGAATTCTCGATCGCGAAACGCGCATTCTCAGTCCTCCAAATGCGCAAATTTTGCTTATTGACGAATCCATCTAAATGAAAGTGGGCTTCGTCGCTAAACCAAACCATTTAGCGCATACTAATTCCTATAATGCTCCGCGACTATCCGTGCAGTTTGAACGTCTTAACGCAAAGCGTTCAGAAGTTGATGATGATTTTACTTCATATAATTCAATAATTGTCACCCTGTAGAACTCAGTAGACAAGGATAATAGCAGTAAAAGTATCATACACAACAGGCCATTAAAATTGCAATGCCTGAAAAATTTGCAAGCAGAAAAATTTTACGTATTTTTTTGAATCATAATATCACGAATACCTCATATACGGAGCAAAGCCATCAGCCTTTATACGTTAGAAATGTAATTACTGATGTTCAAGTTACTGCTTATGTGTAACAGAGGTGATCCTGTTGTGTATGCATTGGTACTCCAAACCCGTACATCTGATGGTGCAGACATTGCACAACCTCATTCTGCTTTGCATGAAGGCCTCCCGCCACAACAGTCACTGTGCTGACAGTCCGTGGTGTTCAAATAACACTGACTTGTGTTTGTTGATACAGGTTGATTTTACAATTTATTGTTGCTTTAATAGGTTTTAAACGAATCTTATCTCTATGTATTTCATGTAGGGGCATTGACGAGTTCACAGCTTAGCGTCCTGAAACACTGAACACTAACTAACCATGGTGCTCCATACGTCGTAGCACTGTCTGTGTGGATACCTGCCTTACTTCGCATAAGTCAAGGCACGTAGCGTAGGTGTCCGATCCTGCATAAGCGAGTCAGTAATGTCGTCTGTTTTCTTGGGCGCCAGTTGCGTGGATTTGCCATATTTGGCACGATGTTAGGTACGGCCCTTCCCGAAACCATCGAATTCATTTTCGCATGGCATTCGTGGGACCCTGACGAACGAGAGAGCAGTATCACAGAACTATAAACCGCGGTCTCGATACACCACCGTCTTGCCCCCGTCAAACACCGACGCTCGCTGGTATAACTTCCAAATGCGAATTCTGAATGAGTAACACGCTGCATAATCTTTTCTTATATACAGGATATAGGTAGTGTAGTACTTTATGTAGTTACGCTGAAATGCCAATCACTTGCGTATCCAAGCCTGTACTACCCTTCATGCCAATTTGACGTTTGCTGCATGCCCCGTTCATGGTGTTGCAATTTTACTGGACTGTAGTGTAGAACATCTGCTTCGCTTCTCAGACGAAATAAGCAAGCTGACATTTGGCGCTTATTGCACCACGGAAACCTGTTCTTTGACTCATTATTTACAAGAGATTTTCAACAGCATCTCTAGGCAAAACTTCGTTTTAGCACCTGCTCTCGCTCTGTTTGCTAGATGAAAATTGATTTAAGAATTCGCATTCAGAGTAATGCTCATCTTACTGGAGGTTGGTTGGTTAGTTACTTTTTCGTTCCATGGATCATTTGTATGATAAACCGTAATGATGCGGCACGACTCATTTTTATATTTGCGCCACAAATTATTTTATAAATATATCTACACGCTGATTGTCTTCTTGTGTCCTTTTCTATTTATTTAAAGAGATAAAGGCGTGTTAGTAATTCTTACTTATCTTTTAGACATTAAAATAATAGAAATTCTGATATGTAGTAGAAGGAGCTGTCAAGGATAAACTTTATTTTCAAATTTTATTTTGCTCTCTGTCAAAAATTTATGTATCACTGTGTAAGTGATCAGACGTTTTGGTTGAAGTACTGTGCACCTCCTTTTGTACCAAAGACAATCTAAGTGTCGTGTAATGAATGTCTTTCCTTCTTCTGGTACTGTAATGATGTACTTCATTGTTTCTTTTGAACTACAAAGGTTTGTTTACAACTAGCTTCATGAGGGAATAGATATACTGTGACACTAACTCCTTAAGCAGATATCTACAAGATGGTCCTGGGTAGCGCCGCATATTATTTTTAAACCATGTTTCTGAACAGTGAAGATTTTGTCCGCAAGAACATTATTTCGTATGACATTACCGAACGAAAGTGTGTAAAATATGTCAGCTTACTGATTTGTCTTACTGATTTGTTTCTCACCAAGATTTGCAATGATTCTCACAGCAAATGTGGCTGATCTAAGTTATGTTAGGAGTTCTAGAATGTGCTTTTTCTATTTTAAATCTTCATCTGTAGGAATACCTAAGAATTTCGAAGCTTCCGCCCTATTTATGGTTTCCTCACCACGTGTTACGCTTATCATTAGTGCAGTATCTCTAGATATGAAAAACTTAGTAAGTCGTATATTTTCAAAATTGAGGGTGACAACAAACAGAAAACCAGCCAATAAAACCCTTAAGACAATTGTTTACCAGTTCTTTCGTCCCTGTGTGTATGCTCAGATTGATTACAATACTAGTTTCATTCTCAAAAAGAACTAATTGTGCTTGTGTATTACGTGGAAGAGTGTTTTCACATATAAGGAACAACAGCGGACCTAAGATTGAGAATTGAAGAAGCCCACATGTGATTTCACCCTAGTCAAAATAATGTCCCCAGACGACCTTGGCTGTAGTACTAGGCACAACTTTCTGCATTCTTTTGGTTAAATATGACATCTATTGGTTGCCCACATCATTAAATCTATAAAACCTCAGTTTATCAAGAGGAACATTGTGATTCACACTGTCAGATGCCTTAGATAGAAGGCATAAAATATCAACAGACGCAATATTATTGTTTAATGCTTGTAAAATTTGGTGAGTGAAAGTGGCAGTTTCAGCAAATAGTGAATTAAGTGATGCGAAGTGGCTGTATAGTACTGTGATTCGAAGTCACGACCGGTTTCGCGTCAATTGGAGGGTGTCATCAGGTGACAGAGACTATTTAACAGCTCACTGCCTTAGAGCCACTCCCCATCTTTCACGCCAAGTTATAAACATGCAGCACACAAAACGCGATTACGTGAATGATGGGAGAGGCTCTAAGGTCTTTCCCCTATGAGTTGTTAAACAGAATCTCTTCCACCTGAGGATGCGCCTTCAGTTGATGCGAAACCATTGGTGGCTTTGAATAATAGTATTTTAAAGCCACTGCTGATTGTTTCATACAAAATGTGGAAATTTAGGTGCTGTTGCCCACATTTTAAATAACATTTTGAGTAGATGTTTAGCAAGCCAAAACACTGCTATATTCAAAGACTTTTTGTTACGTAATAGAATGTCTTTGAATGTAGCAGCGTTTTGGCTTACTAAACCTATAATGTCCTCGCAGGTTGTCTATAACGCTGAAGGCCGAGACGAATTCAAAAATCTCAGTAGAGTAACTCTTCTGAGAGACCAGGTGATATTTTGTAGAATGTATCACCTAAAAAACTTTGGAAAATGACGTCAGCAGTGAAACAGGTAAGTAGTTGTTGACGTCTCTCCTATTACCATTCTTATACTAGGGTTTAATAACGGCAAATTTCAGTCTACCTGGAAAAATGCCTTGAGTTAGTGAGGCATTAAATATGTCATATAACATGTGGTTTATTATATGAGAAGAAATGTTTAGCACTCTATTGAAAACACCTCAAATCCACATGAGCTTTTATTTTTGAGAAAATATATAATTTAATTATTTTCAGAAGGAAAAATTTGTGATACACTCATATGATTGCATTTTATGAGAGTTGATTTTTTGATCCGATGATCCGATTTTGCTGTTGAAATATTTGTCTTTATATTTTGTACAATATTTAAGAAATGATTATTAAATATATTTGCTACATTCTTTTTATGTTCTCCTGCCAAGTCAGTATGTTATTTTCCATCCTTTTCATTGGCAAAAGAAGTTTTCTCGTGAATATTTTATGTTGTCGCAACACATCAGTATATGCACAAAGTGAGCGTGAGAGATTGCAGGGCACTCTCACTTCTGATACGGTGTTATAATGTGATGTTCTTAGGGAAGCTGATATTTATTACTTGGTTGCTATACAAGGATACAATCTGACTTCATTCATATGCTGAAATGGTTGGTAGTAGTTAACGCTCTTGCTTGTGTGCTCTAGTGAAGGAACAGCGGTAAGTTTTACCTGCATTCAAAGGAAGAGCAGGCCGATATAAATGACTGCAGTAAAAGCATATGACAGGTGAGGGCCGAGGGGAGCGTTTTTTCTGCGGAACCTGGGTGAAAACGTTGGGGACTGCCCAGCTCCTCGGTCTCATTGCGCAAGACACGTTGCAGGGCGCTGGTTGGTTTGCGGTAGCATCCAGGTAGGCTGACTAGCGCTGAGGAGTCGCCGCTGCTATGGACAGAGCATTGATGACAATAAAACAGAGGATGGGCCCTTGTTAGGCAGGAAGCCGATGAGATGACTGCGTGTTTCTGCGAATTGCCGTGGGACAGGTCAGTGGCGCCCAGACGTCCAGACTCTGGTACACAACATATGTGTTAAGGCATGAGGCATTTAGGGCGTTTATGGCCATTCTTTGGAAAGTTCGAAATGGACGCAACAGGGAGATAACGATCTTTCTATGGAGGGTTGTGACTCCATCCAGATCATGCTTTTGTGACCGCTACGGTCGCAGGTTCGAATCCTGCCTCGGTCATGGATGTGTGTGATGTCCTTAGGTTAGTTAGGTTTAAGTAGCTCTAAGTTCTAGGGGACTGATGACCACAGATGTTAAGTCCCATAGTGCTCAGAACCATTTTTTTTGTCATGCTTTTATCGAAAGACATGGCGTAAATGCGTGGGAAAGAGGCTGCAAAGCTGAATATTTTTTCCTATTCTCCTGATAAATTTTTAAAGTAGCTGATTGGTCAAATATGTGTATGCAGAGCAAGGGGCGGTCTCCCAGCTTCGAATGCCGCACTTCAGCTAGTGATTGGCTTGGGCTAAAGTGGGAGTAGTCTAAGATGTAAATGTGCTAGGCTACCTATCTGGTGAGGAAAGCTGAGAGAAAGAGAAGAGGTCACTCTTGTACTGGCACTTCGTTAGTAAAGAACTGCAGATCTTTATCAAAATCGTGACACTTGTGTCCTTTGCATGTCACCATCTGAACTGTCAGAGGTACTGCTTCTAGCATCACGTACACAATGAGTGAATCGTGGGTGTACTTATTTGTTTTGAGTCGGCCGTCTATACATTTGACATATTCTGTCATGCATAGTTGTGGCATGAAGTCAGACTGGTTTCGCAGACCAGAAAATGGGTCCACCTGCACAGTGGCATCCACCAGGGTTTCAGAGACTCTTGGGAAGTACCTGCATTCCGAATTAGCCGAAAGAAGACCGCGTACTTGCACTTCTTGGGCACTCATCATTAATAACAGATTGCTGCCGTCCATGACTCCAGTCGCCGAGCGCATTGTGGTGTCCTGCTCTGACCAGCAGGAGGGTAAAGTATTCGTTGCTATGACGTAGGACTCCAATATAAGTTTTCAGCACCCTGTTCTTTGGAACCATTTTTTCTTTATGGGATAGTAGACTAGAGTGGCTTGATAGTAGCGTAGTTTTTGGGCCATACCACGGATCCACATGTATGAAGTCAGGTAAAGCGATTAGTTCTGGTTAGTTTGTTCACTATAGACCGCATATTAGTATAAGAATTTGTCAAATAAAAATTTGTGTGACGTTTCTTTAGCCATTTTTTTGTCTTGTGATGTTAAGAATTAATAAATCTATTGTTATTTAGACCACAACCCCTCCAAGTGTTCTGATTAACAATACCTTTGCCAATTTTATTAAAGTCTTGATAGTAATTGAAAATGAGAAGCTTGCAAGTGGATCCTGTAATGTGGCCCTGATGAAGTTTGGATGATCCGACTATGTTAAATCAGCACCATATCAGTGCTTGTGGATGCTAAGATTACTTCCTGGGATGTTATAGAGCAAGAAGAAAGCAAAATGGGACATTAGTGGGTTATTAAGGCGTCAGAGAGTAAGCTAGCGAAGAGGACTGAACAGTTCATGTAGCACTAAAATTTAATCTTTGGTGACAGCTATACTCCTCAGAATTTATTTTACAGGACGATAAAGGCCCTCCTCGTCTAGAGGCAGCAGCAGCCGGTCAGTTTCTTTGACGCTGCAGATATACCACAGTAGGTAGATCAGTTGGTAATGAATGAACAGCTCTAAAAAGGATAACATATAATTTTTTTACTGTTAAAAACAGTCTTGATCACAATTTATTTATTACGGTGATCGGTTTCGACCACTATTGTGGTCATCTTCAGACCTACAACAATGAGTAACAACCTCCTTCTGCTGGAGTGATTCTCCAGCAGAAGGAGGTTCTTACTCATTGTTGTAGGTCTGAAGAGGATCACAGTAGTGGTCGGAACCGGTCACTGTAATAAATAAATTGTGATCAAGACTTTTTTTAATAGCATATATATGTGTAACACATTGATCACTGTCATTCCTATCATGTATTAAACAGTGATAACATATAAATTGGAAAAAGAAACGTAGGTGTAAGAAAGTTGTGTATGACTGGTCGACGAAAGAGGGAAATGAAACATTGTTCATTGTCTGCCCATAGTGTCTGTAGTTGCTTTAGAATTATTCACGTAAATGACGGATTTTGAAAAGACGGTTTTTATATATCAAATGTTTCAGGAACTAAAGGAACATAGCAGCATAATTAGCAACGAAATAAAATAAAAAGAGTTTGGGAATATAAGGTAAGGTCCCAAAATACGGCCATCTTTTGTTTTTTTATTACTATCACTTGTAAAGGCATCAAATCGCTAGAAGTAAGACAAGTGAATGTGTCAATATATACCCAAGTATGTTTACTATATGTGCCAAGGCCAGCTTTTTAATAACTTTATGAAGAATGTAAAATATAAAGATAATAAAAAAAGTGACATTCCTTTATTTATGAGAAAGGTGATCCAAATATCGCCCCTACGTATTAAAGGAACACAAAACTTTCACAGTTGGTAATAAAGCCGCAAAAAACGTAAGAATATACAAAAATTAAATAAAAGTAGTTTTACTTGAAATTCGTCCACTGTATATTTCTTGACTCCACAAAAAGCACTGTGTGCACCGAATCCATTTTTGTCCTGCGAAAACAATTTGTTGCACACTGGGCATTTTGCATCTTCACCGCCGTCCCTTTCATCACTAAGATCTTCTTCACCAGAATTTGAATCGGAATCTTCTTCAGCAACAGAATCTTCAGAGGATTTTGCCACGCAGGGTGCCTCGTGGTTTGAGGCGTCTTGTCACGGCTTTCCCTGTCGGAGGTTCAAATCCTCCTTCGGACATGGGTATGTGTGTTTTGTCCTTAGCGTAAGTTAAAGTTAGATTAGATAGTGTGTAAGCCTAGGGACCGTTGACCTCAGCAGTTTGGTCCCATAGAACTTACCACAAATTTCCATTTTTTCAGAGGATTCAGAGGAAAATTTTTTTCATTTCCGTCTTCGGTTTGTACAACCTGTCTACTTGCAGTTAATTCCTCCTTGTCTTGCTTCCTCTGATGTGTTTCCACAATCATATTTTTATGAGATGAGCGTCTGGTAGGGGTTAGCTAAACCTTGTCGGGTAGAAGGGTTGGTTTGATAAGACGCACAGATCGAATATCCTTAGGTGATACTGTACGATTATCAATTTCTGGAGCAGGGTCTGATTGCATAAAACGTGAGTCGAAGATGTTTTCATCCACGGAGAAAATTCCCGTGGATCTAAACCCATTGACAGTCGTTGATGTATTTGCGACTCTTGTGTAAGCACGACCCATCAGAGCACCAATTTGATGGTGAGTAACAACTCTATTTTCGTGAGGATCCAAGCATTTTCCAATTTCTTGGGTCATAGTATGAGTTTAATACAAACATAAAAGAAACGTCTAATGGTTGCATTTTATCAGTGCAGGGAAACAACGGAACCACCATTATCTCGGCCAAGCTGAATAACGTCGATGTTATGAATGTGTGCCACGTGGCCATCTAAAATCAGGAGCACTGAATCATCTTTGTATGGTTTGACAATATTGTTGAAGTAGTGGAACCATTTCGTGAGTAATTCCAGCTGTATCCATCCAGAACGACGAGTTTCCCCGATTGTACCTGGAGGAGTTCGTCTAGTAGTTCAGCCTTGAAGTTCTTGCGCGGAAAAATCATCGTGGGCGCAATAAACTATCCAGATGCGGACATGCCCGCTGCAAGAGTTACAAGTGAACCATGTTCAGCAGAAGACAGTCGGTAAACTTGACGTTTGCCTTTTACAGAAACAATTTTTCGACGTTTATGCTGGCCTATCGTCAAGCCTCGTTCATCAAAATTAAAGATTTTCGTATGATCGTGTTTTATTTTCTCCCTCTCCGGTTTTAGAAACGAAAACAATTTGTCCATGTTCTCCTTTGAGAATCCCTGGATTCTAGTTTTAGATAGTAACTGGTGGTGTTCTGAAGGAGATATTTAGATGGCGTCTCATCAACAGTTGCAACCATTTGTTACCTCTGATTTCTTGTTGAGACTAAAAATGATGCTCAACGTCATCTGCCTGTAACTCATTATAATTGTTCTACATTGTTTTGCAGTACTCGACGAACTGAGCCTCTATCTTGGGAGGTAGTTTTACGTCCTAGTGCAACATTCAAAACACCTGCAGATTCAGCGTTTTGCGACTTAAGAGTCTTTGGATACGTCCTCAGTGTTGTTCTCAATATCCCAAATCTACGTACCGCTTGTTTAACATGCATATTTTCCTCTTGAACAGCTTTAATTGCGCTGAACATTGCATTTTTTCCCAGTTTCGTCTTTTTGCCATGGGAAAATAGGAAGAGAAAGTATCTGATGATATGCTAAGCTACTTACCCTAATATGGCCCCAGGATCATAATTAGATGCGGCATGGGAGCCATGTTAGGAGGACGGCAAGCACTGCATATGCCGCGTGATTGCTAACGGTGTGGTTGATGTAAAATATGTTCCACAAATCCAAAATAAAGCAAAGAACGCTGACTACCTGCGATTAGAAACTAGTTTTCTAATGTTTATATTTCGTAGTGAAACACATTCTGTAACTAAAACGTAGCAAAAGCTTGCATTTGCTCCGAAAACAAAACACAAGATTCCGGGCTATAAGACCCTGCAGGTGTTTCAAGCACTCTTCGTAGGTCACCAGCGCCCTCAAAAGAAGTTCATATTAATACCGCTTCGAGTATAGAAGGTTTTGCAAGATGTTTCAAGCGCATAGGAACTGTTCTAGCGATAGGGATATCAGTGTAATACACAATATGTAGTACAACTGGGAGAGTCCAATTACAAAGGAGAACTGTAAAGTGTCAGATTAAAACTAGCATCTTGTGGACAAGCAGTCCACCTCTTTTAATAATCAACGTTTAGTCTACAACGCTTTTATGGAAATACACACACCAAAAAAAGTTTTGCGTCAACCCGGTTCCGAGAGTTCCAGAACCTGTACAGAAAATTGGAAGATAAATCAACATTAGCATCATTTCTGCCATTTTTTGTTGTTCATGAAACCACACATTGCATGTTGTAACACCATACAGCGAGACCATCAGAGGTGGTGGTCCAGACTGCTGTACACACGGTACCTCTAATACCCAGTAGCACGTCCTCTTGCATTGATGCATGCCTCTATTCGTCATGGCATACTATCCACAAGTTCATCAAGACACTGTTGGTCCAGATTGTCCCACTTCTCAACTGCGATTCGGCATAGATAGAGTGGTTGCTGTGTCACGTCGTCCATAAACAGCCCTTTTCAATCTCTCCCAGGCATGTTCGAAAGAGTTCTTGTCTGCAGAACATGCTGGCCACTCTAGTCGAGAGATGTCGTTATCTTGAAGGAAGCCATTCACAAGATGTGCACGATGGAGGCGCAAATTGTCGTCAATGAAGACGAATGCCTCGGCAATATGCTGTTGACATGGTTGCACTATTGGTCAGAGGATAGCATTCACGTATCGTACAGCCATTACGGCGCCTTCCATGACCACCAGCGGCGTACGTCGGCCTCACATAATGCCACACCAAAACAGCAGCGAATCTCCATCTTGCTGTGCTCGCTGAACGATGTGTCTAAGGCGTTCAGTCTGACAGGGTTGCCTTCAAACACGTCCCTGATGATTGTCTGGTTGAAGGCATATGCGACAATCATCGGTGAAGAGAACGTGATATCAATCCTGAGCGATCCATTCGGCGTGTTGTTATTCCCATCTGTACCGCGCTGCATGGTGTCGTGGTTGCAAAGATGGACCTCGCCCTGGACGTCGGGAGGGATGGTGCGCATCATGCAGCCTATTGCGCATAGTTTGAGTCGTAATACGACGTCCTGTGGCTGCATGAAAAGCATTACTGAACATGGTGGCGTTGCTGTCAGGGTTCCTCTGAGCCATAATGCGTAGGTGGCGGTCATCCACGGCTGTAGTACTAGCCCTCGGGCGGCCTGAGCGAGTCATATCATCGACAGTTCCTGTCTCTCTGTATCTCCTCCATGTCCGAGCAACATAACTTTGGTTCAATCCGAGATACCTGGACACAGTAAACCAAAAAAAGATGAAAGTTTAAGGAGCAGTTGAAAACTTATTGGTGACAAATTTGGCATCAAAATAAAATGGTGATGGAATGAAGGAGTTTCACCACCTCAGAAGCAAAATAACACATAACAAATGAAAAAGGATAGAAGAATTAGACTATCAAAGGAAAAAGAGCTTTACTGTCCAAAAGAAATTTATTTGTATCATAAGTAGAACTTAACTTGAAAAGAAACACAACATCGTATGGAAGAGACTAACGAACTGTGGTAAAACCGCAATAGAAGAAAATCGAAGAGTTGGAGATGTGGGGTCTCAGAAGAATGTTGAAAATTAAGTGGACTGGAGAGATAAGGTAAGAAGATGTCCTTTGTAGAATCAGCCAGGAAAGGAAGGGGTGGAAAATCCTGACTGGAAGAACGGACAGAATAACAGGACATTTGTTAAGACACCAGGGAATAAATTTCATCCTACCGGAAGTGGTCGTAGAAGGCAGAAGCTGCAGGGGAAGGTAGATACTGGAATATATCCAATAGACAGCTGAAGACATTGCGTGCAGGTGCTACTCTGGGAAGGAGAGAGCAATACAGAAGAGGAAATCATAGAGGATCGCATCACGTCGGACAACACTGATGACCCAAAACATACGATATGCAAAACAAGTAACAAACTCGTTATCATTCGGTGTAATAGTTACAACGCGGATGCGTCCATGGCCAGGTTTTAATTTTGCTAAAATTAAGGCTCAGCTAATGGCACAATTTATATGTGAACCGTTCGGATTTTATGTGCAAAACAAGGAAAAAATACGTTTTTCTGGGAGGTTTCTGAAGCACACCACTTCCGTATTTCGTTAGTTTTTTAACGTGCGCTACTTCTACGTTTCAGGTTTTTGCTCGGCCCAAATTGTGTAAGAAGGTGACAAATACATGTAATTAATGGTCGCCCTGTTTTGTGATAGCTTTATTCGCTGCTACGATATATTCAACATGGTTCGAATGAAAATAAGAAACCTCTACCGGATCACTTGTCACCTGAAAGAACAAAAATCTACATCAGTTGTCAAGCTGTGGTGGTCTAATGTCAAAATTGTGGTATAGTAAACGTTGGGAACCAGAATGAGAAATGCTCCTATCATAGCACAAAAAAGGGGAATAATTCCTGGGTAGTGCCGCGTGGGGTAGCCGTGCAATCTCAGGCGCCTTGCCACGGTTCGCGCGGCTCCCCCCCCCCCCCTCTCGTCGGAGGTTCAAGTCCTCCCTTAGCCATGGGTATGTGTATTATCCTTAGCGTAAGTTAGTTTAAGTTAGATTAAGTAGCGTGTAAGCCTAGGGACCGATGACCTCAGCAGTTTGGTGCCATAGGAACTTACCCCAAATTTACAAGCAAAAAATCGCGAATATGTTAAGATGTCTTGTTTTAAATGTCTTTGAAATAGCCAGGTACGTCGAAAAGCTAGTTTACTTCTTTTATATCTCTAACTTCGCCCAGAACAGACTCGCTTTTCTTTGTGCTATGATAAGAGCGTTTACCGTTCTGGTGTAGTATGTAGTTGAAGTTGTCGAGGAAAAAATACAAGCGGTGTAACTGCAACTTGTAGAGAAACAAGATGGCAGCTATGATAATGGATGACAAGAAAGGCAGGCAGTGGTTGAGAAGAGAGTGAAAACAGTCTTATTAGTACTGTACAAAGGGTAAATAGTAAAAGAAATCCAAAAGAAATCGCGAAGGCGAGATGAAAACGTCAGTGTGTCAGTGACGTAATTCTGTCAGCGGCAGCAATGGACGTAGATCAGTTGTACGAAATGGATAGTGTCTTGAAAAGGACATGTGTGTTAAACAATGAAGACAGTTTATAGCTGTATTAAGCCAGGCGATGTTAAGAAAATTATGTTAGGAAATGAGACACTGAAAGTAATAAATGAGTTTTGGTACCTCAGCAAATAAGTCGCTGACGATGACAAAAGTAACGAAGACATAAAATGGAGACTGGCAATTCAAAACAACCTGAAAAACATAAATATTTTATCTGACATAAATTTAAGGGTTCGGAAATCATTTCTGAAAATATTTATATGGAGTATAGATTTATACAGTGGAAGTAGGCGATAAAAAGTATGTTGAGATAACAGTAGATTTTCAAATGTGACTGTACATATGAATGCTGAAGACTGGATGGGTAGCTCGGGCAACTAATAAAAGGGTAGTACACTGAACTGGTGTGAAGAGAGTTTTATGGACCAACATGACTAAAAGAAGGCATGATCAGTAGCACACGCACTGAGGCATCACAAGCGGTTAATTTAGGAATGGAGGGAGGCGTGGGTGGGTAAAAATCGTAGCAGAAGGCCATTGCTTGAATACAACAAGCGGGTTCACTGGATATAGAGGGGTTGAAAAAAATGCGGGAACGCCGCGAGAACTGGATGCTTGAACTTAAGCGGAGGTGCTAGTCAACCCTGCAGGTTGCCCTCTTCTACCTGACCCCAAACGGCACCTGCTTTTGCTCGACACACTGCAAGGAAAGTCCACTGGACCTGACGGGATACCAATTCGATTCTACACAGAGTACCCGAAAGAACTTGCCCCCCTTCTAACAGCCGTGTACCTCAAGTCTCAAGAGGAATGGAAGGTTCCAAATGATTGGAAGAGAGCACAGGTAGTCCCAGTCTTCAAGAAGGGTCGTCGAGCAGATGCGCAAAACTATAGACCAATATCTCTGACGTCGATCTCTTGTAGAATTTTAGAACATGTTTTTTGCTCGAGTATCATGTCGTTTTTGGAAACCCAGAATCTACTCTGTAGGAATCAACATGTATTCCGGAAACAGCGATCGTGTGAGACCCAACTCGCTTAATTTGTTCATAAGATCCAGAAAATATTAGATACAGGCTCCCACGTAGATGCTATTTTCCTTGACTTCCGAAAGGCGTTCGATACAGTTCCGCACTGTCGCCTGAAAAACAAAGTAAGAGCCTACGGAATATCAGACCAGCTGTGTGGCTGGATTGAAGAGTTTTTAGAAACAGAACACAGCATGTTGTTATCAATGGAGAGACGTCTACAGACGTTAAAGTAACCTCTGGCGTGCCACAGGGGAATGTTATGGGACCATTGCTTTTCACAATATATATAAATGACCTAGTAGATAGTGTCGGAAGTTCCATGCGGATTTTTGCGGATGATGCTGTAGTATACAGAGAAGTTGTAGCATTATAAAATTGTAGCGAAATGCAGGAAGATCTGCAGCGGATAGGCACTTGGTGCAGGGAGTGGCAACTGACCCTTAACATAGACAAATGTAATGTATTGCGAATACATAGAAAGAAGGATCCTTTATTGTATGATTATATGATAGCGGAACAAACACTGGTAGCAGTTACTTCTGTAAAATATCTGGGAGTATGCGTGCAGAACGATTTGAAGTGGAATGATCATATAAAATTAATTGTTGGTAAGGCGGGTACCAGGTTGAGATTCATTGGGAGAGTCCTTAGAAAATGTAGGTCATCAACAAAGGAGGTGGCTTACAAAACACTCGTTCGACCTATACTTGAGTATTGCTCATCAGTGTGGGATCCGTACCAGGTCGGGTTGACGGAGGAGATAGAGAAGATCTAAAGAAGAGGGGCGCGTTTCGTCACAGGGTTATATGGTAAGTGTGATAGCGTTACGGAGATGTTTAGCAAACTCAAGTGGCAGACTCTGCAAGAGAGGCGCTCTGCATCGCGGTGTAGCTTGCTGTCCAGGTTTCGAGAGGGTGCGTTTCTGGATGAGGTATCGAATATATTGCTTCCCCCTACTTATACCTCCCGAGGAGATCACGAATGTAAAATTAGAGAGATTCGAGCGCGCACAGGGGCTTTCAGACAGTCGTTCTTCCCGCGAACCACACGCGACTGGAAGAGAAAGGGGAGGTAATGACAGTGGCACGTAAAGTGCCCTCCGCCCCACACCGTTGGGTGGCTTGGGGAGTATAAATGTAGATGTAGATGTAGATGAGGGTTGTAAGTGACTGTCGTGGTCAGAATACTGTTGTGAGTGGCTGTGAGTGCATTATGTCGTAGCTGAGTTCATTCGAACGTGAGCAAATTGTTGTTGCTCGTATGGTGGGTGCTTCTGCAACCATGGGAGCCGTAGTGTTTGGTGTTTCAAGAGGCAGCGTATTCGAGGATTTATACCGCGTACAGGGAAAGCGGAAAAACGTCATCCGCTAAGTCACAATGCTGACGAAAGTGTGTTCTGAGCGATCGAGACAGACGGGCACTGGAAGAGTACTCTGGCGAAAAATAGGAGGCGACAGCTGAAAAAGTCCCTGAGGAGCTGAGTGTCTCCCTGCCGGCACCGAAGCATCGCGAAGCGAGCACCGTAAGCAGGTAATCGCAGGGCGACCTGGAATTCCAAAATCACTCATCAGTAAGAGGAAAACGTGGTTTCGAAGCCATAAATCTTGGACTGTGGAACAACGGAAGTAAATCCTTTGTCGGATGCCTCTTGTTTCACGCTGTTTCCAACTTTTGTCCGAGTTTACAAACCAAGAGTGAAAAATGATGAAGGTTCGGTGACGACTTGGGTAGCCATTTCGTGGTATTTCATGGGACTCATATTTACTCTGCAAGGTCGCAATACTGAGAAAGCTTATGTATTATTTTGGTTGATAAGGTTCATCTCATAGTACCACGCTTGTTCCCCGACGGTGATGAAGTGTTTCAAGATGACGACTGCCACTGTCCATACGGCTCGCGTCGTCCTGTACTGGTCTTGTGAGCACGACAATGAATTGTCGCATCTCCCCTGACTATCACACTCACCAGACCTCAATAGTATTGAGCCTTTCTGGTCTATTTTTTATTCAGAATGACTAGAAGCTGTTTTGAATGCTAACAGGTGTCCTACATCGTATTAGGTATGGCAATGTGTTGCCTTTATGGTGCTTCCATATTTTTGTGCACCCCTGAAGGTTCCAGTAGTTACGAGAACCGGAGATCATTACACAGGCCAGACAGCGTGGAGAGATTCATCAAACCTGCTTAAATACTGAAGTTCAAAAAAAAATAACAATGTAGTTAACTTACTGGCTTGTTCCTATGGATTGAGGTGAATAATGTATGAAGAAACTTAGAATTTTCTTCATTTTAATCTCATGACACGAAGTCAACACATATATTAATTAAAGCACAACAAATACAGGTTAATGTGACTTGTAATTGGAAAAGTCTCATGATGATCTTTCCATTGGCAGAAGATTCCAGAATAGTCCCCCAATCGGATTCAGATCTCTGGGAGAGGACCAGCAAGGAGAGGTGACCATGAGAAAAACACTGAATAACCAACGAAAGGATAACATTCTATGATTCGGGGCATGGAATGCCAGAAGTTTGAACATGGAAATGAAGCTAGCAAATCTGAAAAGGAAAATGGTAGGGCTCAGTCTAGATATAGTGGGGGTCAGTGAAGTGAAGTGAAATAGGTAGAAGACAAGGATTTCTGAGCAGATGAGTATAGGGTAGTATCAACAGCAGCAGAGAGTAGTATAATGGGAGTAGGTTTCGTTATGAGTAGAATGGTAGGACAGAGGGCGTGTTATTGTGAACAGTTCAGTGGTAGGGTTGTTATCTTGAGAATCGACCGCAAACATGCACCGACAACAGTAGCTGAAGTAAACATGTCGACGTCGCAAGCTGAAGAGATACAGGAAGTACGAGGGTTGCCCAGAAAGTAATGCACCGCATTTTTCCGGCGGAGCCAATGCTTCACTGTATGAATCACTTCCTCATCGTCCTCAAAATGTCTTCCACGAATGGCGTCCTTTAATGGCCCAAACAAGTGGAAGTCCCAATGGAATAGGTCAGGTGTGTCAGGTGTGACAGCTGTGAATGGTCTCCCAGACCACTGCAAATCGTGGAGCTCCACCGAACCGCCTTCTGATGATCTCACCTTCCATGCCCAGCGACTAACTGTATTTCTGTCGACACTAGATGCTCCATAGATTTTGCACAAGCTTTTGTGAATATTCCCCACAGTTTTTTTCTCTGCATTGAGAAATTAAATAACGGCACGTTGCTTGTAACGTACATCGCCTAGAGACGCCATTTTGAAACTGTCCTGCAGCTACGCTATCTGTCGGGAGCTACGGAAACTTGACGTGCTCACTTAGGAGACTTCAAATAATACATAAAAAAACGTTTCGCATTCGTAGCATAGTTTTCGGCTGAGAAAAAAAAATGCGGTGCGTTATTTTCTGTGCAAACTTCGTATATGAGGATATTGAACGTGTAATTCAATACGTCAAGGGAGATGAAAATATAATAGTCATGAGGGACTAGAATGCTACGGTATGGGAATGGGGAGAACAAAGAATTACGGGAGAATGTGGGTTGGGTGTCAGGAATGAGAGAAGAGAAAGAATCATTCAGTGGTAGCGAAAACTCTGTTCGAGAATCATAAGAGGAGAGGTACACTTAGAAGAAGACGGGAGATGTGGGAAGACTTTATTAGTAGTAATACACGGAAATTCATCGAATAAAACAAAAGTAATATCCGGCGTTCCTCAAGGTAGTGTTATAGGCCCTCTATTGTTCCTGATCTATATTAACGACATAGGAGACAATCTCAGTAACTGTCTTAGATTCTTTGCAGATGATGCTGTCATTTGCCGCCTAGTAAAGTCATCAGACGACCAAAACGAATTGCAAAATGATTTAGATAAGATATCTGTATGATGCAAAATGTGGAAATTGACCCTGAATAAAGAAAAGTGTTAAGTTATTCACATGAGTACTAAAAGAAATCCGCTAAATTTCGGTTATGCTATGTCTCATAAGTCTGAAGGCTGTACATTCAACTAAATATTTAGGGATTACAATTACAAATAACCTAAATTGAACGATCACATAGATAGTGTTGTGGGTAGAGCAAACCAAAGACTGCGATTCATTGGCAGAACGCTTAGAAAGTGCAACAGGTCTACTAAAGAGACTGCTTACACCACGCTTGTCCGCCCTATTCTGGATTATTGCTGTGCGGTGTGGGATCTGCATCAGGTGGGACTGACGGATGAGATCGAAAAAGATCAAAGAAGGGCAGCACGTTTTGTATTATCGCGAAATATGGGAGAGAGTGTCACTGAAATGACACAGGATTTGAGCTGGACATCATTTAAAGAAAGGCGTTTTTCGTTGCCACAGAAACTTCTCACGAATTCCAGTCACCAAATTTCTCCTCCGAATGCAAAAATATTGTGTTGGAACCGACTTACAAAGGGAGAAACGACGAAGATAAAATAAATCAGAGCTCGTACTGAAAGATATAGATTATCGTTCTTTCCACACGCTATACGAGATTGGAAAATAGATAATTGTGAATGTGGTTCTATGAACCCTCTATCAGGCACTTAAATGTGATTTGCAGAGTATCCAAGTAGATGTAGTTGTAGCTGTAGAAGACAAACCTATCACGCATCCCCTACTACTAAACATAATACTTCGCCAATAACTGAATGCTGGCGATACGAAACAATACTGAGCGAAAATCCTCAATGGGTGGACATGTAAGTTTTTCTTGCGAGTGATACCACAGTGTCATAGAAAAAGATGTTAAAAAACACGATCTCATCGAGAACGTAACTGTCACAAGCGGTCTCGGTTCTACAGGTGCTCACAAGTACGATACCCACGTTAAAACTATGCAAGCCATATAAATCGAGGTATGGCATTACCTCCGAAAGAAGTGGTTTTTCCACACAAATACTGTGACACTGAATATAAACGGCGATTGCAGGAGTGTACATTAACAGACCGAAAGTGTGGATGTACGTCTGCAACAGTGTAAGCTCCTAATAAAATCACCGAATTTAGAAAGTGATTCACTTAAGGAACGTGGTATGAAGCCGGTATTTGCAACTACCTCATTCCACCACTAGATATATCTCCAGTATTTGTAACACATGCTGTCTCGATGCCACGTCAGGGGTTCTGCGATGTATCCACTGGGTTACAGGTGATGGTTGATTGAGAATGATCATGTACAGTTGATGGTATGCTGATTGAGGTAAGAAGAAATTTACACCAGCTTTTCAGATCTCTAGTGTTAAGCTTTCCAGTAGAAATGCTGTCTGCAATTTGGAATCAAGTCTTTCCATTCAACCACATACATGCGTTGGATCCTATGAAGATGTCCTTCAATGATTACAGCCACAAGTGAATCATATTCGTAGCACTCTCATGTCTCGAAACGAGTCACCGTTTTCGAACCTTCTGTTACAATAAAATTCCAGCATGGTTTTAAATAGTCCCTAGGCATCTTGTAACTACTCCTCAAACTCTACCCTGCCATTCCTGCGCTTTGCGCATGTGATCGTTCCAACTTAAGTCGGAACTAAAGAGAAGTAATATCTACCACATTTTGCAACCTGTGAAGAGACAGACTAAGCTGAGTTCGTGCCACAGGACCGTGTTTTGACCATTCGGTGGAAATGGGAAGATTTTGTCGTAGTTTTGCCAAACGTATACGATGCGTAGGGTGTGCGTGAAACGAAGCCCACTCATGCAAGACGAGGTACTATAAAGACAGTACAAACAGTTACGGTGGTGTCTCATATCTATAAACTTAGGAAGTACAAAGATGTTCCGGGAAAATCAGGAATACAGAAATACAAGTCGCTGAGGAATGAAATAAATAGGAAGTGCAGGGAATCTAAGACGAAATGGCTGCAGGAAAAATGTGAAGACATCGAAAAAGATATGATTGTCGGAAGGACAGACTCACCATACAGGAAAGTCAAAACAACGTTCGGTGACATTAAAAGCAACGGTGGTAACATTAAGAGTGCAACGGGAATTCCACTGTTAAATGCAGAGGAGAGAGCAGATAGGTGGAAAGAATACATTGAAAGCCTCTATGAGGGTGAAGATTTGTCTGATGTGATAGAAGAAGAAACAGGAGTCGATTTAGAAGAGATAGGGGATCCAGTATTAGAATCGGAATTTAAAAGAGCTTTGGAGGACTTACGGTCAAATAAGGCAGAAGGGATAGATAACATTCCATCAGGATTTCTAAAATCATTGGGGGAAGTGGCAACAAAACGACTATTCACGTTGGTGTGTAGAATATATGAGTCTGGCGATATACTATCTGACTTTCGGAAAAGCGTCATCCACACAATTCCGAAGACGGCAAGGGCTGACAAGTGCGAGAATTATCGCACAATCAGCTTAACAGTTCATGCATCGAAGCTGCTTACAAGAATAATATACAGAAGAATGGAAAAGAAAATTGAGAATGCGCTAGGTGACGATCAGTTTGGCTTTAGGAAAAGTAAAGGGACGAGAGAGGCAATTCTGACGTTACGGCTAATAATGGAAGCAAGGCTAAAGAAAAATCAAGACACTTTCATAGGATTTGTCGACCTGGAAAAAGCGTTCGACAATATAAAATGGTGCAAGCTGTTCGAGATTCTGAAAAAAGTAGGGGTAAGCTATAGGGAGAGACGGGTCATATACAATATGTACAACAACCAAGTGGGAATAATAAGAGTGGACGATCAAGAACGAAGTGCTCGTATTAAGAAGGGTGTAAGAAAAGGCTGTAGCCTTTCACCCCTACTCTTCAATCTGTACATCGAGGAAGTAATGATGGAAATAAAAGAAAGGTTCAGGAGTGGAATTAAAATACAAGGTGAAAGGATATCAATGATACGATTCGCTGATGACATTGCTATCCTGAGTGAATGGTAAGAAGAATTAAATGATCTGCTGGACGGAATGAACAGTCTAATGAGTACACAATATGGTTTGAGATTAAATGGGAGAAAGACGAATGTAATGAGAAGTAGTAGAAATGAGAACAGCGAGAAACTTAACATCAGGATTGATGGTCACGAAGAAGTTAAGGAATTCTGCTACCTAGGCAGTAAAATAACCAATGACGGACGGAGCAAGGAGGACATCAAAAGCAGACTCGCTATGGCAAAAAAGGCATTTCTGACCAAGAGAAGTCTACTAATATCAAATACCGGCCTTAATTTGAGGAAGAAATTTCTGAGGATGTACGTCTGGAGTACAGCATCGTATGGTAGTGAAACATGGACTGTGGGAAAACCGGAACAGAAGAGAATCGAAGCATTTGAGATGTGGTGCTATAGACGAATGTTGAAAATTAGGTGGACTGATAAGGTAAGGAATGAGGAGGTTCTACGCAGAATCGGAGAGGAAAGGAATATGTGGAAAACACGGATAAGGAGAAGGGACAGGATGATAGGACATCTGCTAAGACATGAGGGAATGACTTCCATGGTACTAGAGGGAGCTGTAGAGGGCAAAAACTGTAGAGGAAGACAGAGATTGGAATACGTCAAGCAAATAACTGAGGACGTAGGTTGCAAGTGCTACTCTGAGATGAAGAGGTTAGCACAGGAAAGGAATTCGTGGCGGGCCGCATCAAACCAGTCAGTAGACTGATAACAGAAAAAAAAGGAAGACTCAACATCATACAGGTACTACATTTCAAAGCATATCCGTGTCCCTCAGGGACCATTCATGTCTACCACCCCATCATCATATCATAATTATTCTGTGCCATCCAACAGAGAAAAATTTCGAACCGTAAAAGCTCCGCTAACTTCATCCGATAGAGAGCTCGTTAAGATTTTTACTGCATCTCTTTCTTCCGATATATCAAAAACAACTAATGTCTGGTTGCTGGCATCCAGAAAATGCGGCGATCCCAGTCTGTATACAGTTATTGATCCACTGGAACAGGTGGCCAGTGGTCGAAGACGCTTGCACAGCAAGTGAAAAGTTTCATCGCCTGTACTGTAGGCGGATGACCATATTCCACAGACTATACTATCAGTCACAAGAGATACTCTCTGTAACCCTTACTCATTGTTGGAAACATTGTTTTTTTCTGCTGTAACATGTCCAGTCAATGTATGACATAGCTTTGTACAATGTGATACATTTTGTTTTTTCTGCCACACTTCAAGGTCTGTATCAAGTTCTGAAGTGGCATCTACGTGTTCTGATCCATAGCCTCTCACAGAAAAGTAGACATCGCCTGGTGTGTCACGTTGTTGTTACTGCTGCTACCACAACACACGCACACAGACACACACACACACACACACACACATACACACGCACTGGATGATTTTAAATGAAAGTCACAACATAAGGAAACTACCACAACACACACACACACACACACACACACACACACACACACAATGGATGATTTTAAATGAGAGACAGTCGCAACATAAGGAAATGGGAAGACTTTTGGTTCATTTTGGAGTGTTCCCAAACTGCTGTCCAAAGGTGACTGACAGCCTCTGCATTTAAACGCATCTGCCTTAGTGTCAGGATAGTTGATGGCTCTGTGTTCTGTTTAAATTAATTCCTCATATTGCAGTCATGTACGCGATCACTGTTTTGGTGCTAGCCATCCTCAGAAACTGTAGCCCTCAACCAAGACTCTTTCTCCATATCAAACAAGCGATATCTGTCAATCATTATGCGGTAATCAACAGCGTACCGGTGGATGGCTGTGATGGAAAAGACATCATTTATGTACTGTGACTGTTCACAGTTGATAGTGTGAACAATTTTAGCAATTTTTCAGTAATTCAACACCGACCAATGTTGCAACAGCATGCTTCCCAATTTCAGTATCATCGATAAACTGTCCCTCTTCTATTTTCCGAGTACCGTTGCGAATGTAGATAGATAACTGTGCAGTGTCCGCCCTCGGTAGCTGAGTGGTCAGCGTGACAGAATGTCAATCCTAAGGGCCCGGGTTCGATTTCCGGCTGGGTCGGAGATTTTCTCTGCTCAGGGACTGGTTGTTGTGTTGTCCTAATCATCTTCATTTCATCCCCATCGACGCGCAAGTCGTCGAGCAGTACGTTTATTCATTGTTAATTATCAAGCATATTCATCATCAAACTATACCAGACAGCTAACTGCATATTTCTATCACCACGAGCATAGTGCGTAATTTATGATCTTTCTCTCTGCAGATGGGAGTCACAGGGCATTCTCGCATTCTTAGGATAAAGTTAGAGACTTCAAGATCCCCTCGCACTGTCTTTGACCAACCCGCCATGCAGCACTGTCACCGACTTAATCTGCCGGTGGCCAGAATTAGACCGATACATTCCGCATTTCGTGTGTGAATCTAGCATGCTGAGTCCGTAATTGCTGTTCTGTACCCATCCAAGTGGACAAGATTTCTTCAGATGGTCGCATCTCAAGAAGCTTAGCACCTCTTGTCGGTCTATAGTTGTAGATATGAAAGTGTTGTGATGTAGTACCAGACTGTTAAGAAGAAATAGAAATTGGTCGTTTTTATGTACGATGGAGCTCCAGACGGGCGGAGTTCGAAGTATTTTACGTTAATCAACCATGCTATCAATTCTAAAGTATTGATCTAGTGTCTGAGATCAGTACCAGGAACGCATTGGTAAGGGACAATATAAACACACACACTCGTATGGCTACGCAATTCTGCACTTAAAACAGGCTGTAATGTTAGAGCGCTGCGGTTTCCGACCCATTAGGCATGTGGAATGCAACGCTGCTGGTATTCAGCCTCAAGAAATATATTTCCAGTGCATGACATACATCCTTCTTGGAGATTTCTCTACGATAAACTATGGTGACAAACTGTAAAATGAAAAAAAAACTACTTCCTTAAGACATCGATTGTGTGTGATACATGCACAATACAGCTTTCCTGAGGTGTATAGCGTCCGCTGTTCACATCCAATCACGGTTCAGAAATTATACTATGCTCGCATCTGTCCTATAGAAAGTGATCGTTAGTGACGGAGAATAGCTCTTGCAACAAAATTGACAAAAGCATTGCACCTGCCTTTGACATCTGAGATTTACACGTCAAGCCGCCACTAACCCTGTAAAAAGGACGTCTTTCAAGCCGATATGTACATGAGGATTGCAGTACCTCACAAACACCTGTCGCTAACTTAGAATCACTGTAGTTATCAAACTGAAGACTCGATTTTGTACCCAAGATGCGACAGGGGAATGGAGTGCTTCGCATAAACCTTCGTTAATTTTAAGGAATGTTCCGAAACTGGATGGTCACGTTTCATCAGACTTGAGATAGCACTCCTCTGATGACCGAGAGGTTTGATGTTAACGATAGCAAGTAGACAGTGCTCTAAGTCACACACACAAAACAACGGAGAAAAATGGTCAAATGACCTACAGCAATTTCCCCCCTCTCTAGAATGCATCTTCAGTCTACCATTAAGTCGTACCCCGCTACAGCTCCATCTAAACCGATCACTCCATCCACTCTCTGTCATTCTTTAACACAGATTCAACTAAGTTTAGAGGCAGATGCTTCTCTGTTTTACCCGGAAAGCACCAAAGACAGAAGTCAACTCGTGTGTATCACTATTACTTCATTATACAAAGAGCAGAATTCTGCCTCGACGAAGAAATGACTGTTTCCCTGTTCCTGATGCACCCATGTCTTTTTCCTCTTGGTGTCGGATGCTCATCCGATGTACAAGAATTGTTCTGCACCAACCAGGTGACAAACAATTACTTCCTCAATTTCCCCGCATTTCAGTGTATTTTCCCTCAATTTATAATATTTCCCGTTATTTTTCGTAATGTTATCTATTTTATGTCTCTTCTATCCATGCAATCATAACATCCCTTCTCGTTCCATGTTCTGAAATTGCTTGCAAATGTAATACAGCTGCCAACACCTAGTGCAAATACACTATTTTTTTGGTTGGGCGGCATAGTAGAGCACTGTACTCGAATGCATCCAGTCACCTGCACCCGCATATTCTGCAGCTGCAGTGTGTTTCCTCTGTTTTCTGTATGTCTGTGCCTGTATATGTGTGTGTGTGTGTGTGTGTGTGTGTGTGTGTGTGTGTGTGTGTGTGTGTGTGGCAGATGGACCCTGTGACCAGGTCTTCCCGCTGGTGGACCCAGATTCAAACATAGAACATATATTCGGATGTAACGCGTGGTTGGTCCACCTCCAAGCCCTATCCCAGACATGACGAGTGGTGGATCCGTCTCTGAACATCACTCCGGACATTATGGGTGACGGAACCACCTTCAAACCCTATCCCAGATGTGGTATAATGTGGATCCACATCCCAACATCTCTCTGGACATAACGTGCAGCAGATCCACACCCGAACGCTAGCTCGAGTCTGCTGTGGGTCCTGGGAGCCATCCTGGTAGCGTAGATAATTTATGTAAAAACTACGAACTGTGTTCGTCTGGAGCTCCATCATGCATAAAAACCACCCTTCTTGTTCTCCTTAACCATCTGCTATTACATCAGAACACTTTCATATCTATTACTATACACTGCTCAGGGGTGCTAACCTCCTCGACATGCGCACATCTAGAGAAATCTTGTGCACTTGGATGGGTGCAGAACAGCAATTATGGACACGGCACGCTCCATTCACACACGAGACGCGGAATGTAGCGGTCTAGTGCTGGTCAACTGCATACTAAATTGGTGACTGTGCTGCAGGGCTGCAGTGAGACAGTACGAGGGGATCTTTGAGTTTCTAACTTTATCCTAAGAATGCGAGAATGCCCTGTGACTCCCATGCGCATAGAGAAAGATCGTAAATTACGCACTATGTTCGAGGTGCTAGAAATTTGTAGATCGATGTCTGGTATACTTCGATGATGTATATGTTCAAGAATTAACAATGAATCGATGTACTGCACAGTCATCTATCTACATTTGGAATGTTCATCGAAAAGTAGAGGAGGGACAGTTTAACGTTGATACTGAAATTGGGAAGCACGCTGTCGGATCATTCAATGGTGTTGAAATAACTGCAAAATTTGAAAACTGTTCACACTGTCGACTGTGATGCTTATTATTACAGTACATCGACGGCGTCTTTTCCATCCTAGCCATCCACTGTTGATGACCACATAATGATTGATTGACATCGCTTGTTCGAGATGGGGAAAGAGTCTTGGTGGAGGGCCAACAGCTTCTGGAGATGGTTAGCACCGAAACAGTCATCACGTACATAACTGTAATATGAGGAATAAATTGAAATCGAACACAGAGACATCAGCTATCCCGACAAAATGACAAATGCGTTTAAATGTAGAGGCCGTCAGTCACCTTTCGGCAACAGTTTGGAAACACTACAAAATGAAGCAAAACTCTTCCCATTTACTTATGTTGTGACTGACTTTCATTTAAAATCATCCAGTTCGTGTGTGTGTGTGTGTGTGTGTGTGTGTGTGTGTTGTAGTAGCAGCAGCAACAAAAACATGATTTACAATGTGCGATGTCTTGTTTTCTGTGCAGACAATGAATCGGAACTTGACACAGACCTTCCTTGAAGTTAAGGCGGAAAAAGCAAAATGTATGGCAGTATACAACGCTATGTCATACATTGACTGGACGTGTTACAGCAGAAAAAAACAATGTTTCAAACAATGACACAGGGTCACAAGGAGCCTCTCTTGTGATTGATAGTATAGTCTGTGGGATATGGTCATCCTCCTACAGTATAGGCGAGGAAACTTTACACTTGTCTGTGCAAAGCGACTTCGATCAATGGTCACCTACTCGAAAGGATCAATAACTGTATATTTAATAGGATAACCGCATGTGCTCGAAGCTGGCAAGCAGTCGGTATTTGTTTTCGTTATATTGGAATAAAGAGATGTGGTAAAAATCTTATCGAGTTCTCTATCGGATGAAGTTAGCGGAGCTTTTAGAGTTCGTAATTTTTCTCTGTTGGATGGCACAGAATAACGATCATAGAATGCTGAGGCGATGGATGTGAATGGACCCTGAGGGACACATCTGCTTCAGACTGCAGTCCCTTTATGACGTTGAGTCTTCCTAAATTTCCTGATAAAAGACACCACCGTAACTATTTGTACTGTCTTTATACTACCTCGTGTTGCATGAGTGGCCGTCGTTTGGCGCTGACCTTACACACGTGGTTGGCGGAGCTACAACAACATGTTCCCATTTCCACCGAATGGTCAAAACACGGTCCTGTCACACTAACTCAGTCGACAGGACCGATTGCGGACGTCTGGTACAGAGCCGAGTGGAGGGTCTGAATCAGAGGCTCAGACGGTTCTGCGACCGTGTAGGCTGCAGATTCCTCAACTTGCGCCAAAGGGTGGTTAGGTTTCGGGTTCCGCTGAATAGGTCATGTGTCTACTATACGCAGGAGGCGGCTACACGGGTAGCAGGGGCTGTGTAACGTGGATTGGGCGGTTTTTTAGGTTAGAGGGTCTCGGGAAAACACAAGATGAGCTTCAGTCACAAAGGGTGCAGGCTGAACACAGGAAGAACATAGATACAGGAACCGCTGGTATAACAGTTGTAAATTGTCGTAGCTGTGCTGGGAAAGTACCAGAGCTCCACGCGCTAATAGAAAGCACTGATGCTTAAAATCGTTATTGGCACTGAAAGCTGGCTAAAGCCGGATATAAGCTCAGCCGAAATTTTTGCGAAGAACCTAACAGTGTTCCGAAAAGATAGGCTAAACACGTTTGGTGGTGGCGTGTTTGTTGCTGTTGGAAGTAGTTTAACTTGTCGCGAAATTGAAGTAGATACTTCCTGTGAGTTAGTATGGGCAGAGGTTATTGTTGGCAACTGGAACAAAAAAAATAATTGGATCCTTTTACCGACCTCCCAGTTCAGATGATACAGTTGCTGAAAGGTTCAAAGGAAACTTGAGTTTGATTTGAAACACGTACCCGACTCATACGATAATACTTGGTGGTGACTTTAATTTACCCTCGATATGTTGGCGAAAATGCATGTTTAATTCCGGAGCTATGCATAAAATATCAATCGAAATTGTGCTAAACGCGTTCTCTGAAAACTATTTATAGCAGTTAGTTCTTGAGCCCACGCGAATAGTAAACGGTTGTGAAAACACACTTGACCTCTTACCAACAAATAATCCTGAGTTAGTAACCAGCATCAAAACCGATATAGGGATTAGTGAACACAGGGTTGTCGTAGGGAGATTGAATATTGTAATCCCAAAATCCTCGAAAAATAAGCGAAAAATATACCTATTCGAAAACGCAGATAAAAATTCACTTGACGCCGTCCTGAGAGACAATCTCCACTCATTCCACATTAATAATATAAGTGTAGACCAGATGTGGCTTAAATTCAAAGAAATGATATCGGCAGCAATTGAGAGCTTTATACGAAATAAACTAACAGACGACGGAGCTGATCGTCCTTGGTACAGAAAACGGGTTAGAACACTGTTGTAGAAACAACGAAACAAAAATGCCAAATTTAAACAGACGCAAAATCACCAAGATTGGCGATCCTTTACAGAAGCTTGAAACTTAGCGCGGAGTTCAATGCGACACGCCTATAACAGTTTCCACAACGAAACTTTGTCTCGAAACCTGGCAGAAAATCCAAAGAGATTATGGTCGTATGTGAAGTATGTTAGCGGCAAGAAACAATTAATGCCTTCTCTGGGCGATAACAATGGAGATACTATCGAAGACAGTGCTGCCAAAGCAGATTTACTAAACACAGCCTTCCGAAATGCCTTCACAACAGAAGACGAAGTAAATATTCCAGAATTCGAATAGAGAACAGCTGCCAACATGAGTAACGTAGAGGTAAATATCCTTGGAGCAGTGAAGCAACTCAAATCACTTAATAAAAGCAAGTCTTCTGGTCCAGACTGTACAAAAATTAGGTTCCTTTCGGAGTATGCTGATCCATTAGCTCCATACTTAACAATCTGTACCCGAAGACTGGGAAGTTGCACAGGTCACACCAATATTCAAGAAAGGTAGTAGGAGTAATCCCCTAAATTACAGGCCAATATCGTTAACGTCGATATGCAGCAGGATTTTAGAACATATATTGTGTTCGAACATTATGAATTACCTCGAAGGAAATGGTCTATTGACACACAGTCAGCATGGGTTTAGAAAACGTCTTTCCTGTGAAACACAACTAGCTCTTTATTCATATGAAGTGCTGAGTGCTATTGAGAAGGGATTTCAGATCGATTCCGTATTCCTAGATTAGATTAGATTAGATTTACTTTCATTCCATTTGATCCGTAGTGAGGAGGTCCTCCAGGATGTAGAACATGTCTGAAAAACAACAGTACATGACAAATATTTACAACTAAAACAAATAAGCTAATGTACCATTCCACAGGTCCCCAGTGGAATGATCGTTATTTTTTAATGAACACTATATGAAAGAGTCATTTTACAAATACTAATGCACTGAATTTATAATAAAAAGTTTTTTATTTATTTATAAGGTAGTAAACGTGTAATAAAACTACTATAATACTTATTTACAATGAACACATTACTGCACTGAAATGGTGCAGAAGTTAGATTGTACTTACACACACACACACACACACACACACACACACACACACACACACACACACATTTACAATGAACACATTACTGTATTGAAATTGTGCAGAAATTATATTGTGTGTATATATACAAATCAGTTGCTTTTACTGAGAAATTCATCAGTGGAGTAGGAGTTGGCCACCAATAAATCGTTTAGGCTTCTCTTAAACTGAATGTCATTAGTTGTTAAACTTTTTATGGCCGCTGGCAAATTATTGAAAATGTGAGTTCCTGAATAATGCACACTTTTTTGTACAAGACTATGTGACTTTAAATCCTTGTGAAGATTATTCTTATTTCTAGTACTGATTCCATGAATAGAGCTGTTGTTTTGAAAAAGTGAATATCTTTAACGACAAATTTCATTAAGGAATAAACATATTGGGGAGCAGTAGTTAGAATACCTAGTTCCCTAAACAGGCTTCTGCAGGATGTTCTTGAGTTCATACCACTCTTACTGCACGTTTTTGTGCCCAGAAAACTTTAGCTTGGCTTGATGAATTACCCCAAAAAATAATCCCATATGACATTATGGAATGAAAGTAAGCATAGTATGCCAGCTTTTTCATTTTTATATCCCCTATGTCTGACACAATTCGCATTGTAAATAGAGATTTGTTAAGACACTTCAGCAGTTCTGTGGTGTTCTCCCCCCCAGTTGAATTTATTATCAAGCTGTAATCACAAGAATTTAACACTGTCCACTTCTTCTAGCTGCTTGTCATTGTATGTTAGGCATATACTCGTGGGACACCCCTTACAAGTCCTGAACTGCATGTATTGTGTTTTTTCAAAGTTTAGTGACAAAGAATTGTCTATGAACCAGTGATTAATGTCCACAAATAATTTATTAGCTGATCTTTCTAAGACTACACTTGATTTTCTATTTATTGCAATGTTTGTATCATCAGCAAACAAAACAAACTTGGCATCTGGTAATGTTACTGATGAAAGGTCATTGATTTACACAAGAAAAAGTAAGGGCCCCAAAATGGAACCTTGTGGGACCTCACATGTAATTAGTTCCCAGTTGGATGATGCCTGATAGCTTGATACATGTCTCTTTCCTAATAACACCCTTTGTTTCCTGCCAGAGATATAAGATTTGAAGCATTTTGCAGGATTTCCTGTTACACTACAATATTATAGTTTATTTAAAAGGATATTGTGATTTACACAGTCAAATGCCTTTGACAGATCACAAAATATACCAGTTACCTGCAATTTTTTGTCTAATGAATTAAGTACATTTTCACTGTAAGTGTAGATAGCCTTCTCAATATCAGAATCCTTTATAAATCCAAACTGTGACTTTGACAGTATGTTATTTGAGATAAGATGGTTATAAAGCCGATTGTACATTACGTTTTCTAAAATTTTTGAGAATGCTGGCAACAGTGGAATTGGACGAAAATTTGATGCTATTTCTTTATTCCCTTCTTAAACAGTGGCTTAACTTAGCATATTTCAACCATTCAGGAAATATTCCACTGATAAACGACTGGTTACACAGATAGCTTAATATATTACTTAGCTCAGAATCACATTCTTTAATTAACTTTGTTGATATTTCATCATAAACATTAGATGTTTTTGATTTTAAAGATTTTATGATGGACATTATTTCTGTTGGGGTAGTGAGGGTAAAATTCAGATTACAGAAGTTACTTGAAATGTCCGGTCTGAGGTATTCCACAGCAGCATCTACCAAACCTGACAACCCCATCTTTTCAGTAACAGTTATAAAATGTTTGTTAAAAACACTATACACATCTGTCACCAATTTATCATTTACTCTTAATGCTATTTGTTCCTCTTCATGTCTGGTTCTACCGGTCTCCTCCTTCACTATATCCCACATTGTCTTTATTTTGCTATCTGATATGACTATCTTTTCCTTGTAATATATTTGCTTTGATTTTCGTATTACAGTCTTTAATATTCTGCAGTATTTCTTGTAATGTGCTATAGCATCAACATCGGAACTGTTTCAGATTGACAGATACAGTTTTCTTTTTGTTTTACAAGATACCCCTATTCCTTGAGTAATTCATGGCTTCTTTGTAGACAGTGTTTGAATAAGGTCAGCACTTTATTAGCAAAAGTTTTAAATTTTTCATTCATGCCATGAGCACTGTAAACATCAGTCCAGTGAATGTCTCTGAGGAGTGTCCTAAAATAATCAATTTTTGGCTTATTGATGACCCTCTTGAGCTCAGATTTAACAGATTTTATATCCTGTTCAGTATTAACATTTAACAGAAGGAATGCATGTCATGGTCTGAGAGGCCATTGACTATTGATTTTGTAATATAATTTTGTTCATTCGACTTTTATATGAAGATATTATCAATGGCTGTTTGTGAGCAATTGGCTACCCTAGTGTGGAACTTCACAGTGGGAATTAAGTTGAATGATAGTGTTACTAACTCAAATAAGTTCTTATTGGGAGAGTCTTTAAGGAAATCTACATTGAAATCACCAGCAACCACTATTTCTTTGTTTTTGGTTGTTAAATGGGCCAGTACAGCTTAAAGGTGGTTTACGAACAGATTAAAGTTACCTGCAGGTGTTCGAAATACACTTAATATTATGAAGGATTTTTTGTGAAATTCTACTTCTGTTGCACATGCTTCCATATGCTGTTCTAGGCAAAATTTATGAATGTCTATGTTCTTAAATTTATGACAGTTCCTGATGAATGTGGCAACTCCTCCTTTCTCCATTCCTGATCTACAAAAGTGAGATGCTAACCTAAACCCTGTAACACTTAAAAGTTCTATATCAGTGGTCACATGATGTTCAGAGAGGCAGATTATGTCAGCTGGGTTTGAAGACTGTGATTCATCTATGCAGATAGTTAATTCATTAGTTTTATTTCTCAGTCCCAGAATATTTTGATGCAATAAAGATAGCTGACATTTCACATTGACTGAGTTAAAATTGGGTAGAGTTAAAATACCTGCTGACTGTTGAAAATTCTTAACCAATAGATGTTTATGCTGGTGTAATAAGCTAGAATTATGTTTTTTGGTTTCTTTCTCAAACTGAAGGTTTGTCTCAGTTCTAACCTTTCTTAAAATTTGGTTTCTTTCTGTCCTCCCTACCCTAAAAAAGCGTCTTTTCTGAACCCTATAACCACTGGTATTTTACCACTCATGACAGTGCCTCCCCCCTTTAACATTCCTGCTATTTTCCCAGCCAATTTACCCTTCCCCTTCCTGTTGAGGTGAAGGCCATGCCTAGTACAATCCCACCTATTGAGAGAATCAGCAGCAACCACACCAATGTGTGACCCTGCACGCGAAATAAGCAGCCGTTCCAGCTCCAAATTAACTCTCTTGACAGAAGAGTTCAAATGAGGTCAGTCATGGCACCCAAGAACAGATACAAACTCAACACTAGTATGCTTCGATGCTGATGCAATCTTTGCCAGGTCACTATCTATACTGTATCCAGGATCTCTGTCAATACTGTTACCTGCCTCACCCACTATAACCACGGTGTCTTCCGTGAAATCTTTGCTAAGTGATCCTAAATCCTCTGTCACCTGCTCCAGACTAGCAGTAGGTTTAAAAAAATTGGTGACCTGGGATTCTGATCCTAGTTCATCCTGCAAAAGTTGGCCGACACCTCTTCCATGGGAACTACCTAACAACAAAACTTCCTTTCTCTTTACCGGTTTTCCCTACATTCTTACTTTTCAATTTGCTGCTGAAAGTTTGTTGTGCCCTGTCTACACCTGCAACTGCTTGAGGCTCACCAGCTTCTAACTGAAGGAACAGGTCAAATCTATTTTCCACATTCACCACATAGCTGTCAGACAAATTTCTAGGCCTGTTCCTCCTGTTGCATGTTGCCACTTCCCACTTGTATTTACCCTTTTCCCTCCTTAACCTGTCAAGATCACCCCTGGTCTTGTCTAACGCAACCTGAATGACGGTAATTTTCCCCTCCTATTATAGTATCTTCCTATCTCTACGACAAATCCTACAAAACCACTGATGAGTCTCATTTACTTCCCCTATTCCCACGCCACTACAGTCACCCACACGGAAAAAACTACAACACCCATCACACCAAAGCCCAGACCTAATAATCCTGCGGCAAGTCAAGCACTTTTCACTCATGGTAAACGTAATAGTTTATTAAGAATAAGTCAGTTAAATTACAGATAAACACGAAAACATGCTTCCACAAAATTTGGCCTACACGCAATTGTGTGTAAACAAAAACAACAGTGCAAAGTTTCTGAAACAGCAACTTAAACTTTACGCTACTTTGCAGAAATGCTAGTTAAATAATGAAGAGGTACGCTAAGTTAAATTGCTGGAGAGAGTAAAGAATAACTAAACGAAATTCTATAGATTTGCTGCGGCAAAACGTAAACAGGAAATACAACTGTACGATCTTTTCGCGTTTTCTGCGATATTACGTAAAGAAAAATGAAACCTTTAATGGTACACCTAAAAAGCACACTAATACACCTATTTACAACGTAATCAGTACTAAACCATATGTTTTATAATCTAAAATGACTTATCTTTACGAGAACACCAAAATTCGCGATAGTCGCCTGGCTGGTGGGCTGCCAACCTGGGTTTCCGGAAGGATTTTGACACTGTACCACACAAGCGGCTCGTAGTAAAGTTGCGTGCTTATGGAATATCGTCTCAGTTATGTGACTGGATTTGCTGTTTTCTGTCAGAGAGGTAACAATTCGTAGTAATCGACGGAAAGTCATCCAGTAAAACAGAAGCGATTTCAGGCGTTCCCCAAGGTGGTGGTGTTATAGGCCCTTTGCTGTTCCTTATCTATATAAACGATATGGGAGACAATCTGAGCAGTCGTCTTCGGTTGTTTGCAGATGACGCTGTCGTTTATCGACTAATAAAGTCATCAGAAGATCAAAACAAACTGCAAAACGGTTTAGAAAAAATATCTGATTGGTGCGAAAAGTGGCAGTTCACCCAAAACAACGAAAAGTGTGATGTCATCCACATGAGTGTTAAAAGGAACTCGTTAAACTTCGGTTACACGATAAATCAGTCTAATCTAAAAGCCGTAAATTCAACTAAATACCTAGGTATTACAATTACTAACAACTTGAATTGGAAAGAACACATAGAAAATGTTGTGGGGAAGGTTAACCAAAGACTGCGTTTTATTGGCAGGACACTTAGAAAATGTAGCAGACCTACTAAGGAGACTGCCTACACTATGCTTGTCCGTCCTCTTTTAAAATACTGCTGCGCGGTGCGGGATCCTTACCAGGTAGGACTGACGGAGTACATCGAAAAAGTTCAAATAAAGGCAGCACGTTTTGTATTATCGCGAAATATGGGAGAGAGTATCACAGAAATGATACAGGATTTGGGCTGGAAATCATTAAAAGAAAGGCGTTTTTCGTTGCGACGGAATCTTCTCACGAAATTCCAATCACCAACTTTCTCCTCCGAATGCAAAAACATTTTGTTGACACAGACCTACATAGGGCGGAACGATCACCACGATAAAATAAGGGAAATAAGAGCTCGTACGGAAAGATATAGGTGTTAATTCTTTCCGCGCGCTATGCGAGATTGGAATAATAGAGAATTGTGAAGGTGGTTCGATGAACCCTCTGCCAGGCATTTAAATGTGATTTGCAGAGTATCCATGTAGATGTAGATGTAGATGTAGAACTCAGCGTAGACTGTCTCTACACGGTTTGCAAAATGTCGTAGATTTTACTTCTCTTTAGTTCCGACTTAAATTGGAACGATCGCATGCGCAAAGTGCAGGGATGGCAGGGTAGAGTTTGAGAAATACCTAGCTGTGGCATGAGGTAGTTGCAAATACCAGCTTCATACCACGTTCCTTAGGTGAATCACTTTCTAAATTCGGTGATTTTATTAGGAGCTTACACTGTCGGAGCGACGTGCACCCACACTTCCGGTCTGCTAATGTACACTCCTGCAATCACCGTCTACATTCAGTGTAACGGTATTTGTGTGCAAAAACCACTTCATTCAGAGGTAATGCCATACCTCGAATTATAAGGCTTGCATACAAGTGGATGTCGATAGCGATACTTGTGAACTCCAGTACAACCGAGACCGCTTGTGACATTAACATGCTTGTTGAGATCGTGTTTTTAACATCTTGCGGCTTGTAAGACGATTACACCTCTCTTTCTAAGACACTGTGGTATCACTCGCAAGAAAAACTTATTAGACATGTCCACCCATTGTCGATTTTCGCACAGTACTGATCGTATCGCCAGCATTCAGTTATTGGCGAAGTATTATACTTAGTTGTAGGGTATGCGTGATAGAATAACCTTGTGCATCAGGTTTATAAAGTATGTGTGTGTGTTTAGACATGTACAAAGAATATGATGACTATGTCCAGTCCTAAGGTAAGTATGGATTTGACTTGGAATACTGCAAAGGAAATGAAAGAATTTCTTTTTTACTTGGAAAATTCTGTCAAGTCATAAAAATGGTACTGCTATTTCTATTTCCAGAACCACAGTCATCAGCAGGGGTATTTCCGATTCTTTGGTCATTGCCGAATGTCATCCAATTGAGACCACATTTGTGATATTTAATTGTAAGTACAGCGATCAAATACATATGTGACCGGTTTCCTAGGACGAATTTGCCTGGTGTGCGAGGAGTACTTGGCGGTTGTGGCCTGTGCGGGAATTATTCCTGCTTTTGGCTTGCAGCAGGATCTGTCTGAATGCAAACGGCGGTTGGGGTACAGGAACGTAGCTGACCTAACCGTGTCACCATCTAGACGGCTGAATAACGAACTAATACTCAGTATGTATTGCACAGCCATCGTGATTGCGTGTATAATCTGTGGAAATTGCAGAAGATTCAATATGGACGTGTGTTTGCATTGGACCATTATTCCATCCCTTGTAAATTTTCCAGTTGACTGCTTCTGCACATTTTCCATCTTTGTTTGGTTGAGAGAACACCGATTGTGGTGTGTGTTGTGAACATGTAGCAGGTGAAAGACGGCTGGAAGACACGTTTGCCGGTTCTCTAGTCGTGAGAAACACCATAGTTGATTTCGTAAGTTATAAGGATGATTTGGAAACTGTTACATCACCGACATCGGTACTCGCGAGTGGAAATATCAGTTTCCTCTATATTTTTCGAATTTCCCGTAAAGATCTTCACTGACTGGGTATATTTCTAGTTAATGGTTTACAGCACGTTGCACATCGCTGAAGTTTCGGGTTTCTAGAGTAATAATTTCCAATCTATATCTTCGGAATTATGCTGTGCAAGCAATTGGTAACATACTGCTATGTGCTTGATATAGAGAAGTATTGCTTAAGTGGTATGATATTCTGGCAAACCACGTGAAAATACATATGTTCTATTAATTTCAGAGTCTGGTAATGGATGTAGAAAGCAAGTAAGCTATCAGGTCGGGGCCAGAAATGGTAACGCCTTTGTGCCAAAGGGAACTGACCTAGCCTTTGTACAACAGTTTGGAGAGTGACCACTGAGGGCACTCTGGCTATGCATTGGGCCAGAGTGTGTGCAGGGGCAAATGACTTGTGACTGTCAGCTGTGGTGTATGACCTACCGAGCTCGCAGGATAATATCTAGTGATGCGAGGACTGTATACAGTCCATGTGCTTATGCTGTCTGTCTTTGTGGTGTAAGTACGAGTGTCTGATGGTCGATAGGTATATGCAGGATGCAAAAGTGATTATTTTGTTTGGTGCAGGATACGAACTGTGTGTTTACTACATCGATACGGTATATCGTGAGATACAGCCGCGTCGGAGATCAGATTCACGCTGAAATATTCAAGCTTCTGTTGTTAGTGGCAGAGCAATGTTATTGAGGAAGTGTCTTTCCATATTTGACGATCTGTACAAGACTTTTGCAGGGTTTAACTATCTGTGCAGTGTGGCGGTCTGTACAAAATAGTTTTGCTGCTGAAAGTCTTGTCTGCAGAAAAAAAATGGCGGCCATTGCTCCCACACTGGCAACATCAGTAATTTGGCAGGTAGATTCACTAAGAGCCAATCAGAATGCTAAATTCATTTACATTGTGCTGGGATATAGGAGTGCCTACAGACTGGTTGAAACAAGATGAGGGAAAGGTATCTATGGAAAGTTCTGAGAGTGACATGATGCTTTCTTGGTTCAAGGGTTCAAAGGTAAATTGATGCAGAAAATCAATCTCTGGTGGGACGTTGTCCCTCATTTGACATTATGACATTGGGATGCCTCCAGACCAGCAGCTGTGGGACACCAAAAGTTCCAGCCATTTTTCTCTATCATAGGAGAGTGCTTCCAATTCTGTTTGCATAATTGTTCTGATTTTCCTGTCAGTACTTAGACAATGCTCTCTTTCCTGACAACAAGAATGCTTTTATGATTAATGGTGTTTTTGCAAGCATGCAAGATATGAAGAATGCTTTTAGAGGTTAGAAAGTTAACTCTTTCTTAGAAGTATATTGAAATCAGGATGTTACGATTTCCCAGAAGGGTAATATTTGTGTGACAGGGTGCCTCATTAGGACCATCAGGTGTTATTCTGAGCTATTTTCGTAAACAGGTCCTGTTAGAACAAGAATTTCCATCTGAGACATCAAGAAAGCTCCTACAGCAAGAAAAGGGACCGTTAACTATTTCTGTGTCACTTTAAGATTTCTGGGAAATATTAATATGTAATGGATGGGCTGTCCCATTATGATCGCGAGGTAGAAGGCATCCTGCGTTATTCTGGAATATTGTTGTAAAATTTTCTGAAAGCATTGCAAAAGATTTCTATAGCGCATCCAGAGGGAGACTTGGTTGTTAATTACATAGATATGAGACATTAGTGTAATGCTGACAACCTTTCAGCTGCATTTGCGAAAATGAGTTGCTAGGGAAACATCCCACTGGTCTCACCGGTAGGAAGGCTATGCGTCTTGTACCAGCAATGGTGCATAGCTGAACATGTGTTTCGGCAGGAATTTGTCAGGTGTCGTGTATGAATTTGATTCCGCCGCCTCATGCTTGTGGGACACGTACGGACACCTGCGCATGGCTCAGCAGGTGACAGCCACATCGTCGCTTTGTCGGGGCTGCAGGAGCACCCCGACTACTGACAGCATGTGCGGTGGCGTTCTGTGCGGTCCAGTGGACGACGCATGCTTCATGGCTGAACGATTTTTATCAGTGTAATTAAGCGTGATAGGTATTTCATGACGGCATTCCTTGCACGATCGGAATGAAAAAAAAAACGATCGATGTAATTACTTTTTACAAGACCTGCATCTTCCCAAACAGCAGAGAATAATGACCAAGAAAAAATAAACTCCTGCAAACTGAATTTTTTATAAATAAACAATATACCCTTGAATTTCCTGTTATGACATCCTTCCTCCCCAGTGCAGAGCTGCCAATTTCTGGGGAGAGGAAGGGATGGGGAGAGGGGAGTGGAGGAGGGGGGATGAGGGGGGGGGGGGGTGGCGCTTGGGACCGATTTCTTGAAAATTCTTGAATATGCATCTACATCCATACTCCGCAAGCTTCCCTCTATTCCAGTCTCGCATTGTTCGTGGAAAGAAAGATTGTCGGTATGACTCTGTGTGGGCTCTAATCTCTCTGATTTTATCCTCATGGTCTCTTCGCGAGATATACGTAGGAGGGAGCAATATAGTGCTTGACTCTTCGGTGAAGGTGTGTTCTCGAAACTTCAACAAAAGCCCGTACCGAGCTACTGAGCGTCTCTCCTGCAGAGTCTTCCACTGGAGTTTATCTATCATCTCCGTAACGCTTTCACGATTACTAAATGATCCTGTAACGAAGCGCGCCACTCTCAGTTGGATCTTCTCTATCTCTTCCATCAACACTATCTGGTACGGATCTCACACCGGTGATCAGTATTCAAGCAGTGGGTGAACAAGTGTACTGTAACCTACTTCCTTTGTTTTTGGACTGCATTTCCTTAGGATTCTTCCAATGAATCTCAGTCTGGCATCTGCTTTACCGACGATCAACTTTATATGGTCATTCCATTTTAAATCACTCCTAATGCGTACTCCCAGATAATTTATGGAATTAACTGCTTCCAGTTGCTGATCTGCCATATTGTAGCTAAATGATAAAGGATCTTTCTTTCTATGTATTCGCAGCACATTACACTTGTCTACATTGAGATTCAATTGCCATTCCCTGCACCATGCGTCAATTCGTTGCAGATCCTCCTGCATTTCAGTACAATTTTCTATTGTTACAACCTCTCGATATACTACAGCATTATCCGCAAAAAGTCTCAGTGAACTCCCGATGTTATCCACAAGGTCATTTATGTATATTGTGAATAGCAACGGTCCTACGACACTCCCCTGCGGCACGCGTGAAATCACTCTTACTTCGCAAGACTTCTATCCATTGAGAATGACGTGCTGCGTTCTGTTATCTAGGAACTCTTCAATCCAATCACACAATTGGTCTGATAGTCCATATGCTCTTACTTAGTTCATTAAACGACTGTGTGGAACTGTATCAAACGCCTTGCGGAAGTCAAGAAACACGGCATCTACATGTGAACCCGTGTCTATGGCCCTCTGAGTCTCGTGGAAGAATAGCGCGAGCTGGGTTTCACACGATCGTATCGTCTTTTTTCGAAACCCATGCTGATTCCTACAGAGAAGGTTTCTAGTCTCCAGAAAAGTCATTATACTCGAACATAATAGGTGTTCAAAAATTCTACAACTGATCGACGTTAGAGATACAGGTCTATAGTTCTGCACATCTGTTTGACGTCCCTTCTTGGAAACGGGGATGACCTGTGCCCTTTTCCAATCCTTTGGAACGCTTCGCTCGTCTAGAGACCTACGGTACACCGCTGCAAGAAGGGGGGCAAGTTGCTTCGCGTACTCTATGTAAAATCGAACTGTTAGCCCATCAGGTCCAGAGGCCTTTCCTCTTTTGAGCGATTTTAATTGTTTTTCTATCCCTCTGCCATCTATTTCGATATCTAGCATTTTGTCATCTGTGCGACAATCTAGAGAAGGAACTACAGTGCCGTCTTCCTCTGTGAAACAGCTTTGGAAAAAGACATTTAGTATTTCGACCTTTAGTCTGTCATCCTCTGTTTCAGTACCATTTTGGTCGCAGAGTGTCTGGACATTTTGTTTTGATCCACCTACCGCTTTGACATAAGACCAAAATTTATTAGGATTTTCTGTCAAGTCAGTACATAGAACTTTACTTTCGAATTCATTGAACGCCTCTCTCATAGCCCTCCTCACGCTACATTTGGCTACGTGTAATTTTTGTTTGCCTGCAAGGCTTTGGCTATGTTTATATTTGCAGTGAGGTTCCCTTTGCTTCTGCAACAGTTTTATAACTCGGTTGTTGTACCACGGTGGCTCTTTTCCATCTCTTACGATCATCTTGCTTGGCACATACTCATCTAATGCATTTTGTACGATGGTTTTGAACTTTGTCCACTGATCCTCAACACTATCTGTACTTAAGACAAAACTTTTGTGTTGAGCCGTCAAGTACTCTGAAATCTACTTTTTGTCACTTTTGCTAAACAGAAAAATCTTCCTACCTTTTTTAATATGTCTATTTACGGATGAAATCACCGATGCAGTAACCGCTTTATGATCATGTTTCAATAAACAATATTACACACATTGTCTAAATTGTTTAAACAATATTACATACACTGCATCGATTTCCTGACAAATTCTTTAACTAAATAAATAAACTATATATTCCATACACTGTCATAAATAATTAAACAATATTCCATACGTAGGGTAAATTGTTTAAACAATGTACCACAATGTACCATACTCTGCAATGTAATTCCCTCCAAATGACCCATAAACTGAGTGTTTTTGGCCAATTTCCGGGAGAGGGGAGGGGAAGGGGTGTTACCAGAAGGGGAGGGGTAATTAATTGATCAATTTAATTAAGTAGTCAATTAAAGTGATATCAAAAGTGTGATTGCATCGATGAAGGGAAGAGCACTAGTTTTGGCGGTTTCCTTAGGGGTTCAGGGAGGAGGAGGAGGGGGGGGGAGAGGGTGGGGGGACAATAGGTTGAGGGCCCATTATTCAAACAGAAGGAAATTCCTGGAGGGTCTTAATCCACTTAGCAGAACAGTAGGTTAATGGCCTGTCAATCAAAGGAGAACAATAGGTTTGCCCCTGAGTGTATGCCTGCCCATGATGTAGGCAACCTGAAGTAACAAAATGCACTAATCCTGGTCTTGTCCCTCTTCTAAAGCCAACAAGGAGAAGGGACAGGATAATAGCACATCATGGAATAACTTCCATGGTACTAGAGAGAGCTGTAGAGGGTAAAAATTTTAGAGGAAAACAGAAATAGGAACGCATTCATCGTCATCTACATCCACACCTGCAAACCACTGTGAACTGCATGGTAGAGGTTTCTTCCTATTCCACCACGTATCACGTTTTCTTGCCGTTCCATCCACGTAGGAAGTGCGGGAAGAATGGCTGATGTTGTAATTAGTCTAATTTTGTCTTTGCAGTCGTTATGGGAGCGCTACAAAAGGGGATGTTATACATGTCAGAATTTCTCACTTAATGCAGGCTCTATTACGCGCCTGACCTAATTGGCGATAAGGAGACATTCTCCATGTTACATGTAATTGTCATAAGTAGCAGTATTATTAATAACTTAGCATCAAATGCAAGCTTTAAACAGTTTTTAAAATTTGCCTTCACGTTAAAACACTAGCAAAATGTTTCATACATCATTGTAACTCTGTAAATTTTGTGTAGGGTGTGATTTCATAAACTTAAAAGTTCAGTTACATTTCTTTCTTATTTGATAATTTTTCAATGACATCAATGAATTCGAACCTTCCTCACAGTTCTCTGTATGCAGTCATTAGTTCACATCAGTACGTTATCTGAGTAAAAGTATCCGGACACCTCTATGTAAAGTGCGACTGCCCTGTAGACGCCACGGCAGGTGGACCCAACATAGTGAAAGGATGTGGGAAGAATTGTGTAGTCAGCAGAGAAGCTGAAGAAAGTACACTATTTGTAAGTTGTAATTTCTAATTTTAGAACAACTAAGTGACTGCTGCCATGTGCTGAAATTCATTACGTTACTTTACACCCCAATAAGGAAAGAGATTTTCGTCTATGTTGGAATGATATACAGCCATTATACTGGTATACATAGGAGGAAAGGTTACACACACTATATATATATATATATATATATATATATATATATATATGTGTGTGTGTGTGTGTGTGTGTATGTGTGTGTGTGTGTGTGTGTGTGTTTGTTTGTTTGTAGGGGAAGGGAGAGAAAGGAAAAAACTGTATTACCCTGTAAAAATATAGGGCTGCAACAGAGTTATCTTCACTTCCAAGGATTCTGTACCGACGCCTGGAAGGATTGGCAGCGTCGTTTCTAACAGAAAATTTCGTGGACCATTTCGACAAAGAAAGTGTCAGTGTCAATACTGGAAGTTCCTTAAAAATTATTTTCGTTTGATTTGATTTTGAACTCGTACTGGTTGATTCTAACTTTGCTATTGTTTAGCTTTGCGAGAGAAACCAAATATACCTGACTGCGAGAATACAACATGAATCTGGCACTGTTTTATAATCTTTCTAAACAAATGTGAAAACTGATTAAAACCTGAGCTTTGCTATTAATCTCTTTAATTAATCAAAGTGGTCCCTGTGCGTTAATGATCTGCCTAATAATTCTGTTTATGAAATGATTCCTGTGCGTTGATAATTTTATTAGCAAACTGATCCTGAAATGAAAATATCTCGTAATGTAATTACTTGGAAACGCGATACTTCCTGCTCTCTATGCACCAGGTGCAAATTTCTAACTACGGTTGCTGAGAGCTTAGTGCAATGCTCCAGACAACGAATAAACTATTTTGTCCACATCATTGAGTGAGACACCCTTTAAATAAAAATGACTTGGATCGAGGATGTGGACAATGCTCTTAGGTAAAATAATCCTTTAACTAAAATGGTTCAAATGGCTCTGAGCACTATGCGACTTAACATCTATGGTCATCAGTCCCATAGAACTTAGAACTACTTAAACCTAACTAACCTAAGGACATCACACAACACCCAGTCATCACGAGGCAGAGAAAATCCCTAACCCCGCCGGGAATCGAACCCGGGAACCCGGGCGTGGGAAGCGAGAACGCTACCGCACGACTACGAGCTGCGGACTAATCCTTTAACTATCTGACATATTGTTAACCATATGAAATTCTTGTTACAACACGCATGTTACAAACATTGACACAGGATAACATTGATATCAAACTCTTACTCTCACAAATATTAGGCAAATAACTGATAAACATAAAAAATACTTTACCGTGAAAATTACACAGTCTTCAATGCAAAATCTGACGTTCCCTGATATAGATGTCTCATTCAATAATGGTTACAAACTAAGTATGACTGCAATGCCACTAAATACAAAGTATTATCTTCATTCCTCTCCATACGCTTTTCTAATCTCATTACATCTCATTTCATTCTAAATCACTAATCGAATCTTCCTCGTCTGTTTCACAATACTCAGGCATAAATCATTTTACTTAAGCACAGATCCACTTGACTTTACGTGTACATGGCCACGAGTCCTTTGCTCAGCGTTATGTCTCGCTACTTACTGCTGTAACGACAGAACTCCCGCGCTCCTCGCTGCCAAGCAGGGATGTCAAAAAAGAGCACAGCTTCCAGCAGCACACCTACTCTGACCAAAGTCTGCGCACGAATGATCAGCAAATTCAAAATTGTCGCCTAACGTTTGAGACATCCAAAGTATGTACATATCAAGAAGAGCAAATAACAAATATTTTGAAGAATCAGCCTCAGTTGCGCAAATTTTCTAGTTTTTACCAGGTTTCGGCTAAATTAATGTAGCCTTCTTCAGAAACATAAAATTACTATAACATGCCTGAGTACGGCCTAGTCAACATTTAAAACCTGAAGTGCCGTGGTACCATGTCGAAAGAAAACTACTTAATTGAAGCCCAGCCCCGGCATCTCTGCACCGAGCGGTCGGTTCACAGCGGCAAGTACGTGCCAACGTAGTTACCGCTGCCAACCGACCGCGATAGTATCGTGGTACCATGTCGAAAGAAAACTACTTAACTACTTAATTGAAGCCCAGCCCCGGCATCTCTGCACCAAGCGGTCGGTTCACAGCGGCAAGTATGTGCCAACGTAGTTACCGCTGCCAACCGACCGCGTGGTGAAGAGATGCCGGGGCTGGAGTTCAGTTAAGTGGTTTTCTTTCGACATGGTACCACGATACTATAGGTTTTTAATGTTGACTAGGCCTTACTCAGGTATGTTATAGTAATTTCATGCTTCTGAAGAAGGCTAGATTAATTTAGCCGAAACCTGGTAAAGACCAGAAAATTTGCGCAACTGAGGCTGATTCTTCAAAACATTAGTCTATCACAGTTGGTGACGGGGCTGCAATAAGCTAAAAATTCGCAAATAAAAAACTTCCAATAGACCTGTTTCAACATATACGAGGCTCTGCTGAAAAGTAGTGCCTCCGAATTTTTATATGAAAATTCTTAGATCTTTTAAAATAAAAAAAATAAAAAAACGTTGTTAGCATTGTACATCTTTGCTCTTCTTGTTGTTTCTCAACATCGTCATCCTGGAGTCGAACACACTAGTATGTTTGATACCCCCAGTGTTAAATGTTTGACTTAGCACTCGTGTGTGGTCTGACATTAACATGCTAAAAGTTAGCGTGCTCCATGCGCGACAAATTCCCCGAATTTGAAACTCGATTATGGCCTGCTGTTTCTCCCGCACCGATATGGTTACGTTAGACACCGCCAAGTTATACGATACAGTTGTGTGCCAGCTAGCGTCAGCGGGCTGCAAATATGTAGACATGAGAATAAAGATGTAGAACGTTAGTAAGGTTTGTTTCATTTAAAAAGCCTTAAGAGGTCTGATATAAAAAAAATCAGAGGCATTAGTTCTCAGCACGCCCTCCAGTATTGATTTCCGTATGTGGAGGACGTATTGTATCTGTCGACTGGCACCACATGTTCCTGGAACACATATAAAAACATACATTTCACCATAGAACGTGGAGACAAATCTGTTAACTTCTTCGATCTTAACATGGTCATCACCCCAAACACAATCTTCTCGGAAAAAATACAGAAACAGACCTGTAGTACCTTTTTGTTCCCAAAACCCAATAACAAACAAACATACTGCCTTCCATTTCATCATGCGTGGTCTCACAGCCATACCATTGTCAAAACAGCATGCCCAAATAGAATTAGACACAATTAAATTTATTGTATGTAGCAGTGGCTATAGCCCTGACTTAATTGACAGTGTTATCTGCAGTAAACAAAAAAGAAAGATCTTTCCCTACTTCTGCAGCAACAGACACAACTAAAATAAAGTGGTATACCATCCCATATTTCCAGAATCATCGAACAGATTAGTCAAAACTCTCAATTCTTGTAACATCAATTAAAGTAAGTGTCGGCCACAGCTCGTATTTTATTCAACAGCAGGTCTATAGCTGCTAGCCCGCGTGAACATGAATGTAGCAGCAGACGACACGTAAGACTCCACTTCTGAAGAAAGGCCGTGAATACAAAGTCGACACAGAAATGGAGCATTTCAGATAAATAAGCATTTAGTTCTAAACTTCGACCTTGTTCCGGATGACCAGTTCCAACTGAACTCATCACCAATCTTAATCTTCACACGGTTCACTAAACCTGCCTCACACTCCCAAAACTCAATCACAATGATCACAAATAATCTCCACAATATTTCCACACAACTTCAATGCTGTGTGTTTTCGTTGTATAATCTTTTTGATACTGTCCATGTTTAACATGCTTGGAGCATAATATTAGTGATGAGCTTTCGACTGACCATTTCTCAGTTAATGTCAAGACGAAAGATACTGTATGTGTTGATAACATGTTTCCAATATTTGTTTTTTTATATACGTTAGTTTCTGTTATGGACGCTACTCAGCAGTTTCCTAACGGTGGTCCAATAACCTAAAGACGGTTAGAAATAAACAAATATTTTTGAATAAAAACCAAGTTTGTTTGTGTTTCAACTTAAATACTGAATTCTACTGTTGCGGTGAGGCACTGTGAGGGTCCCAAATTTTCAAGAGCAGTTTTTTTACATCCGAGTTGAGTGAGCTGTCATTTGTACTCTGATTCATATGAATACACTTGCGACGTGATTACGACCACACGACGGACTTTGAACGCGGAATGGTAGTTGTAGCTAGGCACATGGGACATTCCATTTCGAAAATTGTTATGTATTCCGAGATACACAGTGTCAAGAGTGTGCTGAGAAAACCAAACTTCAGGCAATGGCTCTCACCATGGACAAAGCAGTGGCCAACGGCCTCCACTTAACGACCGAGAGCAGCGGCGTTGTTAGCGCTAACAGACAAGAAACAATGCGTGAAATAACCGGAGAAATCAATGTGTGACGTACGAGTAACGTATCCCTTACAACAGCGCTGCGAAATTTGACGTTGAGGGGCTATGGCAAAAGATCGCTGACGCGAGTGCCTTTGCTATCAGTGCATCACACGCAGCGCCTCTCCTGGGCTCACAATCGTGTCACTTGGAACCTAGACGACTGGAAAACCATAGGCTGGTCAGATGAGTCCCGATTTCAGCTGGTAAGAGTAGATTGTAGGATTTGAGTGTGGCGCAGACCCCACGAGTACATGGACGTAAGTTGTCAACAAAGCACTGTGCAAGCTGGTAGTGGCTCCACAATGTTGTGAGGTGTATTTACATGGAATTAACTGGGTCCTCTGGTCCAACTGAACAATCATTGATTGGAAATAGTTATATTCGGCTACTTGGAGACCATTGGCAGCCATTCATGGATTTCATATTCCCAAATGACGATGGAATTTTTGTGGATGATAATGCACTATGTGACAGGATCAGAATTGTTCACGATTGGTTTGAAGAACATTCTGGACAGTTCGAGCGAATGATTTGGCCGACCAGATCGTCCGACATGAATCCCATCAAACATTTATAGGTCGTAATCGAGAGGTCAATTCGTGCACAAACTCCTGCACCGGCAACACTTTCGCAGTTGTAGACGGCTATAGAGGCAGCATGGCTCAATATTTCTGCGGGGGACTTCGAATCATTTGTCGAGTCCTTGCGACGTCAAGCTGCTGCACTACGTCTGGCAAAAGGAGGTCTGACGGGATATTAGGAGGTATCCCGTGGTTTTTGTCACCTTAGCATATATGTTTGTTTTATAATGTTGTAGTTGTGGACGCAGTGTACTGCAGTCGTACATTAGCGAGAATGCGGTTTTCGGCAAAGCAGAATCCAGGGTTGCACGGTATAAACAATCGCGCAGCTGTCCATACCAGCGTCATTGGGTGGCTGCAAATAATAATAATTTGATTGCTGAAGGTGGAGGCGAACGCTGTTCTTTGCTTGGAAAATTTTCCAATTGAAATTAACGTAGGTCTTACTTATGCTCAATATGGTCTTGGCTTGAGAGACGCCGCGCGGGGTAGCCGTGCGGTCTCAGGCGCCACGTCACGGTTCGCGCGGCTTTCCCGGTCGGAGCTTCGAGTCCTCCCTCGGGGATGGGTGTGTGTGTTGTCCTTAGCGTAAGTTAGTTTAAGTTAGATTAAGTAGTACGTAAGCCTAGGGACCGATGACCTCAGCAGTTTGGTCCAATAGTCCTTACCACAAATTTCCAAATTACTTGAGAGACAGGTAGTTCAGTTTTGGCTTGAGAGTCAATCTTTCGGAGGCAGTAGTGGGCAGCCGGAAGTTGCTTGCAGGATTTGTGGTAGCTCGCCAAGGATTTGATGAAGTCAGCATTGCTCATTCGGTAAGTCATGTGACACGCGTGACATACTGGTAACAGGTTATCAGTATGGGGCAGTATTAAGGATTTCCTGTGGGAGAGTTTATTTACATGAATGTGTTTCGGGAGTTTGATTGTCGAGATCGAAGTCTATTAAAGGTTAATTTAAGGGTATTTTAATGTGGTTAATTCAGTAATACTGGATTTATTGCAACTGTTGTTGGCATTTTGTGTGCTGATTTGTTTCGTATTTGGTTCGGATAGGAGATCCGACTGTTCCGAAGTAATAAAAGTAGTGCATCTATCCAGCTAGCTCAAAGTTAGTTGAGTCGAACTTTTGGATGTATCGTGGTGTTGTCGTGGATTTGTGGGCAATGTGTGAGTTTGTAGCTCCATTTCATGGTTAGCTGAGGGTTTGACAGTCACTAGTTTCTAAGTCTTCCTTCAAACAGTGAGGTGTTGATAATGGCATCTTTGTCGCCTTGAGGGCATTCTTTACTAATATCAATTCACCACGTCCAATCTCAAACCTAACTCTCACATTGCAGCGTGTATTTAAAGCAAACTTGATTTGCATCCCCATAGTGGAGCTATAGCGCCACTCTTATGCGATGGCGGGAAATCTAAATAAACATCATCTTTCAGATTTAGGAACACGTCTACCGAATTCCGATTATGTCACACAACTGCATCGGGGTTTTTCCGATTTTTTTTCCTTCAGTGTATTTATTACCCATCGTTGTGTTGCAATTTTAATGACCAACAGCGTACTTTTCATAGAATGAATTAACATTGAATTCGTTCATACATTTTAATACCGTAGTATCAGCAATTACTGCAGTTCCACTAGAAGTCGTAATGACACTGAAATCGGTATCACTGTAGCTATGGAGTATACGCTGTTTTGTGAGGATTTTCTAATACTTTCTCTCGGTGAGACCAGAATTCCGATACCCTAAACGATTCCGGAAACAATTTAGGTTAACTTCTCAGGTCACTCACTCTGCGTAGTACTCTGAAAACAATGAGATTCTTCACGCAAAAACGTGTTTCAGATATCTGTTCTGTAAAACGAGGCTAAAATGTATCCAGTAACAAGTACTGAATTTCATGTTACTGCAGGGCAATAATGATTTCGCACATAGGAGGAGAAAGAAGGTAGCAGGGCCGACTCGATAGTTAATTATGAGAGACGGATCACTACCAGCTGCAAAAGTACGAATGGGTCTTAGCTTTGTTATAGTAATCTTCCTTGCAATTGTATAAAGACTGGGAAAACTTTAAACTGAATATGAGAATATGAATATCAAACATACCACATACATACAACAGTCTTATCCATTCCTCTGCCTTCTTGAACAAAGACTACATGGTCATGAGAAATAGATATTTTTCAGAAAAATGTTAAGTAGGCGAGTTTGAGAAGGGCTAAATTTGGCATGTGTTACGTTCTTGTATTCGTGGGAGGTATTTTATGTCCCAAAATTTTGTCTGATGCAACATTTTCCTGCTACAGGGGTTGGACAAAAGTACGGAAACACCATAAACATACAGGAACATACTACCATGCCTAATACGGAGCAGAGAACCCATTGACATTCGAAACAGCTTCAGATCGTCTCGGCAATTATAAATAAAGGTCTTGTATGGTTGTCAAGACAATTTTATACCATTATTACTAAAATATACCGGCAAGTTGGCGGATGTGTATAGCGATTACGCACCATTCTCTCAAAAGTAGGCCAGAAAGTCTCAATAATGTTGAGTTATGGTGACTGTGGTGGCAAGGGGAGATGTGAAAGTTCAGTCTCGTGTAAAATTAGAGAGATTATGGAGGGTTATTAGCAAACGCTCTTCCCGCGAACCATACGCGACAGGGAAAGGAAAAGGGAGAAGCACTGGTACACAAGAGAGCCGTCCTCACACAATTCAAGGAGGTTGTGGAGTATGGATGTAGATGCTCAGAAAACCATAGGATCTGTGTGACCAGGAGATCTTTCGTCTTGGGACACAGTATCACTATTGGGGAACAAAAATTGTACTATGGGATGACCCTGGTGAGTCAAGTGGTCACATAATCTGTAGCAGAATGTGACCTTGCAGAGTAGCCATGCTCTGTATGGAATATCACGATATGACAGCCCAAATGATCACCGAACTCCTGCCATGTTTCACTCTTCGGACGTAAACTTGGCCAGAAGTTGCAAACAGTGTAAAACAAGAAGCATACAACCAAAGGATTTCCTTCCATTGCTTCACAGTCCAGGTTTTATGGCTTCGTCACTACATTTTTCTGTTAGGAGAATTTGCATAACTGATGAATGATTTTGGAATTTCAGCTCGCTCCTGTTTACGGAGCTTCCCTCGTGTTTTTTAGTGCTGACAGTGTTCGCGTCCTCTTTTCGTCACAATCCTATTCCATGATTATCTGCCGCTATTACTCAACACACAATTTCGTCCGCACTGTGACTTAGCGTATGATATTTCTCCGCTTTCCCTGCACGCGATGTAAATATTAGATACGGTGCCTCTTGAAACACCAAACACTTCAGCTCCCTTGGTTTCAAAAGCACCCATCATACGAACACCAACAATTTGCCCACGTTAAGATTGAATTAGCTCCAACATAATGTACTCACAAGTACACAGAACACTGTTGTGACCATGATTGACACTTGCAACGTAAAGAGGACATTGCACAGCTGCCGTTCGTGTTAAGACACAACAGCGCAACTTGCACGCTTAGCTAGTATTTTACGTTCAAGCATGCATTTATTACCGTTCCTCCAAATTTTTATCCAACTCCTGCAGATGTTAGCAACCGGTATTTAGTTTTATAGTTTCAGTTATTGAAATACACTGGTGTCCAAAATTAAAGCAACAAACGAAAATTTTGCAAGGTTGCGTCTATTTTGCCACCAAATTGTATAAACAGGTGTTAGTAGAGTAGAAACAGTGTAAAGAATATAAAACGTAAACAAATGCAACATGCATAACAGTAGAAGAAATGCTCTTTTTTTTTCAACTTAACGGATTTGCACACACGTTCCGACAACTACTTAATTTGCACAGTATTGTGTATGACTACTTCTATCAGCAATGTAGGGTTGAAAGCAAAGGGTAGTGCTGTAAATGATGTCATCAATCTCATTTTGTGGCAATAACGTCCATTCTTCCCGCAGAGTTGGACGCAGGCCTTGGAGAGTGGTTGGCGGATGGTGACGTGATGCAGCCCGTCTCCATAGTGCATCCCAGACAAGCTCTATAGGATTCAAATCGGGAGAGCGAGGAAGCCTCGCCATGCGTTCAGTATCTTCCGTTCACATGAAAACATCAACCACCCGTGCTGTATGTGGTCGAGCACTATCGTCCATCAATATGAAATCTGGGCCAACAGCAACACACAACAACCGCCAAGATCTCGTTACGATACGTGACAGCAGTTAAACCTTGCCTATTCGCTCTCACAACTTCGTGAAGAGATGTTCGAGTGATCAACATAATCCCTGCCACACCATTAGAGATCCCCATCTATACCGGCTCGTTCCGACAATGTTTGGGTCGTGCCTTGTTTCCTCCAGATGCGAATCCGTCGAGAATCACTCTCCGGACCAAATCGCGACTCATTCGCGATAAGAACATTGGCCCTCTGTTCGTCCAGGTGGCACGTTGACGAATCCACTTTAGACGTTCCTTTCTCTGCGGAAGCCTTCTGTACACCGTTTGCCTCAATACAACGAGTCCAGTGGATGCTGAGAGGTCAGATGTCAGTTGCCGTGCAGTACTAAGCCGGTACCGCCGTGCGCTTACATCCAAGTAACGATCCTCTCTTTCTGATGCCACACGTTGTCGTCCCTGCCCTGATCTTCAGGATACACTCTCGATCTCTATAAACTGTCGCCACATCCGAGAAACAACAGAACGATTCGCATTAAGCCAACGGGCCACATCAGTTTGCGACTGTCCACCTTTCATTCTTCCTATGGCCCTCCACCGAAAGAAAGCGTCTTTTCCGTGCCATACTGCACCGTCTGTGACTGCATCACAGCGATAGTGGATGTGGGACTGACCGGCAAACAGTACCACGTTTGATAGGTGCCCTGATGTCATCGAGGGCGTGGTTGTCCGTTGACCGGAATGCCATCTTTGGTGCAGAACACGAACGTACGGAAACACGTTGACAGTTTCTACGATTACTCATTGAATTAGACACAGAACGGACAAATAGCAGTTAGTTGCTTTAATTTTGGACACCAGTGTAGATAACATAGGAATTTGTAATCCGAAATTAGTCCTTATTAGCCATAGTGGTTCAAAATTCACAGTAAACTATTCTTGGTGGTCATCATTAAACCTAATGATTCTGGTCCCCAATATTTTTGGAGCAGCGAATGGCCTTGCTGCAATGGGACCGCCGGTTCCCATCAGATCACCAAAGCTAAGCGCTGTCGCGCTTGACTAGCAGTTGGATGGGGGACTGGCCGGGTCTGCCGAGCGATGTTGCCGAGCGGGGTGTACTCAGTCTTTGTGAGACCAACTGAGGAGCTACTTAATTGAGGAGAATGTGGCGCCGGTCACAGAAACTGACAATGGTGGGAGAGGGGTGTGCTGACCACATGCCCTCCATATCCGTATCCAGTGACACGTATCTGCTGAGGATGAAACGGCGGTCGGTCGGTACTGTTGGGCCATCTGAGAGTTGTTCGGACGGAGTACTGTAGTAGCACTTTCTTGGAGCTGCAGTCATTGTTTGTCCAACTTCAGGCCGTTTCGAGGGAACTCGCAAAATACGCAAACACCACTAACAATTTCTGTATGGAAGGGATTATCAACAACATCTATAAAAGATGGTATGGCAGAAATTCATGACTACGAATTCGTTTAAATAAATATTTACGAAGTTGTCATGATTTGTGGATGTCATTTTCCCACTTCTGTCAATCTGAAGTGTTGTAAAAGTAATATTTTGGACAACATGAATAAGATATACGTCTATCTGCGTTGTTCTGATCGCTGGAAAGAACAAAAAAGATGACAAAAAAGGCGAAGTTGAAGGTTTAAATGTCAAGTAATAGTTGTCATCTTCCGTTTGCGGATGTCGGCGATTGAAAGGAATATCGTCTGTATATATGCATGTGCAGAAATTTCTTCTCTGTTTAACTCGTCTTTCGCAATGAAAAAAACAATATCTGAAGTAAGATAGCCTAGATATACTGCTTCCCAGTGCTTCATACCCCAGACCCCTAAATTAAATTAACAAAGAGAAACGCTTACGATAACATATTTCATAGTAACATGTCACGTAATATAAAAATTCTCAAAGGTAAGCGATGAAAGAGATTGTTGTCCCAGAATCTTACCCTTTGATGCTTTGCTACGTGAAACAGAAAATTTGGTCTTAAAATAGTTTCGCTCAACAGATCGACAACCAGGAATAACTGATATCACGTTTCCTTGTGTCCCTTTATGAGCTACTGTTCTTGGGATAGTAAATAAGGTACAGTTATAGCAAACTAGTTTCGCTGCTAACACAGTTCTGTGCTGAAATATTGTTTCCGTTAACTGTATTCCATAATGCAACGTCACACCGTGTGGGGTCTCTCCTCCAAACGCTGCTATACAATGCAACTATACGGTAGATCAAGTACCAAGCAAGAGGAACAGTTAGGGAGATCTCGCTACAGAACGGCACTTAGTAGGAAATAGCTCTTTTTCATTTAAACGAAGTGAATAGAATAGTACTACATTCGAGGGTAAAGTGAAGATTACGTACTGTAGTTGATTGAAATTGGGGTCTACGGAAAATTTGAAAAAGAACTGCTGACGTAACGGCATGACACAACGATGATGGTCCACCTAATTTTAAATAGCGTAAACTGCCATGTAATCAATTGATGACTTGATTTCGATATAAAATTAATTGGATTTTCCGTCGGTGATTGGCAGAACAAGTCAATAATATTAAAAAGGAAAGAAAAAATCGCAACTTCGCGAAAAATTATGTTTATTTGCTCATGAACCGGCTTTTGGCTTCTCAGGCCATCTTCAGATGATAACTGAATGTCGCAAACACAGATAAACTTGACGAGCGACTCACACAGATATTATTTCTGCATAAAATATAAAAGTGACAGAGTCTTTACGTAGGAAAATGTTACAACAATTATATTAACTAAAAAAAGGGGGTTACACAAAGTTTTTATGTGGAGATACATATAAAAAATGATGAAATATAAAAGGAATTTGCAGTCTAGTATTTGAAACGAAAGCTTAATGTAACAAGGGGGAAAATGGAAATTAGGTATGATCATTTAATATTGCAGTAGTTATTCGGAAATGAAGAGGCTTGCAGCTTGCACAGGGTAGAGTAGCATGGAGAGCTGCATCAAACCAGTCTCTGGACTGAAAGCCACAACAACATAACATGCAATACTAGGCTGGCATACGGTGTCATGTGCTTGCCGATTCCCTTTATTTCCAGTAGGGTCATATTTCTGCATTTTTTTTTGACTGAATGTAAAAGTTCACATACTGAATCATATGAATGGTTCTCTACTAAATGATCAGCAAAGGTCGAATCTTTCTTCTTTAATCGCCAGCTTCTCTCATTTTCACGTGTCTATTGCCAGAGCTCTGCCTGACTGAACACTATACACTTTCTCGCGCTACTTACAAGTGATTTTATATACACCACTCTGTGCCAATGGCTGCATTTGGTCTTCACTATTGAATAAATATTTTGATATGTTATTGTTATTATAAAATGCAGGTCTGTGGTTGCAAGACTTTAATTTTTTTGCAAGATTGTCTGAAACATTAACAAGACAGGGAATTTTGCCCCAGGTTTTGAAACATGCCATTGGCCAGCGTACAGAAGTGATGCACGAGGGGCGTTTGAAACGTCCTTGCGAAGTCCGAGAGATGGCACCACCGGCACGCATCGAGGTCATGTTTAGTTAGTAGTATCTCTGGAAAGAACACACACCAAGTTTCAGCCTTATTAGTTTATTTCTTTGTGTTTGGCATTCGTGTGAATCAAGGAAGTCGAGTGATTGTCAAAAAATGGACGAAAAAGAATTTCGTGTGGTGATTAAGCATTACTTTATGAAAGGCAACACGCCTCTGGAGGCTAAAGAGAAGCTTGATAAACATTATGGTGATTCTGCACCTTAGAACAGAACAGTTTATAAGTGGTTTCAAAATTTTCCGAGTGGCTATATGGGCACAAGTGATGCAGAACGTTCTGGACGCCTTGTCGAGGTTACGACTTCAGAAATAATTGATAAAATCCATAATATGATGATGGATGACAGAAGAGTTAAGGTGCGTGAGATTGCTAGTGCTGTGAGCATCTTGAATGAATGGGTACATAATATTTTGCATAAACATTTGGACATGAGAAAGCTATCCGCGAGATGGATTCGGCGATTACTCACGCTTGACCAAAAATGGAATAATGTGAAGTGTTGCAAAGATGGTTTGCAGCTGTTGAGGAAGAATGGAATATTACTATACTCCTAAGACCAAACAACACTCTGAACAATGGGTTACCAAGGGAGAATCTGCACCACAAAAGGCGAAGGTTATGGCGATTGTCTTTTGGGATTCGCAAGAGATAATCTTCATCGACTTTCAGGAAAATGGTAAAACTATTACAGGTTCATATTATCATCGTTATTGGACCGTTTGAAAATCAAGCTGCAAGAAAAACCCCGGCGATAGGACTGCAAAAAAGTCCTTTTCCATCACGACAATGCACCAGCACACACCTCAGCAATTTTTTTCGCAAAATTAATGGAAATAGGATTCCAACTCGTTTCACATCCACCCTATTCTCCAGACTTGGCTCCCTCGGACAACTATTTGTTCCCGAATTTGAAGAAATGTCTGGCGGGACAAAGATTTTATTCAAATGAGAAGGTGATTGCAGCAACTAATAGCTATTTTGCAGACTTGGACAATTCCTATTATTCGAAAGGGATCTACAAATTAGACCAGCGTTGGACGATGTGTGTAAGTCTAAAAGGAGACTATTTCGAAAAATAAAAAAGGTTTACCCCAAACAAGTAAGTAGTTTTCATTTTTGCGCGGACTTTTCAAGCGCCACTCGTATTTTTATTCATTTTCTGTTTTCGTAGAATATTATGAATCAGGATAGTATTATAGCCATCGCTGGAAGCGATTTGTTTCGTGGTGTGTAGTTTTATTTGAAAGGCTGATTTGGATGATAGTATGAGGTGATGCACTATTGAATTGAAAGCTGCAAGTTCGTGGCTGTGTGGATGCTGGGAGCTTGCAGGGATTCTTGTATCAGTAGTCATGTTTCTTCTAAATACTAAATACATGTTTTCTTGTACTACTATCTGTATTTGGATCCAAGAAATTTATAGAATAGCATTCCAGGTTCACCGTGAATGAATTTTCATATTTTGTGAGTTCAGATGCTGTAGAAATGTATCTAACTATCTAGTGGTACCCATCTACAAAGACAGCTCATCATCGCCAGATCTGAACCAGTATTTAATTTTGCAGTGTAGTGGTTCTTTCTGTAAGAAATTTTGTTCGATATTGTCTATGAAAATTTCGGATACTATAGGACTAAGAGGTGTACCCCTACCTAGGCCATGGGATTGACTATAAAATTTCTTTTGCGACTGGAATAATTCTATTTTACACACATTTGAGTAGTATCGATTATGCCATGTAATTCAATAGGATTTACTTTGGGCTTATTCAAAATATCTGTTAATATGCTTATAGACTCATCAGTAGGAAAATTTGTAAATAAGCTAATGACATCAAACGATACTAGTTTAGAACTGGGTGAGATTTGTATACCTTTCATTTTGTCAACAAGAGCCATAGTATTTTTGATACCAAATTTGGGTTTCAAATTGGTTTTCTTTTCAATGATATAACCAGTCTCTTTCGCTAGCAGGTAACATGGAGCAGAAAAGGATGACACTACTGAGCGTATTGGAATACTTTCTTTATTTAATTTGGGTAAGCCATATAATCTAGGAGACCTAGGATTCACATCAGTTAACATATGGCTGTTGGTTTCAGATATAATACTTTTAGATGATGTGATGGTGGCTTTTATTTGTTCACTGAAAGCTGCAGACGGGTATTTTTTTAGATGTTGGAAGTTGGAACCATCAAGAAACTGGTGCACTTTTGTAACTTAATGACTTTTCTTGAAAAGAATAAACTGTTTGAGTTATCAGCATTGGCAGCGATGACATTGTTGGAGATTATTTTCTTCTTAAACTTACTTAATGTGCTGATTTCATTGTGTGGGAGTTGGTCACTAACATCAGTAGCAGTTTTTAAATCGTGGGCCATCATATGTTTATCTGTGTTTGCGGCATTCAGTTATCCCCTAACAAGGTCAGAGAAACCGAAAGCCGGTTCATGACCAATTAAATATAATTTTGCAGAACATTAGAATGTGTTTTTCCTTTTTAATATTATGATCTCGGTATGTTACAATGAATGTTGTAGTTTCCAGTATAACTATCATATATACAATCCTAAGATGGGTTCCTTCGATAGTAAAAAAAGGTTGTTTACTACGTCTACTAACCATGTGCTGGGGTTAAATTCATCGATTTTTTTCTCCCACACCGCAGTGCGCTCTGCTCTTGTTACGTTCACGTGCTGCTGAACTTGTGTGGATTATCTGACTTTACAAGTCCATGTATTATCGATGATTGTTGGTACAATAGATAACTCAGATTTATTAACACACAAGCTACGTGAAAGATGACGTCACAGGGATTGTTCTGGGGTTAATTATGACATATCGATTTCTAAAAACAGTAACATTCAAATCACGTCGTTGGAATGAGATTCATATGTGGATGCGATGGATAAAAAAAAGACGGGGTTCATTATCACAATGAATGACAATTGATTTAAGAATGAAAAAAAACATTAAATTGCTATCTATATCCACAAGGAAGGAATATAAAGGTTCGAGATTATTAACACATTTTACAAAAGACAGTAATCTATTATTAACTCCCTTTCATGATATTTAAATAAGTAGGGGGTCTCTTAGCAAATATGATAGGACAAAATTAATGGACTCAAGGGTACTATCGCAAGCCTGTCTAGCCCCGTGTTCGAGATGGATGTGGAGTTGGTAGGACAGGAAAAAGACGGTACAAATCATTCCCACGTATTCATGTAGCCAAGCATATTCGGGTATTACAGGTGATACTGAATTCTATAAACCACTGCAATGAAGCCCGTCGGAACATAAGGAGATAGAAAAAGCACACAGGTAAGTTTCATGCCCGGTATCATGATAGCAAAAGTGCGTTAAATCTACAAATTATAAACGAAAGAAAAGTACACATATAGATAGTCATTCCACGGATAATATAGCATATTACGAGAAGTGTTACTGTTCTAACTGTGAGGCTTTAAATAACGAGTATGTCGGATGGAATACCCACTGAGACCGAATACAAGGATAGAGAAAACACCTTAACTCATCAAGAAATATCTAGAAGAAGGAGACTGTAGTGCTAAGGATAGACAGCTGACAATGTCTGCTTGCGATTAAAGAGTTGGGAGTGAATTTAATCTCACTGTGGCGCTTTGAGATAGTCCAATGAACAAAGTACCCAAGTTGCAATATACTGATTACTGGGTAAAAAATGTCGATAATTTCGACAGAATGATTGGCTTAAGATCAGCGAGTAAGTACGCATGCGAGTTAACTGCTTGATGGCTCTTAAAAGTCGCAGAGCAAGTAATTACGGGCACAAGTATTTGCACCACACACTGAACAAAACGCACCATGCCAAATTGATCATGCTAAACGGATAAAATTAAAGAAGTCAAAAGTCTATTGCGAATCACTGTCTATAATACAACACCGCTGAAAGAAACATTAACCACCACTGTATGTTGGAATCACTTAATCCAATACCGTATTCTAAAACTTAAGAGGAAAGCTCCACAGAACATTTCCTCATACTTACGCAGCTGGCAGCGAGGTACATACATTGTCACTGGCCGTTTCTGTTCGTGGCGTCCTAACGTAGAAGACTCGATGGTGACGTGTGGCGAGGGATGGATATGTTACCTGCAAGGAGGGCCAAATCCTATCCAGTTATGTTCGGCGAAAACGGTATGTTTTTGGCGCTGTCTCTGCTACTCTTGATTACAAGATTAGTATTAGGTCAGCAAAACTCAGAAACACTGTTGCTAACTCTATTTTTACACAAAACTTCCAAAAGAAACATATTCATCATTCAGGATCTGGAACAAATGCGTACACCTTTCACAAAAAATACACGTATCTTCCTCCAGTGCTTCATTATCATGGTATAAGAGTAACGTACAGTGTGAATTACTTGGTTTGAATGAGTCATCCTTACTAGGACTCAGTAAACAAGAACTCATTCCCAGGTAGACAAGGAACAAGAGAAACATTTACTTTAAACAACACAGAGCAATGTTTCACAATTCTCCATGAACTACCAATAATTCAGTCACCAGAAAAAGACACAACTTCTTGTTGGCGCGACAGACTGTCTACGGTATACTTGCAATTAGTATGTGAAAAGTTTATATCACCCGTATGTAAATAAACAAGTTCGTTCAAGGTTACGCAGGCAAGAAACTTAGTGTCTGAAAAGAATCACTGTTTTGGATGGCTGTCCAAAGGCACTACCGCAGTAACAAGCTGGTGAGTTCTGAAGTCCTGGTGTCAGAGCTCTGTGAGGACAAGTCACAGCGTTGCTTCGCTGTGGACAGCTGGCACCTTGAGCTCGGCTCCGTAAGGCGGCTGTCACCAGGTTATTATGTTGGCTTCGACTGGCAGACACTAACCGTTCAACATCTTTAATACAGTGCCAGCAGAAGAATATGCAGCAGTGTATTTGTGAACAATTGATAAGGTGGAAGGAAATAAATCTGTGCTGCGCCTCCTAGGGGCGATGTGGCTGCCGTCTGTCAGCGGGGGAAGAGCCTTTGGGCGCCGTGGCGACATCCGGAGTTGCCCTTGTCAACACAGTGTTGTTGCTGTTGTCGCTGTTATTAGTTTGGTTCTCGCTGCCGTAACCCTTATGAGTTTGTGTTGAGGCTACCCGCAGCGCTCTCTACCATACTGGTGTGCTATGTGCTGTGACATAGCGTCATAGCATTCCTCTTCTTGGCCCAGAGGAGAGATGGTTGATCACCTCAGTGCCACTGAGGCCGGAGTCGCTGTCGTCCAGAGGAAGCGGCAACCCGGTTCGACCGCCGACGACGCCCCTGGGAACAGGGCGGTCAGTGGAGGACGACGTTTCTTTGGGGAAGCTGCTCTCAGGTTGGCTGGTGGCTGTCCTTTCCTGGGATGGTCGCTGTGGTAGCTGGGAGGGATACCAATTGGAGACCAGTTGTAGAGGATATCGAACAGAAATAATGAAGAAGACTCCAGCCAAGGCACGATCTCTGTGAGGACACAGTTGATTTATGTGTTTGCAGAAATGTGACTGCTCCAACACTGGACCTTTACTGTAGCACTGCCAAGGTGAAGGATGACACACGCTACAATCCACTGATGCTCATCCAGTAGAAAATCGTCGACCACACGTCAACATAGATCATAGAGCAATGGTGGTGCATCCTCTGGGAAGAGGTCCCCGGGATGTTGGTTTCACAATCGATAGCTAGGAGCTCTGTGGATAGACATGCAACCTCTCTGCTGGGCCCGCCCCGTCCTGTGGAGTAGAACGATATGAGGCCAGAACAGTGCATAGAGCACTGCGTTAACTATTGTGGGTTGGTAGTCGCCAGTGTGGTGAGACGTGGATCTCAGTAACAGACATGACAATGGATTGTAAGGCGAGAATAGCTGAGCCCAGCAGTAAATGGGGCCACACAGCGGTACCTGTGTAGCGACGGAGCAGTGTCAACACCAGGACGAGTCTCTTGTTATGGCAAAGTGACTAGGTGCCGGGTATTTGTGAAACAAATGGGCACTGGAAGCATCTAAATGAGTCTGGATTTTGAGGAAAAGATCACTTACCGTCGCAGGAAGCCAGCAGTACAGCCACAATGCCAGGGCTACACTGGATAGTGAGACGACTGTGCTCCGCCAGCAGCAGCCATGGGTTCGAGACCGGGCTGCGCCTGCCGCCACCGCTAAGTTCTTCACTGGACTTGGTGTGACGAGCTTGCCGATTTGCTACCTGCGACTGCCACCAGCGACGCTGAGTTCTTCCACGGGCTTGGCGTCACAGCTTCATGACAGCAGATTCCATGTGGAACTCTCTGCGACTATCTGTTCCATCCGCACTGATCAGCCGGAACATTGTGACCACCGACCTACCATCGATATAACAGCGTAATTTTTAATTAACAAAGTAATTAGAAGCCCAAAATTGTAAATCAAATAAGCTATCCCGTGAAACTGTATTGTGCGGTACAGTGAGCAGTGCTGCAGAGCATGACTTCACAATAAGTGAATTGCAGTTCCAATACCCGAAGTTAACAGAACAAAAATAGCTAAATAAAATTAACAACTGAATTTTAAAAGGATGGACTACCAAAATATTTTTCTAAAAATCTCCTGTGAATTTACGTACGCAATCTGCCAAACCTCTAATCACAGAATAATCCATAAGCAAATGTAACACTGCACCGCATAAGAAATGAATCTGAACTGAACTTTGCTGATACTTGCCTTATAATGAATTTTAAAAACAAAGCTAACTGAATGATACAACTGTAACCCACACAAATTTCGTATGGCTTACCTATGGCAACTGAAACTCGGTACTGCTCGAAGTGATGAACGTAAAATATACAGCGCAGCAACAAGTAAGTTAAAAAGAACGAACAGGTCTTGCACTGCAAATTATTTACTGAAATGATAAAGGTCTGTTACAGGATATCAATTATTGAAGTATATGAAATAAAATCGTCATAACTTCTGAACGGTTTGCGTTAGGACGTTCAAACTTCATGGTTGGCCATGGGGCATGATGAGAATTAGTACGCGCCGTATGGTTTGGTTTAGTGACGAAGGCCACTTTCATTAGGATGGGTTCGTCAATATGAAAATTGGCGCATTTGGGGGACTGAGTATGCGCGTTTCGCGATCGAGAAGTCTCTTCACTCTCAAAGGGTGACTCTGTGATGCACTGTCCAGTCACAGAATAATCGGTGAGTTATTCCTTGATGGCACGGTGACTACCGAACGGTACGTGAAGGTTTTGGAAGGTTCTTTCATCCCCATTGTTCAAAGTGACCCTGGTTTCGACAAGATGTGGTTTATGCTAGACGGAGCTCGACCCCATCGAAGCAGGAGAGTGTTTGGTGTAATGGAGGAGCGCTTTGAGGCCGCATTCTGGCTCTGGGGTACCCAGAGGCCACTGGCCATATTCTCCAGATCTTAACACATGCCACTCCTTTTTATGGGGCTGTATTAAATATAAGGTGTACAGCAATAGCCCCAAAACACTGATGAGCTGAAAAGAGCCATTCAGGATGTCAACTACAGAATTGATGTTCCGACACTTCAGCGGGTCACGCAGCATTTCGCTATTCATCTGAGACACATCATCGCCAATGATGGCAGGCATATCCAACATGTCATAACCTAAATCTAAATATGTGTAGTGACGTTAATATTTTGAATAAAGTGTATGAACGCCGTAGTTTGTCACTAATTTAGGTTTTTTTCTTACAGTTCGATAATTGTCACCCTCTAAAGTCTTTAAGTTCTGAATGCAAGCGACGTGAATAGAAAACTTTACTTACTGTCGTCTGAACAATAAAAACAAGTAACCCAAACCTATAAAGAGAGATTCCACTAACACCTTCCGTTATTCATACACACCATAATTATGCGCAATCAAGCTGTGAAGTGACGCTTTATCTAAAAAATCTTCACGTGTCCAATTAATATTTACAAAATCATAATTCACAATTCACCCTTAACTGTGTCTTTATCTCCGTGCTCTCCATCCGCTCAGTGGCATAACCAGCACACCAGTCAATCACTAGCTGCTCTTAGAATGCTTACAGCAACGACATTGCTCTAGCAACCAATTATCACTTGTAGATAGAACCCCTGTGGCACAATATATCGACTATCGGAAACTACTGTTCGAAAAATATTCAGTATACACATGTGAAATATGACACATCGAATGAAAATAGAGCTTATATAACTTTTCTTGAACATCAAAAATAAAGTAGAAAACTTCGAAGGTTAACGCTGGAATACGAAGCAATTGATACGTCCATAGGAATTAGGGATCGACGGCATGTAGTTGTATCGAATGTAAAGTGTCTCAAATGTGGAAGATCAGCACATATGCAGTGGAAGTGCTACCAGTATTAAAGGAGTGACAGGTACAACACAGGTGCCCAACAATTAAAGGGTAATGGTAGTAGCGGGGGGGAGGGGAGTGTAGGTTATTGAAAGCCATGTAGAGGCTGATCAGGGGGAAGGAAGGGTCAGGTTAATTTAGGACTGAACCATAGAGCCGTTGGGACGAGTACCAGGTACAAATAAATGATGTAAGAACGAATGAAGAACAGGAATGTGCCATAATATGTGTGATACATGGTAGGAAATATAAAATTTTGCTGGGCACAACGGAACATGTGTTAGTGGCTTCAAGAGAGCTGGTGGGTAAGAGGCGTTGGAACCCACCACGTTACAATTTGTGTGGGGTACGGAACAGTTATAAATTATAGACCATTGGGGCCAGTAGTGGTGAATTTTTTGCTCGAGGCAACCAAGTTTAATCAATGTGTGGAAGTGGTATCTCATGTGACTGAAGGCCACAACATGATCCTAGGGTTGCAGTTTCTGCAATCGCCTCATGCTGTAAAAGACGTTTGACGACGTGTAGTGGAACCTAGTGGGAAGCATTCCAGACAGGGGAAACTGTTGTTAATGTTGATCTGTGGCATGCAATATCTAGTAAAGAAAACAGTCCAGTTAAAAAGTGAGGGGTAACATAAACCCTAGCAATACCACCGCATTTTCCACAGTGTGTAAAACGAAAAGGGGATGGGCACTTCAATCTCCCCACAAAAAAAAAATCCATCAGTTGCTGTTAACGTTTGTTAACAACATATTTTTTAAGTAGTTTTTATTTATTTATTTAGTTTTTGAGTCATTGGTCTTCTGACTGGTTTCATGGAACCTGACACGAACTCCTCTCCTATGCTAACCTCTTCATCTCAGAGCAGCACTTGCAACCTACGTCCATAACTATCTACTGGATGTATTCCAATCTCTGCCTTTTTCTACAGTTTTTGTCCTCTACAGCTCCCTCTAGTAACATGGAAGTCATTCCCTGATATCTTAACAGATGTCCAATCATCCTGTCCCTTTTTATTGTCAGTGTTTTCCACTTATTCCTTTCCTCTCCGATTCTGCGCAGAACGTCCTTATTCCTTATCTTATCAGTCCTCCTAATTTTCAAAATACGTCTGTAGCACCACATCTCAAATGCTTCTGTTCTCTTCTGCTCCGGTTTTCGCGCTATCCATGTTTCACTATCATACAATGTTGTGCTCCAAATGTATGTTCTCAGAAATTTCTCCCTTAAATTAAGGCCTATGTTTGATACTAGTAGACTTCTCTTGGACAGGAGTACCCTTTGTTTCATTCCTGCCTCAGAATTTTTAAGAGTTACTATTAAATAGATACTAATGTATTAGTAGAGTTCACAACCTGTAAATAGCTTTTATCTCGGTTTAGCAATAGCAGTGCATTTTTCATAATGTGCACACCGATGGCAAGGGTACTTTACGACCAGCACAAGCAACTGTAGAATATACAAATTTCGTTAACTGTTGTTGACTTTTATTCAGAGTATAGTTTTTATGGATATATAGATGTGTACGGACGGTCATGAATGTGAAAATATTAATATGAATTTGTTGCAAAAATTACATTCACTTAAATTTTCGGATTAGGCTTTACTGGAAAATTTAAAAGTGTTAGGTAATCTGGTGCAAGACATAATTAAAAACTATAAATATTTTTTCAGAATTTTTGAATGTAAAGCACCTGACTAGACTTAAATACTGTCAAAAGACCATTCCTTGGTACTACGAGGGTTCACGCTAGATTCGCATGGTTATGTGTCAGCAGGCACCGGAAAATCGCTATGGGTGTGTGGAGCATTAATTAGTAGTTGATATGTTATGTGTAATAGAACCACTGGAGGGTAGTGAGATATTGGATACAGCATGTAGTATGATGAAACGCAGTGTTGTACGCGCACAGGAGAGGGACAGAAGCAAAGGGGTAGTCGTCAATGTGGTTAATTTTGGCGCCGAAGACGTTAAGTTGTTAAAGAGAACATTACTGGCCACACTAGAGATTCCAGACGAGGAAAATCGTCACACAGGGGGTGTTGGCTGTGATGGGGCACAGGATGCTGCTAGGACTCATTTCGTCAGAAATTAAACCATATAAAAGGGACAGGTAGCACACAGATGGAGGATCAGTTGCTAGAATTTCACGATTTATTTCTTACGCCAGTAACACAGCACAGGCTTCCGATAGGAAACGAAACACTGTTGTATCGGAGGCGATACAGAATACCACGATCGCTGCAACCAGTCTTGGAGGAATTTATAAATCAACAGCTGGCTGACGGAATTATAAAAGAGGGCAGTAGCCCCTGGGGGCGATAATTGTGCTTATACCCAAGAAGTCTATGGATGGCTCAAAGAAGTATCAGTTCGGTTGCAATTACCGCCATTTGAATAGCAAGACTACGACGGAAGACTGTCATTCTGTACCCTCAAGGTAATAAACGGTTATCATTCGGTTCTGCAACAGTGCTAAATACGCATTCTCATTGATGTGGACATGGATTGCATTCAAATTAAGTATTCTATATTGAAAAATTTTACTAGACTCAACTAATACTCCATATTCTTTGTAGTTCCCTCTTGATCTCTGCCAGAATTGAAACCAGTGAACTGTCATCCAGGTTTCCTACGATGTACATATAAGAAGTACTTAATACACTGACGGAAAAATAATATCAACACCAAGAGGGAATTATGAGACGTGAAAGAAAGTTTCTACATCTGAACAATGATGCCAATTCAAATTTAGCGCCAGTCGCATAAGAGTGGCGCTTTTAGCGCTACTATGAGGATGCAAATCAGGTTTGCATTAAATACATGATATAACGGTTATGAGCATTAGTTACCTCTGAGATTGGACGTGCTGAACTGATGTTAGTAACGAATGTCCTCAAGGCGACAAGACCTCACTGAGTTTGAACGATGCTGTGTAATATGGCTACGAGAAACTGGACGTTCCTTCTGCGGTATTGCAGAAAGACTTGACAGAAATGTACTCACTGTTTATGACTGCTGGCAGCGGTTGTCACGAGAATGGACGGTCGCAAGAAGACCCAGGCCCCGGAGTGGCGAGTGGCGCTACAGCGAGGGAAGACCACTGTGCTCGGCGTGTTGATATGACGCATCGTACTGAATCTGCAGCAGCAATTTGAGCAGCAGTTGCCACCACAATGACACAAAGAACTGTTACAAATCGGTTACTTAGAGGAGAGCTCCGAGCCAGACGCCCCGTAGCGTGCATTCCAGTGACCCCAACTGCGACTGCAGTGCTGACAAATAAGAGCTCAATGGAGGGCTGCAGAAATGTTGTGTTTTCCGAAGACAGCTGGTTCTGCCTCGGTACCAGTGATGCCTGTGTGTTGGTTTGAAGGAGGCCAGTTGAAGGCCTGCAACCACCTTGTTTGTGTGCTACACCCACTGGGCCTACACCTGAAGTTATGGAGTGGTGTGCAATCTCGTATGACAGCAGGAGCTGTCTCGGTGGTATCATACGCACTCTTACTGCATATGTGTAAGACAGTCTGATGGCGGACCTGTTCTGCTGCCAGTCATGAACAGCATTCCACGGAAAGTTTTCCAACAGAATAACACTGCCACACATACCTCTCTTCTAGCCCAACATGCTCTACAGAGCTGTCAATATTAATGAAATTCTCCAACAGCCGTGTAACAACGATGTTATTTTATTTTGACGATAACCAATTTCGCCATTCCACCATGCCTTCTTCAGGCCCCACATGCGTCTCTCAGAGTAGCCGATAATGCCATATAGTGCCCTATGTCCCTGGGTTTCGTGAATTCAAAGCGTTACACAAGTGCGTCACTCGAAGACTTGACAGCAACTTGGGAGTTGGTCCTTGATGGGTCAATAGAGATTGCTCTACAGACTTCAAAAAATGGCTCTGGGCACTATGGGATTTAACTGCTAAGGTCATCAGTCCCTAGAACTTAGAACTACTTAAACCTAACTAACCTAAGGACATCACACACATCCAAGCCCGAGGCAGGATTCGAACCTGCGACCGTAGCAGTCGCGCGCTTCCAGACTGTAGCGCCTTGAATCGTTCGGCCACTCCGGCCGGCCTCTACAGACTGTCGTCATGTTGCCTTGGCCTCGTCGATCTCTAGATCTCTCTCCAATCGAATATACAGGGTGTTACAAAAAGGTACGGCCAAACTTTCAGGAAACATTCCTCACACACAAAGAAATAAAATATGTTATGTGGACATGTGACCGGAAACGCTTACTTTCCATGTTAGAGCTCATTTTATTACTTCTCTTCAAATCACATTAATCATGGAATGGAAACACACAGCAACAGAACGTACCAGAGTGACTTCAAACACTTTGTTACAGGAAATGTTCAAAATGTCCTCCGTTAGCGACGATACGTGCATCCACCCTCCGTCGCATGGAATCCCTGATGTGCTGATGCAGCCCTGGAGAATGGCGTATTGTATCACGGCCGTCCACAATACGAGCACGAAGAGTCTCTACATTTGGTACCGGGGTTGCGTAGACAAGAGCTTTCAAATGCCCCCATAAATGAAAGTCAAGAGGGTCGAGGTCAGGAGAGCGTGGAGGCCATGGAATTGGTCCGCCTCTACCAATCTGTTGTTGAGAAGCGTACGAACACTTCGACCGAAATGTGCAGGAGCTCCATCGAGCATGAACCACTTGTTGTGTCGTATTTGTAAAGGCAGCACAGCTAGAGTATCCCGTATGAAATCATGATAACGTGTTCCATTGAGCGTAGGTGGAAGAACATGGGGCCCAATCAAGACATCACCAACAATGCCACCCAAACGTTCACAGAAAATCTGTGTTGATGACGTGATTGCACAATTGCATGCGGATTCTCGTCAGCCCACACATGTTGATTGTGAAAATTTACAATTTGATCACGTTGGAATGAAGCCTCATCCGTAAAGAGAACATTTGCACTGAAATGAGGATTGACACATTGATGGATGAACCATTCGCAGAAGTGTACCCGTGGAGGCCAATCAGCTGCTGATAGTGCCTGCACACGCTGTACATGGTACGGAAACAACCACTAACCTGTTGATGCTACGTACTGATGTGCTTGATGCTTGTACTGTAGAGAAATGAGTCGCATGTCAACACAAGCACCGAAGTCAACATTACCTTCCTTCAATTGGGCCAACTGCCGGTGAATGGAGGAAGTACAGTACATACTGACGAAACTAAAATGAGCTCAAACATGGAAATTAAGCGTTTCCGGACACATGTCCACATAACATCTTTTCTTTATTTGTGTGCGAGGAATGTTTCCTGAAAGTTTGGCCGTACCTTTTTGTAACTCCCTGTATATGGGACATTACCGGACGGCAACTACAGCATCATACACAACAAACATTAACCGTCCTTGTATGGTTAATAACTTAAATATGTTACCTAGTAAAAGTAATCCAGAAGTTTCATTACTCTACATTAATTAGTTTTTGGTGACGCGAGTTTTTCCATCAGTGTTTAATCTCCACCCCCCCCCCCCCCGCCCCCCGTTCCTAATTCCAGTTATTTTCCACAGTAAAACATTCGAGAGGAGCGAAGATTACAATAAACTTTGTAGTTTACCTAGCTTTTCGTGTAGAGTTCGCCCCCTTCTTGTCTAGGGGTTTGATTCTTGAAGCTGAAATTCCAGCGTTTTAGGTACTCATGGTTAAATTGATCTAAATAAATTTGAAGATTGTTGTTGCAGAATTTTTGTTGTTACGTTTATATATTTTGTCACATGTTAGTATATCAAACAGTCTTTTGAATTCCTACTTTAAGAGAGCCGAAATTACATTGTTCGCCCAAAATACGTCCGATCACATCAGAAGCACGCTTACTACCACTTCACTCTGCGATAATAATCGTATTCCGAAGGGTTTACGGTTTTCCTTGACAAATGAATTTCTATTAATTTCGACTATTATTTCATAAATAAATCCAAAAATAAAGATAGTAAACATTACTAGATTGCGTAATTAATAACAGAAATTTTAAGTGTGCCAAATAATTCATAATTTCAAATGTTTCTTAAAAAAAATAACTGTACATTCAGAGCTAGTACTTATCGATTCTAACATCGGAAACAAAGTAATTCCTTTTCGTAAATTTTAGCTTAAAATATAACATATTGTGTATAAAATTATTTGTAAAACATGTGTATAAAATTATACATAAAATTGGATGTTGTAGCTCCCTCTAGACCGTCTAAAGAACTGTCATTTAGGCTTGCTACGAAGTATATAAAATGTTGGCTGAAATAAACTGGATGAGCACTGCAAGTAAAAATACCCCGAAATAATCTGCTACGTTACGCATAGAATGTAGTTCTTCTGATGTAACGCTTGTCTTTTCTGTGTGATACGTAGGAGGTGCTAACATTTTAATTCTCGTTATTTTATTTTGACGACAACCAACTTGGCATTCCTCTATGCCATCTTCAGGACCCATAAGCATCTCTCAAAGTAACCGATAATGCCATATAGTGCCGTATATCCCTGAGTTTCGTCAATTCAAACCGTTTCACACTTGACAGCAACAATGAAAGGTTATTGTTTTCCCTGACGCCACTCGATACTTGGGTTGGTAGATAACGTCATGGGGAACAACTTTTGTTAGAGACAAATTGTTCGCCGACGCTTCCCGGCGACATAATGCCACTGAGAGGCGGCAGAGTGCAGGCACTCTGCGGCTTGCGTATGCAGTGTGTGTTGCCTATAATCCAGTCATCTGCTCCGTGAGAAAAGAGGTAGACTGAGGAAATTTAGAGCTCCTGTTTCACTTCTGAAATCTCTTTCTCCTCCTACAGATACTCATTCTTAATGTTTTATTGTTGAAAATCACTCTATAAATTTACTGGGGTACGTAGCTTAGAGCACAGGCGGTTAACAGACTCCACTAGTTCGGTGAAATCTCGTCGTCCCAAGGCCGACGACAAGACGCCTAGCGTCTTCAGAAAGCATCAGCGAACAAAGCGTTCCCAACAAAAGTTATTCCCCTTCACGTGCTCTATCGCTTCAAGGTGTTTGATCCAAAGACTTTGAAAGTATCGATAAATATTCATATCAGGAATATTGGAACGTCCCTACCAGTGTGGTGTGAGACTCCTAGGAACACAGCGGTGGCGAGTTTCCGTGCATCGAGCCCCAACGGCTCTTGTCCCATCGTAGACGGCCTGGCTCTGTATCCGAACAATGAAGCGCAAACAGCTTCTTGTTTACTGCTGGCTAGCTACCATACAAACAACCAACCTTCTGTTCTGTTTACGGTTATCGTGCTGCCCTCGTACTAATGGCGTCACTTAGTGAGGGAGAATGCTGCATCTTGAAACGCCTTTCAGACTTTCACCTCTAGCCAGCCCTGTGACAGAAGTTAATTATTTTTTTAGTGCATTTTTAAACGTTGCTATTCATTTTTTGCTCTGGAAGATTTAGATTTTTCCAAACGTGAATGTTCCAAGATAAAAGGTGGTCACATCTCTAGGAACAAATATTGTATTGAAATTTAAAAGCATTGCAATAGTGAAAATTTTGTTAATACTTTATTTCGTCGTCCATTAGATAAATTATTACTCTACTACACACCAATAACCGGTAAGTGGAATCAGATTAAGCAGAAGTATTATTACAAACCAGTTACACGTTAATTACATTTTGAAATGAAAGCTACTGGAGACAAACCAAATTTCCATGTTCAAGAAGGCTAAAATGTTAAGACAATCACGAAACTCAGTTACTTCGGATATACGTTCCATGCTGCAACACCTTCTTCTGCTTCAAGGTACAAGAGGGTGCATGGCTGAGGCAATATGCCTTAACCATCCACACGTTATATTTACCAGTTTAAAAATATACAGAATTTTACATGGCATAAAATTCTGTTACTCAAGAATTCCGGGCGACTTCCTCTGCCTGGTTTCTCCTCTGGTCGTCCGGCGGCGCTGCCGCTGCGCCGCAGTCAGTCGTCCGAATTTTCGCGGCGGGCGAGTCTCGTTTGGACAGCACGGGAGGAAGTTTTGGGGCTCCGAACTAAAGCGCACGGGACGCCGGTTGGCCGATTGTGTGGGAAGTGGCCAAATGCTTCGTTACACGAGAGGCTGATGGCTATTGGTTTTCCATCCAAAGTGTGTTGCCGCCACCGCCCATCGTGTTGCGTCCCTCGAAATGACCTTTTGGTAACAAGCGGTCAGCTGGCGATTCACTTGCATCCCTTCCCCTTGTCTGTGACTTCATCGGGAACAACCATTGATTGGTTGGTCGGTCGTCTCAGTGGACGACGTGTATTGGGTCTTTCAGTCGCTTCTGGGTTCTGTCTGTCCCTGATTAGTTGCGATTCGTCCCTGTTGCTGCACACTGACTGGCTTCAGTACTTCTTGAGTTGGTTGTGGTATTGTTTTTTGGTGGATCTGTGAACAGTTCAAACTAATAGGAGACCTACTGGGAGAGACAGGGCAATAATTGCAGCGAGGTGTTAAGCTCTTCTTTAAATTGTGTTTTAGAATTACATTGACCATACAATACGGTGCCCAAAATCCCTGGCCGCACAGGGAGACAGCTGCTGTGTAGAGGACACAGGAGGCTGTTGATGAATGTCCTATATTGGTGAGGTTCATAATTTGTATCTAGTGACATTTTTGAAAGAGCAGTCAAGCTTAACGCTGTCCGAGTACTGGATTTGTGGAGGAAATTTGTAATTAGCTTGTATTAATCTCGTGTTTAAATGTTATCCGCTTGTTTAAATGTCCTTCCATATATATACACACACATACAACAAAAAAAGTTTTGCATCACCTCGATTCCCGAGAGTTCCGCAACCTTTACAGAAAATTGGAATAGGTGGTGGTCCAGATTGCTGTACACACCGGCACTTCTAATACACAGTAGCACGTCCTCTTGCATTGATGTATGCCTGTATTCGTCGTGACATACCATCCACAAGTTCATCCAGGCACTGTTGATCCAGCTTGTCCCTCTCCTCAACAGCGATTTGGCGTAGATCCCTCAGAGTGGTTGGAGGGTCACGTTGTCTATAAACAGCCATTTTCAATCTTTCCCAGGCATGTTCGATAGGTTTCATGTCTGGAGTACAGGCTGGCCACTCTAGTCGAGAGATGTTGATATTCTGAAGGAAATCATTCACAAGAAGTGTACGATGGGGGCGCAAATTGTTGTCCATGAAGACGAATGCCTCGCCAATATGCTTCCGATGTGGTTCCACTATCGGTCGGAGTATGGCATTCACGTGTCGTACAGCCATTACGGCGCCTTCCATGACCACCAGCGGCGAACGTCGGTCCACATAATGCCACCCCAAAACAGCAGGGAACCTCCACCTTGCTGCACTTGGACAGTGTGTCTAAGGCGTTAAGCCTGACAGGGTTGCCTCCAAACACGTCTCCGACGATTGTCTAGTTGAAGGCATATGCGACACTCATCGGTGAAGAGAACGTGATGCCAATCCTAAGCGGTCCATTCGGCATGTTGTTGGGCCCATCTGTACCGCGCTGCATGGTGTCGTGGTTGCAAATATGTACCTCGCCATGGACGTCGGGATTGAAGTTGCGCTCATCCAGCCTATTGCGCACAGTTTGAGTCATAACACGGCGTCCTGTGGATGCAAAAAAAGCATTATTCGACATGGTGGCGTTGCTGTCAGGGTTCCTCCCAGCCATAATTCGTAGGTAGCGGTCATCCACTGCATTAGTAGCCCGTGGGCGGTCTGAGAGAGGCATTTCATCGACAATTGCTGTCTCTCTGTTTCTCCTCCATGTCCGAACAACACTGCTTTGGTTCACTCCGAGACTCCTGGACAGTTCCCTTGTTGAGAGCCCTTCCTAGCACAAAGTAGCAATGCGGACGCGATCGAACCGCGGTATTGAGCGACTAGGGAAGGTTGAACTACAGACAACACGAGCCGTGTACCTCCTTCCTGGCGGAATGACTGGAACTGATCGGCTGTCGGACCCCCTCCCTCTAATAGGCGCTGCTCATGCATGGCTGTTTACATCTTTGGGCGGGTTTAATGACATATCTGAACAGTCAAAGGGACGGTGTCTGTGATACAATATCCACAGTCAACGTCTATCTTCAGTAGTTCTGGGAACCTGGGTGATGCGAAACTTTTTTGATGTGTGTATGTCCAGAGTTCAAGGGATAAGTAACAGTTTTATTGCAGTTATCTCTGATTATTTCTTGGGCTTAAGTGTTATAATCTTATTTAAGTGTTTCTCTTTTCTTAAAATATAGAAGAGGAAAATTTGTTAAATTTCAAGTGGTGAATTATTCTCGTGTTTTATGGGGTTATTGTCCAAGTTGATCCAACACTAATATAAGGTTGTCAGTTTTGCAGGCTGGGCTAGTTAGCGATATTGCATGCTGATCCAGCTCATAGTTGTCCAACCAGCTTGGTTATGATCCATGGACCTCTGTGTTATGGGCCCAGCACACTTCAACAATGCTCTGCTACCACACTGAAATGATCTTTCATTGGTGGGAGCACGAATGCACGGAAGGGGCAAGCCCCAGGTTCAGCATCACTCGTGGCTGACAACATCTAGATTTATTTTGTGAAAACAATTAAAATTTTCCTTTAAGATGGAATGAAGCGAAAAGTCAGTTAACAACAACCAACAGTCACCGAGAGCCAGAAGGATTTAAAATTTGCTTTCAAAATTATCTCTTTTTTAAAAAAAATTACAAGAAGATCAACACAAATTATCACAGAGTGCCGGAAGGCTTAAACCTTACTTTAAAATTCTCTCTTACAAAATTTACAAGAACTAAATTAATAATCACCAAGTGCCAGAATGCTTAGAAACTGCCTGGAAATTTTTAAGTGTTACAACATGATCAAGATTAGTACGAATCACCAGAAGGCTTAGAAATATTCCCTTTTTAAAAAATTAAAAAAGAAACACTTTAACAGAAAAAGATCAAGATATTTTACAATTCTTCCAAAACAATTTAAGAAAGTAAATGCCCCACTTCAAAACAACAAGGCCACAGTGGTGCCTGCCGGGATTACAACAAATGTAAAAACAGTGACACAGTGACACAGCCCACAGGGGCTTAAACGTTTGGTAAACTGGGAACAATTTGACTGCTCTTTCAAAAATTTCGCTAGGTACAAATACTGTACCTTACCAACGTAGGGCATTCATAACAGTCCACAGTGTCCGCTACATGGGAGCCGTCTCCCTGTGCGGGTAGGGCTAACAGACACGCCATTGAACGGTCAATGTAATTCTAATATGCAATTAAAAAAAAGTGTTTAACTAGGCGGCGAAATAATTGCGCTGTGTATCCCAGTAGGGTTCTATTAGTTTGACCCCTTCACAGATCCAGCAATAAACAATACTTCAATCAACTCCAACAATAGTAAAACCAGTCACTGTACAGCAACAGGGACGAATTGCAAGTAATCAGGTGTACACAGAATACAGAATCGGCCAAAGACCCAATATACGTCGTCTGCTGAAACGATCGACCGACCAGCTAACAGTCGTTGCCGAAGAAATCACAGGCAAGGTAAAAGGTTGCAAGAGTATCGCCAACTCACAGTTTGCTACCAGGCTGTCACTTCGACAGACAGCAACACAATAGGCCGCGGCGGCAACACACTTTCGATGGAGAATCAATAGACATCAGCTTCTCGTGGAGGCGAGCATTTGGCCACTTAGCACACTGTCGGCCAATCGTTGTCCCGTCCGCATCCAGTTCGGAGCCCCGACTTCCCCCCAGCGCTGTCCAAACGAGACTCGTCGGCCGCGACAATTCGGCCCACCGGCCGCGGCGCGGCGGCAGCGCCACCATTGGCTCTGAGCACTATGGGACTTAACATCTATGGTCATCAGTCCCCTAGACTTAGAACTTCTTAAACCTAACTAACCTAAGGACATCACACAACACTCAGTCATCACGAGGCAGAGAAAATCCCTGACCCCGCCGGGAATCCAACCCGGGAACCTGGGCGCGGGCAGTGCCACCGGAGGCCGATGTTTGATATTAGTAACTTCTCTTGGCCAGGAATGCCCTTTTTGCCATTGCTAGTCTGTTTTTGTTGACCTCTTTGCTCCGTCCGTCGTTGGTTATTTAAGTGCCTAGGTAGCAGAATTCCTTAACTTTGCCGGCCGGTGTGGCCGTGCGCTTCTAGGCGCTTCAGTCTGGAACCGCGTGACCGCTACGGTCGCAGGTTCGAATCCTGCCTCGGGCATGGATATGTGTGATGTCCTTAGGGTCGTTAGGTTTAAGTAGTTCTAGGGGACTGATGACCACAGATGTTAAGTCCCATAGTGCTCAGAGCCATTTGAACCATTTTGAACCTTAACTTCGTCTACTTGGTGACCATCAATCCTCATGTTAACGTTCTCGCTGTTCTCGTTTCTATTACTTCTCATTACCTTCGTCTTTCTTCTGCTTACTCTCAGTCTATATTCTGTACTCATTAGACTGTTCATTCCGTTCAGCAGATCATGAAATTATTCCTCACTTTCACTCAGGATAGTAAAGTCATCAGCGAATCGTATCATTGGCATCGTTTCACCTTGAATTTTAATTTCACTCCTGAAACTCCCTTTTATTTCCGTCATTGCTTGCTCGACGTACAGATTGAACAGTAAGGGGAATGGCTACATCCTTGTCTTACACCCTTTTTAATACGAGCACTTCTTTCTTGGCCGTCCACTCTTACTATTACCTCTTGGCTGTTGTACATACTGTATATGACCCATCTCTCCCTATAGCTCACCTCTACTTTCCTGAGAATTTCGAACATATTGCACCATTTTACAATGTCGATAAGAAGAAGGGACAGGATGATAGGACATCTGTTAAGACATGAGGGAATGACTTCCGTGTTACTAGAGGGACCTGTAGAGGGCAAAAACTGTAGAGGAAGAGAGAGATTGGAATACATGCAGCAAATAATTGAGGACGTAGATTGCAAGTGATACTCTGAGATGAAGAGGTTAGCACTTAGCACAGGAGAGGAATTCGTGGGGGGCCGCATCCAACCAGTCAGAAGCCTGACGGGGAAAAAGAAAAAGGAAATACTATCCTCTAGGTACACCATTCTCCCCTACAATCAGATACAGACGACGCCTTCAGTGGATAATCTAAATGTTGCGATTTGTTTTCGCTGTTTCTTTGTACACCATGTTTCATTTATGCAACAGCATGATGCTATCAGCGAAAATGAGAAGAAATGTGATAGTGTTATTATGATCCTACATTGCGAACTCAGTACTGCGCGTGCTAATGACATGTGTGGAATACCCAATAAGAAAAATACGTCTGCTGCTCCCACAACCATATTCTGCGTGGATGACAATGAGCCGACATTGTCCCCCCTCCCGCCGCCTTCTACGCTCAACTGCCAATCAATCTTACATTCGGAATCAAGTGAAAACCTGATGGTCTGACGGACGGCAAGGTGCCATCTGACGCCCTCCTGAACCCCACAGTTCGTGGTTGAGTCCGCCGCGGTGGGGCTGGAGAACAGCTAAGTATACAGGCGGTGCAGTAACTGAGAACAGGCATGGAAGAAGGCACAAAGCTAGTCTGCACATGCTAGCGGGTAACGGAGGTCTGAGGCGTCCAGTGCTGACGCTGTGCAAGCGAACGTCTCTACGCGTTTGTGGTAAGTTATTTACTTGTTGATGGTAAGTTATGGTGACTTCAGTCTTATAGTAATCATCGGTGAAGCTGGTTGTCCACCAATCTGGCTAATCGCCAAATCTTTGACTCCTCATATTGTGTAGATGTCTTTCCAGAGGCGTTGGAGGACGCTGTTCTTCCTTCCAGGTCAGGGGATCACTCAGAATCAGTATTAACTACTGTTGGTCCTCTTCCTATGTGTGAATATACTGTACATTACCGAATCACAACTATCTGGACTGCTATTAGTGGGTAAATATGGAATGTGTTGATTCTTCGTCTCTATGACAGGTTGAACACTACCAATGACACTTTCAGGGAGATATCTGAACGTCTGTGGAGGAATGGGAACCAATTCTTACTCAAGACTCGAAACCAGAGGAAATAGAGACGTTGGACGCAACTATCTGGAGTCGACTTACAGATTCAACCCCAAAGTGTTCCATTGGGTTCAAGTCGTCTCTGTAGGCAGTTCAGCAGTTCATTCCATATAAAGAATATTATTGTCTACAGACCATTACCTCACACATGTCGCTTTATGACAGGGTGCACTGTCGTGCTGATAGACACACTCATCGTTCCTGAACTCTTCCACTACTGTACATAGTACGCAGTACTGTGAAATATCTTCATGTCTTTCAAGATTTAGCCTTTTCTTAGGCGCAATAGGTGGACTACACCCTGCTCACGAAAAACACCCCTATACTATAACACCACGTCTTCAATACTTCACTGTTGGCACTGCAATTGATGGTAGGTAATGATCTCTAGGGATTCGCCAAATCCAAACTCTACAGTCAGATTGCCACACGGTATTGCGTGGCTCATCACACCAAATCACTCGTTCCCAGTCATCCATTATCCAGTGACGTCGCTCCTTACACTTCTTCAAGCGTCATTTGTTGTCAACTACAGACATGTGTGGCTTATGAGCAGCTGCTTCGCCATAATAACCCATTCTTTTAACTCCCTACACAGAGTTACTTTGCTCACTGAATTGCTGATACCCCTCTGAAACTCAAGAGAGTTTTCTCCCGCTGATTTCATACGATTCTTTACAAACACCCTTCGCAGTGCCTGACGATACACGTCCGTCAGTACCTGAGGTGTGCCCGGTGTTGATTTAATCGTGGTTGTTCCACTTCACAATCATCTCACCAACAGCAGCCTGGCTAATTTCAGAAGGGTTGAAATGTCCCTCATAGATTTGTTACTCAGGTAACATCCTCTGACTACTCCACGTTCTAAATCTTTGAACTCCTCCGACCGACCCCTTCTGCTGTCAACACTTCACTACCGACAACACAATACTCCCCAGTTCCTTTTATACTGGTGGGTCCACCTCTCGTGATGTCTAACGGTTAATTCTGCATTGCACAGGGATGTGCTGATACTTTTAATCAGCTACTATGTATGCTACACAATTTTACAGAGGAAGTTTCGACCCTCGTGACTTTTGACGACATGTACATCCACTTTTACAAGTGATGAAAAGAGATTTGGAATCCGTAATTCTCGCACTGAGGTAAATGACTACTTTTAGGTTCATTTCCAATGGCGGAATGAATTCTTATCAGCTACCGTGAGTCAGTGAAATATTTCCTGGAGTTCTGTGCTCATTTATGCTGTTGCTGCCACCTATTAACAATGTCACCCTTGCCACTGTCATCACCTCTCATCCCTGTCCTTCCCGCCGAGACTATCGCATGTAATTCATACTGTCGCAGTCACATCTGTAGCTGTCCTCGCTGCATCTGTGTGTTTCCTGGCCACCATCGCCAGTGCTGTCCTTTGAATGCGCCACCACTGCAACCCCCTTCGGTGTTGTCGGCGTGGAAGCTCAGCGCGCCCCATCAAGGGGCTGACCAACTTTGTAATAATAATAATAATAATAATAATAATAAACTGAGTAAAGCGCTCATCGATACACTTTGAGAGGCGTCATTGGACGCCCGCACAGAACCGATCTCACAGAAAAAGAAAGACGGCGAAGAAATGGAGAGGTTGAAAGGAAGCAAAAGTGTAGCAGAGGCCGCTGACGCACGATTTTCCGGTGACGCTCGACTCGTTGATAGCTGGTTTGAATCCTATTGAGAGAAATTTTCGCCATCAGTGTTAGTCCGACAAAGTAACAAGAGGTGATGTCGGATAGTTTTTGGCTTTCACACTTTGTAACAATGTCCTGGATTAAATTCCAAACCTCTGCGCAGTGTGCCATGGACTGAGAGCGTATGACAATGTTAAATGGTGATCCATGGGGCACGTGATGAATTAAGCTCGGGGCTCACAATAGCTACGTGCTGGGTTTGGCCCTCGCCCCTCTCTTATCAGGTCACACTATAAACATGACGCCATACGATAAACACAAGTACTGCAGCCGCTTGCACTCGGAACATAAACCGAGCGAGGTGACGCAGTGGCTAGCAAACTCGAGTCGCATTCTGGAGGACGACGGTTCAATCTCGCGTCCACCTATCCTGATTTAGATTTTCCATGACTTCTCTAAATCGCTCCAGGCAAATGCCGGGATGTTTCCTTTGAAAGGGCATGGCAGACTTCCTTCGCCGTCCTTCCCTAATCCGATGAGACCGATGACCTCGCTGTCCGGTCTCCTCCCCCAAACAACCCAACCCAACCTTCAGCTCATACATTTAAGGCACAACTTACACACCAAAAATCAAATGGCTCTGAGCACTATGCCGTATTAGTGGAAAAGTATGCTAGTGAAATAACACTTGACTTCTACGCATGTCAGATGTGTGCAATCGGCAAGAAGGTGGGGGTTCAAATGGCTCTGAGCACTATGGGACTTCTGAGGTCATCAGTCCCCTAGAACTACAACTTAGAACTACTTAAACCTAACTAACCTAAGGACATCACACACATCCATGCCCGAGGCAGGATTCGAACCTGCGACCGTAGCGGTCGATCGGTTCCAGATTGTAGCGCCTAGAACCGCTCAGGCACTCCGGCCCGCCAACTCACACACCACAAGGAAGCGTGCCACAGCAGTCGCAGAAGGGAAACGCAACCCATCATGATCTCCCAGCCAGCAATGTCATACGCCTCTTTATTTATCCACTGTTCCTCGTCTGTTCTTTTAGCTCTGTCTGCATCTGCCTCTCATCATAACGAGAAATAGATCTTTCTATCCACACCCATTTGTGTTCCTACATAACCACATGTATCTGTACGCATTATCCCTTTGTGTCATTACCGCCTACCCCACCACAATGCATTATGTACTGGCTTTCTATTAAGAACGCCACAATCATCAAGATCACTAGCGTTTATTTTACAGCTATTGAGATACGTACATTGCTAAAGATTCACTACCGCTAACCACAATATCATTTGTACCAATCTTAACATCACCAATTCCAATTGTATCAGCTTCTTCGTTTGATGTGACTGATCATGCTCGGCGTAAGCCGTCACACCAAAAAAAAAAAAACAGTCTTTCTAGGCAATAAATGGCCTCAGAAGTTACATCCCTCTACACTCAGCACAGGTCAGAAAACCACCATCCAGCATGTCATCACTGAATTCATTCATGACACCTCTTCCCAAGCTCACTGAATTTTCTGACCTAAATCCTTCGAAATAAAATAAGTAACTCCCAAATCTACAAATACTCCAACAGATTTTCAGTAGAGATCGTTGTAATGAAATGCATTACTCTTGATTTCCTGCCTCTAGTATTGTGTCAATTTATGTAGGAACCTTTGGCATCTACGTCTCCTCCCGCCCGCTCAGTCCCCCACATTCCAAACAACCCAATCATGTCAGAACCTGCCGACATTCAGTGCGGTCATCAATCGAATTGATCTCGAGATCACAACACGGGAGGTTAATATTAAGTCATACTTCCAGGTGTGAAAAGCTTTCTGTATGCACAATAATTGAATACCTACATATCTAGACAAAATATTCTCAGAATCCACTTCAAATACACTAACCTCGTTACCAGTGGTGCCATCATTTAAAACGTTGACACTGCGTTAACCTCTTGATGCCAGGCTCATCCCTCCATTCATTGCCCGAAACACTATCCTAACCTACAGTCTACACCATGATCATATCCTTTTAACTTATGCACCCCACTTTCTCCAGTGAGGGAAAGATTACTTCCGCTAAAGCTGAAAGCTATCGAAACACAACTTCAACCAAACGACACCCTGCATCACATCCTACTTAATGAAGGTTTTTGCCGCAACCATTCCATTACCCCATATCCTCCATCAAATCACCCTGGCTGACTATTTTGTATTTAACAGCAATGTCACAGCCATGATCTCCCAGAACCACACCCATTTCAAGGCTCCCCACCTAAATATCATTGAGTAACATCCTGGACACATTACTCTGCGAAGCACCTAATTCCCACTGCAAACACACGCCGATTCTTTTCCATTAGCACAACCATCGCAATGCTTCTTGGTACTTCCTTACTCCAACACACACATACTTATCAGCTCCCTATGTATTTCCCACCTCCACTGTTCCTTACCACAGCTAAATTACATCCACCTGGTTACCCAGAACTGGTCAAGAAGTCGCATCCAAATGATTCAAATGGCTCTGAGCACTATGGGACTTAACTTACGAGGTCATCAGTACCCTAGAACTTAGAACTACTTAAACCTAACTAACCTAAGGACATCACACACATCCATGCCCGAGTCAGGATTCGAACCTGCGACTGTGCGGTCGCCAGGCTCCAGACTGTAGCACCTAGAACCGCTCGGCCACTCCGGCCGGCGTCGCATCCAACCCCATTAGAACTGCACCAGTTCTAATATCGGCGTTCCCAACAGCAGAACAACTCCATCACCATCATAGTCGTTCAGTGTCGCAAGATAACTTGTTTTAATTCATGGAATTTATTCTTCGTCTTTATACATTCAACTTTATTCTATTTAAAATCTCCAAACTGAGGGGAATTGAGGATAACAGTTCCACCGTAAAATCAGCTACTATGTATATCCCAGGATTATGAAGGAGAAGAAATCTGTCATCAGTTAATGTAGTACTTGGGAATTAACAGGATATCAAACAACAAGCGCCTCTTTACACTGGCTGGAAAGAAACACAACAAAAATAAGAATAATACTTCACAAGGAATGCATCAGAAAACGTACTAGTACAAACCGGACTCTTCCCTTTGGCTTAATACCTGAATGCGAAACTACTTCTCTGTAAGGAACTGTATGGCCAATATTTTCCCAGAGTGATTTCCCTGTTTCATCAAGGACATCGGGTGTGCTATCGTGTAACAATACCCATAAACTATATGCAAAACTTGTTTTATCCCGATCTCTTCACGATATAGCGGCTGGAGCGGCTGGAAAGTTTTAAAATTTTCTCAGATCTCGATTCTTTACCTAATGACGAAAAAAAAGAATATCAGAAACATCGTAATGAATTTATGTAAGTTTCCTTCAATGTCAGGGTCATCAGTGTTCTCTCTCTCTCTCTCTCTCTCTCTCTCTCTCTGTCTATGTATCTATCATGACACCATATTTATTTCTTTTCTTTGTAGTTACGATATGGAAATTAAACTGTATAAAATAAAATACGTCATCAGCTTCAAGCAAATTACTTTATTCAGTATTATACACATAAACAGATATCAAATAGAATCTACTTTGATTTAATTTTAATAGTGGCTACCGTACAACATTCTGGAGAACTTAAAAGAGGTATTGCAGCAGCATAATCGATTCGCTATGATCTATAGGCAACTCATTGATTACTAATGAGATAAGTAATAGTTTCTATTACAGCCAATACTTTCAAGGAAATCTCATTTTGCTAATCAAACTCTACTCGTGTAAGGAATCAAGTTTTTGTTTGTCCATGGTGTCTTCAAAAGAAGGCACACGTGAAGAGAGATTATCTGAGCCTTACTCTTGGTACGAAGGGGGAGGGGGGCTGCGGCATTGAGGATTTTGGGGGAGGCTGACCTTAGATTCAGAAAAACCACTGATGGTCAGTGATCGAAGGAACAGAAAAAAACGCAAGTCACTCCATTAATCGTGTCATCATCATAATTGTAAATGTGCTAAAAATCGGTATTTACGCTAGTCTCCTGTTCAGACATACTGAATTTTAGCAACAGATTTATCTTGGATAACGAAGTGAAAAACTCACTAATCAATACAGTACACGTTTATGCGACCACGCTGCAGAAAAGGAGGCAATCATCGGGGTGACTGCGACCTATCACCCTCGTCCGTTAATAAAGTTTTCTATCAGCACCAAGGCTTCTGGGACGATGTGTGGCCACTAAATTGTTTGGATGTTGATTGTTTAGGGTAGTGGCGTCAAATGATTGCACTGGGTTCTACTCAAGTTGAAAGACTCTGGTGCTAACACCTATAATTATTAAAATATAGGAAATGGATACTCAATAGCTCTAGGCTACACACGGGAATTTGTCTGCGTGCGAGTGAGGCTGCCTTCCAGTTTTACACTGCAGTATTTTGCCATATACGTAATTCCTCTGATCTCAGAACTGGAAAGTAAGTCGAAGACCGTCGCCAACTGTGCAGTAAAGTTTAGTTTTCCGACTGTTCACTCTAAATTGCTTGAGTTCGGGGCCTCTCTAAGAAAATTCTGTGAAGTCCAATGCGATTTGCGACATTAATAATTCAAATTTCCATGACACTGCACGCTAATTTTGACTAAGTCTGAAACTTGTACTTTTGTATCAAATTGTACAAATATCAACGCTGTGGCATTCCAACTGCCCAGAATCTACACGTCCGTAACTTCCACTAAACTTTTTACTGAGACAAGATGTAAATATCAACCAGGTAACTGCTGGTTTACGCATTCATTCTCACTCAGCGCGTCCGGTGCCTAATTCTCGCATACAAAATCTTCTTCGGAATCCCATACGTTTACTGCCCAAATACAGGAAAATGATGATAAAAACTACATGTTATAGCTTACATCAAAACTATCGGAAGGACAATGTACTGCATTCAAAGTCGCAACCTCTGACACCAAATACGGTGATGTCAATGTTTATTGCTTGGTTTCATCAATCATTTATTAATTTTCTCTGATCACAAATTACCATCTTTTGATTTATTTAAAACAAATCATTAAAACTAAGCATGATCCTATTCAGTTTCAAAGAATTTTTCCTCACCTTTCCACTGGTGATGGCAACATATCCCTAATTTTATTAGATCTTAGCCAGCCATGGTGGCCGAGCGGTTCTAGGGGCTACAGTCTGGAAACGCGCGACCGCTACGGTCGCAGGTTCGAATCCTGCCTCGTGCGTGGATGTCTGTGATGTCCTTAGGTAAGTTGGGTTTAAGTAGTTCTAAGTTCTAGGGGACTGATGACCTTAGAAGTTAAGTCCCATAGTGTTCAGAGCCATTTGAACCATTAGTTCTTATTCAGTATGCAAATTAATTATATCTAAGACTTACAATTTAATTAGTTCTAGTAAACAGACGTCGATTAATTTCTTAAATGATACACAATATTTAATAGTACTATTTTCTACGGTATCCTGTACTTTCCTGTGCTGATTTGTATTATGAGACTCTGAAAATCTTTTACTTAACTACGATTACGATTAAACCAAATAAGAGCTTGAATTATAAATATTAATCAGACTTTTCATACAGCATTCGCTGTTGCGTGAAGTGCATCATCGAATGACATATAAAATACAGATGTCACATTTTTTCAATGGTAATTATTAATTTTCAAAGTGAATATTAAAATGCACTCTTTACTTTTGTCGTAACTCAGCCATTTATTATCCAATGGAAGGTGCCTCTGTTTTAAATAAGTTGCCTCTTTTCTCTGAGTCTATGTTTTCGGCTATTCAGTACTACATGTGGAGGTGCAGGTTTCGCTACTGTATACTGACAGAATGTTGAAATGGCGGCAGTCATTGGGTGTACCCAACGGCAGCCGCTGAATACAATCTTGACCGTTAAACTTCCGGGAATTTCACCAGCTGGTCTGTCCCGGCACCCGTTTCTGTCAACGAGAACGCATCCGCTCAGCGTCCCTGGCCAACGAAACTGACCTCACCGTTGCCTCGCTAGGCCACGCCTACTTTTGCTCAGAGTTCGCCTATCGCTCTATCGCTGTATCGGGACATGCACCGTCACGTCTCAACAGGAGCTGTTTTGTGGGGTAAGAGGTGGGGAGGGGGGAGGGAGACTGCTTTGGTGGTGATTATAGGCAAGGTAAATAAGAACAAAATATAACAGAAAGGAATGTGAAATTCGACAGCAGTGAAATCATTTCTATCACGGCTTGTTGCAGCTGTGGACGTCACTATTTTTCCGTAGCGATCGTGCATTCCGTGATTTTTTAACGGAAATGTGGGAGCAACTCAGTAAGAAGAAATCTCTCTTTCCTAAACACGATGGTATATGTTGCCCATTGTCGATGATGTTGTTGTGTCTTCAGTCCAAAGACTGGTTTGATGCAGCTCTCCATGCTACTCTATCCTGTGCAAACCTCTTTATCTCCAAGTAACTACTGCAACCTACGTCCTTCTGATTCTGCTTTCTGTATTCATCTCTTGGTTTATGTCTTCGATTTTTACCCCCCACACGTCCCTCCAGTACTAAATTGGTGATCCCTTGATATCTCAGAATGTGTCCTACCAATCTATCCCTTCTTCCAGTCAGGTTATGACACGAATTTCTTTTCTCCCCAGTTCTATTCAGAATTCCTTATTAATTTCATGGTCTACCCATCTAATCTCCAGATTTTTCTCTAGCACCAAATTTCATAAGCTTCTCTTGTTGTCTAAACTATTTATCGTCTATTTTTCCCTTCCATACATCGCTGCACTCCGTAAAAATACTCTCGGAAAAGACTTCCTCACAAGTAAATCTATATTCGATGTTAACATATCTCTCTTCTTCAGAAACATCTTTCTTGCCGGAGTCAGTCTACATTTTGTATACTCTCTACCTCGGCCATTATTAGTTTTTTGCTGCCCAGGCAGTAAACCTCGTCTACTACTTCAAGTGTCTCGTTTCCTAATCTAATTCCCTCAGCATCCCCTGGTTTAATTCTTCTAAATTCCGCTATCCTTGTTTTGCCTCTGTTGATGTTCATTTTATATCTCCCTTCAAGGCACCGTCCATTCTGTTCAGTTGCTCTTCCAAGTCCTTTGCTGTCTCTGACGAAATTACAATGTCATTGGCAAACCTCACAATTTTTATTTCTTTTCACTGGACTTTAATTCCTACTTCAAACTTTTCCCTGGGTTCCTTCACTGCTTGCTCAATGTACGGCTCGTATAAAGTCGTGGATAGGCTACAACACTGTCTCACTCCCTTCTCAACCACTGCTTCCCATTGAAGCCACTCGACTCTTATAACTGTCGTCTGGCTTCTGTACAAGTTGTAAATAGTCTTTCGCTCCCAATAATCGAAAGCCTTCCATAAATCAATAACCTTTGAACGAGTGCTGGACACCCTGTAACTCACTCTAATCGTATCCGCTAGTGTACCACACATAAAAGAAGAAATCACTTTGTGAATAATTTAAGATCTATTGAGAGAAATCGAATCAATGGAAGTTCACATTGCACATGGACTGCTACATTATTCCTCACCACTTTGAACCATCTTCTTTGTCTGCTTTAATATATTAGGAGACTCAATCGCCGCTTCGATGCTAGGTCAATGTGGTGTCACCGCCAGACACCACACTTGCTAGGTGGTAGTATACATCGGACCCGCGTGTCGCCACTGTCAGTGATGGCAGACCGAGCGCCGCCACACGGCAGGTCTAGAGAGACGTACTAGCACTCGCCCCAGTTGTACAGCCGACGTTGTTAGCCATGGTTCACTGACAACTACGCTCTCATTTGCCGAGACGATAGTTAGCATAGCCTTCAGCTACTTTTGCTACGACCTAGCAAGGTGCCGTATTCAATTGATATTGAGATCCTATTAATGTATCATCAAGAGCGATGTTCTACAAATGTGGATTAAAGTTAAGTATTCCAGAAGCTACGTACTTTTCTTTATAGCATTCATTACGTATCCTGTTTCAGACCTCACGCCAGCCTGCGTGAGTTTAAGCGCGTGCCTTTCGGCTCCCTCTCATTGTGTCTAGGCTGTCTTGTCTAGACACAACAGTCTATAAGGTGCCTGGGAACTTCAGACCAACGTCAATATGCAGTACAGTTAACACTGCTTTTCTTCCAGCAACTGACTGATGCAGTACCTGCTTACAGGATCCGTAGGGTTACCTGAGGTCGGTAAGCCGGTGCGTATGTTGCACCTGAACGTAAACCTACAGTGCAGTTAGGCTATAGTACAAAAAAAAAAAAAAAATCAAACCACAGCTTCCAACCGAGCAAATAAAGCTCCCCCCCCCCCCCAAAACATTATATCATAACCACCTACCCCTTCCCACAGTAGTAAAAAGCAAAATAGTGTTCATAGTGAGATGTGATTTTGCACCATGTGTTCTTTCTAACTGGCCACCTACTCCGCTCTTTGTATGAGGGCTATTTTCTGTTTTCAAGGTCCGATCGTTCGCGAAATAGAAACAACAGGGAAAATCAAAAATGTTTTAAGTGCAACATTTGGCTACAACTTCCAACTACTTCTCTATGTAGTCATCGCTCCAGCTTAGACATTTGTAGTAGCGTGGTACCAGCCTTTCACTAACCACTACCACTCTTTCCACTAACCGCCTCACAGAAGACAGCCTCCTGCGATTTTCGTCAATTCCCTCTGCTGGTGCGTTAGTCGTAGTCTTTGTCAAAATGCCGTTCTCATAGCCAGCGGTACATGTGAGCAAATATGAAACTCAAAGGGATCCAAGTCCAGGCTGTGTGTTGGTTGATCAAACACTTCCCATTGGAAACGCTGCAGGAGCGTCTTTATTGAATCTTCAGTGTGCGGCTGAGCATTGTCATGAACAAGGACAATGGCTGATGACAACATCCCTCTTTGTTTGTTCTGAATTTCGCTTCGTTGTCAATTTTCACGAATCACCTGATCCACTCTGTGAATAAGATCGTCAGTTGACATTCTCTTCCTTCCCGACCCCTGCATCATGAACGTCTGTCTGTTCTGCTACAAAATTCCTGCACCATTGCCGCTCTTTGCTATCGCTCATTTAAGTTACAATATATGGGTCGCATGGAAATCAGGGGGAGCTCCTCAGCATGAAGAAACTGAATGACAGCATGCACTTCACACTTGACGAGAAACTCTGTTCTAAGCATCTTTAGGTGCTCACTGTGCGCTCCGAACTGAAAAGTGCTGTGGGACGCGATCGACGAGCGTACTAGAGACACTGCGCGACACATCTACACGTAGCTTCATTGGATTTTCGCCGTGGTTTCAATTTCGTAACCGATTGGACCTTGAAAAAAAGACCAAATACACCAGTCTCGAGTTCTACTAGTTTCATATCACTGTTGCAAACATGGCTAGTTTATCCAAACACACTGTAGATCGTAAAGAAGTTGATAGATCCCATATTATCAGAAATTTATCCCAAGAGGCAAATAATATCACAACACGTACCAGATTTTTTTGCTCTTTCATGCTTAGTGTTCAGAAAATATATTGTCGTCGCTACTGGGATTACTGGATCTGCGCACTGCCAGCTTTTTTTCAGCACCCAAATTTAAACACATCAAAAACAGTTTTGCATCACCCCAGTTCTCAGAACTCGTGAAGATAGACGTTGACTGTGGATATTGTATCACAGACACAGTCCCTTTGACTGTTCAGAGATGTCACTAAACCCGCGCCGGCCGGCGTGGCCGAGCGGTTCTAGGCGCTTCACTCTGGAAGCGCGAGACCGCTACGGTCGAAGGTTCGAATCCTGACTCGGGCATGGACGTGTGTGATGTCCTTGGGTCAGTTAGGTTTCAGTAGTTCTAAGTTCTAGGGGACTGATGACCTCAGATGTTAAGTCCCATAGTGCTCAGAGCCATTTGAACCATTTGAGCTAAACCCGCCCAAAGGTGTAAACAACCATGCATGAGCAGCGCCTATTAGATGAAGGGAGTCCGACAGCCGATCAGCTCCATTCATGCCACCAGGAAGGAGGTACACGGCTCGTGTTGTCTGTAGTTCAACCATCCCTAGACGGTCAATGCCGCGGTCCGATCGCGTCCGCATTGTTACTTTGTGCCAGGAACAAGGGAAGTGTCCAGACGTCTCGGAGTGAACCAAAACGATGTTGTTCGCCACGGAGGAGATACAGAGACAGACAGGAACCGTCGATGATTTTCCTCGCTCAGGTCGCCCAAGGGCTACTACTGCAGTGGATGACCGCTACCTAAGGATTATGGCCCGGAGAAACCCTGACAGCTACGCGACCATGTTGAATAATGCTTTTCATGCAGCTACAGGACGTCGTGTTACGACTCTAACTCTGCACAATAGGCTGCATGATGCGCAACTTCACTCCTGACGTCCGTGACGAGGTTCATCTTTGCAACCACGACACCATGCAGCGCGGTACAGGTGGGCCCAACATCATGTCGAATGGCTCGCTCAGGATTGGCATCACATTTTCTTCATCGATGAGTGTCGCTTATGCCTTCATCCAGACAACCGTCGGAGACGTGTTTGGAGGCAACCCGGTCAGGCTGAACGCATTAGACAGACTGTCCAGCTAGTGCAGGAAGCTGGAGGTTCCCTGCTGTTTTGGGGTGGCATTATGTGGGGCCGACGTACGCCGCTGGTGGTCATGGAAGGCGCTGTACGATACGTGAATGCCATTCTCCGACCGATAGTGCAACCATATCGACAGCATATTGGCGGGCATTCGTCTTCATGGACGATAATTCGCGCCCACTTCGTGCACATCTAGTGAATGACTTCCTTCAGGATAACGACATCACTCGACTAGAATGGCCAGCATGTTCTCCAGACATGAACCTTATCGAACATGCCTGGGATGGATTGAAAAGCGCTGTTTATGGACTACGTGACTCACCAGGCACTCTGAGGGATCTAAACCGAATCGCAGTTGAGGAGTGGGACAATATGGACCAACAGTGCCTTGATGAACTAGTGTTTAGTATGCCACGACGAATACAGGTATGCATCAATGCAAGAGGACGTGCTGCTGGGTATTAGAGGTATCGGTAAGTACAGCAATCTGGACCGCCTCGTCTGAAGGTGGTACAAAATGCAGTGTGTGGTTTTCATGAACAATAAAATGGCGGAAATGATGTTTATGTTGACCTCTATTCCAATATTCTGTACAGGTTCCGGAACTGTCGGAAACGAGGTGATGCAAAACTTTTTTTGATGTGTGTATATAACCTGACAACGAAGGGGACGCCACCGAAAGCCATGAAGCAGAGAACACTGTCCATAAGTAGCAAACTCATCACATCAAAAAGAAAACGTAAACACGAATTCTAAATATGAGGTACCTAGAACTGTTCGTCCCATCACATATTTCATCGTTATGTCGCTGATCAAAACCGTTCGGCAGAATCGTGGTCTTCAATATACCCAAGCACTCGTAGATCTACAGGTATACTCCACAAACATGAGAGCAGTTCGTGGCAAAGGCTACTTCTTTAACGAGCCAGTGTGATATCATAAGGGTACGTTTACATTTCCATGTAGGCCTCATCGTCTTGTAATGAATTCTACCTACATCTACCGGTTCTGTTACATTGCTACTGCACTTATATATGGATATGCTGGTGAAATACGAGGGCTATTCGGTAGGTAAGATCCGATCGTTCGCGAAATTGAAACCACAGTGAAAATCAAACATATTTGAAACAGTTTAATACACATTCCAGCTGGTTCCCTACACAGTCGCCGCTCCAGCTTAGACATTTGTCGTGGCGTTGTACCAGCTTTCCGATTCCCTCTTCATAGAAGGCAACCCACTGTGCTTTCTGCCACTTCCCTACTCTGGTCTGTAGTGCGTTGTCTGTGTCAAAATGTTATCCTCATATTTAGCGGTGCGTTTCTGCAGAGATGAAGACAGCTGAATGGTACCTCGCAGCTGCTCTAGCGCCTGAGTCCAGGCAACCCCACCCGACAGCTGTCGAAGGGTTTACTGTTAAGACAAGTGTTATGTCGGAAGATAATATTGTTCTGTTTCTCATGTCGCAGTCTTTTTGAGTTGTATGTACAACAGTTTGTAATTTCTAATGATAGTGGTTTACTGTTGCTTGTAACTATACAGGATTCTGAATAGAAACCCTTGTCCAGAAACGTACCGGTTTCGTGCTACAGTCGTTTGAAAACATGTTTGACAGGTAGATACGTAACAGGGTTTTCATGGTGGGGGATGGTTACGTCGTATCGGCTGATGTCCATTGACGTCAATCCCTTCCTGTCTGACCTCGTTCGAGACTCCTCAGTCACGTGTTTGCGAGTGTTAGAACAACATGACTAAGTACACGTTTGCAGAATACACCGAAAGGATCCTTCTGAATGGCGAAGGTCACGGTAATGGAAGCGCTGCTCGTTGCCTTTATCAAGATCATTCTCCACAATGTTCAGCTCAGTCCCATTCCATTTTCAGCACAACTACACAACGGCTTCGAGAAAGGGCATCTTCACTGTCAGCAGGCGTGACTGTGATGCTCCAAGGAGACGCCGCACACCCGAACTCGAAGAGAGCGTTCCGCATTACGTCGAAGAGGACTCTCAACAAGTAAACGACCAATTTATTTGGCTATTAGTGAGTAAAATTGTAAAACAAGTGCTATACTGGGTCACGCCTTATCAATTACGTGTAAAAGTGGTCGCGTTACCAACATGTTTTCAAATAGTTGTAGCATGTAAACGGTACACTTCCGGACATGGGTCTCAGTTCAGAATATTGTCTACTCACTCCCCTCTACAAGTCCTAAAGTTTGTAACGGGAATTTCCTATCACCCTGTGTGCACGTTCTGTTGCGAGTTGTAGATAGATCTGAAGATAATTGGAGATATTCATTACTAATCAAAACTATTCATCAAATAAAACAACAACAAAAAATCCGTGTGATCAAAGACTGGTGTAAACGCAAACGTTACTAGCATCAAGATCGTCGTTCATACATTGTGATGACGTTAAATTATTCTCTTGGCACGCTGATTAATGATAGTGGAGTTTTTTTTTCAATGAAGGCCTTCATTAATATAGCGACAATTTAATGACAGCGTATTCACTTTCGGCGGCTGGTATAATGTTATTGTAATTATTATTAAAGTTTTTTTTACTATTTAATTGCATTTAGCACATGCACAAATTGGGTTTAATCTAAATTTCAGGCTCGATACTTCCAAGTAGTTACACAAACCGAATTTCATATTTCACAGCATCCAAGAATTATATTGATGGAAAAAGGACGCATAATCATTATGGCAGATATAGATAAAAATAACAATAAAACACGGAAATACTAGTAACATCAGTAACAAAAGAAATACTAACAGTAAATTACTACATGTAGTAAGTGACATTAGAATCGTACTATCGCACAGATGCATTACAGAAATAGTTGTGGAAGATCCTATAGGTGCTCATGAGTACTGACTGTCGAATGTGCGCTGTGAAGCTTTTCTCGAGATCATAACGGAGAGGATTTCTCGATGTCTCCAACAGACGATTTCTATGCTTAATACAATGAATGGAGCGATTTCAACATTAGCCAGCTTCTTTTGCTCCGTCATGTGTCGTAACAATTCAGTATATTTTCTAGTAACGTAAGCTCCGTCCACAGGCAGTGGCGGACCTATCGGTACCGACCTACCGCCGTGTCATCCTCCGATAATGGCGTCATTGGATGCAGTATGGATGCGCGTGGGGTCCGGACACCTCTCTCCCGCCCGTTTTCAGCTACTAGTAGTGTAGCTTCTCATTTGACATCATGACGGTGAGAGCGCTGCATTCCAGTCCTTCCAACAAGAAAAAATACCTGGGAGTCGAACCCCGGTCCTCAGAATGGGAGTCAGCCACTCTGACCATTCAGCTATGGAGGCGGACATACTTTCTAGTACTTCTCCAATTAATGTTTTCCATGTTTCTTTTTAGGAGAATGTACACGCCAAGGAGGGTAGCTTTTTTAAATCCAATTATATCCGGTCTGTATATTTCGATATATCTGTGCATTATAGCTATATGTTCAACATGTATGTAGCAGTCTGTGTTTCCAAGGGCCGAGAGATGTTTTCCACAGGGTGGACAAAATATATAACGATCCCGAAATGTGTTTCAGGCATTTCCTGACGAAATATAAACAGAAAAGAGGTCATTCGTCCACGTAAAGGGTAATGATTTCTAGAATACTGCGTAAAGAGCAGTTCTTTCGGTTATTAACTAGGGCAGCTTACTGCTTATCAGAATTATAAACATTTTTGGCCACCTTGTTACTAGAATTGGTTTAACCTTGGATACAATTAAATCTGACTCATATCACTTTTCACAATTATTATAATTTTTGACGATTTTATAACTATTAGCATTATGCAATTAAGCTATGAAGCAAAACGATTTGTATGAACAAAACTGTTGTCTGATACTAGGGCGGTTCTGAAAGCCCAATCTGATCACAATGCAAAAATGAAAGTCACATAAACGACTGTGATTATTAGGATACTGAGGACACACACATTGCCGTTGAAAAAATATAGTGACATTCGAAGTTTGTAACAGTACAGTTACATTGTTTTTAACAACCTCTTGTAGTATTAATTTAAAATGTGAACGAGAAGATAATGAATACTAAACAGTTTCTAATTATGTGGAAGGGTGACAAGTGGGAAAACATATTTTTATTAATAATTTTGTAAGAATTTGGTGCATGTCTACTGCAAAATAGACCGAGTAGGCACGCAGCATAGCTTTCGAAGAAACAATTAATATTTAGTTCTAAAACAGTGAGACACACGGGACGACAACACTTTACACACACTGCATTTTTGTTAACACATGCAGTGAGAACCAAAACGCTACAGAGAGTAACTGGGTTAAAATTGGAAGGATCTGCCAAGGGAGGGGAGATCACAGAGGAAGAAAAGAGGAGGGAGACAAGAGGCTTCGGTGGAGGAGGTGAAGGGGGCCGGAAGGGCAGAAGACAGGGAAGGTGGTGAAGGGAGCAATCGTGGAAGCTTTTGAAGGATAGGGGGAGGGAAAGGACAAGGAGCCCTAGGGAGGAGGGTAGAGGAAGAGGAGGGTCAAAGTTGGAAGGAAGGATAAATATTGGGCTGAAACATGTCATCTGGGACAGGGAGAGTCTGAGAGTTTCTTTGGGACAGGAGGTGGAGGAGTGGAGGTTCAGAGAGAGGGTGGGACACATTGGTAGAGGTGCAGCAGCAGGCGAGGAGAAGGAAGGAAACATCAGGGCGTGAGGAGAGGATCAATGTGATCGAGGTGGCAGTTGGTGTAGACAATACAGATATGTAAAGGAAAAGGAGGAGATGTGGGAAAAGGATGAGCTCATAGAAGTTCCTCGTGAGGGACGGGACTTCGAAAACGAGGTGGAGTGCATGGCACTCAAAGATCTGGAGGGCTTTATAGAATTTAGGAGGGGCAGAGATTGAGGCGACGCTGGCATAGCAATGGTTGGCGTAGATCAAGAATTTGTAAGTATGAAGGATGGTGGAAGAAAGCACTCTTCATGTTGGGTTGGACCAGAGTTTCAGGAAGCGGAGTCTATTGTGGGTTTTGTGTTGGATGCTAAGGAGATGTGGAGTCCAGGTGAGGTGATGGTCAAAGGTGAGGCCAAGGTATTTCAAGGTGGGAGTAAGTTGTATAGGACAGTCATAGATACTGAGGTAGAAATCGTGGAGCCAGAAGGAGATGGTCGTATGTCCTATTCCGATTGTCTGGGCTTTTGAAGGATTGATCTGAATGAGTCACTGGTTGCATCAAGCAGTAAACTGGTCTAGGTGGGTTTGGAGGGAACATTGGGACAGTTAAAAGGTAGAATAGACAGCAAGGATGGCAGTGTCGTCAGATACTGTAAGAGGTGGGTGGGTGGGGGTGGTTTGGGCATATCAGCGGTGTACAGGAGATGAATTAGAAGAGAAAGTACAGACCCCTGGGGCACACCAGTGATAGGGTATAAGGTTGTGGAATTGCTATTATGGATGGTGACATGGGAAGGACGGTGGGAGAGGAAGGATGAAATGAGATGGATCAAGTTGATTGGAAGGGCATAGGTCTGGAGCTTGAAAAGGAGCCTGAAATGCCATACATAGTCACAGGCGTTCTGGAGGTCGAGTGAAGCAAAAAGAGCAGAGTGACAAGAGTTACGTTGGAGGGAGAGGAGATAGGGAATATTGAGGAGATGATCATTGACAGAGAGGGAAGGCCAGAAACCACACTGGGTAAGAGGGAGAAAGTGGTGTTGAGTTAGGTGGCGATGGATTCTCTAATACCTTACTGACCACAGAGGTTAGGCATATGGAACGATAGGAAGAGGTGTCAGAAGGGGTTTGTTGGCTTTAAGGAACGACAAGATATGGGAGGTCTTCCGTAGGTCAGGGTAAAAGCCAGTGGGGAGGATGGTCTTGTGCAGGGTAGCAAGGGTGACAACGAAGCAGAGAGGACATTACTTGAGGTGGCGGTAGGTGGTGCAATCGTAATCAGGAATGGTGTTGCGTCTGGAACAGAGGATGAGTTTAATGTCATGCACTGTAATAAGAATGTACAAGTCTGGAGGTGGTAACTGGTCCAAGTACTGGAAGCTAGGAGCAAATGGCAAGTCACTGGATTCAGTGCAGTCAAGGACATCAGGGAAGAGGGAGTAATCAAAGTAAGATTTTGCAGAGGTGGGAAACAAAATGGTTAGCCTTACTGAGGTTGTCAGGGAAGGGGGGTCGTCATGGAGGGGTGGGTAATGCAGAGTGGAATGGCTACCAGTAAGGCAGTGGAAGGTGGACCAGTACTTGGAGGAGGTGAAAGGGAGTGCGGCATTACATTGTGTGCATGAATGGAGACAGTCCCGGTGTTTCTTTGCTATCAGAAGGTTTTGAATGTGTCTTTGTTATTGCTGGTGGTGGAGGAGTATGTACCAGTCATAAGTGTGGAGGAAGGAATGGTGAAGCTTGCAAGATTCACAGAGAAATATGGCCTGTGGAGGATGGGTAGGACATTGGGCGTGGATAGGTTTGATGGGAACATGGGCTGCCACAGTGTCAGAGACGGTCTATTGGAGGAAGGCCAAGGTGAGAGTGATGGCATTGTGATGGTGTAAGGGGTGGGGGTGGCTTCTGAGTTGGGTGTTGATGGAGTCCCAGTAAGTATTGAAGTGGCACATAGTAGCGAACGACCTCAGGAGGGGCGACAAGGTAGGTAGATGGGCGAGGGCGAGGAGCAGAGGAAATGGTGAGAAGGACTGGGAGGTGGCCACTGCCAATGGGATCTAGGGCTTCCACACTGATATGCCCAACAAGGTTGGGGGAAGTGAGTTGACATTGGGGGTGGTATTACTTTCACAATGGGTATGTTGAAAGATGGGGAGAAGGTCGCCTTGGAGGGTGGAAACTGATGCCACTGCTGGAAGGTGACAGGATTGCAGCTATGGGTGTTAAGGTCTGTGGCAATCATGTAGGTGGAGAAGGTGCATTCAATATGGGACAGGATGTCATAGGGAATGGGAGCACCAAGATGGATGGCACAGGTGATAGTGAGGGTGGGGAAAAAGATGCTGAGGACAAGGTGTTTGGTAGGGTTATTGAAGAGGGGCTATGGCCAGATGGGGATATGCTTAAGGCGGCCAATAGCAATACCACCTTGCACTAAGGGGCGGGAATTATCTGTATGGTGTAGGACATAGGATGAGGTGTGGACAACGTTGTGAGGTTGGAGGAAGGTTTCGCTGAGGATGAAGGCATTAACGTGGGGCTGGGACAGGGTGTGCATGGATAAAGGTGAATGTTTTGATAAGGAGGTGATACTTTTGTCGCACCAGGATGGAGAGAGAGGAAGGGGTAGGAGGGGGGCAAGAGAGTCTTAGACAAGGCTGTCTAGGTGGGTAAAGATGGACTTGGTTGCGGGCGTAGATGGCAGAGGTGAAGGAGGGGAGGTGGCGTTGGGACACTGTTCAGCCAAATAAAAGGGTTCGTTGTTGGGGCAGAGGGGAGGACTTTTTCAGTCAAAGGTAAGGTAATTTTTGTAGACCAGGCACCTTTCACACCAGTTATAGATAAGGGCTATCTGGGTGAGTAGGTGATCGATGGAGGAGGGGGATTCTGTGAAGACATACATGAGGAAGGTGGGTCTGGAGTCATTTTATTTAGCAGGTGGAACAGATTATATGGCAGGGTGGGCATTTAGTTCTGCCAACATCTCCATATCTGTGACCACAGGACTGAGCTTTGTGATCACAGTGGTGAGAGAGGACAGCAAGGGGGCTGGGGCTGGTGGGGAGAGGAGGGGATTAGGGTTGGCATGGGGGCTAAAGGTGGCATGAGAGATCTTTTTGAGGAGGTCGGTGCGGAGGTGAGATTGGGGGATTTGATGAGGATGAAGTCCTTGTGGGAAATGAGTTGGGAGATGGGGACATTGGAGAAGTATTTATCAATTTCTAAGGTGGGAGCATGGGTGTCAAGGAACTTGGGGTCAGGGCAGGAGAGGAGAAAGGTGGGTATGGCAGGGTGTTGTAGGGGTGGTATCCATGGGGGGGGGGGGGGGTCAGAAGCGATGGGTGCAGGTGGTGGATTTTGGTGGGAGGAGCAGGAGTGGGGTCGACACTAGGTCGTTTAGGTGGTTTTCTGGTGAGGCCAGCCTGTGAAGAAGGATGAGGGATGGGTGGGAGTGGGAGGTGACAGAAGGCAGGCTCTTCTTGGAGTGTGGAGGTGCCAGCATGAGGTGAATCAGCTAGGGTGGCTACTGTGGCCTGGCAGGCTATGAACTGGGCAGGTGAAGAAGGTGCTAGATGGCTAGGGAGGGGGGGGGGAAACGCTTGAGGATGGCTGGTGGGGGAGGGAGTGGGAGTGCACTGGTATATATGGAGATATAATATGGGTGAGGAGATGGAAGGGGAGGAAATAGTAATGAGGGGAGGCATAAGGAGGGGGCCTGGAGGAGGAACTTCACGAAGTGATGGTGGGGGCAGTGAAAGGGGAGGTGTAGACAATGGTGGTGGTTGGGGAGTCCATGTTTAAAGGAAGATGAGCCTACCAGCGACGGAAGTCGCCGAGGTAGGAAACGAAAAGGCTAACTTGTCGAGCTCCCTTTGTTTAACATGCCTCTTGTTTGCAGTACGCTCTGCAGCTGTGCGAATTATATGGCCTGTGTAGACGCTGCCGCATTCACAAGGGACACCACACACACCGGGCACACGAAGAGCTATGTCGTCTTTAACAGGGCGTAACACATATCGTATCTTGTGGGAAGGCCGGAATAATAGTGTCAATCCACTTCTCTGCAGTACACGTCCTAACTTGCCGCTCGTTGCCCCGCCAGGTTGGCTTCTTCTGCCGATTCACAAGGTATCCTTCTTCAGTGACATCTGTAAGCGTTTTCAGTCTGTCTTTTGCTATAACCATTCTCTCTGAAGCGCTGTAATTCAAACGTGGCCCCTCGTGCCACATGACGTCAGTCGGTCCCGCGACGGGCTAGAGCTGCTATGAGCTGCCCAACTCCCCTTCCACGCACGCGCCATTTTTTGGCCCTCTGTGATAGGTGCCAGCGGCCGTAATAGTGGGTATATAAGCGGAAAATCGTGCCAGCCCTGGCAGTTTACTGCTGATGATGATAGCGGAGATAGCCATCGAAACCTCGAGAATTTTATTCGAACTGACGCGGCTTCAAAACCGAGAAGATTTTATTCAGGCATGCCATCGCGAAAGTCTCCGAGGACACAGTTTTATTTCAGCCAGATGCTAATCTAGAGCTATGACTTTTAACATGAATTACCAGAGGATTTTTGTTTAGCCCCTTAAAGCATTGTTTCACCTGACCCAAATTACCAACTGAACAAACGTTTAGGTTGACTGGAATGATCAGGTCCTGAGATTATCAAACAACTTTCAAATAAAACCCTTCTCCTTTCAAGAAAGGGAACACCAACAAGGTAAAAGTGGGGTTCTGAACAATGATGATCTGGAAAGGCTGCAAGGACGCGTGGGGTTAGTTATTGCTCAGTGGGACAACACTGCACACTTTCACCTAGCATAGGATGATGAACAGCATGTTTCGCTAGTAATGATCACAGGTCGCTGCATAATTATGTCCCAGACTGACGCAACGGCAGAGGCACTGAGTACGAATGGCCAATTCTAACGCCCTCTGACTTTCACGTTTTGAACTGACCAAAGGCAGACTTGTAGCAGCAACAGCAACAATCTTCGTGCTCAAGAATGCTCTGTGCGGTGTGTTGAGGACCGGCAGTTGCAATAACAATGGACAGCTTACGAAAATATGTTTCCAGTGTGGTGTTATGAAGAAATTCATCTCTTTACAATTTGGTATTATGAAGAAATTGGTCTGCTTCCAAAGAAACACCCATTGTCTATTGAGTGGTTGCTTCACCAACTACTTCGAAACTGAATATCTAAAAAATTACCATTTTTTGTAAATAGCGATTAATTTATCAAATACCCTGCGATTCGATGCTAATCCAAGAGCCGACAGGCGCAGCTATTTGTCAAACGACGCCCTTCCTAACATCGTCTTCTTGGCGTTTGCTAATCGATAAATTTTGTCTTGCTAGCAAGGCCATGAATGATGATACATCAAGTAAAATCGGTTTCTGTATAATCCAGCATCTGCAACTGGTCTTTTTTATATAAAAGGTTATTGATGTTATAACGACCGGGTTGTATAACACGTCCTGCTAACCTTGGGCTCCTAGCTGTCTACAGAAACGTGATCGAGTGTCGGCTACACTTCATCTTCCGTCGGCATCATATAATATTTCTTTCTGCAGACGCTTAACGTAAGGTTGTTCAGGAGAAGTGAACCACGTTTCCAGTCGGCATCGTGAGTAAGTAATTTAGCTTGTAGTACCCCTTCACATGGCCAGCACGTGCACAAGGCTGCATCTAATGGAGAAAGATAATAATAGAACATCGTAATATAAGAGAACACCGTAATATTATGTATTGAAGTGGATCTAATGTAATAACAGTTTGTGCGCAATGTTAAGAGCATTTCATCAGCGATCTTATTATGATATCGAAATTTCATCAGTACAGTTTTTTCCACTTCTTCCTGTCTTTTCCGGGCCGGCCGGGGTGGCCGAGCGGTTCTAGGCGCTACAGTCTGGAACCGCGTGACTGCTACGGTCGCAGGTTCGAATCCTGCCTCGGGCCTGGATGTGTGTGATGTCCTTAGGTTAGTTAGGTTTAAGTAGTTCAAATTTCTAGGGGATTAATTACTTTAGAAGTTAAGTCCCATAGTGCTCAGAGCCATTTGAACCATTTTGTCTTTTCAGGTAGTTCAGGTCGTACTTGTTATATCATATGTCTTCAATAACACACGCTATCGGTACGCATAAGACAGCATACGGTACGTAATGTGTTCCAAAACATCACGCATGAAACGGGATTTTTCTGGTGCTCATGCCTCGGGTTCTATTGATGACAGAAAAGAAGGGTCAAGTGCCTTGGATAGCCCTTGGGCTAGGGATGATTTGTACACCGAACAGAAGGATCATCTTTTACTGTGACTACCCTACAGCACAGGGCAAAATTTGGCTATTAGACACTTCCTCCAGCTAAGGCAAATGGAGTAACTCAGTTCTACATCTACATCTACATGATTACTCTGCAATTTACATTTAAGTGCTTGGCAGAGGGTTCATCGAACCACAATCATACTATCTCTCTACCATTCCACTCCCGAACAGCGCGCGGGAAAAACGAACACCTAAACCTTTCTGTTCGAGCTCTGATTTCTCTTATTTTATTTTGATGATCATTCCTACCTATGTAGGTTGGGCTCAACAAAATATTTTCGTATTCTGAGAGAAATTTGATGACAAATTTCGTAAATAGATCTCGCCGCGACGAAAAACGTCCTTGCTTTAATGACTTCCATCCCAACTCGCGTATCATATCTGCCACACTCTCTCCCCTATTACGTGATAATACAAAACGAGCTGCTCTTTCTTGCACCCTTTCGGTGTCCTCCGTCAATCCCATCTGGTAAGGACCCCACACCGCGCAGCAATATTCTAACAGAGGACGAACGAGTGTAGTGTGAGCTGTCTCTTTGGTAGACTTGTTGCATCTTCTAAGTGTCCTGCCAATGAAACGCAACCTTTGGCTCGCCTTCCCCACAATATCATCTATGTGGTCTTTCCAACTGAAGTTGTTCGTAATTTTAACACCCAGGTACTTAGTTGAATTGACAGCCTTGAGAATTGTACTATTTATCGAGTAATCGAATTCCAACGGATTTCTTTTGGAACTCATGTGGATCACCTCACACTTTTCGTTATTTAGCGTCAACTGCCACTTGCCACACCATACAGCAATCTTGTCTAAATCGCTTTGCAACTGATACTGGTCTTCGGATGACCTTACTAGACGGTAGATTACAGCATCATCTGCGAACAACCTAAGAGAACTGCTCAGATTGTCACTCAGGTCATTTATATAGATCAGGAACAGCAGAGGTCCCAGGACGCTTCCCTGGGGAACACCTGATATCACTTCAGTTTTACTCCATGATTTGCCGTCTATTACTACGAACTGCGACCTTCCTGACAGGAAATCACGAATCCAGTCGCACAACTGAGACGATACCCCATAGGCCCGCAGCTTGATTAGAAGTTGCTTGTGACGAACGGCGTCAAAAGCTTTCCTGAAATCTAGAAATACGGAATCAACTTGAGATCCCCTGTCGATAGCGGCCTTTACTTCGTGCGAATAAAGAACTAGCTGCGTTGCACAAGAACGATGTTTTCTGAAACCATGCTGATTACGTATCAATAGATCGTTCCCTTCGAGGTGATTCATAATGTTTGTTTACAGTATATGCTCCAAAATCATACTGCAAACCGACGTCAATGATATAGGTCTGTAGTTCGGTGGATTACTCCTACTACCCTTCTTAAACACTGGTGCGACCTGCGCAATTTTCCAATCTGTAGGTACAGATCTATCGGTGAGCGAGCGATTGTATATGATTGCTAAGTAGGGAGCTATTGTATCAGCGTAATCTGAAAGGAACCTAATCGGTATACAATCTGGACCTGAAGACTTGCCCGTATCAAGCGATTTGAGTTGCTTCGCAACCCCTAAGGTATCTACTTCTAAGAAACTCATGCTAGCAGCTGTTCGTGTTTCAAATTCTGGAATATTCCATTCGTCTTCCCTGGTGAAGGAATTTCGGAAAACTGCGTTCAATAACTCCGCTTTAGCGGCACAGTCGTCGGTAACAGTACCATCGGCACTGCGCAGCGAAGGTATTGACTGCGTCTTGCCGCTTGTGTACTTTACATTCGACCAGAATTTCTTCGGATTTTCTACCAAATTTCGAGACAATGTTTCGTTGTGGAACCTATTAAAGGCATCTCGCATTGAAGTCCGTGCCAAATTTCACGCGTCTGTAAATTTTAGCCAATCTTTGATTCTTTCTACATGAGATGTTGTCTGCGGTGCGCCTTAAGGGGCTTATGGAGGCACCATTTAGTTCATGGATTTCTGAGAAAAGCAGAGATAACATGGTATTTGGGTACTAAAACCAAGCTGCGGATTTCAAGACGGCCATGCACAGCAAGTGGCTCCAATTATTCCGCTGTATTTCTAAGATCCTCTCTCCAATAACTTGGAAAATTTTCTTAATAATGGGTTCAAATGGCTCTAAGCACTACGGGACTTAACAGCTGAGGTCATCAGGCCCCTAGACTTAGAACTACTTAAACCTAACTAACCTAAGAACATCACACACATCCATGCCCGAGGCAGGATTCGAACCTGCGACCGTTGCAGCCGCGTGGTTCCGGACTGATGCGCCTAGAACCGCTCAACCACAGTGGCCGGCGTTTTCTTAATATCTTTATTCATTTCCACGATATAGAGGTTCAAAGTTACCCTACTTGTACACGTAAAATACGCACGCAAAATCCGGTATGAGATGAAAACGTAGTTTATGAAGTGACGTAGCACGGAAAAATATGCTGTAAAGTGTCTCTATTATCATCAGAAGGATTATGGAAACACAATGTTGTTGTAGTACTGAAGCACATCCAAAATTTTTGCTAACATAAAATCAGGTCTGAGTGTAAAATTGTATAGTTCTGCGTTATTTCAATTTCACATACGCAAACTTTGAAAATTCTGCTGACCCATAAAGTTCTTTTCATATGAGTGACATGCCCTGCTGTTCCAGGGAAAAGAAGGGAACCAACGGGATAAAGCTCCTGTCGGAGGACAAAGAGGTCGAATATGCTTGTGTTTAAAAGACTCTTCACTGAAAATTAGAGTACCGGCTGCCTCATTCTACCTTTCTCAGCACCTTTAAAATTTTTTTCCCAAGACTTATGGCATACGAATTTATTCCCGCTTTTTTATGCTGAGAAAGAAGGAGACAGTAGCAGTGGCAATGAGACAGAAAAGTAATAAATACTGGAAGATAGTAGACAGTGGTTGTGGTATAGAAAGAACGAAGGAGACAATGGCAGTGTATGAGAAATAGAGGGGCACAGTGGCAGTGAAACATAGTTGACAGTGACAGAACAGTTTTAGAAAAAGAGTAAGGAGACAGTACCAGTGTAAGAGGAATAAAGAGAAGGAGAAAATGAGAGCCAGTGACAATGAGAGACAGGGTCTATGAGAATGCCAACGAGTAAGAGAGAGACAGTGACAGTGAGAAAAGACAACAGCAGTGGGAAGGAGTGATGAGATAGTAACAGAGAGAGAGCAAGAGGGGGACAGTGACAATGAGAGGAGACAGTATTAATAGGGCAGAACGAAGGAGACTGTGTCTGTGAGACAGGGGACAGTGACAGAGAGACACAAAGAGATAACTGCAATGAGGTGGGCTGAATGAGTTAGCGAAAATAGATATGTGGGGGTGGTTGTGTATCGGCAACTTACGGCGACGGACCAGTGGGTGTAAGCGGGTAACAGTTAGGGCAGTAGGAGTGATTCGAATATGTTCCATATGCCAAAATTTTTGGGAAAATTTCTGGAGGTGCTGTGGAAGGTACAATGAGGCAGATGGTACCCATCTTTTCAGTCAGACGCTTTTAATGAACTTGAACATTTCGTCTTTTTTATACTCCGATGGAGCGTTTTTCCGCTGGTGTGTTAAAATCATTCTCAGCTGCTACAAGGCCATCAATCCTCCCATCTTCTGCCACTTTTGGTACCATTAACTACTTTCTAATATCATGCCATAAGTTTCATCTTCCTCTACAACTGATATAGGGTTACGATATACATATCATCGTCCTCTGTAGTAGTCCTACGCTTCATTCGTCGACTGTAGCTTTTTAACGTGTGATTTCTACTATATTTTTGTAATCCAATCTTCTATAAAAGGAATGGGACGGCGCATGGTCAAAAATGAGAAGAAAATAAACACCGACAGCTGTAATTTAATTAATTATCTTGTTGGGCTACCAGTTTCGGTGCGTAAGTGGCACCATCTTCAGGCGCCTCTATAACTTTACAAAATAAAGCTTAAAATAGGAAACAAATATGATATGCAATATCAGTTGTCATTAATTAAAATAAATTAACCATACAAATACACAAGTAAAAGTATAAGAGGAGAGATCAAAGATATCAAGAAGGTAACGTGAAATGCATGACTGACAAACATTGGTCACAGAATTGTCGTATACTTATCAACTGTATCAATAAAAACGGTTAATATACAATGCGGACATAATATTGCGAACTGAAGCAATAGTTCTCATACTGTTGTAATTAGAGAAACCTTCATTGAAAAAATTTGCTCAGTCATGTTTTAGTCGTACTATTGTTTGCAGAAGACGTCAGAGCATTTTTTTTCCAATGAAGGCCTTTCTAATTACTAAAAACCGAAAACTTTTACTTTATTTTGTAACATTATGTCAGCATTGTGGAGTATGTGGTTTTTGTTAATACAGTTCATGTATACGAGGCAATTCTGTGATCAATGTTTGCATGTTATGAATTCTAGTTTATCTTGTTGATATCTTCGATCCCTCTTCTTATACTTTTTACTAGTGTATATGTATGGTTAATTTATTTTAAATAATGACAACTGATATTGCATATCAGATTTGTTGCCTATTTTAATTTTAAATATTGTCGATTTATGCAGGGGTCTAAGATGTTGCCAATGAGGCACCGAAACTTGTAGTCCAATAAAATAATTAATGAAATTACGTCTATCGGCATTTATTTTCTTCACGTTTTTCGATATTAGCTCCTACCGTTCATCTGTGTCGCTTAGGGGCAGCAATTCTCCAATTTTCATATTTCAGATGTACTCTGAACAGTCACAAAGCCTTCCATTTAATTTTAAGGTATATTGTAGAACTTAGGTATTGAAACTTCCTGGCAGATTAAAACTGTGTGGCGGACCGAGACTCGAACTCGGGACCTAGTTCTGCAAGGTTTGCAGAATAGCTTCTGTGAAGTTTGGAAGGTAGGACACGAGGTACTGGCAGAATTGAAGCTGTGGGGACGGGCCGTAAGTCGTGCTTGGGTAGCTCAGATGCAGCCGCCACGGTAGCTCAGCGTGTTCGGTCAGAGGGTTTAGCTACCCTCTGTAATAAAAAAAACTGAGTGAACGGATCAACGAACAACCTGAACAAGTGTCATCGGACCTCCGCCACGAACAAACTGAACGAACAGTATAGAACAAAATGAGATAAAAAAAGATGGTAAGGCACATGCCCGCGAAAGTCAACCGAGTTCGAGTCTCGGTCCGGCACACAATTTTAATCTGTCAGGAAGTTACGTATCAGCACACGCTCCGCTGCAGAATGAGAGTCTCATTCTGGATCTTATATATTCCTTTTTCATTCCTATACAGCTTATACTTAGCCTATATATGCAATGTCAAAGTTCGTATCAGCATTTATTTTACACTGTACTGGATGTTTTTGAATGATTTTTATGTTGTTACAGTGGTCTTTAGTACGAAAAATGATATGAGCCAGCTCTCCACACAACTCCTACCATGTGCAAGCTTGTGCATCTCCGAATAAATACTGCAAGTTACACAATTTGAGTCTGCTTACTCTATTCATCTCTTGGTCTTCCTCTACAATTTTTACCCTCCCTCCCTCACACTTCAGTCTATTATCAAACTGACGATCCGTCATCCTCCAAGATGTGTCTTATCAACCAAGCCGTACGTTTAGTCAAGTTGTGCCACAAATATCTTTTACAGGCAGTTCGATTCAGTACCACCTCATTAGTTACTCGATACACCTGTCTAATCTTTCGCACTTCCATGCTCTTCTCTCATCAGCGTTTCACTTCCATAAAAGGCTGCACTCCAAACAAATACCTTCAGAAAATACTTCCTAACATTTAAATCCATATTATATATTAACAAAGCCCTTTTATAAGAAATTCTATAGTCAATGCGCATGTTACATCCTCTCTACTTTAGCCATCATCGGTTATTTTGCTACCTAAATAGCAAAAATCATCGACTACTTTTAATTGATCATTTACTAATATAGTCCCTTCAGCATCATGGAATTTAATTTGCTCACATCCCTTTACCTTTGTTTTCCTTTTCAAGACATTTTTCAGTCAACTATTTATTACTCTTAAATGCTCTTCCAAGACCCATACTATCTAAAAGAACTACAATGACATTGGTGAACATCAAAATATCTATTTCTTCTCCATGAACTTCAGTTCCCTCTATAAATTTCTCCTTAGTTTTCTCAATTTCTAGACTGAATAACTTAGGGGAATATGCTACAGCACTTTCTCAGTTTCTTCTCAACTACTACTTCCCTTTCATACCTTTCGATTAGTAAAACTGCTGTGCCGCAGGTTAGTGGCCGCGCGGTCTGAGGCACCCTGTCACGGATTGCTCGGCTCCTCTCGCCGGAGGTTCGAGTCCTCCCTCGGGCATGGGTGTGTGAGTTATTCTTAGCATAAGTTAGTTTAAGTAGTGTGTAAGTCTAGGGACCGATGACCTCAGCAGTTTGGTCCCTTAGGAATTCACACACATTTGAACAACTGCCGCCTGGTTTCTGTGCAAGTTGTCTACAATCTTTCGCTTCCTGTGTTTTACCCCTGCTACCTTCAGAATTTCAAAGAGTGTCAACAATGTCAAACGCTTATTCTTAAGACCACAACTACTATAAATATAGGACTCCTTTCCTTCTTCTGTGCCCGCATCTCGTGGTCGTGCGGTAGCCCGGGTTCCTGGGTTCGATTCCCGGCGGGGTCAGAGATTTTCTCTGCCTCGTGATGGCTGAGTGTTGTGTGCTGTCCTTAGGTTAGTTAGGTTTAAGTAGTTCTAAGTTCTAGGGGACTGATGACCATACCTGTTAAGTCCCATAGTGCTCAGAGCCATTTGAGCCTTCTTCTGTATTCCAGGATCAGTCGTAGGGGTAGTATTGCTCCGTGTTTTCCTACATTTCCCCGAGTTCGGCTTGTGCCAGTTGTTTCATCCTTCTTTAAATAACTCATGTCAGTATTTTGCTAGTGTGCCTTAGTAAACTGCTAGCTCTGCGTCTGCGTTCTCTGCTATTGAACTGACTATATTATTCCTGAAGGGTTTTCGCCTGCCTCAAACAGAGTCGTCAGAAATAGTCTTAAAAGTTTGTAAGGGCGTTGCAGGGTAAGTTGTGCTGAAAATTAATTGTTAAGGAAAAATTCGATGCGTTGCGCCGTTCCCGAGTTGATTAGCGTCGAAGTTAGCCAATCAGACCGTTGCGCTCGCAAATTCAAGCTGCTCGCCAGATACAATTAGTGTAATTAGTGCCATTTGTTCTCATAGTGCAAATGACAGCAAACGAGACTGCTCAGCCTTTCGCTCACGTTCGATCCTTACTACCGTCTCACGTCCAATTTTTGTACCGCTCTCTTGTTCGGTTTTAGGAAACCAAACGAAGCACACGTTTGGTGACACTGTTTGTGGCAGCCGCTTAAATTCGCGCACGCAGCGGCCTGAATGGCTAACTTCGATGATAATTACCTCAGAAACGGCGCAACGTATCGAATATTTTTCTTAACAATTATTTCTCAATATAACCTACCCTGCAACGCCTTAAAAGCATTTCAGATTGTTTGTCAGCAGCGTGTATGTCTTCCACAACGGATGGAATAGTTTCGTCATGGCTGGCTCTCCTAAGAATCACAAAATTCTGAGGGAATGTCGTCTGCTTCAGTGGTCTTGTTTCCACTTAGGTGTTTCACTGCTCTGTCAAGTTTTCCTCGCTGTATCATGTATCCATAGTTGTAGCGGAAGTTTATCCAAGAGGGAGGGCAGAGGGCGGCGGACGGGGATCATATATGAGTGGGTCAGTTTCAAGGAGTTTCGTGTCAGAGTAACTAGATTTTATAGATGTATTATATCCCACAGAACTTTTAGGAGTATATGAGAATTCTGTAGTGAATAAAAACTCCACACTCCTGTTTCCAGGGGGTCCCCCCTCTTGCGGACACCTATGTATACCTCATCTGATTCTTCTTCTAGTTCCTCATCTCCTTCTATAATATTGCTTTCAAATTCATTACCCTTGTAAAGCACTTCTATATATTCCTTGCGCCTTTCAACTTTGCCTTCCTTGCTTAGTACTGGCTTGCCATTAGAGTCCTTGCTATCCATACCGTTGCTTCTCTTTTCCCCAAACGTCTCTTTAGTTTTCCTATAAAAATGGTTCACATGGCTCTAAGCACTACGGGACTTAACATCTGAGGTCATCAGTCCCCTAGACTTAGACTAACTTAAACCTAACTAACCTAAGGACAACACACACATCCATGCCCGAGGCAGGATTCGAATCTGCGACCGTAGCATCAGCACGGTTCCCGACACAAGCCCGTAGAACCGCTCGGCCACAGCGGCCGCCAGTTTTCCTATAGGCGGCTCTCCACTAGTATGCATGCTTCTACATCGTTATCTTTCTGCACTCTATATCGGTATAATTTTTAAGACGTCTTCATTCCCTTTTGTCTGGTTCATTTGCGGCATTTTCGTATTTTCTCCTTTCGTCAATTGGATTCAATATCTCTAGCGTTATTCAAGAATTTATGCTGGGATTTATCCTTTTTGACAACGATATATCTTGGATGCAGTGAAAATCAATAAGGGTGACAAGTTCGTTGGCAGTTGACCTCAGTGACTTACGAAATCCAACGGAATGCTGACGACTGCAAACGTGATGCAGCAGCAGAATTGTGAGATAAAAAAAGAAGTGTGTGATATCTACTTCGTTAGGTAGGTGCTTAGAATGAATTTGCATTGTTAGTAGTATGAAGGGAGATAAGTAAATGATCGCTGGTGCACACAGCCCACCAGAGCTCGTAATTTGGTTTTCGTCTACATATGGGATGCTTGCAAACGTCATATTCGACAGATTCAGACGGTTCGCCAGCCATAAGTAAGATCTTATATTGAATTATCTCTCTTCCTAAGTTTTCTTTTCGTGCGAATCAATTACTGAAAATCTAGTGCTAGGAGAGTAATCTCAGATCGACTACGTGACTCGAGACTGCTGATAAAAAATGAAAGGAGTGTATGGAATATAATTGGGATGCAAGAGAAAATGAATACAGAAAGATTTTCTGGCATTTGCAGAGTATATTGCCATATTGTCGGAATCATGAGGAGGCGACTAATTAAACATTCAAGCTCCAGAAGCAAGTGGCTTACGTAGTTTATAGATCTCTATAGAGATACCATGGTATACGACGAACATCAAGACAGCTCCCACATGGATGTCCTTAGAATGAGAGGAAACTCAGAAAGTCGAGAGATTTAAGTATCTAATTAGATATAAAATGCTCTGATGGAAAAACAGGTATGGAGCAGCGGATAACCAAGATGAATTTAGCATACATACTCACTGTGAACATCTAGAAAAAGAAGAAATCTTTTGACCAATGACAGTGATCGACCCTGAAGCCTTATAGGCAACAGAAAGTTTGAATCTTGTGTGAAAGTAATTACTAAGGAAGCTGTCATAAGGTTGTGATAGTCACTATGACCACAAAATTTACAAGGGATGTTGAGAAAGGTTGGAAAATATTTTTGCTTCGCAAAAATGACAGAATACAAATTACAGAGTACCTGGGTAGTCAGCATCAAATATTCAGTGCTGAGGACGAAGATGTGGAGCACAAATAGAAGAAATACAAAATCATCAGCCGGCCTGTGTGGCCGAGCGGTTCTAGGCGCTATAGTCTGGAACCGCGCGACCGCTGCGGTCGCAGGTTTCGAATCCTGCCTCGGGCGTGGATGTTTGTGATGTCCTTAGGTTAGTTAGGTTTAAGTAGTTGTAAGTTCTAGGGGACTGATGACCTCAGCAGTTAAGTCCCATAGTGCTTAGAGCCATTTTGAACAAAATCATCGTTCCATATGTCTTAGACAAGTGTATTCCGAGCAAGATATTAAGAGATGGGAAAAAAGCGACGGTGTTTAACTGCTTGGTTTGAAAAGAGAGCCTCATCACAGGAGTCAAGAGAAGTCAAAATCTAGTTGATAAACGAAAGGTGAACGAAACGAAAATAAGCGTAGGTAGTGCAAAGAGGGAAGCGCTTACTTTGAAAGTAAGATTTCCTCAACTGATCTAAGTAAAAACCCTAAGAGGTTATGGTCTTACGTAATACAGTTAGCGGTTCGAAATTGTCTATTAATTCAGTCAGTGAGCACACTGGTACCGAAACGGAAGATAACAAAGGGTAGGCCGAAATACTGGATTCGTAGTGGAAAGGCATCAGGACCAAGTGAGATACCCATAACATTCTACAAAGATTACGCGAAAGAACTTACTCCGCTTCAAGCAGCAGTTTATCGTAGATCGCTGGAGCAACGAATACCTAGGGACTGGAGAAATGTGCAGGTCATTCCCGTTTCCATGAAGAGTCGTTGGACAGATGACGACAGTTTGTTTTGTGCACACGTATTATGACGTTTTCTACGAGAGCCACGGCGATGTAGACAACGACGCTCAGGTTGATGCCGTGTTCCCTGACATCAGGAAGGCATTTCACGCCGTCCCGCACTACCTTTAGTGAAAAAAAAAATACGCGCTTACCGAATATCGCACCAAATGGACGACTGGATACACGACCTCCTTACCTCAACACGTCACTCTTGACGGAACAAAGTCGACAGATGTACAGATAATTTCCGGACTATCCCAAGAAGTGTGATGGAACCGTTATTGTTTACAATGTATATAAATGACCCAGTAGAAAGCGTCGGAATCTCCTTAAGACTGTTCGCAGGTGATACAGTTGTCTATAAGAAAGTAGCAACGCCAGAAGACAGCACCGATTTACAGAATGATCTGCAGCAGATTGCTGTTTGGCACAGGCACTGGCAGTTGATCCTGAATGTAAATAAATATAACCTACCGCGCGTTTATAGGAAAAGAAATCCACTACTGTATAATTACACTATTGATGACAAACTGCAGGAAACAGTATTTACCGTTAAACATCTAGGAGTAATTGTTCAGAGCGACCTTAAGTGGAGTGACCATATAAAACAAATAGTTCGAAAGACAGACGCCAGACGGAGAACTGTAACCCATCCACGAAGGAAGTGTCTTACAGGGAGATTGTTCGACCGATTCTTGAATAATCTCCATCAATTTGGGATCCTTGCCAGGTATGACTGATAGAATGGACAGAGGAGATTCAACGAAGAACGGCGTACTTCGTCACGGGATCGTTTAGGTCGGCGCGACAGCGTTACAGGAAAAGCTCAACAAACTCCAGTGGTAGACGCTGCACAAAAAGGCTTTGTGCACCACGGAGAGGTGTACTATTGAAATTTTGGGAGAGCACCTCCCGGGAAGAGTCGGACAACAATTTACTTCCTCCCGCATACATATCGTGAAATGATCACGACGAGAAAATTCGAAAAATTAGAGCAAATGTAGAGGCGTACAGACAATCATTCTTACCACGCGGCATTCGCAAGTGGAATAGAGAAGGGGAATCAGTTAATGCTACCAAAAGTACTCTCCCAGGCATCATTAGGTTACTCATGGAGTATGAATACATGAAGGTGTAGCATTTGCGGAACAAAGGATTCTTCGGAGTATGTTTCCACGACGAAGAATCAGTATAGAAGACGAGTGAATCGAGAACCGTATACCCAGATAGAGAGGATCTAGGTCGCCGTCAGTAAAAGAAGAACCATGTTCTTCGGATATGTCTACAGAATGCACCAGCAGAGGTTGACACATCAGATAACGAAGTTTCATGTGCACAAGAAAACCAAATTATGCTGCACCCAAGTTCTAAAAATAGATGTGGAAGAAACTGGAATACGGAAAATAGAAATTTACAATGTGAAATTTGGGTTAGAATTAGAGCCAGAACAAAAACATCAGAAACAGGAGTGAAAAGGGTAGCAAAGTTTAAGCTTGACAAGGATGAAGACCAGAAGGAAAGAAGCTAACCCAAATTAACGAAAGAAATAGATGGCAATAAACACTATTTTCAATATATTTTAAATGTAAACACCTGATTCGTCACTGGAATGAGGGTATTCACATCGATGAGGTGGTGCAGGCTTCACCAGTAACGGCGACTGCTCTACAATGCCTCGAGAAACCGACGGCGCGACAGTGACAAAGTCGCGCCGACGTACACTCCCTCTGTCGCAGACTACAATGCAAGTCGCTTTCCAGGTTATTAAATTCTTGTTCAACCAACAATTGCTCACAGTCATGCTGCAGTGTTGTGTACAAGGTGTTTCTGTAAGAGGACGCCAATATTTAACTGGGCATAGAGGATACTCTACTGAACAATCTGAGGTGGGGAACCTGGTGTCGGAGAAGCCAGCTTAAGGAGGTAATAGGAATAAAATCACATTACTGTGGAGTTTTCTATTTATGTTAGTTGCAGTTAACAGCAAATACCATTACTGACCACCGCAATGGGCGTACCATCTGTACTGTATTTTAGAAAACGTGCTGAAACTGACGGCCATCAACCTCAATGCAAGTATGACATCGGCGAACAAGTTTCTGTCGCACCATGACAAATATGCCTCGTGTGTTTCGAATCACGTCACAGGCACTACAGTTCTGGCACTACTTACATCTTTGTATCCACTGGGGTCTCATACTCAAGTAACTTTAGATATCAAATGGCTCTGAGGACTATAGGACTTAACTTGTGAGGTCATCAGTCCCCTAGAACTTAGAACTACTTAAACCTAACTAACCTAAGGACATCACACACATCCATGCCCGAGGCAGGATTCGAACCTGCGACCGTAGCAGTCGCCCGGTTCCAGACTGTAGCGCCTAGAACCACTCGGCCACTCCCGCCGGCTAACTTTAGATATCCACAGAGGAAATAATCAATGGGACTCAGGTCAAGTGACGCCGCAGACCATGGAATAGGACCTCCACTTTTAATCCGGCGACCAAGAAATGGCGCCTTGGATGGTTGCGGACATCCACGCTGCAGTGAGGCGATTCAGCGTCATGTTGTATCCACATACTCTCACTAACAACCAAGAATACGTTCTCCAAAAAATCAGTTAGAACTCTTTGCACGAACCTTGAGTACAGGAGGCCATTCAGGCGGGCAGGTAGACTTCCAAGTAGTCAGGCTCGTCCTCCTTTATCCTTGCAGGAAATAAAGAATGTACATAAACAGCACAGTATGTGCAAACTTGTTCGCATGTTAGTTGCAAATAAGCTGGAAAACAGTAATGCTAGCCAAAGCTAAGGCAAGTTGACTTCCATATCTCGTTAAGCTGGCTTCTCCGATACCAGGGACCCTGCCTCAAATTGTTCAGTGCAGCATTCCTTATGTCCTGTTACATTTTTGACGCTCTTATGGATACACTCTATATATCTTCCACTGAAAGATTTTCCTCCTCGTTGCGCTCTAGCTCCACCCCTACGTAAAGTAGCAGGCTTCTTCACAGTCTATCGGAATAATTCAGCTATTTAATAAGAACTTCAATAAATGGTTACCCCCCCTATGCTTCTTCACAGGCCCACAACATGTGCATTTAAGATACCTCTGGCATACATACGACTGCGCTCGACGCTAAAACGTTGCGATGAACGCACCAGAACTTGTTATCAAACTGCCCAGGACTCCAGGCGTCTCATACTGTATAGCACATATTGGTCCTACACTTTGGATGAGAGTGTTGGCATCCATTAATTATGATTCAAGGACCGCTCTGTGTTTCTGAACGTACTATTGCATGTCAAACGTTACGCCCACAATATTTCTGTCCAATCATTTTGTACTCTTCTGAGATGTAGTCCACACGACATCAAAGAAACGCTCGCCTGAAGTAATGGATCGTGGCCTATGGGTATTCGCGCCTTGCAATGATCTGCCTATTCACTCAAACCTTTCAGTGACGTAACATTTATGGGAACAAATGTTCGTCAGTGTGTTCGTTGAACTTCCTGAAAAATTTCGGGAATGTTCTACAATATTACATCCGACAAACGAATAACGCAACATGCTCATTGACTGCTATAGAGAACCGCACTGATACGCAGAAATTTTGTAGTTGTTTGTATCAATATACCAACTTAATTTTTGGTTTTGTAAATCCAAATCCTCCCGTCGGACTTTTTCTTTTTGTAATCACGCCTTTAGTACAGACTTAATGCGTAGTTTTGTACAATGTACATATCAGTTATTGATACCTGGTAGCTACGAAAAATACTAAAAAGAAATTATAATGCTATAACAAAGTAAAACAGGTAGTTTCTACCGCCATAAAGTTACTATAAACCTGTGAAGAAATTACACAACTATTGATATTACTTTGGTACCATAGATGTCATGAGTGAAATCGGAACAGTTTTGTTTATGTTCATTAACTGGAGTGCATCTAAATTATAGGTGGTTGCTTCTGCTACAGAGTCCGTCATCTAAATACCTCGGTCAAAAACCATTGCATGCTGGATTCCTTGGCCATAGTGCAGCACGTCGGCAGCGTTTCCACTGTAACCATCGATTCCACATTTCAGTGTAATGTTTTACAACCCTGACGTCAGTAATCACTTGCTTCAAGGCGATGGAAGTTCGTAAAAGAGTCTCATTCACTGGTCGCCGACCTCAGTTGCTGTCTCTCTGTCGGTAGAGAATGTTGTCTCGCCACGATAGTAACACGATTACGTATCGTCGAATGCCTTGTGAAGTCGTCCTTGGCCTTCCTAGGTACGACGACTGCAATATTGTCCAGAATGCGCCAGGTCGACTCGTTCCTCGGTGATGCTCTGATATCCAGCGTCCTTACTGAGTAGCGACCACCACCCACTGCGTCTTCGTAGAGCACACAGTCCCACAACGTGTGTTCTGGAGTGCTCGCAGTGGTGCAAACGCAACTGTCTTTCATCCGTCCTCTGATTTTGTAGAGATACGTAGCATACAGGCCATGAGGAGCCAAGTAATATCAGACTGTAATCTCCCCCCATACTAACCAGTATTTGCAATAAATGAACGTGATCGTGTATGTATAATGAGGGTGACTTTCGACAAGACAATCGTCTCCGAAGAAGTTTTGATCGGTTAGTGGAGAGCAGTAATGCACAAAAAATCTAATTCAAACAATACAGAAATTAATTAATACGTTCGCTAGCCCGATTGGACATTGTCTCTCCAATACCTAATCAATAACGAGGAGAGCAATAAATACGTAACTGACATAAAAGTTTTCTGAGTATGGTACCGCGTCATAATGTAAAAAAACTATTGCTGCTGGAGAAAAACCCACGTTTCGGCCACGATTGCAGCGGCCATCTTCTGGGTCTAATGGTGACATTAGTTTTTTACATTATGACGCGGTACCATACCCAGAAAACTTTTATGTCGGTTGACTCTGACCACGGAAGCCTACGCAATTATAATACGTAACCCTTTGGCTGTACGTGTGGAAACAGAAGGTTGACACACGTATCTGACAACAAAATACGTTTCGAAATAATAATGAATAAGGAGAGCAAATGTCTTATATCGTTAATACTTAAGTATATTAATTTGGGACAAATATTTAAACTTGTTACTGAAAAGTAAATGATTGTTGCTACAACAGTAATTAACGTAATCTCAGATTAATGTTTTACTTACAAGCACTAGATTCCTGGACATGGGAAGCTACATGGTTTGAATATATTGTAACTGCTACAAAAATTTACGGCGTCAAATAAGCAACTCTTGGCTTTCAACAGACTGACAACGCCGAAATACGAACCAAGCCAGTACACTATTTCACTATTACCAAAAACACAAATATGAAATACGTGAACTTAATTTATTCTTTTCTTAGCTTCTAAATTGCCAAAATTTCTTTAATTTTAAGTTACTTTACTTTGTCTTCTCTCAGTTAGCAAGAATGAGATTGACTCGGAATATTATTGAGGCTTCGTTATTAGGTGCGATATTCATTGATGGCACGGTGACTACCGAACGGTACATCTACATCTACATCTACATTTATACTCCGCAAGCCACCCAACGGTGTGTGGCGGAGGGCACTTTACGTGCCACTGTCATTACCTCCCTTTCCTGTTCCGTTCGCGTATGGTTCGTGGGAAGAACGACTGCCGGAAAGCCTCCATGCGCGCTCGAATCTCTCTAATTTTACATTTTTGATCTCCTCGGGAGGTATAAGTAGGGGGAAGCAATATATTCGATACCTCATCCAGAAACGCACCCTCTCGAAACCTGGACAGCAAGCTACACCGCGATGCAGAGCGCCTCTCTTGTAGAGTATGCCACTTGAGTTTGCTAAACATCTCCGTAACGCTATCACGCTTATCAAATAACCCAATGGCGAAACGCGCCGCTCTTCTTTGGATCTTCTCTATCTCCTCCGTCAACCCGATCTGGTACGGATCCCACACTGATGAGCAATACTCAAGTATAGGTCAAACGAGTGTTTTGTAAGCCACCTCCTTTGTTGATGGACTACATTTTCTAAGGACTCTCCCAATGAATCTCAACCGGGCACCCGCCTTACCAACAATTAATTTTATATGATCATTCCACTTCAAATCGTTCCCTACGCATACTCCCAGATATTTTACAGAAGTAACTGCTACCAGTGTTTGTTCCGCTATCATATAATCATACAATAAACGATCCTTCTTTCTATGTATTCGCAATACATTACATTTGTCCGTGTTAAGGGTGAGTTGCCACTCCCTGGACCAAGTACCTATCCGCTGCAGATCTTCCTGCATTTCGCTGCAATTTTCTAATGCTGCAACTTCTCTGTATACTACAGCATCATCCGCGAAAAGCCGCATGGAACTTCCGACACTATCTACTAGGTCATTTATATATATTGTGAAAAGCAATGGTCCCATAACACTCCCCTGTGGCACGCCAGAGGTTACTTTAACGTCTGTAGACGCCTCTCCATTGAGAACAACATGCTGTGTTCTGTTTGCTAAAAACTCTTCAATCCAGCCACACAGCTGGTCTGATATTCCGTAGGCTCGTACTTTATCAGGCGACAGTGCGGAACTGTATCTAACGCCTTCCGGAAGGCAAGGAAAATGGCATCTACATCAAGTGCCTATCCGCTGCAGATCTTCCTGCATTTCGCTGCAATTTCCTAATGCTGCAACTTCTCTGTATACTACAGCATCAACCGCGAAAAGCCGCATGGAACTTCCGACACTATCTACTAGGTCATGTATATATATTGTGAAAAGCAATGGTCCCATAACACTCCCCTGTGGCACGCCAGAGGTTACTTTAACGTCTGTAGACGCCTCTCCATTGAGAACAACATGCTGTGTTCTGTTTGCTAAAAACTCTTCAATCCAGCCACACAGCTGGTCTGATATTCCGTAGGCTCGTACTTTATCAGACGACAGTGCGGAACTGTATCTAACGCCTTCCGGAAGTCAAGGAAAATGGCATCTACATTAAGTGCCTATCCGCTGCAGATCTTCCTGCATTTCGCTGCAATTTCCTAATTCTGCAACTTCTCTGTATACTGCAGAATCATCCGCGAAAAGCCGCATGGAACTTCCAACACTATCTACTAGGTCATTTATATATATATTGTGAAAAGCAATGGTCCCATAACACGCCCCTGTGGCACGCCAGAGGTTACTTTAACGTCTGTAGACGTCTCTCCATTGAGAACAACATGCTGTGTTCTGTTTGCTAAAAACTCTTCAATCCAGCCACACAGCTGGTCTGATATTCCGTAGGCTCGTACTTTATCAGACGACAGTGCGGAACTGTATCTAACGCCTTCCGGAAGTCAAGGAAAATGGCATCTACCTGGGAGCCTGTATCTAATATTTTCTGGGTCTCATGAACAAATAAAGCGAGTTGTGTCTCACACGATCGCTGTTTCCGGAATCCATGTTGATTCCTACAGAGTAGATTCTGGGTTTCCAGAAATGACATGATAAGCGAGCAAAAAACAAGTTCTAAAATTCTACAACAGATCGAAGTCAGAGATATAGGTCTATAGTTTTGCGCATCTGCTCGACAACCCTCCTTGAAGACTGGGACTACCTGTGCTCTTTTCCAATCATTTGGAACCTTCCGTTCCTCTAGAGACTTGTGGTACATGGCTGTTAGAAGGGGGGCAAGTTCTTTGGCGTACTCTGTGTAGAATCGAATTAGTATCCCGTCAGGTCCAGTGGACTTTCCTCTGTTGAGTGATTTCAGTTGGTTTTCTATTCCTTGGACACTTATTTCGATGTCAGCCATTTTTTCGTTTGTACGAGGATTTAGAGAAGGAACTGCAGTGCGGTATTCCTCTGTGAAACAGTTTTGGAAAAAGGCTTTTAGTATTTCAGCTGTACGCGTGTCATCCTCCGTTTCAATGCCATCATCATCCCGGAGTGTCTGGATATGTTGTTTCGAGCCACTTACTGATTTAACGTAAGACCAGAACTTCCTAGGATTTTCTGTCAAGTCGGTATATAGTATTTTACTTTCGAATTCACTGAACGCTTCAAGCATAGCCCTCCTTACGCTAATTTTGACATCGTTTAGCTTCTGTTTGTCTGAGAGGTTTTGGCTGCGTTTAAACTTGCAGTGAAGCTCTCTTTGCTTTAGCAATAGATTCCTAACTGTGTTGTTGAACCACGTGAAGGTTTTGGAAGCTTATTTGATCCCCATCATCGAAAGTGACCCTGATTTCGACGAGATGTGGCTCATGCAAGACGGAGTTCGATACCATCGAAGCAGGAGAGAGTTTGGTGTAATGGAGGATCCCATTCTGGCTCCGGGGTACCTAGAAGCTACTGGCATGGGCCTCGATTGGTCGCTATATTCTCCGGATCTGAACACATACGACTCATTTTCTTGGAGCTATATTAAAGACAAGGTGTACAGCAATAACCCCGAAGCCGTTGCTGAACCGAAAACAGTCATTGAGGAGGTCATCGACAGCATCGATGTTCCGACACTTCAGGGGGTCATGCAGAATTTCGCTATTCGTCTGCGCCACATCATGGCCAATGACAGCAAGCATATCGAACATGTCATAACCTAAATCCGAATACCTGTAGTGACGTTACATTTTGCATAAAGGTGTGCACAGGCCGTAGTTGTAACTAATTTACTTTTTTTCATGTAGTTCAATAATTGTAACCCTGTAGGGGACATGACTGAGTAGAACGACAACATCTGGTCCTACAGTTTGTACGTACAACATGTATTATTGAAATAAAATTCACCGGGAATGTCGTTGGGAATGCCTCACAAAGTTTCTAACGTGAACGAAAAGAGAACAGTCTTACAGTTCGTTGCAGATGTTAAGCCGTCGTCTTCGTTGTCGTCTGCTTTGTCGTCTACAATGCTCCCACTGCCCCATGTAATACTGCGGGAACACCATGATTCGCAATGACCGATGATGGTATAGGATCTTGATGTTATCGGAGCCTCTTACATCTGCCCGCACTCGTCACGCTCTTGGTGCCTCGCTAGTAACAGCCGCCCCCACAGTGCCCACCACTTGGGTGCGTTCACTCTGAGTCTAAGAACCAAGCAAGTCTCCTGCGCGCTCTGCTCTGAAGTCACACTTGCATCCAGAGATAGTGCTCTCTGCAAACGGTATTGCTTCTCCTGACGTTCCCTAAAGTCATTAAGCCAGAATAGATACATCATAATACAAAATAATGTATACTGGTTACAACGGATATCAAGTTTCTAATTAACACGTAGTATCTAAGATTTGCAGAATAAAACAAGGACATTAGATTTACGATAAACATAATGTGCAAAATTTTTAGGTAGCACATCTGTATTACAGTGTCACAAGTCCGTTCAACAGCTGAAGAAATCTCAGCTTTAGTCTTTCCATATCGTCAGGAATAAATCCATATATTGTTATACCTGTGCCTGAAGTGCCCCAGTCTCTTTGCCACAGTTGTAATTTATGATATATTAATTTTTTCGTATTGTTCTCATTTCAAGTGTCCTTCGCACTTCCACTCAATAGCTTTCCTATAAGAGGCTCCATTATTTTCTGATTTCCTTGTTCAATGGGCGCATTCCTAGAATACACATGTGGCAAGAATGTACATATGGACGTACTAATACTGAAAATGGCGTCTTTCCTTAAAGAGGTGCACTTTTTAACTCGTCAGGTACGAAACTGCTCTCTACTTTTATCCATACACATCCTGTTCCCATATTTTTAACTACAACTGTAATCAGAGTCAGAAATATAAGTTAGCAAACATCACTGAATACTTCAGCGTAGCGACAATCGTTACTGTTTCTGTCTGAGGGGGGCCTATCACGCCGTTCCACAATTTTTGGCCCATATGGTGGCCGTGAAGTGTGTTAACGCCTGGGAGCGTGTTTAGATAAGCAGGGAAAAATATTCGTCGGAACAACCTGAAACATGTTTCCATGATTTGTCTGAACCAGTTCACGCAAATTTGGAGGCATTTCCTTCAGCGAGCCTGTGTGTAACACAGAACTAACGCCAAAACAGTGTGTTGTTGTGATAAAATTAAAATAAAGCGCGTGTAACTGCAGAAACAGCGATAAGTGTTTCTACAGGTCTAATACAATGACAGACAAGACAACAGTACGAGAAACCTCGACTAACCTGCATAAAAGTCAGAGATAAATAACATTACTAGCACAAGTCACTAATATGAGACAGAATAATAAACATACACCCACTGAAAATATCACATTATGTGCTGAAACAAGCATGGCTAAAACATAATGAACAAATTTCACCTTCCACAAACCGAAATACCCTCCAGTTCTTCTTTGCAAGCTTGCTAAATAGGAAGAGCTACAAATTCAAAAAGAAGAGTGTTTCAACGCCCTTCCTGGCCGTTTAACATTATTTCCTACTTTGACTTGACAGTTGGGTGCCGGCCGGTGTGGCCGAGCGGTTCTACGCGCTACAGTCTGGAACCGCAAGATCGCTACGGTCGCAGGTTCGAATCCTGCCTCGGGCATGGACGTGTGTGATGTCCTTAGGTTAGTTAGGTTTAAGTAGTTCTAAGTTATAGGGGACTGATGACCTCAGAAGTTAAGTCCCATAGTGCTCAGAGCCATTTGAACTATTTTTGACAGTAGGGTAAATAACATCACACAGCGTTTGTATGTGCCGCAAAACTGCGTAAAATTATTTAGAAACCACTTGATCCCTCAAAATTGAAAAAAAAAAATAGAATGACATGACTGAAAATTATCGCCGACCTGTCGAAAGAAACCGAGACACTCTTTTTTGTGCAAGTGGTGCCCATTTCAAAAAGTCATCTTGCAGAAACGCGAAGAGCTCCTGATGAAATAAATTTTTATTAAGTAACGGTTTCGGTCATCTGATCATCATGAGGTATCATAAAGTTATTTACAACAGCCTGCGTGACAATGTTAGTAGCGTGATATGAAATAAAATAAAAACCGTCCTATGCCACTGCCGTCAATAGTTATTTGCTGCCACCGAGAGAACCTTGCCACGCAGGCTGTTGCACAAAATGTAATAATATCTGAAGTGATTATACGTTCGGAATCAAAAACGGTAGCCAATAAAAATTAATTAATCAGTAGCTCTTGGTTGTTCTGAAAGAGGCTTTTTTTTTCAAATATCGAAATACGTTGTTTCAGTATTTGCTCCTCGGCAATTGTTATTCGTAAGTCATGACCCACTGCTAAATGATCGATTGTACTCCTACTGGACAAACGAAATATAAAAAAAAGGTGAAAACAATACGTTCAGAAAGATGAGTGGATTTACTTGTAGTTAGAGAGCAATTCAAATTTTTATGAGACAATTACAGGCGAAGTTTCTATTCAACATTCAGTCTTATTTTTCACTCCGGTGTAGGATTCTTATGGTTAGCAAAATTATGATGTCGAGCTGCTTAATGCTGTTACTCTAGTAATAATTCTTCAAAAGCGCTCGGGACACTTCGTTTTCGAACTTATAGTTGTGGTATGATCCAGTTACAACCAAAATACTAAATGTTAAGAAACTGCTTCACTGTAGATCAAAACGCAGTTCCTATGTTAGAATATGGCACGGGAGCAAAAGTGACAGATACAGGAACAATAAAGAGCGGAGTTGAAAACCAATTTAAATATCTGAATATCGTAAAAGCCACAGGACCTGATGGATTGCTCATTAGATCCTATACTGAACTTGCAGCAGCTAGGGTAGCACTAGACATCTACGGCCATACAATTTGTCTGGCGTAGCAGTAGCATATTATTTACACAAACGTTCCCTTTCGGATCAGTCTGTCTGTTAGTGAAAACCGTATCAAAATCCCTACAGTAGTTCCTGACAGCAGCTGTAACATACGGATGGAAAAACTTTATGTAAGGGTCGGTCACATGAAGAAGAGACGAAAATGAAATAATGGAAAAAAGTACGTAAACCGTTTTTTATTTCAAAATTGTTCACCATATCTGTTAATAGATGTATTCCAATGTGCGACAAGACGGTGAAAGCCCTCATGGAAAAAATTTTTGCGGTTGCCTACGGAACCCTGATTATACCCAGGCATACATCTCTTCGTCTGAAGCAAATCTATAGCCACGTATGTCTTTTTCCAGGACTCCAAAAATACGGAAACGGCATGGGGAGAGATCGGGACTGTATAAAGAATATGGAAAGGCTTCCTACTGAAACTTCTGCAGGCCAAGGTTGTTTCCCAAGTAGGCATGGGGATAAATGAACACTACTGGCTATTAAAACAGCTACACCACGAAGATGACGTGATACAGATGCGAAATTTAATCAACAGGAAGAAGGTGCTGTGATATACAAATGATTGGCTTTTCAGAGCATTCACACAAGATTGGCGCCGGTGGCGACACCTACAACATGCTGACATGAGGAAAGTTTCCAACCGATTTCTCATACACAAACAGCAGTTGACCGGCGTTGCCCGGTGAAACGTTGTTGTGATGCCTCGTGTAAGGAGGAGAAATGCGTACCATCACGTTTCCGACTTTGATAAAGTCGCGTTGGTCGAGATCTAATGACTGTTAGCAGAGTATGGAATCGTTGGATTCAGGAGGGTAATACGGAACGCCGTGCTGGATCCCAACGGCCTCGTATCACTAGCAGTCGAGATGACAGGCATCTTACCCGCATGGCTGTAACGGATCGTGCAGCCACGTCTCGATCCCTGAGTCAACACATGGGGACGTTTGCAAGACAGTTCGACGACGGTTTATTTAGAGATGGGGCCCCTCCACGCCCGCACCAACGTGGTGACCAAACCAAAAGTTCTACTGTCACCTCCGTAAACATGTTAGTTATCTAGTAGGTGGATCACAGGATGCTGGGCTGTGATGTTGTCCGTGCGTCCGGGTAAGGCTACGCATTAACACGGTCCATCAGGTGATAGATAGTGGACGAAACGCGAGTGAGGGTAGCGATTTGAAGAGCAGAGGGAAAAAAGTGCCATGGCTCGTGCCGTGGGAAAAAGACCTCTGCGACAGTGGGATGGGTAGTAAGAGCAGTAGTGGCTTACTAGCTGCGATATCTCATGCAAGGTTGGATTTGTTAGTATAGGTATCATGCATCATTACCGTGACAAGCGATGGCGATGTGTCACAGTTGCTGCGGCTGCTACTTTCCTGGAACAATCAAGATCGTTATACAGTAGTGGGAGATCGGCCATAGATCATCTCACTGTGTGGGGGATGTGTGGAGCTTGTTTGCATGCAGTGTACGGTACGGTTTCCCTGTGTGATGCCAGTTATTCGGCAGTGTATTTCAGCTGGATATCCAGTAAATGCGTCTGATTAACGGGGGCTCGCCTGTGCCGTTATGTTTGCGTATGCTTGGCCATAGATGTTATGTCCTTGCAAGTATGTCTTTTGGTCTTTTATGTTTCCATCTATGGTTGTGGTCGTAGTTCCCAGATTCAGAATAAACGGGTTCTGCGAATGTCTGGAGTTTCTGTATAGTCTTGTGGTGAGTTTGTGGATTGCCTCCGTGAGAGTCTCAAGTCGGTATTCCCGGTGTAGGTCCGCGATGCGTGTGTATCGTGGAGCATTGCTTATGATTTTCAGTACCTTGTTTTGTATGAGCTGCAGACGGCGCAGGCGTGTAGGCGCAGCGTATCCCCAGACGGGAGCTGCGTACGTCATCAGGGGTCGGATAAGTGTCATGTACATGGACCTCGACACCCTTCTGTTCAGTGTGCTACGCCTGTTGAGCATAGGATAGAGCTGTTTGAGCCTCGCGCTAGCTCGGTTGGTCATGTGTTGTATGTGGTCCCCCCAGAGTAATTTCCGGTCCAGCCAGACACCGAGGTATTTGACTTTCTCGCGGAAACGTATTGGACGTGCATGTAGAGTTATTGGTCTGCAGTAGCGGTGTTTGCGCAGTTGATTCGGTCTTTTAGTGCACAGAACGGCTTCGCACTTGTCGACGTTTACTCTAACACGCCATTTCTCCAAGCAAGGCTCGGCCACTCTGAGTGCAGTCTGTAGGCGTGACGTAATGTTTGATGGTTTCCAATCTTGCGCAAGGATGGCTGTGTCATCCGCGTAGATTGCCATCATTGTGTTGTGTGTGGTTGGGAGATCGTTTATGTAGAGGTTAAACAGTAGGGGCCCTAGGGTGCTTCCCTGGGGTACTCCCGCGTGTATACCGTGTCGTGTTGACTGTTTTCCCTGCACGTCAGTGTTGAAACTCCTGTCTGTGAGGTATGAGTGTATTAGACGCAGCAGCCCGTCGGGGAATCCCGCGTCGCTGAGTTTGCGGATGAGGCCGTTGTGCCATAGACGGTCGAAAGCCTTTTCGATGTCCAGGAACACTGCCCCTGTAGCTTTGTTTATGTTGAAGCCATGTGTTATATGTTCAACGACCCGTAGGAGTTGTTGTGTTGTGGGGTGGTGATTCCTGAAGCCGAATTGCTCCAGTCTCAGGATGTCATTTGTTATGCAGTGCCTAGTGATGCGTTTGAGAATCACCTTCTCAACAATCTTACTGAGCGAGCTCAGAAGGCTGATGGGTCGGTAATTTTGTGGGAGGCTGTGGTCTTTCCCCGTCTTCCTGAACATCAGGACCTTGGCCGTCTTCCAAAAGGCGGGGAAGTGTTGGTGTTTTAGTATGGCATTCGTTACGTGTGTTAGGTACTCAGTTGCTTTATCCGTGAACTCCTGGAGGACACGGTTTTGAATGCCATCATGACCAGGGGCTTTCCTAGCAGCGGGAATGCATTATAGCCCAGGAGACTTCGGCTGTGCTAGCATGTCGAATATCGTCGCGCGATGGTTGGGCTAGAATGCGTGTAACCTCTTGGTCAGTAGCAAGTGTGAACGCTGGATCTGATGGTACCAGGTTCGGTGTGAATGACGCTGCGAGTGTTCGGGCCATTAGTTCTGCTTTCTCTTCCGCTGAGTATGCAGGTCCGTCAGGCCCTTGAAGCGTTGGGGTGTATATTTTCTCCCTGGTGAAGTGTCGGGCTAGTTGCCACACGCCAGGTCGTGTGGTGTCCAGCCCTTCAAGTTTTTGGTTCCACTGTTGTGTTCTGTGTGTTTGTATTTTATCGTGTATGATGCCCTGTAGTCTGTTAATGTGCCGTTTGAAGTACGGGCGCCTGGTGCGCTGCCATTGTCTCCTGAGGCGATTCCTCATTGAGATTAGGCCCAGGATTTCCTGGGGCAGGGCCGCACTGCGTTGTTGTGAGGTGCGATCAGGTATGGTGCCTGCCATTGCGTCCTGGACGGCGTTGGTGAGGGTTTCTACTGCCTCGTCAATTTGTGCTGTTTCGTTAATTTCGTGTATAGGTGGGATGTGGCTATCAAGCGTTTGCTTGAATAATGTCCAATTCGCACGCCCGTAGTCCAACATCTTGCGTTGTTCCGTGTGCTGCAGTGTTTCCTCAATGTATAGTATTACAGGTTGGTGGTTTGAGGGCAGATCGTTTTCAACGGCGACGTTGAGTGTCGCTGTAATGCCCTTGATGAGGGCCATGTCTATCATGTCTGGCCTGTGTCCCCTCTGATAGGGAATGTGCGTCGGTTCAGTCGGCGCTAGTATAATGTAGTTTCTGCCTAGTGAATGTTCGTACAGTTTTTTGCCGTTGGGATTTCGTATGCGTGAATTCCATTCTGGGTGTTTTGCGTTCAGATCTCCAGCGACTATTACTCGCGGTGAAATGTTGAGTAATGTGCTGATATCGCGTGTTGAGATGCCTACAGGGCTGTTGTATACCGATATCAGTGTGGTGTAGGCTCCGTTGAACTTGACTCTGACGGCCGTAGCCTCGATTTTTTGCAGTTCAGGGAGTTCTATGTTTGTGTGCTCAATGTCTTTGTGTATGACGATTGCAGTTCCACCTGCCACGGCGTCGCCCGGTCGGTCGGTACGATAGACACAATAGCCAGGAAAGTTTAATTGTGTGTGCGGTTTAAGTTTAGTCTCGCTCAGTAGCGCGACAAGGATTCCCTTGCGCTCCATGAACGCGGCAAATTCTGCCCTTTTGTTGTGGATCGAGTCTGCATTCCAGAACAGGATCTGTGATAGTGTGTGCGGGTCTGCGTTATGGGCCGGGTGTGGCATATTATTCATGTAAGAGTGTGAAAGAGTGTTGTGATGGCAGTGTGTATGACAGCCCAGTATTGCCCGGGTTCGGCGCTCATGAGCTGGGTGATGAGTGTAGTGACGGCCGTCAGCACCTTGGTAAGGATTTGAACGGTCGTGTGTCGGGGGAATAGTGTTTCCAGTATTCCCCCAGGTGGTGTGTTGGTGTTGGGTGTGGCAGCCTGAGGTGCTGTTGTGGAGTTAGCGGCCGCTTGTACGGGTATTGGTGTGTTGTTAGGAGCGGCATTTGTGCTTTGAGGCAGAGGTTGTGGCGCCTGTGTTACTTCTGTGGTGAGGGGGATGGTAGTGTGAGTTACAGTCTCGGTGTCTTGTTGACTGTTTTCCTGTGTGTTGCTGTTCTGTTGTTGCGTGGCCTGTTGTGGTGATTTCGTGTTCCCCGCCCTGTGTTTGCGTGTACGTCTATTCCTCCTCTGGGATTTGGGTTCGGGGGGTTCTTGTGTGGATGTGTTTTCCTGTAAATTATGCGTTTCTTCGCAGCACGTGATTTCCGGGAGTGGGGTCGTGTTGTTTGGAGGCATAGGTGTTGGTACCGATGCGTGTTGAGTTTCAGGTGTTGCCTGTGGCTGTTGTGTGGCTGTTGCAGCGGTTGTTTCACGTGTGTGTGTAGGGCGCTGAGGTTCCGCAGCCTGCGCCGTTCCGCCAGGGCGTGCAACCGTGGCAAACGTTACGCCGTTCCTTACTGGGTTCGGCGCTGGCCTTGGGCGTGGTATGTCGTACAGTACCCTGCTTTTGTCTTGTTTTCGCTTCAGCGCCTGTTTGTATGAGTTGCACTGTCTGAAGTTTGCCGCATGGGGCCCACCGCAGTTGGCATAACGTCGCTGGTTTGGCTGTGTTTGTGTGCAAGTGTTGGATCTGTGGTTGCCAGCGCGTCCGCGGCAGCGAGTTGCCAGGCCGCAGCGGAGGGCCGAGTGGCCGAACCGCTGGCAGTTGTTACATTGTTGGGGGACGTTGGGTGGTTCGTAAAGTTCTACACGCACGTCCATCCGCAGAAAGCTCTTTATCTGTAGGATGGCGCGGGAATCAGCCGTGTCGGCTAACTCAACCATGTAGTGTGGTAACGGTGCGTGTGTACGGAACCCTGTCATCTGGGAGGCACTTTTACAGTCGAATCCCAAATAACAAAGGGCCGCATGTACTGTCTCGTTGGGGGTGCTGGGGTCCACTCCCTTGATCACGTACTGCTGGGTTCTTTCGTCCAGCGTTCTGTACGTGTAATGTTCGATCTTCCGATCTTTGAGGAAGGTCAGAAGATCTTTATATTCGGTGTCTGTGGCAACGTACAGTGAGGCCCTATCCCCCGAGTACTTTGCATGTAATGTGCTGTTTATGTGCCTTTCCGCGAATGCAGTGTTAAGGGCACTGAGATTCCCCCTACGACGGTTGCAGCAGCATGAACTATCAGCTCGGAGACCATGGCTGCGGTTACCCTTGACGTTGCATCACAGGCAGGAGTGTCTGCGATGGTGTACTCAACAACGAACCTGGGTGCACGAATGGCAAAACGTCATTTTTTCGGATGAATCAGGGTTCTGTTTACAGCATCATGATGGTCGCATCCGTGTTTGGCGACATGGCGGTGAACGCACATTGGAAGCGTGTATTCGTCATCGCGATACCGGCGTATGACCCGGCGTGATGGTATGGGGTGCCATTGGTTACACGTCTCGGTCACCTCTTGTTCGTATTGACGGCACTTTTAACAGTGGACGTTACATTTCAGATGTGTTACGACCCGTGGCTCTACCCTTCATTCGATCTATACGAAAGCCTACATTTCAGGAAGATAATGCACGACCGAATGTCCTGTACGGTCCTTTCTGGGTACAGAAAATGTTCGACTGCTGCCCTGGCCAGAACATTCTCCACATATCTCACCAATTGAAAACTTCTAGTCAATGGTGGCCGAGCAACTGGCTCGTCACAATACGCCAGTCACTACTATTGATGAACTGTGGTATCGTGTTGAAGCTGCATGGGCATCTGTACCTGTACACGCCATCCAAGCTCTGTTTGACTTAATGCCCAGACGTATCAAGGCCGTTATTAAAGGCAGAGGTGGTTGTTCTGGGTGCTGATTTCTCAGGGTCTATGCACTCAAATTGTGTGAAAATGTAGTCACATGTCAGTTCTAGTATATTTGTCCAATGAATACCCGTTTATCATCTGCATTTCTTCTAGGTGTAGCAATTTTAATGACCAATAGTGTATTAACAGTTACGTCGATTGCTTTAGGAAAATAAACAGATTTCTTACTTTTTTCCGTCTCGTTTTCATTTGAGTTCTTCTTGTAATTTTATACACACGAGAAACAACAGGTGCTCTCTAGTATCAGTTTACCGCAGAACGCTGGGACAAAGGAGCTTACCAAGTGACTGCAAAAGGCACACGTCGTACCACTCTATAAGACTGCTCGCACGATGTAGTACAGAATTATAGATCTATCTCAGTGACATTATTATGTTGCAGGATAATGGATCAGTTCTTTGTTCGCACTTAATGACTTTTATGGAGCCACAACATGCTATGTGGCAACCAACACGGTTTCTGCAAGCAGAGAGCATGTGAGACCTAGTTTGTTTATATCCTTCATGGCATTCAAAGTGCAGGAGAGAGCGGAACTATGGTGCCAGTTTTACTTTTCAGAAAGCCTTCGATATAGCCCCCCCCCCCCCCCCCCCCCCCGGTGGCCAAATAAACGACATATCTGCTATGAAATATCCAAACAGATGTGAGACTGATGGCTTCGAAAGAAAACAGAATTTCGCTGTATCGTTCTTAATGAGGACGCATCGTGTGAGTGGAAAGTGGTTTTGTGCATACATGGCAGTACACGGTCCAGTAACACCGCCTATGTTGGACGACAACGTATAGTAACGGTCCCAAACGGCTGATGACCGTGACAGCATTTGCAGTGTCTGGGGCGGGAGGGTGGGATGATGATTATTATTATTATTATTAGTGTTTTAGGGCGCACAACAACGAGGTTATCAGCGCCCGTTCCCAAAAGTTCAATTCAGAGGCGAATTGTGATAGAATTGGCATTGTTCAAATTGCAAGATTGGACACAGCACAGCAAAACAGGGAGATAAAACTAAAAATAAAATAGCAGGACAAACAGGTAAAAATAATTAACGGTGGCTGAGTGACCACGTACAAATAATGGGTGACCAAACCACTGGACAGCACATTAAGACTTCAATCCCAATATTTTGGGAAGAAGGCCAGACATCACATAAAAACGTAAAACTCTGGCGACACTCGCCTCATTATTAGTTAAAAGAGAGGGTAGGTCTTGTGGGAAACTGAAATCTTCTCTCAAACTCGCATATAAAACACACTCAGTTAAAATATGTCGTATCGACAGCTGTGTCCCACATGTCTGACACGTTGGTGGCTCCTCACGACGTAACAGAAAACCATGTGTCAAAGGACAATGTCCTATTCTAAGCCGTGTAAGGGCTACTTCCTCAGCGCGTCGTTGTCGGAAGGAGGTGAGCCACGGTCGGACAGAATCCTTCACCGCTCGCAACTTATTATCCCTCACGTCCAGCCACTGAGCCTCCCACCAACGCATGACCTTCCGAGTCACGAAAGACGTAATGGCCTGCAGGGGGACGGAACAGCGAGCAGGAGGTGGGATGGAGCAAGCCTCCTTGGCAGCCGCATCTGCAAGTTCATTTCCAGGAATCCACATGTGCCCTGGAACCCAGCAGAAAATTACATCCTTACCCTGCTGTTGCAAGAGCAGGAGTGCGTCCTGCACCTCTTGCACCATCAGATCTGCTGGGTACATCTGTTCAAGAGCGTGTAGAGCACTTTGGGAATCGGAACAGATGATGAATTTCGTGCCACGATGTCGGCGCATATGCTCTAATGCTTGCAGAATGGCAAACAGTTCTGCATAGTAAACTGAGAACTGCTCTGGGAGCCCTATCCGATGGACAGTATCGGGAAACACAGCAGAGCAGCCCATAAAATCCCCCTGTTTAGACCCATCCGTGTAAACAGTAATAAAATCGGAATGGCGTTCTAAAATCTCAGTAAGTTTAATTTTAAAAAGGTGGTCCGGGGTACAATACTTCCTGTAAGCAGCCAGATCAAGAAGTAATCTTGGCCTTTGTAGTCGCCAGGGAGATCCCCTACTCCATCCCTGGTGGAGTACCTTAATGCCCTCCAGGTGTACTGACTCAAGACTCTCCTTTGCACGGATGCCAAACGGCTTTGTTGCCGCCGGACGGTGGCGGAAGAGACGTGCCAGTGCCGGCTGGGAAAAAGTGTTGGACGCCAATGAAAGAGGAGTGGACTTGGCCCTGTACGCGTGCCGTACCACGAGGAGAAGACGCCGAATGGACAGCGGAGGTTCTCCCGCCTCGACACACAGACTAGCAACGGGACTCGTGCGATAAGCCCCCGTTGAAAGCCTAATACTCTCATGGTGAATCACATCCAACATTTTGAGGTAGGAAGGTCTTGCAGAGCCATAAGCTTGACATCCGTATTCCAGTCGAGGTCGCACAAAGGCCTTATAAAGTTGGAGCAGACGTGCCCTGTCAGCGCCCCAGGATCTATGACTGACGCATTTAAGGACGTTTAAAGCCTTGAAACAGCGGACTTTTAGATCCTTTAAATGTGGCAAACATGTGAGCTTCTCATCAAAAATAAGCCCGAGATATTTCACTTGTTCCATAAAGGGGAGAACAGTGTCTCCTAGTTTTAAAACAGGGAGATTAAAAAGAGAACGGGAACGGTTAAAATCTACACAAACGGTCTTCTCCAAAGAGAATTTAAAGCCCGTGGTCTTAGACCATTCCTCCAATCGCACGAGTGTCAGCTGTAATTAGCGTGTAGCAGCTGTGAGGGAGGAAGACGCACAGAAAATGGAGAAATCGTCCACAAACAAGGAGCACTGCACGGGCCGTCGTACCGTGGACGCAATACTATTGATGGCAATTGCGAAAGCTGTCACACTGAGGACACTTCCTTGAGGAACACCGTTCTCCTGCTTAAAACGGTCAGACAGGACATTCCCAACCTTATACTTAAAATACCTGTCCGACAGAAAGGATCTGATGAGTGTGGGTAAACGCCCACGGAAACCCCACTCATAAAGCTGCCCCAAAATGGTATGCCTCCAGGTAGTATCGTACGCCTTCTCCAGGTCGAAGAAACCCCGATAAGGTGTTGCTTACGTAGGAAAGCATCTTGTATCGCTGTTTCGAGTAGGATCAGGTTATCTAGGGTGGAATGATACCTCCTGAACCCACACTGGCAGCGGGTAAGTAAGGATCTGGATTCGAGAACCCACACCAGGCGCCTATTGACCATACGCTCAAATGTCTTTCCGACGCAGCTCGTGAGACTAATGCTACGGTAGCTACTGGGTTCGGTCCGATCCTTCCCTGGTTTTAAAAGGGGAATTAAAATCGATTCTTTCCACGAACTAGGAAAATCGCCTGTCTTCCAAATTTAATTAAAAAGTTGAAGGAGGACCTCCTTTGACCGCAGATCCAACTGCTGCAGCATGCTATACGATATCAGGTCTGGACCAGGTGCGGTATCCCGAGATACGGACAGTGCAGAGTCCAACTCCCACAAAGAGAAAGGCTGGTTGTATTCCTCAGCGTTCTTTGAACGGAAATCAAAACCAGCCCTCTCCTGTGTACCCCGATAGCGCAGAAATTCTGGGTCCTGGCTAGAATCGGCCGTAATAGTTCGAAAAGATTCTGCCAACGCCCGGGCGATGTCTCTTGGAGATGTTAGGAGACACCCCCGCTCACGTATAGCTGCTATTGGCGGTCGAGAGTATCGCCTTGAGATCCTCCTAATGGCTTCCCATACTTTGCTTGAAGATGTGGACCTATTGATGGAGTTCAGGAACTCACGCCAAGACCTCCGTTTACTCTCCCTAACGATTTTTCTTGCCCGCACCCGTGCTATTCGGAAAGTTGTCAGATGCGCAGCAGTGGGGCACCGATGGAATCTTCACAAAGCCGCCCGTCTGTCTCTGATGGCGGTACGACAGTCGTCAGTCCATCAAGGGAAAGGCTGCCTCACAGGTGTTCCCTTTGACTTTGGTATGGATACATCAGCGGCATGGTGCATCACCGCCGTAATGTGATCCACCCAATCCTGGACGCCTTCACACCGTTCAAAACCAGCCAACTGCCAGTAGAGCGTCCAGTTTCCCTTCCGGAACAACCATTTCGGCGGTTGTGCGACACGACCAATTTCAACTGGCAGATGGAGCCAGATAGGATAATGGTCGCTGCCATGAAGGTCGTCGTCTACGACCCACTGAGCAATGTCCGCAAGCACAGGCGAACAAATAGAGAGGTCTATGGCAGAAGACGAACCTGAAGCCGTGCTAAAATGCGTGGCCTGACCTGTGTTCAGCAGTATGATGTCGGAAGTCCTGATCAACTGCTCAATCATCTGGCCTCTGGGGCAGGTTTTGTTGGAACCCCATAATGCATTATGAGCATTAAAGTCTCCTAAAATGAGAAAGGGACGGGGGAGCTGATCAATGAGCCGTGCGAGGGATTCACTGTCAATGAGCTCAGCGGGTGGTAAATACAAGGAGCACACTGTGACATTAACCTGGGCCAGGATCCGAGCTGCAACCGCTTGTAGCGTTGTGGTTAAGGTCACAGGTGAGGAGTGGAATGTGTCCTTAATGAACACTGCCACCCCACCCTGAGCCCTATTACCAGTCAGGTCGTCTTTCCTGTACATGTGATATCCTGTAAGCACAGGCGTGTCAGTCTCTTTAAAATGTGTCTCTTGCAAAGAGATGCAAAAGGGGTTTTCCTGTACTAACAGCCGCAATTCTGCAAAGCGAGGTCTGACTCCATTCAGATTCCACTGAAGTATGGGAGCCATATCAGCGTTTCGGTTTAGATTTCCCCCTGTCTTTGCGCCGCGCTGGTGAGGAACTTGTAGAGCGAGTGGGAGCAGAGGGGCTGCCAGGTTCTGGGGAAGAGGTATCAAAATCCATGACGATTTCCTCCTCATCAGTCAGGGATGCCATGACGACATCCGATGGTGCCTTTGGCAAGTTTGACGTCAAACGCCGTGCCCCTTTCCCTGGTCCCGTTTTCTTTGAGGAAGTCGGGGATGGGGGAAGTGGAGAGGCACTCTGTTTCTGGAGGGCCTTCGAAGGCTTCACTGTAGCTTTCTCTGCAATAGCGGTTGGTGCAGGCGGAGCAGCCTGAATAGCTATATCGTTATTGGGAGTGCTCTGGCAGGTACAAACGCAGGTACAGGTATTGGTGGAGGATACTGCTACGCTGGACATGGTCTGCGTCGAAGCGTCTACTTGCGACGCACGGTTGTGCACCATGGAGGCATAGGATGTGGCAAAGACAGGGGGTTTTGTAGCCCTATACTCTTTTTTGGCTTCCACATAAGGTAGCCTCTTTGCCACCTTGATCTCCTGAATTTTTCGTTCTTCCGCAAAGACGGGGCAGTCTCTGCTCCAGACCGGATGGCTCCAAGAGCAGTTGATACACAGCGCTGGAGATGTGCAGTTGGTCCCAGCTTCCTGAGTAGCCTTGCCACATATACCGCAGGTTGGTTCACCCCCACAACTCATTGTCGTATGGCCAAATCGCTGACATTTGAAACAGCGCATAGGGTTAGGTATATAAGGCCGAACCCTAAGTCGGAGGAAACCAGCCAGAACGTATTCAGGTAAGACAGGCGAATTGAAAGTCACAATGAAGGTGGCAGATTACTCAATAACTCCATTATTCCTACGTGTCCTTTGTTCCACGTCTACAATCCCCTGTGTTGCCCATTCTTGCTTCAGCTCGTCGACATCGATATCCATTAAATCACGGCAGGTGACGACGCCTTTACTGGAGTTGAGGGAATTGTGCAACTCGACAGTAATATACTCGCCTAACTTGGTTGACTTTCGAAGCAGCTCCACTTGCTTTGCCCTAGTAGTCTCAACTAACAGGGTACCATTCCTCAGGCGTTTGATAGATTTCAGTGTACCTGTGGGGGGAGGGCAGGAGGGGGGGGGGAATTGGGCGTAAAACAGTGCAATCGTTGTAGTGCGGAAACGGAGCGACTTATCTGACGTCCAAAAGGGCGTGACCAAGAGCTGTTCGAACCAAGGTTGGAAGCATTTCCGAGACGGCTGAGTTTGTAAATTGTTCACATGCCACCGTGGTTAAGGTATAACGTGGGTGGGTGGATCCCAAAAACCGGTGTCGGGGGACTGTGGTGACCACGAGCCATGAATGGAAGGGGTGGACGACAGCTGCGGAGATCGGCTGCGGAGATCGGCTGCGGAGATGTGTACAAGAGAACAGACTTGAGTAACTGGCCGCCCAGATGAACCTACAGGTTACCAATACTGTCTCCTAGCCACTGTCCAGCGAACATTACTGAGAAAGGGCCTCTGCAGCAGGCGCCTGGTTCACGCACCCGTTCTGACGGCTGTTTACGTCCACTGATTGGCGACTGGTGGCCTTTTCAGAAGAATCACGTTTCATGCTCCATCGGACAGACTGTCGTTGGTTTGTACGGTTCTGCAACAAACGCAGAAAGGCTCCAGGCCGAAGGAGGGACGATTATGGTCTGGGGAATGTTTTCTCGACAGTCTCTGGTTGAACTCATCATTCGGAAACGCACAATGAATCAACACAAGCATGCGTCTATCGTTGGGGATTATGGGCAGCCCTACATCCAGTTTGTTTTTTCCTCATCACGATAGCATCTACCAGCAGGACAATGCGACCGGTCAAACAGCTCGCAGTGTGAGTGATTTGAAGAGCACCAGGGTCAGTTTACTGCAGTCCCCTGGCCACCAAACTCCGTGGATTTAAACGCAATTGAGAATCTGCGGGATTTACTCGACTGTGTTGCTCGAGCCATGATTCCTCTACCGAGAAACCTAGCCCAGCTGGCGATGGCTCTGGAGTCGGAATGGCTCCACATCCCTGTTCGTATCATTCAGAAGCTCATTGACTCTCCTCCTGTACGTCTTGAAGCGGTCCACCCTGGTAGAGGTGGTTCTCCAGGCTTTTGACAGGTGGTTACATTAATGTGATTGGACAATAATGTGACTGGAGCATTTTCTCTGCTCTTTCGGCAGATACTTACAATTTCGTTTTTGCAATGTGTAGCTTCAATCAGTCCATACGAACACTGCTCATCACGTGTTTCAGGCAATTTCTATTGTGGACTTAAAGAGTCACTGTATTTCTTATTACAAATCAATGGATTCTTAAGCTGAATTTTTAGCGCCGATTCGATAGAGCGATCCCAAATTAGTCTAGTGCGACATTCGTTTTGTCGATATGTATTAACATTAAAACTCGAAGCATAAGTGGTACTCAAGCATCGACAGCACAGTCCTGACCCGCCACTGACTGCTACCGCCGTGCACCAGCGATGCTGTTGCTTCTGGTTATCCTTAGTGTCTTACTGTCTTTTTAATAACAAGAATATCACACTAGCGTGATCTGAGTCTGCTTTGTTGAATGAATACGCAAAATTCCACTTTATACAGAATTTACAATGAAATGAATACCCAAAGCTGCATACAGGCGTTGATATAAGTCAACGGGGACAGCTGAAAATGTGTGCCCCAACCGGGACTCGCACCTGGGCTCTCTCGCTTACATGGCAGACGCTCTGTCCATCTTAGCTACCGAGGACACAGAGGATAGTCCGACTGCAGGGGCTTATCTCTGGCAAGCTTCTCGTGACAGCCACACTCCCAATTTATTGTCCCGCACTATATTCATAGTGCCCCTGCCCGTTATACTCATTACTCTCGGCTTTTTGCCGATTCCCGTAAGAGTTCGGGCACTGTTTGTGCATCCGCACAGAAGAAGACTCTCGAATGGCCGGCGAGCCTTAACTATATATAAACAGGGTGGTCCATTGATAGTGACCGGGCCAAATATCTCACGAAATAAGCATCAAACGAAAAAACTACAAAGATCGAAACTCGTCTAGCTTGAAGGGGGAAACCAGACGGCACTTTGGTTGGCCCTCTACATGGGGCTACCATAGCTCAAACGGATATCAACTGTATTTTTTAAAATACGAACCCTCATTTTTTATTACATATTCGTGTAGTACGTAAAGAAATATCAATGTTTCCGTTGGACAACTTTTTTCGCTTTGTGATAGATGGCGCTGTAATAGTCACAAACGTATATATACGTGGTATCACGTAACATTCCGCCAGTGCGGACGGTATTTGCTTCGTGATATATTAGCCCTTTTAAAATGGACCGTTTACCAATTGCGGAAAAGGTCGATATCGTATTGATGTATTGCAATTGTGATCAAAATGCCCAACAGGTGTGTGCTATGTAAGCTGCTCGGTATCAAGGACGCTATCATCAAGTGTCCGGACCATTCGCCGGATATTTACGTTATTTAAGAAAACAGGAAGTGTTCAGCCACATGTGAAACGTCAACCACGACCTGCAACAAATGATGATGCCCAAGTAAGTGTTTTAGCTGCTGTCGCGGCTAATCCGCACATCAATAGCAGACAATCAGCGCGAGAATCGGGAATCTCAAAAACGTCGGTGTTGAGAATGCTACATCATCATCGATTGCACCCTTACCACATTTCTATGCACCAGGAATTGCATGGCGACGACTTTGGACATCGTGTACATATCTGCCACTGGGCACAAGAGAAATTACGGGACCATGACACATTTTTTGCACGCGTTCTATTTAGCGACGAAGCGTCATTCACTAACAGTGGTAATGTAACCGGTATAACCGGTATAACATGCACTATTGGGCAACGGAAAATCCACGATGGCTGCGACAAGTGGAACATCAGCGACCTTGGCGGGTTAATGTATGGTGCGGCATTATGGGAGGAAGGATAATTGGCCCCCATTTTATCGATGGCAATCTAAATGGTGCAATGTATGCTGATTTCCTACGTATTGTTCTACCGGTGTTACTACAAGATGTTTCACTGTGTGACAGAATGGCGATGTACTTCCAACATGATGGATGTCCGGCACATAGCTCGCGTGCGGTTGAAGCGGTATTGAATGGCATATTTCATGACAGGTGGATTGGTCGTCGAACGTTCACCGGATCTGACGTCCTCGGATTTCTTTTTGTGGCGAAAGTTGAAGGATATTTGCTATCGTGATCCACCGACAACGCCTGACAACATGCGTCAGCGCATTGGCAAAATGGTTCAAATGGCTCTGAGCACTATGGGACTTAACATCTGAGGTCATCAGTCCCCTAGAACTTAGAACTACTTAAACCTAAGGACATCACACACATCCATGCCCGAGGCAGGATTCGAACCTGCGACCGGAGCGGTCGCGCGGTTCCAGACTGAAGCGCCTAGAACCACTCGGCCAGCACATTGTCAATTCATGTGCGAACTACTCGCTGTTGAGAGGAATGTCGTTACAATTATTGCCAAATGCATTGAGGTTGACGGACATAATTTTGAGCATTTATTGCATTAATGTGGTATTTACAGGTAATCACGCTGCAACAGCATGCGTTCTCAGAAATGATAAGTTCGCAAAGGTACATGTATCACACTGGAACAGCCGAAATAAAATGTTCAAACGTACCTACGTTCTGTATTTTAATTTAAAAAACCTACCTGTTACCAACTGTTCGTCTAAAATTGTGAGCAATATGTTTGTGACTATTACAGCGCTATCTATCACAAAGCGAAAAAAGTGGTCTAACTAAAACATTCATATTTATTTACGTACTACACGAATATGTAATTAAAATTGGAGGTTCCTATTTAGAAAAACGCAGTTGATATCCGTTTGACCTATGGCAACGCCATCTAGCGGGCCAACCATAGCACCATCTGGTTTCCCCCTTCAAGCTAGACGAGTTTCGTTCTTTGTAGTCTTTTCGGTTTGACGCTTATTTCGTGAGATATTTGGCCCGGTCCACGAGCAATGGACATGTCCGAAAGAACAGATACCATCTTCATATATATATATATATATATATATATATATATATATATATATATATATAATTTAGTTTATAATGGAAAAGAAACCGATGCTTACTATCGACACTAGGCGTTGCATGAAAGTCTGATCTGGCTCCCGCTACACACTGACAAGAAGAATTTGCGGATATCAGCCGAAACATCAGAGAAAATGCGCCTAACGACTCTTAGGAGGGACAGACGGCGTGTACAGCGTGGAACTGAACTGCAACGACAAATTATTAGATGTTGTCCAAGGATACCTTCTGAGTATTTTGGTATAAGGCATCCAAAGTCTCTGGCTGCTCGTTACAGAGTTATGCCATTTCGTTTGACTTCTCGCCCGTATTGGCTCTGTATACACTATGTGATCAAAAGTAGCCGGACACCTGGCTGAAAATGGCTTACAAATTCGTGGCGCCCTCCATCGTTAATGCTGTAATTCAGTATGGTGTTGGCCCACCCTTAGCCTTGATGACAGCTTCCACTCTTGCAGGCATACGTTCAATCAGGTGCTGGAAGGTTTCTTGAGGAATGGCAGCCCATTCTTCACGGAGTGCTGCACTGACGAGAGGTTCGATGTCGGTCGTTGAGGCCTGGGACGAAGTCGGCGTTCCAACACATCCGAAAGGTATTCTAAGGATTCAGGTGAGGACTCTGTGCAGGCCAGTCCATTACAGGGATGTTATTGTCGTGTAACCACTCCACCAAAGGCCGTGCATTATGAACAGGTGCTTGATAGTGTTGAAAGATGCAATCGCCATCCTCGAATTGCTCTTCAACAGTGGGAAGCAAGAAGGCGCTTAAAACATCAGTGTAAGCCTTTTCTGTGATAGTGCCACGCAAAAGAACAAGGGGTGCAAGCCCCCTCCATGAAAAACACGGCCGCACCATAACACCACCTCATCCGAATTTTACTGTTGCCACTGTCACACGCTGGAGGATGACGTTTACCAGGCATTCACCATACCCACACCCTGCCATCGGATCGCCACATTGTGTACCGTGGTTCGTCACCCCACACAACGTTTTTTCACCGATCAATCGTCCAATGTTTACGCTCCTTACACCAAGCGAGGCGTCGTTTGGCATTTACCAGCGTGATGTGTGACTTATGAGCAGCAGCTCGACCATGAAATCCAAGTTCTCTCACCTCCTGCCTAACTGACATAGTACTTGCAGTGGATATATTGATGCAGTTTGGAATTCCTGTGTGATGGTCTGGATAGATGTCTGCCGGTTACACATTACGACCCTCTTCAACTGTCGGCAGTCTCTGTCAGTTAACAGACTAAGTCAGCCAGTACGCTTTTATGCTGTCCCTTCACGTTTCCACTTCACTATCATATCGGAAACAATGGACCTAGGGATGTTTAGGAGTGTGGAAATCTCGCATGCAGACGTATGACACAAGTGATACCCAATCACCTGACCACGTTCGAAGTCCGTGAGTTCCGCAGAGCGCCCTATTCTGCTCTCTCACAATGTTTAATGACTCCTGAGGTCGCTAATACGGAGTACCTGGCAGTAGGTGGCAGCAAAATGCACCTAATATGAAAAACGTATGTTTTGGGGCGTGTCCGGATACTTTTGATCACATAGTGTATGTATTACAGTTGCAAAAGTGGACAACAGTGCAAATGTCGACGGTATGCTCCGTGTATCTTGTTTCCTTTCGATCACAGAGCTGCTGCTGATAACAGTAATGCCCTCTTTGATTCGTTTGTACTCAGTACTGGTCGGTTCTGTCTAGGATATTGTTTTCCGACAGTGTCAGTGACGCAATTAACTGTGGTACACAAGAGTACTATGAATAAGTTTACTGATGAAGAATTGGTCGATATGCACCTTGCATATGGGTTCACTGAATACAACGGAAGAGTGGTACTGCGGCACTACGCTGTGCTGTTGTCGCACCGACGGCTCCACATCTCGATATTTTTGCCTATGATGGTTGTTGCATTACGCCCTGTTGAGTGTTGTACGTTATACTTATTGCCTATTATAGGCTTCTTCGGTGTTGTGAAGGTGTTTCCACAAAAACAAGGGTGATTGCGGTCACAAATCGAATAAACTTTCATTACGTTATTACTCTGTAAAGAGCCTCCGAAAACATAAATACATTTATATGAATGCGCTTTATCTGCTCTTTCATACACGTCCGAAAGAACAGACACCACGCTTTCACATAACTGATTCGCCTATTTGGGCAATGAATCCACCACCTTCACTCCCGGAGATCAATTGCGTCCGACCTCCTGCGGGAATCTCAAAGTAGCGAGCACGGAGGACATGGACGGGGCTGCAGGTAGGTGGCACCAGGTGGGGATGTGGGTCGGATGAGAAGCGCCCAGGGATGATCCGCGAATTTGCGATAAACACTGTGACCGGGTGGCACAGTGTTAAGGGGACCACACCCTGCCTATCTAACCCATGTTAATTTAGGCAAGCATTTGAGCCATTTATAAAAAAAACTATTTGATGCAGGACTTTAATATTTCTACTGTATGCTACATGATGATAATAGAGTCAACTGTACTAAAATCTACTTTATCCATTTTATAGTTTTTAAGGATTACTATTTTAAATTTATTAACAAAAATATTAAGTTTTTTCTGCAGAAAATATTTTTTGTGAACTTCCTAATGGGGGAATATTAATGAATGTAGTCCCAGAGGTGACTTTTTATGTTATGCAATGTCTCTGAAAATTTCATTCATTTATCTATAACAGTTTCTGATATAATGGGGCATATGTATTGAAAATTTTAGTTTGCCGGAAATTGACTTTAAAGAAAAAACTTTTGCAATTTGGTACTTACAGTTAATTAAAACTGTCCTGCTGCATATGATGGCCCTTATTTGGCCTCTAGCATGTCTTCCAGCTTCTTTTTCCTGGGTGTTCGTCTTGCTTTCTTGGCCATATTAGATGTAGACCTATCTGCATTATCTATCCTCATTTTATCGCAATGTTGCAGCCCAGTGATGATATTTCCACCAGGATTAATTCCCAGCTTTTTCAGTACCAAACACTTTCCAATATTACCACAACATAATGCAATAACAGCATCATGAACTCCTAGTTTCATTGTATGCATGCCTACAAATACAGTTTTAGAAAGGCAGTTCCAAATTATGCTGTTGAAATATTCATTTTCGTTCTGTGTCTGCCCATGCAGACATTTCCTTAGAAGGTTAGGATAAGCCAAGTCTCTGAAAATAGGTTTAATTGCTGTAATAATAGCAGCAGGAAGAGAATGCTGGTGAGAATAAGTTTCTCGAGTCGCCTGAGACCTATTGTATTTGCACCACGAATTTTCTCCTGATGGACACAATCCATGACTTGGCTTATCATTAGTGGAGTACTTATGCAAGAATATGGCCCAAATATCTCTCTCCATTGCCTCCAGATTTTCTTTATTCCTCCTAATTGCCTGCCCATAGTATACGGGCAAGTTTTCTATTTCAGGTTTAGTTAACCGACCCTGTCCGATCAACAATTTTCCATCTAATTTTTTCCTTCTCATATCAACAGTTAGTTTTGTCAACCTTGTTCCCAAACGTTTTTGAACATGGCCTACACATTGTATTATACTAATAAGGACATCTCCGTATGGCTTAGAGTTCACCACATTGATATATGCCTTACTGTCACCATCGCCCAAATATTTGGTGTACTGTACGCCTCTTGTTTCTACAGAGCGATGAAATATTTGTTGTACTCCATGAACTTCCATACCATCACTTGTTCCTCTAAAATTAGCCACAAAGTTGTGTTCCTTATGTTCATTGACTTTACAACATTTGCAATATTTAGACATTATCTCCACATCTAACACTTCATTGATGTCTACACTCGTGGCAGTCACTACTCCATTCAGAGAAGTATGTCCACTTTTCTGCCAACTTCCATCAATTGCAACTGCAATATCCGGACATCCATCATTTTCTTCCAGTGCTTCCCTAGCAACCAGTTTCATACTTTCCTCACTGACCTCACATGCAGATTTCTCTAATATTGCAGACAGTTTTTCAAATTTATTTGGTGGCTGATGTAAGTTCATCACTGAACAAAATGTTCTCCCTGCAGCCATGCACTTTCCAATGTAGTAAAGGAGTTTTGATATTTGGGGAGCAAAATAACTGATGATGGTCGAAGTAGAGAGGATATAAAATGTAGACTGGCAATGGCAAGGAAAGCGTTTCTGAAGAAGAGAAATTTGTTAACATCGAGTATAGATTTAAGTGTAAGGAAGTCGTTTCTGAAAGTATTTGTATGGAGTGTAGCCATGTATGGAAGTGAAACATGGACGATAAATAGTTTGGACAAGAAGGGAATAGAAGCTTTCGAAATGTGGTGCTACGGAAGTATGCTGAAGATTAGATGGGTAGATCACATAACTAATGAGGAGGTATTGAATAGAATTGGGGAGAAGAGGAGTTTGTGGCACAACTTGACAAGAAGAAGGGACCGGTTGGTAGGACATGTTCTTAGGCATCAAGGGATCACAAATTTAGCATTGGAGGATAGCGTGGAGGGTAAAAATCGTCGAGGGAGACCAAGAGATGAATACACTAAGCAGATTCAGAAGGATGTAGGTTGCAATAAGTACTGGGAGATGAAGAAGCTTGCGCAGGATAGAGTAGCATGGAGAGCTGCATCAAACCAGTCTCAGGACTGATGACAACAACAACAACAACATTAGATGATCTGTACGTAACAAGCTAGAAGCCTGCTTATTGCTTTTAGAGTAAGACCTGAAAGAAAAACAGCGCACGTTCACGCTTGGCGATAGCCACTTTGCGAACATGGTAACTACGTGTACATAGAACAAAAAAAGGTGTCCAATGGCTCTGTGGTTTGGTCTCGTCACATAAAGGATTTGTCCTGAACACTCCATGTCGACTTCCCGATTTTTTCAAATTTCTGCCAACGTTGGCAGTTGCAAATTAAACGTTGCAGGATCTGTTGGTAGCACCGAGCGCCGATTACGTCAGCATTTCCCCTCACACGTCTCCGCCCACGGCAAAGACCTATCTTTTCATTTAGATTTTTGTTCATCGTTTTCAGCAACTATTTTTGAAGGATGTCGCTGTGATCAAACAGCACACTAGCTGCGCCAAAAATTGTTTATTAACGCAAATGGTGTGCTATTTCTTCGCATCGAAAAACTTGTTGTTCCATTCACACCCACACCACAGTGCAATCGGACTTCTTCTTTGTGCCTCCTATACTTGCTTCACACAGTCAAAGAGAGAAACTGGACGCGCTGAAAGCCCAAAAAGCAATAAGACTCCTTCACACAGTGAAAGTAAAGTATTGTTCTACAATTTCAAAAGACCGATTTCATATATTTATCGAAATTGTGAAAATATAGTATAAAATAAAATAGCGCCACTTGATATTGTCTTGGAAGACATTACTAGAAGGACTTGAGCGTCAGGGAGAAACTTAGTCCATGATCCATCACGACTTAGAAAACATACTGCTTCCTCCAACAAACATCTCAAGTAAGCATAGCTAAGCTAAAATTAGGTACCGCTGCCAAAAGTATTTCTTTCCGCTGTCCAGTCGCGTGCACCATTATGATGGTTCACCACGTACCCTCCGCCAAGCACCGTTTGGGAGCTTACAGAGTACAGGTGGGGCTACAGATGTGGATCATGAGGTGGTCACGGTTAACAGCAACGCCGCACTCATGGCCGCGAAACATTCCAGTTCAGTGTACATTCAAATTAGCATGTCCATTACTCAGGGCGTGCCACTCCACATCTTGTTAACGCCCACTATTTTGGACAGTTATGCAGTGCCATATCGTCTTATGTAAGCAACTGCCCTTGCACAAAAATAAGTCAGCGTTACTGTACATTTGCAGGATTTCGGTTACAGTATGCATTTAATAACGTCAATTCATGGTGACTACAACGTTACTCTTTGAGTGCATTTACACAATTTTTCTAGAATATTTCAAATGGGGTTCTCGTATCTCTTCTAACAGGTCGCCTTCACTTAATTCTCATCACGCAAAGGGGAATGCTGGGTGGTATAGACAGCGGACTGTACTGGAGAAGAGCTTTCTCTGAACTCTAGCGCTGGTTAGAGCACTTGGCGCGTCACTGCTGTCTGAACTGTGGAGCAACGAGACGACTTACGAGATTCTCAATCTAAGAAATAGAGCTTTTCAGAGTGATAACAAGCTACATGTTCTTAGCGAACTTTTCGATGCACGAAAATAACTTTGGAATGTTGTGCTTTGTTTCCAAGGAAGAGATCATTTTTATTGTATCTTCAGTTATAACTCTTACTATATTATTCTCTGAATCGTAGACTATACCAATGTTTAGCCTAAGTAATAACCATGGGGTGGAGGCGGTGGGATTTTAACTGCTACAGAGGTACATTCGGGTTGCACTGAACTAAGCAATTTCTGGCTGTATCCGATAAGAAAGATAGCATATAAATTTAAATTTTTCTATTTTTTTCTCCTTTTACAAAGCGAAGATGGAAAAAAATCAGAAGTATTGAAATGACAATCAGGGGAGCGATTGAGAAATGAGCAGTTCCAGGTAGTACATAAAGGTGACAGCGTGATAACAAAGAGCCTACACGAGCCTTTTTTTTTTTTTTTTTTGGAAATAGTAAGTTTTTTTTCGAGAACAGTCAGTGATGAACAGGAAACGGTACTGTACGATCATGTTAAATACACTCCTGGAAATTGAAATAAGAACACCGTGAATTCATTGTCCCAGGAAGGGGAAACTTTATTGACACATTCCTGGGGTCAGATACATCACATGATCACACTGACAGAACCACAGGCACATAGACACAGGCAACAGAGCATGCACAATGTCGGCACTAGTACAGTGTATATCCACCTTTCGCAGCAATGCAGGCTGCTATTCTCCCATGGAGACGATCGTAGAGATGCTGGATGTAGTCCTGTGGAACGGCTTGCCATGCCTTTTCCACCTGGCGCTCAGTTGGACCAGCGTTCGTGCTGGACGTGCAGACCGCGTGAGACGACGCTTCATCCAGTCCCAAACATGCTCAATGCGGGACAGATCCGGAGATCTTGCTGGCCAGGGTAGTTGACTTACACCTTCTAGAGCACGTTGGGTGGCACGGGATACATGCGGACGTGCATTGTCCTGTTGGAACAGCAAGTTCCCTTGCCGGTCTAGGAATGGTAGAACGATGGGTTCGATGACGGTTTGGATGTACCGTGCACTATTCAGTGTCCCCTCGACGATCACCAGTGGTGTACGGCCAGTGTAGGAGATCCCTCCCCACACCATGATACCGGGTGTTGGCCCTGTGTGCCTCGGTCGTATGCAGTCCTGATTGTGGCGCTCACCTGCACGCCGAACACGCATACGACCATCATTGGCACCAAGGCAGAAGCGACTCTCATCGCTGAAGACGACACGTCTCCATTCGTCCCTCCATTCACGCCTGTCGCGACACCACTGGAGGCGGGCTGCACGATGTTGGGGCGTGAGCGGAAGACGGCCTAACGGTGTGCGGGACCGTAGCCCAGCTTCATGGAGACGGTTGCGAATGGTCCTCGCCGATACCCCAGGAGCAACAGTGTCCCTAATTTGCTGGGAAGTGGCGGTGCGGTCCCCTACGGCACTGCGTAGGATCCTATAGTCTTGGCGTGCATCCGTGCGTCGCTGCGGTCCGGTCCCAGGTCGACGGGCACGTGCACCTTCCGCCGACCACTGGCGACAACATCGATGTACTGTGGAGACCTCACGCCCCACGTGTTGAGCAATTCGGCGGTACGTCCACCCGGCCTCCCGCAAGCCCACTATACGCCCTCGCTCAAAGTCCGTCAACTGCACATACGGTTCACGTCCACGCTGTCGCGGCATGCTACCAGTGTTAAAGACTGCGATGGAGCTCCGTATGCCACGGCAAACTGGCTGACACTGACGGCGGCGGTGCACAAATGCTGCGCAGCTAGCGCCATTCGACGGCCAACACCGCGGTTCCTGGTGTGTCCGCTGTGCCGTGCGTGTGATCATTGCTTGTACAGCCCTCTCGCAGTGTCCGGAGCAAGTATGGTGGGTCTGACACACCGGTGTCAATGTGTTCTTTTTTCCATTGCCAGGAGTGTATTTAGGTAGCCAGCTTATGTTTGCGAATAAAGATACGTTCTGTGGTGTCACCGCCAGACACCACACTTGCTAGGTGGTAGCTTAAATCGGCCGCGGTCCATTAGTACATGTCGGACCCGCGTGTCGCCACTGTCAGAACTTGCAGACCTAGCGCCACCACATGGCAGGTCTAGAAAGACGGACTAGCACTCGCCCCAGTTGTACGGACGACATTGCTAGCGACTAGACGTACGAAGCCTTCCTCTCATTTGCCGAGAGACAGTTAGAATAGCCTTCAGCTAAGCACATGACTACGACCTAGCAAGGCGCCATTAGCCTTACCTACTTTGAGAGTTATAGTATAAATGTCTCAAGAAGAACGCTGTATTCATCAGAGAATAAAAGTTAAGTATAAAGCCGCTACGTACTTTTCTTGCTACCATTCAATAGTTATCCTGTTCCAGAATTCACGCCCGTCTGCATTAGATCGCGTGCCTTTCGGCTACCTCCGAGTGGCGTGGCTCTTGCTACGCCACAACACGTTCTTAATCCTAGTGTACAAGAATGTAGAGTAACTGACAATAAAGCATCGGCTCACTATGACAAAAACGATATTAAGTGAAAACTTTTAAAATGATTATGTGATAATGCATGAAGACTTAAGACTGAGCGCAGCCAAATCCACGAGCTTGCACCGACCTGTAGGGTTCAGCAAGGAACAAGTTGACAGATTCTTTCGCAAATTTAGTGAGCTGACGGACAAATTCAAGTTTATAACCATTTACGAACTAGTTAAAAATGAGTTTTTTTCGCATTACAGACTGACGTCCGACAGAAGCTTCCAAAAATTTAAACGACCAAGGCGTAAAAGCTGGTAAAATATTAAAAAATCCATGACGGCGAGTCTTACAATTTTATTAAGTAACGTCTTGTAGTGTTGTTTAATCTGAAGAATGTCCCAATACAACCTTCAGAAAATATTATAACTTCGAAAAAGCTTACGAGTTCGACGCTAGTTTTCCCTTCCCAGCTAAAATTGTTCCACGGAGCATCTTTCGAAAAGAGAAACGCTTCCAATAAAGCAAGTCTCGAAACAAGCTGTAAAACAATTCTTCATAATATCAAGTTATCTTCATAAGTGCCTATTCAAAACTGATAATACCTTACCTATTGCAAAGTGATGTGAATGTTGTTTATATGTAACTTTGCGACAGTATACAAATGAGTGATGGCGTGGCTCGAAATATTTGTTTCTTAGTGCCTACCAAAAGTTACATGCTTCATGAATTCTCGAAGGTAATTAAAATATAAAATTTTCTTTGAAGGTGAAAATTTAGATATTGGAGGAATATGTCTTACGTAAGTTTTAAATCTGTTAATCATGACTGCCTTATATGTAAGTAATTACGTTTGCTTAGTGGAAATCTGGGCCTGTTCAGCCTGGTGCTTCTGCAAAAGGAAAGAGTTAAGTGGTTTTCACGGCCGACAGACTGTTATGTAAAATCAGGTTTAGCTGCTTTCTGGTCGACGAATTCTGACCTTTCTCGAGGACCATAGTCTCGACAACGCACAACATTATGAAAAGAAACGTTCCTGATGTCACTGCATTATCATTTTTTTTTTTTTTTGGTAAGTTGTCAGTAATATATTCCTTTTGTGATCTGCGGGAGACTTTTATACAGTTCTATATCGTAATTAAGTACATAGGCATTATCAGAGATAAACGAAGATATGTGTGTAAAAACGCCTTCAGCGGTAAAGAAAAATAAGAGCTACCAAAAACATTTCATGAGACGCAAGCGTGTTTTGAGGCAAAAAATCAGTTAAGTAAATCATATGCGTTTACACACGTGCAAGGTACTAAACATACATTATTATAACATTAATAACAATAATGATAGTGGCAGATATAAGAAGAATCTGTAGGTGTACAAAATTGATGTTTTCTGATATAGTGGGTCCTGGGAATAACGAAATTTAAGGAGACAGCATCGACGAAGAATATTGGGAAATGAGAAAGATCAGGATGAAAAGAGGTGTGTACAAGCGTAACGAGTGCGTACTGGGACAATGGTAATTCTTATTGTTAATCCAAACAGTTTTCCCATGCTTTCCAAACTGAATGTTTGTTTCTATTCCTCCATTTTCCTGCATTTATTTATTTTATTCCGATTGCCTATGTACTACATATATTGTTACAATGTCTTATATTCTGTGTCTGTATCAGTTTCCATATGTAATACCCTTGCAAGCTATACTTTATTACTCTTTTGAACTACCAATTTTATTTTGTTAGGATTGTTAATTTAATTTAACATTGTACTTGTGAAACAATGTCTACATAAGAAGTTAATGTTTTTCTGGTACGCTCTCTTTATATTTCTTTAATATTAAAGTTTTAACTTTTTAATTGCATTACTATTCTACTGTCAAAGATGACATTTGATATATGTTCGTGCCTCACTCTAGGTGTGTAACATCTTCTCCAATGAAGTTTACAAATATTGTAACCTCTTTGAAGACGACAGTCATTTAAAGTCCGATGACAGCGTTGTAACCTGAAAAACGGTTAACTCAATAAAATTAATTATGTAGAAAATACATAATATTTTATTTTTCATCTGTTACAAAATGCATCGCTTCCAAAAGAGACCAACCATTCTTACTGGCACAGTTAAGCCAAAAATCTTGTCTTGCTAGAAGAACTTGAAATTTACTGAAACACATTAAAACAACAGCAAGATATAATTAACGAAAAAATCAGATTTCCTCATCAATAATTTTGACGCAGTTTCGCAGATAAGTTCCCCAAAGACCAATATAGTGCAATGACGTCATCTATATATGCTTTATGATGTACAATGCACAAATAAATTAACAAAATATTTTTATTCTTCGTATCCCTTACCATTCTGGGCATCAATAAACTGAGTTCCTGCTTGAACTAGTCAACATTCGAATATTTTGTACATCTCTGAAGCATTTATGGTTTTTCGCTGCAAACTGTGTATTTTTTTTCTTTTTGTTGAATGTATTAGCGATTACTTGTTAAGAACGATATTCAACGGAATGTGGAAAGTGAAACTGAATGAAGGGACAGTGGACTTTTAATATACCGTTGATATCTGTTCAACTATATAAATAATTACTGTGTTATTATATGAGACCCGTCATGTTCATAGAGACAGGGATTCACAGAGGGTGGACGAAAATATTGAAACACCGAAAACACAACAAATTACTGTGCTTCATACAGTGTAGGAAACCAACTGGCATTCAAAATAGCTTCCAGTCGTCTCGGAATGTATAAACACAGGTTTTGTATGGTTATCAAGGAGATTTTATACCATTATTCTTGAAAAATACAGTGCGACATTCATTTCTGCAGTGACTTTTGCAGTTGTCATTCTCTTCAATGACCGTCCGTCGCGATCACTCAACACACATTTTCGTCCATGTTGTAACTTAGCGGATAACGTTTGTCGATTTTTCCTATATGCGCTATAAATCTTTGATGCGGTGGCTCCTCAAACACCAGACACATCGGCAACGTTGGTTATGAGAGCACCTACATTATGAGGACCAACAATTTTGCCGACGTTCGAATTCACTTAACTTCGACATAATGACCTCACAACTATAAAGAACATTATTCTGACCACGACTGACGTTGTCAATGTGGTGAACACATTGGACATTGTGCAGATTCCGTTCGTGGTCGAATATAACCGCGCGATCTGCAGCCTTACCTAGCATCTGCATTTATGTTAAAGCATGCGTTTCTGGCCGTGTTTCCATGTATTCGTCCAACCCCTGTAACCGTAAATTCCCTGCACCTCAAGATGGCCTTCTGGAACAGAAATGGCAAAAAGGAAATCAAAATTTTGTGACTGAAAGATGTTTCTATAGTGATGAACAATTTGAATTCTGATGTCATCAATGACAAAATATAGGTAGTGGACGGTTATCTACATATTGTACAGAAAGCAGACTGTTGTTGTAGAGAAGAAGAAAATGAAAGGTATGCCGTAACTCAGAATGACATAATACATGGCTGTAACCAATCATTCATTCACCTTGGATACTGAGTAAGCAGTGAAAGAACCCAAGGAGAAATTTGAGAACGAAATTAAAGACCAAAGATAAGGAATTAAACGTGTGAGGTTTTCCAGTGACCTTGTAATTCTGTCAGAGCAATGAAGTTAGATCAGTCGAGTGGAAAGGCATCTTCACTCCAGTTAAATTGGACGAAGCTGAGGGAAATTTGATTAGATAACGAGACATCAAAAGTAGTACATAAACGTTGCATAACCGAGGATGGACGAAGCGGAGGGGATATGAAACGCATACTAACAATGACAACAAACATTAATATTAAGCAGCAAACACTCCCTGATATCTTGCAAAATTATATTTACCACATGAAGTCTTTCGGCTTATTAGGCCATCTTCAGGTGACAACCGAATGTCGCAAACACAGACACAATGACATGCGACATTATTTACACTGGAGATACAAAGGGTCGCTGCTGAATAAAAATTCTGGCACGCTGTTGGTATTATAAAGGGTGTTGAAAAGAGTTTCTGTTCGAAGGCCGCACAAACCAAAATCGTTATGCGGACCAGGCCAAATCGCCATCAGCATTGAAGCAACCATCCAACTGACGCACCAGGTTGAAGTTACCCGTTTGCTAAAACACAGCGTCCTGCTACGTGAAGAAGTCCGAAACTGCCTGCTACTCATCCTTGTCCGACAGAAATCGTCGACGTTTAAAGACCTTTTTTAACTATGGCATCCTAACCGCATGGATAAAGATCAGGATTATAGGGTTGGTGGTCGAGTGTCTCCGCACTTGAGTTGGCGTAACTTCCGCGTTACATTTTCGATATGGAGACCTCCGTTATCACCAGCGATCCTTGTCGCACGGAACCATTCCAAAACGGTTTTTTCCGACAGATATACTGCCGCCATACACATTCTCCATTCTCCGATGGATGACTTACGGCGTTTGTCCTCCGGTAGTCAAGAAAAGAAAAACATCCCGATGGTCTTATTTGGACGCTTTTGGTAACAACGTCGCCGTGTTTCACGTTTCGGCATTTAGCTCACGCACGTCGGAAAGAAACACGTGTACACTAATTCCATGCTTACATGTCGGTGCCGGCCGGAGTGGCCGTGCGGTTCTAGGCGCTACAGTCTGAAACCGAGCGACCGCTACGGTCGCAGGTTCGAATCCGGCCTTGGGCATGGATGTGTGTGATGTCCTTAGGTTAGATTTAACTAGTTCTAAGTTCTAGGTAAGACAGAGATTTAGGAACCAGGTTTTAAATTGTAAGACATTTCCAGGGGCAGATGTGGACTCTGACCACAATTTATTGGTTATGACATGTAGATTAAAACTGAAGAAACTGCAAAAAGGTGAGAATTTAAGGAGATGGGACCTGGATAAACTGAAAGAACCAGAGGTTGTACAGAGTTTCAGGGAGAGCATAAGGGAACAATTGACAGGAATGGGGGAAAGAAATACAGTAGAAGAAGAATGGGTAGCTCTGAGGGATGAAGTAGTGAAGGCAGCAGAGGATCAAGTAGGTAAAAAGACGAGGGCTAGTAGAAATCCTTGGGTAACAGAAGAAATATTGAATTTAATTGATGAAAGGAGAAAATATAAAAATGCAGTAAGTGAAGCAGGCAAAAAGGAATACAAACGTCTCAAAAATGATATCGACAGGAAGTGCAAAATGGCTAAGCAGGCATGGCTAGAGGACAAATGTAAGGATGTGGACGTTTATCTCACTAGGGGTAAGATAGATACTGCCTACAGGAAAATTAAAGAGACCTTTGGAGATAAGAGAACCACTTGTATGAACATCAAGAGCTCAGATGGAAACCCAGTTCTAAGCAAAGAAGGGAAAGCAGAAAGGTGGAAGGAGTATATAGAGGGTCTATACAAGGGCGATGCACTTGAGGACAATATTATGGAAATGGAAGAGGATGTAGATGAAGATGAAATGGGAGATACGATACTGCGTGAAGAGTTTGACAGAGCACTGAAAGACCTGAGTTGAAACAAGGCCCCCGGAGTAGACAACATTCCATTGGAACTACTGACGGCCTTGGGAGAGCCAGTCCTGACAAAACTCTACCATCTGGTGAGCAAGATGTATGAAACAGGCGAAATACCCTCAGACTTCAAGAAGAATATAATAATTCCAATACCAAAGAAAGCAGGTGTGGACAGATGTGAAAATTACCGAACAATCAGTTTAGTAAGCCACAGCTGCAAAATACTAACACGAATTCTTTACAGACGAATGGAAAAACTAGTAGAAGCCGACCTCGGGGAAGATCAGTTTGGATTCCGTAGAAATACTGGAACACGTGAGGCAATACTGACCTTACGACTTATCTTAGAAGAAAGATTAAGGAAAGGCAAACCTACGTTACTAGCATTTGTAGACTTAGAGAAAGCTTTTGACAATGTTGACTGGAATACTCTCTTTCAAATTCTAAAGGTGGCAGGGGTAAAATACAGGGAGCGAAAGGCTATTTACAATTTGTATAGAAACCAGATGGCAGTTATAAAAGTCGAGGGGCATGAAAGAGAAGCAGTGGTTGGGAAGGGAGTAAGACAGGGTTGCAGCCTCTCCCCGATGCTATTCAATCTGTATATTGAGCAAGCAGTAAAGGAAACAAAAGAAAAATTCGGAGTAGGTATTAAAATCCATGGAGAAGAAATAAAAACGTTGAGGTTCGCCGATGACATTGTAATTCTATCAGAGACAGCAAAGGACTTGGAAGAGCAGTTGAACGGAATGGATAGTGTCTTGAAGGGAGGATATAAGATGATCATCAACAAAAGCAAAACGAGGATAATGGAATGTAGTCGAATTAAGTCGGGTGATGTTGAGGGTATTAGATTAGGAAATGAGACACTTAAAGTAGTAAAGGAGTTTTGCTATTTGGGGAGCAAAATAACTGATGATGGTCGAAGTAGAGAGGATATAAAATGTAGACTGGCAATGGGAAGGAAAGCGTTTCTGAAGAAGAGAAATTTGTTAACATCGAGTATAGATTTAAGTGTCAGGAAGTCATATCTGAAAGTATTTGTATGGAGTGTAGCCATGTATGGAAGCGAAACATGGACGGTAAATAGTTTGGACAAGAAGAGAATAGAAGCTTTCGAAATGTGGTGCTACAGAAGAATGCTGAAGATTAGATGGGTAGATCACATAACTAATGAGTAAGTATTGAATAGGATTGGGTAGAAGAGAAGTTTGTGGCACAACCTGACCAGAAGAAGGGATCGGTTGGTAGGACATGTTCTGAGGCATCAAGGGATCACCAATTTAGTATTGGAGGGCAGCGTGGAGGGTATAAATCGTAGGGGGAGACCAAGAGATGAATACACTAAGCAGATTCAGAAAGATGTAGGTTGCAGTAGGTACTGGGAGATGAAGAAGCTTGCACAGGATAGAGTAGCATGGAGAGCTGCATCAAACCAGTCTCAGGACTGAAGAGCACAACAACAACAACAAGTTCTAGGGGACTGATGACCTCAGAAGTTAAGTCGCATAGTGCTCAGAGCCATTTGAACCATTTGAAGCCTTACATGTCGGTGCTTATGTATCCGCATAGGAGTCGCACTACGTTGTATATACTCTACATCAACGCCCTCGAGGGGAAACGTTTTGATCGCTCATTATATACTGCAGGTCTGTAGTTGGGAGACTTGAAATTTTTACCGAGCTTACCCGACATTATACGAATATATGGGTTGATGCACCAGTTTTTGTAAGTACTGACTGGATCCTGTTTTTCGGCACACAGAAGTAGTGTAATTTTACACTTTTTTTCGTAGTGTATTATCAATCGCCCCCACCCAACCCCCCGCCACCCCCAATGCACCATGGCCCTTTCCGTTGGAGAAGAGGCTAGCGTGCCTCAACAATACAGATAGACGTACCGTAGCTGCAACCACAATGGAGGGGCATCTGTTGAGAGGCCAGACAAACATGTGCTTCCTGAAGAGGGACAGCAGCCTTTTCAGTAGTTGCAGGAGCAACAGTCTGGATGATTGGCTGATCTGGCCTTGTAACACTAACCAAAATGGCCTGCTTCCCGAGGGCATGCAGCTTTACTGTATGGTTAAATGATGATGGCGTTCTCTTGGTTAAAATATTCCAGAGGTAAAATAGTCCCCCATTTGGATCTCCGGGCGGGGACTACTCAGGAGGACGTCGTTATCAGGAGAAAGAAAACTGGCGTTCTACGGAACGTGGAATGTCAGATCCCGTAATCGGGCAGGTAGATTAGAAAATTTAAAAAGGGAAATGGATAGGTTAAAGTTAGATATAATGGAATTACTGAAGTTCGGTGGCAGGAGGAACAAGACTTCTGGTCAGGTGAATACAGGGTTATAAATACAAAATCGAATAGGGATAATGAAGGAGTAGGTTTAATAATGAATAGGAAAATAGGACTGCGGGTAAGCTACTCCAAACAGCATAGTGAACGCATTATTGTGGCTAAGATAGATACGAAGCCCACGCCTACCACAGTAGTACAAGTTTATATGTCAACTAGCTCCGCAGATGACGAAGAGATTGATGAAATGTATGATGAGGTAAAAGAAATTATTCAGATAGTGAATGGAGACGAAAATTTAATAGTCATGGGTGACTCGAATTCTATAGTAGGAAGAGGAAAACAAGGTAACGTAGTAGGTGAATATGGAATGGGGATAAGGAATGAAAGAGGGAGCCGCCTGGTAAAATGTTGCACAGAACATAACTTAATCATAGCTAGCACTTGGTTCAAGAACCATGAAATAAGGTTGTATGGAAGCGGCCTGGAGATACTGGAAGGTATTAGATAGATTATATAATGGTAAGACAGAGAATTAGGAACCAGGCTTTAAACTGTAAGACATTTCCAGAGGCAGATGTGGACTCTGACCACAATCTATTGGTTATAAACTGTAGATTAAAACTGAAGAAACTGCAAAAAGGTGGGAATTTAAGGAGATGGGACCTCGATAAACTGAAAGAACCAGAGGTTGTACAGAGTTTCAGGGAGAGCATAAGGGAACAATTGACAGGAATGGGGAAAGAAATACAGCAGAAGAAGAATGGGTAGCTTTGAGGGATGAAATAGTGAAGGCAGCAGAGGATCAAATAGGTCAAAAAGACGAGGGCTAGTAGAAACCCTTGGGTAACAGAAGAAATATTGAATTTAATTGATGAAAAAAGAAAATTTAAAAATGCAGTAAATGAAGCAGGCAAAAAGGAATACAAACGTCTTAAAAATGATATCAACAGGAAGTGCAAAATGGCTAAGCAGGGATGGCTAGTGGACAAATGTAAGGATGTAGAGGCATGTCTTACAAGGGGTAAGATAGATACTGCCTACAGGAAAATAAAAGAGACCTTTGGAGAAAAGAGAACCATTTATATGAATATCCAGAGCTCAGATGAAAACCCAGTCTTAAGCAAAGAAGGGAAGGCAGAAAGGTGGAAGGAGTATATAGAGGGCCTATGCAAGGGCAATGTGCTTGAGAACAATATTATGGAAATGGAAGAGGATGTAGATGAAGATGAAATGGGAGATATGTTACTGCGTGAAGAGTTTGACAGAGCACTTAAGGCCCCCAGAAGTAGACAACATTCCATTAGAACTACTGACGGCCTTGGGAGAACCAGCCCTGACAAAACGGTACCGTCTGGTGAGCGACATGTATGAGACAGCTGAAATACTCTCAGACTTCAAGAAGAATACAGTAATTCCAATCTCAAAGAAAGCAGGTGTGACAAATGTGAAAATTACCGAACTATCAGTTTAATAAGTCACTGCTGCAAAATACCAACACGAATTCTTTACAGACGAATGGAAAAAGTGGAAGAAGCTGGCCTCGGGGAAGATCAGTTTGGATTCCGTAGAAATGTTGGTACACGTGAGGCAATACTGACCACACGTCTTATCTTAGAAGACAGATTAAGGCATGGCTAACCTACGTTTCTAGCATTTGTAGACTTAGAGAAAGCTTTTCACAATATTGACTGGAATATTCTCTTTAAAATTCCTAAGGTGCCAGAGGTAAGAAATGGGAGTGAAAGGCTATTTACAATTTGTACAGAAACCAGATGGCAGTTATAAGAGTCGAGGGGCATGAAAGGGAAGCAGTGATTGGGAAGGGAGCGACACATGTTTGTAGCCTCTCCCCGATGTTATTCAATCTTTATATTGAGCAAGCAGTAAACGAAACAAAAGAAAAATTCGGAGTAGGTATTAAAGTCCATGGAGAAGAAATAAAAACGTTGAGGTTCGCCGATGACATTGTAATTCTGTCAGAGACAGCAAAGGACTTGGAAGAGCAGTTGAACGGAATGGACAGGGTCTCGAAAGGAGGATATAAGATGAACATCAACAAAAGCAAAACGAGGAAAATGGAATGTACTCAAATTACATCGCTTGATGCTGAGGGAATTAGATAAGGAAATGAGACGCTTAAAGTAGTAAATGAGTTTTGCTATTTAGGGAGCAAAATAACTGATGATGATCGAAGTAGAGAGGATATAAAATGCAGACTGGCAATGGCAAGGAAAGCGTTTCTGAAGAATAGAAATTTATTAACATCGAGTATAGGTTTAAGTTTCAGGAAATCATTTCTGAAAGTATTTGTATGGAGTTTAGCCATGTATGGAAGTGAAACGTGGACGATAGATAATTTAGATAACAAGAGAATAGAAACTTTCGAACTGTGGTGCTACAGAAGAATGCTGAAGATTAGACGGGTAGATCACATAACTAATGAGGAGGTATTGAACAGAATTGGGGAGAAGAGAAATTTGTGGCACAACTTGACTAGAAGAAGGGATCGGTTGGTAGGACATGTTCTTAGGCATCAGGGGATTACCAATTTAGTACTGGAAGGCAGCGTGGAGGGTAAAAATCGTAGAGGGAGACCAAGATGTGAATACACTAAGCAGATTCAGAAGGATGTAGGTTGCAGTAGATACTGGGAGATGAAGAAACTTGCATAGGATATAGTAGCTTGGAGAGATGCATCAAACCAGTCTCTGGACTGAAGACCACAACAATAACAATTTTTAATCTGGGCAGAGCTGTAGCCATTACTGGAAGTGATATGTTTGACCGTCTGTTGTTCCGTTTGAAAGGTAGTTTAAGATAAAGGAACATATACTAGGCAACCCACCATCGAATGGAAAGCTGCATGTTTGTGGCTGTTTGAGTGTTGGATGTTTACGAGGGTTAGTGTATGTGTGGTTATGGTTTTTCTGTAAATGCTAAAGAAGTACCTCTGTGTGCTAATATCTATATCAAGGTCCAGGAAATTTATAGATGATGCCCCCAGCTGCAGTGTGATGTGAAATTTCTTACGCTGGGAGTTCAAATTTTGTAGTAAGGTATCTAATTGCCTGTTGATACCACTCCATAAACACAGCACATCCACATAGCTGAGCCATATAATCGGTTCTTTCTGTAGAAAATGTTGTTGGAAAATGTCCACGAAAATTTCTGATAATATAGGACTGAGAGGAAAAGCCATAGCTGATCCATCAGACTGACTATAATACGACATGTGTTCAAAAACTATGGGAACTTTGATATTTTGGAAATAATTTTATCTATTCGTCTACATTAATGATACCTTCTTCAAAGTAGTTCCTATTAAATATTGTTCACTTGTGCTAGGGTTTTTTCCAATCCCCGAAACACTTCTGGAACGATCTCTGGGGTGCAGCTTAGCTCTTTCTGGTATTCGTACTTAATTTCATCTAAACTTGTAAAATGACAATTCCTTAAAATTCTTTTTATTTTTGGAAAGAACAAAAAGCTACAGGGGACCATATCTGGTGAATATTGACTCTAGAGGATCTTTACAGTGTGGTTCTTCGCCAAATATTTGCGAACGAGGAATGAAGTGTCAGAAGGTGCATTGCCCGGTGCAAAAGCTATGAGTTATCTAGCCACAAACCCGGCCGTTTTCTTCGGATTGCTTACCAAGCACGACATTAAATCTGTAGGTAGTATTCTTTATTGACCGTCTGATCTTTTGGTGAGAACTCACGGTGTGCTACGTCGCAGTGATTCAGCGATCTCTCATAACCATCTCTTTCTCATTTTCCACTTCTTAATCGGTTGTTGATGTGCTGGGCCGTCCAGAGCGATCGCCATTTTCAATTTCTGCTCAACTAACTTGGAAGCGCTTATACTACTCGTAAACACTGTTTTTACTCACAGCAAACTCACCAGAAGCGATGATCACTATTTTTAAAACTTTTTTATATTTTGTTAAATTTTATAGCAAAATTTAAAGGAAATTCTCAATCCATTTTTAAGAAATGGTGCAAATGGCTCTGAGCACTATGGGACTTAACATCTATGGTCATCAGTCCCCTAGAACTTAGAACTACTTAAACCTAACTAACCTAAGGACATCACACAACACCCAGTCATCACGAGGCAGAGAAAATCCCTGACCCCGCCGTGAATCGAACCCGGGAACCCGGGGGCGGGAAGCGAGAACGCTACCGCACGACCACGAGCTGCGGACAATCCATTTTTAAAATAAAGCGGTAATCGCCACTCGTAACAAACACATGTAACGTTCTTGACAAGTGACGACAGACCAAACATACAATATGGCTGCCAGTGCATAGATACGTTTCAGACATGTTTAGCAACACAACAACGAAAAATCGCTGGAATCGGGCTACTAAAACCGCGAAACTACAAAATTCCCGATAGTTTTTAACATATTTCGTATGTGTTGTGGCACTAAAAGTATTTTATTTTGCACACATGATAGTTACAAGGATTTGTTAGGTAAGTCTATAGGAGTTGGTTTAGATTTGTGCAAATGGTCTATTAATACGTTTATAGCGTTATCAGTAGGAATAACTAACAATACATGGAAGTGAACCGTGGAGGATATGGAGTACAACAAGACAACAGGAGAAGAGAAAGTTCTGAAATGTGGTGCTACATTAGAATCCTAATGATTAGATAGATAGATATGGTAATTAATCGAACTGAGGAGAATAGAAATTTATGGCACAATTTGATGAAGGAACGATTAATATGACACAGTCTGAGGCATCAAGGGATAGTTAATTTGGCCATAGTGGGAACGTAGGGGGTAAAAACAGTAAAGTGAGACTGAAGTGAGTCAACATCATTGGTGCGCTATAGTCATGCTTACATCGCATCCCGGCAAGAAAAGCGACTCAAGTAAAAAACGGCAGCTCTTGTGAATGTCACTGAAAAATAAGAATGAGGCGCCTTAACGAGCACAAAACACGTAAAATCTCCATCTTGCTATTTGTCCACTTCAGGAGAGTTGTGTCATTTTTGTTGTAGGCTGTTTAATGATTCGCCACGGCACAGACAGTGTCACTTCATCATTGCTACTGGCAGGTGTCCACAGGTCGTTCAAGAAGAGCGGCTCATACTGAGTCCTGACACTTTGCATGTATGAGGAAAGTTTAACGTGATTTTTAATATCATTCACTATTACAGTGTCTGTGTTTATACAACGTCTGGATCTTACACTACACTGCCCTTCAGACATGCATGTTTTGACGATTACAGCTGTTGTAAATATTACGAAATCATATTCAGTCCCTTTTCACCGCGATAAGCATTGCTATATTACACAAGACCGTTTATGGTTCAAATGGCTCTGAGTACTATGGGACTTAACATCTGAGGTGATCAGTCCCCTAGAACTTAGAACTAATTAAACCTAATTAACCTAAGGACATCACACACATCCATGCCCGAGGCAGGATTCGAGCCTGCGACCGTAGCGGTCACGCGGTTCCAGACTGTAGCGCCCAGAACCGCACGGCCACTCCGGCCGGCCGGTAAGACCATTTATGGTACTATGGTTTTGTAAATTGTGTTCCTTAGATTGTACGTAATTGATGTTGCTTATTAAATTGTATTAACTGCCATAAATCATAATTTTGCATTTTGTGTATTTCTAATGAAATAATTTCAACTTGTTTTTCCTTTTTTATTCTAACTTAAGTACTAATTTTGCCTGATTGATGTCGTATTGCATTATAGTAAGGGAAAAAAATATGATTTGGGATGTTATGAGTAGTCATAACGGAAACAAAAAGTTTTTAGATAAGCAGAAAAAGTGACAATTCAAAGAACTAATCAATAAGTACCTGATAAAACCTCACATTCGACCAGAACAGAACTAAATTTCCATATTACTGCTGCACAGAATATAATGGAATTAACTGTCAAAAATATATACTTGGAATTTACGAGTACAAGGAGCTTATATTATTTCAATGTACGTTTTAAGGAATTATTTAAGTCGATTTTTTTAAAGTATTGCATTTTCGAGTTGTCACTGTTCTTACCGGGGTGAGATATGGAAAGACGTGCACAGACCAGATGGCGGTGGATACTGCATCGGACTAGTCTCCTGAATGTCGACTATAACACCACTTTCTGTACCGCATTCTACTTCTGTTTATACTATAAAGCACCGACAGCTTAGTTACACGATCATATTCGTGTTGAAACAACGTGAGATAGTATGTGGACTCTGGAGTAATTACGTAACGCGAAACCAGCCTCGCGCTCACGCTAGTTTCTCCGTGCGCCCGGCCGGCTCGTAATTGCTGTCTCTCTCGCTACAGCCTTAACATTGACCGTGAGCTGGACAGCGCTCTCCTTGAACGCACCCTCGACCTTCGGTGCCTGACGTCGGTCGGTGCATCGCATATTCAGAGGAGCACGTGAGATATTAGAATTTTTTTATTTCATGCTGTGTATCACATGTAACAGATATATAACGCATCTATTACGTAACTCTGAATCAACGCTTATCGAAACGAATTGAAAGAATCTGCTCGATGTTTACAACAAAAAATTGTTACGATCATCCCTCGTAGACATGTAGAAATGAAGAAACGAGAAAACAGCAATTAGATTGTACAGGAAAATAATCCAGGCCTACACCGCCACCTACTTTCTTCCTACAGACTGAATGAGAAGAGACCCGTATAAAAGTAATGGCTTTCATTTCAGTGCTAAATCTTACACCAGCCTAAAGTCGGTAGATTTGTTTCCGTCTACCTCTTCCACATACTGAATTTCAGCTCTTGTAGCATTACCTCAAGCTACTGATTCAATTTCACGGAGCGGTGAACCCGGTTGTGAAATCTTCCAAGAAGTACTTTAACCCACACAGACAGTGCAAGCGTCAGTTTCCAAGAAGCCAACCACACCGGGCGTATACCTGAAATCCATATTCCACCACAACTATACTCTGCAGAGAACAACAAATGCTTCTCAAAGAACAATTACAAACAGGGAAGGAGCAGCAACAACCACCCTAAGAAATAAAAGTCGCTTGTTGGGAGATAAACCTGAGGGTAACATAATCTGTTTTTATTAAGTGAATATTTTTGTATGGGATCGTCCCAAAAGAGGAAAGGTTCTAAACGCTTATGTTGGCTCCCATGTCATTACCAAAAATTTAACCACAGACAATAATGAGATTCCTGTGAGACAAAGATTGCACAAGCAAACTAAAGATACAAAAACAACAGTTAAAGTTCTGCATCAACAAGTAAAATCAGATGAAATTAAGGTATTATTAGGTACCTAGCTGCCAAATGGTTTCATAGTGACAGCGCGTGGACCAAAGGTACACGAAACAATGGTTTGTAATCTAACGGGATGTAAACAAAAATCATAATGCTGCAGAAGTGAACATAAAAGTGATGGTGTCGCTATGCAGGGTGTAACAGGTATAAATACTAACAAAAAAATTGTCAGAAGTACCAATGCATTACAGGATAACCCACATAAAGTATGAAATACGGGGCATTGCTGACTGACGACTGTGAACTGACCAACATTACATCAGTACTTACTTCATTTGCAAATTAATAATTTATTATAGACATTAGAAGTAGCATGTTTTTAGAGCGGGTAGTACCTCCAAGTTCATGTGGCAAGAGCTAACCATTGGTGCTTATTTTCCACTGGGTGGCAGATCAGGTGTTGGAGTGTGGACTCGTAGACGCCATTGGGCTAGTTTATACTGACAATCGTATTCCACTTAGCTGTGCACTTACGGCCATTCAGAAAACATCAAGCTGTGCAGTTTGTGACGTGTTTGTGTAATGACTATTAGACATAGAGAAAAAACTACCAACGCACTGACGTGCCTACATATTAAGGTACCGCATTTTAGAATATCTGCACTTACACCTGTAAACGTAATAGAGTAAAGTGGTTGCGCAGCATGTCACGTAATAAACTGCTAATAACTAATGTTTGAATCAGATGCAGTACAAATAAAGCTCCTAGGGAGAAAAATATCTAGCGCTAGGTACACACCGCTCTCCTGATTCGAACGTGGATAGCTTCCTTTCGGAATTTAAGGCATTAGTGGAAATACATATAAGACAATTCACACAGTTAAAAATAGCAGGTGATTTTAACAGAAATAAAATCAGAGGAAATGTTTGTACAACAAGCTTACTTGATGTGTTAAGTGTTTCAACCTCCAGACGCACATAAATAGCCCAACAAGATGGACAGCGACAACAGACGTAATAAAAAATCATGTAAACCCTAAGATATATGACAACTGACAGAGTGTACAAGACCGAATACTATGTCCAACAGTTTAGGTACATGATAAAGCACTAAAAAATGAAAAATGTTGTGATAGACCTAAGATACAAGAAACAAAGTAATCTAAGCATCTTGAAAGTATTACTGAAAGAAATAAGATAAAAGAGAGATAAATGTGTTGGAGATAAAAGTGTAGAAAACACTTGAGAAACTTTCTGTGGAAACTATGTTATGTAAATGTAATTTATCCAACAGCTCAATAAAGACAGGATCACAGCAAGGATTATACAGGGAAGAGAGTAGCTAAAGAGAATATGTGAAGATTATCAGGAGGACAAATTTGAAACAAAGAGTGATGCCTACAGAGACATGAAGAAATCGTACAACAAAATGATAAGTGAGAAAACAGCCATCAATTACAAGTATATATCTGTAAACTCTTCAAATGTTTCCAAAAAGCATGGTCGCAATTGAATACAAACAAAAAATGATCAAAAGTATCAGTGCAACAGCAGTTAATAACCCACATGAAGTATGAAATACGCTGCATTCAGTAAGCAATACCTACCAGCTGTGGATCGGTCGCTCAAACAACAAAACATTCAAATAGCAGCCAACATGAAAATTTCCACCACGGTTACAGACTGTATATTCCAGACATCTACAAACGAATCAGAAGTCATTAATATAATCAAATCATTGAAAAATATAAAGCACTGGGGTTGGCTGGTCAAGTACATTGGTAAATATTGTATATTTCTAAATATCTAACAATACCTCTTCCATCTGTCATAAATCAAATACTGGAGGTACTGCTATCCCAAAATTCTCATGACAGATCTGTTATCATTATATCTGCACTACCTTAAATTGTAGAAACATACCCAAAATACTACATTATAAGTTCTGTACAGAAAAGAAATGTAACAAAAATTGCTTGCCGATATGGTGGAACCAAAAAGGACTGACAGCATGTGTGATCAGTGCACAGGCCATAGTTTATTCTTTGAGCTCTCCAAAGCTTTTGAATGCTTATGTCACAAACTTCTGTTAGAAAAACTGCAACAGTATAGCATAAGATGAAAAGCAATAAGTGTTATAAAATCATTTATTAAGTAGAAATAAAATGTAGCATCAACAATAGATTCGAAAATGTGAATTTTACTTTCAAAGAGGTTAAATATGGAGTGCCGCAAGATTCAGAGAGAAAGTTATGATGTGTGCTTATGACGCATCTCTAATAGTACCTAATAAATTAGGAAAACATTTAGAAATGAGGATGTGTGTGAAAATTAAAAAGCAAGCAAATATTTTGGCGAGAGCAACGTTTTCATAAATGGAAGTAAGAAAAACTACATGAGTATGCAAGAAACAGGGTAATCATGGCAGAAATCAATTTCAAGCTAAGGTAATGAAATATTTCTGAAGTTCGTTGCACCAAGTTTCATTAGCACTAACACATTTTTCTCCATAAAATGTCCGAAACTGACGACAGAGATTCATTAACCAAAGGTAGTGTGATTTTATTTATCCACTAATTTAATACTGCATATTGTATGAGGAGGTACTGAATAGGATTGGGGAGAAGAGGAGTTTGTGGCACAACTTGACTAGAAGAAGGGATCGGTTGGTAGGACATGTTCTGAGGCATCAGGGGATCACCAATTTAGTACTGGAGGGCAGCGTGGAGGGTAAAAATCGTAGAGGGAGACCAAGAGACGAATACACTAAGCAGATTCAGAAGGATGTGGGCTGCAGTACGTACTGGGAGATGAAGGAGCTTGCACAGGATAGAGTAGCATGGAGAGCTGCATCAAACCAGTCTCTGGACTGAAGACCACAAGAACAACAACATTGTATGACAAGGGCAAAAATGTGAATTTTATGAATTATGAGTGCAGCACTCTTTTGAATTGTACAGCGTAAGTTGGAGGAGAATGTGCAGTACAGAAGTGATGCACTGGAAATCTATCACTAAGGTAGTCCTGCAGAAATACATTTAAAAATTTATAACTATTGTCTGTACAGGCACTGTACAGCTCTGAAAATATTACCCATATGATTTTAAAAGTAAACTGTTCTATTTTGCCAAACAAAGATGTATATAATCGTAGCACTAGATATAAAGATAACTACCATGTGTAAAAATGAAAAAAATTAAGTGAAGTAACAAAATTCTTGAAACAGTTGGATGCATATTATACAATAAACTTCCATGCCAGAACACGAAATGTTGCCAACATTGAAATAAAAAATTAAGATTCCATCTGATTTTGGATTGTTGTTAAAGTGGAAAGAAGATTGTTGACACAGCGCATAATATTCCCACAATATTTAAACAACAGAGCGGGAAAAGGCAATTTTCCCTTTGTCCTTATTATATACCATTTTGGACTGAATACTCTATTTCATTTATTCCTTGATTATTCCATGCATGGTGCTGATACAGTGGAGGTGGTTTCAGATGTTGGTGGCAGGCACAATCCGTTAGGTCTAGGTGACTCGGACAGATTCTTCAGCCCCTGCTCGGCAAATAATGTCTAATTATGAGTGCAGCACTCTTTCGAATTGTACAGTGTAAGTTGGAGGAGAATGTTGAGATTCCACAGAGACATGATATGTGTAAGGTGAACAAGAGTTTTGTTGACTGTATGAACTGATCTGTCTCACATCTTATTCCATTATCATTGCACTATAGTATCGGGGAAAGGGACGGACTGGAGCAATTCAACGTCATGCTCTAGTTACCCTTATCTACAGGGTGGCTATAGTTAAACTTTTGCTACATAAGTCAGTGTAGATGGAAAACTATAGATCGTATGGGTATGGAGTTATTTATTTTTCATAAATACAGCCTATTACTTGATAAGTAGGACATACAAACCACTTTTTCTTGGATAGTAATAAATTTGTATATAAACTTGAAAGTTATCTCTTAAATAATAAAAATAATATAACTGTGGAAGTTATCTAAATAAATAATAAAATATTGACTGAAGTACTCTGTTTCTGATTGCAAGCTGGCGCTATGATAATAAATGAACTGTCGTAATGAAACCTGTACTGTCGTAATGTGAAAGACAGGCTGCACTGTAAAAGAAATTAATTGTCATAATGAAAAGGGAAGTCTTTCATACTGTAAAAGTTTGCAATAATTTTGAATAGTATAAACTGCCTGAATAATTAACTTGGCCATGAAACCTACAGTAATTGTCTTTGCAAAATCTGATCACAAGAACTGTCTCTGAATAACATAAATTGGCCATAATTGAATTAAAAAATAATAATCTTTTCTCCTTATCTCTATTCTGCTCAAATCTGGATAACGTGTTGCGGTACAACTCTGTCTTGGCGCCACTATGTTAAAGCTGCAAATCATTTTATCTACACAGAGACACTCGAGAGGTGCAATGAGTTCTCTGTTAATTGCAAATAGAACTTTTTATCGAACACACTTGGTTGGATGATCCATTAAGAAGAATTGTAAGAGAAAGGATGACAAGAAAATGAAATTTGGGGATAAATGACGACACCAAGGTTTTTTTGTACGTTGAGAAAAGGCGTTCATGGCTGATTTTAAATTTAATGAACTTCTCAACATCCAAACAATACACTTTCCTATCTCTCAAATCTAACAACTTTGGGTACAATAACAAAGTCAGTTTGATGACGCAGCAACAGTGAAAAAATGTAACGTTATTATTGTATTTACCTGACATTCCATTAGATTTTTTCTTCACAAATCAGTTTCACAATCATGTCGATCGAACAAAATTATAAATTGAGACATTAAATTTGAATCATAATATTGCCATAGCTTCCACACTTTCCTAACTCTAACATAGCTGAACTTCGACTCCGTCTCTACCAAAGCTCCCTGGCGCAGCTCAGCGATACTAGCTTAACTTCTGCGATACAGCTTACAACATCGCTACTCGCTCACAATAGATTCAGATAACAAAAATTCGGATACCAAATTTATACATGACATCTATGAAACTATTTATTTCTGAGACTCAATTGTTTTAATACTGCAACTTCTTTTACTACTACCAAACTAAGATAAAACCATTAACCAGTTACCCAATTGCTAATACTACTATAAGACTACAGAATCTGTTCTGTGTTTGTTCATTTATTTTGGTGGATATAACCTGTAGATCGTTAGTTTCCTCTACTATATCCTCTGTCATACCACCCCAGTCAACAGCCATTGTCTGCTGATTCTTTTGACGTCGGGCGATACGCCAGCAGTGTTTCCACTATAACAGGCGATTCCACCTGACACTGTTGCATATTCAAGTCCACGCTTGTATGATCACTTGCACCAACGCAATGAAAATTCTTGAGCAATTATTTTATTCGGCAGTCGCTGAACTCAGCTGTAGTCTCTCCATCTGCGGAGTATATTGCCTAGACGGGATGGCAGCACGCTGACGTGTGGTTGAGTTCCTCGTGAATTTCTGCTTGGACTGCCTGGATACTGCGGCTGCATTGTCGACCAAAACGTGCCAAATCTACTCGATCCTTAACGCTACTTTGGGATCCAACAGCCCTAATGCCTTACAGACATTTCCCGCCACATCCAACAATGTGTCTTCTAATGCGCCCACACTGCCGCACGAGCAGTATCATTCATCTGTCTTTTAAGTTTGTGTAGATACGTCACATACTGGCCATGGACAGTCAGGTAATGTATCAATCCACTCGATGGGTTAAGAAATCTCATTTTTAGTCTCTCCCTGACATTAGGGAGAAAGTCGTATGTTCTCCTGTATGTATGAAGTGTCCAACTCGTTTTGATATAGTTGTAACATGTGATCTTTCATTAACTTTTTCGTACTGACCTCAGACCTCAGTTCCAAGTAGCCTTCGTAGGTCCATTTGATTGCCTTTCTTTAACCAGTAAAAGGCTCCTCTTTTCCTAATTTACAAGTACAGTGGACATATTCCTAGAATTGCTAAAAAAGCATCATTCAGGCCAATGCACTAGGCACCTGTTAACCATAGTGGCACTCCAACTTGAACTCTTCTCACTAATTAGGCTGGCTTCACTAACTGCGATTTATGAACTCAAACTCTTGCGCCATATCCTACGACTGATGCTGATATAAATTGGCGGTATGCTCTGATTGTTTTCAAGAGAAGATGGAAGTTACCTGTTTGCAATGGAGGTATAATTTTGTTCATCACGTTTGTACCTTTAGCTCCTGCTTCCTCTACATGATGTGCAAAGCTATAGCGTTCGTCCAGAAATACCCCTAGATATTTCATTACTGCGCTTCTACTAATCGTCACGTCACTGAATATTATTTCAGGGTTTATCTCTAGGTTTCCTTTCAGCAGGAGGTATGTTGTTTTGTGAGGTGCTAGTAACAATTTCACTCTTCGACAGCAGCTTTCAAGTTCATGTCGCGCCGCATTACATTTCTCCTCCATAATTCTTCTGAAGTTACCGTTTACAACTAACAGCACGTCGTCTGCAAATGCAACCAGTCCGATTACGTTTTCACTGTCATGTTCTTCTGTAGTATGAGCTCCAGTGCTACATCCCAAAACTCTGGAGCACACACTGCCTTTTGTTATTGTCTTCGTTATGTTCTTTTCTGAGCATGTTAAAGAAGCATGTTGCCCGTGGCAAGAATCTCTCAGACAGTAGTACAGCGCTTCTGGACACTCCGACTCCTTAAGTCGACTAAAGGAAGGTGGTCACCATAGGTTATCGAAAGCGCCAGTTATATCGATCATCATCGCTAGAGCATAAATACACTCCTGGAAATGGAAAAAAGAACACATTGACACCGGTGTGTCAGACCCACCATACTTGCTCCGGACACTGCGAGAGGGCTGTACAAGCAATGATCACACGCACGGCACAGCGGACACATCAGGAACCGCGGTGTTGGCCGTCGAATGGCGCTAGCTGCGCAGCATTTGTGCACCGCCGCCGTCAGTGTCAGCCAGTTTGCCGTGGCATACGGAGCTCCATCGCAGTCTTTAACACTGGTAGCATGCCGCGACAGCGTGGACGTGAACCGTATGTGCAGTTGACGGACTTTGAGCGAGGGCGTATAGTGGGCATGCGGGAGGCCGGGTGGACGTACCGCCGAATTGCTCAACACGTGGGGCGTGAGGTCTCCACAGTACATCGATGTTGTCGCCAGTGGTCGGTGGAAGGTGCACGTGCCCGTCGACCTGGGACCGGACCGCAGCGACGCACGGATGCACGCCAAGACCGTAGGATCCTACGCAGTGCCGTAGGGGACCGCACCGCCACTTCCCAGCAAATTAGGGACACTGTTGCTTCTGGGGTATCGGCGAGGACCATTCGCAACCGTCTCCATGAAGCTGGGCTACGGTCCCGCACACCGTTAGGCCGTCTTCCGCTCACGCCCCAACATCGTGCAGCCCGCCTCCAGTGGTGTCGCGACAGGCGTGAATGGAGGGACGAATGGAGGCGTGTCGTCTTCAGCGATGAGAGTCGCTTCTGCCTTGGTGCCAATGATGGTCGTATGCGTGTTTGGCGCCGTGCAGGTGAGCGCCACAATCAGGACTGCATACGACTGAGGCACATGGTGTGGGGAGCGATCTCCTACACTGGCCGTACACCACTGGTGATCGTCGAGGGGACACTGAATAGTGCACGGTACATCCAAACCGTCATCGAACCCATCGTTCTACCATTCCTAGACCGGCAAGGGAACTTGCTGTTCCAACAGGACAATGTACGTCCGCATGTATCCCGTGCCACCCAACGTGCTCTAGAAGGTGTAAGTCAACTACCCTGGCCAGCAAGATCTCCGGATCTGTCCCGCATTGAGCATGTTTGGGACTGGATGAAGCGTCGTCTCACGCGGTCTGCACGTCCAGCACGAACGCTGGTCCAACTGAGGCGCCAGGTGGAAATGGCATGGCAAGCCGTTCCACAGGACTACATCCAGCATCTCTACGATCGTCTCCATGGGAGAATAGCAGCCTGCATTGCTGCGAAAGGTGGATATACACTGTACTAGTGCCGACATTGTGCATGCTCTGTTGCCTGTGTCTATGTGCCTGTGGTTCTGTCAGTGTGATCATGTGATGTATCTGACCCCAGGAATGTGTCAATAAAGTTTCCCCTTCCTGGGACAATGAATTCACGGTGTTCTTATTTCAATTTCCAGGAGTGTATAATGAGCATCTATTGCTAGTGAAATCGCCTAATTAATTGCTTCTCAAGTTGACTTGTCTCTTCTAAACCCAAATGGTGATCTTGTAATATCTTGCATAATAGTTTTTCAAATATCTTCCCGCGAACGTTCAAAAGACAAATTGGTCTGTAGAATTACGGTGTCATCGGATCCTTGTCTTGCCCTTTGCTAATTATTGCCACTTTAGCATTCTTCCACCATGCAGGGACCCTTCCACGCAAGAGACACTCGTTGTACTGTTTGCGCAAATAACTTTCTAATTGGTCACATAGGTTTGTAGTACTTCGGCAGGGATTCCAACCGGTCTTGGAGATTTTTTTCTTTTTCAGTCTTGAAGTTATTTGCCTGACTTCTACTTTTGCGATTGGGTACACAAGGTTATTGTTTCTATAGCCTTCCCATAAAATGTTTCGTTACCTACGCTGATCTTCTGTCTCGCCTTCTTCTCCGTCGCCAGGAAGCAGTGCTTCCATTAGCAGAGCAGCTGACTCTTCCCAACTTCCTGTAAGGCTGTTGGTGATCGTGTTTTCTCACAGAATTATTTTGTATGGTATACCTCAGAGATCGATTTCTTAGTCTCCACGAAATGCTTTTACGTCCTATTTATGTTTTCCATAACTCTTCCTTAAAACGTCATTTAACATATCTGTATCTATGCAACCTTCAGATTCTTTCTTCTTGGGTCATGTTGTTCTGGTCTAGCTTCCTGATTTTTCTTATTTCACATGTTAATTTCTGTAACACCTCGGTCCCGATGAAAGTTACTTGTTCAAAATGGTTTCTCCTGACAGGTAGCGATGCCTCCATTGCTACATGTATAACCACTGTCAGTCCTTGTCCTTTAAGATCTACGTTATTACTCAGTGGTGGATTTCCCAGACACTGAAACACCATTCTTAGTTCTTCCCAGTTAGCGTCGTTGATGTTGTATTTGCTCTTAGGCCCATGTTTCCTGTCACGTGTTGGATTTCCCTTCCAATGATGCTCTAGTGTATGATATCGTAATCTCTCGATGTCATTCCACTCTCAGTCTTCTGTCTTTCACTATTATAGCCTTGTCAAATAATATTATTGCCCCTGTCTGACTATCTGGGCAGTTATTGGCACACAAGGTGTTTTCACGTCTTAATATACGGTTCTTGGAGGCTCAATAATTTAACCGCAATTTTTCTGCCACTCTTCTAGTCTCATGGGATACGCTGACACTTCTCATGAAATTAAGCAGTCCTATTTCTATCTCTATTAGGGATAGGAAAGGGAAGGGTAAATTGGCTGGGATGATAGCAATGATAGGCTAAGATCAGTGTCCAGTCATCCAACATTGATTGAAATCAAGCTTAACTACAAGTTCAGACAGGCAGGTACTACATATGTTGAAATATCACAAGATTTTCGCAACAGTGCAGAGAAAAATAATGTTTGTATGTCACAAGATTCTCATAAAAGCACAGTGAAAAATAAAGTTAGTATATTGCATGAGAATATCAGGGGATTAAAAAACAAAGTATATGAGCTTCTAGTTTGTTCAGAAGATTTAGAAACTGAGAGTGGAATAGATGTACTATGCCTGTCAGAACATGATATAGTCACACGTATGGAAATGGTAAATGTAGGTGGATATAAGCTTTCAGTACATGTAAGTAGACACCATATGGAGAGAGGAGGAGTTGCTGTGTATGTTAAAACCTGTCATAGTGTGAAAAATTTGGAAACTAAAAAATTTTGTGTAGAGCAACATATGCGTGTGAGCTTAAACTAAATAATGATACTTCTATAATTGTAGCCGTGTGTAGGTCCCCATTGGGAAATTTTCAGCTATTTTTGAAGAACTTGGATTCTTTTTGTGCTACCTGTTAGACAGAGGGAGGCAAATTATTGTTTGTGGGGATTTCAGTGTAGATTTTCTGAAACAGTCCAATAGAAAGCTTGACCTTGAAGTATTACTGGATTCTTTCAGCTTGACGCAAGTTACTGATTTTCCTACTTGGGTGGTAAAGGAAAGCAGCACACTGATAGATAATGTTTTTATACACCAAGATAAATTTAATCAAATAAAAACTTTTCCTGTTAAGAACAGCATATCTGATCATTACAGTATATGATGTAGTTCCATACAGTAATGCAAAACAGTACTGCAAAATAGTATGTTCAATTAACGACTTTACAATTGAAAATTTTAGGGAAAGCTTGCAACAGTTAGACTAAGATGAGGTGTATGGAGAACCTGATGCTAATTTAAAATTTAACCTTTTTCATGACCCTTTGTGTGTATATTTGAAATCAGTTTCCCTAAGAAAACAGTGAAAAATAGTTGTAAGAAACTGTCTAAAACCATGGCTTACTAAAGAGATAAAAATACCTTGTGAACAAAACAGGGAAATGCATCTTATAGTTAGGGGGAGAAGTGATCCAGAAACAGTGAAACATTACAAAAACTTCTGCACTGTATTAAGAAAAGTTATTACAAAGTCCAGAAGAACGTGCATTATGTCTGAGATTAGCACACCTGACAATAAAATTAAAACAGTTTGGAATATTGTTAACAGGGAAACAGAGCAACCAAAAGCACAGGAAGACTGTGTTTCTACCAAACTTAGTGAAAAGTTCGTTAACAAGTAGTCATAAGTAGAAAACATTCTTAATATTCATTTTTGAATTCTTGTAGGCAAAACAGGATCCAGGTATTCACTAGAAAACACAAGGCAGTATATGGAAGAGGCAATACCTATGCAGTTTGATAAAATTGAAATTCAATTCTCCTCTACTACTGAAATTAGGAAAATAATAAATTCACTCAAAAGTAATTCTCACAAGGAATTGACGGCATTTCCAACAGAGTACTAAAAACTTGTTCCCAACAGATAAGTAGGATTCTCGGCTACATATGTAGTAGCTCACTGAAACAGGGCATTTTTCCAGATAGAGTGAAATTCGGTATTGTTAAACTATTGTATAAAAAAGGGGATAGGTCTGACATTAACAAATACTGCCCATTGTCACTTCTGACAGCTTTATCCAGAATTCTTGAAGAAGTAATGTATTAAAGAGTAGCATCACATATTTGTATAAATGAAGTACTAACAAAATGTCAATTTGGTTTTCAGAAGAGTTTTTCAACAGAAAGTGTTACATATGCTTTCACTGATCAGATATTAAATGCTTTGAATAACCAAACATCATCCATTGGGTTTTTTGTGATCTCTCAAAGGTTGTTGAGTGTGTGAATCATGAAATTCTTCTAGATATGCTTAAGTATTGTGGTATGAGTGGGACAATGCACAAATGGTTTAGTTCCGGAAGAATGCAGAAGATTGAAATTAATAGTACAGATAGTCTACAAAAATCAGCAGAGTCCTCTAACTGGGGAGGCATTAAGATTGGTGTCCCACAAGGTTCTGTCTTGGGTGTCTTATTGTTCTTAATATGTATTAATGGCTTGCCACGCTATATTCATGAAGATGCAAAGCTAGTTCTTTTTGGTGATGATATGAGTATAGTAATCACACCCAAGGCGCAAGAATCAGCTGAGGAAATTGTATATAATGGCTTTCAGAAAATTATTAAGTGTTTCTCTACAAATGGGCACTCACAAAATTTTCAGAAAACACAGTATATTCAATTCTGTGCAGTAAATGGCATAACACCATTGATAAATATAGGCTATGAACTAAAGTCTGTTGCTAAGGTAGGATAATCAAATTTCTGGGTGTGTGCACTGACAAGAAATTGAATTGGAAGAAACACAACGATAATCTGCTGGAAAGATTAGGTTCACGTACTTATGCTGTTAGTGTTAGTGCGAATTTTGGCTACAAACATATCAGTAAATTAGCCGAATATGCCTATTTTCATTCACTGCTTTCATATGTCATCATATTTTGGGGTAATTCATCATTAAGAGTAAAAGTGTTCATTGCACAAAAGCGTGTAATCAGATTAATAACTGGAGCCCACCCAAGATCACCTTGCAGTCATTTATTTAAGGAACTCGGGATATTCACAGTACCTTCGCAATACATACATTCACTTATAAAATTTGTTATTAACAACCCATCCCAGTTCAAAAAAAAAAAAAAAACCCAGCAAAGTGCTTAGCTACGACACTAGAAGAAAGGATGATCTTCATTACTCTGGGTTAAATCCGAATTTGGCACAGATAGGGGTGAATTATGCTCTCACAAAAATCTTTGGTCATTTGCCAAATAGTATTAAAAGTCTGACAGATAGCTAACCAGTGTTTAAAAAAAATTTAAAGAATTTATGTAAGACAACTCCTCCTAATCAATAGATGAATTTTCAGATATGAAGATGTAACTGTAAAAAAAGAAAAACGTGTAATTGTCTTGTGTAAAGAAAACTTACGTTAAAGTAACGCGTTACACATCATTACGAAATGTTGTATTCATGATCGAGGGAGCAATTGTTAATGTATGTACAAATGTATGTATGGATGTACATACGACATTCTTCCCTTCTTGCCTGTAATCCCATGTTACACGTCCATGAGTCATCACAATGTGTTTGCACAACGGATCTAAGGAGAATGATTAATTTCTTCTGACAGAAACCTGTTTCAGTAATTTCTCCAGTTTTTCCACTTCTGTTGGCAGGCTGCTAACTTTTAGATGGATTCTACCTACGAAATCAGGTACAGGAAAGTAATATACTTCCCTTCAGGATGCATAGTCCTTGCCAGGTGTCTCAACGCTGTAGCAAGCGTCATCGGCTCTTCCAGCTTAGTGAATTGCAAAACGTTCTCTATGCTTTTTATAAATCTGTTGCGGATCTCTTCCTGTCTATGTTTTATTGTTTACTTCTCTGGAGCAGGTGTTTGTTTTTTACACGATCTTGCTCTGAGTCTCGTATTGCTTTTGTTGCGCATTCACATCCTGCATTGGCGTGTCTTCTTTTACTACCTTATGGTACCCAACTTTGAAGGAATGATGTTCAGACTGTGCGTTGAAGGATTTGCGTTGTTAATAGTGCTAGTATCATGACTTGCCGTTAGGCGGCGGTACTGGTGCGGCGACGCAGGGTTGAAACACAAGTATCAGTGTGCATTACAGCTGCAAACAGCCAGCATCGGTCTGGGCAAGGCGAGCAGGGCTTTACTCGTAAATCCGTTTCATCAAAACAACAGCAATACTATTGCTGCTCTTTGCGAGTATGGACGCATTAAAGTAATACGGAATCGTCTTCTACCCGAACAGGGGTTGAAAAAGATGATTCGGAAGTTCGAATTAAGTGGCGATTTGGGAGAAGCCGAAGACCATTGCGCCACAAAATGTTGAAGAATTAACTGTTGTTATGGCTGAGAATGACGAAAACAATGTGCCGATCTTCAAGCAGCGTACGAGCTGTATCACGACAGTTGAGCATCCCATGTTCCACTTCTCGAAAAGTGCTGACAACAATGGTGAAATGGTATCCGCACAATCTCGAGTGTGGTTCCAGGATGTCGCGGATGTAGGTGGTCATATAATGAGCCAGTTTGCAGCCTGGAACGTAAACATAGTATGAAATTAAAAAATGTTTCTCTCTTGTGTGGAAATTAAAATGTATTTATTCTTGTGGTTTGTTCGGAATTTCTCTTCCGCATATCCATACGAAAGTTTCCACAAAGTTTCACTGTCCTACGATCACCCAGTACTTCTGTTTTAGGCAATTTTGCCAGGTGATAAAAAGCCATGAGACAATACAAAGTTATAAACAGCCCAAGTGTCTTAAGACACTAAAGTTATACGACGTCACAGACTTACTCAGCCGCCCTAACAGTCGAGAGGGTCTCAGTTCGAAACACATCATTTTAACTTTCGTTTTTCATACGATTTAATTTAAATGTTGCAATGGAAACACCTACATACATCTAAGTGCAACCACAGCTTTCATATCTAACCAACAACCCCATAACTGCAACACTCTGGGTTCAAGTCCCTCCATATTAAATGTCCTCAAATTTTAACCAATGTAACTGAAATTTTGCGATACAAATAGCGCAAAACACTTAAATACAACCCCTCCAGCAAATAATTCAAGACGTAGGTTGCAAGTGCTACTCTGAGATGAAGAGGTTGGCACAGGAGAGGAGTTCGTGGCGGGTCGCATCAAACCAGTCAGAAGACGACTTAAATTTTTAAAAAAGCCATGTGGTTACACTTACTGTAATATGCGCCCCACAGTGCTCTGCAAAATATTTATTTCAGTGCAGCTAACCTAGTACTGATTGCAGGCCCCTAATGCACTCGAGCAAGCACTCTACCTTCTAACTTTTCTACATAGGCAGTCTATGTACTTCGTCGTCTTCCTCAGTCACTGTAGTGTGGACCACATAATCGTTGGAGCTGTCTTGGAAACATGCTTAGAGCCGGATGTCTTTTACGCGGATAGTTGGCCCTTTACAACAATTACACTTATCTACTGCTTCCATGTGCTTGCCCGTGCACGAGAAACATGACTGCAAGTTGTATCACTGGCTACAGCTCCATTTAATTACGACTGGTCGACGTTAGTATTTCAGCTTGTAAACACAGACTGCAATCTACTAAACTCCAGACATTGTACTCCAGGACTACTCATTTCAGTATGCAGTACGCCATCTGCACTGGACTAACTGAGCTACGATCTCAATCTCTACGTGTAAGTATTTGTCGGGTCTGTCTACCCTACAGTCTTAGCAACAACAATACCGTAGAGTATCATACTATCGGAGGAGTCAGAACGATTTTCGCTTGTGACTTTCGAGTCAGTTATTTACGGACCAGAGATCCTTACTTCTGATTAATACGTTTACAGTCCTCCATCGTCCCTGAAAGTTTGTAACACCACAGATACATTAACGCTTCCCAATCCAAAACATTTGCTTACATCATATACAAATGTATATGATGTAAACAAATGTTTTGGATTGGGAAGCGGTAATTTTTTAAAAAAAAGTTGTTATTTTTGTCAACCTACTTTCTTTCTGCGGCTTTACATCAGCGGAGTCGTTGTTCCAAATCTTGGTAGCAGTGCTAAAGGCTTCAACAGGTAGGGCCCTTAACGTGTCGGTAATATTCTTTTGAATGTTCTCTAGAGTCCAAAATAACGTCATCTTAAGACGTTTTTCAGTTTCTGTAAAAGAAAAAAGCTACAAGGACTCAGATCAGGTGAATAGAGGGGCTGTGGACCAACAGGAACTGCTTTTGAGGAAAAAAATTCCGTGACGGAAGTGGCAGAGTGACATGAGGCGTTGTCATGATGCGGTATATCTGCAGTACCCGGTCTTACTCGACTTACCATTTGCCTAAGCCTTTCAAGGACATCTCTGAAAAACACACGGTTGAAGGTTTGTCCTGGAGGAACAAATTCTTTCTGCGTGGTACCCATGCCGTAAAAAAGCAAATTAACATTGTTTTGGTCTTTGATTTGGTCATTCAATCATTTTTCGAAATTCTTTCTGCGTGGTACCCATGCCGTAAAAAAGCAAATTAACATTGTTTTGGTCTTTGATTTGGTCATTCAAGCATTTTTCGGTCGAGGAGATGTCTTAGTGTGCCAGTCCTCACTTTGCCGCTTTGACACACGATCATACTAAAAAGTTCAGTACACGAGTGAACTGTTAATGATCAAATGTTCAAATGTGTGTGAATTCCTAAGGGATCAAACTGCTGAGGCCATCGGTCCCTAGACTTACACACTACTTAGACTAAATTGTGCTGGGAACATCACACACACACACACACACACACACACACACACACACACACACACACACATACACACACCCACCCACACACACACACACACACACACACACACACACACACACACACACATTCCCGATGGAGGACTCTAACCTCCGTCGGGAGGGGCCGTGCAATCCGTGACATGGCGCCTCAAACCGCGCGGCTAATTCGTGATCATTGGAAATCCTCTCAAGAACATCGACGTACACGTTTCTCCGATTGTTCTTCTACTCAGTTGTGAGGTTTTTCAACAGCAATTTGCCACAGGCCTTTCGCGTGTGCAAATCTTCGATCAAAATGTATGTAAGATGAAAGTGTTTAACAAGTCACCCATCATCTTTATTGTTAATCGTCGGTCTGATCTTACGATGGCATCCAAACGTTAGACGGTTTCGTCTGTTCTTGACGTTGAAGGTCAACCTGAGCGAGGTTCATCTCCAGCGTATTCTCGGCCTTCCAAAAACGATTTGTGCCAATGAAAATCTTGTGCTGTTGATAATGAATGTTCTCCATAGGCCTGTTTCAACTTTTCAAGGATTAGACTTGCGGATTCCCCAAAATTTATTGTATGACGTTGCTCTACCTTCGACTGTTCCAATTTCGTAACATGCAACAGAAACACAACTACATTGATGGCGCTCTCAAGAATCACAAGATGGCTGTATGGAGCTGCAACTCGGACTGAGCATCTGGAACGGATGAAAACACCTGTCCACACAAGTAGAACAACACGGTGTTGCCAGATAGCTCTCAGTGTTGTCAGTCTCATTACTTTTTCCACACCCCTCCAATAGTGCACGGCGCAACAATTTTTGAAACAAATGCAACATACCACACACGAAACACACCATTCACACACGAATTTCTATCATGATGTGACGTTACCACTCCATTACGTAGAGATCTGTCTATGTAGTGAACTACCACTGTGAGAAAAAGAAACCATTAAAAGCATACAAATTCAGAACCACGTGAGAGTGTCTATCACAGACCCATAGTCTTATACCTCTAACATATAATTAACATTCACGGAGACAGACTACTGATCAAAATATAAAGATCAATTAGAGATTATTTAAACAGAATTCTTACTTTAGGCAGTAAACACATCAAAAGTTAGAAAAAAACAGTTACACTACACAAAATTCGCAGTCGCGTGAGTATTCCCTTACTTTGTGATGCGAGAAAACAATTAGGATCCAATCCAACATGTGAAGGAAGTAGCCTCTGAACAAGGTTTAACTTTATTCAGAAACACAGTTGCGTGAGTACGTGCTGCATCCAGCCATCGCTCACTAACTGGTAGTGGCCATGAAGACACAGAGGCTAGGAATGTAAAGCGATGAACAAGCATGCAACGTATGTATCACACACGACAGAGCTGTTAGCTTGCACAAGAATAGCCGCCCATAGTCTCAAGAGCAATCACCTCTCAGGTACGTGCTCTATAGATTAAACATAATACCACTAGACAAGCTCAGCTGTAATAAGCAGCGAAACGTGGGGGTGGTGGATGTGGAAGACTGCTGAGTGTCAATAAAGAGTCAAGTGTAGCACATTGAACTGTTTCCACACAATACTTAAAGGCCGTAAAGAATGGTAATATGTCCAAATTCATCTTCCAAACCAACAGAGCTGTGCTGACGAAAGCATAATGTGCGACATAGTTACCTACACTGGCCTAGACAATCCTGAATGCTACGCATATGAAGTGTAGCCAGCATCCTTCAATGACTGGTCGTTAGCTATTAAGCATCATCCTCATACAGTGGAACTGGATACTTTAGACCCCTAATGGGGATAAAATCGTGTTTCCCTTGTGGTGGAGGCTCGGTTTGGAAAGCAAAGCGTGATCTGCAAGCTAAGCGTGCTCAGTGGTTTTTCACATGTTTGTGAGTCTCCTGAAGGGTAAATATCTTTTAGATACTACATGTCAGAACAAAAACGCAATAACCACAGTAAGGCGCGCATTTAGTATCGAACTTACTCAAAGTCTTCTGGAAGCTGTCAAGTTGTTAACCTGAAAGCAGCAAATGCACTGTCATCCGAACAGCATGTGACTATGAGGGCTTGCGACAATGCTCAAATGCGAAAATTTATTTTCTTGAAGAGATGAGGGCTGCTATTCCATGCAGACACATTTCCGTTGGTGTTAAATGTGAAACGAAAACAGTGGTGCAGGAACTGCGGAAAGTGTACATTCATTCAGTAACAAGCGAGTCCATGTTTTCCACTAACACGATCTCCATATTCTAGTGGAATCTGCGTTAAACGGATTCGTTGGCTTGTACAAAAATAGAACTCACACAGCAATAAAAATAAGCGACACATTTGGTGCACATCAAACTCAGATTCATTACAATTGATGGATATCCTCTGTTCAGTGAATGAATACTGTACATAAAGCCGAGTTACAAAAAGAGCATGCAACACAAACAAACTCCTCATATACAGTTATCACAACGAAATATAACCAATACTCATTAAATAAAATTGCTTACAGTTGCATCGTTGTGCTCCCTTTTTATATTTTTTATTATTATTTAATTTAATTTTTTTTGAGCCATCAGACTTCTCACTGGTTTGATGCGACCCACCACGAATGTCTCTCCTGTGCCAACCTCTTCATCTCAGAGTAGCACTTGCAACCTATGTCTTCAATTATATGCCGGATGTATTCCAATCTTTGTCTTCCTCTGCAGTTTATGACCTCTACAGTTCCCTGTAGTATTATGGAGGTTAGTCCCTGACGTATTAACAGATGTTCTTTCAGTCTGCCCTTTCTCCTTGTCAGTGTTTTGCACATATTCTTCCTTCTCAGATTCTGCGCAGAATCTCCTCATTCCTTACTTTATCAGCCTACCTAGTTTACAACATTCGTCTGTAGCACCACATCTCAAATGCTTCGATTCTCTTCTGTTCCGATTTTTCCCACAGTTCATATTTCATCACCATACACTGCTGTGCTCCAAACGTATATTCTCACAAATTTCTTTCTCAAATTAAGGCTCATGTTTGATGCTAGTAGACTTCTCTTGGCCAGGGAAGCCTTTTTAGCCAGTGCTAGTCTGCCTTTGATATCCTCCTTATTCCGCCCGCCATTGGTTATTTTACTACCTAGGTTGCAGAATTCTATAAATTCGTCTACTTTGTGACCATCAATCCTGATAATGAGTTTCTCGCTGTTCTCATTTCTGCTACTTCTCATTACTTTCATCTTTCTTCTGTTTACTCTCAATCCATATTCTGTACTCACTAGACTGTCCATTCCATTCAGAAGCAAATGTAATTCTTCTTCACACCTATCGGAAGTGAATATGAAAGCCTTAAGTGCTAGCTGTAGTCCCATTGCACAGCACAACTTATGTATATGTAAAGAATATCATTTAGTCCATATACATTTTTCAAATTATTTCATCATATCTCGTCCCTGATATGCAGTCACGCAGTGAAGTGGAAGAACAATACATGTTACAAATGTTATGATGAACCTTATGTACACACTTCCAGCAGGTCATCTGAACTTGGTTGGAGAATTATGAGCCGGCCGCTGTGGCCGATTGGTTCTAGGCGCTTCAGTCCGGAACCGCGCTGCTGCTACGGTCGTAGGTTCGAATCCTGCCTCGAGCATGGATGTGTGAGATGTCTTTAGGTTAGTTAGGTTTACGTAGTTCTAAGTCTAGGGGACTGATGACGTCATATGTTAAGTCCCATAGTGCTCAGAGCCATTTGAACCAATTTGGAGAATTATGTAGGCTACATTATTTCTGAAAAAGTGCGTGCACCACTATTCGATAACATGTCATTCTTGAAGCACTGAAATTACTGAAATATTCTCGTTTGTAAGAATTGTACTCCCAATGCTTGCCACCACCATCAATAGTCTTAAACGATCTAGTGTCTCGTCTGGATTGTCGACGTATACCGCCAGAAAAAAATAGAACATGACAGTTCCTAAAAAAAAATAGAAACCGATTCCAGACAACATTACCAATTTGCGACCAGGAGCTTCAGGTCAGCTGATAACAACAACAACAACAATAATAATAATAATAATATTGAACAACTAAATTGCGGTCTAGTCTAGTCAGAATTATTCAGCAGAATACAAGAAAGATCATCATAAATATGTCTATGTATTAATCCAAATACGCCGCTGCCGTCATACAGGCTACAATTTTATTCTAAACAAAAATTCGCCCAAATAAAATATTCGTAGTGAATGAGAACTCGTAAAATGTTAAATATAGACAGAGTAAATATGTACATATGGGATCCACTGTAAACGTGAAAGTGATTGTAAATTTTAAAACGCCCTGCCGTCGGAAAATTCAGTAACATATCAACAGCCACCTCTCAGTGTCGCTATCAAAAATTTTCAAAAATAACGTTAGCGAAATGATTTGGCACCAACGGCCGTGAATAATTAAGGTTAGTAGCATTCATTCAGATTATTAAGAAAGTTTTAAGATTAACTGCAAACACTGCTAAATGTTATAGAAAAAGATCACCTGTCTGCAAGGTAGAGAAACTAAAATAGAGCCGCCTTGAGGAAAATAAATTAACTTAAAAGCTCAATTAGAAGAAATAACTATTAAAATAGTTACGGCTGACTGCCGTCAGCAATAAGGACACTGAATACATCACCTTAAGTTCACTGGTGCAGTAGTGGGAGACAAACGAATACGCAACGTAATAGTAGCACAAGAGGTGAAAACACCCAAATGAGTACAACAATTAACTATGAAACGTCCCCTTTGAAAAATTATACATGACTGAGCTTAAACTGACACACAATATTTTTAGCGCAACGCTATCTGACTTTCAAAAATCCCTACAAACGAATGGCCCTGACTAACATTAACCTATACGTTTCACAAATCACTTACCTCACAAAAATCTTGGTTACTCGAACTACTGCAATACAGCGAGCGCCACTACTGCCAGCTAAATAAAAGATTCAAACTACTGAAGGCACTAACTACTGATAGGCATAGTTAGCAAATGAAAGATTTTAATAGAGAACAAACAATGTATTTACCTCAATAATCATAATATATACACTCCTGGAAATTGAAATAAGAACACCGTGAATTCATTGTCCCAGGAAGGGGAAACTTTATTGACACATTCCTGGGGTCAGATACATCACATGATCACACTGACAGAACCACAGGCACATAGACACAGGCAACAGAGCATGCACAATGTCGGCACTAGTACAGTGTATATCCACCTTTCGCAGCAATGCAGGCTGCTATTCTCCCATGGAGACGATCGTAGAGATGCTGGATGTAGTCCTGTGGAACGGCTTGCCATGCCATTTCCACCTGGCGCTTCAGATGGACCAGCGTTCGTGCTGGACGTGCAGACCGCATGAGACGACGCTTCATCCAGTCCCAAACATGCTCAATGGGGGACAGATCCGGAGATTTTGCTGGCCAGGGTAGTTGACTTACACCTTCTAGAGCACGTTGGGTGGCACGGGATACATGCGGACGTGCATTGTCCTGTTAGAACAGCAAGTTCCCTTGCCGGTCTAGGAATGGTAGAACGATGGGTTCGATGACGGTTTGGATGTACCGTGCACTATTCAGTGTCCCCTCGACGATCACCAGTGGTGTACGGCCAGTGTAGGAGATCGCTCCCCACACCATGATGCCGGGTGTTGGCCCTGTGTGCCTCGGTCGTATGCAGTCCTGATTGTGGCGCTCACCTGCACGGCGCCAAACACGCATACGACCATCATTGGCACCAAGGCAGAAGCGACTCTCATCGCTGAAGACGACACGTCTCCATTCGTCCCTCCATTCACGCCTGTCGCGACACCACTGGAGGCGGGCTGCACGATGTTGGGGCGTGAGCGGAAGACAGCCTAACGGTGTGCGGGACCGTAGCCCAGCTTCATGGAGACGGTTGCGAATGGTCCTCGCCGATACCCCAGGAGCAACAGTGTCCCTAATTTGCTGGGAAGTGGCGGTGCGGTCCCCTATGGCACTGCGTAGGATCCTACGGTCTTGGCGTGCATCCGTGCGTCGCTGCGGTCCGGTCCCAGGTCGACGGGCACGTGCACCTTCCGCCAACCACTGGCGACAACATCGATGTACTGTGGAGACCTCACGCCCCACGTGTTGAGCAATTCGGCGGTACGTCCACCCGGCCTCCCGCATGCCCACTATACGCCCTCGCTCAAAGTCCGTCAACTGCACATACGGTTCACGTCCATGCTGTCGCGGCATGCTACCAGTGTTAAAGACTGCGATGGAGCTCCGTATGCCACGGCAAACTGGCTGACACTGACGGCGGCGGTGCACAAATGCTGCGCAGCTAGCGCCATTCGACGGCCAACACCTCGGTTCCTGGTGTGTCCGCTGTGCCGTGCGTGTGATCATTGCTTGTACAGCCCTCTCGCAGTGTCCGGAGCAAGTATGGTGGGTCTGACACACCGGTGTCAATGTGTTCTTTTTGCCATTTCCAGGAGTGTATATCAGTTCATGCGATCCAGTCTTACAAATTTCAAATCTCCGCCATTTCTCTCCCCACATCCACCACTGCTGGCGGCTCACCTCCAACTGCACAACGCTACACGCTGTTAACATCCAACTGCCCAACACTACAATGGCAGGCAACAATGCAAACTAGCCACAGACTACACACAGCACAGCCAGTGACTTTCATACAGAGCGCTACGTAACGTTGCCAATAAGAAAACATAAACAGCCTACTTACATAGCCCCCACGCTCCCCACAAAAAATTTTACAAATTGTTTTGGGCAGTGGCCAATAATGATTTGTTAAAAATTTTCATAATTACAATAACAAATATATCGAATGCACACACTTATTGATACAATGTTGATCAAAAGTTAAAATTTTCTCACAGTCCATAAAGACAGTCCTGATCATTCATCATAGTAAAATTGCCGTTTCTTTTCTCAAAGTCTGAACAATAAAAGAAAATGCACATGGAAGTAGTCGATTTCCATGCAGTCTTAAAGAAGTAGTGTTGTCCTTCCAACAGAAAGACAGTGCTGACTCTCGACATGCAGACAGGTAATGGTCCACAACAGAGCAAACCCACAGCAGAGTCTGTCGCAGTTTTGAAGAATATTGGTAGGTAGGTCATCACAGAGCAGACCCACTGTAGTCCCAGTAGAGATTGTGGTATTGGTGGGCCACCAGAGGTGCAGACCCACTGCAGTCCTTGTAGAAATAATGGTATTGGTGGGTAATCAAAGATGCCAACCCACTGTAGTCCTTGTAAAGATGGCCAGCAGCCATCTGTTGTGACTGTGCAGGTGCACAATCACCATTGAAGAGTCTTGTGGATAATATAGCAAGTCCATAATCACCACTTGTGCACTCACAAAGTTTTTTGGAATTGTCCTTAGAACCAGCAATGCTGTTATCCAGTCCCTTGCTGAATTATTAACACACGTGCAAACACTAACAGTCCCTACTTCTCACATATTGTCCATATACTATGACCAACAGAAACATGTACAGTGAAATGGAACTTACAAGTTAATAATATGATGAACTGGTGTGAATTACAATTTTATAATGTAAGAATACAATTACAAAGGTACAAAATACATCATTAAAGAACATAACAATACAGATAACTCTGTACTAGTACAGGCTTTACAAAAGAATAGAAATAAACAGATACATCAATGTTACAGGAATTATGACATAAGTACATACATAAAAGATCAGAATAACTTTTGAAACATCTTCACACATGAGCAACAAAACAGAACAGATAAATAATGTCTAAGCATATTTACAAGGTAAATAACATATTATTAATGCCAATTATATTTGAGGATAACAGTATTCCTCATCATAGTGAATGTAGCTTAGTACTAGAAAATTTCTACAACATAAATCTTATTAGCTAAACACATAAAGACAGGAAAAGCACAAATACACAAGAGTACACAAACACATAGTGGGATAACACAAAAGGAAAGGACAGGGTTCGTTTTCAGTGTAACATTTGGTACTGCAGTCCATCCCAAAACTTCATTCCATAGATCTTTTTTTTCTTATTTCAACATTTGTTTCCACCAAAAAAATCCTATCCAAGCATGCTTTCTGTATTCTGTTCATATCCTCTTTCAAAAATAGTTTTTCTCCACTGTACACTACTTTTGTGGCCAAACCATTTTCTTATAGCTTCTCAATGCATTTCTTCCAATCCATCATAGTTAGTTTCTTATATAGTCTACCCCCTCTTAAGCTAACTTAAATCTACTGAGCTCAGATGCTAAACTAAGGGACGAGGCAATGCAGCAGCACAAAACAATTAACACAAACAGCAATGACAAAAAATTCAAATTGGCAAAGCAATTGCAATATTACAACTAATATAAGGCACTGTGCAGCAAACAAGAAAAATAAATCCGTAGTAAAACTGGCTTAACAGCGTAATACAAAGTCAAATTCAGTAACATTATGCCTGGCAAACAGCAGCAGCAAATGCCATAACTTACATCTGAACATGACAAAGCTCAAGCAGAAAAAATATTACAGTAAAAATGGCCATGTTTATACCTATGTCACATCTTAACACTAGAGTGGTGCATCACAAAAACTTACACTAGCAGATAAGTTACCAAATCGTAAAAAAAATTATTTATGCAATTCCTGTGAAGGGAAATGTCTATTTGTGCTCTCTCGTTTTTTTGAAGTAGATTATAAAATGGTTATTTACTGGATCTGTAGGCATAAAATATCTATATTAGTACATCTATTAAATTTTATTTTAACCAATGCTGCAGTGCAGCTAGAAACTAGATATCAAACAAAATGAGTAAATAAATACATAAAGCAAGCCATATGGCATTTCTCTCAATTACCAAGACAATAGCCGTGAAATGTTTCTCATAGTTTCATTAGGCATTTTAGTAAATATCATAAATTAAGAGCTCCACAGTATAATCATATATTTTCAAGTTTGAGCGTGTCGTATTTGCGATGCTTTCTACAAAGGAATGTCAATAGCGAGGATAATGGCCTCTTTTTTTTTCCCACCTGTGCCTCTGAAAAGGCACACGCCAATGGCTTTTTCTCCAAGCGTCTGACACAGCTGGGTGCCCACGACAGATTACGTGCAGGTGGTCACCTAACTTTCTTACCGAAATATTTACGACAGCAGTTTCCGCTACAGTGACAGTCTCTTGTAAAAATATTTCACAGGTCAAGAATTTGCGTTACAAATCTGTAGAAACAAAATGCTATTGATATAACAGTGTCCAAAAAATTTTCATTGGCATGTGATACATTCACGCATTTAGACACATTTCATAACTCTTAAAGTATGAGTCTCGGTTTCCAACATACTTTTTCACAAGTCAGAGTCCCTAACCACTACTCATTATTCCTTACCTTATTACACATATATATATTCGTCGACACGTCAATCTTGCGACGACACTTCAATATTTCATCATAATAAATACATATCATAATCAAATTTCTCATATAGCATCAGCTTATTGATAATAAACATACCTCAGCAGCATAATACACATCGTCATCGTAAAAATAACATCAAAACACCTCAGTCAAATCTCAAAATAGTCGTAGCTTTCTGCAATAATTTCAAAACCTAAACAAAATCTCTGCTCATTTCAAGAGTGTCATCTACCTCAACATACTTGAAAATCATGCTCCCTTACCAAATACATCATTCAAAGCTCTCATAGTATCACAATGGTTCCAAAAAAATATGAAGAGCTCCAAAAGTACAGACAAAATACAATTTCGTAAGTGTGAAGTAATCCAACTCTGTAATTGCGTAAACATGTGTCACTGACGTAATAAAAACGTTTATCTCTCAGTTAAATGATCAAATAGCTATGTAATTTGTGTGTTAGAGAAATATGGTACCGATCTGTAAAGTTGTATAAGCAAATACCATATTAGCTAGGGCTCCTTGTGCTTGTCAAACACATGGTACACAAAGTAAGCGTGTACCCCCTGAGGATTAATGTAATTATACCCTCAGGTGTTACAGATTACAGCAATGGAATGAAATGTATCACGGAAAACCTTTGTATCATTGTACTTCAAATATCTTTAAAAATAAATGTTTTAAGTACAAAATTAATCACTCAAATACGTGTACTGTAGCGCTAAACTGTTCGTCTTGCTGTAAGATAAACTCTGTGGAAGTGTCGTAGTTATTGTCCTCCGAAAGCTAAGTTCTGCAGGTACTTACCTCATGATAAACAAAAGTGAAATGCTTTGCGTATAGATATCTTAGTTATTACGCTTATTGTTGTGATGAAGAAAGTACTGTGCTGTAACGTATTGTTGTGCTATGAAAGAGGCTGTCTCATTGTAGCTATACCACAAAACTTACTACTAAAACATGTTTTACTTTCCAGAATAATACAGAAAAACTGTGCAGATATAAAACGGAAACACCGCAAAAGCAACATTGTAAATTGTCACGCATTAGTAGCGTCGTGATAAAATCGTGTAGCTGTCACATAAACTAACCACTGTGTCATCTGGTATTTCACAAAAAGTACTTTAAATCCAGAATGTATTTTCAAGTAACCCAAAATGTTGCATTAAAATCTCATTAGCAGTACTGGTAAATGTGCTAAGTATGTGAGCCTTATAGTCGTTATGTAATCGCGCAACTAACAAGCAAGAATGTACACGCACATTTACACTGTGTCGTCTGTTCGCAATAACAATGCATTCGTAATTTCTGTTTAAATAAATTCTCTTGGTTCTTGACTGGATATTTAACTTCAAACATTGTTGCATGTTAACAGATTCTAAGTCTGACAAAGCCTACTAGCAATGTAAAGTGAAAAGTTATACGGCAAAGACAAAGTTAAAAAGCAGATTATCTTTCAATAAACGGTTTTACATGTGAAATGTGGTGTAAACCTTTACTCTTCCTAGTACGCAGAGTTTCAACTTCAATGCAATTATCATGTTGTATACATCGGAAAGGAATGCTAAAATTTGCTCAAGGTTAGCGTCTATGTTATTTTTCTCTGAGCCAGCCGGCGCATGCGGCTGCCTGCGGCGTACGCGGCTGCCTGCGGTGCGAGTCATTGTCTGTCTCTTTGTTGGCGCGCGTCGTTATTGGGATTAGGAGACCTAACTTCTACAAATTCACATTGTCGAGAGTGCCCTGCTCTGTTTGAATCTCGCCAGTTCTGATGAAAGTCAGGTCTATCGATATGATTATATCGTCTGTCGTCATGTCGGTAGTTCCTGTAGTTTCTTTCTTGTCGGTTAATTGGTGGAGAATTTCTCCCTGAATTATCACTGCACGGTGGACCGTTGCATCTGAAGTTATTCTGTCTCCCGTGATAATAATTGTTTTTGTTCCCATATTGTCTGTTTCTATGGTTGTCTCTGTCATATTCATTACTACAGAAATGCGATCTTTCTCTGTAACTATTATTCTGCCAACGGTTGTCATAAGGGTGGTGTCTGTTTTGGTCACGATTTGTGTTGTCAGAATAGCCTTGTCGTGTCCAGTTATTATTTCTTTCATCGCGGAATTGCGACGGAAGTGACCTGTAATTGTTGTGTTCCTGTTTTCGCGTTCCGCGATTGTCAGTGTCAATTTCCAGTTCTTGTAAGAGCCCCTGAAAAGCTTCAATGTCGTCTTTGCAACGTCCTGGCAAAATAATATGTCGTAAATGTTCAGGTAATTTGATTAAGCAAATGCGGATGAGTTCTGAGGGGCTGTATGGGTTTGACAGGTACTGATCCTTGTGCAACATGTCTTCAAAATATTTCACAAGACTGGAAAATTCAGATTGTTCGAAATGTTTCATCATTATGATGCTATGATTTACTCGGTCTTGTGTAGCTTGAGACCAATGTGCTGAAAGGAAGGCATGATAAAAATCTCCTTCACTGTGACAATTGTGAATGACCGATCGCATTCTTACAGCTGGTTCATTCTCTAAGTAGCCACACATAAAATCTAACCTGTGCTCCAATGACCAGTTGGGAGGAAAACAATGAGAGAATTGATGGAGCCACGCTTGTGGATGAATGTCTTTGGCAGAATTCTTAAACGTTTTGAATTTACGTGTAGTAATGAACAGCTTATAGTCAAAATCATCGTGTCGGCGAGTAGCATATCGATCATTGTTACGTCGTGTCGGCGGTTCCATCTCAAAATTCGGTGCACGTTGCTAATTTCTTTCATAATTTCCGAAATGCCCTGTGTTATTGTTTTGTGGCTTTTCCGTATTTCTAAGTTCCTTTTCCCGTGTTGGAGCGCGAATGTCCTCTGAAATATGTAATTCTTGTATTACTTGTACTAACTGAACTTGTACTTCCCAGATTTCTCTTTTGTACCGCCGCCGTTGGATAAGCAGCTGCAGCAGCAAGTCGTATACTCCTAGCTCACTCATTTGTTACATAGTTTAATTCTTAATTTCTTTGGTACTTGCATTGTTTAATTCATAAATTTCGGGCGTATTATAGTATTTGAGAGTTGTAGCATCGCGTTTTAGTACCTGAATAGTGTAAATTCGCGTAGTCGTCTGTCATCTGTTTTTGTTTTGAACGGCCAGTGTCGGTTGGTCACAGTCAGTGTGCTCCCTGCCGCCGTTGGATAAGCAGCTGCAGCAGCAAGTCGTATACTCCTAGCTCACTCATTTGTTACATAGTTTAACTCTTAATTTCTTTGCGTGTTTTTGGTACTTGCATTGTTTAATTCATAAATTTCGGGCGTATTATAGTATTTGAGAGTTGTAGCATCGCGTTTTAGTACTCGAATAGTGTTAAATCGCGTAGTCTCCTTCTGCCGCCGAGCAGTGTGTCAGCAGTGCACAAGTGGCAGCATTACTGCATTTACTAGGCAATCTTGTATTGTAATAACCGTTTCAATTTTGTGTCGTTTTGTTTGCGCTCTCTGTAGATTAGTTCAGACGTTCTTTGCACAACAGTTTTTAGCATGGATAGGGACTGCAACTGCTGTGTTCGGATGCAGGCTGAGTTGGCATCCCTTCGCTCCCAGCTTCAGGCAGTGTTGGCTTCGGTCACACAGCTTGAGGCTGTTGCCAATGGGCATCACTGTGGGGGTCCGGATGGGGGTTTGTCGGGGACGGCCAGCTCGTCCCACGCATCCCCCGATCGGACTACGTCTGTGGTTGCCCGGGATACTGCCCGCATTGAGGCTGATCCCTCACCTGTGGTAGAGTGGGAGGTCGTCTCAAGGTGTGGCAGGGGGCGAAAGACATTCCGGAGGGCTGAACGGAAGCCCTCTCCAGTTTGTCTGACGAACCGGTTTCAGGCTCTGTCTCAGGCTGATACTGATCTTCGGCCTGACATGGCTGCTTGTCCTGTTCCACAGGTTGCCCCTCAGTCTGCAAGATCCGGGCAGTCGCAGAGGGTGGGCTTTCTGGTAGTTGGGAGCTCCAACGTCAGGCGCGTAATGGGGCCCCTTAGGGATATGGCAGCAAGGGAGGGGAAGAAAACCAAAGTGCACTCCGTGTGCATACCGGGGGGAGTCATTCCAGATGTGGAAAGGGTCCTTCCGGATGCCATGAAGGGTACATGGTGCACACATCTGCAGGTGGTCGCTCATGTCGGCACCAATGATGTGTGTCGCTATGGATCGGAGGAAATCCTCTCTGGCTTCCGGCGGCTATCTGATTTGGTGAAGACTGCCAGTCTCGCTAGCGGGATGAAAGCAGAGCTCACCATCTGCAGCATCATCGACAGGACTGACTGCGGACCTTTGGTACACAGCCGAGTGGAGGGTCTGAATCAGAGGCTGAGACGGTTCTGCGACCATGTGGGCTGCAGATTCCTCGACTTGCGCCATAGGGTGGTGGGGTTTCGGGTTCCGCTGGATAGGTCAGGAGTCCACTACACGCAACAAGCGGCTACACGGGTAGCAGGGGTTGTGTGGCGTGGGCTGGGCGGTTTTTTAGGTTAGATGGCCTCGGGCAAGTGCAGAAAGGGCAACAGCCTCAATGGGTGCGGGGCAAAGTCAGGACATGCGGGGACCAAGCAGCAATCGGTATTGTAATTGTAAACTGTCGAAGCTGCGTTGGTAAAGTACCGGAACTTCAAGCGCTGATAGAAAGCACCGAAGCTGAAATCGTTATAGGTACAGAAAGCTGGCTGAAGCCAGAGATAAATTCTGCCGAAATTTTTACAAAGGCACAGACGGTGTTTAGAAAGGATAGATTGCATGCAACCGGTGGTGGAGTGTTCGTCGCTGTTAGTAGTAGTTTATCCTGTAGTGAAGTAGAAGTGGATAGTTCCTGTGAATTATTATGGGTGGAGGTTACACTCAACAACCGAGCTAGGTTAATAATTGGCTCCTTTTACCGACCCCCCGACTCAGCAGCATTAGTGGCAGAACAACTGAGAGAAAATTTGGAATACATTTCACATAAATTTTCTCAGCATGTTATGGTCTTAGGTGGAGATTTCAATTTACCAGATATAGACTGGGACACTCAGATGTTTAGGACGGGTGGTAGGGGCAGAGCATCGAGTGACATTATACTGAGTGCACTATCCGAAAATTACCTCGAGCAATTAAACAGAGAACCGACTCGTGGAGATAACATCTTGGACCTACTGATAACAAACAGACCCGAACTTTTCGACTCTGTAAGTGCAGAACAGGGAATCAGTGATCATAAGGCCGTTGCAGCATCCCTGAATATGGAAGTTAATAGGAATATAAAAAAAGGGAGGAAGGTTTATCTGTTTAGCAAGAGTAATAGAAGGCAGATTTCAGACTACCTAACAGATCAAAACGAAAATTTCTGTTCCGACACTGACAATGTTGAGTGTTTATGGAAAAAGTTCAAGGCAATCGTAAAATGCGTTTTAGACAGGTACGTGCCGAGTAAAACTGTGAGGGACGGGAAAAACCCACCGTGGTACAACAACCAAGTTAGGAAACTACTGCGAAAGCAAAGAGAGCTTCACTCAAAGTTTAAACGCAGCCAAAACCTCTCAGACAAACAGAAGCTAAACGATGTCAAAGTTAGCGTAAGGAGGGCTATGCGTGAAGCGTTCAGTGAATTCGAAAGTAAAATACTAGGTACCGACTGGACAGAAAATCCTAGGAAGTTCTGGTCTTACGTTAAATCAGTAAGTGGCTCGAAACATCATGTCCAGACACTCCGGGATGATGATGGCATTGAAACAGAGGATGACAAGCGTAAAGCTGAAATACTAAACACCTTTTTCCAAAGCTGTTTCACAGAGGAAGACCGCACTGCAGTTCCTTCTCTAAATCCTCGCACCAACGAAAAAATGGCTGACATCGAAATAAGTGTCCAAGGAATAGAAAAGCAACTGGAATCACTCAACAGAGGAAAGTCCACTGGACCTGACGGGATACCAATTCGATTATACACAGAGTACGCGAAAGAACTTGTCCCCCTTCTAACAGCCGTGTACCGCAAGTCTCTAGAGGAACGGAAGGTTCCAAATGATTGGAAAAGAGCACAGGTAGTCCCAGTCTTCAAGAAGGGTCGTCGAGCAGATGCGCAAAACTATAGACCTATATCTCTGACGTCGATCTGTTGTAGAATTTTAGAACATGTGTTTTGCTCGAGTATCATGTCGTTTCTGGAAACTCAGAATCTACTATGTAGGAATCAACATGGATTCCGGAAACAGCGATCATGTGAAACCCAACTCGCTTTATTTGTTCATGAGACCCAGAAAATATTAGATACAGGCTCCCAGGTAGATGCTATTTTTCTTGACTTCCGGAAGGCGTTCGATACAGTTCCGCACTGTCGCCTGATAAACAAAGTAAGAGCCTACGGAATATCAGACCAGCTGTGTGGCTGGATTGAAGAGTTTTTAGCAAACAGAACACAGCATGTTGTTATCAACGGAGAGACGTCTACAGACATTAAAGTAACCTCTGGCGTGCCACAGGGGAGTGTTATGGGACCATTGCTTTTCACAATATATATAAATGACCTAGTAGATAGTGTCGGAAGTTCCATGGGCTTTTCGCGGATGATGCTGTAGTATACAGAGAAGTTGCAGCATTAGAAAATTGTAGCGAAATGCAGGAAGATCTGCAGCGGATAGGCACTTGGTGCAGGGAGTGGCAAGTGACCCTTAATATAGACAAATGTAATGTATTGCGAATACATAGAAAGAAGGATCCTTTATTGTATGATTATATGATAGCGGAACAAACACTGGTAGCAGTTACTTCTGTAAAATATCTGGGAGTATGCGTGCGGAACGATTTGAAGTGGAATGATCATATAAAATTAATTGTTGGTAAGGTGGGTACCAGGTTGAGATTCATTGGGAGAGTCCTTAGAAAATGTAGTCCATCAACAAAGGAGGTGGCTTACAAAACACTCGTTCGACCTATACTTGAGTATTGCTCATCAGTGTGGGATCCATACCAGATCGGGTTGACGGAGGAGATAGAGAAGATCCAAAGAAGAGCGGCGCGTTTCGTCACAGGGTTATTTGGTAACCGTGATAGCGTTACTGAGATGTTTAACAAACTCAAGTGGCAGACTCTGCAAGAGAGGCGCTCTGCATCGCGGTGTAGCTTGCTCGCCAGGTTTCGAGAGGGTGCGTTTCTGGATGAGGTATCGAATATATTGCTTCCCCCTACTTATACCTCCCGAGGAGATCACGAATGTAAAATTAGAGAGATTAGAGCGCGCACAGAGGCTTTCAGACAGTCGTTCTTCCCGCGAACCGTACGCGACTGGAACAGGAAAGGGAGATAATGACAGTGGCACGTAAAGTGCCCTCCGCCACACACCGTTGGGTGGCTTGCGGAGTATAAATGTAGATGTAGATGTAGATTTGATTTTGATTTTGTTTGAATTTTCTAATTTGTTCATACTCTTCAGTGTCCGTGAAGGCTACAGGTCTTGTGTCATTCAGATCATCATCTACCTTTGTAGATAAGTTAGTGAACTTATCTGAAAGTTCGGCTACTTTATCCGTTAGTGAATTTATTTTCTCTGTGTGTTTTTCTGAACCAAGTTTCAGAGTGTCCATTTGTGTTGAAATCGTATCTACTGTGTCCTTTAAGTTTTCCTGAGTTTTTGCAAGTTGCGTAACCGAATCGGTAGATGCAACTGAGTCAATTTTAGCTTGCAAGGTGTCGTGATTTTCATGAACAATAGTTTGCAGTTCTTTTATGGCTGCTTCGTGATTGTGTAATGCATTTTCATGACGCGAAAAAATGGGTTGGAAATGCTCACAAATTTGTGTTTTTACGTCATTACAGACCTTTTGACATTTCGATTCGATTTTATGTAACTCAGTGGTTAAATCTTCACGTGTTTGTTCAAGTGTGGTGACTAACTTTTGAAGATTTTGTTCCATTGTGTCTAACTTTTTAAGATTTTGTTCCACTGTGTCTAACTGTTGCTGTGTTTGTCTCTGGTGTTGTTCCATTGTGTCTAACTTTTTAAGATTTTGTTCCACTGTGTCTAACTGTTGCTGTGTTTGTCTCTGGTGTTGTTCTATTGTGTCTAACTTTTGAAGCTTTTGCTGTGTTTGTCTCTGATTTTGTTCCATTTGTTGCATTAGCTGTAATAACTATGCATTAGTGTCTGGAATCTGTTCCTCTACGCTTTTTGGCAGTGCATTTGCACCGGCAACATTCACATTTTGACAAGCTGAAAATGTGTCATGACTCATTTGAGAAAACGGTGAGGACCCAAAACTTGAGTCTACAGTATTTGCAATATTGTGTTCTGTCATTTCGGATTCCTGAGGCGAGCTGTTGCCGACCGATCGATCGATAATGCTTCCCTGTTCACTAATTGTTTCACTGCCTACACCATTATTTGCAGCCCACACCATTTCCCTATGCACAATTACGAAGTTACTACTTTGAACATTAGTTAATTCATTACTCTGCGGCGCTAACACATTGCTTTCGTCTTCACTGTCATTTCTCAGTTTACTTTGAAGCCTAGTATTACGTTTTTCACACGCCATTATTGTCACAATATTTCACACGAGAACACAAAAAAGCACAATTTGAAGAGCAAAATAACAAAACACATTAACATAGCATGGAAAATAATATCTAGTTAATTGCAGCTGCGAAATACTTGGTGCAAATCTACATGCGTGCCACACCTGTTTTACTGTACAACAATGAAAGACTGCAACTACAAAGGAAATTCTCTCTATAATTACGCGCTAGCAATAAACAATAGCTACACTAATTACACAAACTACAAGAAAAAAATCAGAAGATTCCAGTGAGGTATCCTCGGTTAAGGGTCGACATATGAAACGTCCCCTTTGAAAAATTATACATGACTGAGCTTAAACTGACACACAATATTTTTAGCGCAACGCTATCTGACTTTCAAAAATCCCTACAAACGAATGGCCCTGACTAACATTAACCTATACGTTTCACAAATCACCTAACTCACAAAAATCTTGGTTACTCGAACTACTGCAATACAGCGAGCGCCACTACTGCCAGCTAAATAAAATATTCAAACTACTGAAGGCACTAACTACTGATAGGCATAGTTAGCAAATGAAAGATTTTAATAGAGAACAAACAATGTATTTACCTCAATAATCATAATATATATATCAGTTCATGCCATCCAGTCTTACAAATTTCAAATCTCCGCCATTTCTCTCCCCCCATCCACCACTGCTGGCGGCTCACCTCCAACTGCGCAACGCTACACGCTGTTAACATCGAGCTGCCCAACACTACAATGGCAGACAACAATGCAAACTAGCCACAGACTAAACACAGCACAGCCAGTGACTTTCATACAGAGCGCTAAGTAACGTTGCCAATAAGAAAACATAAACAGCCTACTTACAACTACTTATAGAGAAGTGCATACATGAAATTAGCTGGGCAGTTTTCTTTACAAGATACAAGATTTTTCTCCAATTGTGTATAATTATCTGTGAACTTACTTCCATTGGAGGCACGCAGGACGATACAGCTAGCCCCGCTTCCTAGCTGCCTCTTGAATGTAATACTATATTAATTATGAAATGGCCATTAGTTCCCCTGCACCATACAACCCGCATTAATCCTAGTACCACTAAAATAAGAAACTTATGCACCAACGAGTGAGACAAGGTTGGTGATAACAGGAAATGAAATCTCCAGGAAAGTATTAGAGCATGCAGCTCCCTCGACAATATTGAAATTTAGAGCTTGTACAGATACTAATAAGTCACGCCACTCAGCAGTATGACAAGACAATTATGAAACCGTCAGTAGAGAATATTATCTCCTCTAACAAAACTTGGTACGGTGTTTCATATCCAACAGTAGGCATATTTCGATTAGAACCACCAACGGAATCATTTTCCATTTTTGACAGCGTCATAAAATTTATTCCATATTTGTTAGCGACCCCCGTCAGAGAACGACCAACTATTACTTTCTTTGACACTATATGTTTTGAATTGGTATTTTAAAAACGAAAGTTTTCTCTATTTTTTGTGACGCTCTTTAGTGGTAACTGAAAAATAAATTGTGATAAGAGGAAATTAACTGGAGTGCCGTAAGTTAAAAGAAGCAGCCAAGTAAAAGAAAAATAAGTTTAAATTATCACACGGCACAAATAAATTTACGACTAAGAGAGAAAAAAATTTATAATTCAAGATTTTGTCTAACCTGCTTTGATACCGTGGAGCGGACTGACAGCGCACATCATTTGGTGGCCGTAAGGCGATCATTAATACTACTCGTTCCTCACAGAAGTGCTACCCAGAAACTGCATTTACTGATCGGCTAAGAGACCTCAGGGACGCACGAGTGGTTGCTACAAATTCGAACATCAGTAATGGTCGGTAGCGGCCAGCAAACGAAATGTCGGCAGTCTTGCAGTTCTCGTAGCTGAAACATAGAAAAGTTGGCAGGCAGGGTTAATGTTGTTAAAATGAAACATTGGTAAACAGTAACAATTTTTAATATGTTGACGATACTTTTCCACAAATAAATACTTCACACTCCTTGAAAATATCTTTCAAGTACAACTGCCTGTTACAAGATCATTCCAGAGAGCGATCATTAAGAGAGAGCGATCGACAAGAACGGAGACATCAATGGAGAGCGGGACTCAGGAGAGAGAGAGAGATATCGAGAGGGAGAGAGATATCGAGAGAGAGAGAGAGAGAGCCAGACGCCGCTCGTGTTTATACAGGGTGTTACAAAAAGGTACGGCCAAACTTTCGGGAAACATTCCTCAAACACAAATAAAGAAGAGATGTTATGTGGACATGTGTCCGGAAACGCTTAATTTCCATGTTAGAGCTCATTTTAGTTTCGTCAGTATGTACTGCACTTCCTCCATTCACCGCCAGTTGGCCCAATTGAAGGAAGGTAATGTTGACTTCGGTGCTTGTGTTGACATGCGACTCATTACTCTACAGTACTAGCATCAAGCACATCAGTACGTAGCATCAACAGGTTAGTGCTCATCACGAACGTGGTTTTGCAGTCAGTGTAATGTTTGCAAATGCGGAGTTGCCAGATGCCCATTTGATGTATGGATTAGCACGGGGCAATAGCCGTGATGCGGTACGTTTGTATCGAGACAGGTTTCCAGAACGAAGGTGTCCAGACAGGAAGACTTTCGAAGCAATTGATCGGCGTCTTAGGGAGCACGGAACATTCTAGCCTATGACTCGCAACTGGGGAAGACCTAGAACGACGAGGACACCTGCAATGGACGAGGCAATTCTTCGTGCAGTTGACGATAACCCTAATGTCAGCGTCAGAGAAGTTGCTGCTGTACAAGGTAACGTTGACCACGTCACTGTATGGAGAGTGCTACGGGAGAATCAGTTGTTTCCGTACTATGTACAGCGTGTGCAAGCACTATCAGCAGCTGATTGGCCTCTACGGGTACACTTCTGCGAATGGTTCATCCAACAATGTGTCAATCCTCATTTCAATGCAAATGTTCTCTTTACGGATGAGGCTTCATTCCAACGTGATCAAATTGTAAATTTTCACAATCAACATGTGTGGGCTGACGAGAATCAGCACGCAATTGTGCAATCACGTCATCAACACAGATTTTCTGTGAACGTTTGGGCAGGCATTGTTGGTGAAGTCTTGATTGGGCCCCATGTTCTTCCCCCTACACTCAATGGAGCACGTTATCATGATTCCGTACGGGATACTCTACCTGTGCTGCTGGAACATGAGCCTTTACAAGTACGACACAACATGTGGTTCATGCACAATGGAGCTCCTGCACATTTCAGTCGAAGTGTTCGTACGCTTCTCAACAACAGATTCGGTGACCGATGGATTGGTAGAGGCGGACCAATTCCATGGCCTCCACGCTCTCCTGACCTCAACCCTCTTGACTTTCATTTATGGGGGCATTTGAAAGCTCTTGTCTACGCAACCCCGGTACCAAATGAAGAGACTCTTCGTTCTCGTATTGTGGACAGCTGTGATACAATACGCCATTCTCCAGGGCTGCATCAGCGCATCAAGGATTCCATGCGACGGAGGGTGGATGCATGTATCCTCGCTAACGGAGGACATTTTGAATATATCCTGTAACAAACTGTTTGAAGTCACGCTGGTACGTTCTGTTGCTGTGTGTTTCCATTCCATGATTAATGTGATTTGAAGAGAAGTAATAAAATGAGCTCTAACATGGAAAGTAAGCATTTCCGGACACATGTCAACAAAACATATTTTCTTTCTTTGTGTATGAGGAATGTTTGCTGAAAGTTTGGCCGTACCTTTATGTAACACCCTGTATACAAGTACACTACTGAAGGCAACTTTACTGTCATTTTTCCTCAGTCTTCTCCTGTTTTGGAAGCCTCTTGCGCGGAATAATGGTGAGAGACTTCGCTGCGCTCATCGCATAAAATTTGATTGTTGATGCCGCTTGCACTGCGTTCGATGCATTTATTTGCCAATTAAAAATTACGGTTGCTCTCTTTCGCTAATTTTAATATCTGTATGCTCTCTCAGATTTAAGAATTAATTACTATTTTACATTGTAAAACAATATAAAGACAATACACGGAATTAACACAAAACTACATCGTTTCTTATGCAGTTTACATAAATTACTTTAGTTTTTGGGCGTAAATTTATTTGCACATAAAAATAAACCTTTCACTTCCTTTTGGCGTAATGCGTTAGCGTGTATTTTTTGTTGTTGCAATTTCTCGTGTTAACTTCACAGAGATACATCTATATTAAAAATAAGACTGTAAAACCGTCATTTATGTCTGTTTGTCTGTTTGAACACGCTTATCTCCGGAACAACTATACGAATTTTCAGGGGGATTTCACAGGTAACTTTAGCGTAGCTTGCGGCAACGTATGGGCTTTATTTCATCAAAATCGGGTCATGGAACAAACAGACACCGTAATTTAAAATTTTATCGAAAATACTTTGTTCAGCTTAGTAGTTCAGATGTTTAATCATAACGGCACAGTACACTGAAGTACCAATAGATGGTGCTGTTAGTTTCGTAGTGCGGTAAAGAATCAATGGGTGACACTGTTCGTTTTTCTTTAGCTCGATGGTAGATGCGTTTTCAGAAGTCTACGTCAGTGATAACATTAAGAACCACAATTTGATCTTTATTAATACAAACCAACAGCAAGTTTACCTGGCTAGGAGACATGGATTTACTGATTTCAGTTTGTGTATTAAAAACTTAACAACATTGTGTTGCTGCCTTTGATAGGTTTTATTTATGTTTGTATACTTTCCTAGGAGAGATTTTTATGCCAGTGACAGAAGTAGTTTTGGAAGTTGATGTCAGTGACAGAATTAAGGAGCGCTGTCTTATCTTTATGAATACAGAGAACATTGAAATTACTTATATGGGACAGACGGATTTACTGATTTGTCTTAGTGTCTTAAAAGCTTAACGACATTGCTTTACGTCTTCCGATGGGTTTTATTTATGTTATTTGCCAATACAGCTTTGTTATGTGGGTCTGTATTTATCACGTTTTGAATTCGTTTCGTTTATAAATAAAAATTTCCAGAAAGTGGTCGAGTCTTTCCGAATAAACCAGAATGGCTAAGAGACTGAGGAGGATGTGGCTCAAGAATATAGTGAAGATCATGAGGCGACACTTTCTGTGGCTCGAGAAATAAATGGTTCAAATGGCTCTGAGTACTATGGGACTTAACATCTGTGGTCATCAGTCCCCTAGAACTTAGAACTACTTAAACCTAACTAACCTAAGGACATCACACACATCCATGCCCGAGGCAGGATTCTAACCTGCGACCGTAGCAGTCGCGCGGTTCCGGACTGAGCGCCTAAGAACCGCTAGACCACCGCAGCCGGCTGTGGCTCGAGAACATCAACCTTTAACTCATTCTTTGGAAAGTCATTCCAAAAGTGGGGTGCGACGTGACTCTGATCAAGAGTGTTAGGCATGATCATGTTACTCAGAACCCTTCACTCACAAATGATTAATGACACTTTTCTCTAACATAACAAAATAGAAGTGGGGATTTTCGTGAGAAGAGGCACAGGTGAGTGAATTCATAAAATTACAAATCCTCTTACTCCAAACAATTTACCATTTCGGTTTAAACATGTAAAATTCCTGGTGAGCTTATGTTAAGCCATGACCATAAACAAAGCACAAGGTCAGAAGCTGTATCTTGGGCAAGGCCTTATTGTCAGTTACTATTCGCACAGCCACCTCCATGTGGGTCTCTACCATGTAGTGAGGCAAACAAGCTGTTTGTTCATGTCGCGAATCACCAATCGTACTACTTCAAACGTTGTACACAAAGAAGCAGTATGAGTTAGAAATATATTCCGTACATGCAAAGTTTTGCGAAGAGCTATAAATAAATAGTAAACAGCCGGTCAACACTGGGTTTCTCAACTAGTACATAAGAAGGAATTACCTGTGATAATGACTAGTTTTTACATCATAACAACTTCGACAATGATGTAACAAATTCTAACATTTCATAATTTTATATGTGATTAATGACAGGTATCAAATTAAGTCTTAATAAATTACCCCATATTACAGCTAAGTTGTAACAAACTGCCCCGAGCTACAGTAAATCTGTAACAAATTTTCCCACACCAGAGCAAAAGTTACAAAGTGCCTCAGGTTGCAGCATATTTGTAAAAAATTTGCCGGTCGTTGTGGCCGAGCGGTTCTAGGCGCTTCAACCGGGAACCCTGCTGCTGCTACGGTCGCAGGTTCGAATCCTGCCTCGGGCATGGATGTGTGTGATCTCCTTAGGTTAGTTAGGTTTAAGCAGTTCTAAGTCTAGGGGACTGATGACCTCAGATGTTATGTCCCATAGTGCTTAGAGCCATTTGAACCATTTTTGTAAGAAATTTCCCCATGTTACAGCGAACATTATAACAAATTGCTCCAAGTTAAAGTAACATAATAACAAATTTTCCCAGTCTAGAGAGAAACTGTAACAAAGTACCCATGTTACAGCAAAATTGTAACAAAACCGCCCCATGCTATGGCAAAAATTGTAACAAGGTTTATGAAAATGTAGTTGTTGTATTGCACAATTCTGGTCAGGTTGCATTTACATGTCTGCACTATCGGGATATAGCATGGCAATTTGACTATTGTGCCACACACACTGCTCCATGGGACAGGAGGCTCATGATCGTAGTGTATTCCATAGACGTCTCAAAGAAATACACACTACACATGTGTGAAATTTCAGGAAAAAATTAAATAAAAAATCATGGCTTTTCCATCCAGAACATCTGCTTACGTTATATACAGTGGTGGAGTGAAGTAAACGAACACTGTAGCACATAACATCTGAGTTTAACTAAAGTGAGGAGTAAGACCCCAACCTCTGCCCAGCAACTGCTTAAGGATGGAGCTGTCTTAGGAGGTGGTGAGGGCTTGACGATGATGGAAGATCATTGGGCAGGTGCAGGGCTGCACTTAGATGTGTATAGGTACTGCAGTGTATGCACTGCGGAATTTCACTTACATTGGTTGAACTTTAAGAAAATTGAACATGGCAAAATTCGAACGCTGTCCCTTCTTTCTCCAACGTCCTTTCAAACTGGTGCAAATACTACCTTGTTTGAATCTGTTAAAACATTGATTGTGTTGAAAAACTGATGAATTTTAAAAACATTAAACATCATGTGGACTGAATCCAGAACCATCTGACTACAAAACTTAGGACTATTGGTTGGATGTGAAAACGGGGGTTGCGCTTAGGTGTATTGCTCTATTCATATTACAAAATTTCAGTTCAGTTGGTTGAAATTCAAGAAAAACTGAACATGGCTGGTCTAGAAACCAGAGCCTTGTGGCTACAGGGTTGTTAGTGTAATTGGCTGGATATGAAAGTGAAGATTACACTTAGTTGTTTTTAGCTATTTGCACTCCGGAATTCTACTTAATTCAGTTGAAATGTAAGAAAGTTAAACATGAGAGGGGGCTTACAATACCTCGTGACCACAGGACTATTAGTTCAATCAGATAATGTTGCGACGCTATATAATCTTTGACTGTGTTAGAACAATTGGGCTATTTAATAACCTTGGATTTTTTCATGACTGTTCATGATCTTCCGTCACTGTTCTCTGTTGTTATCTGAGATCTGGTGATGAGATATCTGACAAGGAACTGATGTTGATTTTAGCGTGCCTAGGGACAATTGTCATTGTTAACCCGATTAACCCGACATGAATATGTTGACATGACTGCTTTTGGCATACAGTGGAGGGTACAATTCAGGAACAGAATACACAGTCGACCGAGCTGCTGTATGTAAAGTGTCTGGTTGTAACCGGCAGAGACCTACAGAGAAGTCCCGTATTCGACAATGGAATACACTTTCGTTCGTGCTGCTATTCGTAAAGTGTCTTCTTGCCCTTCGCACATTGTTCCAGTCAGTTTCCTGATAATCTGGTACCTACACTTAATTTTTTTATCCGGTTATTTGAAGATGTTTCCTATATGATAGAGAGTGACTGAATATTGCGCCTCGATATATGTAGCATGCTACTTTTGATTTGGATATGTCCTGACGAAGTCGAGGGTTCTGTCATACCTTAATCTTTTTTCTTCAGTTTTGCTTATTTCTTTCACTTTCAGTTGTGACAAACATTTTTATGATAACATTATGTAGTCCTTTATCTGAACGCACCAATTGCTTTCATTCGTAAATACATGATTTATGACTTCTTCCCTGTGAACGTGGGCCTGCCTCAGTACCTTGTTGTGTGAAATTGCTAGTACTGTTACTTGGTTATTTCGTTATTTTGTTCCCGTATCCGATAGTATTTGCTTTGTAATAACGACTGAATGAAGTCTTTGGAACTAGCCTGTCATTGTAAAAAATGAGATACACAGAAAAGTACATAAGAGACTGTCGGAAACATCGTTATGCTCCCCTAAAAAGATTTTGTAGCAAAATGCTAAATTCACTTCCTGTCTGTTAGATATAAGTATAAATGAAGCATACATAACACATATGTTCTCTCTCAGTCATACTACGCAGTACGGTAGTCAACATCCCAGAGTTTTGTAGTAACATATGTAAATACTAATGATGAGTGCTATTAAGAAACTAAACTGTAACTTCTACTCTTATTTCCGTAATGATTTGTGATAGTAAATTAATGCAAGAAGTAGTTACGAATGACGTTCAATATCTCGCACGTCAAAAACACTCGAAAAACATTTCTGCTCTCGTTTAGATATCTGTGTTTCACACAGATACCTAAAAGTTATGTATGACGTTCAATATCTCGCACTTCTGAAACACTTGAAAAACAATCCTGATCTCTTTTAGATATCTATATTTCATACAGATATCTAAAAGGGAGCAGATATCTATATTTCGTATAGATATCTAACGCGAGCAGAAAAGTTTTTCGAGTATTTTTGATGAGCGAGAAACTGAAAGTCATGCACAACTACACTCCTGGAAATGGAAAAAAGAACACATTGACACCGGTGTGTCAGACCCACCATACTTGCTCCGGACACTGCGAGAGGGCTGTACAAGCAATGATCACACGCACGGCACAGCGGACACACCAGGAACCGCGGTGTTGGCCGTCGAATGGCGCTATCTGCGCAGCATTTGTGCACCGCCGCCGTCAGTGTCAGCCAGTTTGCCGTGGCATACGGAGCTCCATCGCAGTCTTTAACACTGGTAGCATGCCGCGACAGCGTGGACGTGAACCGTATGTGCAGTTGACGGACTTTGAGCGAGGGCGTATAGTGGGCATGCGGGAGGCCGGGTGGACGTACCGCCGAATTGCTCAACACGTGGGGCGTGAGGTCTCCACAGTACATCGATGTTGTCGCCAGTGGTCGGCGGAAGGTGCACGTGCCCGTCGACCTGGGACCGGACCGCAGCGACGCACGGATGCACGCCAAGACCGTAGGATCCTACGCAGTGCCGTAGGGGACCGCACCGCCACTTCCCAGCAAATTAGGGACACTGTTGCTCCTGGGGTATCGGCGAGGACCATTCGCAACCGTCTCCATGAAGCTGGGCTACGGTCCCGCACACCGTTAGGCCGTCTTCCGCTCACGCCCCAACATCGTGCAGCCCGCCTCCAGTGGTGTCGCGACAGGCGTGAATGGAGGGACGAATGGAGACGTGTCGTCTTCAGCGATGAGAGACGCTTCTGCCTTGGTGCCAATGATGGTCGTATGCGTGTTTGGCGCCGTGCAGGGGAGCGCCACAATCAGGACTGCATACGACCGAGGCACACAGGGCCAACACCCGGCATCATGGTGTGGGGAGCGATCTCCTACACTGGCCGTACACCACTGGTGATCGTCGAGGGGACACTGAATAGTGCACGGTACATCCAAACCGTCATCGAACCCATCGTTCTACCATTCCTAGACCGGCAAGGTAACTTGCTGTTCCAACAGGACAATGCACGTCCGCATGTATCCCGTGCCACCCAACGTGCTCTAGAAGGTGTAAGTCAACTACCCTGGCCAGCAAGATCTCCGGATCTGTCCCCCATTGAGCATGTTTGGGACTGGATGAAGCGTCGTCTCACGCGGTCTGCATGTCCAGCACGAACGCTGGTCCAACTGAGGCGCCAGGTGGAAATGGCATGGCAAGCCGTTCCACAGGACTACATCCAGCATCTCTACGATCGTCTCCATGGGAGAATAGCAGCCTGCATTGCTGCGAAAGGTGGATATACACTGTACTAGTGCCGACATTGTGCATGCTCTGTTGCCTGTGTCTATGTGCCTGTGGTTCTGTCAGTGTGATCATGTGATGTATCTGACCCCAGGAATGTGTCAATAAAGTTTCCCCTTCCTGGGACAATGAATTCACGGTGTTCTTATTTCAATTTCCAGGAGTGTACTTCTTGCATTAATTTGCTATCATAAGTAGTTATGCAAGTAACAGTCGAAGTTGTAGCTTAGTTGCTTAGCAGCATTCATCATTAGTATTTACATATCTGTTACGATAAAACATATGGCATTGTAATGCTAGTCACCTACATCTACATATATTCTCCGCAAGCCAGTGCATGGTGGAAGGAACCTTGTACTACTGCCAGTCATTTCCTCTCCTGCTCCACTCGCAAACAGAGTCATGGAACAACAGCAGTCTATTGCCTCCATACGGAGCTTAATTTCGCTTCTCATTGTGGTCCTTGCCGGAAATTTGCTGTAGCGACATGAACAGCAGGTGCCAACAGCTAACCGCACAACACACAGGGTGTTACCGTAAGAGCCTGCAAAAATGTAATAGGCTGTAGAGAATGCTCACGGAACAATATGAGGTAGCGAATCTGAGATCGGAGAAGCCAGCATAAGGAGATATGCAGGTAAACCTGTCTACCGGTTTGTCTGGCATACTCTTTTCCAGCTTATTTACAACTAACATGCGTACAAGTTTACAAGTATTGTGCTGCTTATTTCCATGTACATTCCTTATTTCGTGTACGGAAAAAAGGAGGACGAGCCTGATTACTGGGAAGTCATGAGGCAGGTTTTGTATACTTTACTTGTTCGTAAGGTGGCTCTGTTGTATCGTATTTACATTGTCTCCTTGGCTGTTCGTGAGAGGATGTGAATACAACACGAGGTTGCACCGTCTCACTTTAACGTGGATGTCCGCAACCATCTCAGTGTTGTATTTCCTGGTCGGTGGATTGGAGGGGGAGGTCCTATTCCATGGCCTGGAGGTCACCTGACCTGTGTCCATTTGATTATTTCCTGAGGGGTGATTAAGCCACTTGTGTATGAGACCCCATTGGTTACGGAGATGGAATTAGTTACCAGAATTGTAGCTGCCTGTGATGTGATTCGAAACACATCAGGGATATGTGCCAGTGTGGGTCAGAATCTTGTTCACCTATGTCATGCTTGCATTTAGGTTGATGACTGTCAGTTTCTGCACATTTTGTAAGATACAGCACAAATGTGTGTGTCAGTGATCGTATTTGCTGGTAACTGTAACTAATGAAACTAAAAAAGTACACAGTAATGTGATTTTATTCGTATTATCTCCTTAAGCTGCCTTCCGCGACTGCAAGTTTCCTACCTCAAATTGTCCAATGGAGCGTCCTCTATGCCCAGCTAAATTTTTGCAAATTCTTATGGAAAAATGTTTTATATCAAGGTGACAATGCCAGGGCCAGCGCGCTGACGGATCAGCACACCGAGACATGCGCACAGACCGAATTATTTCCTACGTGGTCAAAAATCGAATGGAACCAATCACACGTGGAGTGTCACCCTGCGAGGCAATTACTGAGGCTTTCGTTCCGGCTCGAAAAGCCAGTTGCATCAAAGTGAACAGCCACAGAAAGACTTCACCAGCACATCACCCGCTGCAACGCAGACGCCTCTCCACTCTGCGCGTCACCAGAGGACTGGACTTTGTCAGTGCATCGGTGCCTTGTCTGGAGGTCTCGGTGTGCTCTGCTTCACTACTTCTTCACCACTTTAGCCGCGTGGGCTTAGCCGAGGAGTTCCGTTTCAGCCGCGCTCGCGAGTGGCCGCTGTTAACTGTTGCGCTGCACTTCAGTGTTTACATCGCTGTACTTGTGCTTCGCCGAGTGCCGTCCGTCCGTTAATCTCCGTGTTCGTTCCCGTTCCTTGTGATTTGATCGCTCATTCTGGTCTTGCTGCTGCTACTTGGAATTTCGGTTGTTTAACCGAAATTGCTTCGCTGGATTAACCATGGCTACAAACCTCAGGAAGAATACTCTGGTATTTGCTTTTGATAAGGAATCCAGTCCTGTTCAGCCGACATCCCTGGAAATAGATGACTGGATTACACAGGTAATTGGTCTAAATTCTGAAACCGTTCGTACCTGGCAACTGGATCAGGAAAAATACTGTGTTTTTGTCAAGTTAATCAGTGCTTCGACTGTTGATAAAGTGTTACGAAAGTGGGGCTATGAAGTAGATTTTGTGCATAGAAATGGTTATAAAAGTAAGGTTTCCATCTATAGAGCGGACATTCATTACAAAACCGTTCGTGTCTTAAATCTTCCCATTGAAATTGAAAATGATAAGATTAAGGAAGCTCTTTCAAACTACGGAGACGTTAAATCAATTGCAAATGAAAGATGGTCACCTCGCTTTAAACTGCAGTGTTTTAACGGGGTCCGCTGTGTAGAGATGGACGTTAAGACGAATATTCCGTCTCACACAACTGTTTGTGGGTATAAGGCACAAATTGTTTATACAGGTCAGGAAGCTACATGTCATATATGTAACGAAACCGGCCACTTCAGACAGGAATGTCCGCGGCGAACTGTTGTTCTTAAAAGTAATTTGATACAGCGTCAGAAGCTTACCTTAAATGATCTGTTACCAAATAATAGCCCGGAACAACTGGTTGAGGATGTTAACGCAGCGGGCCAAGCTGATGTCTCCCTTCACGATAACAGTCAATTTCCCCCGTTAACAACAAAAGGAAACCCTGTTGCCACTACTCGTGAAACTGAAACGCAACCGAAAAAACAACCTCTGGAGATAACTGATAGTTGTTCAGAGGACGAGCTGTCTTGTCCCACTCACTCACTTCGCAAGCAAAAACAGTGCGATGAGGAGGCAGAGGAACCTGAAGGCAAAATGCGAATGGAAACTAATGAACAGAAAGATAATACACATACGGTACCAGAAAATAAAGGGGGTGTAAGTAGCATTAATTTGCAAGAAACAACAGGTGCAGTAGCCGATTGCAAAAATCAGAATCTGTCTGTTAATAAACAAATTCAGGGAGAGGTTGCAAAACTGCAGTTTCCATTTGTTTCCCTCGATCAGAAAGTGAGTGAAATTAATAAAGAACGAGGAAGTGGTGGCCAAACTGAAATCACGGTCAACACCTCAGGGCAGGCGCCGGCAACCGAAATTGCGAAAACGTCTGCTGCTGCTCCAGATAAGCCGCGAAATAAAATACCGACGCAACCAAATGAGAATGTAGCTCGTAACCAAGGGAAGGGAAAATCCGGTAGGGGCGACCCAAGCCCAAAGAATGTTCAGTCCGAAACGGTCGTACACGAATCACTGGAGGAAAAATCAGAAAGTTTACCAGGAAATCAGTCTGCTTGCGTTACAAGAGAAAACATCAGAAGTAGAAGAAGAAAACATCAGATGTTCAGCCATCCGAGAAAACTGTTATAGCTTAACTGAACCCTGAACCACAGGAAACTAAATTAGTTCATCAAAACAACTACATAGTGACAGCACAATGAGGCAATCTTATTCTGTCACCACTATAAACATAAATAAAATCACGACCGGTTTGAAATTATCGGCCCTTAAAGAATTTTTGTACGAATCCGCGACTGATATTGCCCTGTTACAAGAAGTTCTAATTTCGGATTTGGTAATTCCCGGTTTTGTCAGTTACATAAATGTGTCTCCCGAAACAAGTGTTGGAACATCTATTTTGGTGAGGGAAGGGATTACAGTAAGCGAGGTGGAACGACTGGAATCCGGAAGGGGAACAGGACTAAATATCTATGATGTGACTATAATCAACTTGTACGCCCCTTCAGGAAGTTCTCATCGAGCTGACAGGGCACGTTTCTTCAAAGATGACCTGATATACTTGTTAAGGAAATCGCCAAGACAGTTATTACTTGGAGGTGATTTTAATTGTGTTTTAAATCGAAAAGATCAGTTACCTAATTTTAATTTCTCAAGTGAACTAAAACAACTAGTTACTGGTTTAGAATTAAAGGATATATGGGAAATCAAATACCCGTTCACTGTTGAGTTCACTTATGTCACGGCAACATCACGTAGCAGGATTGATAGACTATATATTTCTAAAAATCTTGAAACTTCCGTGACAAAAGTAGAAACCATTCCTACGTACTTTTCAGACCATTCAAGTGTCTTAGCTTGCATGAATCTAACAAGACAGCCGGTTCGCCGATTCAAGAATCAGTGGAATTTGAACACTTCCTTGTTAGTAAATCATGACTTAGAATATCTGATTAAAGAAACATGGGCAATATGCCTGCGAGCCCGTAGTAGATATGCCACTGCTATTGACTGGTGGGTTAAAATGGCAAAACCAAAGTTGAAGAAAGTTCTTATTCAATACAGTGCCTAGAGCGCAAGGGAAATGAAATACACTATAGAGTATTACTATACAGTTTTGAGAGATCTATATGATCAAGTCTCAGCAGGTTCCTCACTTCGGATAGCAGACATCAAAAAAGTCAAAGCCAAGTTACTTAATATCAAGAGAAGTCAAATGGAAGGGTTGAAAATAAAATCGAAGGCAAATTTGGTGTCAGAAGATGAAACTACTTCCCTATATCATTTAGTGAATCATACGAAAAACGGGAGAAGGACTTTTATTGATGAAATTCGAACAAAACACGGTACGATTCTCAGAACCCAGCAGGGTATCATGGACGAGATATATCGCTATTATTGCGAGCTATATTCTGTACATCAAAGTAGAGATGCTTCCTTGGAAGAATTCCTTGACATCCTAGCCCTACAGCTGACAGAAGAGGACAACGAAAATTTTCTCGAGGTTGTCAGTGAAGAAGACGTGTATGAGACTCTGTGCGCCTCACCACCAAAAAAATCCCCAGGACCGGATGGTCTGCGAGCAGAGTTTTACATCCGTTACTGGCCAATAGTAGGTGCGAAAATCACGGACATTGTAAATGAGGTTATTCAGGGTAAAATGATTCCGGTTGAGTTTAAGGAGAGTAAAATTGTTCTGCTGCCAAAAAGTAATGGAAACAAAGATTTAAATAATTTTCGTCCAATTTCACTGCTGAATTCTGATTATAAATTAATAGCTAGAATAATAAACAATAGAATTTCATGCCTTTGAGAAACTGTGCGCAAGGCAGAAACATTTTTCAAAATCTAGCGGAATTCAGGGATATCATTGCAATAACTTCTGTAACAAACATAAAGTGTGCTTTAATGTTTTTAGATTTTTATAAAGCGTTCGCTGTAGTAAATCATGAATATCTTCTACAGACCTAGAAGAAGATAGGTTTCAACGATAGGGTCATACAGTTGATTAAGAACATAGCAACTGGAATAAATGCTAAAATAGCGGTGAATTGTCAACAATCCAGGCCGATGCAAATAATACGAGGTGTTCCTCAAGGAAGTCCTCTGTCCATGTCGCTCTTCGCCATTTCGCTGGAACCTTTCCTCCGACATGTCCATGCTAAATTAAAAGGCTTAACATTATCAGGAAATAAAACAGTTATGAGAGCCTATGCTGACGATATAGGGGTCATTATAAGGAATAATGACGAGGTAACCACGCTAGCAACGGTGATTGATTCGTACTGTAGAGCATCTGGAGCCAATGCAAACGAAAAAGAAAGTAAGATGTTAAATCTGAGAGGTTTTGATAATATCCACGTCGAGTGGGCAAAATTAGTCCGACAACATAAAACACTTGGGATCACCCTGACAGCATGCCCTATGAAAATGACGGCTTTAAATTGGAAAGTTGCAGCAGATAAAGTGCAAGGAGCCTTTGTAGAGAATTTAACTCGATATATGAACCAAGTTCAAAGAACACAGTATATCAATTCATGCATCCTTGCTAAGACTTATTATACTGCCCAGCTGTTTCCAATGCCGAGAATGATAGCGAGGAGAATAATGTCCAAAATCACCAACTTGTTGTGGAGAGGTGAAGTGTTCAGAGTACATGCTAAAGTAGCCACTTTAGATCCTAAAAATGGTGGACTAGGATTAACTGATATAACGGATAAAGCCTCTGCTCTTTAAATCAAAAGGCAAGTTAATTTAATAAGAGACTCGCGAGAAAGCATAACCAGCCAACTTTTCGAGATCATTAAACCTCTAAGCCTGCTTCCCCTGATTGACGTGCAGAATATCAACAGTCGCTTACAGCACGTGAGGATTTTCTATGTTGAGTTTAGTTATGTTAGTGTCAAACTCAGGCAGTCCCGACACTTAACATCGAGAGCCATAATGCGGGAACGAAAGAAAAGCGAAGGAAGAAACAAAATACAACGACAGTTTCCAAACATTGAGTGGACTGAGATTTGGAAAAACATCAGTTCTAATGTGCTCACGTCTAATATAAAAACGTCATGGTACAAGACAGTTAACAACATAGTTAGCACCAATGAAAGACTGCACGCAATCGGACTCTGCGAAAAAAATTTATGTCGACAATGCCATCTAGTTGACACAGTAATTCATAGATATACTTGCAGTGGTCACATGAATAGTTGAAAATGGATTCGGGAGCAAATAGCTCTGATTACAAGAACATCCCCTGAGTATATATCGCTGTCATTGATACACAGGCCTGAAGCACGCTATTTTCCAGATGCAAAAAATAACGCTGTGTACTGGTTGCTGGGAAATTTTGTTAACTACGTCCTTAACAAATTAGGATCCGATAGCATCATAGAATTCAAGGTACACATGCTGTGTGAGTTCCACAAAATTAGAAGCTATTCGAATCACAAGGAAAAGTTCGGTAATATGTTAAAAATTGTATTTGAAAGAATAGGCATTGGTTAATATAAAAAAGAAGACTGTGTTGACAGTGATGTATTGTAGTTACCTTAAGGATACTATTTAAGATTTTACAGTATATTTATGATGTGTGCATTTTCTACTTCAGAGAGTAGTTTTTGCAATTTATAAGATAATGTACAGAACTTATGTGACATTGAGATTGTGTGTCTAATAGTGTCAAAACACAAAATATTAAAGGTGCATTATTGGCTTATACTAGAAATTTGGAAATAGACAGTTTTTATAGAAATGTCCTTATCGATTGGTTAAAACCATAAGATGCTATCTGATAAATGTAATATTCAATGGCTGGCACATTGCCCTGTTCATTTTTGCACTGTGATGTGTAAGTAAGTCTCGCAGTGAAAGACTGATTATATAGATCTGATCCAGTTGAAGACTGATTATATAGATCTGACCACTTCAGATACTTAAGATTCAATTAATGTTCAGAAAGTGTAGTTGGAAGGCTAGTCAACTTTATTATATATCTCCTTTCCGCCATTCTCAAGAATTTCAGAAATTGTCTAATATGATTATTAAATTGTTTTATATTTAAAATTATCCCACCAACTTGCTGATATCCATCATAAAATAAATTATGCTTATGTAAAGATTGCAGCTCATGTAATTCAAAGTGCAGATTTTACTTCTTCAGGTTAAAGTTTGAATATCTTTAAAAAAATTTTTCTTGATGTTTAACTTAATTCTTTCTGGTAATTAGTCAGTAACACAATCTTCTGTTGTCTTTCCTTAACGTCAGCGTAATTGAAATGATCAAACCGTTTTGTTTAAATAACTTCATGTATGTATAACTTAGTATGTATTTGAAGTGTAACATTGTTTTTTTAATAAATGTTTTTATAAAAAAAAGCGGTCTAAGGCGCTGCTGTCATGGACTGTGCGGCTGGTCCCGGCGGAGGTTCGATTCCTCCCTCGGGCATGTGTGTGTGTGTGTGTGTGTGTGCGTTCTTAGGATAATTTAGGTTAAGTAGTGTGTAAGCTTAGGAACTGATGACCTAAGCGGTTAAGTCCCATAAGATTTCACACACATTTGAACATTTTTTTTTCTTCACGACTTTGACAGTATCTGACTTAGTACTGGTAGTATTTGCTCAGACTTAGACAGTTTCTCTTGTCCTCTCATTCAGATTTCAACAGTCAAGTACGACCCTAAGAAATTCCAAGTGTAGTGATTCCGTTACAATTTTTATACCTTTACGTCTTGAAAATATTTTATTTTTCATTCGGTGTCTAGCTTCGGGGCGAGGCGCATTTTCAAACCTACATAATAAAGTAGAAAATGGTATTTCCAAAGACGTCAAAAATGTGTAATGCACATTTACAGTGCATATAGATAACTTCTCGTTTTTAATTCAGAACGTAACTTGCTCAAGTAATTGGGAATCTAAGTTACACTTCAGACTTTAATTTGGTCAAACTTATGAACTTTAACCCCTTAGCTTACAATGTCGAGTGAGAGACGTAGCGTGCCGACGTGGCCAAACATCAGCTAGACGTATCAGAGGCGTGGTATGTTTACCGCGCCGAACAAGCGCACGTCGTGTGAGAGACGTCGTCGGTCAGCAGCACCAAATGTAAACAGAACGTCTGTGACACGTTGCGGACTGATCGAGTACACGCGGCATACACGAAGTGTTCTTCGCCGCATTCGGACCTGCCGACATTAGAAAAATACTTTCACAATGTTCCCGACATGGTTCAAATGTGTTCACGAGGAAAGGGAGACATGTGGTGGCATAGTCAACAATGATTTTGCAGGATATTTTGACAGCGACAGTGACAGTGGTAGCGACGTTTTACCTCCTGTACGAAAACGGTGTAAGCGGCTGGTGATTGAAGATGATACTGACGAAAAAGAGCAAACCTACCAGAAACAATCTTGAGTCGTGGATGTGCCAAAATGAAGACAATGAACCTACAATCTGGACGTATACCGAAGTTCCCGGAATAAAGGAAATAGCTTTACAGCACGTGAGTACAAGCGTAAGAGAATTAGACGTTTTCTATGTAACATTTAATAGTACATTTTGGGAAAACATCCTAACTGAGACGAATAGATATGCACAAGACGTACTCAACAATGAACAGAAGAGACGAAAAATAGACCAAAAGTGGTCTCCTATCGGCTGTAATGAAATAAAAATATACATTGCGTTATGTATAATCATGGCTGAAGTAAGGAAACCGTCGATTCATATGTATTAGTCTAGGAGGGCCGTTACAGAAACGCCAATATTTAGGAAGACGATGACATTCATTTTTCTGCACATAAGTAGATTTCTGCATCTAGCGAATAACAGTTTAGCCAACAACACAGATAAGCTGTACAAACTAAGGCCAGTGATAGATATGTTCAATCAGAAATGTAAGGAAGTGTACACAATGAAAGATAATATTGCCATTGATGAATAATTAATGAAATTTAAGGGGCGCTTATCCTACAAACAATTTAACCCATCAAAAAGAGCGAGGTTTGGTATTAAAATTTGTAAACTGTGTGAATCAAGTACAGGATACAGCTGTGATTTTAAGATATAGACGGGTAGCGACAAACGTGGTGCTAGTGGTAGTGCGTAATGAGTATAATGAGCAGGGGCACTACGAATGTAGTGCGGGACAATACGTTGAGAATGTGGGTTTCGTTGGAGGCGTGCCAGAGATAAATCCCTGCAGTCGCGCTATCCTCTGTGTCCTCGGTGGCTCAGATAGATAGAGCGTCTGCCATGTAAGCAGGAGATCCTGGGTTCGAGTCCCGGTCGGAGCACACATTTACCTCCGTCCCCGTTGGCATATGTAAACGCCTATAAGCAGCTAAAGGTGTTCATTTCGTTGTAATTTCAGAAAAAAATATGCCCACAGACTACCTGAAGGCAAAATTAAAGAAGGGAGAATATACAGTGAGGCGTTGTAATGGAATATTGGCACTAAAATGGAAAGATAAACGAGACACGTACATGCTTTCCACAAAACATTCAACAGCAGAAATGACTGCCACAGACACACCTCTCCGCAATGCGTCGTGGAAACCGAAATGTGTCGTCGAATACAGTAGAGGCATGGTTGGAATCGATCGCCAAGATCAGATGCTCGCATGCTATCTGTGATGAGAAAACGTATAAAAGGATACCGGAAGAAATTCTTTTACCTATTTGATGTTGCTTTATTTAACACGTACATTTTGTATTACAAAATACATTGCGGCAAACGACAGAGCTACGCAGAATATAGGATTCACGTTGCAGAAAAAAAATGGTTCTGAGCACTATGGGACTTAACTTCTAAGGTCATCAGTCCCCTAGAACTTAGAACTACTTAAACCTAACTAACCTAAAGACATCACACACATCCATGCCCGAGGCAGGAATCGAACCTGTGACCGTAGCGGTCGCGCGGTTCCAGACTGTAGCGCCTAGAACCGCACGGCCAAACGTCTGTGAATATATCGTTGCGTTTGAGACAAAGAATGTTTCGTTTCCAATGGACAACTAATCCTCATCATTTATGATACCTGTAGAAATGTCACGTTACTAGTATCTCACACGCACGTACTTACAAGTCCCGAGGACGTCCTCACGCCTTCGGACGCCACCAGGCGTAGTGCACCGCAGCCTTAGCGTGTGTAAGCGCCGGGAATAGTAAGGCGCATCCGTACCTTGCAGCCACTTACGGCTCACGCTAACGGAACTTAAATCGTAAGGCAAAGGGTTAAAATTGTGGAATCTGTTGTTTTTGTCGTTCATCTCTCACTTCAAGAAGACTCAAGTTTGCTCCTTTGTAAGTTATTGTTTGAGTTATGATAGAGCCAGTGGCATTACCTGTGTGACATATGCTTCGTTTATGTGATGTACAGGGTGTTTAAAAAAGAATCATTCGACTTAAGAAAAATCATAACTATTATGTTATTTGAGATATACACGTGGGCAACGTACTACTGTAAAGAGCAAACTCTCGAGGTAGCAGCAGTGAGCACCTTCTTCAGTTCTAGTAAAAATGGTGTCAGGACAACAGAAAGCGTTTCCTGTTCTACGTTTTGAGCAGTTTGGGTCAGTAATAACTGTTCAGCGTGAGTTTCGTACTAGGTATGATGTGGATTCTGCTACGGCACAGTGCGTTAGACGATGGCATGAAAAATTCCGATAAATAGGTTGGTTGTGTAAAGGCAAGCCGGCCACTACGGCCGCAGGTTCGAATCCTGCCTCGGGCATGGATGTGTGTGACGTCCTTAGGTTAGTTAGGTTTAAGTAGTTCTGAGTTCTAGGGGACTGATGACCTCAGAAGTTAAGTACCATAGTGCTCAGAGCCATTTTTTGTAAAGGCAAATCGCCGGGCCGTCCCGAGTATCTCACACAGACGTCGAACATATCCGCCATAGTTTCACAGTGTTTAGTGACGAGGCAACATTCCATTTAAATGGCATGGTGAATCGTCATAATGTGAGAATATGGGATACGGAAAAACCACATGAAGTTGTACAACATGAGGGGGAGTCTCCAAAATTTAATGCGTTTCGTGCAGTTTCACGGGAAAAGGTGTATGGTCCACTTTCATTTGCCGAGAACACTGTTACAGGAAGCACATATCACGATATGGTTTAGAGCATTCCTTTTCCAACCGTTGGAGACTGAGTCTAATGACCAGCGGGATGTGGCACCACCACACTGGAACTAGGAAGTGCAGGAATTTTTAAATTAAAGGATTACTGGACGTTGGGTCTGTCGCACTGGACGAAATGATTGAGCCTTACATTACAGAGCCCCAAGGTCACCGGACCCGACTGTACGTGATTATTTCTTGTGGGGGTTTATAAAAGACTCTGTTTATGTGCCTCTGTTACCATCAACAATGACTGAACTGAAACATCGCATAACAGCAGCTGTGGTAGCTGTAACTCAAGACATGCTCGCTGCAGTGTTGGAACGATTTGAGTACCGTTTTGACATATGCCTTGCATCTCAAGGGCAGCACATTGAACACCTACGAATAGCTATAAAAATAAAAGAAAAAACTTTTTTAGTTTCCCGTTCTCCGAAAAATTCAATTCATTGTATATGTTTATTAGTTTCAATACTATAGACGTGCCAAATCGGATGATTCTGTATTTTCGTGTGATATTTCCGATGGGATGGTACGACCGTAAATAATTTGGTTTCAATCGTGTCTGGAATGCTACTGCCAATTTGCCAGTCAATTACTTCGCCCTCTGCAAAGCTTGACTGATTACTTCGTGTAGCCTTTCTACTCTTCTACTGTGCTTCACTCTCATTCTGCTTCAGTGTCTATAACATTCATTCTTATAAATAAAGACTGAGATATAGCTGTAGCATCTTTCCTTGCTACCTCTATGTATCGTCGCCGTCTGATGTGGCCAATCACAACACTACCGATGATTTTTGTGGCAGCGCTACAAGCGACGAGCAAGCTACTCTTCTGAATATGATGTCGGATGAATGCAAACAGTGCCGTTTACTGATTTGTAACATAGTTTTTGCACTGGAGGCCATATGTAGTGTCATAAAATCGACAATGACTTTAATATAACATCGGATTTAACTTTCGTTAGTTTCCTAAGGACACTGGGAAATATGAAACATTCCATTAAAGAACAGCTTATTAAGAATTCTCTTGTGATCCACAGACGTTAACTGAAGAACATAATTTTCTTTTAAGAACAAAAAAAAATAAAAATAAAAAGTCTAGTATACTGCAGAAGACATGACCTTTTGCAGAAATATACCGTATACAGGGTGTCCCATTTATCTTGACCACACTAAATAACTGTTTGTCCAGATAAAAATGACAAAATGTTTCAAGCAAATGTTCTTTAGCCGTCAGGGGGACATCAATCAGCATGATTGCCTTCGTTGTAGCTTTGCTTTTTACAAAGATATGAACAGCGGTATGACTTTTTTAAATGGCACCCTGTATTTTTTACTCGGTAATCCATTTCCTGTTCTAAAGACCTATTCAAAAATGTATCACAGTGTACTATTCACCGAAACAAAACGTTATTAATTACATAAAACAACATTGACTTTGAGCCCGGGATCACAAACTCGCCCACTTGCTGGAGTTGTCAGAAAACAAATGAAAACATGTAAAAACATAACACAAAATTGACTTTGACTCTCCTGTACCATTGTCCAGGAGTAGAACATTCAAAGCTGCTCAAAGTGGTGACCCTGGACACCGATCCAGTGGTGCACTCGTTGAGTGAAACAATTATTTACTGCTTCCAGTGTTGACTGCTGAAGAGAATTACAACCAAGCACGATACGTTCCTGCATGTCCTCTGGAGTTGTTGGAATATCGCGATAGAGAACGTCTTTAATGCATCCCCAAAGAAAAAAGTCCAGAGGATTTAAATCAGGAGATATAGCAAGCCAAGTAACTGTTCCTCCTCGACCAATCCATCTGGCAGGATACCTTAGGTTCGGATCACGACGTGCGTGCAAGGCATTACGTGCTGAACATCCATCGTGTTGATACCACATAAGCATTCTGGTTCTTAGCGGCACTACATCCAGAAGAGGAGGAAGAATTCGTCTGAGGGAGTTGGCATACGCTGTACCGTTTAGGCTACCATTGATGAAATAATGGCCAATAACTGTAGTACCAAGCATACCACACCAGACGTTAACTCTCCATTTACGTTGATGTACCACCAGTCTAAGCCAGCGTGGGTTGTCGCTGGACCAATAATGCAAGTTCCTTGTATTTACCTGTCCTTTGTTTGAGAAGGAACTTTCATCGGTGAATAGAACATTGGAGAAAAAGTTCGGATTGTCAAGAAGTTGCTGCTGTGCCTACTGACAGAACTGTACACGATTCTGGAAATCATTCCCATGCAATTCTTGATTTAGGTGTACATGGTAAAGATGGAACGGGTGACGTGTACACTAGTTTTAGGAATGCCAATCTCGTGTTCAAGCTGTCGTGTGCTCATAACAACGGAAGAAGCGAGAACAGGAACTTCGTTAGCGTCGTCTGTCCGAGTGCTACGACGATTACGTTGTCGTGGGTTGAAACTTGCCGTTTCCTGAAACGTCGCAAGAAGACGAGACAACGTCCGTCGGGAAGGTGGGTTCTTGTCAGGATATCGCTCTCTGTTCAGTTCCGCTGGCTGCGTAGCATTTCGCGTACCTTCAATAATAACAAAAATAAAAGGAATGTTATGTCGATGCAGGTTGTAGGAAGAACAGCCTTTACTGTATGCCTACTCTACATGACAGAATTTAAAAGGACTAAACTACTGTACTAACTGTACCCGTACTTAAGAAAACAGTATTGCCATTACTGTTTTGCTAACTTACATTCCTCATAGATCAGTAGCATTTCTATCTTCGTTTCATTGGTGTACATTCTACTCACACAACTCTTCAACTGACGATGGTTGACGGAATGACGGGTGTGCATTCTACTTATGTGCCGGCCGCGGTGGCCGTGCGGTTCCAGGCACTTCAGTCCGGAACCGCGTGACTGCTGCGGCCGCAGGTTCGAATCCTGCCTCAGGCATGGATATGTATGTGATGACCTTAGGTTAGTTAGGCTTAAGTAGTTCTAAGTACTAGGAGACTGATGACCTCAGATGTTGAGTCCCATAGTGCTCAGAGCCATTTGAACCATTTTTTTACATTTGTCCTCTGTCAACATCAGCACGTGGATGTGTTCCACTACCCCGAGTACCTGCACTAAGCGCTGGGAGCGTCAACGTCAATGTTGTGTTATGCAATTAATAACGTCGCGTTTCAGGGAATGATACACTGTGATATATTTCCGAATAAGTCTTTAGGAGAGGAAATGAATTACCGAATAAAAATACACCGCGCCATTTAAAAAAGTCATATCGCTGTTCATATCTTTGTAAAAAACAAAGCTACAACGAAGGCCATCATGCTGATTGACGTCCCCTTGACGGCCAAAAAACATTTGCTTGAAACATTATGTAATTTGTGTCTGGACAAACAGTTATTTAGGGTGGTCAATATAAATGAGACACCCTGTATCTACTCTTCCAAACAAATCAGTCAATGTGAAACGTAGGCGACTTCTATGGAATGCAATAGCTACATTATTCAACGTACCAAATGTGCTACCACAACTGTAGCTGAAGGGGAAACTACACAGACGTTATACCAAAAAGTCAAAAGTAATAAATCTGCTGCCCAGTACAGAAGAAACCAATTCCACTTTTGTTGTTACATCTGACTCAAAAACGGCAAAAATCTTTAGCACATTCACTTTTGAAGCTAAAATATTTAAACTTAAAAAAATTGTTCATTGGAAAATCGAATGAAGTTTAAAATCATTAAATTCCATAAAAAGTGCCTATCATAATAAAAACAGACAAGAACAGAAAGGTATGCTCCTTATGAATGAAATATGTGTTTATATTTTCGTGATTTCAGCTATATAAGCTGAAAGTACACTCCTGGAAATGGAAAAAAGAACACATTGACACCGGTGTGTCAGACCCACCATACTTGCTCCGGACACTGCGAGAGGGCTGTACAAGCAATGATCACACGCACGGCACAGCGGACACACCAGGAACCGCGGTGTTGGCCGTCGAATGGCGCTAGCTGCGCAGCATTTGTGCACCGCCGCCGTCAGTGTCAGCCAGTTTGCCGTGGCATACGGAGCTCCATCGCAGTCTTTAACACTGGTAGCATGCCGCGACAGCGTGGACGTGAACCGTATGTGCAGTTGACGGACTTTGAGCGAGGGCGTATAGTGGGCATGCGGGAGGCCGGGTGGACGTACCGTCGATTTGCTCAACACGTGGGGCGTGAGGTCTCCACAGTACATCGATGTTGTCGCCAGTGGTCGGCGGAAGGTGCACGTGCCCGTCGACCTGGGACCGGACCGCAGCGACGCACGGATGCACGCCAAGACCGTAGGATCCTACGCAGTGCCGTAGGGGACCGCACCGCCACTTCCCAGCACATTAGGGACACTGTGGCTCTTGGGGTATCGGCGAGGACCATTCGCAACCGTCTCCATGAAGCTGGGCTACGGTCCCGCACACCGTTAGGCCGTCTTCCGCTTACGCCCCAACATCGTGCAGCCCGCCTCCAGTGGTGTCGCGACAGGCGTGAATGGAGGGACGAATGGAGACGTGTCGTCTTCAGCGATGAGAGTCGCTTCTGCCTTGGTACCAATGATGGTCGTATGCGTGTTTGGCGCCGTGCAGGTGAGCGCCACAATCAGGACTGCATACGACCGAGGCACACAGGGCCAACACCCGGCATCATGGTGTGGGGAGCGATCTCCTACACTGGCCGTACACCACTGGTGATCGTCGAGGGGACACTGAATAGTGCACGGTACATCCAAACCGTCATCGAACCCATCGTTCTACCATTCCTAGACCGGCAAGGGAACTTGCTGTTCCAACAGGACAATGCACGTCCGCATGTATCCCGTGCCACCCAACGTGCTCTAGAAGGTGTAAGTCAACTACCCTGGCCAGCAAGATTTCCGGATCTGTCCCCCATTGAGCATGTTTGGGACTGGATGAAGCGTCGTCTCACGCGGTCTGCACGTCCAGCACGAACGCTGGTCCAACTGAGGCGCCAGGTGGAAATGGCATGGCAAGCCGTTCCACAGGACTACATCCAGCATCTCTACGATCGTCTCCATGGGAGAATAGCAGCCTGCATTGCTGCGAAAGGTGGATATACACTGTACTAGTGCCGACATTGTACATGCTCTGTTGCCTGTGTCTATGTGCCTGTGGTTCTGTCAGTGTGATCATGTGATGTATCTGACCCCAGGAATGTGTCAATAAAGTTTCCCCTTCCTGGGACAATGAATTCACGGTGTTCTTATTTCAATTTCCATGAATGTATATACATATTCTGAAGTATGCCCGTTGACTAAGTCGTAAGTTGTGGCACTAAATAAGTGAGATTCGGCTTTTTTATATTTATTTTACTGTAATTCATGTGTCTCGATAATTTACTAATGCTCGGAATGCAAAAATGCAATAACTATTTAGTTAATTAAGAAGAAAAGTAACTAAATACAAACGTTAATATTACGGCTGCTTCCTCGCCATTAGGAATGCTAGTGCCGTTCCAACTGTGCGACAGTTACAATTTTCACAGCAGTGAGTGTCGCGACTGTATATGTTAGACTGTGGTTTCGTGAAAGACGAGAGACATGTCACAGAAGACACACCTTGGGATAAAGTAGCCTCTCTGACGCTGGAACAAAATATGTGACTGCCAATACACCAAGACAAAATGGACGATATTGGTAAAGACGTACTACCTCCTACGTTTTATATCAGTTAAAACCAGGTTAAAAAGCAGCACAATAGATTTCTACTCTGTGAGACCAACATTCGACAACATGGAACATGCTGAAAGCCTCAACAATTATGAACAGATGGTAAGTAAACAAATCACAGTTTGAAACATTTCAGCAACTAATTAACAAAGTTCTTGTGAGAAATTCTCACTTCCTTGACTTTCACCTCCACCCAGTTTCAGTTTAAAAGGGTAATCTTTTTTTATGATCCTTGAGTTTAACGCGGCAGCAATTTTTAAATAATACGGCATACAAAACTGGTATTCCACAGATTTCACGCCGTCCTTACTTAGCCAAGTGCAACAAAAGCCTCACTGTGGAACCACTTCCTAAACTGATCAAGGTACAAGTTCAAATATTGTACCAAAGTGTCCCAGAATCACAATAAAATGTTCAAATACTGCGTATGCAGTAGTCGCAAGCATCGTCCTCCTGACACAGTACTCAAACAACCTTGTTTTAACAACAGTATCTTCTCAGTCAAGACAACGTTTTACACAAGTAAAATACATCCTTAATTGGACCATCACATTAACTTACAAACAGAATAACATTTCCAGATTATATTGTGATTCCAACTTAGACAATATTGACACATAAACATACAAAAAAGAGAATACATTTGTAAACTTTATTATAAAAGTGATGATTACACGTTGCTAAAAAATAAGTACGTCTTAGCATGACTACACATCAACCACACTGGGTCTGTTTATACGGTACTTTATGATCAGGCTAGTTCTTGCGTCTTGAACTACTTATAGTCTAGGTCAACAGCCTCTGACTTTAGCCATTAGTTTGCAGAAATACCAACACGCTCTACTGAGCACACTTTCTAACTCGGGCCGTCGGCATTACCAAGTCCTTTCCCCTGCGTGGTGTCTCGCTTCAAAGTCAGTTTCACTGAGCCATAGCGCCCATTAGCTCAAGTATTTAGTCAGATCTACCAAGTCAATAATCCATTTTAATGCTGTGAGATCTGTTACAACTTTGAAGTGCCTGGGATACAATTGACAATGACAATATGTGATACCATAATTCATGCGGAGCATCTCTTTTTTTATTGTGGAATAGTTCTTCCCTTCCTTGTTAGCTGCCTGGAAGCACTGGATATTGAGTGCCGTGCTCTGTCTGTTTCCTGACATAATATGCACTGCAAGGCTTAGTTGCTGGTATCACAAGACAAAATGAATTGCTTCTGGTGATACAGAAAGGTGAAGATGGGAGCAGTGGTCAACAAATCATTCTATAAATCATTCTTCTGCACATCACTCCTTCACACTCTGGTGTCCAGTGAAAATTTATACCCTCTTCAAAAGATGTCTAAGAGGTCTCACCATTTCTGCAATTTTTGGCACAAATTTCTTGAAAAGGAGTGCAGGCTTTTCCCATATTTGGAGTACGAAATTCCCGCACAGTTAATGTGAACTGGGGATATGTTCACAAACCATCCTGTCCAAAATAAGGCTTAAATACCGAATTTCGTTCTAGACTAAATGCCATTTCTCTTAGCGGTGCTGCTTGTAACCGACGAAACACCCCCCATGACCATATGGTGTGTTCTTGGATGTCCTTAGAAAACACAATAATCTTGAGCATCTCGCGAAAACTCGTCCTTCTTGGTACAATTTGTCATAATTAAATGTTAGGTGAAGACCTTTACAGTTACATCTTTCAAAGACACATTTTATATGTGTTCACAGTGGCGTAATGGGACAGGATCACGGATTATGGAGTGAACTGTAGCTGGTGCGCTGGTTCAAGTTATGCTGCTCCTAATTTTTTTATCCCAGTTTTACTTTTCTGGGACGTTTTTATTACTTTATGGGGGGGTTACATGAAAAGGTGAAAAATGTCATTTTTTAAATTTATTTTCTTTTGTTAGCTCAACTCATTGCCAATAATCTCCTGAAATTTCACAATCCAGATCGAGATCGCAACCTAAGTACCTTAAAAAAATTAAATGCCTAACATGTTCGTCCTGCCACGCCCACTTGGTTGAAGAGACTCTTCGGTATTAGTTTTCGTATTACTTATGAAAACATCAAGACGGCTGTGAAATTTATGTAGTATATTCTCTTTGTGTTGTGTATCATCTGTGACTGTTGGATATTGTAGCTGGAAGCAAAAGACAACGATAATCTTTGTTTACAAAGTCGCGAATATTTATATTTATTCGCGTTGTTTTGCTTCGTCGTTGTATTTTGTTGTGTTATTTAATAATGCAACGACAAAGAAAAGTTTTCAAAAGGATGTGCAAGAAGCGTGTACAAGCTTTATTAAATTGCAGACACGCTAATAATTGCGGTAATGGTACCGAGTTTTCTGACGAGACTGTGTGTTATAAACATGTGATTTCTTCTCCCAGCAACTCAAGACAGAAGATTTCAAGTGTCATTATTACTGACAATGGTGATGACTGTCAAAATAACACTGGATATCCGATGATTGACATTGAGTTGTTGTCTAGTGCGTGAAATTAGCATGTGTATGTAAGAAATGTGGTTCAGAAAATCTGGAATTATTCAATAATGGTAACAGAGTGAGCGTGGTGTGTAATATACATGTTTTATGCAAGGACTGTGATGCTGACACCTCATTTAAAACATCAAAATCAAATAACTGGTATTATGAAGCGAATATGAGATTTTTATATGTCTAAGAGAAGGAGGAAATATACTCCGTGGAATGATGAATATGCCAGCACCATGTGCTAGATTTTCAACGGCAAATACTGAATTGTAAAAGGCATTTTATGAAGTTTGTGAAGAGAATTTATCTGCAGCAACAGCAGAGGCAGTAAGACAGAATGATCCTTTGGATGATGAGGATGGTAATCACGTGAGGACTGATCTGGTTGTTTCATGTGATGGCACATTTATGAAGAGAGGCCATACACCCCTAAACGGCATTTCAAGTGTGATAAGTGTTGTTGTAGGTAAAGTACTTGATGTGCAAGTAATGAGCAACTACTGTCAAAATTGTCCTATTACCAGAAATAAGAAAACAGAAGATTTGATGAAGAATCACAGTTGCAGAATGAACCATTGTGGATCTAGTGGCTCGATGGAAGGTGCTGGAATGAAGATAATTTTTAACAGATCTGTTTCTAAACATGGAGTCAGCTACGTAAAGTATCTTGGTGACTCCAGCGCATTCAAGGTAGTAAGTGACAGCAAACCATATGGCGAAGAAAGTATTATTGAAAAGCTTGAACGTGTAGGTCACGTCCAGAAGCGCATGGGCTCAAGATTGCGAGAAGTTGTGGATGACATGAAGGGCAAGAAGTTGGAAGACGGAAAGGGTCTAAGTGGAAAGAACAGGTTAAGGAAGAAGTTGATTGATACCCTTCAAGTGTATTATGGTAAGAATGTTAGGGATAACCTATCAAGGTTGAAGACAAGCGCCGGTCTGTTTGGGCAACATATTTTCATATGTTATCCACAGATGAATAACCCATACACAATCTTTGCCCAATTAGTAGGTGTCGCTACAAACAGGCTCAGAGGGATTGAATTCCCTATACTCACAAGGAAAGTCTTCCTAAATCTAATCTCAACGTCATCAAGCCAACATTCAGGGTTCTGTCCAACCCTGATCTTCTCAAGAAATGCGTTCATGGCAAAACTCAGAATCCTGAGTCCCTGAATGTTCTCATATGGAAACGTTGCCCCAGAACCACATTTTGCTCATTCAAGATAGTTAAAATTATGAGGATGAAGGTCTTGCAGAGAATGAGCTTCAAGCCCGGAATTTTCACTCGCGACATCTTGAAGGGGGCAGACACTCAACGTATACTTGCAACCGATAAATCCATTGAAGACCTTGCAAAGCTGACAAGACAGCAAAGAAGAAGCCAGGAGAGAAGTGTGGAAGGAAATGAGGACAATGAGTATAGATCTGGTGGCTTTTGAAGGAGGGAACGACAATGAAAGAGCATGTTAAACTTTAAAAGGTATTTTATCAGAACTACTATTTACGTTATTCAGGTACATTTTTCTCAAAAACTAGAAAAGATGTGACTGTAATTTTTGGCATGTCTTTTGTATTATGTATAAAAACGTGTACACAACGTGAATATTTAATATCATTAATGAATGCCAAGATATATAATTAAGAAGGTAGAATTTTTGATGTGTATTTTTTCAATTAAAAAATAACGAAACCTAAAACTTGGTTAAATGTCAATAAATTGAAAAGCTTCTGTGGGTTTCTTTATATGAATGTAGAGATTATACTGCAAAATTTACAAGACAATTTCTTAGAAACTTTCTTTGTAAATGGTACCTATGTGAATCGTGAGTTCAAAAATTTAAAAATTTCCTAACAATTTCAAAATATCAATTAAAATTACAAAAAACTTTCAGTAGATTCCCTGAACTACCATCAATCATCGTAATTAATTTCAGTTGTGTAACTCAAAAATTGTGTATTTGGTGACAGGTTATATTTGTACCTGTATTTCATGTACGTCCCCCCCCCCCCCCCTTAATAAAGGTCTGTTGTGTAATATTCGATGTTATGTTCATAGAAGTGTGCCGTAACTTATCTTTGGAACGATTAGTGTGTCGGCTCTTTCTCGTGTCCGCACTTTGGCGCGGTGCGATTGATTCGGATAGCCTATTCAGGCGCGCGTGGATCGATTCCAAGGAGAAGCGGCGCAGCAACAAGACGCGGTGAAATTTACATTGGTTGTTACCAAGAGAGGGCAGTGACCCTGTCAGTCGTCGACGTTGCAGTAGTGGTCGCGTCGTGGTCGGTGGTGGGCCGCGCGAGCCTGGAGTTTGTTTGGGTCAAATACGGAGGAAACGCTCGTGAGTGGACGACGTGGCGCGAGACTTCACGGCAACATCGGGACTGGAGCTTTGCTACGTCTGGAGGACAGTGAATACAACCCTCTGCATCCTTCCACCTGTCTGCCGCTGACACCTTCAGTTGTATTAATTCTGGTGGGTAAGCCGTTTTCCCATCCAGGATCGTCCTTGTACGGCTAACTGTCGGGTGGCCATTTACGACTTTTGTTGCACTGTGATTTCTCAAATGTACTGTCGCGTTTGTGTGTGGAAATTCCTCGCCCTGTAGGTGCCGTTGTGCTTACAAGTACTATCTGTGTCTATTGCGTAATTTACTTTGTACAATTTACGAAAGCTCTGCAAGTTGTTTAAATTGTATAGTGTTAGTTGGAGTAATTTCTGTTTATTTAAAGCCCAATGACTGACACGTTCTATGAGCGAGACTGTGGTAACGTCTGTTATTTTGTCTGAAGTATGTTGTATCGAATAGCAGCGAGTGTAGTCTTAATTGTGAGTCAACCAAATTAGTGGTAAATGCGGCTCTTGCAGTACTAGATTACGTAGTGGTTACCTCTGCTCAACTGTGTGCCAAGCAGCTCAGATTATGCAATGCCATTTTAGTTGTAATTCAAGGTGTACTTTTGTCTTCGTTCTATAAAGAACTGTGCTCTTACTGCCTTTCGTACCGCTAGAGTATTTTCTACTTAAATCATTTGATGTTAAAGTTGCAATGAAAATGACGTTTTAAGCTATTGCAGTTCGCTTTAAGAACTTCGGGCTTGTTGGCTGTTTGCATATCTAATTTAACATCTTGCATGCAAAAAGTTGACTGCTTCACAGTTGGCGTAAAACGTCCCATGTTATAATAGTTTGTTTGGTGTGCTACGGAGGAACTTGTTTTTTAAGCCGGCTGTGCTGTTCCTAACACGTGACCAATGGAACTAAGTGGGTCTATGACCGCGAAAGGCTGCTAAGTTTGAGCAGTACTGTGACGGATGCATTTATTCTACCTCTAAGAACTTTTTTTCTGATTTTAACACTGTAGCTTGTTAATCCTGTTTTTGCAAGTGTGCTCTTTCCCAGGAGTAAGTTGTCATTTCCAATAATTTACAAATTAAACATGCAGATACAAGTAAATATTCAAAACACGTTACCATCCGGCAAAACTTACTAGGTACTCCTCAGAATAAGAAGCATGGAAAAGACTGATACATCTGAAAACGAAATAAAAACTAATTTGAAATGATAATTAAATGGACACCCTAGCTGCAAACAGGCGTTGAACTTCATTGGGGACATGTTGAAAATGTGTGCCCCGACAGGGACTCGAAGCCGGGATCTCCTGATCTGCTGATAAGCCAGCATTGAAATCTGCAGTAATTTGCGGAAAGGTTGCACTTCTGTCATGTTGAACGGTTCTCTTCAGTCGTCGTTGGTCCCGTTCTTGCAGGATTTGACGTTTTACCGGATTCCTGATGTTCACGGTACACTCGTGAATGGCCACACAGTAAAATCCCCACTTCATCGCTACCTCGGAGAAGCTGTGTCCCATCGCTTTTGCGCCGACTGTAACACCACGTTCAAACTGACTTAAATCTTGATAACATGCCATTGTAGCACCAGTAACCGATTGGACAACTGCGCCAGACACTTGTCGTACATAGGCGTTCCCGATCGCTGAGTCGTGTTCTGCCTGTTTACGTATCTCTGTATTTGATTACGCATGCCAATAGCAGTTTCTTTGTAGCATCAGTGTATTATCCGTCTTTCCCTGTAGCTTACCCTTGTTTTTCTCAGAATTTCGAACATCTTGCACCATCATTTTACATTTTGTATGGACTTGTATGTTAATTTGTTTCCTTTCCCTCTATGGTCTTAGTAATATTTTACGTTGTTTTTCGCTTCTGGTACTGACAGATTGCGAGCCAAATGGCATCTGGTTTGAAGGTATCAGCTCAAGGGCAATGCAGTTGGCAGACGTTAGCTTCACCGCAGTGACACTTCTCCGTGACGTCACTATGACGTACCCCTAACCAGTTTCCACCGTCTATCGACTTTCGTGGTCATATCGAGTGTGAGTGCCGGAGCTGCTCGTGGCATGAAGGTCACAGGTGGTATAGTTGCGCCATGGCTGAATAATTCTTAGAAATAATGTGACTGGTTTCTGGTTTCAGTATCTCATTATATCCAAGCTTCAAAGTAATGTCTGCAATGCCTCATTAGTGCTAATAAATGGAAACGTATTTATAGTTTCAGGGAAAGTGGATAAGTCATATCTTGCATCACATTACTCTATTTGACCTATGTATTGAATCCGGTTTAACTGATCTATTTCTTCATTTGAAGAACATACACGTAACACAGTGGAACAAAGTTATGCATTCTTTGTACACCAGAATAATAAATGTACTAATATCACAAAACTCTTGTGAAATCGTAAAAGCGCTGTAAATACGAAATATCATTGTGACTATGGTAACCATTCTTGTACACAAATTAAAGCAGCAACTCATAACTTTAGCTGGTACATTCATTGCAACTTTGGAAACTATTGTTATCTGTGGTCTTCGAATGCAAGAACCTACCAACTTCATAGTCGTATCATAAACAGTACTTAACAATAAGCTCCCCCACTGAAAAAAGTTTACTGAACTTTTTCCTTTGCATTCGAAACTACCTCGAGCAACGAGAAAAAGAAACAGCAGCAGGAACATTCCTATATCAGTACCAGAGTATGCTTCGTTCTGCATACGTACTTTAATTGAAGATGCTTCTTCTCTGAAGTCTCCTAACATAACTAACTTGTAAATTTTCTTTTATACTATGTAGAAGACTGAAAACAAATTAGTTTTTAACTACATATGACGGTAGTATCTGTTTCCGAAAGAACAGTTACCGTGGATGACCATGCAGCTTTACTAGAAATGAAATGATAATTAAATGGACACCCTAGCTGCAAACAGGCGTTGATGAACTTCATTGGGGACATGTTGAAAATGTGTGCCCCGACAGGGACTCGAAGCCGGGATCTCCTGCTTACAAGGCAGACGCTCTATCCATCTGAGCCACCGCGGGCACAGAGGATAGTGCGTCTGCAGGGACTTTCCCCTTGCACGCTCCCCGTGAGATCCACATTCCCAACATGTCCGGCACTCACACTCGATATGACCACGAAAGTCGATAGACGGTGGAAACTGGTTAGGGGTACGTCATAGTGACGTCACGGAGAAGTGTCACTGCGGTGAAGCTAACGTCTGCCAACTGCATTGCCCTTGAGCTGATACCTTCAAACCAGATGCCATTTGGCTCGCAATCTGTCAGTACCAGAAGCGAAAAACAACGTAAAATATTACTAAGACCATAGAGGGAAAGGAAACAAATTAACATACAAGTCCATACAAAATGTAAAATGATGGTGCAAGATGTTCGAAATTCTGAGAAAAACAAGGGTAAGCTACAGGGAAAGACGGATAATACACTGATGCTACAAAGAAACTGCTATTGGCATGCGTAATCAAATACAGAGATACGTAAACAGGCAGAACACGACTCAGCGATCGGGAACGCCTATGTACGACAAGTGTCTGGCGCAGTTGTCCAATCGGTTACTGATGCTACAATGGCATGTTATCAAGATTTAAGTCAGTTTGAACGTGGTGTTACAGTCGGCGCAAAAGCGATGGGACACAGCTTCTCCGAGGTAGCGATGAAGTGGGGATTTTACTGTGTGGCCATTCACGAGTGTACCGTGAACATCAGGAATCCGGTAAAACGTCAAATCCTGCAAGAACGGGACCAACGACGACTGAAGAGAACCGTTCAACATGACAGAAGTGCAACCTTTCCGCAAATTACTGCAGATTTCAATGCTGGCTTATCAGCAAGTGTTTACGTGCGAACCATTCAACGAAACATCATCGATATGGGCTTTGGGAGCCGAAGGCCCCCTCGTGTGTTCTTGATGACTGCACGACGCAAAGCTTTACGCCACGAATGAGCCCGTCAACACCAGCATTGGACTGTTGATGACTGGAAACATGTTGCCTGGTCAGACGAGTCTCGTTTCAAATTGAATCGAGCGGATGGACGTGTTCGAGTATGGAGACCACTTCATGAATCCAGGACCATGTATGTCAGCAGGGGACTGTTCAAGCTGGTGGAAGCTCTGTAATGGTGTGGGGCGTGTGCAGTTGGAGTGATATGGGACCCCTGATACGTCTAGATACGATTCTGATAGGTGACACGTCACTCCAGCTACACTCTTCTGAGTTTAAATACTACCGCTAGCTACAAAACTTCCCAGACATGAACATTATTGAGCATATCTGGGATGCTTTGCAACGTGCTGCTCAGAAGAGATCTCCACTCCCTCGGATTTATGGAGATGCCTGCAGCATTCATGGTGTCAGTTCTCTCCAGCAATGCTTCAGACATTAGTCAAGTCAATGCTTCGTTGTGTTTATATTGAATATGTACCAGTACCAAGAGGGAACAATAAGAATGGAAGACCAAGAACCAAGTCCTTGGATTAATGAGTAAGACAGGTGTAGTCTTTTGATCCTGTTGATCAATCTATATACCGAAGAAGCAATGATGGAAATCAGAGGAAGGTTCAAGAGTGGGATTAAAATTCAGACTGTAAGGATATCAACGATAAGATTGGCTGATGCCATTGCTATCCTCATTCACAGTGAGGAAGAATTACAGGATCTGATGAATGGAATGAATGGTCTAATGAGTACATAATATGAATTAAGACTAAATCGAAGAAAGACAAAGGTAATGAAAAGTAGCAGAAATGAAAACACCGACAAACTTAACATCAGAACTGGGGATCAGGAAGTAGAAATGAAAAAATACTGCCGCCAAGGCAGCAAAATAACCCAGGACGGACAGAGCAAGAAGGACATAAAAAGTAGAGCAGCACTAGCACAAAGGCCATTCCTGCCCAAGTGGCCTTAATTGAGAAATAAATATGTGAGAATGGATGTTTGGAGCGTAGTATTGTATGGTAATGACACATAGGCCGTGCGAAAACCGGAAAAGGAGAGTCGAACTATTTGAGATGTGGCGTTGCAGGATAATGTTGAAAATTAGGTGGGCTGATAAGGTAAGGAATGAGGAGGTTCTGCAAAGAACGTCAAGGAAAGGAATATAAGGAAAACGCTGATAAGGAGAAAGGACAGGATGATGGGACATTTGTTTAGGCTTCAGGGAGTAACTTCTTTGGCACTGGAGAGAGGGTGAAGGGGGGTAAAACTGTAGAGGAAGAGAGAGATTGGAATATAGGCAACAGATAACCGAGGTTGCAATTGCGGTGGCTCTGAGACGGAAAGTTGTTTGGCACTGGGGAGAAACTCGTGGAAGGCCGCTCATCAACCTATTAAGAAGATAGTTGCTGACTAAAGAAAAAAAATTAAAAAAATACCAGAGGCTATATGACGCTTACCATCAGCGATTAATTGTATTCCCGCGCTGAATACCATTGTTGAACTGCCGCTGCCAACGGCCATTGTCGTTCTATGCCGCTGTCCGACATACATTTTAGCCCTCACTAGGTCTTCTTGAAAGCCGCGAGCTCTTTATCTCTTATCTCGTGTTTTCTACTGAAAATCTCGTGCTTGTACTCTTGTTAACTTCACTATTACAGAGATCGCCAAAACTTTATTTTATATGTATTGGTCCTATGCGCAACAAACAACTTACTTGGTCTTTCTGCTGCCACTGATTGATCTGCTGCATTCCATTATTTAACAAAAACATAAAAAAACGTATTATTCATGCTGAGTGCAATGCATGTTCTGTATGGCGGCTCCTGCTGTTGCTGCGGCTGCTGCTGCTTACTACAACTACATATAATTCAAGAGAAAGGGTTTGGTAAAATCTAAACTCGATAAATGTTAACCCAAACAAAAAACTATAATCTGAAAGCGATTCTTTCTCTTTCAATTAACAAAACGCCAGAAGCTATATGAACAATCGCATCGTTTGTAAATTTGCCTCCAGTGGCATTAAAGCAATATTACAAATTAATCAAACTCTTGAGACAGACTGAAATACTTCTCAATTGAATACATAGTGAAACAATTCCCTGACAATTACAAAAGAAATCAGTACTTAATCTAACAATGGTTTCCCCTTAAGAATACAACTCCTATCATTATCAAAATTACCGTCTGCTGCTACGCACATACACAAACCCTTTTCTTTAAATTAATAAGCACGCTGCAAATTATAAAAAATATCAACTAAATACCAAATCCTGTGTCGCTGCTGGCGGACACGGCAGTACGGCAGCTCGGCGACGACCCCTCGCCCAACACACGTGCGCACCAGAGCAGGTGGGCTCCTACACTGGCTTCAAAACTGCCACTAGGTAATCCGTGCACTGCGAGGCGCGACAACAATATCTTAGATTCCAGAGCTTGTGTATGCGCGCTGTAGCCGACCTTTACATCCTAAGAGAGTATTGCCAACTCTCATTCTGACACAAAATGTAGGATGCTGGGTCCTCTAGTTGGTAGGCGTAGGCAGTTTCAGTCATGTTCACTTTGGATACAGTTGATTCCTTTATTTACTTGTAACTTTTTATTATGGAACTCTCGTGTCCACTGCAGTCGGGGCTGGAGATAAAATCCTCGGTACTCTGTGGGCAATGCATTGCCGTGAAAATGCCTACGGTCGCTGCATCAATCACCGCCCATTACAATGGTGATGTCGCGTTGTCGACATTCCTACGCTGCGTTGGAACGCTGTCAGGCACTGGCTTTGCAGTCCGGCGTTGCTATGCTGCCAGGAAGGTGGGTCGAAAATCTGCTCTGGCGTGTGTTGGGACTGATGACATCATGAAATCTGGGCAGAAACGCTGGCTGGCGGTATCCGGTGTCGGGAGATGCCCACTGGTCGGCGGTTGGGAAGGCCTCAGTTCGGCCCTCAGCTTATTGGTGCGTTTAGTCGAACTTCCACGTAGATGGCCCTTTAGGATGACGAACGGAGGTAGCTCTTCCAGTAGATGGTGGATGAGTGACTACGGCCGCACGGTGGTAGCCCGCTCTACAGCGGTTGTCGATTCAGTGCCACTTGCCGGCTGGGCAATCAGTATTTACATCAGGCTCGTCCAGACTGTGCCCCTGGGGCGCTAGCGCCCGCTATCGCCCGCGGCCAGCGCCCCGGGTGAATTCGTATGTTGTCGCAGTGGCCGAGCCGTGGCGCTTAGCTGGCCGTGCGGACCGCCCGACCGCCCGCCGCGCCTCTCGACCTTATACCATTATAAGACACGACCACGGGTTTGGATATTTTTCTAGCCGTGGAAAACGTGTTAGAGCGTCAATGGGTTTAAAATAGGAACGCCTGACCAGTGTAACAACGGATGGAGCCCCTGCGCTACGCACTGGATTCCTGGGTTACTTCAGGTCAAAAATGGCTGAAGTCGGCTGTTCCTTATTCGCGGCAGTTCATTGTCTGATATACCAGGAGACACTTTGTGCGAAGATTGTCAACATAAAAAATGTTATGGACATAGTTCTTCGAACGGTTAATTATCTTCGATCGCATGCACTCACACATCTACAATTTAAAGAATTTCTGGCTGATATCGAAGCGGAATACCCGGACATCCCCTACCACATCGAAGTAAGTTGGCTGAGCAGAGGAAAGGTGCTTCATCGGTTTTTCTCCTTGAGGGGTGAAATTGTAAGTAGGCTGTTTAGGTTTTTATACTGGTAACGCCACGTAGCGCTCTGTATGAAAATCACTGGCTGTGCTGTGTGCAGTCTGTGGCTGGCTTGCATTGTTTGCTATTGTGGTGTTGGGCAGTTGGCTGTTAACAGCACGTAGCGTTGCACAGTCGGAGGTGAGCCGCCAGCAGTGCTGGATGTGGGGGAGAGAAATGGCGGAGTTTTCAGTGCGGATGATCTGGACGTGTGTCCATCAGAGACAGTAAATTTGTAAGACTGGACGTCATCAACTGCTATATATTATGACTTTTGAACACTATTAAGGTAAATACATTGTTTGTTCTCTATCAAAATCTTTCATTTGCTAACTATGCCTATCAGTAGTTAGTGCCTTCAGTAGTTTGAATCTTTTATTTAGCTGGCAGTAGTGGCGCTCTCTGTATTGCAGTAGTTCGAGTAACGAAGATTTTTGTGAGGTAAGTGATTTGTGAAAGGTATAGTTTAATGTTAGTCAGAGCCATTCTTTTGTAGGGATTATTGAAAGTCAGATTGCGTTGTGCTAAAAAATATTGTGTGTTAGTATAGTGTTGATCAGAATAGGCAAAGAGCGAAATGTCTGAGTACGTTCAGTTCTGCTCAGCTGTTTGAAAATCAAATAATGTAAGAGGTTTATCAGCACAGTAATTCATTAATTTTTCAAAGGGGACGTTTCAAAATAAATACCTTTTTGAAATGAAAGGACATCCAGAACAATTACTTTGTGATCGTAAGTGGGTGGCGAATTTGGCTTTTCTGAGTGACCTTACTGGTCATTTAAATACTTTGAACATTTCACTCCAAGGCGAAAATCACTCTGTTGCTAATTTAATGCAGACGATTCAAGCATTAAAAAAAAAAAACTTATTTTGCGGGGAAAACAGTTGCGCGAGAAGTATTGTGGACACATTCCCGCACTATACAGTGTTAAAAAAGATGTGGATTTTTCAGATTATGTTCAAATCATTTGCGAATTACAAGAACAGTTTGAAAACAGATTTTTGGAGATAAGTGAGCTTCAAACTGCCTTATATATATTTGTTCGCCCGTTTTCCCTTTGCGCAGAGGACGTCTCACAAGTGCTTCAACTAGAGCTGATTGACCTGCAGTGCGATATCCGCCTGAAGAACCGCTTTCTTATGTGTAAAACTTTGGATGACTTTTACAGATGTCTTGCACCAGAGAAATATCCTCTTTTGCACAAACACGCGGCCAAATTTCTCTCAATGTTTGGTTCTACGTATATTTGTGAGCGCTTTTTCTCTCTTTTAAAGCTTTCTAAAACTAAGAACCGTTCATTACTTGGCGATAAAAATTTGACTAATTCTTTGAGGTTAGCGGTCTCTCGGAATATTGTACCAAACCTAGACAAAATCGTTTCCTTGAAAAATAAAAACGTGTAAAATGTTAATTGTCTTCTTTAACAATGTTGACTGTAAGAATTAAAGAGCTTTATAACCGTAATTCTATTTTTAATAAGTTTTCAAACTTGGTCAGTTAAAATTATTACGTACAAAACAGCAAACTAAGGATCCGATTTCTAAACTCTGAAAAGGGATACATAAAGCTGTAGCACGACGTATAACAACAAATGTTTACTTGTAACTACTAACAGTAAGAATGAGACACTATATCCCTTACATAAAACTATTTCTAAAATAGAATATTTTGTTTACGTTGGATCAGACCGCGGGACAGTCCAGCGCAGCGCAGTGCTGTGTGGTCTCACTCGCTCCGCAGCTATCTCTCTCTACCTCTCTCTCTCTCTCTCGCTCGCTCGCTCCTATGCCGACACTAGCGACACCGACACACGGTCGTGTAGGGGGCGCTGAACTACACCGCCCAGCGCCCGCGGGGCGCGGGCGCGCCCGCCGGCCGCAATTCTTGGATGAGCCTGATTTACATGCATCACAGCAAGCTTGCTGACGAGAGACGCCACATGTGTCACGTGCCTCACTTGTCGCAGTGCCGCCAAAGTGTACCTGATTTCGGGACAGCAGTTGATCATTGATCATGGTGTTGTGCCAGTGTAGCGAGACAAACATGGTCGCGACATGCTGTGCTAGCTGAGTACGACAAACTGCGTGATACGGCTGTGCAGCCCATAGAAAACATCCCTCCTACCTCAAATGAAGTCTGTCATCTTTTACACATCTGTGTAGATTTCATGGTTATATCGACCTCTAAAATCACCATATTCTGTCAGTAGACCTAAAATTTCCACAATATTTGCCCCCTCCTCTGGTATTTACACTACTGGCCATTAAAATTGCTACACCACGAAGATGACGTGCTACAGACGCGAAATTTAACCGACAGGAAGAAGATGCTGCGATATGCAAATGATTAGCTTTTCAGAACATTCACACAAGGTTGGCGCCGGTGGCGACACCTACAACGTGCTGACATGAGGAAAGTTTCCAACCGATTTCTCATACACCAACAGCAGTGGACCGGCGTTGCCTGGTGAAACGTGTTTATGATGCCTCGTGCAAGGAGGAGAAATGCGTACCATCACATTCCCGACTTTGATAGAGGTCGGATTGTAGCCTATCGCGATTGGAGTTTATCGTATCGCGACATTGCTGCTCGCTTTGGTCGAGTTCCAATGACAGTTAGCAGAATATGGAATCGGTGGGCTAAGGAGGGTAATACGGAACGCTGTGCTGGATCCCAACGGCCTCGTATCACTAGCAGTCGAGATGACAGGTATCTTAACCGCATGGCTGTAACGGATCGTGCAGCCACGTCTCGATCCCTGAGTCAACAGATGTGGACGTTTGCAAGACAACAACCATCTGCACGAACAGTTCTACGACGTTTTAAGCAGCATGGACTATCAGCTCGGAGACCATGGCTGCGGTTACTCTTGACACTGCATCACAGACAGGAGCGCCTGCGATGGTGTACTCAACGACGAACCTGGGGGTACGAATGGCAAAACGTCATTTTTTCGGATGAATGCAGGTTCTGTTTACAGCATCATGATGGTCAGATCCGTGTTTGGCGACATCGCGGTGAACGCACAAGCGTGTTTTTGTCATCGCCATACTGGCGTATCACCGGGCGTGACGGTATGAGGTGCCATTGGTTATACGTCTCGGTCACCTCTTGTTCGCATTGACGGCACTTTGAACAGTGGACGTTACATTTCAGATGTGTTACGACCCGTGGCTCTACCCTTCACTCGATCCCTGCGAATGCCTACATTTCAGCAGGATAATGCACGACCGCATGTTGCAGGTCCTGTACGGGCCTTCCTGGATACACAAAATGTTCGACTGCTGCCGTGGCCAGCACGTTCTCCAGATCTCTCACCAGCTGAAAACGTCTGATCAATGGTGGCCAAGCAACTGGTTCGTCACAATACGCCAGTCACTATTCTTGATGAACTGTGGTATCGTGTTCAAGCTGCATTGGCAGTTGTACCTGTAAACGCCATCCAAGCTCTGTTTGACTCAATGCCCGGGCGTATCAAGGCCGTTCAATGGTTCAAATGGCTCTGAGCACTATGGGACTTAACAGCTGAGGTCATCAGTTCCCTAGAACTTAGAACTACTTGAACCTAACTAACCTAAGGACATCACACACATCCATGCCCGAGGCAGGATTCGAACCTGCGACCGTAGCGGTCGCGCGGTTTCAGACTGAAGCGCCTAGAACCGCTCGGCCACTCCGGCCGGCATCAAGGCCGTTATTAAGGCCAGAGGTGGTACTGATTTCTCAGGATCTATGCACCCAAATTGTGTCAAAATGTAATCACATGTCAGATCTAGTATAATATATTTGTCCAATGAATACCCGTTTATCATCTGCATTTCTTCTTGGTGTAGCAATTTTAACGGCCAGTGGTGTATTGTAAGAATATACAACATAGCTTACTACCAGAGTTTACGCAGACGTTTCAACGTTTTATTCAACGCTGCTCTTACGTTGTCAAAAATGGCTCATATGGCTCTGAGCACTATGGGACTTAACATCTCAGGTCATTAGTCCCCTAGAACTTAGAACTACTTAAACCTAACTAACCTAAGGACAGCACACACATCCATGCCCGAGGCAGGATTCGAACCTGCGACCGCAGCGGTCGCGCGGTTCCAGACTGAAGCGCATTGAACCGCTCGGCCACACCGGCCGGCTTTTACGTGACTGAACCCTTCATTCGATCCCTGCGAAACCCTACATTTCAGCAGGCTAATGAACGAATGCATGTTGCAGGTCCTGTACGGGCCTTTCTGGATACAGAAAATGTTCGACTGCTGCCCTGGCCAGCACATTCTGCAGATCTCTCACCAATTGAAAACGTCTGGTCAATGGTGGCCGAGGAACTGGCTCGTCACAATACGCCAGCCACTACTCTTGATGAACTGTGGTATCGTGTTCAAGCTGCATTGGCAGTTGTACCTGTACACGCCATCCAAGCTCTGTTTGACTCGATGCCCAGGCGTATCAGGGCCTTTATTACGGCCAGAGGTGATTGTTCTGGGTACTGATTTCTCATGATCTATGCACCCAAATTGAGTGAAAATGTAATCACATGTCAGTTCTAGTATAATATATTTGTCCAATGAATACCCGTTTATCATCTGCGTTTCTTCTTGGTGTAGCAATTGTAATGGCCAGTAGTGTATGATGTCACGTAGAGATATTTTGTGGCATGTAGAAAACCACTCATCTTACTGAGTAGTAATTTCGAATATAGGGGTTAAAGTATATTTGCCATCTTCTTGTACACATTTTTGGTTAGTTGATACGCTGTTCCCATATTCCTTACATGTGATGCAACAGTTACTTTATCGGAGGTTTTTGATGCTATCTACTCTCCTACTCGTTTAAATTTCTCCTTCCGTTTATTTGCCCTTCTTCTTCCTATAGTACTCTGGGTGTTGACTTGATGTTTGTTTTTCCGTGAGAGAGATCTAGAACTTAGCCTTTGCTTCCGTTCATTCATTAGTTCTGCAGCTCTGTCTAGCGCATAATCACAAAATCGGAGCTCATTCACAAAAGCTTGGCAGTCAACAAATCCACGTTCCTACAACCAAATCGGACCACATTTACAACTTTGTTTCTAATTCCTTTTCACCACTCACGAATGAGTTTCTCGAGTACACTGTTGCATAGTAGCATGGTGTTAGTAAAAGTTATTTGTTATCTGAGCAAGACTGTGTCCGGATTTCGATTAGATTTGCTCGTTTTACTGAGCTGTAAGCGTTTTGTGCAATATACAAAAGTCACTCTCAATTTCTTGCACGTTTCGGTTAAGAGAACACACATTTAAGATAAATGATCTCTTGGTCACATGAATGTGTCCTTTTCTGAACCCTCCCTGCTAGTCACCCCACTCTGGGTCCAATAGTTTTTCGTCGCTATGAAGCGATTTCGAGAGAATATTGTAGGCTATTTAGGCATCAGAGGTATCACTATAATTTATTACGTCCATTCTTCACCTTGCTTACGAAATGGGTGGAGTAGTGTGAAAGATAGTTCTCCAGATGTTGCAGATTATCTCAATTAGTTTATCGATGCCTTTTTCTCCCTGCGCTTTTCAACAATATTTCGGTAATTGTCGAGTCTTACACGAATGTCTTTTCGTTTTTCAGTGAGTTATCTGTCTGATTTCTTCTCTTGTGACAGAGGGTAAATTAGGATGATTGAGTGAGTGTTTCCGCGCTGGAAACTGAAATTTATAGTCTCAAGGCTGAAGAGAATTCGCCAGAATACGATAGTTATTCCTGTTACTGTGTAAACTTCACTACCGCGACCCTTGAAGCATACTCTTGGGAAATTTTAATTGCTGAGATTTCGTTTGAACGATCCATAGGCGTCCCGAATGTTGTTCTTCTTGAAGTCTTCCTCACTCTTACCGTCTACTCAGAGGATAATTTTGGCAGCTTGTCTTCTCAGGTCCACCAATTTTGGCCAGCTGTCTTGATTCTTCAGTGGGTGCACTTCAGCTGTTGAAGCTGCTTTTGCATAAACCACATTACGTGCGCTTGTCAACCACGCAAATTGTTCTAATCTTAATTGAATCCCGCGGTCGTTCAGTTGCCTGGCATCGTGGCACTTTTTTAGCAAGATGAACACGAATGTTGGGACTTGTGTGAAAGTTGGGTTGTTGGGGGGGGGGGGTTGCCACGAGAGAGTGATGTTTGAGATCAGGCACTTACTGGATTATGTTATTGTATTGGTAGACTTAGCTTACCGGTCAGCAAACTTGATCTAAGTCATATAATATCTTAAAGAATTAACCTATATTATTTATGGGTTCATATTGCGATTGAAAGTTTTCGTCAGTTGTAATTCAATAATGTTTTCAACCGTCCTTCGAGAAGGACGTCAGGGTAACATGTTGTCATTTTGTATTCACAGAAAACGATGTACACTGATGAAACTTTTGGACATGTTAGAATCAAAAGATGAGGAAATACCTAATACTGGTGTGAATGTAACATTACACCCTCCTCTAAATTTAACTGATGACGTAAAAGATGAAGATTCGGGTGTTGAAGAAAATCCAAGTGTAGATAAATTACCAGCGAGTCAGCTCAATGCTACTGCGCTTTGTGATTTGGCCATTTCTGCAAACGGTATTGCTGTGAATGCAACAAGGAAACAATCCTTCACCTCTGATGTTGTTCCAGGACCCTCCAGTAGCACAAAAACAGCAACAATAACTCCAACAACCACAAAAAAACCAGCAAGGCTATCGAAGAATAAAGTTCTAAACCTCAAGAAATATAACTGGAAAAGTGGTGAAATAGTTAATCCAACACCTGTATGACCTCTAATATTCACAGTTGCAATGAAGAAAAGGCGAACACCACTTGAATATTTCCAACAGTTTTTTGATTACGAAATGCTTCAAATGATGGTCACTTACTCAAATCAGTTCGCAGCCAAGAGAAATAGACTAGGTGATTGTTCAGAAGATGAGATGTTGGTGTTTATTGCAATACGTCTGCTAAGTGAATATGTAACAGTGTCACGCAGAAAGATGTACTGGCAATCAGATAAAGACAGTCACAACGACCTCATAACAAATGTCATGTCCAGAGATCGATTTGACTTTACTTTTTCCAATTTGCATGTATGCAACAATGACAATTTAGATAAATCATACCGTTTTGGGAAAATCCGCCCATTACTGTGTATGCTGAATGATAGATTCAAATAATTTGCACCTCACGTGCGGCATCATTCTGTCGATGAATCGATGGTCCCATACTTCGGAAGTCACGTGTACAAACAATTCATAAAAGGGAAACCAATCCGATGCGGATTCAAATTTTGGTCTGGAGGCACAAGTGGTGGATATGTTATTTGGCTCGAACCCTTCCAAGGAGCTGGCACGTGTAGTAAGTATTATGAAACGAAAGGTATGGGGTACGGTGTGGTAATGACTTATGTTGACCAGTTACTTACACATGTTCCATATCGAATATACTTTGATAACCTCTTTACCAGCGTTGAACTATTATATGACCTAAAAGAGAGGGGCGTGGAAGCAACAGGAACAATAAGAGGAAACAGAGTTAAGAATTGTACTCTATCATCTGTAGATAAAATGATAAAAGAAAATAGAAGATCATATGAAGTTTGTTCTGACTCAGCATCCGAGATTTCCATTGTACGTTGGAATGACAACAATATTGTTAATGTAGCCACCAACTTTGACAGAGTGCAACCACTACGCTCTGTAGCAAGATTTTCCAGGGAACAAAAGAAAAGGATTAGCGTGCCTCAGCCTAACTTATTACACTCCTACAATACTCATATGGGAGGCATAGATCAAGATGACCAAAATGTATCCCTGTATGGATGCTCTATAAGAGGGAAAAAGTGGTATTTCCCGATTATTGCACATTTTATAGACATTGCAGAGCAAAATGCCTGGGATCTTTAAAAGCACAACGAAGAGCCCATAGATCATCTGACATTTCGTCGTCGAATTGTCACTGCAATTCTTGAAAGTAACAAAAGAATCGCTATCAGGAGAGGACGTCCTAGTAAGAGGGCAAAACTAGATTCTAGATTTGATGGAAGAGAACATTATGATGCTGAATTACCAACGGACGAGATAACAAAAAAGAAGAAGCAGCTGAAATGTCAAAGTTGCCACAAAAAAAAAAAAAAAATACTACTATGTGCGTAAAATGTGACGAACCACTTCATGTTTGTTGCTTTTTGTCTTATCATATTAGTGCATAAAATATGTGTATAGGTTATTTTCTTTGTTTATTGTATTTATTAGCTGTTTTAGCCCATAATTCAAATTTATTTTTGTTTATTTGAAAGTATAAAAACCAAAACAAGTTAATTGTGCAATGTCGTATAATTTAAAAACATGTTCCCTTATTGTCCTGACGTCCTTCTTGAAGGACACTCATTTTTGGAAATACTAAATAAAAATAAATACTCAAAATTGTTTTTACTTTCTTCCTTACAACCTTGTGAGTGAATGTAGATAAGATATAAATCAATTTTGAAAAACAAATAATTCAGGACTATCTGGGTTAAGAAGAGCTATGCAGTGCTCCTTCGGACATGCATGCAAGTCCGTGGGAACAGGCACTGTGCAATACAGCTGTTATGAAATATGTGAAATGGACACACGGTTGCGAATACAGACAACCATCAGCTGTATACGGGAATGGCGACAGTGAAAATTTTTGCAGCGTCAGTCGTTTTTGTTTCAGTATTTTTTGACACGGTTCTTTTCGGCAGCAAACAGATCGTCAGGTACATAACGGTCGTTTATACTTAACTTCTTACGTTACATATTCTTGTGAAAAGTGAAAAAATGTTTTGTTAATTGTTTTTGTAGCCATTTGTCTTCTGGCTTGTTTGATGCGGCCATCCACGAGTGAGTTATGTTCCGGAATATCGTCGGCCTTGACCAGAAAGATAAATTTATGTTAGTGTGCAGCATTGCGTATCTTGCATTATTTACATAACTGTAAATATTTTTTACTTTCATGTATATATCAGCACCGTTTTCCACGTAAAACTGTGGGTAGACGAAGACGTTTCTCACAAGAGGATCTGTTGTTAGGAGAAAATTGAACATTCATTCAAAGTATGGTACACCGTGGTCACACGTTACTGCCGTCACGCAATTTTTTCCTAATCAGAGTGGCTCTGAGTCGTTTACGTCTCCTGGCATCCAGTCGCAGGTTTGTGAGCCGTCTCTATTCGTTGCTTGATGAAGCTGTTTATGAAGCAGGCTGCCAGATTGCGGGCGCGTCCAACATTCGCGGTCCCGAGTGCTTGCGAAGCAGAGGCTGTTAGTGATCACATACATTCCGGTTTTGCGTGGGAAACCCAATTACCACGCTCACATCCGTGTCCTTGACTCATTCATTCTTTCAAAGCAATTGTATCACCAACAGGCTTTTAGTTGTTTATGTGTTTCTTTTTTGTGTGTTTGTGACCTTGCAGTGTTTTTCTAACCTATACATGTAACAAGGAACGAGCGCCAATGCCTTTGCCGCAGGCGTTATGTCCAACGGCAGAAAAGCGATGTGGTGTAGGGATTAAGAAACGAGACACTCAGTGTGTAGAAGCGCAGTTCAGACCCTCGCCTAGCCTTCCACCCACCCTGCTGAACTACGCTGTCTTTCCACCGAATTTTTCACGTGGCTGATGGAAGGCTTCCTTTAAGAAGGGCCTCATCCCGATTTAGCTGATCTATACTTCGTATCAACTAGCTGAGAAGAAAGCAGAACGCTAAGGCCTAGTAGAAAAGGGGAGAAGAGGGCAAAAAATATATGGCACGTTTCAAATCAGCATTTGTGAGTGGAAATCCAAAAGTAGGTAGTGTTACACCGTTACACGTTTTGTATTTCACATATAATTTCAAAATAGTGTTAATGAAAACCACACCGTCCGATGACATTAATGTGACGATCTGTCAAAAGCTTGAATAACCAACTTTCGGACCGCAGCGAGACGTGCAGGAAGAGAGTCAATGACGTTTTGGAAGGTACAGACAGGGATGTGGGGCCATGCTGATTCCAGTGCCTCGGCTGAGGATCCATGGTGAGTACATCTCGATAGAGGTGGTCCCACATATTCTTGATTGGGTTCAAATCCGAGGACTTTCGCAGCCAGGGGTGTACTGTAAACTCACGTTGGTGCTCTTCGAGCCACGCACGTACACTGCGTGCTGTGTGACACGTGGCGTTGTCCTGCTGGTAGACGCCAAACTGCGTGTAGCGGAGGACATGGTTTCCAAGGACAGAGACCAACCTGTGTTTTATTCCAGAATGACGAGATCACACAGAGAATGCCACGAAAACGTTCTCCAGACCAAAGCGTTCCCTCTTCCGGCCTGGATGTTTGCTTTCAGACGTTTCACGCCTTACACGCCAACGGCTGTTCTTCCGATGGAGCATAAAACATGATTCACCTATAGCCACTCATGGACATTGAGCTGTTGTATTCGCTTGCAAATTCCTGCTTTGGTCTCCGATGAGCAGCAGTTAGCATGAGTGCATGAACGAGGTGCATGCTACAGAGGCCCGTACGCAACAAAGTTCGCTGAACATTCGTTGAGAAGACTCTAATGGTAGCTCTTTGGTTCACCTGTTCGGTCAGATGCTCAATAGTTGCACCTCTGTTCGCCCGTACACATCTCCGAAGCCTTTGTTCACCCCTGACATGTACGGCCCGTGGTCCACTGCAGTTGACTCGATGCCGGTTGTGTATAGCTCCATTTTGCCACGCACAGTATACTTTAACCAAAGCGGCAAGCGAACAGTTTACAAACTTAGCCTTTTCGGAAGTGCTTCCACTCTTGACCTGAAAGCCAATGATAATGCCCTTTTGGACGTTAGATAAATCTGTCCTTTCCGCATTACTACAACGATTGCACTGTTTACCGCGTCACGCTGACACACTCTGTACACCCTCCACTGCTAGTGTTGCAGCTGCGAGTGGTTCTTGCACGTTGACGTCGAAAATAGGCTGCGGTTATTTTAATGTGACTGACACTGCCAAACTGATACTCAGTATTTACATGCCTTTGGGATAGCTGATCAACATTTCATCCTTTGCGAGCTTTCGCATTTGGGAGGACGATGGTTCAATCCCGCGTCCGGCCATCCTGATTTAGGTATACCATGATTTCCCTAAAATCGCTCCAGGCAAATGCCGGGATGGTTCCTGTGAAAGGGCACGGCCGACTTCCTTCCCCTTCCTTCCCTAATCCGATGAGACCGATGACCTCGCTGTTTGGTCTCTTCCCCCAAAGTAACCCAACCCAACCTTTGCGAGCTTTTTTTCAATGTTTTTGTTTCTAGAAAGAGCAATTACTACAGATTAAAAACGGTGTGAACACACTGAGGCTATTGGGTGTGACTAACATTACATGAATTTTTCGAGTGCAGATCGCAAAAGAGCGTGGCTGGAGGACTTGTGTGTATAGCTTATCGCTATCTCTCGGACTCTGAGAAACGCTGAATCATTGACAAAAGAAACAAGGGGGCAATCATTACGACGCACAGTGGGTCAACTCACTACAAAATCTCGAGAGAATAGAGAAAAAAAGGTGCGCGTTCCGACATTAGTTTCGCGAGATATTGTTTGGATTGCACTGGTGCATGCTTGTCCAGTGCTGAGGTGTCATTCGAGTCTGAAGTCGTGATACTTGCCTTCACAGTTGACGCCAAGCAGTGAATCAGACAACGACTCATACTTCAGAAATTGTTTGTGTGGCCTGTTTAACATATAATAGCCATGCTGCCTAGTCCTCAGGATAAAATAGGACGAGTATCACTCCAGAAGGTATATTTATAACATTTTTAAGCACTGTGATGACGTATATCGCCTTTAGACTACTACCGATGCTATCCGAAATCGCTGGCTATAAAATTTCCTCTGCTTAGCTCCACTTTTTTAAATGACTCTCCTACTACCTTAATAGTACAGTTAACGAGTTGAAAAGTGTTTGCGTGCACATACTTGCACGTTTTTAGTGGACGGCCATTTTACTACCGCGCGGCAGTGCCACATGGTAAAAATGGGTAATTAGCTCATAAACAATTATCTGCTCAAAAAATGTCATTACAGTTTCCTGTAGAATTTTGGGCACCTATTCGGAAATGTAATCATAATGTTTTCGCAAATTGGCAAATAATTTTCTTACAAGATTAAAATTTCCTCTGGTATTATCGTTATTTTCACGAAACACTGCAGAGCTATTCAAATTTTGTACAGTGAACTCTATAACTAAAAAATATCTTTTAAGTACTCTCAAAAATGTATATTTGTCGAAAGTTGGGTGCCAACTTCACCAGATTCAGAATATTCTGTAATAATCCCCGATAGTGACATCGGTCCACCTAGTTTTGATGCACGGATATGTCATAACCGAAGCTGCTCCGTTGTCGATTGGTCTGGTGTGTGGATATGTGCAGAAAGCTCGGAATAAGGATACACAGCTTTACCGATATTTTACACGCAGATATTCGCATGATGAAACGATGCATGTCTTATTCCATCGGCTTATGGCATCTTCGGATCCATTCGTCTCTAGAGTCGAGAAAGTGACAATTGAAGAAGATAAAGAGATGCCACCTGAGGTAAAAGAACTGGTTCTCGAACCATCTTCCAATGGATAACCCGACAGCGACGCCCTTTTGAAAAATGTAGAATACCGAATAAAATATATCAATATGGCAAGTACTTCACAGCACATTTTATTCGAGTCAGCTAAATTTGTAATTTTTTATTCAAACTGTCTCCGTCGTTTTGAATTTTGGAATTCCGAGATCGGATTGCTAATCAGTGACCCAAAAATCTAAAAAGAACACATTTTTGCATTCATTTTTCTATTATTTCCAGGTTTTGAAGCCATTTCATGTGCGACGGGTCACTCAGACGGTGTGGCAAGAAGAGTAGACACGCATCTTTCGAGAAAGACAGCACGAAGAGCTGCTGCCAACATCTCAAATTCGGGAAGAGGTTACAGACGTAGTGTCGCCACTAACCGTCAAGAGCAAATTATTGGAAGCTGGTTTGAGAACTCGAGTTGCCCTGCGTCGTTTGTCGCTGACACCATACCACAGCAGATACTTGTCTAGTGTAGAGTCAGAGCGAACTGAGGCACTGGGTGGCGTTCTGTGGTGCTCAGTGATGAGTCTCTCTTCTGTTCGTGACAGTCAGATTGAAGTCAACGCATCCGTAGAGGACGTGATGAAGCAGCGATTCTCGAAACTCATATTATTCCAGCTCCTGGAATCTGGGTGTGAGGAGCTGTTGGACATGGCGACAGGACTGATTTTGTAATTTTAAGAGGAAGACCGAATACTCGCCGATAGGTGTTGAATCTTCTTAGTAAATGTTTTTACTTACTTAAACTGAAATAACTGAGAAGGTGAAACTTCTTTATTTAATTTTGAAACTGCTGAATGAGATTGAATGCAAGTGTCACTTTTGCTATTTTTTTTATCATTTCAACACTGACCTACAGAATTTGCCCTGACAAACACAACTCAAACTTCTTCTATTCATTAATTACCCAAAATATTCAAGGATAACGTGATCTGATTGCTTAAAATTAACTCAAAAGAATGGCCCTGAATTAGAAGAAATCCTAACAATAAGCCATACATTTCATAAGTCATTTACCTCACAGAAAATCTTCATGACACGAACTACAGCAAATACAGCGAGTATACAGCCAGCTAAATAAAAACATTCTAACTACTGTAGGCTCTAACTACTCATAGGCATTTGGTTAGCAAAGGAAAGATTTTGTTGCAGAGCAAACAATGTATTTAGCAGATATTACCTTAATCATGTGACAACCAGTTCGAAAAATTATATAATCGTCAGTAATTCCATTATCATTTTACAATCCATTTCCACGACGGGCACACACCCAGACCGTTCGCTCGCGCTAATACTGCAAACCTCCACACTGCTAATTATTAACCTCTAACCTCCATCACTGCAGACTATTCACTTCAAAACTGCCATCACTGCTGGCTATTTACTTCCAACTTCCATCACTGTTGGCTGTTAAAATCCAACAGCCACTCCGACCAGCCACAGAGTTTCTTACAGAGGGCGCGCAGCGCTATCAGTGATATTAATGCAGAGCGCTGCATAGCGCTGCCAACATACAAACACATAAACAGGCTACTGACAGAGGCAAGAATGGGAAACCCTGTTGCCACATCCTTTATGACTAGCGCTCCAAACGGCAGGATAGCGGAGGACACCACACTACAAAATCCGAGAAATGTACAGATCCGTGACTGTCTCGTCAAGTCCTCAGATTTCTTACTCTACAACATGTCTGGAATGCGATAGGAAGAACTTCATACCAGCCAACAATCTTCATGAACTGTAATAGCACGTGTATCAGGCATGGCAAGACATTCCTCAAGATAACATTCGGAGGCCTTTTGCATCGATGCTACAGCAAATACAGTACTGCAATCGTTTCCGTGGGGGTTACACATCTGACACTGGTATTAATTACGGACAACACTCAATAGTTAAAGGACTTCTCTTCTGTATCTTTTTTTCTCTTCTCTTTCTGTAGCAAATTGAAATTCCTGTTCGTTGCTGTCTGTATGCATAGGCTAATCTCAGGAATTGCTGTAGAAAATTGATACAGTTTTCACTAATACATTGATTCACGATGAAGGTTTGTGTACGTAATTTACAAGTATTTCGAGGAAATTGTCTGAAGTACGATGAATTAAAGACGGCAGCCGCTGAGAAAACGATGGTATTGCCATTGCAGAACTGTGAGATCCGGCGATCGCAATGGTGCAGGGAGAGGACCTTTCCTTCCAATACAACGACGAGGATGCGTATTGTTCATGGACATTAGCATGAAAGTGGGCTGGTGCACTGTCGTGTGGAAACCACATCGATTCGCAGACAACAAGGGGCACAGTCCCCAAGAACTGTGGCAGTGCATCTCGCAGGAACAGCTGGTAACGTGGACCAGTCAAAGGGGATGCAGCAAATGAGGTCCTGTTAGGAGGTCTTGGATAATGTCCGCCCATACGGAGAATCGTTGCTAATGACCACCGATGGGGATGGCGTGGAGATTGTCCTCACTGCACACAAGGATGTTGCGGCTCTTGAAAACACCGTCAGGGGTCAGTGTGGCCTCATCCATGAACAATGCAAACCATTTGAAGTTAGGCACTACAGCACTACGGTGGGTAATCCGTTGACAGGCGTGAACGTGAGGCTCAAAATCCGTTGGTCCCAGTCCTTACGATAGAGTGTGATACCTGTTCCACCAGAACTGTCCACACTGTACCTGTTGACGTGTGCGTTCCACGGATTAGTTACGAGTGCTTATTGCTAGGCTGTCGGCCACACGATCCAACACCATCTTATCAAAGTCTGTTGTTCGGACATGTATTGGGTGGGAATTCGTGTGCCGTGAAGGATCAAGCCTCGCGTAAGTTAGTATCCACGAAGATAAACTTTTAATAATCCCTATTGGGAAAGGGTTCTCTCTACGTTCGTGCTGTTTTATGGGCACTACATCCCACACGGTACATAAAATTCATGTCTGCTAACTCTCGTGACGAGTAACATTTCATCTTTCACTAAGCGTCATGCATTGTACTCAGTAACACACGCCACGACACAAGCGGACTGACGCAATGGATAAGTGACACCGAGGATAGCGATAAGGGTGTAACACAGGTTAATGTGCCGATGCGACGCATGCGGTCGTCACATTCCACACCTGCTGTGAGCTAAGCTGTGTGCAATATGTCTGTTTGGTGGTCGGGGATGTACACAGTTTATCACCTGCTGCCTATTCCAGTGCACAACAGACACCCGGGATCTTTGCAGGCGTGCCACAGAACTGATTGCAGCAACACATGCACTGGGACTGGCGGTTGTCGCTTTGAACAATTACTATGAGCTACGTTGTTGTTATGCGGTGTACGCTGTGTCTGTCCATAACACAATACATAATACATTTCTGACCATTGGTTCCCTATTCAGTATAATGGGTTGTGGTTCTCCTTCTGTAGATGCTATAAAGTAAAGTTCTTCGCCATCATTTTCTGCTTATGTGAAGGCTACTCTTGGGAACTAGTGTAGGGATTTTGACACTGGCGGCGGAACTGATGGGACTGCTCCACCGACAAACGAGCGGCGGCGCACGGTTCGTATGGTTAGCAAGTTGGAGACGGGGCAGTCCCCTCATGCCTTTAGTCGTTTCAGTATAGAATCCAGCAAGTGGCGAGTGATGTGTGAATCATTAAATTAATATGAAAGTGTTCGCATATCGTTGTTCAGTTGCAAACCGGTGGTATATGGGCAGTGTCTTTACAATCAAAGCATCCTCGATCCCGGGTTCGAACCCCGCCAGCGTTTAAACTTCGAATAATAACCAACATTGCCGGTTGAAGACTTCTGCTAAGAGACACCTTTATTTTGCCAATGGCGTTGTCAAAGAGGTCGGAGGAGCGGACAGAAGTTCAGGGCACTCTGTTGCCCTTGGGGTGGGAAATTGCCTCTAAAGGCTGAAGAATCAGCAATGATCAACGGCATGAAGAGTGGCCTGTAACTGAAAAAGTGTCATGATGATCTCTTCATTACCAAAATATTCGGGAATAGTCCACCGTTCGGATCTCCGGGAGGGGACTGCCATGGGGAAGGTGATCATGAGAAAAAGGCTGAATAACCAACGAAAGGATAACGTTCTACGAGTGGGGGACGGAATGTCAGGAGTTTTAACGTGGTAGAAAAGCTAGAAAAACTGGAAAGGGAAATGCCAAAACTCAATATAGATATGGTGGGGGTCAGTGACATGAAAGGAAAAGAAGACAAAGATTTCTGGTCAGCTGAGTATAGGGTAATATTGACAGAAAATGGTATAACCGGTGTAGGTACGTTATGAATAGGAAGCTAGGGCAGAGAGTGTGTTACTGTGAACAGTTCAGTAATAATCTATAGCAAACCAGTACTGACAACGATAGTTCAGGTATATATGCCGACGTCGCAAGCTGAAGATAAAGAGATAGAGAAAGTATACGAGGATATTGAACTGGTGATGCAGTACGTAAAGGGAGATGAAAATGCAATAGTCATCGGTACCTGGAATGAGATTGTAAGGGAGGAGTAGAAGAAGGTTACGGGAGAATATAGCCTTCGTATTAGGAATGAGGGAGGAGAAAGGCTAATTGAGTTCCGTAATAAGTTTTAGCTAGTAAAAGCGAATACTCTCTTCAAGAATCACAAGAAAATCCCTTGAAAAACGTCACGAGATACGGGAAGATTTCAGTTAGATTATACCACAGTCATACATAGATTCCTTAATCAGATACTGATTGTAAGACGTACCCAGAAAAAAAGTGCTCTGATTTATAATCATAACTCTACGCTCTGCCCCGTAAACAAAATCTCCGCTATGCCAGAAAATTCTTACTGCTGTAGGGTCGCGTGCGAGAACAGGGTGGGTCGCTAGAGTCAGTTACAGAATTTGAAACCCAATGTGTGATGAACATCTCCAAATATCTTGGTAGATCTCGCACTAATGACTCATGGCATATCATTTTCCATTTTCGCCAGTGCACTATTGTCAGGAAGTTTCTACCTCTCAGCGCAGCAGTTACGTTGCATAATGCCTCTAACGTACGTTGTTTCACCTCTTCTACACTCTGATAGCGAGTAACGTATAGATCCGCTTTAACTATAAGGGAAAGGAAAAAGGCGCAAGTAGTCATACCGTTTTCGCAGCGGAGCTCCACGCGATCCTGAAGGCACTGGAGCAGATGCATCGTGTTCGGGGCGATCGATTTCTTCTCTGCTCCGATTCTCTTAGTGCCTTGCAATCACTGCAGAACTTATACCCGACTGAGGAGATGGTCCAGCTGATACATGACCAACTGTACTTGCTCCAATGGCGGGGTAAAGAGGTATCCTTCTGCTGGGTGCCTGGTCATGTCGGCATATTGGGCAATGAACAGGCTGATCGGGCTGCCAAGGAGGCCTGCAGAGAGCAGGATGTGGTCCAGTGTCCTATCCCCTTGCAGTCAGTCATCGCTGCACTCCACAGGAAGTGCATGGAGTTGTGGGAGGACGAATGGCTGGCGGTGACGGCCAATAAACTGCGGTCTTTAAAGTCAACCACTCGGCCGTGGCGTTCCTCCTGCCGGCTGCTCAGGCGGGAAGAGGTGGCGCTCACACGTCTTCGGATCGGGCACTGTCCACTGACACATAGCTATTTATTACGGCGGGAGGATCCTCCGTTTTGTGATGCTTGTGGTGTGCACATCTCTGTCCGGCACATTTTAACAGACTGCATTTTATACCGTGATGCAAGGGCAGAAGCACAAGTTGATGGGGATCTGCCTTGTGTTTTAGCTAACGATGAGACGTGTGTGTCTAGGGTTTTTAAGTTTTGTGATGCGTCTGGACTCTGGCCTAAACTTTTAGGCTGGAGGTGTTAGTGTATTGCAGAGTGGCTGACTCCTCCCTTTTTTCCTTGCGGTCAGCCAGCCACTTCCATCTGCTACATTGTTTTAGCACCCTCTACCTTTTTCTTCCCGTGTTGTCCATGTTTTACTGCTGACGCCCTGCTTCATCCCACGTTTCGGTGTGGGTGAGCACATATTTTTTCAATGATTGTTCCCCGTGTTTTCTGTTCCGTTATATGTAAATGTTCTGAGTTTTTTTCTTGACACCCGTCTCACTATGATACTGAACGGGCGCTGAAGACCTTGCTGTCGTGCGCCCACACAACCCTTATACTACTACTACTACTACTACTACTACTACTTTTTGTGGAAATTTTTCTGTCACTCAGTGCTGTGGTATTGGGAAAATGATCGTAGTTAAGGAGTCAACGCAGGCGGTGTTGCTCAATATAGTAGTGATGAAGGTCAAAGTGAAAACGACCTTCGGTGACATTAAAAGCAAGGGTGCTAATATGAAGAGTGCAATGGGAATCCCACTGTTAAATACAGAGGAAGGAGCGGATAGATGGAAAGTCTACACTGAAGGCCTCTATGAGGGGAAAGATTTATTTGATGTGATAGAAGAAGAAACAGAAGTGGATTTAGAACGGATAGGGGATCCAGTATTAGAATCAGAATTTAAAAGAGCTTTGGAAGACTTAAAATCAAATAAGGCAAAAGCAATAGGTAACATCCCATCAAAATTTATAAGATCACTGGGGGAAGCGGCAACAAAATGACTATTCACGTTGGTGTGCAGAATGTATGAGTCTAGCGATATACCATCTGGCTCTCGGAAAACATCATCCACACAATTCCGGAGACTGAAAGAGCTGACAAGTGTGAGAATTATCGCAGCTCATGCATCCAAGTTGCTGACAAGAATAATACACAGAAGAATGGAAAAGAAAATTGAGGATGTGTCAGGGGACAATGAGTTTGCTTTTAGGAAAGGTAAAGGCACCAGAAAGGCAATTCTGAAGTTGCGGTTGATAATGGAAGCAAGACTAAAGAAAAGTAAAGACTCTTTCATAAGATTTGTTGACCTGGAAAAAGCGTTCAACAATGTCAAATGTTGAAAGATGTTCGAAATTCTGAGGAAATTAAGGGTAAGCTACAGAAAGAGACGGGTAACATACAACATGTATAAGAACCAAGAGGGAAGACTAAGAACGAAATGTTCAGATTAAAAAGGGTGTAAGATACAGATGTAGTCTTTCACCCCAATTGATCAATCTATACATCGAAGAAGCAATGATAAAAATAGAACAAAGGTTCAGGAGTGGAATTAAAATTCAATATTAATGATACGATTCTCTGTTTACATTGCTATCCTTAGTGAAAGTGAAGAAGAATTACAGGATCTGCCTAATGGAATGAACAGTGTAGTGAGAACAGAGTATGAGCTGAGGCTAAATCGAACAAACACGAAAGTATTGAGTAATAGCAGAAATAAGAACAGCGACTGGTGGTCACGAAATAGATGAAGTTAAGGAATTCTGCTACCTAAGCAGCAAAATAACCCATGACGGACGGACGGACGGAACAAGGAGGACAGAAGAAGCAGACCAGCTGTTGCAAAAGCCTCATTCCTGCCCAAGATAAATCAGCTGGTATCAAACATAGGCCTTAATCTGATGAAGAAATTTCTCAGAATGTACGTCTGGAGCACAGTATTGTATGGTAGTGAAACATGGACTGTGGGAAAACCGAAACAGAAGAGACTCGAGTCATTTGAGATGTGGTGCTACTGACGAATGTTGAAAATTAGGTGGACTGATCAGGTAGGGAATGAGGAGGTTCTGCGCAAAAACGGAGAGGAAAGGAATATGTGGAAAACACAAGCAGAAGGGACAGAGTGATAGGATATCTCTTAAGACAACAGGGAATTACTTCCATGCTACTAGAGGGAGCTGTAGAGAGTAAAAAATGCAGACGAGGACAGAGATTAGAATACATCCAGCAAATACTCGTAATTGAGCAAGTGCTAATCTGGGGCCGCGCGGGGTTAACCGAGCGGTCTGAGGCGTGGGATACAGTTCGGCGGCTCCATCTATCGCTGCACCGCATATGCGGATGATTTGATGATCGTCATACGTGGAGCTGACGATATGGCCGCGGCTTTGGACTGGATTGCAACCTACGGTAAAGCTTCTGGTAGCCAAATCAACGTTGACAAGTCTGTCGCCTTGAGCATCGGGATTGGGCTACCTCAGGAACACATTGCCCCCTTACGCTTCAGTGATACTGTCCGCTGCTTGGGCTTAGCTTTCATGAACGACATGCGACGCGCGACGACGCTCAATTATCGACGCCTTCTTAACCAAATTGGGACCGGAATTGCAAATCAGCGCTTGCGATCCCTCAACATCGTTCAGCGGGCGTATTATGCCAATGTATACCTTGCGTCCCGCATACCTCATCTCGCCCGAACGCTACCCATTCTGAAACCCTTGGCTCGTAGCATTATGGGAGCGCTGGGATACTTCGTCACCGCTGGTATGTTACTGAAGATCAGATACGTATCTCTTACCCTCCCCAAGGAAAAAGGTGGTCTCAGCCTAGTTAACGTCCATGATAGGGCCATTGCCCTCTATATTAGCTCACATTTATGTCTGCTGCGCCGTTGTCCTACGAGCCTCACGAGTCTGCTTCTGACGGCGCTACGACCTGCTTCACTAAGACCGCCGGTGCCACTACAGGACATCCCAGCGCCCGTCTTTTATATAGGACATTTTTATTTAGAACAAAGTTATTGCAGTGTAGCGCTCACGACACCACAAATGGCCACAACTCGACGCCTATATCATGACATGCTGCAACTCCGCCCCCTAAATGTGGTCGAACTAAAATATCCTGACGTACGGTGGCGCGTAGTGTGGAAGACTGTACACGATGCCATGCTTGATTCCGATGTTGTTTCTTAATGGTACGTAGTCGTTAATGGGAAGCTGGTGACTCAAGAACGTCTCTACAATATCCACATGGCGAACGTCTCTACAATATCCACATGGCAGAATCTCCCAATTGTGTGGGTTGTAATACAGTAGATTCTGACGAGCACCGCCTCAGCTGTGGAGAGGCGGAACCGATTTGGCACCTAGTGTGGCAGATGCTGGCTTATCTCTTGCGAGTTAGGCCGGAGCATATGTCTGCACGCACGTTATTGTTTCCGGATGAGACATTTTAGCCCAAGACTCGAACCAATTCCGTCACCTGGATACGTGGACATGCGGTCCATTACCCCTGTCGTGACGGACACAAGAATTTACTTGACTTCTGGCTCTATTTACAAGAAAGACATCATGCTATTTCCGGGCATACCAGATATCGACAATGCTTCGCAAACTACCTATGGAGTGCCTTTCACAGCCCGCCGTGTAGCTGGAATGTTCCAGGCAGTGGCAGATGAGGTCAGAACGAACTGCAAACGATCATAACTGAACAATCTTTATCAGTGGGCGCAGTCGCTGGGAAGCCTAACTACGAAGTGGTAGCTTTATTTTCATGTTAATTATGTTTACTATCTTCGATGGTGTCTTCATTCTGTTTTAGTTTTCCAGGCTTGATTAACTATGACTGTTCGCACATTGATATCTATATAAATAAATAAAATAAAAAAAACAAATTACTAAAAATGAAAAAAAAGAGGCGCTGCAGTCATGGACTGTGTTTCTGGTCCCGGCGGAGGTTCTAGTCCTCCCTCCGGCATGGGTGTGTGTGTTTGTCCTTAGGATAATTTAGGTTAAGTAGTGTGTAAGCTTAGGGACTGATGACTTTAGCAGTTAAGTCCCGTAAGATTTCTTCACACATTTGAACATTTTTTTTTGTTTTTTTTTGCTAATCTGGGATGGAAAGGTTGGCACAGGAGAGGAATTCGTGGCGGGCAGGAACAAACCAGTCGGAAGACACATTGTTCTCTGATTTTTAAATCATAGCTCTACGCACTGCCCCATAAACACCGCTATGTCATAAAATTCTTCCAATCGTAGATAGTTAGCGGTACGCATGAGAAGCCAGGGAGGGTCGCTAGTTTCAGTTACAGTATTTGACACCGGTTATGTGATGCACATCTCCAAATGTTTTGATAGAACTCGCACTAATGCCTCACGGTATAAAATTTTCCATTTTCGCCATTGTTCTATTACCACCAAGTTTCAACCTCTCATGGCAGCAGTTACGCTGCATAATGGCTCTAACGTGTTTTGTTTCAACTCTTCTGTGCTCTGATAGCGCCTGACGTTTAGGCCCGCTTTAGCTCTAAGGGAATATCCAGTGAGAAGGAGGCATGTTATTTTTGTGGAAAATTCATTCAGTGTTGTGCTATTAGGAAAATAACTGTGTTCATGGAGTCAATGCAGGCAGTGTTTCTCACGGTGCTCACGCAGGGCGTTTAGCACTTACAGGTTGTAACGTTGGCTAATTGTGGGAACCTGGGGAAGATCCTCCTTTACAACGAAAGTAACAAACCAACGTCCTTTTCGTACAGCTCCTGCCTGTATGATTATCTTCGGTCGTTCTCATGAAGCAGGTGCACCACACTTATTCCTTGTACACTTACTGAAACAGGGTGATGATTCCTGGTACAGGTTTCCATAACGGAGGAGAGAAGTAAATGATGAACTCGACTCTGTCTTGTTCGCAGATTAAGATCGCGAATCACTGTAACACCGTTTATGGAAAAAAATGTCGACAAAATATCTTGCAGTCAAAGATATACAGTAGGGTTTGAAACTGTCACCAAACTTCTCGTATCGCTCTTTTCAGCTCATATGCAGCCTCAAATTGTGCTTCACCGTGATAAACACACCTTGCATGTACTCCACGGGGTGCGAATCTGGACTACGAGCAGGCGACGGCAAGACATAGATATCTTTATCTTCAAACCTAATATTGGCTAATTTTGGCTGTAGCAGAGCCATACACAGATGCATTATCTCGTTGAAGCATTAGACTTTCGCACGCTAGGTCCTCATACATTCGAATCAATTCTCCTTGTAGCATCTCAAGTGTACCTATCAGAGCTCATTCTAGCCTTCAGCCAAGAAAATTATGAGTTACCTGTAGCACAGAACGCCGCCAAATCAAAATACTTCAACCGCCAAAGTTTCTGTTCATTGTTACCTGCTACTCCGTTGTTAGATGATGCCAATAATACTGATATCTGTCCTGCCCATCTTAATTAAACTTCGCCTTATCGATGAAGAGCACTTTAATACATTGTGAAGTCCATTACACATGTTCTTCAGCAAACTAAAATCTAGCCTGTTTATGTTTGGGTGTATATGCGGGTTTCTTCAGTCGTTTCTTGAATGAAAGATATTTGTCAAGCGACAAAATTTGTCGTGCACTTTTGGCAGTTACTAGCGACCGTAAATCAGCAACGAGTTGAGAAGAAAAACGGTTTGTGGCTCTTGCTTTGCGCAAGAGTAACCCCTTCTATCCCTCAGATAATTTTCTGCTTTGCCCATATTTTCCGTGCTGTCCACTTAGTGCTCCCAATCTAACGAAATTATAAGTCAATGTACTTGAACAGTTCATCTCCTTGCTAATTTGACGGTCAGAGAGTATCATTTCCTTGTACGTACCAACTTTCGCTGTTTCATCACATGGTAACTATTTACTACGTGGCACTGTCACAGTGGCGTCACTGTTACTATTGGTGTCTGTTTCCTGTCTGCAGCACAGGTACGTACACAAACGCTAATACCACACACATCCGACTGTCTCTATACCGAGTTCCACCCGCTGACACCTGAATCGCTGATGGTTTGGATATACTGTACTACTGACATCAAATGCGATACTACTTGACTATATTCGTCGTTGCACTGGATTTCATGCTATTGCAGATACATTGTGCACATCCTTTCCAGCCGACAATGTTAATTTTTCTGCAAATACCCATGTCTTTACATTGACTTCCACTGCTGTACAATGTGTGAATAGCGGTTGTTATAATGTACAGTAGGTAATTTCTAAATGTACGTCGTATATTTTCAGAATGAATTCCTTACTCTGCAGCAGAGTGTGCTCTGATATGGGACTTCCTGGCAGATTAAAACTGTGTGCTGGATTGTGACTCAAACTAGTGACCTTTGGCTTGCTCTACCAACTGAACTACCCGATCGCAACTCACGACTTGTCCTCACAGTGGTTCGAATGCCGGTCCGAAACACAGTTTTAATCTGCCAGGAAATTCATATTAGCGCAAACCCCTCTGCAAAGTAAAAATTTCACTCTAGGAGGTAAACTGCTTGATGTGAATTTGAAGGAATCGGCGGTGTATAAGAGGTTAAGAGAGGGGAGAACACTGAACAGGAGGACGGAAAGAACACATTTCACTCTTGGTTCCTGTACATATTGCATATTACATGTCTTTCCCTGTAGCTTATATCTATTTTCCGGAGAATTTCGAACATCAAGCCCATTTTGCATCGTCGACCGATTTCTATAGTTTTACGTGACCCGTGCTAGTACGTGCTTCGATCTATTAACGCTCGGTTATCTTTGCTGATTGACATAGGGAATTTCTCTAGGCCGAAAGGGGCAGTATGAGTGGTTTTTTAAAGATGGGTCGCCGCGAGAGAGCGAGAACGAGGGCGCTACAGCGAGAGTGGCCTTTTTCCTCACACTGGCGGTGCGGCGCGAACGAGGAAGTAAGGGCTGCGTGGTGACTGTGTATATGGAATGTTAGAACACCTGCTGTGGAAACGTAAGGAATCTGTACATCAAAGAGTGAGGATCCTAAGCTAATTTACGTTCGCAGACCTTCATTACCATTCATTACCAATGCGGACCTGGTCAACGCAATCGGATTCTGGGGAGCCTGCATCATGTGCGAAACAAAACTGCGAACTTACCAGTACCTCAAAATCCAATCTAACCCACGGACACAAAATTAGACCGAAACAGACTTTTAAAATGGGAACCATAAACATACAGACAATGATGAAGGTGGGCAAGATAAAGCTAGTTCTTGGCAGTACGAGAGAACTTAGGATTGGCTTACTGGCACTACAGGAAACAGGATTCAGGGACGAAAGCACGATGGAATCAGAGGCATATGTAATTCTGAAATGGAAACCCGGTTTTTGAGTCCAAAGCAATCTTTCATGTTTGGCACAGCCTTTGTAGTAGATCATAGATACCCGGATAGTATGACTGAGTGGGAGGGCATTAACGAGAGACCGTCATATCTGACAGTGAAAACAGGAAACAAAACCTATACAATAGTAAATGCACGTATACCAACAAATGATAAGAACAAAAAAGACTGAACAAGAACTGAACATTTTTGGTCCACTTTGGATAAGGCAGTGACACATGTGGACTAAAGAGGTGTCACTAATTTGCTAGGAGATTTTAACGCGCAAACAGGCACGGAAAGGAATTTCAGAGGTTCAAATGGTTCAAATGGCTCTGAGCACTATGGAACTTAACATCTGAGGTCATCAGCCCCCTAGAACTTAGAACTGCTTAAACCTAACTAACCTAAGGACATCACACACATCTATGCCCGAGGCAGGATTCGAACCTGCGACCGTAGCGGTCACGCGGTTCCAGACTGAAGCGCCTAGAACCGCTCGGCCACACCAGCCGGCAATGACCACCCATTACAAAGCTAAGGCAAGCAAGAAAAGAACGTGGGTCAGTCCTGGAAACAGGATCGGGGAGAAACAGCTGCACCATGTAGCAATCCATGACAAGAATCATAGAGAGATTATGAACACGAAAGTGGGGAAAAATAGCAGGATGGAATCAGATCACTACCTTGTCTAAATAAAATGCAGATGGGTACCCAACAGAGCAAGGAGACGTAGGACCATAAACTCCCACAGAATCGACCTAGATCTTCTGAAATAACACAGAGCACAGTATGCAAAGAGAATGGTAGTTCAGAGTGATTGGAAGAGTGTGAGGGATATGATGGAAGAAGAGGCAGTGCGACTGGCTACTAACAACAAGAAAAGGAAGCATGAGTGGTGGACGGATGAATCTGAGAATGCTGTTAAGGGCAGGAGGCAAGCATGGATGAAATGGAAATCCTGTAAAAAGCAAGAAGACTGGTCGAAATTCCCGAATGCGAGAAAAATTGCTAGCAAAACGACCAGAAATGCCAGGAGAAGTAGATGGAATGAGAAACTTGAAGAAGCAAACACAGCCTTCAAGAAACACAAATCACGTATTTTTTTCAGAGAAATGAAAAGCGGAATTAAAGGCTTCGAGGCAAAATAGCCTTTCGTAATAGGACAAGATGTCACAATAAAAATTGGCGAGAAAGAGGTGTGCGAGGAAAAGGCCAGGTATTTTTGGGATTTCCTGAATGCAGACGCGCCGACAGTAAAGTGGACACACTTACGCTGTAGGGACGAAAGTCAGGATAGTCTAGACAATGTACCCACCAGAGCAGAAGTAGCAGGGGCAATTAAAAACCTCAAAAACAACAAGGCATCAGGCAAAGAAGGTATCTCTGCTGAAGAGCTCAAGTGGGGTGGGCCTGAAATAGTAAGAAGTACGTGCAGTATAATAATGGATATCTGGAGAAATAAGAACATACTCACAGACTGGAAAGTACAATACCACTACACAAGAAAGGGGACAAGAAAGTTCTGAATAACTACAGGGGTATCTCTCTCTTAAACATAGGGTACAAGGTATTGTCGAGAATCTTGCTGAACAAAGTTGAAGGACAACTGGGGCCGACAATAGGAGAGTACCAGCGTGGCTTTAAAAAAGGGAGGAACTGTACTGAACAGATACTTGGATTAAAAGGGATAACAGAACACAGACACAGGAAAGGAAAAAAAAGACAATAGTGACATTTACGGACTTTCAAAAGGCCTACGATTCAGTTGGCAGAAGTACTCTGCTTGATGTGTTAGATGATAGAGGACTGGATGCTACAACACACGCAGTAATAAGGGAAACAAGTGATAATACTGCCAGGATCAGGCATTGCAGTATGCTGTCAGATAGCTTCGAAATGAAAACAAGAGTCTGGCAAGGGGACGGAATGTCACCAATTTCATTTAACCTGGTTTTGGACGAAGTAGTGAGACAGTGGTGACAACTAAATAGTAACACATAGATCAAAGGTGTGCAAATAGGGTACAGGGTCAAACATAATGCAACAGTGGACTGCCTGGCATTCGCAGAAGACATGGCACTCTTAAATGAGACAGAAGAAGTGGCAAAGACAGCACTAAAAAATCTAGCTGAAACAGCAGACTGAAGATTGCATGTAAGAAGACCAAGACATTGAACACTGAGTTTGACTGGAAGACAGATGGCCAAGTAGTTGAGAAAGACAACAATTTTCGCTATCTGGGGGAGAAGATAACTGGTGGCATACGGAGCAACAGTAGCACAGTAAACAGGGCACAGCTTTTGCAGAAGCTTCGGTATGCGGTGAAAACAACATACGGCAAGAAAAATGTGTCACGGAAAGCCAAATTGCGACATTACACAGCAACTGTAAAATGCTGTCCTGTATGTATCTGAAACGATCACACTCGGAAAGAGAGCTTGCATACAGCTGGAGAAGGAGGAGCGGGAAATCCTGAGAGACGTATGGGGCACCAAAGACATGAGGATATCTGGATACACAGAACACGACAGGAACTGTATGAAAATATTGAACCCATATGGAGCGAGACACGGAAAAGGAGGTTACTATTTGTTGGGCACATCATGAGGATGGACGAGGAGAAGTTGACTTAGAAGATATGGAATGCAACATGTCATACGGGGAAAACTGGGTGAAGGAAGTCAGTGATGAGTGGAAGGCTGTACGAATAAAAGAAAGGAACCTGCAGGCAATAGTACAGGACAGGGAGAAGTATAAAGGGTTGGTGGATGGTCACAGGTGGCCGGACACCAAAATCAGAATTAACTTAACAGAAGAAGAAAAAAACAGAAGAATCGAAAGAATGAAGAGGTATTGGGGAGGAAGAAGGCGTGCAGAACAGGCCACACGTGATCACGTGATCCAGACTGGTCCTAACGAAGTAGAAGAACATATATACACTCCTGGAAATGGAAAAAAGAACACATTGACACCGGTGTGTCAGACCCACCATACTCGCTCCGGACACTGCGAGAGGGCTGTACAAGCAATAATCACACGCACGGCACAGCGGACACACCAGGAACCGCGGTGTTGGCCGTCGAATGGCGCTAGCTGCGCAGCATTTGTGCACCGCCGCCGTCAGTTTCAGCCAGTTTGCCGTGGCATACGGAGCTCCATCGCAGTCTTTAACACTGGTAGCATGCCGCGACAGCGTGGACGTGAACCGTATGTGCAGTTGACGGACTTTGAGCGAGGGCGTATAGTGGGCATGCGGGAGGCCGGGTGGACGTACCGCCGAATTGCTCAACACGTGGGGCGTGAGGTCTCCACAGTACATCGATGTTGTCGCCAGTGGTCGGCGGAAGGTGCACGTGCCCGTCGACCTGGGACCGGACCGCAGCGACGCACGGATGCACGCCAAGACCGTAGGATCCTACGCAGTGCCGTAGGGGACCGCACCGCCACTTCCCAGCAAATTAGGGACACTGTTGCTCCTGGGGTATCGGCGAGGACCATTCGCAACCGTCTCCATGAAGCTGGGCTACGGTCCCGCACACCGTTAGGCCGTCTTCCGCTCACGCCCCAACATCGTGCAGCCCGCCTCCAGTGGTGTCGCGACAGGCGTGAATGGAGGGACGAATGGAGACGTGTCGTCTTCAGCGATGAGAGTCACTTCTGCCTTGGTGCCAATGATGGTCGTATGCGTGTTTGGCGCCGTGCAGGTGAGCGCCACAATCAGGACTGCATACGACCGAGGCACACAGGGCCAACACCCGGCATCATGGTGTGGGGAGCGATCTCCTACACTGGCCGTACACCACTGGTGATCGTCGAGGGGACACTGAATAGTGCACGGTACATCCAAACCGTCATCGAACCCATCGTTCTACCATTCCTAGACCGGCAAGGTAACTTGCTGTTCCAACAGGACAATGCACGTCCGCATGTATCCCGTGCCACCCAACGTGCTCTAGAAGGTGTAAGTCAACTACCCTGGCCAGCAAGATCTCCGGATCTGTCCCCCATTGAGCATGTTTGGGACTGGATGAAGCGTCGTCTCACGCGGTCTGCACGTCCAGCACGAACGCTGGTCCAACTGAGGCGCCAGGTGGAAATGGCATGGCAAGCCGTTCCACAGGACTACATCCAGCATCTCTACGATCGTCTCCATGGGAGAATAGCAGCCTGCATTGCTGCGAAAGGTGGATATACACTGTACTAGTGCCGACATTGTGCATGCTCTGTTGCCTGTGTCTATGTGCCTGTGGTTCTGTCAGTGTGATCATGTGATGTATCTGACCCCAGGAATGTGTCAATAAAGTTTCCCCTTCCTGGGACAATGAATTCACGGTGTTCTTATTTCAATTTCCAGGAGTGTATATATAATCATCATTTAAGACTGATTATGCCTTTCAGCGTTCAGTCTGGAGCATAGCCCCCTTATAAAATTCCTCCATGATCCCCTATTCATTGCTAACATTAGTGGCTATTCTGATCTTAAACCTATTACTTCAAAATCATTCTTAACCGAATCCAGGTATCTTCTCCTTGGTCTGCCCCGACTTCTCCTACACTCTACTGCTGAACCCATGAGTCTCTTGGGTAACCTTGCTTCTCCCATGCGTGTAACATGACCCCACCATCTAAGCCTGTTCGCCCTGACTGCTACATCTATAGAGTTCATTCCCTGTTTTTCTTTGATTTCCTCATTGTGGACACCCTCCTGCCATTGTTCCCATCTACTAGTACTCGCAATCATCCTAGCTACTTTCATATCTGTAACCTCAACCTTGTTGATAAGGTAACCTGAATCCACCCAGCTTTCGCTCCCATACAACAAAGTTGGTCGAAAGATTGAACAGTGCACAGATAACTTAGTCTTGGTACTGACTTCCTTCTTGCAGAAGAGAGTAGATCGTAGCTGAGCGCTCACTGCATTAGCTTTGTTACACCTCGCTTCCAGTTCTTTCACTATGTTGCCATCCTGTGAGAACATGCATCCTAAGTACTTGAAACCGTCCACATGTTCTAACTTTGTTCCTCCTATTTGGCACTCAATCCGTTTATATTTCTTTCCCACTGACATTACTTTCGTTTTGGAGATGCTAATCTTCGCACCATAGTCCTTACATTTCTGATCTAGCTCTGAAATATTACTTTGCAAACTTTCAATCGAATCTGCCATCACAACTAAGTCATCCGCATATGCAAGACTGCTTATTTTGTGTTCACATATCTTAATCACACCCCGCCAGTCTATTGTTTTCAACATATGATCCATAAATAATATGAACAACAGTGGAGACAGGTTGCAGCCTTGTCTTACCCCTGAAACTACTCTGAACCATGAACTCAATTTACCGTCAACTCTAACTGCTGTCTGACTATCAATGTAAAGGCCTTTAATTGCTTGCAAAAGTTTCCCTCCTATTCCATAATCCCGTAGATCCGACAGTAACTTCCTCCTAGGAACCCAGTCATATGCCTTTTCTAGATCTATAAAGCATAGATACAATTCCCTGTTCCGTTATTTGCCGTAAGCTAAAGATCAGGTCCTGACAACCTCTAAGAGGCCTAAACCCACACTGATTTTCATCCAATTGGTCCTCAACTAATACTCGCACTTTCCTTTCAACAGTACCTGAGAAGATTTTACCCACAACGCTGATTAGCGAGATACCTCTGTAGTTGTTACAATCTTTTCTGTTTCCATGATTAAAGATTGGTGTGATTACTGCTTTTGTCCAGTCTGATGGAACCTGTCCCGACTCCCAGGCCATTTCAATTATCCTGTGTAGCCATTTAAGACCTGACATTCCACTGTATTTGATGAGTTCCGACTTAATTTCATCCACCCCAGCTGCTTTATTGCACTGCAATCTATTGACCATTTTCTCCACTTCCTCAAATGTGATGCTAATTCCATCATCATTCCTATCCCATTCTACCTCGAAATCTGAAACATTACTGATCGTATTTTCACCTACATTGCGCAACTCTTCAAAATATTCCCTCCATCTGCCCAAGGCATCCACAGGATTCACCAGCAATTTTCCTAACCTGTCCAAAATACTTGTCATTTCCTTCTTACCTCCCTTTCGAAGACTGCTAATTACACTCCAGAATGGTTTTCCAGCAGCTTGACCCTTAGTCTCCAACCTGTTTCCAAAGTCTTCCCAAGATTTCTTCTTGGATGCTGCAATTACCTGTTTGGCTTTGTTTCTTTCTTCAACATAACTTTCTCTGTCTACCTGAGTTCTAGTATGTAGCCATTTTTGCTACGCCTTCTTTTTCCTTTTACAGGCTGCCTTGACTGTGTCATTCCACCAAGCTGTTTGCTTCATCCTACTTTTACACACTACTGTTCCAAGACATTCTTTAGCCACTTCTAGTACTGTGTCCCTGTACCTTGTCAATTCCTTTTCCAATGACTGTAATTGACTACATTCAACTAACTGGTACCTTTCTGAGATCGCTGTTATGCACTTGTGCCTGATTTCCTTATCCTGAAGTTTCTCCACTCTTATCCTCCTACATATGGACCTGACCTCCTGCACTTTCGGCCTCACAATCCCAGTTTCACTGCAGATTAAACAATGATCAGTGTCATCAAAGAATCCCCTGAATACACGTGTGTCCCTCACAGCCTTCCTGAATTCCTGATCTGTTATTATATAGTCAATGACAGATCTGGTTCCCCTGCCTTCCCAAGTATACCGGTGAATGTTCTTATATATATATAAAACCTTAAAGGTTACGCTTTTTCATCTTCGATACCGTGAAACAAATCTCTTCTCCTGCAAGTTCTTTGCTTTCCATATTTTGGGAACTGGTCGTATGAACCAAACTAAAAAAAGTCCAGTAAACATGTGCCCTAAAATGCGTTCTTTAAGAGCTATGAGCACTTTGTCATCTTTGCTACTTTGAAACACAACTCTTCTAATGATCAAGTGCTCGTAGCTTTTAAGGTATGCGTTTTAGAGAACAAGTTTGCTGGACATTTTTTCTTATTTGGTTCGATTCCCGGCGGGGTCAGGGATATTCTCTGCTTCGTGATGACTGGGTGTTGTGTGATGTCCTTTAGTTAGGTTTAGGTAGTTCTAAGTTCTAGGGGACTGATGACCATAGATGTTAAGTCCCATAGTGCTCAGAGCCATTTGAACCGTTTGAACAGTATCGAAGATGAAAAATAGCACGTATGTCTTAAGGTATGTTTACTGAGACTTTTTTGCTTCTAGTATCATGTACTTTCAACTGTATATGTTTACGCCATTAATTATGATACTTCCTTTATATATATATATATATATATATATATATATATATATATATATATATATATAATTACGATGAGCGAAACCTGAATACTTGACGTGCTCTCCGAATGTGAATATTTTCCCAGTTGCCGGAAGGTTCCAACACTTCTTTTGTGGCTCGAAGCGACCGTTAACTTTGAAATATAACCCTCTGCCACGGCGAACGTTCATACTCCCTTGTCAGTGGACGAGTTTCAACGTTGCAAAGGAATATAATTGTATTTTTACTATCTAATTCTGTTTCTCCTTCACTGTTCACTAGCTGCATCCATATGATCGAAAGCAGTTTCGGTTCTAGTACTTCTTAAGACCGAATGTTTGCCTTGTATCTAATTGTGAATTTATCTGTTGTAGTAGCTAACAGCTTTAAGACTGAATGTTTGCCTTGTATCTAATTGTGGATTTACCTGTTGTAGAAGCTAACAGCGTTAAACGAACTTAGGACTGCAGTTGTTTTGCGGGAAGCTGGTTGAGCCTCACTGTAACACGCACTCGGCCGGATGTAATGAGTGTGTCTTGACCCATGAGGGGCTCTTGGTCGGTATTTATGTATTGGCTCGTCTTAATTTTGATATTCAGTAGATACAGCATTATCTGGTCAACATTTGGCGGTATGTCGATGTACGCTCTAAGATCATTTCTGTGGATTTCATGATTGGTATGTAATGGAAATTTAAAAAAAAACGTTATTAAAAATCAGTTATTTGCATTTTGGTGCCTTGTCATATTGAACGGTTTAGCTATAATTGCTCGGCACTGTGTAATGTGATAAATTACTCCTGATTTCACATTTAATGAAAACTCACTTAAATAAAAGTATTATTATTATTGCCATGTTGCTTATTTAACGGTGACTACTCAATGGCTGAAGCTGTCCAACTGCTGATTAACCTGAGTTAAGGAATGTTTTATTGAAAGCTTTTTGTCATTTTGCTGTTATGTGACTTTCCACAGTTTACGTTAACGGTGACTACTCATTAGTATTTAAGCTGAGAAGCCACTGCTAAAGTTGCTAGAGTATTATTTAACCCGCCTTAAGAAAAATTTATTAAAAGTTATTTTGTCATTTTGTTCCTATCTTGTATTCCACAGTTTAATTTAACGAAGATTACTTGTTAGTATTTAAGCTGATGAGTCGCTGCTAAGGTTGCTGAAGTATTATTTAACTTATTTATCGTGCAAAAAAAAAAGTTTATTAAGAGTTATTTGGCCATTTTACTGCTGTGTTGTACTCCACAGTTCAATTTAACAATGACTGCTTATTAGTATTTAACCTGATAAGTTACTGCTTCGGTTGATGAAGTACTATTTAACTTGCACTTTAAAAATTTTTCTTGATAGTTGTTATTGTCATTTAGGAGCTGTGCTCCATTCAACAGTCAAATTATACTCATTCGTTATTTCTATTCTTTTGGATTTTATAAATGTCTTGTGGCTACGGCCTTAATTATAATCACAAAGCAATTCCTGTTAAACAAAAGATTATTCCTAGCACCTACCACTTCCCAGACAAATCTCACCTTCTCCCCCCCCACCCCCACCCCAAAAAGAAAAAAAATTCACGAAAAATCTATGAATGCCTCTTGACTTTTTTAGTCTTACTGCTATTATCAAGAGTAACGTCAGAACAGGGTGCCTGGTATCTATAACTCCCAAAGCCAAACTGATTGTCATTTAACAGACACTCAATTTTCTTTTCAGTTATTCAGTATATTGATCTTGTAAGATCATGTGTACATGAGTTATCAGTACGCTTGTTGTAGCACTTATGTGGTCCTTGTATTCTACAGGATTGTGTGAATGATATTTTTCCGATATTCTGATGTTATGTCTACAGATGCTAAAATTAAATATATAAACCAACTTGAACAGTCGTCTGACTGCCACTCCCTCCAATTCTTTTAGAAATTCCGGAGGAATGTCATTTATGCCTTCCGCATTATTTGACCGCAATTCTACCAAAGCTTTCTTAAAAAGTGACTCTAATACTGTATAACTTGTGCCTTCCTTGTCGACTCCCACTTCTTTTTATTATGTCACGTCATCATTCAGTTCCTCCTCCTCTTAGAAGCCTTCAGTATACTCTTTCCACCTATCTGCTCTCTCTTCTGCATCTGACAGTATAATTATTTTTGGACGCTGAATGTGCTCTTTTCTTTTAATTCAGCTAAAGTTTGTTTTATTCTTTCGATGTGGTGAATCAGTCCTTTCGATGGCCATTTCTTCGCGTTTTTCCTGAACACCTTTCGCCATCGCTTTCAGGACTTTTTATTTATATACAAGGGCGTGCTGAAAACAGTAATGCCTCCGAATTTTTTATGTGAAAATTTTTAAAGCTTTTGAAATGAAACAAACCTTATTAACATTCTACATTTTATTCTTCATATCTACGTATTTGTTTCTCAACATAGTGACCCTGTCGGCGAAAACATTTCTCCTAACGAGAGACCAGTTTATTGATATCACCCATGTAGAATGTTTGTTGACGGAGCCACAACATCACTTTTGCTTGCATCGCTTTATCACTAAAAAAGTGAAGCCCTCGAAGGTGTTCTTTAAGTTTCAGAAACTGCTCGACATCGGATGGGGTCAAGTCGGGGCTGTATGGAGGATGACTAACGACAGTGAATACAAGTCTTCGGATTGTTGCAGATGACGCGGCGCTCATGTGTGGTTTGGCACTGCCGTGCTGTAGGAGAGTGTGCTCCCTGTGTTGATGAACTCTTCGAATTCGAAATTGATTACAACACCTCGTTTTGTCACACATGGACGTAGTAACAGTATGTACCACTGTGTTACACCCTAGAATTCGGCAGAGGGCTGAAAATCTATAGCCGTGAAGAATAAAGATGTAAAATGTTAATAACTTTCGCTTCATTTAAAAAGCCTTAGGAGTTTTCACATAAAAATTGCGGAGACATTACTTCTTACAGCACTCTCGCCCCCCCCCCCCCCCCCCCCCCCGTAATTACTAAATGACTCACTCATATTGCTGCAGTTCCTGAACATTTTTGTACTTTCTTCTTTCGTCGATTAATTGAAGTATTTCTTCTGTTACCCAAGGCTTCTTAGCCGTAACCTTTCTTTTGTCTTTATTTGTCTACCCAATTTCTGTGGTCCTTTCTAGAGACGTCCATTCTCCTTCAACTGAATGGTCTATTGTGGTATTCATTAATGAAGTATCTGTAGGCTTACAGAAGTTCCTCAAAATAGTTTGTGGGTTAGTTAGTTAAATATTCCACAGATCGTTTGAACGATTCGTCTTTTGAAAAGTTGGCGAACGAGACAGTTTACAGGATATGCATACATGAGTAGTTTTAACGTTAATGAAGACATTATTTTACAGACGTACTCAAGCAACTACACTTAAAAACTACTTTTTTCACGTAGAACCAGAAGGGACTGTCCAGAAGAAGCGATATTAAGTTAGTTTTGAAAATTACTTTACTATTTGTCAGGCTTTTATAGTATTTAGTATGTGCCCAAACATCTTTGTTTGCTGTATATTCAAATCATTTCTCAACCACTGACAGCGTCAATAATGGGCACAAAAGGTCAAATTTTTCCTTCTAAAATTGTGATTATTAATGACGAATTATGTAAGTAAATACATGCATTTTGATGGTAGAGATAAAATGTCTAACTCCTCGAAGAAGCACGTGCAAGATGCCTGCGGGTGAAGACAATATATTATTTCTATTAGTCGCGCTTGTGCAATCTATACTTTCTTTCTAAATGGCAAGTCACCCCAGAAAATTCTGCCGTAAGACGTTATTGAGTGGAAATGTGCAAAATATATACTAGGAGGCTGATTCGTCTGGTTCCAGGACTAGCAGTTTTACGAAGAGCAAAAGTGGATGAACTTTATTGTTTGGGCAGGTCAGTAATATGCTTCAAGTTGCTATCAATGTGTGCACCCAAAGTTTGAAGAATTCTCTCCTGTTTGCTGACTCTTGTTCATGTGCTAGATCAATTGTTGGTATGACTCTGTTTGTTGTACAGAACTGAAGATAGTGTGTTTTCTCAATATTAAGGGAGAGTCGATTTTCAGAGAACCACTATATAATTGTTTGAAAAACATCATTAACAACCTCTTCTGTTGCTCTAATTGTAGTGAGAATTATTGTAACGCGAGCCTCTTTGTAAAAAGTACTAATCCCGCCTGATGAATGTTAAGTGCAATATCATTCACATGTATGAGGAATAAGAGTGGACCCAAAATTGAAATTTGTGAGACTCTTTCTTGATTTCTTCCCAATCATTAAAATTTTCTCCCCCTTTCTATATTTTCTGAATTATTCAGCACAAATTTTTGCATTTTTAATGTAAAGTATGATTCAAACCAGTTGTTCGTAAAGCTCAAAATTCCATAACACTAAAATTTTTCTAAAATTGTGAAGTGATCTACACAATGAAACGTCTTAGAAAGATCCTATAAAACCAATTGGCGATATTTTATTTTTAAGGCTGTTAATATTTGATAAGTAAGTGTATAAATCGCATTCTCAAACGAGTGCTAACTAATTGTTTCTGCTTAAATGTGAAAGTACTCTTGAGTATGTAACTTTCTCGAATATTTCGGGAAAGATGACAGTAAGGAAATTTTACGATGATTATTTAAATGTTTTTTGTTACCTGATTAACGTTTTGGGGAATGACATTTTAAACATATTCCCTTGTTTCTTCCTACAGGGTGACAATCATTGAACTATATGAAATAAAATCGTCATAGCTTTTGAACGGTTTGCGTTAGGAGGTTCAAATTGGCCGCGGGGCATGATGGGAATTAATATATGCAGTGTGGTTTGGTTTGGCGGCGAAGCTCACTTTCATTTGGATGGATTCGTCAATAAGCAAAATTGGCGCATTTGGGGGACAGAGGAACTGCATTTCGCGATCAAGAAGTCTCTTCATCCTGAATGGGTGATCGTGTGATGTGCAATGTCCAGTCATGAAATAATCGGTGCGATATTACTTAATGGCACGGTGATTACGAAATGGTACGTGAAAGTTTCGGAAGATGATTTCATCCCCATTATCCAAGCTGACGCTGATTTCAACAAGATGTTGTTTTTGCAAGACAGAGCTCAACTCCATAGAAGCTGGAGAGTGGTGTCCAAGAGGAGCACGTTGGGGACCGCATTCTGGCTCTGGGGTATCCAGAGGCCACTGGTAAGGGCCTCGATTGGCCACCATATTCCCTGGATCTGATCACTTACGACTCCTTTTTGTGGGGCTATATTAAAGACATGGTGTACAACGATAACCCCAAAATCACTGCTGAGTTGAAAACAGCCACCCAGGAAGTCATCGACAGCATCGATGTTCCGACACTTCAGCTGGTCGTGCAGAGTTTAGCTATTAGTCTGCGCCCATCATCGCCAATGATGCCAGGAATATCGAACACGTCATAACTTAAATCCGAATATCTGTAGTGACGTTTACATGTTGAATAAAGTGTGTGCATGCCGTAGTTTGTAACATTTACTTTCTTAAAAATATAGTTCATTAATTCTCACCCTGTACTTTTGCTGCTAAATTCAGTATACCTCTTCTTTCTGTATCTATTCTTCTGGACGATGCTCTTAAACGTTTTTGTGCTCTTCTTCTTAATTAAATTGCGATAAGGGTCGATATCTGCTCCTGGGTAGAACTTACCATCTAAGACATGATACTTTTCAACAGTGTATTTATTGCTGTTTATTGCTATTAACTGAAATTTATTGCAGAACACAACTAGGATTTCTCCTCTTTCATTTCTAACACAGAGCTCTTAGGCTCCCGTAACTCTATCTTCTATTCCTTCCCCTACTAAAGCTTTCCAGCCTTCCATCATTTTTAGTTTCTCATCTAACTTTACTTATGAATTACGGAATAGATATCCTCATATGAGCATACTTTAGACATCTCTTCACCTTCTGTTTGTGGTGCCTGCATGTATTCTTGAACTGTTTCTGTTGGAGTTGCTTTGCTACCAATTCTGATGAGAATAATCTATCACTGAACTGTTCAGAGTAACTCACTCTCTACTTTACCTTCCTGTTTATGACGAATACTGCTTCCGTTACACTAATTTTACTGCTGTTGATAGTGCTTTATATTCGTCTGACAGATACCCTCATCTTTTATTTTCATTTCACTTCTCTGGGCCCCACTGTTTTTAGACTGAGCATTTTCTAGCGTCCCTGCCACATCAAGAGTTTTGACAGTCCCCGCTGCATCTCCTTGTATGTTAACCGTTCGTTCCTAATAAAATCTGCTTGATATCGGTTACCTCTCCCTGATAGTGTCCTCCCATAGATCCGAACTGGGGACTAATGCGGATTTTTCTTCCAATGAAAATAACGTCATAACACTCCTTCAGTTAAAGACCACGTTTTTAGTGGATACACATTATATAGCTTTAATGCGATGTTTTCCATTGCCTTCTGAATCCACATAACGTCGATTATTGTGCCCTTAACCTCTGTCAGCTCCTCCACCTTCTTTGGAAAGGCCATTGGCAGAATCCCCAATCTCACATTGTTTCTCGAATGGCCCCGTGGCCAAGGAGTGATTTTCTATTGTCAGTAATCTTCGGTTTCCGTTGCTAATGATTGCTATTCACAACTTATCCGGTGGCTTTGATCGAACCCGGGACCCAGTACGTTGCTTCATTATTACAGTCAGGTCAATGTTAGCTCGTGAGAGTTAACAGTACTTTGGTCAGATATCAACTGCAAAGCGGAACAGCTGCTGGCGAAAACAATAGCTGTATATAGAGCTCCGGCAGTACTGAGATGGTGCCATAGAAACCTCCATAAAGTCGCGTTTTGTGGCTAGGAGGTGAGCGCGTGAAGCAGCTGCTCCCACACCACTTCAACTGTCAGTAGTCTTCACATAGCTTCTCGACTGCATTCGAAGATGCTACCGCTAGACCACAGTAGACCACATTTTAGACAATGGAGGAAAGAACAGCAATCAATCGCGAAATTCGTCGTTTTATTGTAATAAAACGATCTAGACTTCAGCAACTACACAAGTATCTTCAGTCCATATAACAGTAGGTGACGTTATTCCAAAGAATCACGTAGAAAACAATATTGGCGGTATAGAGCATACATGGAGTCTACAATGCTCCAACAACACCTAGGCTTTGCCGTAGAGGGGTCTTCACTGAGGATAGGATATCCATTAACCTTGAATTTTAATTCCATTCTTGAAACTTTCTTTTATTCCCTCATTGCTTCTTCGATGTACAGATTGAACAGTAAGAGCGAAAGACTGCATCCCTTTCTTATAAGCACTTCGTTTTTGGTCTTTCTCTCTTATTATTCCCTCTTGGCTCTTGTACATGTTGCATACTACCCATATCCCTATAGCTCACCCATAGTTTCCTCAGAATTTTCAACGTGTTGCACCATCTGACATTGTCTAACGCTTTTTCCAAGTCGACAAATCCTATGAATGTGTCTTAATTTTTCTTCTCTCTTGCTTCCATCTGCCAACGGCAACGTCAGAATTGCCTCTCTCGTGCCTTTACTTTTCCTAAAGCCAAACTGATCGTCATCTAACAGATCCTCACTCTGCTTTTCCATTCTTCTGTGAATTCTTGTCAACAACTTGGATGCCTGAGCTGTTAGGCTGATTATGCAGTAATTCTCGCACTTGTCGGCTCTTGTACTCTTCGGAATTGAAACGTTGATGTTTTTCGGAAAGTCTGATAGGATGTCGCCAGTCTCATACATTCTACAAACCAATGTGAATGGTCGTTTCATTGCCACTTCCCTCGAACAAACAAACAAATACCTTCCGAACAGACCTTCAACGTTCAACGGTACCGACCGGCCACCGTGTCATCCTCAGCTGTTAGCCGTCACAATATACGGATACGGAAGGGCATGTGGTCAGCACACCATTCTCCCGGCTGTTTCTAGTTTTCGTTACCGTTGCCGCTACTTCCCAATCAAGTAGCTCCTCAATTGGCCTCACAATGCTGAGTTCACGCTGCTTGCCAACAGGACTCAGCAGACCTGGACAATAACCATCCATGTGCTAGCCAAGCCCGACAGCATTTAACTTCTGTGATATGGCTTTTTAATGTCACCGAAGGTTGTTTTGCCGTTTTTGTATGTTTCCCTATAGCTCAGCTACGAAGTATTGAAGTGGTTTCCCGGCGGAGATGGTCGCTGGAACTTGTAAGACCTGTAGTGGCAACTACTGTGCCGCACGCCACAGACCCTGCATATCCCGTTGGCCCTGTAACGCTGCTAGCCCGCAGTTGACCTCGCGTCTGGCATGCGAGCAATGTCCAGCCAGGTCTTTGGTAGCCACTGCATGAACCGTCATAAACTCGCACCACTTGATGATAAATCACCTTGTGGCAACAGCTGTGGCGTCCGTCACACCAGTATAAGAAACACTAATTCTTCCATCCTGTGGTTTCTCCGTACTGTTGCCAGGAAACAGCATGAACGAGAAGGAATTGCTAGTATTCTCTCATGTGTTACACAGAGTGCTTGAAAAAGATTCCTTCCATTTCAAAAGACTGCATCATCCACACGAATAACGAGAGAAATTTACACACAGCGCCACAAAGTTTCTATTTTCAACAGAAAACTCGTATTTTACAAGGAGATGACGGTTACATGCATGTAGAACCTTAAGGTGAGCTTTACAATTATGTCAGGGATTAAAATTTTCATTTAAATCTCTGAATGTTCTACGTTTCAGATAGTGAAACTCATCCCACTCTTTTACGAGAATATCGGTTTTTGTTTAGTCAACGTGACAGTGGAACAGAGTTGCTCAGCAAACTGTAATGGGGACTTTTACACGAAAGATGTCATTCATCGCGCAGAGCCTTACTCCCAAAATTCCAAAGCCTGACGTTCCAAGACTAGTAAAGAAGGATATCACTTCCTCAAATTTATGGACTTCAAAAAGTAAGTTACTCATTATTATAACAGGCCAATAACTTTTCTTGAATGTTGCATTTTACTTCAAACTGACACAGACACACGGCACTATCGTTCATCGTAGTCACCAAGTCTTTGTAAACAACGTCCAAAAGTTCGGCCAATGTTTCTACTAAACCGACTGTAGAAAATCGCTCCTTGGCCTCGGGGCCATTCGAGAATCAACGTGAAAACATCTTCATCGCTGGATAATGTCGTTCTCCCCCCCACCCACCCACTCCCACCCCCTCCTCCACGTGTTCTTCTTCTATATTCTGGACAGTGTCGTCTATGGTCGATGTCTCTGGCGTTCCGTCCCGATCAGCAAAACACGAACTACCGTGCGGCCTTGGTCAAATTGTAGCGAAATTTCACTACGGTTGGGTGAGATATTTGGTTTGGTCCATATACCGCTAGAATTTCAATGCGAGAGTATGGACAATTTATGCGTTCTGCTCACAAGAATCATACTATCCTGCGCACTTAAACACTGGAGTATGTTTCCAGTCGACGTGCCATTTAATTCGCACACTGTGACGCACCTGTTATCAGTACCGCAGCAGGACTGCGCCTGTAGCAAACTCAGAACAGGTACTGTCTTCCGACAGTGCGCCACTCCTGTTACCCAATTGCCTTAGCGTGGGACGAAAGGCATAGCTTCCTTGCTGAAGTTCCTGTGTATTTCAAGCGTAATGACCACGCCACTAAAAGTAAATAAATTTGGGCTCACATGGGGGTACTGACAGTATTTCTTTCAGCGTACAATTCTTGACTGGAACAGCAAGATGATGAGAATTTGTGGGGCGCTCATCGTGGTCATCAGCGTCCGTACAAGTTCCAAATCTTTCCAGTTCAAGTCTCTACACTACCCAAATGATGATGAGATGATGAGGACAACACAAACACCCAGTCCCTGGGCGGAGAAAATGCCCAACCCGGCCGAGTATCGAACCCAGGACCCCATGATCCAGAGGCAGCAACGCTAGCCACTAGACCACGAGCTGCGGATTGGAACAGAAACAGGGCAATAAAGGAGAGTGGTGTTCTATGTAGCCTCCCCCACGCACCTTACGGTAACCCTCGACCTACAGATGCAGACATAGATGCAGATGCACCAACATTTTCATTCACTGGTAATCAAATCAGTGATTAAATGACGCAGAGCTGTTGTTCGTAACTCACAGACAGCACTTTACATCCCGCACTATTTACCACGGCATTTTATGGTAAACAATACTATCTGCTCTCCGTTAAGCACGCTAAAAATACACAGGTAATAAAGTGGTGGAGTAAAATTCATCGCTACAGGAATAGGAGGGTCTTTAAGTAGAAGTTGTTTAAGATAAGAGGATGGCATCGAATGCTGGTAATATGCTAACCCTCCTGAAATGGTCCGAGGAGGATGATAGATCAAGAGTTCCAGTCTGATGGCGCATCACATTCAACTAGTTAAACGACAGTTGTCGTAAGGATATGTCATATAAATGTTATAATTTAGGCTAATGGGATAACTTTAACACATGAAAGTTTAATATTTTCTTGAAAGTTAATAAATGGCTCTCTGCTAATGGACTGTACTGAATGCAGCTAAAACACAGTACATGGAACACATTACTGTACAAAGCCTGACCACACTATGTGTAATGACGAGTAGGGACAAACTGAATCAATAAATGAAAGAGTATACTCTAAACTCTTAGGTTTTCGTATTGGCAGGAACCTGAAATGGAAGCCACATATAACAGACTTTCTTAAACGTTGAAGCATTACAAATCTTGTGTTTTGGATTATATCAGAATCTGGAGATGAAAACGTCAAGAAGTTGACTAACTTTTCCTGTTCACATTCACTAATGCTTTATGGCATCCTATTCTGTAGTAACACTTCATTGACGAAAATAGTATTTGTTACACCGAAGAGTGTAATAAGGAAAATGTGTGGTGTCCACTCTACGACATCTTGTAGACATCTCTTTAAACAGCGGCACACTACATTTACTCCCAAATGAAGTTTTTGTTAATAATCGATCATATTTCAAAAACAACAGTCACATTCCTAAATATAATACTAGAAGGAGAAATGATTTTCGTTATCTATCTCTCAGCCTTAGTACGGCACAGAAACGTGTGAGGTGTAGTATCACTTACCCAGTGATGTAACGAATTTAATGGATAATAAAACTAACTTCAATCACAGACTAAAAACGTATCTGCTTGACAATCCATTCTACTCTGTAGAAGAATTTATGTATGTTTAATATAAGGGGCGATCAACAACGCTCCGTTTGAGGGAGTTGCAGCAGCGTATATGCAACGGGTACGCAAAAGCGGGTATATAACCATCGACATGTTGGCAAGAGATCAGTGTGGTATTTGTGTCTTTCCGACGTGCGTGCTGTAGATGCGGTACCAAATGCGCTCATATAGGCTGCCAAAGGACAAAGAGCGTTTGTCATTCATCGAAGAATAAAGAACGCGTATGGGGCAGCATGTTTGTGGAAAACCTCTGTTTTGGAATGGTGCACCAAGGGTGCTGCTGCTTCGTGATAGTGCACCGTCCCATATCGCAGATTCAAATTGGGAGACAGTAGACCACCCGTCCTATAGTCCTGATCTCTCGCCATGTGATTACCGGGACTTCGGTCCCTTAAAAAATGGCCTTGAAGGGTCGAAGAGTCCAGACAGACGAAGACATGCAGCAGGCAGTTACGAACCTCTTCACGTAGCACAAGGCGGTGTTTCACCAAACGGGTATCTTCAACCTGTTGTGTCGGTGGGATGATTACCTCAGTGCTGACGGCCATTTTGCCTGACTGGCATACCGGTTTTGGACTCTATGGCCTTGGAACGGAAACTTTTTGGTCGCCCACTGTAGTGCGAGTTTGTGTTTATGTTTGAGATAGGGAGGGAGAAGGACACTGAATGTAGTTAAGAATAAACCACTCTATGAATTAAAAAAACTGTAAGAGGTCGTGTAGGGGGTTATCTTATTGCCATTTTTCCATTGATAAGGTGGACGGTAATTGTAAAACCGATTCGTTCTACATAGTATTGAGAGGCCGTGAGCGTGATCCAAGGAGCATGGAAATATCTAAAAAAAAGTAGATAGATAAAGCACTATTACCTGACAGATAGTGCGTGGAATTTGCATACTACTGAAACGTTGCAATGAGACATAGACGTGAATGCACATAATACGCAGAGGAACAAGTATTCGTGCAATTCACGAGACAAAAGAGAAATTTTAAGAAAATGAAGGACTCCATCATAACTATCTATACAGATCCTCGAAAAATAGTTGGTACTATTCTTCAAAGAGCTGTAAGGCACAGCAACTGAGTGAAATTCAATTTCAATCATATTTCATGTGGTTCCTCAAGACCACGAAAAATGAGAAAACTTTCAAAATACAATACTTTCATGCTAAAAGTGATACTTCAATTGTTTTCCTAAATGAGTGCGTATGGTGCTGAAATATAAGCACAGGAAGAATAAGTATCTCTCAAATGAACCACATGTATGCTCGATAATCTGAAGAAACGAAGATCAAAAATTGAAGGAGAACGGAATCAAGACGCTCGCGATGAACGTATTCTACACTGAAGCGCCAAAGAAACTAGTATAGGCATGCGTATTCAAATACAGAGATGCGGTATGTAAACAGGCAGAATACGGCGTTGCGGTCGGAAACGCCTACATAAGACAACAAGTGTCTACTGCAGTTGTTACATTGGCTGCTGCCGCTACTGTGGCAGGTTATCAACATTTAAGTGACTTTGAAAGTGGTGTTATGGTCGGCGCACGAGCGATGAGAGACAGCATCTCCGAGGTAGCGATGAAGTGGGGACTTTCCCGTATGACCATTTCACGAGTGTACCTTGAAACATCAAATCTCCGACATTACTGCGGCCGGAAAAAGATCCTGCAAGAACGGGACCAACGACGACTGAAGAGAACAGCTCAGCGTGACAGAAATGCAACCCTTCCGCAAATTACTGCAGATTTTAATGCTGGGCTATCAACAAGTGTCAGCGTGCGAACCATTCAATGAAACATCTTCGATATGGGCTTTCGGAACCGAAGACCCACACTTGTGTCCTTGATGACTGCACGACATAAAGCTTTATGCCTCGCCTGGGCCCGTCAACACTGACACTGGATTGTTGATGATTGGAAACATGTTGCCTAGTCGGACGACTCTCGTTTCAAATTGTATCTAGCAGATGGACGTGTACGGATATGGAGACAACCTCATAAAAAAAAAAAAAAAAAAAAAAAAAAAAAAAAAAAAAAAAAGTTCAAATGGATCTGAGCTCTATGGGACTTAACTTCTGAGGTCATCAGTCCCCTAGGACTTAGAACTACTTGAACCTAACTAACCTAAGGACATCACACACATCCATGCCCGAGGCAGGATTCGAACCTGCGACCGTAGCGGTCGCGCGGTTCCAGACTGAAGCGCCTAGAACCGCTCGGCCACCCCGGCCGGCGCCTCATCAATCCATGGGCCCTGCATATCAGCAGCGGACGGTTCAAGCTGGTGGAGGGTCTGTAATGGTGTGGGACGTGTGCATTTAGAGTGATATGGGACCCGTGATACATGTCGATACGATTCTGACACGTGGCAAGTACGTAAGCGTCCTGTCTGATCATCTGCATCCCTTCATGTCCATTGTACGTTCCGACAAATCCAGCAGGGAAATGCGACACCCTACACGTCCAGAATTGCTACAGACTGGCTCCAAGAAAACTCTTCTGAGTTTAATTACTTTCTTTGGCCATTCACCGTATAAGGCAGGTACATATTTATCAAAAAGAAGAAGCGAATTGCAATTGGTCTTTGCTGCGAAATATTCTAAAGCATACCATGTGTATTCCCGAACGCCATCACAAAGCAAAACCACTTTCAACTTCGAACGGTGACCACGCACGTCACTGCCCCTCAGACATGACCCTGTAATACCCCGTGAAGATCAAAGGTGGTCTTGCCCCAGTGCATCTTCCTGCTGGGAAAGAAGGTTTAGACAACGAGATTCGGTGCCTCGTTATCCAGCAGGGTAGGGCAATCGCAAAGCAGTTCTGAGGATATAAGGAAGACCAAGACTTGGTGCGGGTACGCGTTGAGCTTGGACAACGACGGGCTGTGGATGCCCGACTGCGTAGCAAGTGTGTGCACTGGCGCGTTATGACGTGCCCGACATACGAGAACAGCGCGATGAGCTGGATGTTGCTGCACATGTTCGTTGAACTGGACTCGTGGATGCCGCGGGTTGTTCTTTTCTTGGACGTGTGTGCTTGTTTGTCAATGGGGTTTAGTTTCTGTGGTGTCCAAATGATTCTCATTGAAAATGTGTAAAGTATGTTCTCGTGTAGATCTATTTATTACGTTTGCCTTGTTTTGTTGTCACCTGTATTACTCATTCACGCGAAATGTAAAAATCTAATCACCGAACGAGACGGTGCAATGGTTAGCTCATTCGAGACAACGACGGCTCAAACACGCGTCTGGCCATTTACGTTTTCCGTGATTTCCCTGACTCGCTTCAAGCAAATTGGTTTCTTTGAAAGGGTGCGGCCGATTTCCTTCCTCATCCTTCCCTCATCCGATCTTCTGTTTCGTCTCTAATGATCTCGATGTGGACGGAACGTTAAACATTAATTTCTTCCTCCTCCAATGATTTGATCATAAACTATGGTCAATAAAATGTAATTAACCCTAAATTACTAAACCCTTATATAATTTACGATTGCGTTAGGATATAAAACAGAACATTTTGTACTTCATTTGGAATGCCATATGTTACTGATGTTACTGGAGATCTAGTTAATTAATTACATAACTTATTAATTACGATTTCCTTTGAATAAAATGTGGAGCGTTAAAATTTATGATGGTTTAGTAGCAATGTATCACTTCCCCCTTTAGTGTTCTAGGATTAACTTAAAACAAAGAAAGAAAACGATGAGAGAGCAACTGTACTAATTAATACATGCAAGTAAATGTATCATAACGTGACGATAGGTTGCCCGACGGTGAAACGAACATTTTTCAACGTCTAACATAGTTTATAAAATCAGATCCGTATTATGCAGCGAATAGGTTCCTTAAAATAACGAACGCGAACTTTTCTCGCTTTCTATACAGATCGCAGAACGATTAAACAAAAGATGACGCTAAAGTGGCACGGAGTGGCTTCGCAAGAAGCGTTCAACCTTCTTTGGTATTGCATTGTAACTGACTTAAAATAACAGTCGACAGCAGCAAGAGAAATATAAAATATATACTTATTTTACACTCATACAAGGACGGTCATATTGACAGAGAGAGGAAAAACAACGGACGTTACATTCCTTTAAATTTCAATAATTTAGAGAGAATATACATTGCAGATAAAACATGCTTGCTGTATATTCCTTGCATTTTCGTATTATGCCCAAAGCATTTTACGTATACAGAACAAACATCATGCGGAATAACGCAGAGTCTACACAACCTTCAAAACCAGGGAACAACGCAGCGTCTGCATAACCTGTAAGACCAGATTTGGCAGCTTGGCATCCGGTTCCTTCCGTTATGGATGCTAGTCGGCTCAAGGTACATCCAGTTTCAGGACAACGGAGCTGTGGCTCACCTATACGTGGAGTGTTTGGAATGAGCAGAAGGTTCAAATCATGTTATCAGAGGCAATGGAATGCCTCAGTATGCCTATTCTGTTCTGTACTTGACAACAACATCCCCAAAAAGGAATCACTATTCCTTTACTAATATCAACATTAATACGGCTTAACACAAAAAGGTGAAAAATAGATGTAATTACTTGAAATTTTATGCCTTTATTATCTGCTTAAATAACAATGGAGTCAAGTAACATTGTAAAAGCCTGAGTGAATGACACTGAAACACCACTGAGTTACGTTAAAATGACTATTTTCTACCTCTGTCACTGTAAGTAGCAAACAAAATTATTTAAATTTTGATAATTTAATATGACGTACTGTCACTGTCTCACTACCTAAGCACTCTGCAATACCGCTTTCGTACACTCGGGTACCTCCAATGTATGCCCGAATGACCAACTGCTGCCACTGCCAATAAGAGTCACTCAGAAAACTATCCTTTCGCTCGCCAGAGTTCCGCTAAAGTAATTCAATACGAGAATAATGTTTTTGTTGAACCTATTAACCGCTATCGTCACTCTTGCTTTTGTCTATGACAGGTGACACGATTACATGGAAACAGGTACAACAGGTAAGGAATCACGTTGCCGTATGTTTATATAACTACTTGGAAACAGAAACTGTTTCTCTCAATTCTACTGGATCGTTGTGTGTCTAGACTTTTAACGCATCTCTTACTGCCTGAACTAAAAGTGTATAAACCAAATTCCATTATTAACACGAGCAATATGTACTTTATATGACCTCCCAGACGAAGATGATGAGTGTAGTTATCGAAAGCTCGCAATTATATCCCAGTTTGACGCTGCAAGTTATCCGAGGACTCTATTCCGAAAGACTTCATACCCAATTTAAATGAAGTTTGTAACGGGTACTGTCTGTCGAAATGTTAGTACTAGAGCTTGTGTTTGCTTATACATCAAGGAAACTCTGTTTTCATTGAACTGTTGCAAATGTATGTATTTACAAAACTATTTAGAAGCTACAATATTGCCTGTCCTCTGCTAAAAAAGAAAAGTTGTGGCCCCATTTAGCAATTTCCAGTCAAACATGTATGTTTTCACGGTCAAGTTAAATAGCTAGACAACTTTTAACTGCAAGGAAAGTTAAGCCTAAGTGAAAACTAAAATGTATTTAGCCTAATTATTATTCTTCGGATAACTGCTTTTGATATTCACTGCCCATTATATCTGTAAGTAAATCCTCATGTGGAAAGTCTGCTGCCAGATAGTTGTTTACGGAGATGTAGAAAATAATGTTCAAAGCCAAAAATGAATCACTGCAGTTTTCGCTTGGCCCACATGGGATTCCTCCGCTGTAGCTGACAATCGCTACAGTCGTGTTGCTGTAGGTGTTCGGCGGTCCACGGGAAGAGCAAGACACGATGGCGGTGCGTTATCTCTTCAGTGAATGAACCATTTTAGAAAATTTCGAAACATAGCGCCGTGCCGTTGTAGAACTCTTTCTGTCTAAAAACCTTTTAAATGCTTGTAAAAAGACATGTGCTGAGGTTGAAATATGTATACTACTTTATGCAGTCGACAACGGACACCCATACATCTACGTATTTTAGTCGAGTAGCAACAGATTCGTTTCCAACTCTCAGTTCTCAATTAACGTGCTCTTGAGTCCTCACATCAAATAAAATAGCAACAGCAAATCTGTTTACGGTTCACTCTTTTGAATATCAAGCAATTAATAATAGTTATTTTCGCAACACCATCCCTATTAGCATGTCCTCAACTATGATAAAGCTCAGCAAATTCACCACGTGTATACTCGCGTTTTGTGTGGACAGCTGGTTCTTCTCGTACATTTGATGTCTTACCAATCTTCTAATCGTCTGCATCGATCCTCCGCCAAATTTTACGTGTTACGTATCCCAGTGCACTTGGATTTTTATATACAGTTTGACTGAATGTAAAAGAATGTTATTAATTTTCTTGGTAGCAATAAAAATCATGGATTGTACTTTTATAATCTTTTGCTATAATACGATTTATATGGCATAGCACTTTAAATAAACCATATGATGATTATCGTTGCAAACACAAATGATAAAATTAAGTTCTCACTACTGGTTTCTGTAGTTGAAAATTTGTGCCCTCTGATATTATGTGGGGATACGCACAACACTAAAAGATTTCCTGCAGTGAGTGTATGATCTTTAATTTGCAAAACTGTGTTCTTATAACTCTGATCTGGCTTGTTAGAAATGAAACATTGTATTATTATTGTGACTGGTTACAGAATTAAATATGTCTTCCTCTACTTTAGTCTTTGAAATTCACTGAAAATTAATCTTATTACACGCTTAGAAGTTACAATATGCAATGTTTACCAAACATAAAAGCTGCAGTGGATTTTTTAAATATTTGAAGACTGTTGATTGCCACGACTAACACGAGAACATGAAACTAAAAATGAAAATGATTTTAATATTATTAGCCAGACCAGAATTCAACACAGCGGTCTTTGATTTCACACAAGTAAAGTTTAACTCTCTGATTTACGTGAATTATTTACGTCACTAATATTGTACTAGCAGTTGCCCATGTCCATCTGAAAATGACATAATAAAATCTACAATTCTCCACTGTGGTCTTCAGGAAGCTGAAAGAAATAAATTTAATGTACAATTACCTGCTCACTTAGTTGCGGGAAAACTGATTTCATTCAATTATAGTTTGAATTTGCCGTGGTAGCGGCTCCGGCGATCGTGGCGCAGCACTGCGTCACAAAAAATGCTAAATTCCCTGAAAAGGGCTAAAAATGTGGGATGAAAAACTGGGCAAGCTAGCTACACATTATTAAAAGTATTTTTAACAACTTCTATATTCAGAATTGACATAAAATTCAAAGTACACACAGTTTTTTATACATCAGTGGCCAATGGCGTCTTTCTCTATCAAAAAACAAATGATAGCGAACTAAGCGTCCGAGAGAGCGTCACTAGCTCTTACAACATTCACGCCTACGAGAAGACAGAGACAATAATGTCTAAGTCTCCACGATTTATTAGCAGTTTAATATGGTAATATATATCTTTGTTATATTTTTAATTATCATTGTCTGCGTCGGTTTCCACACTCGCCGACCACAGACGTTATTTGCAAAATTGACATACATTATATTATACAAACATAAACATGCAAAATGATTATTTCTTTTATACAGAATCCACGTAATCGATTACTGTTCATACAGAAATGAAGTATAAGAACACAGATAAATGTTGTTTGCATATATTATACAGATTTCACAAATGTCTTGTCCGGAGACGTCATATACGGTCTTGAAATTTTGCGTCTTGCGTTTTCCTTTCTTGTAATTTTGCCCTCTTGCAAATTCTCTAATTCATCGGAAACATCTAAGTCGAATTTCTTCTTGAAATTTCGTCTTTTACTGCAACAATACCGTTACGGTAGTTTCTGAAAACTCTCTGGTACTCTCGTTTCTACATGTTCAGACTGCTTCCTCTGGCTCACTACTGTAATATTGTCCTCCATATACAACCTTCCGACTTTTACCACAAAGAAACAGCCTCTCTTTGCACTACAATGGCATTCTTTTCACCTATTAAATGACTTGTCCCCACCCATCTGTCATTACGTTGCTGAATACCCTCACCAATTAACTTATGTCACTTTTCATTTGTTCTTTAATAAAATTTCACATCGATAAAACTTCTCCTACTGGACAAAGAATATTCTTTACATATAAACTGCATAGACTTAAAGTTGCAACAAAATTATGTGATACATTAAATTTCATGTGGATACCCTTAAACAGAAAATAAAATAGGTATATACAGTCATCATAACTGTGTTGTTTTATGTTTTATGTTGCAAGTACATCCTCTATAAGCTGAACTGTTGATGTGAAATAACTGTGACAGGCAAAAATTGAAGCTTCACAAAAAAATTGTTGATTACGTGGGCCCGCTTCCCCGGACGAAAAAAGGCAATTTGTATCTTCTCGTAGTCGTGGACGCCTACTCCAGGTTCGTTTGGTTGGCACCTAGCCGAGGTGTGACCGCTCTTATCACAATCTCTCATCTTACTAATATATTTAGGTGTCTCGGGCCATCGTGGGCGTTGGTTACGGATAACGCTCCTGGCAATTCTATTTTGGCAATAGGATAAAACATGTCTCCACCACATCTTATTATCCTCAGGCTTCCTTTCTCAAAAGAATTAACCGCAACTTGATGTCAGTGTTGATTATTTACCACCACAAATCGCCCAAGAAGTGGGACACCACCTTGCTATGGTTAAACTTAGCGTTTAACTCCGCGCGACATGAAGCATACCAGGCCCACTCCAGCTAGCCTATTGCTCGCATATCCCATGAATTCCCTGCTCTCCTATTTATGGGCGATAAATGATCTTTTACCTCCATCTATCACTCCGGAGATTCTTAGAGAGAAATGGGGGCGAGCTCGGGTAAATATTAGGAAGGCTCACGATTGTCAGGTCTGTCGCTATAATAGAAATAAGCGCCCCCTTGTCTACACCAGGAAAGTTCAAAAAATGCTTCAAATGGCTCTGAGCACCATGGGACTTAACTTCTGAGACCATCAGTCCCCTAGAAATTAGAACTACTTAAACCTAGCTAACCTAAGGACATCACACACATTCATGCTCGAGGCAGGATTCGAACCTGCGACCGTAGCGGCCACGCGGTTCCAGACTGTGGCGCCTAGAAGCCCTCTGCCTCTCCGGCCGGCGAAGAATTGGTATCTGTGGGTTGTGTTCTTCAAAGGTCTATGCTTGCCGATATACACTCCTGGAAATGGAAAGAAGAACACATTGACACCGGTGTGTCAGACCCACCATACTTGCTCCGGACACTGCGAGAGGGCTGTACAAGCAATGATCACACGCACGGCACAGCGGACACACCAGGAACCGCGGTGTTGGCCGTCGAATGGCGCTAGCTGCGCAGCATTTGTGCACCGCCGCCGTCAGTGTCAGCCAGTTTGCCGTGGCATACGGAGCTCCATCGCAGTCTTTAACACTGGTAGCATGCCGCGACAGCGTGGACGTGAACCGTATGTGCAGTTGACGGACTTTGAGCGAGAGCGTATAGTGGGCATGCGGGAGGCCGGGTGGACGTACCGCCGAATTGCTCAACACGTGGGGCGTGAGGTCTCCACAGTACATCGATGTTGTCGCCAGTGGTCGGCGGAAGGTGCACGTGCCCGTCGACCTGGGACCGGACCGCAGCGACGCACGGATGCACGCCAAGACCGTAGGATCCTACGCAGTGCCGTAGGGGACCGCACCGCCACTTCCCAGCAAATTAGGGACACTGTTGCTCCTGGGGTATCGGCGAGGACCATTCGCAACCGTCTCCATGAAGCTGGGCTACGGTCCCGCACACCGTTAGGCCGTCTTCCGCTCACGCCCCAACATCGTGCAGCCCGCCTCCAGTGGTGTCGCGACAGGCGTGAATGGAGGGACGAATGGAGACGTGTCGTCTTCAGCGATGAGAGTCGCTTCTGCCTTGGTGCCATGATGGTCGTATGCGTGTTTGGCGCCGTGCAGGTGAGCGCCACAATCAGGACTGCATACGACCGAGGCACACAGGGCCAACACCCGGCATCATGGTGTGGGGAGCGATCTCCTACACTGGCCGTACACCACTGGTGATCGTCGAGGGGACAGTGAATAGTGCACGGTACATCCAAACCGTCATCGAACCCATCGTTCTACCATTCCTAGACCGGCAAGGGAACTTGCTGTTCCAACAGGACAATGCACGTCCGCATGTATCCCGTGCCACCCAACGTGCTCTAGAAGGTGTAAGTCAACTACCCTGGCCAGCAAGATCTCCGGATCTGTCCCCCATTGAGCATGTTTGGGACTGGATGAAGCGTCGTCTCACGCGGTCTGCACGTCCAGCACGAACACTGGTCCAACTGAGGCGCCAGGTGGAAATGGCATGGCAAGCCGTTCCACAGGACTACATCCAGCATCTCTACGATCGTCTCCATGGGAGAATAGCAGCCTGCATTGCTGCGAAAGGTGGATATACACTGTACTAGTGCCGACATTGTGCCTGCTCTGTTGCCTGTGTCTATGTGCCTGTGGTTCTGTCAGTGTCATCATGTGATGTATCTGACCCCAGGAATGTGTCAATAAAGTTTCCCCTTCCTTGGACAATGAATTCACGGTGTTCTTATTTCAATTTCCAGGAGTGTATATACGGGTTTCGCTGGCCCCAGGAAGAGGGAAGAAGTTTGGGGATTGGCGGTAGCTTCGTGACAAGAGGTGGTCACGAGGTCCTAGCGGCCGAAGCCACGAGCTGCGCAAGGAAGGCCTGTGCATAGCGAAGATACCGGAGTACTTCACCGGGGTCAGCTTCGACTACAAGCAGCAGGCCGACATCCCGTCAGTTGGTTGGCAACATTCGTGTCGGACGACCGCTCGTGGCCTGGCTGCCCTCTTTCACCTGGCTTTAATCGGCACCTCTCAGTACCTGCTGTGATACACCGTGGATCCATGGAACTGCTTGCTGATAAAGGAGAGTAACATTCTGTGATCCCTGTGCTGATTTGTTTCATTGTCTAGCTGCCGGCCTCATTATTTTCTGGTTTGTACCCGACCCTCAGAGTTTTACTTGGTCGGCTCTGTATTGTACTAAGACGCTAGTTGTCGTTTGAAAATTTGACCCGCTATTATATTTCCTTTCCTTTCTGGTTTGTACCCGACCATTAATGTTCTAATTAATCAGCTCTTGGTCGTATACGGACGGAGTGGTCTAGCGGTTCTAGGCCGCGCGACTGCTACGGTCGCAGGTTCGAATGCTGCCTCGGCCATGGATGTGTGTGATGTCTTTAGGTTAGTCAGGTTTAAGTAGTTCTAAGTTGTAGGGGACTGATGACCTCAGAAGTTAAGTCCCATAGTGCTCAGAGCCATTTGAACCATTTTCTTGGTCGTAAAAACAGCCCGAACAATTGTACTAAGCCGCAGGTTGTCGTTAAACAAAAGAGGGACCTTGTGGTTAGATTTAGCTGTTAACCGGTTCCATGCTTTGATTGTAATTGCATTTCTCAGTTATTAGTTATAATCTGAACAACCTGTTGTACTAAGCTGTTGGTTTCCGTGTTTGAAAGACTGGGTCATTATTGCTGTATTTTACTTGGATCTTGCCGGCCGCGGTGGTCTCGCGGTTCTAGGCGCTGAGTCCGGAGCCGCGCGACTGCTACGGTCGCAGGTTCGAATGCTGCCTTGGCCATGGATGTGTGTGATGTCTTTAGGTTAGTCAGGTTTAAGTAGTTCTAAGTTGTAGGGGACTGATGACCTCAGAAGTTAAGTCCCATAGTGCTCAGAGCCATTTGAACCATTTTCTTGGTCGTAAAAACAGCCCGAACAATTGTGCTAAGCCGCAGGTTGTCGTTAAACAAAAGACGGACCTTGTGGTTAGATTTAGCTGTTAACCGGTTCCATGCTTTGATTGTAATTGCATTTCTCAGTTATTAGTTATAATCTGAACAACCTGTTGTACTAAGCTGTTGGTTTCCGTGTTTGAAAGACTGGGTCATTATTGCTGTATTTTACCTGGATCTTGCCGGCCGCGGTGGTCTCGCGGTTCTAGGCGCTGAGTCCGGAGCCGCGCGACTGCTACGGTCGCAGGTTAGAATCCTGCCTTGGGCATGGACGTGTGTGATGTCCTTAGGTTAGTTAGGTTTAAGTAGTTCTAAGTTCTAGGGGACTGATGACCATAGATGTTAAGTCCCATAGTGCTCAGAGCCATTTGAACCATTTTTTTTACCTGAATCTTGTGGTTACGTCAAGTGAGTTCTCTGGTAACAAGTGTTCACAAGTAATGTTTTAAGACGTTCCTTCAGAGTGGTCTTAATAACTGACAATCAGTTTAACATTGAAAACATTAACAGCCAAGTGTCACCAGGGCTTTAGACAAAATAAAATTGTCAGAAGGGACGGGCTGGGGTCCAGTTGCACCTAGGTTGCCGATTGAAATTACGAGATCGGTTGCTTTGAAGTAAGCCTTATCATTGTCATGCTGTTTGCTAATCTGTTTAACCTTTAAGCACAGGTGCGCATCTTAACCCCGAACCTTTCGACATACAGTTTTCAAATTAAAGGTTAAGTCATCTGTTTTGAGTAATTGAATCACTATTGTCATCAATGGTGCTTATATAGTTTTCATGTGTTGCAGAAGGGCATTTAATACGACAGACTGTGTCCAGCGCGGTAGTAAACTCCGCTGTTCCACCCGATAGCAGGCGGGCTGCAGGTCCGGCCGTCTTGTAATCATTGTCATATTATTCGCTGTTTTTCAACACAGCACTTCAGATTTCTTTTGCAAAGATTAAAAGCTTATTCAACATAAGGCTTAAGGGGCTCCGGAACGCCCTATACTTGCAATGTTAAAATAACGCTTATAAATTACATCTTTCCTCACAAAGTTTTAGAGGTAGGAAGTTGAACTTTTTACAGATTATTTATTGGAATATGGGCTACAACTTAACACAGGGATTTTACAAAATTTTAGTTCATTTATTAAAGATGATTTTTTCAATTTTAATGAAAATTCACAACATTTTTTTGCAATTTTTTATTTATATATTCAAAAATATACAGTTTTTTGGAAAAAGGCTGTGTTAAATTATGCAGAAGGTACTGTGTAACAGTTACTGAAAGTTTGAAACAAATATGTTTGTAAGATCCTTAGAAAACATGTAATTAGTATGAGAAAATAAAAGTTTTGGGAATCAAGCGACAAAGATTGGATTAACTTTTTAGTGCATTCCAGGTCCATAGGATGAATTATCTTCATCCTCTGCAAACTCCTCCTCCAGCTTCCTCTTGTTCCTCCTCCTGTTTATTCTTGCTTGTATTTCTAGACTCTTTACAGCCCTGTCTGCAGCCCGAAGGCGTTCCTTGTCTAAAGCAAGCATCGCTCGTACCATGTTAGAACCTATCTTCATTCCCATATTTCTAAATACCTTGCACCTTACAATGTTACCATCATTGAAAGTCGCAACAGCATCATACACACCAAAGTGAAGTGTTTCTATTCCAACAAATACAGTCTTGGGGATTCTCGACCATATAACACTATTTACACTTTCATTGGGGTTTTGAGTTTTTCCGTGAATACACTTTCTCAACAGTTCAGGTGCTGCTAAGTCTCTGAAAATAGGTTTCATCACCTCCATTATTGCATGAGGCAGACCTGATGAACACGAACGTTAATAATAACACCATTTGACAGCAGTTTAACAGCGCCACAGTGGGTCACGCCCATGTAGAACACATTTCAAAAAAAATTTAAAAGTAGTTGTAGTCTTCGGAATTGAATAAATTATATATCTATTAAAAGGTAATGGTCTGCAGATTCAGAAAACGCAAAAAAGTAAAAATTGAACTTTTCATGATTTTGAGCCTTTCCGGAGGCCCTTAACATCAAAAGAATTTTGCAAATTGGTTCATTTTGTTAAAGAAAATTTTATGGTTAAATGCTTCGATTATCTGTAAAACATAATTTGTATATTGTTAAATAAACATGTTGTGTGAGAAGAAAGTTATATTGGTGGGTTCTCCCTTCCACGTTTTCCTTAATTCCAGTAAGTACAACACATCAGAAACATGTATAAACTGGAGGAAAGATAGACATCACCTTTACGAATATTAAAGTGATATCTGGAGGAAAGAAACGGAAGTGTATGAATATGAAGAGGCTACATGGCAAACTAGTGCTAAGCACGTAAGTGAAAGCCGAAAGGCAGAATGAAAATATGGAGAGTCAATATAAATGAAACAAACTCGGGGGCAATATTATACAAAGAGAAAGTAGGTGAAGATGACGTGGTAAATACGGTAGAGTGAAAAGAATTTGACGCAGCACTGAAAGACCCATGTAGGAACAAAGACCTGGATTAGGCGACAGCCGGCCGCTGTGGCCGAGCGGTTCTAGAAGCTTCAGTCTCGGACCGCGCGACCGCTACGGTCGCAGGTTCGAATCCTGCCTCGGGCATGGGTGTGTGTGATGTCCTTAGGTTAGTTAGGTTTAAGTAGTTCTAAGTTGTAGGGGACTGATGTTCTCAGATGTTAAGTCTCATAGTGCTCAGAGCCATTTGAACCACTTTTGATTAGACGACATGAATTATTGAGAGCCTTGGGACAGCCAGCAATGACGAAAGGATTCTACTTGGTGTGCAAGATATATGAGACGGGCGAAATCCTCAGACTTCATGAAGAGTGTAATGATTCCATTTCCACAGAAGGCAGGTGCCAATAGGTCTGAATTCTACCGAAACAAGAGTTTAATATGTCTTAGTTGCAAAATATTGACACCAATTATTTACAGACGAATAGAAAAAGTGGTTAAGGCAAATCTTGGGAAAGATCAGTTTAGGTTACGAAGAAATATAGGAACGCGGGAGGCAATTATAACCTTGTGATTTATAAGATAGCTTGACGAAAGGCAAATACACATTTATAGCATTTGTAGATTTAAAAGTTAGTGTTTGAGAATCTAGACTGGACCATACGCTTTGAAATTTTGCAGATATCAGGAATAAAATACAGGGACTTAAGGTTATTTAGAACTTGTGTAGAAACACGTACTAAGAGTCGAAGAGCATGAAAGGGAAGCCGTAGTCGAGAAGAAAGTGAGAAAAGGTTGTAGCGTATCCCTGACGTTATTCAGTATGTACATTGATCAAGCTGTGAAGGAAACGAAGAAGATCTTTGGAAAGGAAACTGAAGTGCAGGGAGAAGAAATAAAATCTTTGCGTTTTACCGAAGACATTCTAATTCTGTCAGAGACAGAAGGACTTGGAGGTGCAGTTTAACGGAAAGAAGAGAGCCTTGAAAAGATGCTATGACAAGAGCACCAATAAAAATAAAACAAAAGCAATGGAATATAAGTGAATTAAATCAGGCGATACTAAGGGAATTAGATCAGGAAATGAAACACTAAAATTGAAAAATTCGCAATTTAGACAGCAAAATAGCTAATGATGGACGAAGTAGGGAAGACGTAAAACGCAGACAGCCAACAGAAAAAAAGTATTTTTGAAAAAGAGGACTTTCTTAACGTTTATTATGAATATGAGTGTCAAGGAGTATTTTCTGAAGGTGTTTGGAGTGCAGCCTCGTACGAAATTAAAACGTGGACGATATACAGCTTAGGCAAAAGAACTGAATAGAAGCTTTCGAAATGTGGTGCTACAAAAGAATACTGAAGAGTAGATGCGTAGATCGCAAACTAATGAGAAGCTACTGACTCGAATTGGGTCGAAAAGACATTTGTGGCATAACTTGACTACAAGAAGTGATCAGCTAATAGAACACATCCTGAGGGATCAAACAACTACTAGTTTGCTAACGGAAGGAAGTGTGGGGGGTATAAACTGTAAAAGGAGACCAAGTCTTGAATGCAATAAACTGGTGCAAATGGATGTCGGTTGAAGTAGGTATGTAGAAACGTAGAGGCTGGCACAGGATAGAATAGCATCCTTAGCTGCTTCAGGCCACTCTTAGAAATGAAGACCACAACAACAATAATGACAAAAACTTGTAAATATTACACTCTAAGACAGTGAAACGTTAATAACTCAGTGACAACATGGCTTTGAAGAGAGTAACTCCCATTCCAATGGGCCCAGCGGCCTAGTCACTGTCGACTGCTGTGAAATCTTTTGTTTGTCCATTTCCATGCACGTCTAATTCAGATGGCCAGCAGAAATTCTGAAACAAAATTGTAACGTACCACTCTAAAGTGTTCCATTCGTCTCGAAGATCTAAGTGCCCATTTTCGACCACAAATCTAACAGGGCATTAATACATAAACAGGCGAAGATGATCTAACGGCTACCCCGGGCTAGAAAGGTGTTTAATCCCACCTTTTACACAGCCTTGAACAGAAAGTCAGATAATCTCTAGTCTCGGTCTTACTCTGGAGTTTTTACCTCTACAGATTCCTTTAGTTCCATGGAAACTGTTCCTTATGGCTTAACATATTTCCTAGCAATCTGTCCCGTCTTCTTGTCAGTGTCTTCCACACGTTCTTGTCTTCACCGATTCTGCCGGGTTCTCCTCTTCCTTGTATTATCAATCCGCCTAATTTTTAACTCTCTTCTACAGCATCACATCTCAGTCGCTTCGATTCTCTTCTTTTCCTGTTTTCCCACAGTCAAAAAATGTTCAAATGTGTGTGAAATCTTACGGGACGTAACTGCTAAGGTCATCAGTCCATAAGCTTACACACTACTTAACCTAAATTATCCTAAGGACAAACACACACACACACGCCCGAGGGAGTACTCGAACCTCCGCCGAGACTAGCCGCACAGTCCATGACTGTAGAACCTCAGACCGCTCGGCTAATCCCGCGCGGCTTTCCCACAGTCCATTATTCACTACTATACAATACTGTACTCCGAATTCACATTCTCAGAAAGAAGGGAAGGTCACGATATGTTGTCGCGCAAATTATATTCATCCATAGCGCAGTTAATGGAGTAACAAAAAATATATACACCATAGAACTGTAGCTGCTTTGGACTATTAGAACAGGAGATATCAGTCGTTGCGATGAGAATACTGTAAGTAGAACGAGAAACAAGTCGAAGTTGCAACTTTTTACTTTTTATGCATTCGACGACTAGTTTCGAGCCGAGACCCATTTTCGAATGATCCTACTGGGCGGAAAAACAAATTTACACTCATGCATAACACAGTTACTACCAAATTCTTAAACGTATGCCAAAGATACAGAACATGTCGTTTTAAACTTACATAACAAAATCAAAAATGACCCTCAATTTTCTTTTCCATTCTTTTATATGTTATTTTAATTAGCAAGTCGGACGCATAAGCCGTTTATATATTATTCTTTTTACCAATTTTGAAGCATGAGTCGTTGCTGTTTGTGCGACAGTTCTCGTAGGTATCTGCCCTTGCTATCTTCGGGATTGTGTGGATGATGTTTTTCCGAAAGGCTGGCTCTATCGAGGCTTATATACACATCGGCTTAAATGGTCGCGCGATTGCCACTTCACCAAAATAATTACGGAAATTCCTAAGTAATGTTAACTATCCCTTTTGCCTTATTTGACTGCAAGTCTTCCAAAACTCATTTAAACCGTAACTCTAGTACTGTAATCCCCACGTCTTCCATATCGACTTCCATTTCTTCCTCAATCACATCAGACAAGTCCTCCTCCTCATAGAGGCCTTCAGTGTACTCTTTACATCCAAATGTTAACACTGGAATTCCCATTGCACTCTCATCCTGACGCACCTGCTTCTAATTTCACCAAATGTCTTTTTTTTTTTTTTTTTTTTTTTTTTTTGCTGAATCAGTTCTTTCGACGTTCATTTCTTTTTCGATTACTTCAGATTTTTCTTGCAGCCATTCCCCCTTGACTTCCGGTTTGTTTCATGCCTAAGTGACTTATATTTATTTATTCCTGTATATATCTGAACTCTTTTGTACTTCCTTCGTTTGTTGACCAGTCGAGATGTTTCTTATGTTAGCCAAGTCCGCAGCTATGCTCCTTGTACCTATGCCTGTCCGTCCAAATTCTATTAGAACTCTTTTTACAAATGTTAATTCCTCTTTAACCGAGATGCCTACTCTATGTTCCCTATTACAGTATTTAGAGCCTCATAGAACTTGAAATGCATGTCGTCATTCCTCTTCTTTCCACACTGATTTTTCTTCACTAGTCTCTTAACCTTCAGCCTATTCTTCATCACTGTCAGATTATTATCGGAGTCTATATCTGCGCTTGGGTACCTACTACAATCCAGAATTTAATTCCGTATCTCCGTCATGTAATTCTTTTCATTTCACCACACTGGCCTCCATTATATCCAGACCACAGGTTTTCAACCTTTTTGAACACGGGACCCCTTTCCAAGTAAAAATATTTTACTCACCGCCCCTAGAACCGTGATGAAAAGACAACATATTTAATTTTCTTTCCATTGACACTGTACTGATTGAAAAATGAAGTGAACTGTGCAAGGTAGTTGCAATGCTCTGCAGATAGTGAAATATTCTTTGTCTCGTTGAAGGGGCGGGGGGAGAATCGGTCAGTGATCGCATAGGCACGGGTTTTAGCTCGATTCAGTCAATTGTCCGAGGACGGATGTGAATATTGTATTTTTGCATCAAATGGCGGCCGCTGTGACCGAGCGGTTCTAGGCGCTTCCGTCCGGAATCGCCCGCTGCTACGGTCGCAGGTTTGAATCCTGCCTCGGGCATGACTGTGTGTAACGTCCTTAGTTTAGTTAGGTTTAAGTAGTTCTGAGTCTAAAGGACAGATGACCTCAGATGCTAAGTCCCATAATGTTTGGAGCCATTTGAATTTTTGAGCATCAAAAGGAGAATTTTGTCAAAAGAACTGCGCAGCCCTCCACTTGGTTTACAAGTGGCAGTGGCGGAAGCGAATCAAGATCGAAAAAAACAGGCTTTATGACGACAATTAAAATAGTATGGTTTCATTGTTATCAGAAATAAACCTAAAGTTTATGTGTCACTTCTCAACTAAATATTCCAAGGAAGCTGATAAAACGGACGATTCCTTTGCAAGGAAACTAAAAATTCTTAAGCAGCAGCAAATTTACTATGATTTGGGTAATAAAACACTAATGTTATTCGTTGATTGGACATTATGGACCAGCAGTACAGCTGAGTGTTCGATCAACAAGTACGCCGGGATAATCTGAAGAAGCACAGTATTATGTTAATGATTATTTTTTGATTTAACAATATTTTTAATCTGATTTTAGATGAGGTGTACCTCATGAGGACACAGGCAAAACATGATCTAGTTTCAACAACTTTATTGACAACGAAAGTAAATATGCTTTCACGGTAAGAACAAAAGACACAAAATACAGAGTCTCAATAGGTACTGGTACAAAGGCTTGACAGTGCGGCTATCTAAAGTCACTTGTTGTTGCCTAGTATGTAGTAACACCACTAGGAGCTTCGGAAAAAAATACACTATGTGATCAAAAGTATCCGGACACCAGGCTGAAAATGACTTACAAGTTCGTGACACCTTCAATCGGTAATGCTGAATTCAATATGGTGTTGGCCCATCCTTAGCCTTGATGACAGCTTCCACTCTCTCAGGCATACGTTCAATCACGTGCTGCAAGGTTTTTTGGGTGATGGAAGCCCATTCTTTACGGAATGCTGCACTGAGGAGAGATAATGATGTCGGTTGGTGAGGCCTGGCACGACGTCGGCGTTCCAAAACATCCCAAAGGTGTTCTGTAGGATTCAGGTCAGGACTCTGTGCAGGCCAGTCTATTACAGGGATGTTATTCTCGTATAACCACTTCAACACAGGCCGTGCATTATGAATAGGTGCTCGACCGTGTTGAAAGATGCAATCGCCATCCCCGAATTGCTCTTCAACAGTGGGAAGCAAGAATGTGCTTAAAACATAAATGTAGGCCTGTGCTGTGATAGTGCCACGCAAAACGAGTGCAAGCCCCCTCCACGGAAAACACGACCACACCATAACACCACTGCATCCGAATTTTGCTGTTGGCACTACACTCGCTGGCAGGTGACTCTCACTGGGCATTCGCCATATTCACACCCTGCCATCGAATTGCCACATTGTGTACCGTGATTCGTCACGCCACAAAACGTTTTTCTACTGTTCAATCGTCCAATGTTTACGCTCCTTACACCTAGCGAGGCGTCGTTTGGCATTTACCGACGTGATGTGTGGCTTATAGACAGCCGCTCGACCATGAAATCCAGGTTTTCTCACCTCCCGCCTCACTGGCATAGTACTTGCAGTGTATCCTGATGCACTTTAGAATTCGTATGTGATGGTCTGGATAGGTGTCTGCCTATTACAAAAATGGTTCAGATGGCTCTGAGCACTATGAGACTTAACAGCTGTGGTCATCAGTCCCCTAGAACTTACAACTACTTAAACCTAACTAACCTAAGGACATCACACACATCCATGCCCGAGGCAGGATTCGAACCTGCGACCGTAGCGGTCAAGCGGTTCCAGACTGAAGTGCCTAGAACCGCACGGCCACACCGGCCGGCCTGCCTATTACACATTACAACCATCTTCAACTGTCGGCGGTCTCTGTCAGTCAACTGACGAGATAGGCCTGTACGCTTTTGTGCTGTTCGTGTCCCTTTACGTTTCCACTATACTATCACATCGGAAACAGTGGACCTAGGGATGTTTAGGAGTGTGCAAATCTCGCGTACTGACGTTTGACACAAGTGACACCCAATCAGCAGACCACTTTCGAAGTCCGTGAGTCCCGCGGAGGCCCCCATTCTGCTCTCTCACGATGTCTAATGACTACTGAGGTCGTTGATGTGGAATACTTGGCAGTAGGTGGTAGCACAATGCACCTAATACGAAAAACGTATGTTTTTGGGGGTGTCCGGATACTTTTGATCACATACTGTACACCTCCAGGGATGTTTTCCACATCCTACTAGGTGAATTCCGGGCTGGTCCCCACGTCCCGCCTCAGTTACCCGACTCGCAGACATTTGAAACACATTCACACTAGTTCCGGTTTACACTAGACGCAGACAGCTGGGGTACACTCATCCCGTCCCGGGGGGTATGGGGTGGCGGCAGGAAGGGCTTCCGGCCACCCCTTAACTTAACCATGCCAAAATCCGTACTTAACCCTGCCGACTCTGCGCATAATACGGGAATAAGGTAGTAGTGAAAGAAAGTGTAACCTCCAAGGAAATAATCGAATTTCCGAAAATGTTGTGCTGATTAGGTCCAATACACCCACAAAAATGTCCTTAGAATAAACAACGATGAAAGCTGCGAACATTTGCGTTGGTCCCTAAGGTGGGCTTCGAGGGCGTCCTGAGATGATGAGGTGAATAGCTCCCACACGGAGGCCAAGAGAGGCTTTCAAAAGCGGAAGAACTCGCTCTTGTAGTCCATGCGCCGGCCTTTATAGCTGCCGGCGGCGGAGTACTTGTGATAATGTTTTCTTGTCACGTTTTGTGCGGAAGCGAATACGTCCTTCGAAAGTGGAGGCCTTTGAAAGCGCTAGTACCGCCACCTGATGTTCGATGTAACTGCAAAAGCGAGAGCTCGCGATGCAGCGCGTGCAGGCGCCATGTAGACCGCACGCGTGTTCGAGATGACCGAGGGCTTGCCGCTCCCTTTTTCGTAGATCTCCGACACACAGACATCAAAAAAGTTTTGCACCACCTCGGTTCCGAGAGCTCCGGAACCTGAAAACAAACATCATTTCCGGCTCGTTTTATTGCTCATGAAGACTACACATTGCATGTTTCACCACCATACAGCGAGACCTTCAGAAGTGGTGGTCCAGATTGCTGTACACACCGGTACCTCTAATACCCAGTAGCACGTGCTCTTACATTGATACAAGCCTGTATTCGTCGTGGCATACTATTCACAGGTTCATCAAGGCACTCTGGGTCCAGATTGTCCCACTCCTCAACCGCGATACGTCGGTAATCCCTTACAGCGGTTGATGGATCACGTTGTCCATAAACAGCCCTTCTCAATCCATCCCAGGCATGTCCGATAGGATTCATGCCTGGAGAACATGATGGCTGTTCTAGTCGAGCGATGTCGTTATCCTGAAGGAAATCATTCACAAGATGTGAACGATGGGAACTTGAATTGTCGTCAATGAAGACGAATGCCTCGCCAATATGTTGCCGATATGGTTGCACTATCGGTCGGAGGATGGCACTCAATTATCATACAGCCGTTACCGCGCCATCCATGACCACCTGCGACGTACGTCGGCCCCACATAATGCCACCACAAAACAGCAGGGAACCTCCACCTTGCTGCACTCGCTGGACAGTGTGTGTAAGGCGCTCAGCCTGACCGGGTTGCCTCCCAACACGTCTCCGACGATTCTCTGGTTGAAGCCATATGCGACACTCATCGGTGAAGAGAATGTGATACCAGTACTGAGCGGTCCACTCAGCATGTTGTTGGACCCATCTGTACCGCGCTGCATGGTGCCGTAGTTGCAAAGAAGGACCTCACCATGGACATCGAGAGTGAAGTTGCGCATCATGCATCCTATTGCGCACGTTTTGAGTCGTAACACGACATCCTGTGGCTGCACGAAAAGCATTATTCAACGGGGTGATGTTGCTGTCAGGGTTCCTCCGAGGTATAATCCGTAGGTAGCGGTCATCCACTGCAGTAGTAGCCCTTGGGCGGCCTGAGCGAGGCATGTCATCGACAGTTACAGTCTCTCTGTATCTCCTACATGTCCTAACAACATTGCTTTGGTTCACTCCGAGACGCCTGGACACTTCTCTTGGTAAGAGCCCTTCCTGACACGAAGTAACAATGCGGACGGGATAGAAGCACGGTATTGACCGTCTACGCATTGTTGAACTACAGACAACACGAGCCATGTACCTCCTTCCTGGCGGGATAACTGAAACTGATCGGGTGTCGTACCCCCTCCGTCTAATACGTGCTGCTCATGCATAGTTCTTTACATCTTTGGGCGGGTTTAGTGACACCTCTGAACAATGAAAGGGACTGTCTCTGTGATACAATATCCACAATTAACTTAATCTTCAGGAGTTCTGGGAATAGGGGTGATGCAAAATGTTTTTTGATGTGTGTGGTATTAGGTACCCAGTGTCAACGGGATAGCGTTATTAGCTAGCTACCGAATCGCATACTGAGTTGCTAAAGCAGGGAAGCCGGATAAGGATGCCGAGAATCTTATTTTGCCAGCGACCTTGGATGTAGTTGAAATTATGTTAGATAAGCAGGAGGCAAACAAGGTAACAAGCATAATACGTTCTGATAATACCACTGAGCACAGAATAAATGGTATCGCCGGTGACATTCGAGAACAAATATTAAAGAAGGGCCCCATTTTGCTTTGCAGTTTGAAGAATCTACTGATGTTTCATATTGTGCGCAATTTGTTTTTGTTTTTTTTTGCACTTTGAAGTAGATGAAAGTATCATGGAAGTCATTGTATTTTGCAAAACACTATCTGCGAACACTGCTGGCCTGTGTTTTTACGACATGTTTTCAGAAAGCACTCATATCTATGAGGCTGATTGGACAAAATGTATTATCGCCATTTGTAGTGATGATACTAATGATATGACTGGCAATAAAAGCGGCCTCGTTGCAAAATTAAAATTAATAAAGTGAAATGTATCATGGACAATCAGATTTCCTTATCGACAAGTTCTGGCAGTCATGGTTTCACCTGTTGACTTAAATGACGTGCTTCAAGAGGTGATTAATGTTGTGAACTCTATTAAAGGCTGTGAGACCATCCTGATATAGGTTTTCCATGATTTCCCTAAATCGCTTAAGGCAAGTGCCGGGATGGTTCCTTCGAAAGGGCACGGCCCCTTTCAGTCCCCATCCTTCTCTAATCCGAGCTTGTGCTCCGCTTCTAATGATCGCATTGTCGACGGGACGTTTAACACTAATCTCCTCCTCCTCTTCCTCCTCTATTAAAGGCAAAGCGTTGCAAGTTCGACTGTTTGGAAACATCTGTAAAGACGTGGGTTCGTTCCATTAAAATCTCCTTTATCACACAGATGTCGGGTGGCTTTCGAACGGAAAGATATTGACCCGAGTTCTGGAACTAAAAGCTCTAGTGTTAATGTTCTTACAAGATTCTAAATCAGGATATGCGAATTATTTTAGTGACTGTTTGGCGTTGAAATTAGCGTTTCTCTCTAATCTTTTTAACCACATAAATATTTTAAACAAGAGACTCCAAGCGAGACAAAAAGACATTATAACCGTCAAGGATAAAATGAAACCATTCCTCTCAGAACTTCGTTTGTGGTCAACGTCTTTACAAAAGATGATGTTTGTATCTTTCCCTTAAGGAAATTACCGTGGACCCATCGGTGGGAGTGAGTTCTCACATTCCTTGCGTGGTACAGAGCTTGCGTAATTTGGCAAAGAAACTATTAAGTTACTTTCCAGAACTGAACTCTGAAGCCATCAATAGGCATGGATAAGTACCAAGTCTTCTGGATGTGTCAGTCGAGCTGGCTCATCTGAATATGAGGATAAAATAAACACATAGATGTTGCTGCAGATGGCATGCTTAAAATGGAATTTAATTCACAAAAGATTGACGTCTTCTGGACAAAGAGACAAGAAGAATATCCACGGTTGGCAACTGACGCTTTGAAACTATTAGTGCCATTCGCCACTTCTTCCCTATGGGAATCGGCGTTCTCTTTAATGGTGAGCGTGAGCGTAAAAACTAAGAACAGAAACAGGCTTCAATTAGAAAAGGATTTGATTGTATGTTTCTCAAAAATAGGACCGTGATTTGACAAATTGTTAATAAATGAATAGGCACAGCCTTCCCATAGAAATTATTGTATTTTTATTGTAGTGTAGAGTCTACAACCCTCAGTTACTTTTATCTGGCTAAGTGACACTGTAACATTGTAACTTTAATTTTGTATGCTGTTATGTGTAATATTGTAACTTTAATTTTGTTATGCTGAGATCGGTGGTAATAGACAATAAAAGCTGGGTTAAAAGCCGTGATCTGTCTGGGGACATTAACCGTGGATTACTGGGCAACTGTTTCATCAGATATTTAGCAGACTAACACTAATGATAATCTTTTAATAGTCATACAAAACCGGTAAAATATATATATAAAAAGGAGAATTTAAATAAAAAGAAAGAAATCAGTTTATACTTGGAAATTTATTTTAAGATTGTTCATTGAAATTTCAGCATATTATACGTGAGTTATAACTGAGCTGGTGCCTTATTTACGATTGAAAAGAATGTGAGATTGTAATCTTACGGAACACATAAAATATGGAGCCAAGATTTGGGAAACTGCATACAACACTCCATTCATAAAATAACACACGAAGAACATTGAAACATAAGCAAGAAGAAATTAACCACAACCAACAGATTCAGTTTTTACCCAAAGAAATTACGTTCATATCACAATCCTGTCCGTCATGTAATTACCACACACTGGTATACTAAATTCATATTAACTCTTTGTGAAGTCTTCGCAAAAAGAATAGCTGAGGGCTACTTTGATGATTACACCACATGCTCCACGTGGTCAACTTGGTTTACACAAAGCGTACAACTCCACAATAATTTTGATAATTAAAATACATTAGATCGAAAAGCAATTGACAAAAGAAAAACCTTGAACTGGTTACTAACGTCTTACTATTAACCTGATGGGTCAAACAGTTATATAAGCACGTGGTACTGGTCTCGCAAAGTACACCCCACGTGGGTTGAACATAAAGAAAAGCATAAAGAAAAGTTGCTATATTAAAAAAATATTCTCAAGACGAGACGTTATAATCTCACGCACATTCGGATTTAAGATTGATGAACTTAGTTAGAGTTACTGATCAACACGTGGTTCCACTTTACTCACAAAGTAGTAACAAAGCAACTACCGAAAAATAATCTGAACTTCACACGATAATTACACTGCGCTGCAATTTAAGATAACATCGGATATTTTAGACCTAAACCCGAAATAAAAGTGATTAAATTTTCAGTTAGGCCGAACTTAAGAAATCCATTGTCCTACGGACTTAACAGACACGCGCTTAGCCGGAGATCTTACCACTTCAGACGCTCGCCACGGCCACACAGCAACTGCCTACTGCCCAGCGTGCTTCCTCGGTCTCACAAAGACCAACGGAAGTGGCCAGAGGGGCAGCTTCCTATACCAACATGACAACGGACGGACAGGACCATACTAAGGATAGAAACCTCTTTGCTTTTAGGAAGCGTAGCTACCTGTTCCGACGTTGGTCCTACTGTTCTCTAGCAGACAGCCTTGTCTGCTACCCTCAAGCATGCAACTAGAAATACATATGCTCATTCATCCTCTCACACAAAAGGGAAGGGGGATGACAGTATCTTATCATATACAGTATATAAAAGAAAGCGGATGTAGGTTCCGTATGAGACTGTGTGACATGAATTACATATAAGAATTACATATAAACTGTGCTTTAAAGTGTAGTAGTGTGACAGATAGTTCTTGTTTATGTGTAAAAGTAACACGTTCCACTGCTCAGTCTCCTCCCAGATAGTCAGAAACGCCACAGTACATTTAGAAGAGGAATTTATTCCATAAATGGCAACAGATTTAAGAAATTAAACATGAAAGGAATCCAACAGAGACCTTTCATAACCCCAACGCTCCGGGAAAAGACTGTGCAGGGAATTTTCTAGCCATGCTAGGACATTCCCAAGCAGGCTTCTCACACCCTACTTAAACCAAAAGTGTAAAAGAAAAGGCAAAAGGACACCAGCTACTTGCTAAAACACAATAATTTCAACACATCTTTAGAATCTACCAATTTCAAACAGAAAAAAAAGAACACAATCTGTGACACCTATTTAAAAGGTAGTGTAGACCTAATCCGGTCAGCAAGTAAAAACAATGGTTCCTGTGTCATTAATATGAAAACAATTTCTGGTTGTTACCCTTATGGAGTTCACCAGTATTTGCTCATTGCAAGAGCCAACTGATCACAGGAAAATTTATGACTGTTTATTAACAAGTAAAATTTACTTAAATAGCAAAGGTGCCACAGCAATTAAAAAAAAAAGAACATGAAATAACATCAGTATTAAAAAGCAGAACATAACAATGCACAATCTGCAAAAGCAACAAAATGATAAGAGAAAAAAAACATGTTTTACAAAGTGGTTATAGCAAAAAAATTCTATATCGTATAAAACTAATAATTTGTAGAATTAAAATAACTATGTGGCACTCATTTAATCACTCTACTGTATTTCAATTAGCTCGCAAACAATGAGCACTGTGTCATTATACTGAAACTACAATAATTATGTGATTATTACCCTTAAGGGGTTCCTCACAGTAAATATGCCCTATGCAAAGGCTAATCGATCACAATTCAATGAGAATAGAAAGCTATCTGACTGATAAACGAAGCAATGCCACAGCAATGAATTTACGAAACAAAATATCACAAATCTAATACATCACACAAAAACAAACATTGATAAATAAAACAGTACAATAGTCAACATCTAAAACAAAAAAAAAAACACCTATAAATAAAACACCTGCAAAATACAAGAGTCAAAGTCTAAAAAAGATAAATAGAACACCTGCAAAATACAAGAGTCAGTCTAATAAACACCAATAAATCGAACTCCTGCAAAACACACGAGTCAGAGTTTCTCTGACAGAAACACATGTATATGCACTGGACTAAGAACCGTATAATCACTGTTCACTGACACACTCAGTACTTCCACTGTTCCGAGGCACAATATAGGGGAAAGAGGGGGGGGGGGTTCGTCGCCGCAGCTGTCAGTAGTAGGGATTTTTTTTGTCCATCTGTTGCGTGCGATCCCGCCGTCTCTGCCCTCTCATGAAGTTTCTCCCGTGTCACGTCATCTCGATTTGGTTCCATGTTTGTGTTGTCAAATTCGTGCGGTATCCTCGTTTGACACGCCTGGTTGATATTCCTGGGCAAGGATGACACTTAATGGCTCTTCTTTTGTGCCACCCTTAGCGACCAGAGAACATCGAACCATGATTTACTGTCGCTTGACAGTGGGCATCCGTCAGGAGATGTTGATAGGCGTCATTGAAGTCTGCCAGTTACTCTGGACAGTATGTGTCAAAAGGCTCCACGCCCTTTGTGTTGTTACATTCTTGGGTTATCCTCAATTGGCTCGCCGGTTTGATATTCCTGGGCAAGGATGACACTTAATGGCTCTTCTTTTGTGCCACCCTTAGCGACCAGAATACATCGAACCATGATTTACTGTCGCTTGACAGTAGGCATCCATCAGGAAATGTCGATAGGCGTCGTTGACGTCTGCAAGTTTCTCTGGGCAGTACCTGTCTAAAGGCTCCACGCCTCTTGTGTTGTTTCACCGCGGCCGTCTCGTCACGGTCGCGTGCGTGTGGTGCGTTGCCAGCAGATGGATTTCCGCGCGGTGGACCGCTCGCCCATCTCAGGTCATCGCCTCGAGGAAGGGTCGCCCGGGGCGGCCGCCCATTAGCTCCAGGTACAAGGGAAAGTGTTTGCCGCTTACTCTCCTTTTGTTGTCGGCCGCGCTCCCAAAGTGGCCCGGATGACAGCGTGTCCCGCTGGGAAACCCGCCAGTTTACAACTAGTCCGGCTGCTCCCGCTGTCTCTTAAGAGTTTTGCCGGTTCGCTTTCACGTTCTCAACTGCATTCACAGAAATTTTTCATCATCCTTATGTGATTACACAATGTCATACATAATACCACTTAGTATTGTCTTTCACAATTTTTTAAGAACAAAGTGAGACTTAATATTTTTTTTTAAATAAAAAAAATTAGATGAATCGACAATATAAAATAAAATTTAAATGACTTGACAATGTAAAAAAAAATAAAAGTGAAATGACTTGACAGTATAAAAATAAAAATTTAAATGAACTGACAATATAATATTTAAATCCGCATCACTAATGTGGTTCACTTACGTTTTAATAAATCAAATGCTACTTATTAATTCACTAAAATGAATAGGATTATGCCTTGTGCAAGTATAGGTCAGGACAGCATAGGGTTCACATGTTATTTACACACACATACATGCACACCTGTTGTCTATTCTACAAACTAACTACCCATAAACATGCATTACTCAATATTCTACTTCTATCCACTACTAGTTAACCCAATAAGCTACTTCAATGCTATTTCAACACCGTGTATATACCACTACAACATTGTTCTAATTCGTCCTCTTCTTGACGCTCGCGGCATACGTCTTGTCACATGATAAATATGGAGAACTTTCCTTAAACATACACATTAAAAAGAACAATGGTTATTTACACGCCAAAACATTTATACCAGTTCGCACACCTGAAAAGAGACTCGCAATTATACATTTATCATACTCATATATTCACACATAAAACAGTAAGAAAATTTCACCTAAAATTACGTTATCACAACAATTAATCACGCAGATGACTCTGAGAAGGTTAAAAATCTTTGCATTATACAGGTTATATTACATTTTCTTACCCATTTTGCTGCGATTTCGTTCCTTCTTTACGTTACCTTTCGCTTCCAAATCAGTTATTTCGCCTGTGGTGGTTATTCTGGATTCATTTCTCATGAATGGCAAAATTGTGGTCACCTCTATTCTATAAAACAGTATCATCTTAACATATTGAACTTACAACAGACACAAAAGATCCGAATCCTCCTGTAGTTTAAATGACAAATGTTTTGCTTTATCCTTATTACCTTAAACCAAGCTTTCCTTCGTTCCCATAATCAAAATTATTTAATCATCCTCTACCTTCAAGAGGGAAATTTCCTCAGTACAAATCATATAGGCTGCAGTGCATCCCGCACCAGCGAAAACAGTAAGCTGTAATGCTCACAGCATCAGCAAAACACATAAACGTCGCTTTTTTAGGACAAGTATTAACGCAGAATAATTTTTCAGGCTTTGGCTCAACATCAATCAAGACTACAAAAAGGATCCATATTTCCGGTCCATTCTCCATTTGCTGAAAAGCTGCTCGTATTTGACTACCACAATAATGTTTCAGAGCCACGTAAATTACACAAACCACAATTCTTCTTCCACCTTGAAGGGAATCAATATACTGACGAAATCCACAGACAGCACTTTACACACTCATCTATAAAGAACAAAAAATACATATATCATCAATATTAACATATCATCGCATATTGGAAGCCAATGGTTCAACAATCGTATTATCGCACCCTGTTTTCAAGATTCCAAACTTACTCATTCCTTTCTCAGAGTTCTCCTATCTTAAAATATTCATACAGCACGCATACTATAGTAAGAGATCCTCATTTATACTGACAGATATAGAATAGTAATAGATAGATAGCAGCACTGAAAGCAGAAAATCGGAAACAAGGCTACTAACAGCTGGGGACCTGGGTTTGCCAGACCCATAATACCCACAGATCGGACATTCCCCTGAGTTTATGCACTAATTCAGCAACGATCTTGCTTCTCTCAGGAGCGACTCCATTCAATTTACACACACAAAAAAAAACATAAACAGCATTTTACTCGTTCACAAAGAAACCTTTTATCTTCACGTTTGAATCAAACTAAATCCTAATTGCACAAGGAGAGAAAAAAATTAAAACATCACTTCAATACATCACACAGAAACATCTTTATCATTAATTTTTACCAACATATTATTCAAAATGCATACGTCACAAATTTAAACTAATCAATTCTTTCTCCTCACCGTCCTCTCTACTTCTCACTGTCCTTTCTAGTCATTTGCCATGTCGCTCATTTGTTGCGATTGGGTGCATTCTGCGCTGATCGTTTGTCATTGCCGGTTTCGTTCATTTCCATTTGCCGGATTATTTCTAGGGTTGGCCGGCCGAATTTCGACATCATGAGGTGCTCCGCCTACAGTCCTATTCCCACCGTATTCATTGTAGTATCGATTCTGGTTGCCGTACCTGTAGCGTTCACGATCTTGTCCACGTCCTCGATCATTTCTGTTGTTCCACCTGTGTTCGCGACTGTTACCCCAGTTTCTGTACGGCCGGTCCCGATTATTGTTCCGTTCGCGTCGCGACGACCAGTCACGCCGTTGATTAGTAATACGGCCACGATTGCGGTCGCGCTGCTGTGCCCCGTAATAACTTTGTGCCTGATTAGGCGGGCATTCTCCTGTATTGTATTCCAACTCTTGGAGAAGCGTCTTGAACGTTTCCACGTCCTCTTTGCATCGTCCCGCAAGAATGACGTGCCGCAAGTGCATCGGCAATTTGGTGATGCATATCCTAATTAGTTCCGCAGGCCCGTATGGGTCGATTAAAATTGATTTGCCTGCAGCATGTGGTCGAATAGGCGTGCAGGGCTGCCGAAACCAGACTGGTTCAAATTTGGCAGCATAATTATGCCATGTTTGACCCTATCTTGTGCCGCTTCCGACCAATAGGCGGACAGAAAGGCTTGTCGAAACTCCCGAGTGGAGTTGCAGTGACGCGCTGCCGACCTCATGCGAATCGCCGGTTCGCCTTCCAAATAGCCACACATATATTCTATCTTATGTGAACTTGCCCAGTCGGGGGGAAGACAAAACTCAAATTGCTCGAGCCATGCACGTGGATGTATTCCTTTTTGCGAATTTCGGAATATCTCAAACTTTCTTACCGTAAGGAAATGTTTGAAATCAAATCCCCGCATTTCCTCCTGGCGAGGCCCTTGAATGTTTCTGTTTCTCTCATGTCTGTCCCTTAAATTACATTCTTCCCTGTCGTCAAAATCTCCCTCGTGGCCGGAGTCCCTCTCTGCACTGTTCGTACGGCTATTTTTAGTGCTATTGGCGAGTTCGGAATCACACGCCATGCGGTTTTCCAGATGCGCCACGCGTTCTTGTAATTCGCCTGTTACAGCTTTGTGTTGTCTGTTCACTTCAAACTGTCCCTTCTGAAATCTAAGAAGCGAACGCACTTCTTCGGTCTCTGCGGCCGCTACCGGTGTAGTATTGTTCTCGCTTTCCGTCAGCTTCATCGTGCCTACAGTGTCCGCTAATGCCGCAATCTTATCATCAGTTTGTCTCTTGTCCTCCGCCCCAGTCTGCTTCAATTGTTCTATTTGCTGTTCCAACGCGTGGATCGCTAAACTGTTGTCCGCTATTGTGTTGCTAACGGACGTGGGACAATGCGTTTCCGCCTCTTGGACACTCGACAGTACCTGCTGGTGTTCCCTTTGGCATTCTTCCCTCAGCTCTTGGAAATTCCTAAGTAGCCGTTCTTCGCTTTCTTTAGATTCGGTATCGCCCCTACGCTTGCTCTGTTCTAAAGCTTGCAGACGATCATCGATTTGTTCAAATGTACGGCCTAATTCTTTCATAATATCACTTTTTATCTCACTTGCCAGATTGTTTATTCTTTGTGAGATATCATCGGACACTCTCTGCATCGACTTGTCGACTTTATTTGTCTGCTGGATTAGTTTTTTGTCTATTTGTTCGCCTAGCTCCCGGATCGATTTTTCAGATTTCTGCGTCATTTGTTCCCCTAGCTCTCGGATCGATTTTTCAGATTTATGCGTCATTTGTTCGCCTAGCTCGCGGATCGATTTTTCGGATGATTCTTTTTGTTCTCGGAACGATTTTTCTGATGATTCTTTTTGTTCTCGGAACGATTTTTCAAATGATTCTTTATTTTGTTGCAATAAGGCTTTCATGAGTTCTGCCAAATCAATTTGGTTAGTTGAAGGCAAATTAATTTGTGGCTCTGATGTGAGCCCGTTCGTCCTGTCTTGCATTTCGTCTGAACTATTCCCCATTGCATTTTCGGAACCGCCCGACGTGTTAACATTCGAAATTAAATTATCCCCTTGGTCCATGTTGCTTAGGTTGTCGGACCGCTTACTTTTAGTTTGGTTACGTGTCTGCATTAGTGCAATTTATAACCGGTATGCGACACACTAATCAAAATAAATGTGTCCCACAAAAATTACGACAGTCGCACGAAAGATACCCAACCTAGTACACACTTTTTCACACGCAAAACAAATTTTTATCTTTGATCGAAACAGTGGAATTTACAAGCGAGAAAAAAAAAGCACACAGACATATAAAACACACAAATATAAAAAACAAAACAAGACAAACAACGCAACGCCGATCAACAACGCCGTGAATCTTTTGAAAGTCTGCTCGGAAACAACGCAGAAGTTGTTTGAGCGCTGTAGGGAAAAAAAATTAAGATTATAACACGCTCGCAATCTAACATTTCAGAGATTCCAGAGTCTAGCGGAATCACAGAACAGGGTCGCCATGTGTAATATTGTTACTTTAATTTGGTATGCTGAATTGTATGTGTAATATTGTAACTTTAATTTTGTTATGCTGAGATCGGTGGTAATAGACAATAAAAGCTGGGTTAAAAGCCGTGATCTGTCTGGGGACATTAACCGTGGATTACTGGGCAACTGTTTCATCAGATATTTAGCAGACTAACACTAATGATAATCTTTTAATAGTCATACAAAACCGGTAAAATATATATATAAAAAGGAGAATTTAAATAAAAAGAAAGAAATCAGTTTATACTTGGAAATTTATTTTAAGATTGTTCATTGAAATTTCAGCATATTATACGTGAGTTATAACTGAGCTGGTGCCTTATTTACGATTGAAAAGAATGTGAGATTGTAATCTTACGGAACACATAAAATATGGAGCCAAGATTTGGGAAACTGCATACAACACTCCATTCATAAAATAACACACGAAGAACATTGAAACATAAGCAAGAAGAAATTAACCACAACCAACAGATTCAGTTTTTACCCAAAGAAATTACGTTCATATCACAATCCTGTCCGTCATGTAATTACCACACACTGGTATACTAAATTCATATTAACTCTTTGTGAAGTCTTCGCAAAAAGAATAGCTGAGGGCTACTTTGATGATTACACCACATGCTCCACGTGGTCAACTTGGTTTACACAAAGCGTACAACTCCACAATAATTTTGATAATTAAAATACATTAGATCGAAAAGCAATTGACAAAAGAAAAACCTTGAACTGGTTACTAACGTCTTACTATTAACCTGATGGGTCAAACAGTTATATAAGCACGTGGTACTGGTCTCGCAAAGTACACCCCACGTGGGTTGAACATAAAGAAAAGCATAAAGAAAAGTTGCTATATTAAAAAAATATTCTCAAGACGAGACGTTATAATCTCACGCACATTCGGATTTAAGATTGATGAACTTAGTTAGAGTTACTGATCAACACGTGGTTCCACTTTACTCACAAAGTAGTAACAAAGCAACTACCGAAAAATAATCTGAACTTCACACGATAATTACACTGCGCTGCAATTTAAGATAACATCGGATATTTTAGACCTAAACCCGAAATAAAAGTGATTAAATTTTCAGTTAGGCCGAACTTAAGAAATCCATTGTCCTACGGACTTAACAGACACGCGCTTAGCCGGAGATCTTACCACTTCAGACGCTCGCCACGGCCACACAGCAACTGCCTACTGCCCAGCGTGCTTCCTCGGTCTCACAAAGACCAACGGAAGTGGCCAGAGGGGCAGCTTCCTATACCAACATGACAACGGACGGACAGGACCATACTAAGGATAGAAACCTCTTTGCTTTTAGGAAGCGTAGCTACCTGTTCCGACGTTGGTCCTACTGTTCTCTAGCAGACAGCCTTGTCTGCTACCCTCAAGCATGCAACTAGAAATACATATGCTCATTCATCCTCTCACACAAAAGGGAAGGGGGATGACAGTATCTTATCATATACAGTATATAAAAGAAAGCGGATGTAGGTTCCGTATGAGACTGTGTGACATGAATTACATATAAGAATTACATATAAACTGTGCTTTAAAGTGTAGTAGTGTGACAGATAGTTCTTGTTTATGTGTAAAAGTAACACGTTCCACTGCTCAGTCTCCTCCCAGATAGTCAGAAACGCCACAGTACATTTAGAAGAGGAATTTATTCCATAAATGGCAACAGATTTAAGAAATTAAACATGAAAGGAATCCAACAGAGACCTTTCAACACTTGTGACAGCTGGCATCACCCTATGAATAAAAACTGTTAAAACCAATAAAATCACTGTGTTAAGTAAGATTTTAAATAATGTAAATGAGACATTAGTCTTTACTCATCAAACTGCAATTGTATCGATGAAGTGCTATGCATTTGCCTAAAATCGCTGAATTGAGCATTACTGTTATTGGCTTTGATCTAGATAGTATGGATTATGTTCCGCGTAAAAGAAATAACAGATAACATAAAACGCGGAAGAATAAACAGTGTAATGTTTACATCAGTTTGATTATTACGATGCACAAGCACAGTCAAACCTAGCGTAGCGAGCATCTTCTAGAAAGAGTGATTCGCATATAAAAAGTGAGTGAGTTGCATAACGAGCAATACCCAACATAATTTTGTGAAAAGTTGAATCCGTTACGAACAATGTTGTGTGTAACAAGTCTGTTCTTTTCCTTTTTTGGGATTTGGTAGCAATTTCAAAAATCACTTAACCTAGATAGAGCTCTTCAGTTAATATAGGTGGGGAAATACGTCACTTGCCGTTAATGACACGTATTCAGTGAAGCTGCCCATTAACCAACTAATGTTTCATACAACTAGCCAGGCGTCTTCTGGGTTTAGCACATATTTTGAAGAGTAAACAAATTTCTTTAAAGAACTTTCGCTTAAAAACAGGACGTATAGTATTATACGTTATACAGTGTTATAAACTGTTTTGGCATTTTTACGTGAATTCCTATACAAAACATGTTTCACGTAACGAGCTTTTGACATTGCAGATCTGAGAAGCGAATTGTGCTTGCTAAACGACGTCTCACTGTGTAGCCACCTTGTAAAGAAGATCTTTCTCCGAATTCCTCAAAGCTACGAACTGAATCTGGTTCATTTAGTTAACAATCAGTTCCTGGAAACTTAAAGCAGTAAAGGAGTTTTGCTATTTGGGGGGCAAAGTAACTGATGATGGTCGAAGTAGAGAAGATATAAAATGTAGACTCGCAATGGCAAGGAAAGCGTTTCTGAAGAAGATAAATTTGTTAACATCGAGTATAGATTTAAGTGTCAGGAAGTCGTTTCTGAAAGTATTTGTATGGAGTGTAGCCATGTATGGAAGTGAAACATGGACGATAAATAGTTTGGACAAGAAGAGAATAGAAGCTTTCGAAATGTGGTGCTATAGAAGAACGATGAAGATAATTTGGGTAGATAACGTAACTAATGAGGAGGTATTGAAAAGAATTGGGGAGAAGAGGAGTTTGTGGCACAACTTGACAAGAAGAAGGGACCGGTTGGTAGGACATGTTCTGAGGCATCAGGGGATCACAAATTTAGCATTGGAGGGCAGCGTTGAGGGTAAAAATCGTAGAGGGAGACCAAGAGATGAATACACTAAGCAGATTCAGAAGGATATAGGCTGCAGTAAGTACTGGGAGATGAAGAAACTTGCCCAGGATAGAGTAGCATGGAGAGCTGCATCGAACCAGTCTCAGGACTGAAGACCACAACAACAACATGCATATTTATCATTAACACGGTGGTCACAGAGGAATTGCAGACATTGTCTGCGAGCTGGCATTGATTGAAATCAAAAGAAAAAGTTGAAAATTTGTGCCAGAAAGGGATTCGAACGCAGGTATCCCGCTTACTAGACAGATGCTCTGGCTACTTTTTTTATTGTTCGTTGCATTTGTTCGAGACGGACGTCCCATGACACCTGTTCAAGTTGATCCGTTCACTCAGTTTTTTTATTACAGAGGGCAGCTAACCCTCTGACCGAACACGATGAGTTACCGTTGAGCAACCACTAGAGCATCCAGACACAGTGGTCTTGACAAATGCACGGACTACCCTATCACGCCTCCCGGCAGACCACTATTAATATAGTGTTCCGTCTGGTACATATTTTCAACTTTCCCCATTAATTTCAATCAACACCTGCTCATAGTCAATGTCTGTAACTCCTCTTTATCTTAATTAATAATGGATGCTGGATCAAAATTGGTGTCTGTTCTTCTGGACACATACAGAAGGACAGACATCACACATACATAAAACATTCTGCTTTTAATTCAATTCAGAATCAATGTAAAATAGGGAATAACGTATTTTTTTAAAAAAAATAAGCTCCCCTTCTCTTAGACCAAAGTTTCTGTTTTGCATAATCCCTAGTAATCAGACATGGACTGGACTGGTTGATTATTTACTTTTTTACAGTGTCAACAGAAGACAACACTTTTTTATAATTGCGAAAATAATTAATATATGTTATTAAAATTATTGTACTAGTTTTTAGAAAGTTTTTACCACACGTTTATTCAGCAATATTGAAATAACCGCGATTCACTTCACGGCAATCACAATTAACAACACGAAAGAAATGAGAAATGAACCAGGCAACATGCAGTGACGACTCTCTGGGAATCCCGATCGAGCCACAGAAATAGCGTTAATACACAGTGTGTGCATTACAATCTAATGCTAGCTCAAGCTTCCTAGATACGCTCGGTAAACATTGCTGTACCTCATGACTTCTCTCACTGCTGCCAATCCAAGCCAACTATTATCGGATTCGAAAGACAACTCCTGAACACTATGGGACTTAACATCTGTGGTCATCAGTACCCTAGAACTTAGAACTACTTAAACCTAATTAACCCAAGGACATCACACACATCCATGCCCGAGGCAGGATTCGAACCTGCGACCGTAGCAGTCGCGCGGTTCTGGACTGAGCGCCTAGAACCACTCGGCCACCGCGGCCGTCGTACCACATTTCAACGTGAGCATTTTCTATAAACTTGCTTTCAGGAATTATTCTAATTCCCTGTGATATTTTTACCACAGCAGTGATCACCACGAAAAGCATGCGTATTCGAATACAGTGATACGTAAACAGGCAGAATACGGCACTGCGGTCGGCAACGCCTATATAAGACAAGAAGTGTCTGTCACAGTCGTTAGGCAGATCACGGCTGCTACAATGGGAGGTTATCAAGATTTAAATGAGTTTGAACGTGGCGGTACAGTCGGCGGTCGAGCGATGGGACATAGCATTTCCGAGGTAGCGATGAAGTGAGGATTTTCCCGTAAGACCATTTCACGAGTGTACTGTGAATATCAGGAATCCGGTAAAGCATCAAATCGCCGACTCAACTGCGGCCGGAAAGAGATCCTGAAAGAACGTGACCAAAGACGACTCAACGGAATCGTTCAACGTGACAGAAGTGCAATCCAGGCGCAAATTTCTGCAGATTTCCTTTACTTGTTGGTGGTAAGTTTCTATGGGACCAAACTGCTGTGATCTGTCCCTAGGCTTACACACTACTTAATCTAACTTAAACTAACTCACGCTAAGGAAAACACACACACAAATACACACACACACACACACACACACACACACACACACACACACACATTCCCGAGGGAGCACTCGAACCTCCGACCGGGGGACCGCGCGAACCGTGCCAAGGCACCACGACCGCGCGGCTACCCCGCGCGACGTTGCAGATATCATTGCTGTGGCATGAAAAGTGTCAGAGTGCGATACATTCATTGAAACATCATCGATATGGGCTTTCGGAGCCGAGTGCCCACTCGAATACCCTTGATGACTCCACGACACAAAGCTTTACGCCTCGCCTGGCCCCGTCGACAGCCGGTCGGTGTGGCCGAGCGGTTCTAGGCGCTTCAGTCTGGAACCGCGCGACCGCTACGGTCGCAGGTTCGAATCCTGCCTCGGGCATGAATGTGTGTGATGTCCTTAGGTTAGCTAGGTTTAAGTAGTTCTAAGTCCTAGGGGTCTGATGACCTCAGATGTTAAGTCCCACAGTGCTCAGAACCATTTGGCCTCGTCAACACCGACATTGGACTGTCGATGACTGAAAACATGTTGCCTGGTCGGACGAGTCTCGTTTGAAATTGTAACGAGCGTATGGACATTTACGGGTGTGGAGAAAACCGCATGAATCCGTAGACGCTGCATGTCAGTTGGGGACTGTTCAAGCAGATGGAGTGGGGCGTGCGCAGTTGGAATGATATGGCACCCCTGATAGACCTAGATACCACTCTGACGGATGACACGTGCGTAATCATCCTGTCTAATGACCTGCATCCATTCATGCCCTTTGTGTATTCTGACGGACTTGGGCAATTCCAGCAGTACAATGCCCTACCCCACAAGTCCAGAATTGCTACAAAGTGGCTCCAGGAACTCTCTTCTGAGTTTAAACACTCCCGCTGGCCACCAAACTTCCCAGACATGAACATTGTTGTGTATATCTGGGATGCCTTGCAACGTTCTGTTTAGAAGAGATCTCCACCCCCGTCGTACTCTTACGGATTTATGGACAGACCTGTAGGATTCATGGTGTCAATTCCGTCCAGCACTACTTCACACATTAGTCGAGTCCATGCTACGTCGTGTTGCGGCACTTCTGAGTACTCGTGGGGGCCCTACACCATATTAGACAGGTGTACCAGTTTCTTTGGCTCTTCAGTGTAAGTTGTCAGTACTGCACAACACGCGGTGCTCGCACGGGCATTCCCACCTGGAATTGAATGTTGCCCTTCTTCTCTCCTCACAGACTTATCAGATGTGAACTAACGAATACTGTTTGTGCAGCACTGTGAAGGCCTGGCCAGACAGAACACGGTCTGCTGGTGCGGTCCACGCCTCGGCGGACGCAGACGCCTACAGCGGTAGGGGAAGCTACACAGGCAGGAGCAGCTGGCCGTAGCGGCTGCTGTTGGTGCGTCAGCTGCCACACTGTGGAACTGGCCGAAACCGCATTACCAGCTTGCGCGTGTAGCACGTTATGTAAGAGCTGCCTGGCGCCGCTTCTGCCGCACGGCAGTCAAATTCGCCAACGGGTGCAAACAGACGGTCCTGTGGCGAATTCGTTTTCTGAGACAATTTTGACTCAAGATGGTATACTCAGTGATAAAGCATTAGGTTTTTACCAGAAATGTTGACCCTTGAACAATATGGGTAATAGTGTATTTTAAATACGACAGTATGCCATCTTAGGCACTGTATAACATTAAAACACTTGATAACGGCACTTTGAAGCCGAAATCATGATCTTGCAAATGTAATACAGCAATAAAAAAAAGTCTAATAACGGTACTGACTTTAAAGAAATATATTATGACTGTTGCCCCACATTATGAAAAAATTATTAAATGAGCCAGTCCGTCTGAAGAATGACGTTCAAGACGATGGTGGTAGAGCTCGTTGCGGTAATTAAATAATTTCTTCGTTGTTCACAACCATATTGTATTTTTGTTTCAACGAATGAATCTTTGTACGAAACTAGCCTGCCACCGAAATTTTTTGCAGAGAAATTTTGTGTTAGATTGCAGTTGTGTTACTTCAGTTGGAACATTCGCATAAATTACATCCAACCAACTGGATTTGGCATCTGAAGGTAGGCATTTTTGATGAACATTTCACTAGACGCTGCTCCAGCCTGTTGATATGCAGCTCCTGTAAAATGGGTATATTGATGGATGCTGTAATGCTTGTTCGTATCAAACCAAAAATGGAACGGTGAGGACATTCCTCCCTCATGTAATGTGCCATAATGGGAAAAAAGCGCAGGTGACTTCCGTGTATTAGAAAAGGGTAACAGAATGGACCCGCAGAATTACAGACCGATAACCCTAACTTCAGTTCGCTGCAGAGTCATTTAACATATTGTTAGGCCGAATACAATACATTTTCTTGAGACCAAGAAGCCTATGTCCAAGAATCAGTACGGTTTTAGAAAGCGTCGGTTGTGCGGAACTCAGCTTGCCTTTTTCACACAGGGTATTCTGCCAACTATGACTGAAGGGCAACAGGCACATTCCATATTTCTAGACGTCCGGAAAACATTTGACACGGTGAGCCACTGTGAACTGTTAACGAAGGTACGAGAATATGTAATAGGTTCCCAAATAACTCGGTGGCTTGAAGACTTCTTAAGTAGAAGAACTCGCTTTGTTTTCCTCGACGTCGAGTATTCATCAGCGACAAGGATATCGTCAGGAGTACCCCAGAGAAGAGTGACGGGACCGCCATAATTTTCCATATACAGGGTGGGCAGCAATCTATGGGTGCTTGCTGATTATGCCGTGGTGTACGAGAAGGCGTCGAAGCTGAGTGAGTGTAGGAGGATACGACTCAGACAGAATTTCTAGTTACTGTGATAAACGGCAGCCAGCTCTAACCCTTGAAAAATGTAAATTAATGCGGATGAGTCGGAAAACCAAGCTCGTAATATTCGGATACAGCATTACTAGTGTGCATCTTGGCACAGCCACTTCACTTAAGTGTTTAGATGTCTCGTTGAAAAGCGATATGAAATGGAACGAGCATGTGAGGATGTGGTGAGAAAGGCGAATACTTGACTTCGTTTTATTGGGAGAATTCTTGGAAAGTATGGTTACTTTGTAAAGGAGACCGCATGTAGGGTTCTAGTGCGACCTATTCTTGGGTACTGGTCGAGTGTCTGGGATCCGTACCAGATCGGATTGCTACATTTCTAACCATTAGGTTCGAAGGACACGCAAGTGTTACGAAGATGCTTTCGGAACTCAAAGTGGAATGCCTGGATGGAAGGCGACATTTTATTCGCGTGACCCATTTGAGAAAATTTAGAGAACTGGCATTTGATGCTGACTGCAGAACGATTCTACTGCCGTTAGTGTAAATTTCTCATAAGGATCACGGAGATAAAATAAGAGAAACTAGGGCTCATACGGTGGCATATAGATAGTCGTTTTTCCTTCTTTCTATTTGCGAATGGAACGGGAAAGGAAATGGCTAGTAGGGGTACGGAGTACACTCCACCAGGCAGCAAGCAGCTTGCCGAAAGTGTATGCATATATTGTGAAATATGACTTTCAGGCATGAATATTGTCGGAGACACGTCCGGTTGGCCCGGAGGTGTTGAATAAGATTTTAGTTACAAAATTTCTAGTAGCTGATAAGAAACTGAAAATAGATCCGATGTAAATAACATCGAAATGGAGCAGAGAATTGCGCAAATCCAAGCGGCCTGCTGAAATGGTTGTGAATGCTGTTAGAAAGGGTAATTTGAAAATATAAGACGATCAAATTGCATAAACAGAGCCTGCAACAGTTTGTTTCGCTATGTTGACCGGGTGGGGTAAACTGATGCGACGTGATGGAGCTTAGATAATGCATTGCTTTGGCATCAAGGACGACCTTGACGTCATCAGCATATGACTCGACTCCATATTTATATCCGAGTAGCGTGAAGCGTCGCAGTAGTAGTCAAATGGCTAACGCATACGACATTGCCTATAGCGGGCGTCCTCGTTTCCGAACTCGATGGAAAGTTACGTGAGATGTGTGGGACTGATTGACCCTAATTCTGATTATGGTGTGCAAGATGAATACCATTATAATCCGAACAAAGTTGGACTCAAAGCCGCAAGTCAGTACGCACTGTGTTGGGTAGGAATACTCGATACGATCATCAGCATTTTTAAAGTCTAAAGATGCCAAAAGTGAGGAAGTATTCGCATGTCACGCCATTAGACACAACGTCTCTGTACAGTGCAGGAACCTCACACGTGGATCGCCCAGGTACCGCACTAGACCGATACTCTACCAGTGCTGTGGGGTGACTGTCAGCGTTCGTGCGTTATGTGGACGTGTATAAAGTTTTTATTCAGCGTTAAGGCACGTGATAGGTCGATAATGTAGTAATATAATCCGGCTTGCCTGGACGGTGATTCCCTCAGAGATGATATACCATTTATAAATTCATTAAAGAGTTGCAGGAGGTGTGGCCCCAGAAAGTACCAAAACCTTTTAAACCTCCTACCTTTCCGCCTAATTAGGCTTTTCTATATGACCGTGTACCTAAAGACCCTAATCTTTGGGGAAAAGGCATCTACTCCGAAGAGTAATGCAAAACCGAGAGAAGTAGATGAAGTTATAACCGAATCGCCACAGCTCACTACTTTAGCAGTGACGATTAGAAGCGAAGCTCGGTTAACTTTCTATATTTTTATTATGTGACCTAATTTTTAATTAACAGTAGCTGGTGTAAAATTTGGAAAAAAGATTTTCAAAGTATGTCATTAATGAAAATAACCAACGGTCGCCAATTCCTCGCCTGAAGAAGAACAATCAAATTGAAACTGATCTTTATACTCGTAAGCAATCTTACGTAAGAATAGTCATGACTTAGGAACAGTCCTAACGTACCCTTTTAAGTTCTTCACACCACACATGCCACAGTACTCAGATTATAATCAAATAGCAAACACATACAACATATTATATTAATTTTCAAAGATCAATTAAAGTAAGATTGTTTACTGGGTGTGGACAGAACCTTTTTGTTACGTTACTCACATAATACTGACTGTCGTATTGTTTGAATTTACTCACTGGTAAGGACCGTCATTTACCTAGTGTTTTCTCTGGTATTACTTTGTAATAAAAGTTATAAATTATGCCACAAGCTATAAATTAGAAACTGTGCTTTGACAGTAAAATTCAGTGTCGTAGCTACGTAAAATTTTACTACCAATTTTTTATTATGCTATTGTTAGCAAATGAATTAACATTGGTTTTTGCATCATTCTATTTCTGACATTATTCATGCTACAGCCAAAGATTTCAGTATTACATAATTGTCCAAAAGTTGGAAAAACTATGTTTTGATAATCTAATAAATTAATGCCACTTCATTTTCAGTTCATTTTCTGGTTATCTCGGTTCGCATAAAGGGATAGGATGGATACTACTTGGACAACTACTTAGGAAAATTATTTACTTGACAATATTCATGAGAACTGTCTACTTGACAATATTCACGAAAACAATGTTATGTAAGCAATAAAATTCCAGCTATGCTGGTCAGCCTATCACACTTCTAGTTATAAAAAGTCTAGATCTTACTTCGCTTTATGATGCTGTTCATTTGTTGAGCGGCTTGATTTAGCGGTAAAATAGGGCACAGGTTGATCTTGCCATTCCATGGCCAATAACAAGTGACCACAGTGCTCTTGATGTTACGTGAATTACTCTTGCTGCATTTATACTGTGTCCAACAAATGCCACACACATAGTTTGCCTGTATTAAACATCCACCATAAGAGCCACTGTAGTTTTCACTGCTCTGCACTTCGGAAACAGACCTTTTATCTCCGTAATTTTGCATAGCCACACCGGCGAATACACACAACCAACCACAACAACAGTCTTCTCGCGACTCCGACCTGCTACTTTTTTGGCTTGCTCGCACGCCCAGCTATAATGCATTTACAATTTATTATACTGTTTGACAATAGCTTTTCCTTGACTAGGCCAGCATGTCTACTTACAAAATGTTAACATTGTATGCGTATTCTCTTTCTTAAATAACAAATAGCACTTGTAACTTGACAACATATTTACAAGAATAATATTCAGCTCAACTAATAAAACAAACTCCTCACAAGTTCGTAGGAATACTGCCCGCTCCAAGCACCTTATTATCTGGAGCCTGTTGTAAGATTTGGAATAGTTCTTGTGGATCGAAGGATTGAGAAAGCCTGGGGTTTGCGTCCTCCATCCTCTGCATATGGTCAGGGGCTCGAGCACGCCATGTCGGAGCTCGTGCGGCAGAAATATCTGCGCTGGTGTGTAGTTCTGGATTATGTAGTCTTTAATTGTGTCTTGTGTATTACAAACTTGGCCCCGTGTATCTACCAAGATGGCGAGGAGTTTTCGTTGTGCTCGACTGTGTTCCGTTATAACACGGTATATGGTTCTGGTTTGACTGAACTTTGACGCTGTATTCCTCGCCGTAATGACATACCTTTTTGTAGCTATGCTAGGATGACAGAGATTCTTAGCCTTGTATTATCTGGTACGTGATAAATTTTGTTGCAGATGGTCAGGATCTTCAAATAGTTGTCTGAGCGCTGTAAAATAATACTCCTGAACAGGTCGTCGTCATTGAGCCTTCCTCAAAATATAATGATTTAAAAATTGTGTGATTCTCTGCTTGGCATAACAGAACAGTCATTAAATTCTGCTTCTGTATCTTGAATGGGAATTAAAGCATTTGTCCCAAAGTGATACCATCCCTCGATGTAATTCTCCGTCTGTTAGGCATCTTTTGTTTAGCCGCTATGAGTTGCTGACTCTGTAAATAGGTTGTTGTGTATGACGCCACAGAAACTTATAGGTGGAGTGATCCGAGAAACAAAGTGGTAGTGTTTCACAGTTTACTACATCAGGAAGCATTTTCTTTGGAGCGTGCACCCTATCGAGAGAGGTAATCGCGGTACCTGTGTCGCAGATGAAGGCCGACTGTAGTGAGTGCTATTGGCACTAAACATCCATCTCTAGTTTGCTTGTAGTTTTTTGCAATTTGGCGCAGTAACTGTTAGATCACGCAATTAAAATCGCCCGCTATAAACGTAAAAGTTCCAAAAATTGTGAGAAGTTGGATTAGTTGCAGACGAGGCATAAATGTTTACAGTCCGTATGTCAATGAGTTGGCAAGTGATGTCTCTAGCAGATGGGAGAAAAGCTGTTGTGTGCATAATATTCCTTCCTGATCGGGACCACTGTGCCGGCTTCTGGTCCGATAATGACAGTTGTTTCAAACCCGTTGAGATTGCGTGTCTTGCAAAAAAGGCGACATCGTCATCTGTTTTCCACAAATGCTCCTGTAATTCAAGTTCTTTGGTGGTAGAAGATACCCTGTTTACTTTTGTAGCAGCTGAACGATACAGCAGTGGAAAGCAGTATAAGATCATGGATATTTCCATGAAGATTAACATTAACATTGTCGGCTGGAATATTTGTGCACAGTGTATGTGCACAGTGATATGCAATAGTATGAGATCCAGTATACTGGGAAATGCTGTCAAATGGTATTGCATTTGATGTCAATACTACAATGTATAACAAGATAGCAAAGATTCTGGTGATGAGGGGTGGAACTCAAAGTAAAGGCAGTCGGCTCTGTGTGGTGTTCGTGTGATGTGCCTTTACTGCATTTAGGAAACAGACAACATCTGTGAAAGCGAGTGTTGTGTACATAAAACACGATTGTGACAGTGCCACGAGGAAAACAGTTATCATGAGATGAAAAAGCAAAAATTGGTGCATGTAAGGAAGTGATACTTCTAATGGTCAAATTGCCAAGGATCTTGAACTGTACAAGTACAAAGACTGATAATTTCGTTTGATTGGCGCACGATATGGACAGAACCGAAAGTATGCGCAAAGTACAAAATTATCTGCTACATCGAAACGGTTTCTTTTCCGCAAAGCAAGGGCCATAAACCGTTATTCTTCTGAACTTGTTGCTGATTTACAGTTATCAATAACTGCTAGACGTGAAAGACAAAGTTTGTCAAACGGTAAACAACTTGCATTCAGTAAGCGACTGCAGAAAACTGCTTTAACATCCAAACATAAAAATGCTAGTTTGGACTTTGCTGAAAAGGATATGTCATGGATTTAAGAATGGGGCAAAGTGATCTCCAGTCATTAGAAGAAGTTTGATTTAGATGGGCCGGATGTTATTGGCATGAACTGAGAACAGAGCAGCAGGTAAGAATAGGAGAAATTTTGGTGGTGGAAGTGTTATGATTTGAGCTTCTGCGCTAAAGATAAATCACACATTGCTTGGCTGAACACTACAGTGAATACTAATATGAACGCTGAGATGCCTAGAGACAGAATTGATTAAAATGTATAAGGGTCAAGGGCCCCCTAAAGTTTCAACAATATAATATATGTACGCATGTATCTGCTATAACCAAAAGTGGTTTGAAGATAATGATACTGATGTCTGGCCATGAGCTATACGTAACGCGGATATGAACCCCGTCGAGAACTGTTGGCGAATACTTGAGAAGCGTGTTTATCGCAATGAAAGGCAATTTAAAGCTGTATGTGAGCTGAAAAGTGCGACACGAGAAGATTGGGCGACAAGAACTAAAACCCTAACAAAATCAATGCCACAGAGAATTTTCGAGGTAACTAGGAAAAACGGAGGTTGAACAAAGTACTAACAATGCAGTAAAACAAAAGGACAGTGAGTACGTTTATACCAATGTCCGTCCAGGAAATGCAAACACCTTTTTTGATACTTATATTATGAAGGAAACTATGTAATTCCATCATGAATGTTTATGTCTTATATCCATCTACTAGTTCCATAATAAATTCAGTACAGTGTGTTACAGTCATTGTACGCAATTACTTTCGTAGGAACCCTGCCTTTATACTGATTTCCACTACTTTACGTCTCTGTATCCAAAGTTGTTGCCTAAGCAGACAAGCCTCCAGTTGGGGGAATTTTTGGGTCATGCTGCAAGTCTGGGGATGCAATGTTATTTCCCTAGCGGTTCAGCTAGCGAGTTCATGTCCACATATGTGTTCGTACTGGCATAGTTTTTTAATTGATTTCCTAATTTTTGGGTGTGTCGGTCCTGTTCTTTGGAGGCAGCCTCTTGCTATGGAGCCAGGGCTCATTTAGTTCTCGAGTGTTGCTGGTGTGTATCCGACTGAGAGAAAGTCGTGGCTGTGTAAATTTTGTTTAATGACTTCGTTTTATGTGTTGGCAGGATTGCACCCTTTTATGTTTCCATGGATGTTGGAAATTTATCAGCGCTTGGTGATCCATTGGAAATAATGTCTACCTCATTAAAAGATGTTTCTTCCTTCCTTTGCTGAAATTCTCCCAGCTGTGAAGTTGAAAATGGAACGATGGTGGCTCTGTCAGCAACTCTTTCACCTATGCACTATAGCTCGATTCATAAACGAGGGCGGTTCGCGAAGGTCGAGGCCCCGACCGAGTTCGCATTGTTGCCGGTTCCAAACGGCAGTCGCGGACATGCATGCAAGTGCGACAGGCTTGAAGAAAGCGTGTGTGCTTCATATTACGCGTCTCGATTGCTTATGCAGCATTGTTCGCTTACTACCTCCATCGGCCATTACAACTCGCTACAAAAGGCATAGAATAAACTAAATAACTCACTAGTATCACGTCTAATGTTCGCATTAGGTATGATATTCACAACAGAGCACTCCGAACTGGACTGAACGCTCATTGGCTGTCACAGAATACGTGCCGTATGTGCGCAGTTCGTGTGTCCAATTATAAATGGTTTGACTGTGGGCATTGTGGTTTGTCCTAAATTTTCGTCGATTGTGTGTCTTTGTGGTTAGAATGTATTGGTAGTCACGACAGCATTTATGTTGGTCCCATCATCATTTTGTGAGTTTCTTCCATGTTTATGTCTGGTGGTAGCTGGGTCTACAAATGCTTCTACAATGCGTCGGTAATGATTAACTTGTACACACACTGCACACTTTTTGGGATGATCTTCAAATAAGTCTTTTTGTCGGCATATAGCGGGGTATAGCCGCACGGTCTGAGGGCGTCCTGTCACGGTTCGCGCGCGGCTCCACCCCCCCCCACCCCCACCCCACGGGCGGAGATTCGAATTTCGAATCCTCCCTCGGGCATCGATATGGCGGTATGTGTGTTGTTCTTAGTGTAAGTTAGTTTAAGTTATATTAAGTAGTGTGTAAACCTAGAGATTGATGATCTCAACAGTTTGGTCCCATAGAAGCTTACCATAAAATTCCAGAAATTGGGATATAAACTTGTACTACTGAAGTGGGTGTGGGCTTCGTGTCTATCTTGGCCACAATAATGCGTTCTCTATATTGTTCGTAGTAGCTTATCGGTGTTCCTACTTTCTTATTCATTAATAAACCTCCTCGTGCATTATCGCTATTTGATAATACAATTATAATCCTGTATTCTCCTGACCAGAAGTTCTGTTCCTGCTGCCACCGAACTTCACTGAATCCTACTATATCTAACTTTAACCTATCCATTTTCCTTTCTAAGTTTTCTGTCCCACCTGCCCGATTAAGGGATCTGACATTGCAAGTATCGATCCCTAGGACGCCAGTTTCGTTTCTCCTGATAATGACATCCTCTTGAGTAGTATTCGTCTGGAGATCCGAATGGGGGACTATTTTACTTCCGGTATATTTTATACAAGAGGATGCGGTCACCATTTAATCACACAGTAGAGCTGCATGCTCTCGGGAAAAGTTACGGCTGCAGTGTCCCCTTGCTTTCAGCCGCTCGCAATACCAGCATGGCAAGTCCGTTTTGGTTGATGTTACAATGACAGATCAGTCAATCATCCAGAATGTTGCCCCTGCAACTGCTGAAAAGACTGCTGCCCCTCTTCAGGAACCATCCGTTTGTCTGACTTCACAATAGATACCCTTGCGCTCTATCGCTGAAGCATGCAAGCCTTCCCACCAATGGTGAGGTACACGGTTCATGGGAGTCCACATGAATGTAAGACGGGAAGTGATTTTCTGAATCAATGCGGACCTTCAGAGGACAGTTGAAAACATTTAAGCGGGTATTCGTTGCCCGCTTCTCATGTTTGCTTGCAGAATCCTGACGTAAGGAGTCAGTTCCGAATGAATGTGTTCTTGCGGAATTTAAAAGGGAATGTTATGTTCCCTGACGGTGCGTAGTCCAAAATTAGCCAGCATTATTGATACGTTGATAATTTTGCCCAAGGGGATCACAAAATCAGCCTCTCCTGTAGGCTTTTCTATGAATTGGCATATGCATATATTTTCTGAAGGTAAACCTCGTTTCTCAATAAGCCAGTCATCAGTCTCGGCTATCTGTAGTCTGGTGCAAAATTATTTTATTTATTATTTGCTTATTAACATTGTAGAGTGACGCGTCGCCTTGATAGCTATAGTGGATCGTTTGCTACTGAAAACTAGTAGCAAGCTGCAGACACAGTATTTGGCTTTTCCTAAAGCTTCTCTCAGTGCTGTTATTTTTCGTGACTTTTACATAATTACATTGTTAATTAAAACGTATGATATATAAAGTACAGTTTAGAAAATGAAAACAAATGTTACCCCATTCTTAAGAAGAAAGTAACAGACGAAAGGAAAGATTTAGATACAGAAAGAGATCCCTTTACTTGACTATTTCAAGTGGGAGGGCTTCGGTAAACATTTCGAGCCTTTCTCACCTGAATTACCATATTATATTCTGCACTGATTGCTGCTGTATATGTGTATGTACGTAGTGAGGTTAGCTTCACGTGATTTGAGTGTGTGGTATAACAGTACTAATTGTAACTACAATTACTTCCTTCATTTACACGCGCCATAAGCTGGAGACGAGCCTCGGAAGAGTGGCCTCGAGCCTAGTGTTTCCGAAAGGCACGTCTTATCTATGTTTGGCCTCCTTGTCTGTGTACCTGAGTCTTATTACATTGCATACGGATTTTATATAAAGTTCACATGTTTTACAGTTTTTGTTTTACGCAGTTTACATGTTACACAGTTACATGTCTGAAAATTGTGATCTAAAGAGTTACTTGTTTTACTTTGTACCAAAAGGAAAAATTGATGTTTTATTTCTTATTACTAACTACTCTGAAAATATTACATGTGTAAATATATTACTTGTACTATTGTTGCGATAGTCTGATTCATTATCATGCCGTATATATATCTGTGTGTCTGTATATTCATCTGTTTCCATCTCAGTGTTTGAATCTCTGTTCGTCCCATGGATCATGTTGTGGCATAGACTGTGTGTCTGGTTGTGATCTTGAATGTGGCTGTTGCTGCTTATAAGTTCTTGTGTAGCACAGTTGATATTTCACCAGCGATGCGGTTAACCATGCTCCACTTGTCTGGGTCTCTTAAACCTTGCCCTTTGTCTTCGATTTCCATCATGTGTCTTACCTGTGCGTGAGTGCGCCGCACTGTAGTGTTGTGTGTTCTGGGGACCCATGTTCCCGACATTCACGTGTATCACATTGACTGAGGCCAAAGCGGTGCAGGTGTGTAGGATAAGGTCCGTGGCCCGCCAGCAAGTGTACCATGCCGCGACTTGGGTCATTGTGTCTGAGCCTCAACCGTTCGGGTAGAAGGAGAAGACCCGACAGCTCTTGTCAGACGTTTATCACTCTTTTTGCCATGTCTCAACCTTCCAAAGATTTAATTGGCCTTTTCCTGTAACATTGTCCCCTGATAACTCATGTACCTTGTCCAATCTTCCCCCGTGGAGGCAGTTCGCTGCTGCTCTATGTCCAATGGTTGTTGCAATTGGGTATGTTGCAAGTACATTGCACAGGGCTTCCATGGAAGTGCTGCCAAATGCCTCTGACATTCTGAGCAATACTCCTCATTGTCCATGCCTCACACTCGTTTTGTGGGTCATGAGTAGCGGTCGATGAGCCCACTCCCTTACTGCGAAGCACGTAACAGACACATTCGTAGTGTCAGGAATTATAGTCTGTAGTGAGTTGAGTTTCGCGCGGAAAGTCTGTGCATTAGTCTTGTCGCTTTTTCAGTTGTAAGTCTTATGTGCTCTTTGAACGTCAATCGTTCGTCGAGCTGTATCCCTAGGTACCTCGTTGTTATTTTTCTATACATGCTATTGTTGTTCAGTCTAATGGTGGGGTTGCTTTGCATTGCTCCTTTTAGCAGTAAATATTCTGTCTTGTTTGCCACAATTGTGAGGCTGTTATGGATGCACCAGTCGCAAATTTTTTAAAGAAGCTGTGTAGCCTTGCTTTCGAGTTGCGCTCTCGAGTTTACAGTTATTACTACTAGCAAGCCGTCAGAATAGGTTACATACCCTCAACCCTCTCATCTTCGTTCAGATTGTTTATGAGTGGTTCTGCAGCAGGAAATTGGCTGGCAGATTGAGCCTTGTGGGCACCTTTTAGTTATTTTCTTAATAATATTTTGTGTTCCTGCTTGCCACTGAGCCACCCTATCTTCGCAGTAGTCGATTACGCTACTGCGCAGGACCGTTGGTGTTTGCATTCTCTCGCAGCCTTGCGAACAAGGCAGTCCACCACAGATGGTTGAAGGTTCCTGTTACGTCTACTAATACTGCTGCTGCGTATTTATCTTGTGTGTCCTGCATTGTTTCCAGCGCGCCGTAAACTGCATCGTCTATTGAGCTTTTGGGTCTAAAGCCGTGGTGAAGTGGCAAAGGCCGAAAAGCCTCTTGTGTGACTGTGGTCGATGACACAGGAGCCTCTGCTGCATGTTAGCCAAAGCGTTCAAGAGACAGATGGACCCGTAAGTCTTTGGGTCTGTCGGGTCCCGATCTCCCGATTTTTTTGAAAATTAGTACGTTCGCAATTTTCCACATGACAGGGACCGTATCTCGTAAAAATGCTTAACTTAGTAACTCTTTTAGAAAAGAGAATTGTTTTTGAGTGTTTCTGGGTGTATGCTATCTGGACCGGGAGTCTTCTCATTCTTTAATGTTTAATTGCTAACGCTACCTCTTCTTAGGCACATGAGATATTAGTGGGACCATTTATGGAAGTGTCAACCAATTGTCTTCGTAAGCCTGTATGATGTTGTGGTCATTCGGCTTTTCGTCGTCAGGGATAAACTTGTTCAGAAGGTACTCTGCTGACTATCCCTGCCCATTTTAATAGTTCCGTCTGTGCGTCTAAGGGTTGACAGCACCGTCGGACCCCTCACCTTATCCCTCTGCAGTTTGAGTGGTTCCCCCCCAAACATTGCTTTGTAACTGAGTTTCGACAAAATTCTTCCATTGATCCTGTCTGGTCTTGTACAGTTCGTTTTTATACTTCTGCTTTGCGTCTTGCTGTAGTCCCAGACTTATTTCCCTCTTTTGTGCTGTTTTTGCTTTTTGGTAATATTTCTTTGTACACTAGCATCTTTCCTTAGTTTTTTGCCTTAATGGACCAGGTAGTCTCTTTTTCGGTGCACTAATTGTTGGTTTTTGAAGCAGGTCCGTCAAAATGTGTGCTACCTTTGGCCGTATGGAGGAAAAATTCTCCAACCTCGTCCCAGTCAGTCTTGTTTAGAAGGAGCCCTTGTTTTTGTTTACGTGATGTGTGTGTGTTCGTGTTTGCATGTGTGTCTATGTGGATGAGTATGGCGTTATGGTCACTGTTTGTGGCATTTTCTAGTATTTCCCATTTGTTGACGTATTTTATGGATTTCGCATTTGCTAGTGAAATGTCAGTATTGTTGGTCCCTTCTGCATTGTTGCTCTATGTAGGGGTTTGTCCTCCTTTGTTCAGAACAAAGAGGCTACGTTCATTCGTTGCGCCAACTGCGGTTCGTCCTCTATTGTCTGTTTGCATGCCATGGTATCCACCGTATGAGTAGTCTGTTTTCCTAGAAAATTATTCTATATATCTCATTTGGTCAGCAAAAGTCTCTGTCTCATAGGAATACTGTCCACACATGGATGTAATAATCCGTGTTTCTGGTGCAAGCGTGACTCCACCTGTGGCTACACGTTCAGAACAAAGTTGTTTTATGAAACTTAGTGGCAGATTAAAATTGTGTGCCAGACCGAGGCTTGAACTCGGGACCTTTGCCTTTCGCGAGCAAGTGCTCTTGACAGCACTGTCAGTGGCCTTACCTTATCCCTCTGAAATTTGAGTGGTTCCCCCCATACATCGTTTTGTAACTGAGTTTTGACAAAGCACTTGCTCGCGAAAGGCAAAGGTCCCAAGTTCGAGTTTCGGTCCGGCACACAGTTTTAATCTGCCCGTAAGTTTCATATCAGCGCACACTCCGCTGCAGAGTGAAAATTTCATTCTGGAATTTAAATTCGCTTTTATAATCGCAGCCTTGGCATTCTGGGTCCCAGAAGTTGTTATGAGATGTTTGGGAAGACCTGGAAATTTTGCGCAACGCATATACGGCTCTTTGAGGCAGATTATATCTGCCTGTAGCTTGTGCCGAGGTCTACCCAGTTTTACTCCAATCAGAGTCTTACTACTGCAGTTTCGTTGTAAGGTCTTCACAGTGTGGGGTGTCTTGTGAAGGCATATCAAAAAAACTGTAGTCTCTTTAGGGTGTCCCTGCGCCCTCACGAAAGCCTTATGCTGGTGCAAAAATATGGGAAGGTGAATCTGATTGTATTCTTCCCAATTTATTGCACGTTCACTATTTGCTCCACAGGCGCTGAATAACAGTTGTTACCGTCAAACGACTTATCCTCGGAAGTTCCCTGTGGTGTGTTTGCCTCGCCCGACTGCCGCTGCGCAGCTAGGACGGAAACACCGCAAGTCCTCGCACATGACCGCCGTAAGCCACTGGTCTACCGTGCACGGTAACCAGTTTTTCTAACGTCTTTAGAAGAAAGGAGGACAGACTGATTGGTCTCATTTCCTTATCCTTGGTACGATCGCTTTGTCCTGGCCTCGGAATGAAAACAACCTTCACTTACCTCCAGGCATTAGGAATGACTCCTGCAACTAGACTGACTCTAAACAATCTGCATAGTAGTCTAATTAATACTAGAACAGCGAAGTTCGTGACATTCCGGACACGGCGCATAAAATATTTTCATATCTGACATAAAAAAATACTTTATTGTAGTGTGTGTCGGTCCTTACCTATTGGCGAGTAATAACAATAATTGTTTAACATGATAATTTACACATTACTTACTTATTACAACAAAAATGTTTTACAGATTTTTTGATTTTCTTTTTTACTCAAGTCCTTGGAGTGAGGTATATGTACTTAACATAGGCGATTTCTATTTTATGTGCAAGTTTTCCGCACATGACTGACCTTGTTGTTTTTGCAGAGGATGATTTTGCACGTCTTACGCTTTAAAAACAATGTTGGTCCTGTAGCCTTCCCTTTTGAAAGTTCTTGTACCCGCTCTTTTGTTCGCTTGAGCTCATTCGCCAGCTGAGGTCCGACCTTCTTCATTTCCATTTTCTTGCTCTTATTTCGTTGATGGCCCACGCATTTATTGCTGCTATGTCCAAGATATTGGAGAATACAAGCGTTGGCCGCTTGCTACATGCAACCTGTGGCGTATATTTATGGGTAATTTGATCGACTAAGTCACCGCATTGTAGACAGTTATGGTTTCAGGTTTCTGCTTTCCTTGTTGCTATTTCAGCATGCAGTGTACTCCAAAGAATGACATTTTTATTCTTCTTCCCTTGGTTTACAGCCATGTTGCAGTTTGTTGGCGCAGGATGGCTGTGGAGTGTATTTCAGCATTTGGCTACCTCATCCTGGATTTCATGACAGATCTTGTTCAGTGTACCAGTTAATAAAGTTTTCTTTCCTTTGAGCGTCTAAGAAAGTTGAAAAGACCTGAAGAAGTCATCTGTCTCACTTGATTTGAAAGTGCCTCCATGAGACGCAAAACGACGTATTTTCCCAGTGGCTGTTCGTCTCTATGTGTGTCCTCTTTCCGTAGGCACAGGAAAGAATTACACGTAAACTTTGTCGCTACATCGGCAGCAGTCCAAAATATCAGACCAATCTGCGTGAGACGGCCATCGTGCGAGGACTTGAGATGTTTTCGTCCTAGCTGCGCATCGGCGATCGGGTGAGACAAACACTCTGCAAATACGACTGAAATGGGCGCGTGACCCTCGGCACTGAACGTCGGCCCAGTGATAGACAGTTGCGTGGTCGGATGAATCCCAACACTTCTCCATCATGCCAATGGGAGGGCGCGAATCCGTCGTCTTCCAGTGAAACATCTTCTTGACACCTTTACTACGGGACGGAGACAAGCTGGCATCCACAGGTCCAGTGGAGCTCGTGCAAAGCACCATGGCGGGCAAGGATATCGTACGCTGGTTGCAGACTACGTGCATCCCTTAATGACGTTCATGTTTCCCGATGGCAGTAGCATTTTCCAACATGGTAACGCGCCATGTCACAAAGCCTCCATGAGACGCAGAACGACGTATTTTCCCAGTGGCTGTTCGTCTCTATGTGTGTCCTCTTTCCGTAGGCACAGGAAAGAATTACACGTAAACTTTGTCGCTACATCGGCAGCAGTCCAAAATATCAGACCAATCTGCGTGCGACGGCCATCGTGCGAGGACTTGAGATGTTTTCGTCCTAGCTGCGCATCGGCGATCGGGTGAGACAAACAGTCTGCAGACAGAACCGAGGCTAAGTCATTTAAAAAAATGGCTCTGAGCACTATGGGACTTAACTTCTGAGGTCATCAGTCCCCTAGAACTTAGAACTACTCAAACCTAACTAAACTAAGGACATCACACACATCCATTCCCGAGGCAGGATTCGAACCTGCGACCGTAGCGGTCGCGCGATTCCATACTGTAGCGCCTAGAACCGCTCGGTCACACCGGCCGGTGCTAAGTCATTCGACGGCAGCAACTGCAAGTAAGCGCCCGCAGAACAAACAGTGAAGATGGGAGAAATTCGGAAGAATGCGATCACATTTGCCTTCCTATATTGTTCCACTCGGATAAGGATTTCGTGGGGAGTCATGAACGTGTTCGTTTCAACCCTAAAGAGATAAAAACTAAGTACTGTGCCTTCACTAGATACCCCTCGCTGTCTGGATAGACTTCTGAACGAAGTACGAGATATAATCTAGCTCCAAGAGCCGTATATGAGTGGTGGGAACATACGTACATACATACATTAATCGTTGTTCCATAGATCATGAATACGACATTTCTTAATGATGTGGAACGTGTCACTTTAACATAAGTTTTCTTTACATAAAATAATTAATTAATTGATTCATTTTTTTACAGTTACTGCTTCTTATCTAAGAATTCATCTACTGAGTAGAAGGGGTTGTCATTCAGAAATTCTTTTAATTTGCTTTTAAATGTTGGTTGGCTATCTGTCAGACTTTTAATACTGGACCGAAGATATTTGTGGCAGCATAATTCATCCATTTCTGTGCCAAAGTGAGGTTTAATCCACATTAGTGAATATCATCCTTTCTTCTAGTGTTGTAGCTATGCAGTTCGCTGTTATTTTTTAATTGGGATGGGTTATTAATGACAACTTTCATAAGTGAATATATGTATTGCGAAGGTACTGTGAATATCTCAAGTTCCTTAAATAAATGTCTGCATGGTGATCATGGGTGGGCTCCAGCTATTATTCTGATTACACGCTTCTGTGCAGTGAATACTTTCTCTCTTAATGACGAATTGCCCCAAAATATGATGCCATATGAACGCAGTGAATGAAAATAGGCATTGCAGACTAATTTACTGATATGTTTATCACAAAAATTTATCCTAATAGCATAAGTAGCTGAACCTAACTGTTTCAGCAGATCATCGATGTGTTTCTTCCGATTCAATTTCTCATGAATACACACACCCATAAATTTTGAGTATTCTACCTTAGCAACAGACTTCCGTTCATAGTCTATATTTATAAATGGTGCTTTGCCATTTACTGTACAGAGTTGTATTAATTGTGTTTTCTCAAAATTTAGTGAGAGTCCTTTTGCAGAGAACCACTTGATAATTTTCTGAAAGATATTATTTGCAATTTCCTTTGCTGAGTCTTGCTTCTTGGGTGTGATTACTATACTTGTATCATCAGCAAAAAGAACTAACTTTGCATCTTCATGAATATAGAGTGGCAAGTCGTTAATATATATTAAGAACAGTAAGGGACCCAAGACTGAACCCCATGGGACACCATTCCTAATACCTCCCCAGTCAGAGGACTCTGCTGGATTTTGCAGACTATCTGTACTGTTAATTTCAACCTTCTGCATTCTTCCAGTTAAGTATGAATAAAACCATTTGTGCACTGTCCCACTCATACCACAATACTGAAGCTTATCTAGAAGAATTTCATGATTCACACAATCAAAAGCCTTTGGGAGATCACAAAATATCCCAATGGGTGATGTTCAGTTATTCAATGCATTTAATATTTGATAAGTGAAAGCATATACAGCGTATTCTGTTGAAATGTCTTTCTGAAAACCAAACTGACGTTTTGTTAGTACTTCATTTTTACAAATATGTGATGTTACTCTTGAATATATTACTTTTTCAAGAATTTTGGATAAAGCTGTCAGAAGTGAGATTTGGCGGTAGTTGTTAGCATCAGATCTGTCCCCTTTTTTATGCAATGGTTTAACAGTAGCATATTTCAGTCTATCTGGAAAAATTCCCTTTTTTAGTGAGCTACTACATATGTGTCTGAGAATCCTACTTATTTGTTGGGAACAAGTTTTAGTACTCTGTTAGAAATGCCATCAATTCCATTTGAGTGAACTCCCAACCCTCTCCAAAAGTCTCATAAAAATTAATGGGACTCAAAGTTTCAGGTTTTTCTCTAGCATATCAGGGTTTGTTCTGCAACTTCAACAAAAATGGCTGACCATCTGTTCCAACTTTCTAGCCAGTTCTCCTCCATTACTCAGCCTTGACTATTTAATTCTGACACGGTGCTTTCTCTAACAGTCTCTGGGGAATATTCTTGAGTGGTTCGGTATCCATTCAAGACTGTATCCAGACTGATCTCTTAATAGTCCTGAATTGTTCCACTGCTGTTTTGACCAGCAACTTTGCCTCATCCCATAGAGATATAATGGGCATCATTTGCATTAGTCAATCCGCATGCATGAGCCTGGCTTACTTCTTGGACAACTTACATTCTACAGAATGTCCCACAGAGGAATTTTTAATAATAATTTTTATTATGAAAAAATGTAGATATTCAATTTTGTTTTAAATTTTCGTGCGTAATGTTTAATTTCTAATATAAGTAATGAGTAATGGCTAATATGTTTTTACTCAACTTAATTATCACTGCAATTCAATAATTTGTAACTGGCACCCTGGTAGCCAAACAAACCTTATATATGAAGTCTCTAGCGTACGCTGTTGTAGTTTCCGTGCCCATCAGCGGATAGTAAGGATGCACATGTATAAAAGCCGGGAAGCGGAGGGCAAACAGCTGAAGTACAGACGGAGTAGTATTTTGGCCACAGCATTCACAACTGTACTGGGTGGTTATAATTAAAATGCAGTTACTCATGGCGGGTCCATTGTGGGCTGTCATCGCCATATGGAAGCGAAACTGGGTAGATATACTAATGAGTTAATGCAGAACCAGTTCGCAGGTGGAAAAAAAATTAGATCCAGTTGTGGCTACAAGATGCAAATCGGGCGCTTTACACTGTTTACATGGCGGTATGATAACCACACTGTCAGTTGACAAACCATAACGAGGGTGAATAGTATGGATTTTTATTTTGTGTGAATGGCACCAATTACAGTGTTCCATTGAGAGAGTCTCGACTACTGAAATGCCTGAGGAGAGGTCCGATCTCATTAAATGGTTTAAAGAAGAAAATAATGACATTCGAAAACACAGGTGAAGAGGAAGGCGTGCTATCCCCATCGACGTTACTGATGAGGTTGGTGTTGCTGTAACTGACCATGCAGAACGTACTAGTGCTAGTGCTAGTGCATCCATTCCATTGTCAACAGTGTGGAAAGTTTTGCGGTCTCTTTTACACTAATTCCCTGAAACGATCCAAACGGTGCAGCAACCGAAACATTAGGATACATAGCAACGTTCTGAATTTGTTCTTCGCTTTCTGGCACGAATCGAAGTTGATGACATGTGGCCGGACAATGTGCTATGGAAGGACAAGGCACATTTTACACTACAGCCGGCAATGAATACACAGAATGGTCGAATTTGGGATACGGTTAAACCACATATTGTTCACGAAGATCCAAAGCACTCGCCATACGTGACTGCGTGGTGTGGATTCACAGTCACCTTTATTCTTTATCCTTTCTTGTTTGAAGAGAATGCATCCAGAGGGCCTGTCCGGTGTACCTTGACGTCTTCATGTTATTGAGACCTTGTACAGCAAGTGATTCCTGATTTGGAAGAGCGCAACTGTGGGGAAACCATTGTTTTCATGCAAGATGGGGCAACACCTAATATCATTCGCCCGGTGAAAGATCTGTTTAATGGAGTCTTCCACGAACATGTTATCTCCAGAGGTTTTCCAGATGCATGGTCTGCATGTTCACCTGACCCGCATCCATGTGACTTTAGACTCTGGGGATATCTACCAGGGACATGTTTGGTCTTCGTACAGGAACACGGAACTCAGATTCCACCGGAACTGTTGCGAGCATCTATTGATAACGTGGTTTTATCGATGTAGCACCTCGTCGGCGTCTCCGGTGCTCATACTGTACAAATCCTGTACGTGGGAGTTAATAAAATCTATATTATGCCTTTTCACCTGTTTGTCCTTTTCATCCCACGTCCTGTTCCTAATCCATAACGTATGGAAACATTCTACCCGTCTTTCTTTCTGTCATAAGCTATTATTGTGCCTGGTAGCCTAAATTCAAACAAATTTTTTTCCAGAGTAAATCGGTTCCTCATGAACGCATTGGAATATCTACTGTAATATTCCTGGCTTTGCAGCCATCATATTCAGCTACAAGAAGCTCTTCTTAGAGCAGCTGAGAAGGGTTGGGTTGGGTTGATTTGGGAGAAGAGACCATTCAGCGAGGTCATCAGTCTCTTCGGATTAGGGAAGGATGGGAAAGGACGTCGGACGTGCCCTGTCAAAGGAACCATTCCGGCATTTGCCTGAAGCGATTTAGAGAAATCACGGTAAACCTAAACAATGATGGTCGGACGCGGGATTGAACCGTCGTCCTCCCGAATGCGAGTTCGGTGTGCTAACCTTGTGCCACTGCTTCTCGGTAGCTGAGAAGGCAGCAGTGGGGAGGTGACGTAATGTGGTGTGAGGGACCGATGACAGGTGGTTTGTTCGTTACGGGTATCGTGAGAAAGATCGCCTAAATTCGCTGCTTTGCTTTGGTAGTGGCACAACTAAAAAAAAATCGTTTCTGCACTTTATATATAAAAAAATACTTCCTGAGCGAAGTTTCATCATGTAAACTGGCACATTTCTGTTGTTAGCGGTTTGCCGCTAGATGGCACATGTGCTGCTGTCTTTCAACAACAGCGGCATAACCTCAGTTGTTCACGAGCCTTCTAAGGAAATGGTCGCAGAGGTTTCGGGAACAGTAGCACAATTCTTGTTAGAACAAGTTTGCGATATATTTGTTTCTTTGAAAAAGAGATATTTCGAGTTGTGCCGATATTCATGGTAAGTTGTATTCTCTTATATCTTATTTTATCATTAATAAAATGTTATTTTGAACTGTGCCTCTACCAATGATTAAATGAAAATTTTGTTACAATTACTTTGAGTTGTACCCACATATAAGAAATAAATTTGAATTTGTATCATTTAGCCGGCCGGAGTGGCCGTGCGGTTCTAGGCGCTGCAGTCTGGAACTGGGCGACCGCTATGGTCGCAGGTTCGAATCCTGCCTCGGGCATGGATGTGTGTGATGTCCTTAGGTTAGTTAGGTTTAATTAGTTCTAAGTTCTAGGCGGCTGATGACCTCAGAAGTTAAGTAGCATAGTGCTCAGAGCCATTTGAACCATTTGTATCATTTACTATTTTTCTTTTTTTATATTTTGATAGTGAAAGCATGCAGTCTTCGCGAGCAAGAACTCCATTAATATTAAAGATTTGCAAAGCCTCCGATTAGAATGCACCACAAGACAATGTAAAGGTTAACGAAAACTGGAAAAACGTTTGGAAAAACAATCCTGCAGGTAATTAGCCAGAGGTTGAAAATACCGCTTCACTTGTAAATTACTTCATTTTCACACGACCCATCCTCAGGTGTCGTAGCTGTGCTGTAGTCCCCAAGCGTCGCGTGTACCAGGCGCGGTGTGCTGCCTGCGAACGCAGAACAGGGACCTGTTCTACGCTCATAGGCAACACACCGCGCCTGGTACACACTCCTTCTCTTTTTCAGCTTGCTGTATTACCAACTTTCACTGCCATACGATAGTTACAGTCCACTCTATACCTTAATGAGTACCCGCACCTGTAGTTATTATCAGCCGGTACTGCACCAGCGAGGACGGCCAAGCAGCTCGAATGCAATACGTCTGCGTGGCGTGTAGCCTACTCTACCTGCGCCTTCCTAAGAGCGTGATGAGGTATCGGCATGGATGTCCTTACCCCACGGGGCAGCGTTGGAACACTTTTCTGTAAACTCTCTGTTTCGTTGGAATTTCGATAGAAATCGTGCTGATTCTGGTATCTGACAGTGACTCGGATTACCAGCCCAGCTCAAGTATCGACGTGGAAGATAATCAGATTTCGTAGTACAGTCGCTGTTTGTTCCTACAGAAGGTGCTGTTCCTACTAGGGCCCACCTACTGACGCTACATTGGCTATAAAGTCTTCTGTGACATCCTATTGTGATACCATCTCACTAGCGTCTGACAGTTGGCAATGGCAACGCAAGTTTCAGTCAGATGCCGATATCAGTCATGCAGGATCTGGCAGACCCAATGGAGCGTGCCCACTGCGCCACACCTCCAGCGAGCATGAGTGCTCTCTGGCACTGCTATATAGAATGGTCGGTGGCTGCCTAATGGCAATGAGGCGCAGCCTAGTCACGATGGAGTCGCCAATGAGATACAGTCAAATCGTGGCTATCATGATCACTTATGCATTAGCTGAGAGAGCCTCACCCGAGGATACTCATGTTGCTCTTGTATTAGGTGGACTTCATTGGTGCATACTCGTTTGTAAAAAGTCTCCATACACGTAGAGAAACCCACCAGTTAAATAAAGCTTCTGTTTACTGTATTTACCTCTTCGCTTATCATTTCTGCTCCTGTCCAACTTTCCTACGCCGACAGCTGCTGCACCACTCCATTGCCCACCTCTCCTTACCGTTGTGTGCGAAGTGGTACACAACATCTTCAATTGCATCACTGATAGCAGACATAGTAATCGTACCCGTGTTGACGTTTACCGATTCATATTACTCCCGGGATTGTTTGCAAATGCTTACAATGACGTTTCCTTTGCTTCTAGATAGCTGATCAATTCCTGAGCTCTGCCGCCGTTGACCACAGGGACTGCCTGTTTGTTCCAGCGGTCTCTGCATCATCGTCAGCGCAAGTGATGATAAACTACATTCTATCTACACAGGGAAGACAGAGAAGTGGCGACGAGGACTTTCTCGTCGCCAGTTATCCACTATGAAATATAGACCCCAAGTTTCTACGGTTATGGCAACAGAGGTTGGAGCTGCAACAGCAACAAAAGCTGTAGCAGGACAATCTAAGGGAATTCCCGCAGCAACAGCAGGAACTCCGGTTACAAGTTCTGCAAAACCAACAACAGTCTGTAGGTGCAGCATCATCGCCTCCCCTTCAACAATTCGCTTGCTTTGACAAGGGCAACGAGAACTGGGAAGTTAATTTACGTTGTTTTGTGCAGCACTAAACTGCAAGCCAAGTAATGTACCCTTAACGTTATGATGTACTCTTACAATCTTGTCGTAAGAAACCTTAGGAATGATACAAATAGGAAGTGGTAGATCTTGTCTTGGACCAAGTGAGTTGAGCATTTCTGATGTTTCTGGTTTGCTGAATAAGTATTACAGTCACCGAACCCACATAGTTTCACTAGGCTGAAATTTAATCAATGTGTTAAGTAACGTACGCAAAAATACGAACCATGGACTGCTGATTTGCAAGACCTAGCACACAAGTCTGATATTTCTTGTAAACAGCTTGGTGCATTGTATGCGGATCATTAATCCGTGGTGTTATTACACGTCTAGTGGAGTTAATATAAAGGCTTTAGAGTCATCTCATCCAATCTTGAGTGAAGTACTTAAAATGAAGTAACAGTATCAGCGCAAACTGCGTTCCACGATATTTCTGGCGTCGACTATATTAGCAGTAGTAGTAGTAGTCGTCGTCGCCATGTTGTACAATCAACTGATGACAACCAGTTAAGAATATTACCCAGTTTAACGAGCACCCAATCTGCCAGTAGTCCAACAAAGCCTGATTCATTAGTGATAATATTGATTAGCAGTCCACCACTATAATCGTTGGCAGATACGCACAAAAGAAGCACTTTGCTGACGGCGTGTCTCCAAGAGCGCAGAAACTCATACAATAGTTTCTTCCACGTAACCGTAAAAGAATCCTAGAAAAGCTGGTGCAATCAAATCGTGTCCAGATTGCGGGCCAAGGCATCAGCGACGTGTTTGCCCGTTCCGTGACGTCATTTGTTTTGCATGCTGCAAACTGGGACAGGTAGCAAGTGTGTGCCTTGGCTGGCGAGCAACAGTGAAAATAGCGCTAGCGAGCTGCACGCTGTTTTACTGTGCTGGTAGTTATTGGATAACGGCAGAATTCGAGATGAGTACGCGGCCGGCTGTATCTCTCATTAATGTGTACATGTACGGCTTCCCAAATTTGTAGTGCCCCAGCGTACAGTGAATAATCGTTGCAGGGTCAGAGCGTAGTTCACGCTAAATATGAAAATGCAACTCGGCAACTAACCCTGATTGTAGTAAATTCTTGGGTGACAACTAACATTTCGCCTTAGACAGTTTTCCATTCATCGGTTTCCAAATTCAAGACAAGTGAATCTAAACTACGCAACAGAATTAAAGGATAACTTTTTCCAAATACGATAATTGCCAGCCATTACGTCACATAAGTTTGAATTTTGGCTCAAATGTGCCTACAACCTTTCTCCGTAATGGTGCAAAAGCGTGGGGTCCCGCGAAGTCAATCTCCTGCTCGACGTCGCTTCAGACAGCAATATGTCGACACATGTGTAGGAAAGGGGCCACAGCTCAGAAATTCATGTGACTTATAGGATGGGGTAATGATGTCACACTGGCACTAAATTTTATCAATCTTCCCAGCGTCATCGTGGGCGTGCCACAAGATGGTAAGTCGTCACAGCCCCTCTTACCCACATTTAATCCCTTCTTTCGACGCCTCAGAATTTCAGAACCGCGACGCACAGCGTTGAAATCACACGCATTTCTTACGACTGGCCGTGGAAAAAGTTCCAGATATACCGCAGCTCAGAAACGGCATGAAAAGACCTCAGGTGTTGGCGTAAATGGCGTAAACGAAACTACCTCTTTTCCTGGGTCGTTAGCGAGCCTGAGTGGCCGAGCGGTTCTAGGCGCTACAGTCTGGAACCGCGCGACCGCTACGGTCGCAGGTTCGAATCCTGCCTCGGGCATGGATGTGTGTGATGTCCTTAGGTTAGGTTAGGTTGAAGTAGTTCTAAGTTCTAGGGGACTTATGACCACAGCAGTTGAGTCCCATAGTGCTCAGAGTCATTTGAACCATTTTTTTGTGTCACCATTCAATGTGATAGCAACCGTTGGGACCGCAACGTGATTACATTTTTCTATATCGTTTAGAGGTTGGCAACACTAGAGACCGTTCGATACCAATCGATGAAACTTCAACGTGATCCGTCACGCAGTTCGGCAAAACCTTCGGCAAAAGCCGCCCACCTTTATCGAGAACTTTAAAAATGAACGCATACAGAGATAACCTTCAAAGTAGTCTGACGCGCCTGCAAGCAGGCAACTGCTCGACACCCCTGATTGTCCACTTGCCTGCCTAATTGCATCTCTGACTACTTTACGGATTATCTCTGTGGACGTACGTTTTTTAAATTTTCAATAAAAATGGGCGGATGCGTAAGAGAGTGTTACCGAATTGGCATTTGTTAGAGGGATCCTTTGCCATTTTTTCACGTATGTGTCAGTGTTGCAACTCTCTGTGGTCGCACCAGAGAAAGACATGAAACAGGAGGGCTAGAAAAGCATAACTATGTTGCTTTGCATCACGCAGCAGCAGGAAGGCTCCCTTGAGTTTGTGGTAAGGCTGCTGACAAAAATCTCTACATCGATATTTCCTCCAAGAAATTTCGCCATACAGAGGCGATACTTTTCCACTGGTATGTCGATACATGTATATCAACGTGGCTGTAGCGAGTGCCGATATTTTTATTTTATATTATGTTTCTTCACAATTTTCGGTAAGTATTTGACGTTGAGGAAAGAATATGATTTTACTTTCACTGTGTGAAGGAGTCTTACTACTTTTTGAGCTTTCATCGCGTACAATCTTTCTCTTTGCCTGTGTGAAGCAAGTATATGCGACTCAAAAGAAGAAATCCGTTTGCACTGGGTTTGGCAGTGTAAACGGAATAACAAGGTTACCGATCTGAAGAAATATCGCACCAGTGTGTTATTTCTTCATTTCGGCGATCTTCAAAAACAATTGCTGACAATGATGAACAAAAATCTGTATGACAAGATTGCTCTTTGCGGTGGGTGGAGACAAATGAGGGGAAATGCTGACGTAATCGGCGCTAGGCGCTAGGAACAGAAAATGCAACATTTAGCTTCGCCACGTAATTTTGACACTTGAATTGCTAGATCGCTGGAGTAGGCAGAAATGAAAAAAAACAGGAAAGACGAAATGAAGTGTTCCGGACAAATCTGATATGTGTCGAAGCCGAACGAACGACACTTCGCACACCTTTTATTGCGCCACTTACATGCAACTACCATTATTGGGTCATCGTCAAGCATGAACGTGCGCTATTCTCCTTTCAGTTCTTGCTCTAAGGGGGGTAGACAGGCTGCTGGCTTGTTTATGTACAGAATATCTAATAATAAGCCAATACATAAATATACAGCTCTAAATCAGTAGAACATTTACAAGATACTGCCGCTATTCTTATAGGCCGGTACGTCGTTTCCTTTGTACAGATGTATCGATATATCGATACCATTTCGTGACATATCTACAGGAAATAATTTATTTCCTTTAAGTATCGATATATCGGGCTCTAGATATTTTTAAGAATATCAACAGTCCTACTGCGTGGACGGAAAATGCTGAAGCTGGCCGATCTGAAATCTTTTTCAAATGATTTTAAATACTCCATACAAAAATTGAATCTCGCACATCTCTTAGCTTTATTCGTCAACTTCATGATGAGCTGCTATTCATTTCGTTAATCGCCATAATTATCTTGATATTTCAAAATTAAGCAAGCTACTGCGAGAAAATCGAATAGTTTAAAATGAAAAATGGAGGTCACTATGAATTTGTGTTTGGTGCACATTACGTCACATATCGCTGCATACCAAATGTAGTTAATATACTGAACTATTCCTTAAAATTTTGATGCGATCTATAGCTCACTCTATTCTCGAGAAAGTGGGTTGTACATAGCGCACTCATTCACTTGTATGTCCAGATGATTGAGCGAGAATGAAATATTCATAACACCCTTGTATCTCACAAACGATTTGAGATGTCGAAACAAGATTTTGGAAAATGATAGCATGCAAAGAGGAAAGTAGGTTGCCGCATGGTTACTGTGCGTAACTTCCTTATCTAGCGGGCTAATAAAGGTAACTACAGGTTTCTTTCGATGGAATAATGCAATTTTTTACCTGAAACTGAGTGGTTATTTCACTGTATCATAAATGGTGTTCGGGGGTCCAAAATGATACCACTAAGTTTTAGCTACGAAAATTAATTTATTGCAGTTTCATCACAAAAATTTATACATAAGTTTCACATTTGCATATATCACAGTACAAAACATCAGTTTAACACAAAAAACTTAAAACAAATCACAATAGGGAAACAAGTTTACATAGCCCTTCACCACAATGAAGGGAACTGAAATGGAATTCAAAGCAGTTCATTGCGTTAGAAATAACACGAGACAGTAATATATTGCTGTAAGATGAACATACAGAGTGTGAAAAATTAGCAGCACATAATGAACATGAAATATGAATTGATACAGAGCTATTCATAAATAATCAATATTGACTCAAGTTCTCATCTCCAGACTCTTTTCACACCACTGAACGATAGGTTTGGCAAACTGGACGACTGCAGTGGGTACGATACTGATTGATCTTGTTCTCGCTGGCATAGAGACACAGAGCACATCGTTTCCTCTTTGAATTCAGGATGGGTATTTGTGATTTTGGGGATGTTTCTTCAAAACTCCTGAGATTTTTATTCTTAGTTATTATGAGAGTCTGCCATTGATCAGTCTCTCGTTGAGACAGGGTTCAGTAAGCTGCCTGGCCAGTATTCTGATGAAGCCAAATCGCGAAATAGATATGTACTTCTTGCAAGATGTTTGTATTACGTATGAGTTAACTCCATTTATCTTAAGAATTGCATACAACACAGCAAGATGCCATCTGCGTGTTCTTCTGGTTGCGCTGTAGAGAGCACAATTCTGGTCAAGAGAGTCTACTCCACCTTTTGCGCTATTGTAAAAGGCTTTCCCGTTTTGGGATCTGTACTTTCTGAATGATGCATACTGGAAAACAAAATGATAACTGTTTGTTTATATGGACATAAGAAATCAATGTTTTGTCATTTGTGAAGCCATAAAGTGTTGAAGCTTCCACACGCTGGAATTCACGTGGGATTTGCTTTTTGTTTTTCCTCAGTGTAACAACACAGGTCAACTTTCGTTCTTTCATCTCCAAAACTAATTCAGTATACATAAAATAGTTGTCAGATGTAATGGGTTCAAATGGTTGGTTCAAATGGCTCTGAGCACTATGGGACTCAACATCTTAGGTCATAAGTCCCCTAGAACTTAGAACTACTTAAACCTAACTAACCTATGGACATCACATACACTCATGCCCGAGGCAGGATTCGAACCTGCGACCGTAGCAGTCCCGCGGTTCCGGACTGCAGTGCTAGAACCGCTAGACCACCGCGGCCGGCTGTCAGATGTAATGTTACGACTTGTATAGTAAAGGGCCTTGCCAGTATGAGGACAGGCTGAGTACGTTTCTGAAAGTTTCTTTTCTTCTGGTGTCAAGAAAATATCATCACTGTCTTTTCCAGTGCATACATAGACAATTCAGAAGGCAGTTTGTGTGAGCATCAGCTAAAATCATTATTTTCCGGCCATATTTCGTTGGTTTACTAGCCATATAAACCCTAAACGCGCTTCTCCCACGATGAACAACCAACATTTTATCCACACATGCATGGGATCATATGTAATAACATGCCTGAGAATTGTGAACAATTCAAGAAATCGCTGCTGCATGCTCATTTTTCTTCCTCTCATCTGTACTAGCTACATGATCCAGTATGAGAAAGTACAGTAATATCAGCACTCTGTTTATCGATAACGTGGAGCGGAAAATATCTCTTGAAGTGCCGTCTATTGCATAGAGTCAAGATCTTCATGATTACGTCTGAAAATGGCACTAAATCCAGATAGCGCCCTAAGTTGATTGAGATTCTTGTCTCATGGTTCGGAAAATTTTGATCAATATGCAAAAATGTTCACATTAGTATGACTCATAATTTCTTCTAACATGTGTCTGGTAAACAAACAGCCCCACTCTTCCAGTGGACTGCATGAATCTCCCAACATGCTTGCAGTGCCTTTCAGTGTAGTAACTTTCATGATCAAGTTGTGGGCTGGTATTTTCATACTCCTTTGTGGTTCAAGAGCTGACGACTTATATTTATTTTTGCCGTAGAAACTAGACGCTTTCCCTCTATATTTATTTCTCTCTACATTATCTGACTCACTGGAGTCATGGCTTTGTTCAAAAGCAATTTCATATTCACGATTGATAAAAGGGCCAGTTTTATCTTCGAAATCATTTGCATTACTACCCTCTTCTTATTGTTCTTCTTATTCCTTTTCTTATAACGTTTTTCTCACAAGGTCTGGAATATTTGGATCAAGCACTGACATATGTGAATGAGAGTTCGAAGCCACAGCAACACTTAAAATAAATGAAAACACTAAACCTAAAACTAAAATGATATTTATTTGATAAGTAAATTTTGAACACAGAGGAAACAGAAACACGAACGGTGTCATAGGGTCAATAATGGCATCAGCCAAATTTTGCAGTTATGCACTGAAAAGGCAGACGATTCGACAATGTTGCCAGTTTGCCTCCAGGGAGATTATGAATTGTTGACAAGGTATGTATAATCGCCAACAATATAATGGACAGCAGAGAATATGGCAGGGGTGTGCAGTGTCTCTGGCCTCGAACATAACCCTACAACCCCGTCTGAGCGTTAAAGGTAATCGACAGCTGGTGAAACGAGAATTGTTACAGATTCCTAGTACCCAGAAGAAGTTTTCGAGACATGCCTCTGACACTCACAATAGGATTCCTAACCATTGTAAGAACTTTGGAGCTAACTACCAAAGTGTTGCGAGATTACCTCCAGCCACAACACATGAGTGCCTTCTGGAGATGATTTTCTAAATACTGTAAATGGTTTATGCAGCATACAGAGCTTTCTAAATGCAGTCGGTGATGTTGACGTAAGACACATTCGTTCAAAACGCTCAGAAAATTCTGGTAAAATGTTTACAACTGTAGAACATTTTCATTCAATCATCCTGCAAGCAGCTAGAGATCCCCACAAGAAATTCATTACAATCGATGGTGTATGACATGGGAAGAAAAATTAGGTGGCAGATTTCATTCTTCTAGTGTATTTCGCTTGATGCAAGAAGAGGAGGTTAATATACTGGAAGGCTCTCCACTACCAAAGACGTCACGTTTGCTGCTTTTTGTGTTCATTCGAGATGAGTCATATCCATTGTTGAGAGATTTTATCGACTGTTACAGTCGATGAGTTTTAGATACAGCGAAAGAATATTTCGAAAAACGCTTTTCACGACGATTACTTGAATGTGCTATGGGAATAATGAGCGCTAAGTGGAGCATATTTTGGAAGCCAATACAAAATTCACCAGAATTTGCTGACAATATTGTGAAATGTACATGTTCTCCACAACACACTCCTAGACCTAGAAGGAAGCGTGAGTGTCGATGAGAAAAATATAGTAGCAATCGAGCGTTCTATACAAGGCACTTCCACTTACCAGACAGGACGACACTTTAACAGAGCTTCAAACGAAGCTGTCCAAATGAGACGGTTTTGAAAACTTTTCTTCACATATTAAAACGCAACTTCATGTATTTGTCAGCTACGCTACTCAACTTTATTATTGTCTTCCGTTTTAAGACAGTGAAAAAATTAAGAGTTTAAGGAAATATACTCTGCACTTCTAATTTGTAATACTGCTGCCATCTCTTCAGACAACTTGTCCAAAATGAATTATTTGTGACGATACTTGTTTTGCTTGTTACAGAAAGGACACCAAGTAAAAACATCTGCAATCAAGGCTTCTGCTGATGCCATTTTCTCAACAGCACAACAGAATTAACGCCAGTGCCAACAACAGTGCTGACTCTGCAACCCACAGCAACATCTCAATGCTGCCGGCACTCCCCAAATACAGCCGGAGTCTCTCTAACTCACTGGTCGCCGCTCTCAGAAACAAAACACGCTGCATTCAGTCGGCGCCGCTGTTGTGCCGTCCTGCCCGCAGCACCACTGCAGTCACGCGCATTGAGCAGCACTGGTTTGTTTCGCCAGCGCTACTTTGCTCGCCGCACCGCGCTGCTTTGATCGTGTGGCGCGTCACTACAACCGCAGCCTATGTGATAGGGCTACCCTACCGCTTGCGGCAAGCGAGAATTCTGGGTCGACTTCTTGTCCAGCACATTATCTGTTGTTGCTTTGGGTACATCTATAGATATTACAGTTAAGGTGAATTTCAGGATCAAATATCTTTAGAAGAACGCCAAAAATGGTTCAAATGGCTCTGAGCACTATGGGACTTAACATCTGAGGCCATCAGTCCCCTAGAACTTAGAACTACTTAAACCCAGCTAACCTAAGGACATCACACACATCCATGCCCGAGGCAGGATTCGACCCTGCGACCGTAGTGGTCGCTCGGTTCCAGACTGAAGGGCCTAGAACCGCTCGGCCACGCCGGCCGGCAAGAACGCCAAACTCTTCTTCTTTTCCCTGGTATTTTCCCTGTCTAGCACAGGATCCGCTTTTCCAGGATTTGGCAAATTTATTTAATTGTTTTACATTGTGGCCGAATGCTCTTCCTGATGCCAAAGTCGTAAGGTAACGCAAGTGTACAGCGTGTGTACGTCATTCATGAAAATTTTGCTCTCTGTGATACGGTATTTTAACGATTTGTGTGTCGTATTCTTTGAGGCGGAATTTGGGGCCCAGAGAAGGATTTGCTTAAAGGAGTGTGGAAAACTGTCTGAAAACCAGTCTCAGGCTGGCTGCGGTAGCAGCCTATGGTCGTTAATGAGTGGTGCGAATTCGATCAGGGTCTGGTTTACGTTCCTGTCCTGCAGGTGGCGCACTGCGCGCCGCGCTTTACGAGGACGTAAATACCAAACTTTGTTACTTACATAAAGAAGTTTCCTCTGTCATCTATACACAAATTGAAATAATATAAAATACTTTTAACAATAAACTGATATAGGTGACCAGTGTGTGTTACATAACACACAAGATGCTAGTCTGCGATGTAGTGAGCTGGTTTGGTACACTGGCCAGCTGGAATATGGCTCTTAAGCTGTTTCTCCATATATTTCTACGTATTCTGATCTGATTCCTCATTTCTCCATCTGAAATACCGCTCACAAAGAGATGAATTATGTAAACAGGCAAATGTATACGTCACGTTCCTCCCATCGTGACGCTGTTGCCAGCAGGGCGTCAGGTAACGAACAGAAAATATGGCCTTACAACTCCCAATTATGCAACGAAAGTATGACATCTTAAAGAAAAAAAAATAATCAGTTTGTTTGGATACGATAATCACAAGTAATCACGTAAAAAATTATTTCAACTCGTGGTAGGAGACATACTGTGCCTTATCTATGTGTTGCCAGTCTCTACATTATAGGGAAAACATCTCTCGGTACATACTGCCGGGAGACATCTATTCCGTTTTATTTTCTGCTGAAATCTGTTTGATTGATAATCTGACGCCAGGCAGAGGCAATAATTATTCCAGAGTGCCAGCCCTCGAGCTGTCGAAAGTCAGATTATCCAGTAAACAGACGCCTCCAGGCAACATGACACGAAGTGACTGCGGAATTCATTTATTTCTTATTTTTATTCTTGTAATACTTGTCTGCACAAATGCAACAAAGAATGACACTGGGACGATATCAATTGCTGAACTTATTCAAGCTATCAACGCATTATTTAATCATCTGGGGAAGGTTATCCACTATAAAATAAATGGCCGGCCGCGGTGGTCTAGCGGTTCTAGGCGCTCAGTCCGGAACCGCGCGACTGCTACGGTTGCAGGTTCGAATCCTGCCTCGGGCATGGATGTGTGTGATGTCCTTAGGTTAATTAGGTTTAAATAGTTCTAAGTTCTAGGGGACTAATGACCAAAGATGTTAAGCCCCATAGTGCTCAGAGCCATTTATAAAATAAATTGGCAGCCACCAAAATTCTAACGCCAAAACGTAACGAAATTTTACTTGTTGTGCATTATGGTTTGGGTGTACACCGAGTGAGAAGTGGAACTGCCATATATGGTAGCAACAAGACACTGTAATTCAGCCAGGCGGCTGAGGATGGATGAGAGATACTGGTAGGGTCATTCCATGCTGATTCAAATCCAATCAGATTTCATTAATCGTGATGGCTGCTGAATGGTGGGATGCTTTTCTTTCGGCAACCCATGACTAGACGTTGACAATAGATGAGATGTCCAGAGAACAGCAAGTCACCAATCTTTTATATCGACATAGATCCCATGTGGACTAGCGGTACAGTCTTTGAATGGTAACAAAAACGCTCTCGGTCTTGGATGCGAAACCAGTCACATCCTAAATTTTGATTTTACCGTACTCAACATCGGCGGCCGAACACTCATTCTGCCAACGGCCTCCTCAAAGAGGACGGGGGAGCAGACAGATGTTCAGAGCACTCTCTTGTCCTTGGGGTGGGGAAACTGCCCCTAATGGCGGAAGACTCAGCAATGATCAAGGGCAATGGAAACCACTGCATTAAAGACACAAACCGTGTATGCACAGGGCATGTGGCTCATAATTGAAAAGGTGTCATGATGATCTTTCCATTGGCAAAAGATTCTGGAATAGTCCCCCATTCGGATCTCCGGGAGGGGAGTGCCAAGGTGGAGGTGGCCATGAGAAAAACATTGAAGAACCAACGAAAGGATAACGTTCTACGAGTCGGGGTGCGGAATGTCAGAAGCTTGAACGTGATAGGGAAGCTAGAAAATCTGAAAACGGAAAAGCAAAGTATCAATGCCTGAGAGAGTGGAAGCTGTCATCAAGGCTAAGGGTGGGCCAACACCATATTGAATTCCAGCATTACCGATGGAGGGCGTCAAGAACTTGTAACTCATTTTCAGCCAGATGTCCGGATACTTTTGATCGCATAGTGAACAATATGTACAGTAGCGATGAGGGAATAATAAGAGTGGACGACCAAGAACGAAAGTGCTCGGATTGAAAAGGGTGCAAGACAGGGATGTAGTCTTTCCACCCTACTGTTAAACCTATACATCGAAGAAGCAATGATGGAAACATAAGACGGGTGTAGAAGTGGAATTAAAATTCAACGTGAAAAGACATCAATAATACGATTCGCTGATGACATTGCTGTTCTGAAGAAGAATTACATGATTTGCAGAATGGAATGAAGAGTCTAATGAGCAAAGAATATGGACTGAGAGTAAATTGAAGAAAGACGAAAGTAATGAGAAGCAGTAAAAATGTGAACAGCGACAAACTATACATCAGGATCGATGGTCACGAAGTAGGTGAAGGAATTCTACTACCTAGGCAGCAAAATAACCAATGACGCACGGAGGATGGAGGACTTCATAAGTAGACTAGCAATGGCAAAAAGGGCATTTCTGGCCAAGGGTACTAGCATCAAACATAGGCCTTAATTTGAGGAAGAAATTTCTGGGAATGTACGTTTGGAGCGCAGCATTGTATGGTAGTGAAATATGGACTGTGGGAAATCCGGAACAGAAGAGAATCGAAGCATTTTAGATGTGAATTGACAATTAGGTGCACTGCTAAAGTAGGGAATGAGGAGGTTCTGTGCATAATCCGAGAGGAAAGGAATATGTGGAAAACACTGACAAGGAGAAGGGACAGGATGATAGGAGATCTGTTAAGACATCAGGGAATGACTTGCGTGGTAGTAGAGGGAGCTGTAGATGGCAAAAACTGTAGAGGGTGACGGAGATTGGAGTACGTTCAGCAAATAATTGAGGACGTATGTTGCAAGGGCTACTGAGAGATGAAGAGTGTAGCAGAGGAGAGGAATTCGGAATTCGTGGCGGGCCGCAACAAACTGTCAGAAGACGATTGACTTAAAAAAAAAAAAAAAAAAAAAAAAAGGACACATGGCGTATTATACTCAGGTGAAAGAAGTGATGGGATGCAAATACACAGATATACAAATGGCGATGGTATTACGTATACGAGGTGTAAGTTTAAAAAGGCGTTGCATTGGCGGAGCTGTCATTTGTACTCAGTGATTCATGTGAAACGGTTGCCGACGTCATTACGGCTGCACGGCGGGAATTAACGGACTTAAAACGCGGAATTGTAGTTAGATCTAGACGCATTGGAGCTTCCAATTCGGAAATCGTTAAGGAATCCAATATTTCGAGATTCACAGTGTCAAGAGTGTGCCGAGAATACCAGATCCCAGGCATTACCTCTCACCACGGAAAACGCTGTGGCTGATAGCCTTCGCTTTGAAATCCAGAGCAGTGGCGTTCGCATTAAATTGTTAGTGCTAACAGGAAAAAACACTGCGTGAAATAACTGCAAAAATCAATGTGAGAAATACGATGAACTCATCTGTTATGACAGTACGCCAAAATCTGGCGTCGTTGGGCTATGGCAGCAGACGACCGACTAGAGTGTCTTTGCTAACAACGCAACATCGCCTGCAGCACCTCTCCTGGGTTCGTGACCGTAATCAGGTGGACCCTAGACGACTGGAAAACATTGGCTTTGACGGATGAGTCCCGACCTCAGTTGGTAAGAACTGATGGTAAGGTTCTAGTGTGGTGCAGACCCTACGAAACTATGTACCCAAGTTGTAAACAAGCACTGTGCAGGCTGGTGGTGGCTCCACAACGGTGTGGCCTGTGTTTACATGGAATGCACTGGGTCCTCTGGTCCAGCCGAACCACTAATTGAATGGAAACGGCTAATTTCGTCTATCTGGACTTCATATTTCCAAACAACGATGCCATGTCACCGCGCTACAATTATTCGTGTTTGGTTTTAAGAACGTTCTGGACAATTTGAGCGAATTAATGGCCACACAGATCGCCTAGATGAATCCCATCGAACATTTGTGGAGCGTAATCAACATGTCAGTTTGCGCAAACCATCCTGCACTGGCAACATTTTCGCAATTATGTACGGCTATAGAGGCAGCATGACTCAATATTTCTGCAGGGGACTTCCAACGCCTTGTTGACTCCATGCCACGTTGAGTTGCCGCAGTACGCCGACACGGTATTAGGAGGTCGGACACGATATTAGGAGGTACCCCACGAGTTTTGTAACTTCCACGTATCTTGCTGAAAGATAACGTCACAGAGGCTTCGAATTCAGAGCACAGACACCGACCATAATACGTCAGAAATTTTATGGCTCCAGTGATAATTACTGACTATGCGAACCAGAGGTGATCGCGTTGTATGGTAAAGCATTACATTTTTGTGCACGTGATACATACGTACCAAGCACTAGAATATGTAAAAGTGTACATTTATTTGGATACATTGTATTTTTTTTCTTTTCTTTCTCGTGAAATAACCTCTGTTCTTCCTGATGGAATAATCTCAATTGTCAAAACAGAGGAATAATTTTATTGTATGCAGCCAGAAATTGTAATTAATGATCTGCACTTCTAGAAATATCCAGAAGTCATATTATCAATTTTTTTTCGACAAATGAAACAAGCTGTCTTCATTTTTTCCTTCCACCTACTTCGCTTTTTACTTGTCTGATGTGGAGGTGTGTAAATGTAAGTGGCCATCTCCTTCTACTAGGCCGAAACAGATTATATTGTAATCTTAATGCAGATTGCATTTACACTGCTTGACAATTGCTAAGGAACAACTGACTCTTGCTAACAGCCTTAGTTGGTACGGAACAACCGACAGTTGCTACGGAGCACCCGATCAATGATACTAAAAGGAAATGTAGAGGTCGGGACTTGTTAACTGTCGCGGATCCTGTGCACGAACGCTCTGTATGCATTCGACACTCCATGTGGAGTAAGGCGTTTGACAAAGGTAACAGTAACTGTGTGTCTAAAAGTGTCATCTCGCTATTAAAAAGAACCACTGAAGGTGGAAACGCGTTTCGAAAACATGCCAGTGCTCGTAGATGGACCACCACACTGCAAGTCGATAGATACGTAGTCATAGGGCGAAAAGGAACAGACACCTCATCTACATTTACATCTACATCTATATTTACACTCCGCAAGCCACCCAACGGTGTGTGGCGGAGGGCACTTTACGTGCCACTGTCGTTACCTCCCTTTCCTGTTCCACTCGCGTATGGTTCGCGGGAAGAACGACTGCCGGAAAGCCTCCGTGCGCGCTCCAATCTCTCTAATTTTACATTCGTGATATCATCGGGAGGTATAAGTAGGGGGAAGCAATATATTCGATACCTCATCCAGAAACGCATCCTCTCGAAACCTGGACAGCAAGCTACACCGCGATGCAGAGCGCCTCTCTTGCAGAGTCTGCCACTTGAGTTTGCAAAACATCTCCGTAACGCTATCACGCTTAGTAAATAATCCTGTGACGAAACACGCCGCTCTTCTTTGGTCATCTTCTCTATCTCCTCTGTCAACCCGACCTGGTACGGACCCCACACTGATGAGCAATACTCAAGTATATGTCGAATGAGTGTTTTGTAAGTCACCTCCTTTGTTGATGGACTACATTTTCTAAGGACTCTCCCAATGAATCTCAACCTGGCACCCGCCTTACCAACAATTACTTTTATATGATCATTCCACTTCAAATCGTTCCGTACGCATACTCCCAGATATTTTACAGAAGTAACTGCTACCAGTGTTTGTTCCGCTATCATATAATCATACAATAAAGGATCCTCCTTTCTATGTATTCGCAATATAATTACATTTGTCTATGTTAAAGGTCAGTTGCCACTCCCTGCACAAAGTGCCTATTCGCTGCAGATCTTCCTGCATTTCGCTGCAATTTTCTAATGCTGCAACTTCTCTGTATACTACAGCATCATCCGCGAAAAGCCGTATGGAACTTCCGACATTATCTACTAGGTCATTTATATATACTGTGAAAAGCAATGGTCCCGTATCACTCCCCTGTGGTACACTAGAGCTTACTTTAACGTCTGTGGACGTCTCTCCATTGATAACAACATGCTGTGTTCTGTTTGCTAAAAACTCTTCGATCCAGCCACACAGCTGGTCTGATATTCCGTAGGCTCTTACTTCGTTTATCAGGTGACAGTGCGGAACTGTATCGAACGCCTTACGGAAGTAAAGGAAAATGGCATCTACCTGGGAGCCTGTATCTAATATTTTCTGGCTCTCATGAACAAATAAAGCGAGTTGGGTTTCACACGATCGCTGTTTCCGGAATCCATGTTGATTCCTACAGAGTAGATTCTGGGTTTCCAGAAACGACACGATACGCGAGCAAAAAACATGTTCTAAAATTCTGAAACAGATCAATGTCAGAGATATAGGCCTATAGTTTTGCGCATCTGCTCGACGACTCTTCTTGAAAACTGGAACTACCTGTGCTCTTTTCCAATCATTTGGAACCATTCGTTCCTCTAGAGACTTGCGGTACACGGCTGTTAGAAGGGGGGCAAGTTCTTTCGCGTACTCTGTGTGGAATCGAACTGGTATCCCGTCAGGTCCAGTGGACTTTCCTCTGTTGAGTGATTTCAGTTGCTTTTCTATTCCTTGGACACTTATTTCGATGTCAGCCATATTTTCGTTTGTGCGAGGACTTAGAGAAGGAACTGCAGTGCGGTCTTCCTCTGTGAAACAGCTCTTGAAAAAGGTGTTTAGTATTTCAGCTTTACGCGTTTCATCCTGTGTTTCAATGCCATTATCATCCCAGAGTGTCTGGATATGCTGTTTCGATGCACTTACTGATCTAACGTAAGACCAGAACTTCCTAGGTAGATCGCTGCAGACCTTGCAACCGCTACCGCTGCATGTGTCTCTGTCCGAACCATTTGGTGGCGATTAAATTCGGCCGGTTTGTATGTTCAGAAGCCTGTTAAACGCATGTCGCTTCATCCACCCCATCGTCGAGAAAGGGTTCGTTGGCGTCGGTAGCATGTTGGTTGGGGGTCAGCAACAGTGATCCACAGAGATGTTCTCCGACGAATCCCGCGTCACTGTGGGAAGTTGTTCTGGCAACGAGTCAGTGTGGAGAGAGAGTGGAACACGTTACACACCAAAGAATGTTTTCGAATGTCATCGGTAAGGTGTATCCAGACATTATGCACAATGGCCGAACACTGCTGCATATTTTTGAGCGGGGTACCGTTACAGCACAGCGGTATTGCAGGGAGATTATTCTGGATCGTGTCGTCTGCTTAGCGGTGCGGTAGATCTCGTCGTTGTATTTATGGACGACATTCCCACCCACACAGGATCGCTGAGGTGTCGGAGACATTGCGAAGTGAAGATATCGAACGTATGGAGAGATCTACATACTCCGCTGACTTAAACCCATGAAAGCACGCCTGCAGTGCTCTTCACAGACGTGTTTCTCAGCGAAGACTCCTTCTTCGAATAGTGGAAGAACTGAAAACGACCTTGAGAGAGGAGTCGGACAATGTCCCCCAAGGGCTCCTCAACGGGTTGGTAGTCAGCATGAATAACAGGCGCAAGATGTACAGTAGTGACCGAGGAGAGGAAGAGGGCATAATCCATACTGTGTGTCCGGTATCGACCTGCATGTTGGGAATCTGACCTGTGTCAAATATGAACGTTACTTATGTCTGTTATCCTGGTTTCATGCGGTGAAATCTGTACCATTTTTCGTTACAAAATACACCACTGCGCCTCTATTACGTGTGTCCTGTGTTTCACGTTGTCCATCATTGCCTGCCCAACAATTGTCAAGCAGTGTATCTCAGAACACTTTAACCCGTCTAGTTCCCTGCGTAATGAAAACAATTTTATATGTATTTACAGTGGCTATGTCAAGAAGATTGAGGGCGAATTGTTCGGTGGCATAATGGACGGATTCTTTACGTGTTTTTTTAGTTATTTATTCCTTATTACAAAGCAGAACCACACTGAGATTTATTTGACGATCGTTTCCTCATTCTCGTGTACATTTTGACGTGAGAATTTTGTCAAACTGATCGGTCACCTATCACCGAAAAATGACGTCTTCAGTTTTCTCAATGGTCTGAGTTCCACAGCCCCAAAATTTAAGCTTGTAATGAATATTATTTAATAAATCTGTGCTGACTTATAATCATTCAGGATTTTACAGCATTTTGCCTAAAAATTTGCGGTGTTCGAATTATGAAAAATTTCTTGGTATTTATAGTATCTTCATATCGTAGCCCGCCCGGTTAGCCGAGCGGTCTACCGCACGACTTTCAGGAGTGGGAAGGAGCGCCTGGTCCCCGGCACTAATCCACCTGGCGGACTTGTGTCGAAGTCCGGTGAGCCGGCCAGTCTGTGGATGGTTTTTAGGTGGTTTTCCATCTGCCTCGGCGAATGCGGGCTGGTTCCCCTTATTCCGCCTCAGCTACACTATGTCGGCGATTGCAGCGCAAACAACTTCTCTACGTACGCGTACACCACCATTACTCTACCACGCAAACGTAGCGGTTACACTCGTCTGGTGTGAGACGTTCCCTGGGGGAGTCCACTGGAGGCCGAACCGCACAATAACCCTGGGTTCGTTGTGGGGCGGCGGAGGGGTGAAGTGGACTGCGGTAGTCGTCGTATGTTTGTGGACCACTGCGACTGCGGCGGGGACGGAGCCTCTCCGTTGTTTCTAGGTCCCCGGTTAACATACAACATACAACATCTTCAAATCGTGAGTTACTGAGAAAATTTTTATTGAAATATTTCAGTCTTTAGAAGGAGAAGGAGGAACGCTTCAGTATCCAGTGCCACTCCATATCATCACGCCATTGGCTGCATCCGCATGACGATGACGTGTCTCCTCAGAGATTCCGCACACAAGTATGTCCATGGTGATGTATGCAGAACTACGTTGCGCCTTTCTGCCGTCAGTTGGAACCATTGTCCACTGACCTCAACTGCAGCATCAACGGAAACCACAACAATGGTTTCCATCCTGACAGTCCGTGGTGCTCGAGAAGTCGTCTCACTGTCTGTGTGGATGCAGTATATCTATGTTCTCTGGAACCAGTCGTGTAGTGCCATTGAAATCCAGCTCAGCGTAAAGTACGGCCCTCATGAACCCATCGAGTCCATATTCGCACGAGAGCAATGGAATGATGTTGCTGAAAGAGAAACCAACTGCGTAATCCTTCCTTATGCACAACTTATTGACGGCGTTACTTCTACATGCTTTGTGCAGTTCTACTGTAATGTAATGGTCTGAATTTTATGTTTTTCAAACACATAATAAAAAATATCAAAACTGACAGTACGCAATTATTAATATCATATCCAAAATTGTATTTCACCGCCGTAGAGTTTGTTATAAATGCAGTGTAGGGAACTTTAACAGATTAAAGTACTATAAAAACATTATGAGAGTAACGTGGAATTATATATCGTGTACCCTTAGAATCAGTAATGAAATACGTTCCACATATATATTTAGCCTCCTTGTCTTAGGTGCTGAGTAGTGTTTTTCACTTTTTAACATAACTGGTAAACTGGAGGATGCTGGAAACTCAAAATACGAGAGCTGGAATTTAAATAGTGGCAACTATTTATTCACAACCGATACGAAAGAGTTAAATGTTTACACTTGTTACTGTCCTTCAGAGTAGTCACCAGCGTTGTGTAGAACCCGTTGCCAGCGATGTGGAAGGCGTAGTATACCGTCAGCAAAGCCTGTTCTGTTGATGATGCGAATGGAGTGGTCTACTGCCTGTCGAATCTCTGGAACAGTTCTGAAGCGAATGCCACGAAGTGGTGCCTTCATCCTCAAATCAAATGGTTCAAATGGCTCTGAGCACTATTGGACTTAACTTCTGAGGTCATCAGTACCCTAGAACGTAGAACTACTTAAACCTAACTAACTTAAGGACATCACACACACCCATGCCCGAGGCAGGATTCGAACCTGCGACCGTAGCGGTCGCGCGGCTCCAGACTGTAGCGCCTAGAACCGCTCGGCCACCGCGGCCGGCCCTTCATCTTCGGAATCAATTCAAAGTCACAAGGACTTAAGCCCGGGGAGTATGGTGGATGATACAGTACTTCTCAGTCCCATCCACCGAACAGGGCAGCCACAGCGTGCGCTGTATGTCCCCGCACATTGCCGTACAAAATGATGGGAGAGTTCCACAGAAAGTGTCGTCGCTTCTTTTGCAAAGCTGGTCGCAGGTGATGCTCCAAAAACGAACAGTAATACTGTGCATTGAAGGTCTGCCGTGGAGGAACGGAAGGCGTTAGGATAACACCGTCACAGTCGTACACGAGAATCACCATAACTTTATACCACTCCATTCCCACCATCAACAGAACAGGCTCTGCTAACGATAATAATACGCCTTCCACATCGCTGGCAACGGATTCTACACAACTCTGGTGGCTACTTTGAAGAACAGTAACAGGTGCAAACGTGTAACTCTTTAGTATCGGTTGTGAATAAATAGTTGCTACTCTTTATGTTCCAGCCCTCGTAAAATTAAAAACTTGTCATTAGCCATTTCTTTACAAATTACCTGATTACCTAAATTGATAATTGGAAACAAATCCAATCCTTACGTTTTTTTCTAAGTCCTCTTTTTTTTGGGGTGGTTGTCAGAGCTCTAAAACCAACTTCAATTAACATCAAAGTTATGTACCCTGTACTGTTTCTTACTTTGTGGAATATTTTAAATTTGAGACCAGTTTTCTCATTAATGATATGATTTTTCATTTCATATGCTTACTGCCAGTCACTTACTATGCTTGTTGAAGCTCTCGGATCTTTTCAACCAGACCCCAGCACACCACACAACGTTTTGAAGTGTGAAGATGTAGCTCAAAGAAGCGGCAAGAATGCTCTAACGCAGTCGTGGTGGCTACACACAGTGAATACGCACTGAATAATCCTGAATACTCACAAACATCTGGATACTTCTTCAGTCTGGATCATATTTCGCTGGACAGTGCTCCTCGAAGGAAAATATATTTTGTTGATAGTGGCACTATATGATGTGCACTTCTGCGGGAAGTGGGCGACCAGCGCCCACTGCACATACTGTAGCCTCAAGCTAGCCGCAAGCTCCGTGCACAGCTGTTGACAGGCAAGGTCAGCAAATGTGCGTGGCAGGTTGCCGCAAGTGTTTTATTCGATATCTGTCCACATGCCTGCAGGTATCGATTACGACAGAAACTACTTCTTCTTGTGGAATGAACTACGCTTCTTGTTAACTGACGAGTGAGATACTGCAGTCCTTCACTCGTAATACGCAGGTTCCGCATTTGTCCTTTCTGACTTATGTTTTATCTCATCATCTCCGTAACAAAATAAATATTGAATTTAATTGATGAAAGGAGAAAATATAAAAATGCAGTAAATGAAGCAGGCAAAAAGGAATACAAACGTCTCAAAAATGAGATCGACAGGCAGTGCAAAATGGCTAAGCAGGATGGCTAGAGGACAAATGTAAGGATGTAGAGGCTTATCTCACTAGGAGCAAGATAGATACTGCCTACAGGAAAATTAATGAGACCTTTGAAGAAAAGAGAGCCACTTGTATGAATATCAAGAGCTCAGATGGAAACCCAGTTCTAACAAAGAAGGGAAAGCAGAAAGGTGGAAGGAGAATATAGATGGTCTATACAAGGGGGATGTACTTGAGGACAATATTATGGAAATAGAAGAGGATGTAGATGAAAATGAAATGGGAGATACGATATTGCGTGAAGAGTTTGACAGAGCACTGAAAGACCTGAGTCGAAACAAGGCCCCCGGAGTAGACAACATTCCATTAGAGCTACTGACAGCCTTGGGAGAGCAAGTCTTGACAAAACTCTACCATCTGGTGAGCAAGATGTATGAGACAGGCTAAGTACCCTAGGACTTCAAGAAGAGTATAATATTTCCAATCCCAAAGAAAGCAGGTGTTGACAGATGTGACAATTACCGAACTATCAGTTTAATAAGCCACGGCTGCAAAATACTAATACGAATTCTTTACAGACGAATGGAAAAACTGGTAGAAGCCGACCTCGGGGAAGATCAGTTTGGATTCCGTAGTAATGTTGGAACACGTGGGGCAATACTGACTCTACGACTTATCTTAGAAGAAAGGTTAAGGAAAGGCAAACCTACATTTCTAGCATTTGTAGACTTAGAGAAAGCTTTTGACAATGTGGACAGGAATACTTTCTTTAAAATCTAAAGGTGGCAGGGGAAAAATACAGGGAGTGGAAGGCTATTTACAATTTGTACAGAAACCAGATGGCAGTTATAAGAGTCGAGGGGTACGAAAGGGAAGCTGTGAGACAGGGTTGTAGCCTCTCCCAGATGTTATTCAATCTGTATATTGAGCAAGCAGTAAAGGAAACAAAAGAAAAATTCGGAGTAGGTGTTAAAATCCATGGAGAAGAAATAAAAACTTTGAGATTCGCCGATGACATTGTAATTCTGTCAGAGACAGCAAAGGACTTGGAAGAGCAGTTGAACGGAATTGACAGTGTCTTGAAAGGAGGGTATAAGATGAACATCAACAAAAGCAAAACGAGGATAATGGAATGTAGTCGAATTAAGTCGGGTGATGCTGAGGGAATTAGATTAGGAAATGAGACACGCAATGGCAAGGAAAGCGTTTCTGAAGAAGAGAAATTTGTTAACATCGAGTATAAATTTAAATGTCAGGAAGACGTTTCTGAAAGTATTTGTATGGAGAGTAGCCATGTATGCAAGTGAAACATGGACGATAAATAGTTTGGACAAGAAGAGAATAGAAGCTTTCGAAATGTGGTGCTACAGAAGAATGCTGAAGATTAGATGGGTAGATCACATAACTAATGAGGAGGTATTGAATAGAATTGCGGAGGAGATTGTGGCACAACTTGACTAGAAGAAGGGACCGGTTGGTAGGACATGTTCTGAGGCATCAGGGGATCACAAATTTAGCATTGGAGGGCAGCGTGGAGGGTAAAAATCGTAGAGGGAGACCAAGAGATGAATACACGAAGCAGATTCAGAAGGATGTAGGTTGCAGTAAGTACTGGGAGATGAAGAAGCTTGCACTGGATAGAGTAGCATGGAGAGCTGCATCAAACTAGTCTCAGGACTGAAGACCACAACAATAACAACAACAACAACGATTTATGTTTATATTGAATATCCTGTAAGTGAATGCTTGGATGACTCTTTTCAGCGTGAAGAGAACTCATGCCTTCCTCGGGTCTCATAAAATCTTAGAAAGGAATCCGACTTTAATGATTGTTGTCTTAAACTAAGAAAAATTTATTTTACAAATAAAAACAACACAGAGCACATATAGAATAAGAAACACCTAACTTCATAATATGGGCATTCGCAGCTGAACGTATGCATTGTTGAGAAATAAACGACAAACGGCTGTTGTATCACCCTTTAGTAGTACTACCTGTTTCGCAAAGTTAGAGTAGCATCTTCAGGTATATCTAAATAAAGAAGTATAGCTACCAACTAATTAAGAATTATAAAAAGTTAATAAATTATGAACATTATTAAAATTTGTTGGACTGGGAACAATTCAGGAACAAGAATATAACACCATATTAAAATATAATATATACGATTCTGATTTTGCCAGCATCAACAAAAATATTTAAAAAAAAAATAAGGGCCACCTTCCCACAACAGACATTCAATTACACTGACAAGTACTCGCAAAGATAAAGAGGAGGTCATTCATTGATCAAATGGTTCAAATGGCTCTGAGTACTATGTGACTTAACTTCTTAGGTCATCAGTCCCCTAGAACTTAGAACTACTTAAACCTAACTAACCTAAGGACATCACACACATCCATGCCCGAGGAAGGATTCGAACCTGCGACCGTAGAGGTCGCGCGGCTCCAGACTGTAGCCCCTAGAACCGCTTGGCCACTCCGGCCGGCATTCATTGATCGTAGATTTCCGTATCTCCGCAAGTTCTCTGATAAGATAGGTTTTTCACTCCTAATAAGATAGGAGACGTGTATAAACATAGGATGACCGCCACAATTCCCAAATTTTCTATTACTGTCGAATACCGAATTCACTGTGACAACTGCCGATGCAGTACATAGGACAGACTGGTAGGAATATCTAGATCAGATAGTGAGAGCACCTAAATCTGACAAATTCTAATCAGCCTTAAGCACTCATTTACGAGAACAGAACCAATGACTTAAAAATTTTACACAATCGGACCAAAGGCCATACTTTCAATATACTGGAAGAGATTGAGATTCTGCGAAGTAGGAAGTGCCATACAGAACGTATACCAAATAGCCAAACCGAACTGAAATACTACATCATGTACTGCCCAGTGTTGATTGTCTACGATGTAATTAAATATCCGCTATATATTTTAATAGTCATTTTACTGTACTTTCTTTTTAACATTACATGTCTATTCTAAGGACACCTCCCAAAGTTGTTATTCAGATTATTTACAATTTCACGCGCCGTCCGTCTCTTCCGTGTAAGCCACACCTGCCTGTCTTCACCGACATGTATCACATCCGTTGCAGTAATAATTTAGAATAACATCTTTGTACTGTTACTTTATTCATTCTAATTTTATTATGCGGTCTCTTTTGGTACTTCTATTACGTCCTGTCTTTTAAAAGTTTGCTACTTAATTTCGCGTTCATTGGTAGCCCCACATTTTCCTGGTTTTGCAGTTTTATTGTTCTTTTTTGAGCTCAATTCCTTCTACGGCCGTTTTTTTCATTTTTGCCTGTTTTTAACCTTTTGCTCTCGTCACTTTTTTGGCGAATTATTACAAACTGACTGAGAATCGTGGGTTGTCCAATTTGCTGAACTTTTGCCTGTAAATGATCTGAGAATAAGCAAGTATACATCTATATTTAAATTTTCCTTTTGTCCGATTCGAGTCATTTCTTAAATAGTTTTTATAATTTTTTATAACTCCTAATTCCCTCATGTACTATTCTTCTTCATTTAGACCTACCTGAAGATGTAACTCTAAAGTTGCGAATCCGTTAGTACCATTAAGGATCATACAACTGTTTGAAATTTACGTTTCAAGAAAGAATAAGAAACAACCAAGAACTCTGCACTCAGATTAACAAAATGTTGTCACGTCGAAACTATTGTCAAGTCTAAGTCGGATGGCAGAGTCATCAATGATGTACAACGCGTGTAACTGAAAACACCAACACACGGAAAGAACAGTACTGATCTCCTCGTCGGAGAGTGCAGCTATTTATGCTAATATAGAATATTCCAGAATGCTTGTAGTCACAATATTCTAGAACATACGAATTTTACCAACATGATATATTTCAAGAATTTTCCCTAACTCATAAATACTAAATAACAGCTGCTGGTCGGGTCTGAACTAGAGTCGTGCATCTCACCAACAAACGATGCTAATCGCGACAACACACTATATGCAGTGTAGATTGCGGTATTATTCTCTCTCCTGTAGAAATAGCGACACGTTATTTCAGACGTCCTCACTGTAACAGACTCTGGATCTAGATCTCGTCAATGGTACTCCGTATGGCAGCGCTGACAGATCTTCGCGATCTGATCGTCTTGTTGCATCCTCTTCGCTGTGACAAACGTCAAAGGTAGTCCGTCTGGTCGAAGCCTCGCGATCGTCCAGTGGGTCTCCGGTTTCCACGAAACTCCCATCGTCGACCTGTGTCTGTGCAGTAGAGTTTCGTACAGAGGACATGGATGCCGTCTCTGTTACGTGGGAAAGTCTTACGAAATTGTGCCAGGGCTGACCGCGGACCAGTACAACCTCTGATACTAGTGTGGAAAAGTTTTCCACGATCAGAGATCTTCCCACGTGGGGTCCGTGCTTCGTCTTTGGCACGGAACTTAAGAATTTCGGCAGTCGGTACAACTGTGATGGCAGCATAGTGGTTGAAGTACTCAATGCAGACTATTATCTATCGGTTTCCGTTTGCCTACTTCGGGAACCTCCGCGGGAGGTCGATTCGAATTTTGTGGAATGGCGCTCTGCAGGCGCGATTGGTAACATATACCGCGGACATAACAGTACCACGTGCTTCCATTCCTTGCAGTGGCTCACATCTTGTACAACGGTTCATTAGGGAACTGGCCAGAGTTACCTGCATCAGATTCTGCCTAGAGTCTTCACGAACCCCAGGTGACCACATACTGTAGCGTCGTTGAAGTCCTTCACGACGGCTGGCCGTACAAACTTTCCTACACTACTGTGAAGACTGAATAGTCGAATGACACATGGGTAGTCGGAAAGTAACTAAAGATATTACCAAAGGCTATCCTCAAGGGTCGATTTGCAGCTACATCTTCTGGGACTTAACAACTTAACCCCACCTCTAATTTCTAGACAGGAATGATAGGTCAGACGGAATTGTTACCTACACAGATAACCTATTATTTTTAGTCACGGCAAGCAACAGAGCCCAGCTAGAAGACAAAGCCAGTCGTATACCACAAATAATTGCACAATGGTCTCACAATAACAAATCAGGCTAGTCGAAAGCAAAAGAACATACGCATTACTGAAATGATCAGTCCAAAGGAATCCTTCAGTTAAAATCAGGGACACAAACAACAAACGATCGTATGTAATTCGCTACCTTGGGGTGCAAACACGAGAATTTGAATTTCACAAACACATAAATCTAACAACAGACAAAGCAGAAAAAAATACTACATAATACCGTGAGGCTACATTCAAAACAGTACAGACAACTTACCCCAGTTGGCTTTTGGATCCATTGCAAACTGAGGGATGTAACTCATATGGAAGTAGACTGTACGACCTTGCCCTGATATAAGGGAGCGATTGAGAATGAAATGTTTCGATCCCAGCAGTGGAATGGTACATTTCTCAGATGGACACAGACCTTATCCCATGCATTTAAACTGAGTGAGACTGAGACAGACACCTACATGCACTTGAGACGAAGATGGTTCCATTGAATACACTGTCTTCTCTTGCGGTCAGTACGTCAACAACAGACGTGCATTACAATTCGGTTATACAGGAATAAATGTATATACCAATAAGAGACCATGAAAACGGCACAATTAAATCCATTAACAGAGAATGTTTAAAAAACAGCACATGAAGAGAACCTTTGGACACAACACACATGCCTATATGCGACGTAACAACCATCTCCAGAGGATGAGCAAGGCACTCACAGTGACAAGGAGAGCAGTTACTCTGAAGAGGATCAGGAGAAAGAGAAGGAGGAGAGTAAGAGGAAGATGAGATATAACAGTAAATAAGACATCTAGAGCTATGAATCAGACATAACATACCAAAATGCACTGCCAAATTGTATATACTCGTATAAGTCAAATAATAGTTAAGGACAGAGAATGTTGTTGTTGTGGTCTTCAGTCCTGAGACTGGTTTGATGCAGCTCTCCAGGCTACTCTATCCTGTGCAAGCTTCTTCATCTCCCAGTACCTACTGTAGCCTACATCCTTCTGAAACTGCTTAGTGTATTCATCTCTTGGTCTCCCTCTACGATTTTACCCTCCACGCTGCCCTCCAATACTAAATTGGTGAACCCTCGATGTCTCAGAACATGTCCTACCAACCGATCCCTTCTTCTAGTCAAATTGTGCCACAAGCTCCTCTTCTCCCAATTCTATTCAATACCTTCTCATTAGTTATGTGATCAACCCATCTAATCTTCAGCATTCTTCTGTAGCACCACATTTCGAAAGCTTCTATTCTCTTCTTGTCTAAACTATTTATCGTCCATGCTTCACTTCCATACATGGCTACACTCCATACAAATACTTTCAGAAACGTCTTCCTGACATTTAAATCTGTACTCGATTTTCACAAATTTTTCTTCTTCAGAAACGCTTTCCTTGCCATTGCCAGTCTACATTTTATATCCTCTCTTCTTCGACCATCATAAGTTATTTTGTTCTCCAAATAGCAAAAGCCCTTTACTACTTTAAGTGTCTCATTTACTAATCTAATTCCCTCAGCATCACCCGACTTAATTCGACTACATTCCATTATCCTCGTTTTGCTTTTGTTGGTGTTCATCTTATACCCTCATTTCAAGACACTGTCCATTCCGTTCAACTGCTCTTCCAAGTCCTTTGCTGCCTCTGACAGAATTACAATGTCATCGGCGAACCTCAAAGTTTTTATTTCTTCTCCATGTATTTTAATACTTACTCCGAACTTTTCTTTTGTTTCCTTTATTGCTTGCTCCATATACAGATTGAATAACATCCGGGATAGGCTACAACCCTGTCTCACTCCCTTCCCAACCACTGCTACCCTCTTATAACTGCCATCTGGTTTCTGTACAAATTGTAAATAGCCTTTCGCTCCCTGTATTTTACCCCCGCCACCTTCAGAATTTCAAAGAGAGTATTCCAGTCAACATTGTCAAAAGCTTTCTCTAAGTCTACAAATGCTAGAAACGTAGGTTTGCCTTTCCTTAATCTTTCTTCTAAGTGAAGTCGTAAGGTCAGTATTGCCTCACGTGTTCCAACATTTCTACGGAATCCAAACTGATCTTCCCCGAGGTCTGCTTCTATCAGTTTTTCCATTCCTCTATAAAGAATTCGAGTTAGTATTTTGCAGCTGTGACTTATTAAATTGTTGGTTTGGTAATTTTCACATCTAACAACACCTGCTATCTTTGGGATTGGGATTATTATATTCTTCTTGAAGTCTGAGGGTATTTCGCTTGTCTCATACATCTTGCTCACCAGATGGCAGAGTTTTGTCAAGACTTGCTCTCCCAAGGCTGTCAGTAGCTCTAATGGAATGTTGTCTACTCCGGAGGCCTTGTTTCGACTCAGGTCTTTCAGTGCTCTGTCAAACTCTTCACGCAATATCATATCTCCCATTTCATCTTCATCTACATCCTCTTCCATTTCCATAATATTGTCCTCAAGTACATCGCCCTTGTATAGACCATCTATATACTCCTTCCACCTCTCTGCTTTCCCTTCTTTGCTTAGAACTGGGTTTCCATCTGAGCTTTTGATATTCATGCAAGTGGTTCTCCTTTCTCCAAAGGTCTCTTTAGTTTTCCTGTAGGCAATATCTATCTTGCTTCTAGTGAGACAAGCCTCTACATCCTTACATTTGTCCTGTAACCATCCCTGCTTAGACATTTTACACTTTCTGTCGATATCATTTTTGAGACGTTTGTATTCCTTTTGCCTGCTTCATTTACTGCATTTTTATATTTTCTCCTTTCATCAATTAAATTCAGTATTTCTTCTGTTATCCCTCGTCTTTTTACCTTTTGTTCCTCTGCTGCCTTCACTATTTCATCCTTCAAAGCTACCCTTTTTTCGTCTACTGTATTTCTTTCCCCAATTCCTGTCAATTGTTCCCTTATGCTCTCGCTGAAACTCTGTACAAGCTGTGGTTTAGTCAGTTTATCCAGGTCCCATCTCCTTAAATTCCCACCTTTTTGCAGTTTCTTCAGTTTTAATCTACAGTTCATAACCAATAGATTGTGGTCAGAGTCCACATCTGCCCCTGGAAATGTCTTACAATTTAAAACCTGGTTCCTAAATCTCCGTCTTACCTTTATATAATCTATCTGATACCTTTTATTATCTCCAGGGTTCTTCCATGTATACAACTTTCTTTCCTGATTTTTAAACCAAGTGTTAGCTATGATTAAGTTATGCTTTGTGCAAAGTTCTACCAGTCGGCTTCCTCTTTCATTTCTTAGCCCCAATCCATATTCACCTACTATGTTTCCTTCTCTTCCTTTTCCTACTCTTGAATTCCAGTCACCCATGACTATTAAATTTTCGTCTCCCTTCACTAGCTGAATAATTTATTTTATCTCATCATACATTTCATCAATTTCTTCGTCATCTGCAGAACTAGTTGGCATATAAACTTGTACTACTGTAGTAGGCGTGGGCTTCGTTTCTATCTTGGCCACAATAATGCGTTCCCTATGCTGTTTGTAGTAGCTTACCCGCATTCCTATTTTTTTTATTCATTATTAAACCTACTCCTGCATTACCCCTATTTGAATTTATATTTATAACCCTGTATTCACCTGACCAAAAGTCTTGTTCCTCCTGCCACCGAACTTAACTAATTCCCACTATATCTAACTTTAACCTATCCATTTCCCTTTTTATATTTTCTAACCTACCTGCCCGATTAAGGGATCTGACATTCCACGCTCCGATCCTTAGAACGTCAGTTTTCTTTCTCCTGATAACGACGTCCTCTTGAGTAGACCCCGCCCGAAGATCCGAATGGGGGACTATTTTACCTCCGGAATCTTTTACCCAAGAGAACGCTATCAACATTTAATCATACAGTAAAGCTGCATGCCCTCGGGAAAAATTATGGCTGTAGTTCAAAAAATGGTTCAAATGGCTCTGAGCACTATGGGACTTAACGTCAGAGGTCATCAGTCCCCTAGAACTTACAACTACTTAAACCTAACTAACCTAAGGACATCACATACATCCATGCCCGAGGCAGGATTTGAACCTGCGACCGTAGCGGTCGCGCGGTTCCAGACTGTAGCGCCTAGAACCACTCGGCCACACTGGCCGACATGGCTGTAGTTTGCCCTTGCTTTCAGCATTTCGCAGTTCCAGAACAGCAAGGCCATTTTGGTTAGTGTTACAAGGCCAGATCAGTGAATCATCGAGACTGTTGCCCCTGCAACTACTGACAAGGCTGCTGCCCCTCTTCTGGAACCACACGTTTGTCTGGCCTCTCAATAGATATCCCTTCGTTGTGGTTGCACGTACGGTACGGCTATCTGTATCGTTGAGGCACGCAAGCCTCCCCACCAACGGCAAGGTCCATGGTTCATGGGGGACAGAGAATACAATAGTTAAAGCAGTGGAAGATGCTGGAAGTCTAACCAAGATAGCGCCCAGTGTTGTACATGGATGAATAACTAATGTTAATGCACATAATCGTTAGTAATCACTAAAAACTATTTTGTTGTGACTGGCGGTCAACAGCTAGACGGAACGATCATGAGATTTCACCGCCTGTCACAACCGGCAATGGCACCAACAAATCTCACCTCTTTCCTACCATATTTCTACATTCTGTTTAAAACTACAAAATCATATTCATATTTCAACCTAAAATTATCTGTTATTTTAAAAAAGTAAAACAACAAAAATGTTGACAAGAGAATACTGTAATATGTAAGCCCTGCTTTAAAACATCGGGTAAAAGGTCTTTAAATTTGCAGTGGCCTGTCTCCATGACCACAGTTGAGAAATAATTTGCTCCCTTTAAGCCGTCTAGGGTATCATCAGTGCTTGGCAATGGATAAGATACCTTCCTTCGTGGTTTGGCTCACTCATCGGTAGTCGACGCAGAAACGCCATGTGGTGTCCTATTTCTTTAGGAGGACCTCAGGAGAGGACCTAGGACTGTCTGCAGTTTCAGTTATGTCTTCTTGCAACATCTTCTGCAGTGGCTCTTGAATTATTAGTCGTTCAGACAGCGCCACTCTATGTGAGCGATGGCTAGTTGCTGGATGATCTCCGGTGTTGATACGGTGTTTTACCATTGACCATATGGTCCTCCTTTTCTCCACTCCGAATCTGAAAGGATCCAAAAATGGACGATGAATGGCTATTATTTGCTGAAGTTGTTAGGCAAGGTCCTACTGGTAGTTAGATAGTATCTCTGTCCCCTGTGTTGTCTGTAGTGGCAGCAGATCACGTTCTTCGTTGATGACGCAAAGCTGCCCTTCCTGGACTGCATCAGCTGTCCCTACGCACATACCTTTAGGGATGAACTTTGGCTGCTCGTGACAGTTGGTATCTAAAGTTCTCCTTGACCACTTACATGATCATGATCGTCGCTGTCACGTATATTTTTTGTGAGTATGAGTAGCTTTTTGCTGTCAATAAAAGCTTCACAGCTTAACTGAGCACTGACGCCTGGAACTCGTGTTCTTGATAAAAGCTGGATAACAAAGCACTCCTTGTTACGTATGCTTGTTGGAATGGCTTCGCGGGTATGCAGCTCTGATCTTCCGCAGTCTGTGATTGGCTGTGATATATACAATAAGCCCCTTCTGAGAATAATATGATTATTAGATACTATAAAAACGATAAATTCAAAGGACTGAGTTCTGTAATTGATAGTTATCATTGCAATACATGTTTGCGACCTTGAGTACAATTGCTTTCGTGTCACGGAGCATGGTCTTATTTAGCTGGTGACTGATTTATAGGATATCTTTTACCTTGAGGTCAAATATCTTTCTGAGGTGAAAGAGTAATTACTAATTTATTATCAGCAATTCCGTACTTAGTATTCGACATTACACAAAAAGAAGTCCCTGGGCCGATTAGCGCCCGGAACGGCTGTCCTTCGATGATGACGTCGATGAGATTTCCAGCCATCTTGGTAACTGTTGTCCAAGGAACATTCCCACCTGTGCCGGTCTCATCTCCACAGATTGGTTTCCTGAGTTCGGCGACTATGCGAGATACTGCTACCTCTGTACGGCGGCGAGGAACGGCTATGGCGTGTTGGAGAGCGATATCGTCCAGGATACGGCGACGAGTTTCGGTCCACGTATCGACTATAATCGTATGCAGCTGAATGGTATGAATTGGACTGTTTTGATGGTTGACGTTTTGGGGTGAAGAAGTAGTCGAACACTCGTCTTCTTTCTCTGCAGTGGCGCACAACGTGTCTACAGTGAAGCCTGACTGGCGTGTTGTTCTCCGTTCTCCAAATGTCTGTTCTTCTATGGGGCACTTTATATGGTGGAGGAGTTGTTTCTAGTTGAATTGCTCGGAAGTTTGGTTTGCCGTTTGATGGCACGGGCACAAGTTCGTTATGACCGAATTCATTCTTCATGGTGCTTCGACTGGTAGTGGAGATTGGTGCTAAATATCGACATACCTCTTCTTCAACATTGCCTTTTAGCTCATAACGTACACTCCTGGAAATGGAAAAAAGAACACATTGACACCGGTGTGTCAGACCCACCATACTTGCTCCGGACACTGCGAGAGGGCTGTACAAGCAATGATCACACGCACGGCACAGCGGACACACCAGGAACCGCGGTGTTGGCCGTCGAATGGCGCTAGCTGCGCAGCATTTGTGCACCGCCGCCGTCAGTGTCAGCCAGTTTGCCGTGGCATACGGAGCTCCATCGCAGTCTTTAACACTGGTAGCATGCCGCGACAGCGTGGACGTGAACCGTATGTGCAGTTGACGGACTTTGAGCGAGGGCGTATAGTGGGCATGCGGGAGGCCGGGTGGACGTACCGCCGAATTGCTCAACACGTGGGGCGTGAGGTCTCCACAGTACATCGATGTTGTCGCCAGTGGTCGGCGGAAGGTGCACGTGCCCGTCGACCTGGGACCGGACCGCAGCGACGCACGGATGCACGCCAAGACCGTAGGATCCTACGCAGTGCCGTAGGGGACCGCACCGCCACTTCCCAGCAAATTAGGGACACTGTTGCTCCTGGGGTATCGGCGAGGACCATTCGCAACCGTCTCCATGAAGATGGGCTACGGTCCCGCACACCGTTAGGCCGTCTTCCGCTCACGCCCCAACATCGTGCAGCCCGCCTCCAGTGGTGTCGCGACAGGCGTGAATGGAGGGACGAATGGAGACGTGTCGTCTTCAGCGATGAGAGTCGCTTCTGCCTTGGTGCCAATGATGGTCGTATGCGTGTTTGGCGCCGTGCAGGTGAGCGCCACAATCAGGACTGCATACGACCGAGGCACACAGGGCCAACACCCGGCATCATGGTGTGGGGAGCGATCTCCTACACTGGCCGTACACCACTGGTGATCGTCGAGGGGACACTGAATAGTGCACGGTACATCCAAATCGTCATCGAACCCATCGTTCTACCATTCCTAGACCGGCAAGGGAACTTGCTGTTCCAACAGGACAATGCACGTCCGCATGTATCCCGTGCCACCCAACGTGCTCTAGAAGGTGTAAGTCCACTACCTTGGCCAGCAAGATCTCCGGATCTGTCCCCCATTGAGCATGTTTGGGACTGGATGAAGCGTCGTCTCACGCGGTCTGCACGTCCAGCACGAACGCTGGTCCAACTGAGGCGCCAGGTGGAAATGGCATGGCAAGCCGTTCCACAGGACTACATCAAGCATCTCTACGATCGTCTCCATGGGAGAATAGCAGCCTGCATTGCTGCGAAAGGTGGATATACACTGTACTAGTGCCGACATTGTGCATGCTCTGTTGCCTGTGTCTATGTGCCTGTGGTTCTGTCAGTGTGATCATGTGATGTATCTGACCCCAGGAATGTGTCAATAAAGTTACCCCTTCCTGGGACAATGAATTCACGCTGTTCTTATTTCAATTTCCAGGAGTGTATGTGTTCAAATACCGCTGTCTCTGGTATACTCGGGCCCACATTCCTTGCTGTCATTCACGGCTATAACTTTTCTCTTATTACCTGGAGTATGAGAGATGTGAGGTCATAGTGGCCTTCCACAACTGTCATACGGATGACATTGGGGAGTCGATCCAGATCTCTTTCGATCGATTCTTTTTCTATTGCATTTCCTAGAAATGCTGGCACCACCCGATGAATTTTTCTGTTGTTTTGACATTCTTTAAAAGAAGAGCATGGAACATGTCTCAGTGACTTCTTTTTCGGCGTCGGAAGCAGTCAGATTCACAACATTGCAAAGGACCAAAACATTCAGTACGTAAGACAGTGTTGTTTCGACGTGAAGTTCGGCCCTGTTTGTCAATTGTTCTTCTGATAAACGGACTGGAGATGGAGTGTCACCAAACTATTTTTTCATCTCGGTCTGCAATTTGTCCCATCTACTGAACTTCTCTTCGTTGTTTTCGAACCACTGCTGGGATATTCCGTCCACGTAAACGAACACGTTTGTCAAACACTTCACGCCATCGCAAGTATTGTGTTTGACGACTTGGTCGAATACCTTCAGCCATTTCGTTGGGTCCTGATCAGCATCTCCCGAAAACACAAATAGATGCCTGGCGTACAGCTGACTTACTATAGGGTTGGGATTCTCTGGTCTCCTGCGTATATGGACCTTTGGAACGATGTACTATTTGTATTCATTTTGCTGTCGGAGTAAGTGACGGCCTTTTATGTTGTCTAATTGGAATCACAGTTACATAGACGTTTTGTAGTACCCAGCGTCTCCATCAATGAAATAGATTCCTGGCAATGCGGGCAGTGCTTATCTTCGTTGATCTAGGAAACAAACCACAGCTTGGAGTGAAAAGCTGGTTTCTATAGCGTAATTTCTGATACAGCACTGGAGATGAGTGTGTCTGATGCTACCAACTGCTAGTTTGTAGCGCATACCACTGTGTCAGGGCTGGCGTACAAATGTCGCCTATTAATAACTTTTATGAAAAAGAGCGACGCCGCTGTTGTGCCTAGCTTGTTCAGTTGAAAAAGTTACACTTGTTAGACTTGTGTTTAGTGATATTTTATTTGCCATTGTTATTGGGGTTCATTGTTTTGTTGTTCTTACCTTCTGCATGTAGAGAGTGTTCATATACACTGAAGCGCCAAAGAAACTGGTATAAGCATGCGTATTCAAATACAGAGGTATGCAAACAGATAGAACATGGCGCTGTGGTCGGAAACGCATATATAAGACAATTGTCTGTGTCTGGCGCAGTTGTTAGATCGGTTACTGCCACTGTAACGGCTGGTTGTCAAGATTTAAGTGAGATTGAACGTGGTGTTATAGTCGGCGCACGAGCAATGGGACAGCATCTCCGAGGCAGCGACGACGTGGGAATTTTGCCATACGACCATTTCACCCTGTACCGTGAATTCCAAGGATCCGGTAAAACATTAAATCTCCGACATCGCTGCGGTGGCAGGAGAAATATCATGTAAGAACGGGATCAACGAGGACTGGAGACAATCGTTCAACGAGACAGGAGTGTAACCCTTTCCCAAACGGCTGCAGATTTCAATGCTAGACCATCAACAAGTGTCAGCGTGTGAACTGTTCAACGAAACATCATTGATATGGGCTTTCGGAGCCGAAGGCCCACTCGTTTACCCTTGATGACTGCACAACATAAAGGTTTACTACTCGCCCCGGCCTGTAAACACCGACATTGGTCTGTTGATGAGTGGATACATGTCGCCAGGTCGGACAGCCTCGTTTCAAATTGTATCGAGCGGATGGACGTGTACGGGTATGGAGACAACCTCAAGTATACATGGACCTTGCAAGACAGCAGGGGACTGTTCAAGCTGGTGGATGCTCTGTAATGGTGTAGGGCGTACGCAGTTGGAGTGATATGGGACCCACGATACGTCTAGATGCGACTCTGACACGTGGCACGTACGTAAGCATTCTGTCTGATCACCTGCATCCATTCATGCCCATTGAGCATTCCCGGCGGACTTGGGCAATTACTGCACGACAATGTGATACACCACGCGTCCAGAATTGTTACAGAGTGGCTCCAGGAATACTCTTCTGAGTTTACCGCCCATTGCTGCATATGGAACGATGCCCCATGTTGGCAGTAAGCCACTACCAGTCTCCGACATCCACCCACCAGGCTGACTCGCTGCTCTGTCCTGCGCTTCCTCATTCGTATATCCGACTGGATGTTCTCATACTCAAACTTGCTAATAGTGTCTTCTTTCGCTAGCCATTCAGAACTCACCATTGCACCGATGACGTCTGCCTGATGGCGACACTAGCCACTCCATCCCCTGTCTATGTGGAGCTGCACTGCCACTGGCAACTCCTGGGTCAGCCACGCCTATACAGAAATAAGCTTGGCCGGTGCACCACGAATGGCCTGGGGCCACACCGACGACTTGCCCGCTACTATCTTTGGTCCGCAGACACTACCACCGAGAAGTTGATGCTACTACAGTTTAGTCACCAGACGGACCTGTGGTCTGCCACTTGGCCACACGTCGCCTTGGCTTGGTGGTGTGTCTGTACCCTAGAAGATATGTGCAACCTCCGCGGTGGAGGGAACACAGGCCGGCCGCGGTGGTCTAGCGGTTCTGGCGCTGCAGTCCGGAACCGCGGGACTGCTGCTGTCGCAGGTTCGAATCCTGCCTCGGGCATGGGTGTGTGTGGTGTCATTAGGTTAGTTAGGTTTAAGTAGTTCTAAGTTCTAGGGGACTTATGACCTAAGATGTTGAGTCCCATAGTGCTCAGAGCCATTTGAACCATATTTTTTTGAGGGAACACAAGAGCCGCGCTGGCACAGCCTGTTTTGCAGGGCAGTAATTTTCATCTGTTTCGTGAATAGCTATGTCAAGGCACAATAAAATCCAATTTTCCCCGGCAGTTGTAGCTGTTTCTACTACCAAGGAAATCATTCCCTTAACGAAGATCCTGTCATCCTGTCCCTTCTTGTAGTATGTGTTTTTCACTTCTACACTTACATCTACATAACACTCTGCAACCCATTGTAAGTTTCCGTGTGGTCTTAGTGATTCTTATTTGTTCTTCACGGTCCCTACGGGAACGGTACAGTGAAGGATGAAGGATACCGTAACTTCTTCATTTAATAGTGTTAGACTTTACTGGGATAGTTTGCGTCTATCTCCAAGGGTCTGCCAATTCAAGATTTACATGACACTATCCTGTGAGTCACAAAAACGTGTGACGTTTCATGGTGCGCTCCTCCATATATGTTCAGTGTCCCCCGTTAGACCTATAATGTACGTGTCCCACACATTTGAGCAATATTCAAAGACGAATGCAAACAATATCGTTTTGTAGACTGACTGCATTTTCCCAGTATCCTGCCAACGAACCGAAGTCTACCACCTGCCCTGTCTGCAACTGAGCCTATGTGATCACTCCATTTCACATTATTACAAATTCTTATCCAGGCTATTTTCATAAACTGATTCTAATTGTGAATCACTGATATTTTAGATACGATATTATGCCTTTAGATTTATGAAGCGCATAATTTTACAGTTTCTTAAGTTTAAAGCAAGTTGACAATCTTTTCACTTTTTAGAAGTCTTATCAAGATCTGAATGAATATTTCTGCACTTTTTCAATTATTCCTGTCGTTACCGATTTAGTGGAGAATCTGCCTGTCTTTTGTCTTGTCAGTACCCTACTGTTCAATCTATACATCGAAGAAGCAATGACGGAGATAAAGAAAGGTTTAAGAGTGGAATTAAAATTCAAGGTCAAAAGATATAAGTTATAATATTCGCTGATGACACCGCCATTCTCAGTGAAACTGAAGGAGAATTACAGGATCTGCCGAATAGAATTAACTGTCCAATGAGTACAGAATACGGATTGAGAGTAAACCGAAGAAAGACGAACGTAATGAGAAGTAGCAGAAATGAGAACAGCGAAAAACTTAAAATCAGGGTTGGTGATCACGCAGTAGAGTAAGGTAAGGAATTCTGCTAAGTAGGCAACAAAATAACCAAGTTAAACGGAGCAAGGAGGACGTCAGAAGCAGACGGCATTGGCAAAAAGGACATTCCTGGCCAAGAGATGTCTACTAGTACCAAACATAGGCCTTTTAGATGTGATGTTACACAAGAATGTTGAAAATTAGGTGGACTGATAAGGTAAGGAATGAGAAGGTTCTCCGAACAATCGGCAAGGAAAGGAATATCTGGAAAACACTGAAAAAAAAGAAGGAACAGGATGGTAGGATATCTGTTGAGACATCGTGGAATAACTTCCATGGTACTTGATGGAGCTGTAGAGGTTGAAAACTGTATAGGAAAACAGAGATTGGAATATATCCAGAAAATAATTGATGACGTTTGTTGCAAGTAGTACACTGGGATGAAGAGGTTGGTACAGGAGAGGCATTCGTGGCGGGCCGCATCAAACCAGTCAGAAGATTGATTTTTAAAAGAAAATTCTTTTGTAACAATACAGCTCAAACGCTTTGGTTCACTTTCTTTCAGTATTCTTACAATCCAAGATTAATTTCTACGTAATGCTATGCTCCAGACGAACGTTCTCGGGAAACTTCTCCGTTAAAGTAAGGCCTATGTTGTATACTACTAGACTTCTCTATCTGTCTATCCTTGCTTCGTCCGTCATATGTTTTTTTTTTTTTTTGCCTTCACGGTAGCATAATCCCTTTACTACTGCTAATAAGTTGTCCCATGTTTTCAACTTAAGTTTAGCGATAATCTCGTTTTCGCTGCTCCTCATTACTTTCGTCTCTCTTTGATTTGCTCACAGTCCATATTCTGTGCTCGTTAGACTGTTAATTCCATTGAACCGATCATGTAACTGTTTATTATTTTGCTGAAGACGACAATTTCATCAGCGTATCATATCAGTGGTGTCCTTTTAGTCTGAATTTTAACTTCACTCATAAACCATTCTTGTTTTCCGAGGTTGCTCCTTTGACATCAAGGTTGTAATAGTATGGGGGTAAGAATGGATCTGTGCCTTACGTCTATTTTAATCCAAGGGTCTTGGTCTTCTATGGAATTATCACGTATATACTGGTGTGATATAGCTTCCTAACAGCCGGCCGGAGTGGCCGTGCGGTTCTAGGCGCTGCAGTCTGGAGCCGAGCGACTGCTACGGTCGCAGGTTCGAATCCTGCCTCGGGCATGGATGTGTGTGATGTCCTTAGGTTAGTTAGGTTTAAGTAGTTCTAAGTTCTAGGCGACTGATGACCTCAGAAGTTAAGTCGCATAGTGCTCAGAGCCATTTGCTTCCTAACAAGTTAAAATTGTTTACCATATGAAGAGAAGGAAAGGTCTCTAGGCTTTTCCGAGTATATGAGTGAGCCGTGCGCGGCTCGCGGTTATGCAGAATATTGCTCATCATCTTGTTTTTATGGTTTTGTCGCCTCTTTCTTATTCAATTTTTTGGCATCGCTTAGTTGCTGGTTTGCTTGCCCGTGAGTGGAAGCAGCAGCGCTTATAGATAAGTGCACTGTCGTACTATCTCTGGAGCGACCGTTACTATTTCCGGGTTGTCGTGAGTCGGGAGTTCAGTGGGGAACGGAGGGCCAGTGAGGCGCGGACAGCCAGTACTTGCCGACCGCTGGCCACACACATGTATTGTCCGACGGAAGGAGATTGGAGCGGGAACGACCACCGGTTGGTCGTTCGGTTGCTCATCTCATTGGGCGATATGTATTTGGTCTTTTGACATTTTCTGGGCCTCGTCTGTTGGTCATCTTGCCGGACGTTGGTCGGTTCCTTTCTCGTGCAGAGATGTCGTCGCTGTTGCGCAAGAGTTACCTCTGCATGGGTGGGTCCCAGCCAGTGTGCCCGGGTCGCCGTGTCTCCGAGTTCCTAACGGACATCGAGTTGAGTCGGGTTGGAGCTGCAGTGAGATCCGGTCAGCCAAGACTCGCCCGACCGTTGCCGACTCTCCTAGCTTGAGTGGGGACGACCTGGGTTGGTCGTTCGGTCAGTCGTCTCATCGGACGACGAGTATTTGATCGCCGACCGCTTATGGGAACTCTCTCTCTGTGTGACTTGTCATTTCCTTGTTGTTCCACAGTGATTCGTTTTAGGATCGTCGGAGTTCTTGGTGCAAGTGTTTACGTGGAACTGTGTGTAGCTTCTGTGATTTCCGCTGAGTAGATGAATGCTGTCTGCGTATTGGAGTAGCCAGTCGGTCGGTTGCAGTGGAAGGGAATCGATTAGGTTGTTGATTGATTCGTCAGCCGTCCCTAGGTCGTGCTGCCACCCAATTATTTAGTGTTACGCTTGGCTGTCTTTCTCACATAAGCTGTTGTTAGAGTTTCCTCCCCAGGCCGACCCTTGGAACACTTCTGAGCACCACTATTCTGTTGTTTGTGACTGATTTTCTTTTGTCGTGAGTACTGTGCCAGGCCTTCAGCCGTGTATTAATTTTGTCTTCTCTATGTTTAGTATATAGCCTTCAGCCGAACCTTCTGTGAAGTATTTTAAGATTAGGCCTTCAGCCGTGTTTTATTTAAAATTCTTGTTTGCTCTGTATTTAGGCCTTCAGCCGTACCCTGTAAATGCATATCTTAAGGTTTGTCTTTAATTATTTTCAATAATTGTTTGGGCCATCAGCCGTCAATATATTTCAACTTTTCTTAAGATGGTTTCCTGTTGTATTGCGTAAAGACTTGTCTTTGATGGTTGCGTTTTATTATGTTGAAATATTATTGAGATTTCAGCCGAGGAATTAATTTAAATTTTCCTTAATATGGCTTTTAGCCGAAGTTGGTAAAGGCTTGCCTTTTAAAGAATTTCCTTTGCTGATCTCAAATATTATTTGGGCCTTTAGCCGAGAAGATTTTCTACTTTTACTTAAAGTAAGGGCTTCAGCCGTTTGTCTAAATTCTTGTGCCTTAAAGGAATTGTTTGAGGATATTTTAATTTTACTTAAGTAAGCCCTTCAGCTGTTTCACTAAATACTTGTGTTTTAAAAGGAATTATTTAAACCTTATTAACGAGAAGTTACTTGGGGCCTCAGCCGTGAATTGATCCTTTTTGTTTGAAAGAGAAAACTGTGCATTGTGTTTTCGAGGAATAAAGTTCTGTGTTCTTGTCTAACAGTAACTGACTTTGGCCCCTTTCCACAAACTGATCCGCTCTGTCCTGCGAAACCAGATTTCAATGAGTTACTCACTCATGAGAAAATGTGGCAGAGTGAGACATCACAAGAAGGACGCTTTGTATCTGGTAGAGAGTTCACGTTCCAACACTAGTATGAAACGTATATTTTCGTCAAATTTATATCTTGTGTAATATCTCGAGGACAGAAGCAGGGAACTACAGGTCCTACAATCTTTCGTCCACTAATGGAGAAGTGAGCGGAAAGAAGGATTCTCGTCTACAGTCTAATGTTTGACGCACACCATACAGTCACTTGTGGAGAATAGAACGTGCACTGACATCAGTTTGAAACGTCCCCTTAGAAAAATTGTACAGGACTGAGCATAAACTGACACAATATTTTTAGCGCAACGCAATCTGACTTTCAAAAATCCCTACAAAAGAATGGCCCTGACTAACATTAACCTATACCTTTCACAAATCACTTACCTCACAAAAATCTTCATTACTCGAACTACTGCAATACAGCGAGCGCCACTACTGCTAGCTAAATAAAAGATTCAAACTACGGAAGGCACTAACTACTGATAGGCATAGTTAGCAAATGAAAGATTTTAATAGAGAACAAACAATGTATTTACCTTAATAATCATAATATATATATCAGTTCATGCCATCCAGTATTACAAATTTCAAAACCCCGCCATCTCTCTCCCCACATCCACCACTGCTGGCGGCTCACCTCCAACTGCGCAACGCTACGCGCTATTCACATCCAGCTGCCGCTGCCCAACACTACAATGACAGACAACAATGCAAACTAACCAAAGACTGCACACAGCACAGCCAGTGATTTTCGTACAGAGCGCTACGTAACGTTGCCAATAAGAAAACATAAACAGCCTACTTACATAGCCCCCATGCTCCCCACAAGAAATTTTACAAATTGTTTTGGGCAGTGGCCAATAACGTTTTGATAAAATTTTTCATAATTACAATAACAAAGATATCCAATGCACACACTTATTGATAAAATGTTGGACAAAAGCTAAAATTTTCTCACAGTCCACAAAGAGAGTCCAGATTGGTCATCACAGTAAAATTGCAGTGTTTTTCCCAAAGTCTGAGCAGTAAAAGAAAATGCACACGGAAGTAGTGGATTTCCATGCAGTCTTGAAGAAGTAGTGTTGTCCTTCCAACAGAAAGACAATGCTGACTCTTGACATGCTGACAGGTAATGGGCTACAACAGAGCAAACCCACAGCTGAGTCATTGGACGTTGTGAAGAATATTGGTAACTAGGTCATCACAGAGCAGACCCACTGTAGTCCTGGTAAAGATTACGGTATTGGTGGGCCACCAGAGGTGCAGACCCACTGCAGTCCTTGTAGAAATAATAGTATTTGTGGGTCATGAAAGGTGTAGACCCACTGTAGTCCTTGTAGAGATGGCCAGCAGCTACCTGCTGCGACTGTGCAGGTGCACAATCACCATCGAAGAGTCTTGCGGATAATAGAGCAAGTCCATAACCACCACTTGTGCACTCACAAAGTTTTTGGAATTGTCCTTAGAACCAGCAATGCTGTTATCCAGTCCCTTGCTGAATTAGTAACACACGTGCAAACACTAACAGTCCCAACTTCTCACATATTGTGCATTACTATGACCAACAGAAATGTGTGCAGTGAAATGAATGCTTACAAGTTACTTAATTTGATGAACTGGTGTCAATTACAATATTATAACACTATAATACAATTACAAAGGTACAAAATACATCGTTAAAAACATAACAATACAGATAACATTTGTAGTAATACAGGCTTTACAAAAGAATAGAAATAACATATACATCAGTGTTACAGGAATTATGACATGAGTACATGCATAAAAGATCAGAATAACTTGCGAAACATCAACTTCACACACGAGCATTAAAACAAAACAGAATAAATAATGTCTAAGCATATTTACAAGGTAAATAACATATTATTAATGCCAATTATATTTGAGGATAACAGTATTCCTCATCATAGTGAATGTAGCTTTGTATTAGAAGAAGAAAAAATTCTATGAAACTACACAGAGACAGGAAGAAAACAAATACACAAGGGTACACAAACACATAGTGGGATAACACAAAAGGAAAGGACAGGGTTTGTTTTCAGTGTAACATTTGGTTCTGCAGTCCAACCCAAAACTTCATTCCATAGATCATTCCTCTTATTTCGACATTTGCTCCAGCCAAAAAATTCTATCCAAGCATGCTTTCTGTATTCTGTTCACACATTTCTTACCTCATTATTTATTTACCATTATCTTACCTCAACATTTATTTCCAAGAAAATCCTACCTAAACCTGTTGTCTCTAAACCCTACTTTTTTTGTTCATATCCTCTTTCAAAATTCTTTTTTTGGCCACACCATTTTCTTATAGCTTCTCAATGCATTTCTTCCAATTCATCATAGTTAGTTTCTTATATAGTCTACCCCCTCTTAAGCTAACTTAAATCTACTGAGCTCAGATGCTAAACTAAGGGACGAGGCAATGCAGCAGCACAAAACAATTAACACAAACAGCAATGGCAAAAAAAAAGGAAAATTGCAAAGCAAGCTACAGTAAATCTAAATTACCAAGCAATGCAACATTACAACTAATATGAGCCAATGTGCAACAACAAGAAAAATAAATCAGTAGTAAAACTAGCTTAACAGAGTAATACAAAGTGAAATTTAGTAGCACTATGCCTGGCAAACAGCAGCAGTAAATGCTATAACTTATACCTAAGCATGACAAAGCTCAAGCAGAAAAAATAGTACACTAAAGACAACAATGCAGATAAGGGAAATGTCTATTCACATCTTAATGTCTATGTAATTAAAGTGGTGCACCACAAATCATTCTACAAAAGAAATTACCAAGTACTTGAAAAGAAAATTCTGTATGCAATTCCTGTGAAGGGAAATGTTTTTTTGTGCTCCTTCGTTTTTTTTTAAGTACATCAAAGTTATTCTTTTTTTTCTGGATCTGTAGGCATAAAATATTTATATTAGTACATCTATAAAATTTTACTTTAACCACTGCTGCAGTGCAGCTAGAAACTAGATATTATAGAAAATGAACAAATATGTACAAAGGAAGGCATGAAACATCATTCATTAGCCATATGGCATTTCATAAGGTAGTAAAAATTCTCTCAATTCTCGAGAAAGACGCTTGTCATAATCAGGTGTGCAGATGTAAGTATCTTTCCAAGTAATGAGCGTGTCGTATTTGCGGTGCTTTCTACAAAGGAATGTCAATAGTGAGGATAATGGCCTCCCTTTTTTTTTCTTTCCTACCTGTGCCTCTGAAAAGGCACGCACTAATGGCTTTTTCTCCAGGCGTCTGACACAGCTGGGTGGCCACGACACATTACGTGCAGGTGGTCACTTAACTTTCTTACGGAAATATTTATGACACCAGTTTCCGCTACAGTGACAGTCTCATATGAAAATTTCACAGGTCGAAAATTTACGTTACAAATGCGTAGAAACAAAATCCTATGAATATAACAGTGTGCAAAAAATTTTTGCCTGCATTGTGATACATTCACGCATTTACACACATTTCATAACTCTTAAAGTATGATTCTCGGTTTCCAACATCCTTTTTCACAAGTCAGAGTCCCTAACCACTACTCCTTATTACTTACCTTATTACACATATACATATTCATCAACACGTCTTCAACAATTCATCATAATAAATACATATCATAATAAACATTCCTCAACAGCATAATACACATCGTCGTTGTAATAATAACATCATAACACCTCAGTCAAATCTCAAAAACGTCGTAGCTTCCTGCAATAATTTCAAAACCTAAAAAAATTCTCTGCTCATTTAAATAGCGTCATCTACCTCAAACGTACTTTAAAAATCGTGATCCCATACCAAATATATCATTCAAAGCTCTCATAATATCACAATGGGTCCGAAAAAATATGAACAGTGCACAAAGTACAGACAAAATACCATTTCATAAGTGTGAAGTTATACAACTGTGTAATTGCGTAAACATGTGTCACTGATGTAAAAAAAAGTTTATCTCTCAGTTAAATGATCAGATAGCTGTGTAATTTATGTGTTAGAGAAACCTGGTACTGGTGTGTAAAGTTGTATAAGCAAATACCATATTAGCTAGGGCTCCTTGTGCTTACCAAACACATGGTACACAAAATAGGCGTGTACCGCTCTGAGGTTTAATGTAATTATACCCTCAGGTGTTACAGATTACAAGAATGGAATGAAATGTATTATGAAAAACTTCCTTTGTAATTCAAAAATCTTTAAAAATAAATATTTAAAGTACAAAATTAATCACTCAAATACGTGTACCGATCGCTAAATGTGCGTCTTGCTGTAAGATAATCTCTGTGGAAGTGTCGTAGTTATTGTCCTCTGAAAGCTAAGTTCTGAAGAAGTCAATGTACTTACCTCATGATAAACAAAAGTGAAATGCTTTGCGTATAGATATCTTAGTTATTAAATACCGTGATCAAGAAAGTACTATAATGTAACGTATTGTTGTGCTACGAAAGAGGCTGTCTCATTGTAGCTATACCACAAAAGTTACTACTAAAACATGTTTTACTTTCCAGAATAATTCAGAAAAACTGTGCAGATATAAAACAGAAACACCGCAAAAGCAACATTGTAAATTGTCACTCATTAGTAGTGTCGTGATAAAATCGTGTAGCTGTCACGTAAACTAACCACTGTGTCATCTGGTATCTCACAGAAAGTACTTTAAATCCAGAATGTTTCTTCGAGTAAACCAAAATGTTGCATTAAAATCTCATTAGCAGTACCACTATATGTTCTAAGTATGTAAGCCTGATAGTCGTTACATAATAGTGCAACTAACAAGCAAGAATGTACAAATACAACACTGTGTCGTCTGTTCACTATAACAATGCATTCGTAATTTCTGTTTAGAAATATTCCCTAGGTTCTAGACTGGATATTTAACTTCAAACATTGTTGCATGTTAACAGATTCTAAGTCTGACAAAGCATACTAAAATGTAAAGTGAAAAGTTTTATGGCAAAGACAAAGTTAAAAAGCAGATTATCTTTCAATAAACGGTTTTACATGTGAAATGTGGTGTAAGCCTTTACTCTTCCTAGTACGCAGAGTTTCAACTTCAACGCAATTATCATGTGGTATACGTCGGATTCTGTAAGGTCCATTGTAAACTAGAAAGAATTTGTGACTCAAGTGTTTCTTCTTATGTGACAATGAATGAGCTTTAATGAGAACTTTCTGACCAATATATAATTTCTTTGCATTTGCTTTACCGTGTAGTTTTCTCCTTTTGTTTGCTGCAGATTTTATATTTTTAAGAGCCAAATCAATTATGTCTTTGTGTCGAAGTTTACGTGTATTTGGGAAAGGTACAAGCTCTCTGATTGTGTTCGGTGGTTCTTCATTCTTTAGTACAAGAATAGGTGGTAAAGCAATGGAATCATGAGGCATTTCATTCAGCACGTTTTGAAATAAGTGTAAATATCTGTCCCAATGCTGATGCTTTCTGTGACAATAAAGTCTGCAAAGCTTATTGATTTCTTTCATAATCCGTTCAGACTGGTTACAATGTGGTGAGTACAATGAAATAAAAACAGGTTTGATTTTATGATTCCGAAGCATGCGTGACCAAACAGCAGATCTGAATTGCGGTCCGTTATCTGAAATGACTTTAGCAACGTGGCCAACTTCACGTAAGCAGTTTTTAACAAAGGCGTTGGATACAGACCGTCCAGTGGCTTTACGTAACGGAGTGAAAGAAACAAATTTTGAAGTAAGTTCAACAGCGACTAGAACATACGAAAATCCATTCGATGTTCTGACAAGGGGTCCCAAGAGGTCAACAGCAGCAAATTCTTTTAATTTAGAAGGAATAATAGGAAACAACGGAGCACGATGTGAGATAGTAGATGGTGTCGCCTTTTGACAAAGTTTACAAATAGACAAGACTCTTCGAATTCTCTTTTCCATATTGTTAAAATAACAAGTCGTTCGAAGAATATGATAACATTTTCGTGGACCAAAATGTGCGTAGCTGAAATGAATGTACCAAATGAGCTTATTAACAAAATCGTCTGGAATGCAAAGTACCCATAGCTTGTCATCAACAGTGCAGCGTTTGAAGAGTATGTTGTTTCTAACCAGGTAATAATGCCGAATCTGAGTGTGTGTCTTTTCATGCCATTTACTTTTGATGTCTTTCCAAATCGGATCTTTATCTTGTTCATGATCAATGTCCTTTAAAGATGTGGTGATGAAGTTTTCAAAGGCGACTTTCTGAATGTAAAGAATACTGAAATTTTTCTCAATGTTGCCTTCTGTGTTACTTTTCTCAAGCCCAGCCGGTGCGCGTGACAGTGCGTCCGCAACAATGTTCTCCTTGCCAGGAATGTAGACTATTGTGAAGCGGAATTCTTGCAGAAACAATGCCCAACGTTTTAACCTGTCATGATTTAATTTTGAAGACATAAGAAATTGTAATGCACGATGATCACTGTATACTTTTACGTGCTTGCCAGAAAGAAAGAAACGGAATTTGTTAAATGCCCAAACGATAGCTAAAGCTTCTAATTCAGTAACGGAATAATTTTTTTCAGATTTTGTTAGCACTCGGCTAGCAAAAGCAATGGTTTTCTGAATGGTAGTGTCATTTTCTATGGCTTCTTGAAACAAATGGGCACCAAGACCGACTTTAGAAGAATCCGTGCTAAGGCAGAAATCTTGTGACAGATCTGGATGAGCTAGTATTGGCGCGTTAAGTAGCGATTATTTCAAAGAATTGAATTCCAACTGTGCTTGTTCGTCCCAGTTCCAAATAGTATTTTTTCCAGTGAGAGAACAAAGTTTTGGTGTAACTAGAATTTGCATATTCAGAAAACGACGGTAAAAATTTACGAGACCTAGAAAACTGCGGACTTGTCTTTTTGTGGATGGAACTGGAATGGCTCTGATTGCTTCTAACCTTTGACCTACCGGATTCAGACTTTTCCAAGTTAACTGTAATTCCAGATTCTGCAAAAATACGTAACAAACTGTTGAGGATGCGGTTATATTGTTCCCATGAAGCTTCTGCTATTAGAATATCGTCCACATATAAGGTGATGTGACGTTTTAAGAACTCAGGTAATATGGAATTTAGCCCGCGAATGAATGCTGCCAAAGAAATGTTCAAACCAAAAGGAAGTTTCCGAAACTGATAACAAACGCCGAAACAAAGGAAAGCTGTGTATTTTCTACATTCTGGATGAAGTTCGATCTGATAAAAGCTGGATCTGAGTTCAATGGAAGACAACAATTTTACACCATTAAAATTTTGAAGAAGTTCTTCCATCGTCTGCGGCCTGTCTGTTTCAGGAATAATGATAGTATTGATTTGTCTCGAATCTAAGACAAGCCTGATCGATCCATTTTTCTTCTCAACAACATGTAACGGATTGTTGTATGAGCTTACTGCAGGCTCAATAATGCCCTCATCAAGCATAGATTGTATTTCTGTTCTAACACGGTCCCTATAATGTGCTGGAATTACGTATGGTTTAACACAAAATTTAGTATGCTCACGAACACGAAATTGGTATTGAAATCCCTTGATTGTTTCTGTTTTGTGAGTAAAAACTGTGGAATGTGCTTGTAAAATCTCAAAAAGGTCCTGCCTATCAGTGTCATTACAATTCTCAATTGTTTGAATTTTATTCTGAATTAACTCATTAGTTTCAAATATGCCGTCGATATCATCCCTGTCAGTACTTGCAGAGCGATAGTTAGTGTCTAGTTCTGTAGAAAATTCCGAACTGTTGTCTAACAGAAGGTAAAGCTGATTAATTTCCTCGTCATGGTTTGAGAGCCAGTCTTCAAATTTCAAAGCTATTGACTTACCTTCTTTCTCTAAACTTATTTCAGCATCGTGAAAGCTTAAGATTGCTTTGTATTCATTCAAAAAGTCTACTCCCAGTATAATTTCCGTCGACAATAATGGAACAATAAGAAAGTTCATAGAGAAGCTGTGGCTTTGACAGAAGAATTTTAAATTGGTTTGTTGGCGTACATCTACACTTTTTCCAAAGATTGCACCTTGTAATTTAATCTTACGTAACGGAAGTGTGGGGCAATCGTTCGATTTGTTGCATTTGCTAAAAGCTGTTTCACTAATTACTGAAATGGGACTGCCAGAGTCAAGTACTGCCGTAAATTTTACGTCATTTACGGTAATGTGAATCACAGGATATGCAATGTTGTTATGTTTTACGTCGTGTTCCTGGAGTAAGATGTCCCTAATGTCTTCCATTTTTACGTAATTACTAGCTACGGCAGCTGCGTCGTCAGTTTCATAAGTACGTTTTGTGGCTGCCAGCGGTGTGAGTCATTGCCTATTGTCTCTTTGTTGGTGGGCGTCGTTATTGGGATTTGGAGACCTAACTTCTACAAATTCACCGTGACGAGAGGGCCCTGCCCTGTTTAAATCCCGCCAGTTCTGATGCAGTTCAGCTCTGTCGTTACAATCATATCGTCTGTCGTCATGTCGGTAGATTCCATAGTTTCTTTCTTGTCGGTCACGTGGTGGAGAATTTCTCCCTGAATCGTAACTGCACGCTGGACCGTTGCGTCTAAAGTTATTCTGTCTCCCTTGATAATAATTATTTTGGTTCCCATATTGTCTGTTTCTCTGATTGTCTTTGTGATAGTCATTACCGCGGAGAGGTGATCTTTCCCTGTAATTACTACTACTCTGCCAACGGTTGTCATACGGGTGGTGTCTGTTTTGGACACGATTTACATTGAAAGAATAGCCTTGTCATATATTATTTCTGTCATCGCGGAATTGTGATGGATGTGATCTGTAATTGTTGTGCTCCTGTTTTCGCGTTCCGCGATTGTCAGTGTCAATTTCCAGTTCTTGTAACAGTCCCTGAAAAGCTTCAATGTCGTCTTTGCAACGTCCTGCCAAAATAATATGTCGTAAATGTACAGGTAATTTGATTAAGCAAATGCGTATGAGTTCTGAGGGGCTGTATGGGTTTGAAAGATACTGTTTCTTATGCAACATGTCTTCAAAATATTTCATAAGACTGGAAAATTCAGATTGTTCGAAACGTTTCATCGTTATGATGCTATGTTTTACTCGGTCTTGTGTAGCTTGAGACCAATACGCTGAGAGGAAGGCATGGTAAAATTCTCCTTCACTGTGGCAATCGTGAATGACAGATCGCATTCTTACAGCTGGTTCATTCTCTAAGTAGCCACACATAAATTCTAATCTGTGTTCTAATGACCAGTTGGGAGGAAAACAATGAGAGAATTGATGGAGCCACGCTTGTGGATGAATGTCGTTGGCAGAATTCTTAAACGTTTTGAATTTACGTGTAGTAATGAACAGCTTATAGTCAAAATCATCGTGTCGGCGAGTAGCATATCGGTCATTGTTACGTCGAGTCGGCGGTTCCATCTCAAAATTCGGTGCACCTTGCCAATTTCTTTCATAATTTACGAAATGCCCTGTGTTATTATTTTGTGGCTTTTCCGTATTTCTAAGTTCCTCTTCTCGTGTTGGAGTGCGAGTGTCCTCTGAAATATGAAATTTTTGTATTACTTGTGCCAACTGATTCTTGTACTTCCTGGATTTCTCTTTTGTATTGCATATTAATTTGATTCTGATTTTGTTTGAATTTCTTAATTTGTTCATACTCTTCTGTGTCAGTGATGGCTACAGGTCTTGTGTCATTCAGATCATCATCTACCTTTGCAGATAAGTTAGTGAACTGATCCAAAAGTTCGGCTACTTTCTCCGATAGTGTACTTATTTCCTCAGTGTGTTTTTCTGAACCAAATTTCAGAGTGTCCATTTGTGTTGAAATCGTATCTACTGTGTCCTTTAAGTTTTCTTGAGTTTTTACAAGTTGCGTAACCGAATCGGTAGATGCAACTGAGTCAATTTTAGCTTGCAAGGTGTCGTGATTTTCATGAACAATAGTTTGCAGTTCTTTTATGGCTGCTTCGTGATTCTGTAATGCATTTTCATGACGTGAGAAAATAGGTTGGAAATGCTCACAAATTTGTGTTTTTACGTCATTACAGACTTTTTGACATTTCGATTCGATGTCATGTAACTCAGTAGTTAAATCTTCATGTGTTTGTTCAAACGTGGTGTCTAACTTTTTAAGATTTTGTTCCACTGTGTCTAACTTTTGAAGATTTTGTTCCATTGTGTCTAACTGTTGCTGTGTTTGTCTCTGGTGTTGTTCCATTGTCTCTAACTTTTGAAGATTTTGTTCCATTGTGTCTAACTTTTGAAGTTTTTGCTGTGTTTGTCTCTGATTTTGTTCCATTGTGTCTAACTTTTGAAGCTTTTGTCCAATTTGTTGCATTAATTGTAATAACAATGCACTGGTGTCTGAAACATGTTCCTCAGTGCTATTCGGCAATGCATTTGAACTGGCAATATTCGCAGTTTGAAAAGCAGAAATTGTGTCATGACTTATTTGAGACAAGGGTAAGGACGCAAAACCTGAATCTACAGTATTTGTAAGATTGTGTCCTGTCATTTCGGATTCCTGAGGCAAGCTGTTGCCGACCGATCGATCGATAATGCTTCCCTGTTCACTAATTGTTTCACTGTCCACACCATTGTTTGCAGCCCGCTCCATTTCCCTATGTACAATTACCAAATTACTACTTTGAACATTAGTTAATTCATTACTCGATGGCGCTAACACACTGCTTTCGTCTTCACTGTCATTTCTCAGTTTACTTTGGAGCCTAGTATTACGTTTTTCACACGCCATTATTGTCACAATATTTCACACGATAACACAGAAAAACACAATTTGAAGAGCAACAATAAGAGAACACATTAACATAGCACTGAAAATAATATCTCGTTAATTGCAAGCGCAGCTGCGAAATACTTGGTGCAAATCTACATGCATGCCACAACTGTTTTACTGTACAACAATGAAAGGCTGCAACTACAAAGGAGATTCTCTCTACAATTACGCGTTAGCAATAAACAAAATCTACACTAATTACACAAACTACAAGAAAAAATCAGAAGATTCCAGTGAGGTATCCTCGGCTAAGGGTCGACATATGAAACGTCCCCTTAGAAAAATTGTACAGGACTGAGCTTAAACTGACACACAATATTTTTAGCGCAACGCAATCTGACTTTCAAAAATCCCTACAAAAGAATGGCCCTGACTAACATTAACCTATACCTTTCACAAATCACTTACCTCACAAAAATCTTCATTACTCGAACTACTGCAATACAGCGAGCGCCACTACTGCCAGCTAAATAAAAGATTCAAACTACGGAAGGCACTAACTACTGATAGGCATAGTTAGCAAATGAAAGATTTTAATAGAGAACAAACAATGTATTTACCTTAATAATCATAATATATATATCAGTTCATGCCATCCAGTATTACAAATTTCAAAACTCCGCCATCTCTCTCCCCACATCCACCACTGCTAGCTCACCTCCAACTGCGCAACGCTACGAGCTGTTCACATCCAGCTGTCGCTGCCCAACACTACAATGGCAGACAACAATGCAAACTAGCCACAGACTGCACACAGCACAGCCAGTGATTTTCGTACAGAGCGCTACGTAACGTTGCCAATAAGAAAACATAAACAGCCTACTTACACGTTGTATGCCAGGGTCAGAACATCGTTTCGTTCCTGAACTAAGTTAACTGTAGGCTGCTCTGTGACAATGCCTGTCTTTTGTACTCCTATCTTCTCCAAGACCTCGTCACTTGTGGTAATTCGATACACGACTCTATGGACACGATCCAGAAAATAAACTCATTCAGGCAATTTTCAAAATTTTCTCTCCAGGTGGTCAGCAATTTTATCAACTTGTTATTTACAGTTGCCCTTGAAAATTAGTTATAGGGGCATTGAAATTACACGGTCTTCACGTATGTCGAATATAGGCAGCCACAAATTTTTTCTGCAAGTGCCGAATATGTAAGTCGTTAGACTAAATCATCAAAATCCTGTAAGTGGTCTACACCTAACAGCGAGCAGGTTGATTAGCGTCTGGACGGGCATTACGGTGTTGTACGTATGCATCTCCATTTCTCTTACTGATTGAGTTTTCTCTGCCGGATTACGTTTTTGGCCTGTAAATTCGTCAGAAGTTGCTTCAAACGTTTTATTTTCTGTTTTTACCGTCTACATATCACTTTCTTTGCATATAATTGATTTTATGTGTCCTAATCACACAGTTTTCCTTTTCTAATATTTCACTACGCTGTCATTTTGATGCCCTTGGCTTTTTTTTACAATTCATAAACGTGGTCGGTGTTAACAGATCAGAGCTTTTTGTGAGTTGAGCTGTCATTTGTTGTTCAGCCATGATAGTGGAACGGAACTCGTTGTTTACGTGACATTTTTGGCGTTGGAGATGGGTTCGCCTAAGACAGAAATACTGCTCCACATTACAAATAGAGGAAAGAGAGGACCACAAAGGTCTCATGCAGACTACTTAGTTATTTGTTTCGTAATTTACGAATACAATAATCATTATGATAAGGAATGCGTCGTAAGTATAAAGGCTATGCACATCTTGCTCGAAAGTATGGTACAGAAGAATTATCAGTTTTTGGATCTGATGAGTTTATTTCGTTTTGTGGATTATCAGCAATTTTGTAGCGAGTATGTTACAATTTTTCTTGTTGTATTGAATTTATCTTTGTCCCAGAAAATACGTAGAAGTTTGGAAATTCAACAAAACAGGTTAGTCAAGGGCAGTTGTACGATCAGCTCAAGTTTATACGCAGCTAATCTGCTAACTCTCTTAAATCTCCTGTTTTTTGAAATCAGTGTCTTTAAAGGTCACATGGTTTACAAAAATAGTTTGTTTTCTGCTGTATATGGTTCGGAACTGGAGGAACTGCAACATATTTCGGTCTTCTGCGTTTCACATAATCCGCAAGGAGAAATGTTTCGAACATAGAAAACTGTTTTATATCGGTGGGAAGCCTTGTCTCGTAACAGCTTTTATTATTTTTCTAAAAGCTGTAGTGTACACATAGGAAACCTGCATGATCAGTATAGTGATATCACATTGGACACACACTTACCAGGTACTTTAACCTAAAAACCATGGAAAATATATACGTACATGTAGAATGTATTATTGGTACCTCCCTCCAAATTATTTGTCCAATTAAACTATGTGAAAATCTTCACCATTTTTCTTCACTTGGACGACTCGGGGCATGGGGTGTCACAAATTTGAACGTGTTAAGGAAGCTAAAGAATCTGAAAATGCTAAGCTCCAATGTAGATGTAGTGGGTGTCAGTGAAGTGAAATGGAAAGAAGACGAGGATTTCTGCTCAGATGAGTATAGGGTAATATCAACAGCAGTAGAAAATGGTATAACGGTAGTAGGATTCATTTTGAATGGGAAGGTAGTGTAGAAGATGAGCTACTGTGAACAGTACAGTAATAGGGTTGTTCTCATCAAAATAGATAGCAAACCAACTACAACAACAACAACAATAGTTCATGTATACGTGCCGACATCGCAAGCCGAAGATGAAAAGATAAAATATATGAGTAATTCAATACGTAAAGGGAGATGAAAATATAATAAAGGGGATTGGAATTCGATTGCAGGGGAAGAAGTAGGAGAAAGGGTTATAGGAGAATATAGGCTTGGTACAAGGAATGTGAGAGGAGGAAGACGAGTTCTGTAATAAATTTGTGATAGTACTAGCTCATACTCTGTACAAGAACCGCTAGAGGAGGTGGTATGCTTGGAAACACCAGGAAATACAGGAATATTTCAGTTAGATTTAGTTATAGTCAGGTTGGGATTCCGAAAGTAGAAACGGGGTTGTAAGGTGTACCCAGGATAAGATACAGACTCAGATCACAATTTGGTAGTGATGAATTTATAAAATCATTGGGGGAGCTGGCAAAAAACCGACTGTTCACGTTGGTGCGTTGAATGTCTGGCGATATACTATCTGACTTCCAGAATAACATCACCCACAAAATTCCGAAGATGCAAGTCCGAGAACTATCGGGCAATCAGGTTAGCAGATCATGTATCGAAGGCACTGACGAGAACAGTATACAGAAGAATGGAAAAGAAAATTGAGGATGTGTGAGTCGACAATCAGTTTCTCTTCAGGAAGGGTAAAGGCGCCAGAGATGCAGTGCTGATTTGGCGATAGGTAATGGAAGCAACAGCAAAGAAAAATCAAGACACGCTCATAGGATTTTTGGACGTGGGAAAAGAGTTCGACGTCGTCAAAAGGTGCAAGATGTTCGAAATTCTGAGGAAAATATGGGTAAGATACAGGAGAGACGGATAATATACAACATGTTTAAGAGCCAAGAGGGAACAATAAAAGTGGAAGTTCAAGGACGAAGTGCTAGGATTAAGAAGGGTATAAGACAGGGATGCAGTCTTTCGTCCCTCCTGTTGAATCCGTACATGGAAGAAGCAATGTCGGAAATAAAAGAAAGGTTCAAGAGTAGAATTAAAATTAAAGGTGAAACGATATAAATCGTAATATTCGCTGATGATACTGCTATCCTCAGTGAAAGTGGAGAAGAATCTGCTGAATCAAACGAATTGTCTAATGAGAACAGAATATGGATTCAGAGTAAACCGAAGAAAGACGAAAGTAATAAGAAGTAGCATAAATGAGAGCAGCGACAAACTTAACATTACGATTGGTGATCACGCAGTCGAAAAAGTTAAGAAATTCTGCTAGCTAGGCAGCAAAATAACCCAAGATGGACGAAAGGAGGACGTGAAAAGTAGACTAGCACTGGCCAAACGGCATTCCTGGCCAGGAGAAGTCTACTACTATCAGATATAGACCTTACTTTGAGGAAGAAATTTCTGAGAATGTACGTTTGAAGCACAGCATTGTACGTTAGTGAAACACGGGCTGTGGGAAAAACCGGAGCAGAAGAGAATGTAAGCATTTTAGATGTGTGTTACAGAGAATTAGGTGGACTGCTAAGGTAAGGAATGAGGAGGGTCCGCGAAGAATCGGCGAGGAAAGGAATATCTGGAAAACACTGACAAGATGAAGGGACAGGCTGACAGGACATCTGTTGAGACATCATGGAATAACTTCCATAGGTCTAGAGGGAGCTGTGGATGGAAAAACTATAGAGGAAGATAGTGATTGGAATACATCCAACAAATAATTCAGGACGTAGGTTGCACGTGTTACTCTGAGACGAAGAAACTGACACAGGAGAGGAATTCATGACGGGCTGCATCAAACCAGTCAGAAGGCTGATGACTGAAAAAAAGTCTGGAATGTGTAGATGGTATAATTACGACTAACGGATACTGTATATATATTCTAATACATATGTAATTTTCGATCTTTGTCCTTGCAAACCAAAATACACTTCTAGTTACTAGCCTCTTACCAACACAACGACGTCCAGCCGAAGGTTCAACATATTCCGCATTTCTACAAGGTCTTTGCGTGAGACCAACACCGTATTGTCCGTTTCATTACTTTACGACGCTTATGGCCTGATTATTTATTGTCTGTTCCGAAACGTGATAATTATAATTGATTCCTATAAGCTTCCTTCTGATGGTATTCGCCCACTTAGGAGCTTTTCTTGTACTGTACCTAAAATTTTGACAGACGTATTGCTACCAATGGATCGTTGACTTACAGGCTTTCTGTCACAACAGCATCAATTTCCTTCCGTGAGGTAGAAATACGTAAATGTCGTGGAAATAGAACTGCCTGCTTTCTTGTTTCCCGAAACAGTAGTGCACTGATTCTCTGCTGACCTGGTACTTTCTCCATTTTAAAGATAAAGTCTTGTGCTAAGGGAACCACAACTGCAGTGTGTTGTATTAGTCATCCACGTATTATCTCTGCCGAGATGCGTTTCTCGCTACGTTTTGCTTGGAACAATGAATGCAGAAAATACCTGGTCGAATACATTGATTTCTACATCACACTTCCTTCTTCCTGTCCCATAGTTTACAGCAACATAAGATTCAAAATGTTTCAAATGGCTCCAAGCACTATGGGACTTAACATCTGAGGTAATCAGTCCCCTAGACTTAGAACTACTTAAACCTAACTAACCTAAGGACATCACACACATCCATGCCCGAGGCAGGATTCGAACCTGCGACCGTAGCAGCAGCGCGGTTACGGACTGAAGCGCCTAGACCGCTCGAGCAACATAAGAGACTTGATCGTTACCGTGATTTATGTGGCGTTTCACATACATATAATTTTAGTTGCCTCTTGTGGTGAATTTTCTTTGTTCGTATTTCCTCTTTGAGGCCAAATGTTTCTGTAGCTTTGCAGACATTTAGTTCGTTCTTTCTCTCAAATTGATGTCTACCTTGGTCTTTGCACTAAACACTTTATTCACTCAGTGATGGTATAATGAGTATTTAGGTACCGCCAACATGTACAGTATGACAGTTTGGCATTTTGATAGCTGTGGGAAAATATTCGAAAACAAAAGTCCACGAGTCTGTACAAAACTTGTTGGAGAACATGTCGTCGCCACTGTGCGATGTTGTGATTGTTTTTCATTGACACTTTGCACTTGATATTCGATTACTGATAGTCGAAGTTTTAGTGGGAGTAATATGTTTCGTCTTCTTTTTTTTATTTTTCCCTATTTGGCGAGTTCAGTGTAACGGTCCAGCTTATTTCCTAAGAAGAACTTTAATTTCAAATGGGCGGTACTCGCGACTCTAAGAGCATTTTTGTGAACCGTGAGTTATGGGAGCAGCACCAGACACGGAAATATACGGCAGAAAAGAAATTTGTGACCTCTCTCGAAGCAGAGCCAAGCACAGTATTAATTATGCAATGTGTTAAAATATAACGAGGTAAGCACACTAGCTCATGTCAAGGAAGTTGCACAAAGAAGCGAAGTCAAACAAACTCTACAATGTATACTTCTGTCAGGGGCGTATTTTCCGATAAATAAATTAAAAAATGGTTCAGTGGTTCAGACCAAGGTTTATGGAAGGTTTTCCTTGGTTGTAAAAAGAATGCCGGAAATGGAAACACCCTCAGAAATATTTTCAATTGGGGCGCCCTCTGCTCCATGAGCTATTCGCCTGTCATTTGGCTCAGAAGAATTGGGCCTTCCAATGGGGCGCATCACGTATCGGGGTAGTGGAAAAAAAACTGAAAGCAAAAATACGTGTACGTAGCTCTAGCTCGGTAACCACTGTTTGCTATAGGTCATAGCTAAGTTGGGAGATACGAGAGCGCAGGCGTGACACATTGGTAACCTTGACAGCAAAGAGAAGCACTACAACCTTCCATTATGGGATTGCGACATATTGCTCGTGGAAACGTCAACTCTTTGAGGAACAAAAACTAAGCATACGCTGCTGCTATATTGTCATGTTATCATATCTTATTGCTTACAGAGACTACCAAAAAGAAAAGACAGAGAGTAGAATCTCTAAACAGAACAGCAATGTTAGGAAACACAGGTTCTACGATGACTGCGTTTGCTAAATTACCAGTGTTGATGAATGTTTAGTGGCGTTCATATGCGAAATAAAAAGAGCTAAAAGGTATAATTTTTTAGGTATCTCTGGAAGAAGAAAACAAAAGAAGCAGTCTGGAATATTGTGGGACAGAATACAGAGAGAATATTGTCTTGGTAATTTTCTTGTAGCAGACTTTCAACAGTTGGAAATCTACCAATACTAAAGCAAGCTGGTTGGTATGCGAGCGCACGTGTACCGAGGAATTTGCACCATTTTGCCAACTGTCAGCACTCTCGTTATTTATCCTTGATCGTGAAGTCAACAACTGTGGAAACTCACGACACGAGTTGTAATAAAAACTCTTCCTCGCTAAACAGTCGTAGCGACAAATAAATACAACGTCCGCCATCTTTCCCAATCGGCCGTCATTCAACAATTCTCTGAAATACGTCAGACGCAGAACATATTTGACAAACACCTCTAACAAAGCCGCTCGCTGCCAAATAATTGAATAAAGCTAGTGAATGTGACTTTACAGGCTTTCCCGACGGATCTGTTGCAAATAAACCTCTCAGGCTTGTTGCTGGATAATACACTCCTGGAAATTGAAATAAGAACACCGTGAATTCATTGTCCCAGGAAGGGGAAACTTTATTGACACATTCCTGGGGTCAGATACATCACATGATCACACTGACAGAACCACAGGCACATAGACACAGGCAACAGAGCATGCACAATGTCGGCACTAGTACAGTGTATATCCACCTTTCGCAGCAATGCAGGCTGCTATTCTCCCATGGAGACGATCGTAGAGATGCTGGATGTAGTCCTGTGGAACGGCTTGCCATGCCATTTCCACCTGGCGCCTCAGTTGGACCAGCGTTCGTGCTGGACGTGCAGACCGCGTGAGACGACGCTTCATCCAGTCCCAAACATGCTCAATGGGGGACAGATCCGGAGATCTTGCTGGCCAGGGTAGTTGACTTACACCTTCTAGAGCACGTTGGGTGGCACGGGATACATGCGGACGTGCATTGTCCTGTTGGAACAGCAAGTTCCCTTGCCGGTCTAGGAATGGTAGAACGATGGGTTCGATGACGGTTTGGATGTAACGTGCACTATTCAGTGTCCCCTCGACGATCACCAGTGGTGTACGGCCAGTGTAGGAGATCGCTCCCCACACCATGATGCCGGGTGTTGGCCCTGTGTGCCTCGGTCGTATGCAGTCCTGATTGTGGCGCTCACCTGCACGGCACCAAACACGCATACGAGCATCATTGGCACCAAGGCAGAAGCGACTCTCATCGCTGAAGACGACACGTCTCCATTCGTCCCTCCATTCACGCCTCTCGCGACACCACTGGAGGCAGCCCGCACGATGTTGGGGCGTGAGCGGAAGACGGCCTAACGGTGTGCGGGACCGTAGCCCAGTTTCGTGGAGACGGTTGCGAATGGTCCTCGCCGATACCCCAGGAGCAACAGTGTCCCTAATTTGCTGGGAAGTGGCGGTGCGGTCCCCTACGGCACTGCGTAGGATCCTACGGTCTTGGCGTGCATCTGTGCGTCGCTGCGGTCCGGTCCCAGGTCGACGGGCACGTGCACCTTCCGCCGACCACTGGCGACAACATCGATGTACTGTGGAGACCTCACGCCCCACGTGTTGAGCAATTCGGCGGTACGTCCACCCGGCCTCCCGCATGCCCACTATACGCCCTCGCTCAAAGTCCGTCAACTGCACATACGGTTCACGTCCACGCTGTCGCGGCATGCGACCAGTGTTAAAGACTGCGATGGAGCTCCGTATGCCACGGCAAACTGGCTGACACTGACGGCGGCGGTGCACAAATGCTGCGCAGCTAGCGCCATTCGACGGCCAACACCGCGGTTCCTGGTGTGTCCGCTGTGCCGTGCGTGAGATCATTGCTTGTACAGCCCTCTCGCAGTGTCCGGAGCAAGTATGGTGGGTCTGACACACCGGTGTCAATGTGTTCTTTTTTCCATTTCCAGGAGTGTATTATCCAAACCCCATAGTATTTCACTGATACAACTGTTTGATATCTTCAGGTGATGGTAGTTGCATTTTGTCACTGCTGCGAGATGCGAGTGGTGATAATTGCGCGGCAACGTCGAAATTTATGAGGCCAGGAGCAAACAATATGCGTGCGCGGGGAGACGCTCGCAATTGGAGGAAAGCGGGGCCCGTAGTGCCCCCTGGCGGGAGCCGAAGACGAGATATGGTAGTGGTTAAGTTCCTATGGGACCAAACTGCTGAGGTCATCGGTACCTCGAGGAAAAGACTTTCGAGCGTGTCCTGTGGGCAAAGACTGAGCCTCCGGACGCTACTTTAGTTAAGAGCTGGATTAAATGTCTGTAATGTGCTGTGTCCGGTCGTGAATGGGAGGTTCTTGAATCTTCTGTTTTAATTTAATGGCAGACAGTGCTAGATTTCAGCGGGCGCTTAGATGAAAGCCTCCATCCCTGTTGATAAGATTGTCCACCGTGCGGATATGTGTATTCTCCTTAAAACACAATGCCAGAACGATGACGCTGAGGATAAAACTTCAGTCTTCTCGCAAAACACGTGATGCCCCGTGAAACAACCCCTTCAGAAAAATTTATGAATTACTGTGCTGGTAAACCTCTTAGTTATTTGATTTTCAAACAGCTGAGCGAAACTGAACGTACTCAGACATTTCTCTCTATACTTATTCTGATCATCACTAAACTGACACACAATATTTTTTAGTGCAACCCAATCTGACTTTCAATAATTCCTACAGAAGATTGGCCCTGACTAACAATAACCTATACCTTTCATGAATCACTTACCTCACAAAAATCTTCGTTACTCGAAGTACTGCAATACAGCGAGCGCCAATACTGCCAGCTAGATAAAAGATTTTAACTACTGAAGGCACTAATTACTGATAGGCATAGTTAGCAAATGAAAGATTATGATAGAGAACAAACAATGTATTTACCTTAATAGTGTTCAAAAGTCATAATATATATATATCAGTTCATGACATCCAGTCTTACAAATTTCGTTTTTCTGACGGACACACGTCCAGATCGTCCGCTCTCAAAACGCCGCCATCTCTCCTCCCACATCCACCACTGCTGGTGTCTCAGCTCCAACTACCCAACTCTACAAGCGAATATTCCAACAATGCCAACCAGCCACAGTCTACACACAGCACAGCCAGTGATTTTCATACATGGCGCTACGTGGCGTTACCAATATAAAAACCTAAACAGCCTACTTACACCCGTTTTCAGGCAATGACCTGCTACCGCTGATTTATCAGGTTGGCCCGGGCGTGTATGACGAATGTGTTCAAAACAACGTTTTGTACGGTTCGATATATCTGCTCAGTATAAGATGGAATTTTAACACGCCACGCGATCTAAAGCCAAGATCGTCTTTGACCGAACACAACAAATTCCTCAGTTTTGATGGTGGACAAGAAACACACTTGATGTCATAACTCGTGAGGATTTTTTTCTGTCCTTGCAGACATGCCCCAAAAATACGGCAAGAAGTCCGTTGCGGAGGGTGCCTGCTATCTTCGTTAGCATTCCGGCATTGTACTGGTTTAGAACGGAAGTGCACGCATTGAAGCTTCTTAACAACAAAGGCACTGCAATACTGTATTTATCCGCGGACACCAGGAAGTGACGCTCAATTAAGATGTGCTCCCGTATATAGGAATTACATAGCGCGTATACGAGCGCAGACTGTGTTGCAGGTACGAAGGAATATGAAAATCTGGGTACAGCCGTGAGTCGTGCACGGATAGCCAAAGCAGTTGAGGCGACCGCTAGCGTAAAGTGGGGAATCCAGGTTCGAGTCCCAGTCCGGCACAAATTTTCACTGTCGTCATTGCCTAGTACAGGTCATGGCCGTGCCTATTCGCAACTGCGAATACATTTCATGTGCTTCATAACGGCTGTAGTCGCCACAGTGCTTGTTCCTTCGAACATACTTGCATTTCAGAAGGAACATTGCATCGTTCTTGTTAAAAACACAGGCACTGCAGTGTGGTATGTTTTTAGGTATTGTAATTCACCAGACAGAATGGCGGTGTCTGAAGCCACTTGTGCCAGAGCGCGTAAGCTACTACTGGATATGATGGTCGCAATACGGAGAACTTCATAGGACGCATGAGGACATTTACACTTCAACCGTCGGATCTTTTGGTTAGCTTTGATGCTGCATCTTTGTTTATGAAATGACCTCTGCAATAAGCATTAGAGCTTATCAGCAGAAAGTTTGAGAAAGACATTGTAGCCTTTTTTAAACATGTGAGTACCTCAATTTATGTCTTATGTAATGACTAGTATTTAGAACACAAGAACGGTGTCGCCAGTAGAAGTTCTCTGTCTCCCATGGTGCCAACTGCTGTATTGATGATTCTGAGAAAAAACGCTGGAGTCGGGAACCTCCCTAGTTCTTGCTGTATGTAGACGATACACGTATGGTTGGGTACCGCGGAATGGAGCCATTGCTTACGTTTCTCCAATATTTAAACTCTATCCATCGGAATTTCCAGATAGCCATACAAGCGAAGAAAATGTCATGTTATGGTTAGAAGAGAAGCCAGCGGTACGTTGGGACATAGTGTCCACCGCAAACCAACTTACTCAAGGTTATATTTGCAGGCCACAAGCTGTCACCATCCTGCCAAACGTGGTAGTGTCTTGCGCTGTCTGGTAATAGACCACATGGGGTTTCATACACTGACATTCTGTCACGTGAGCTACAACACCCAAGAACGGGTTCAAATAAAGTATTATTTTAATAGAGGGATGTTAATGAAGATGAGGAGGCACACACTGCAACGACCTTCTTGCTCTATTTTGGAGGCATGTCTTCAAGGAGAAAAAAAAAAATCCTCAAGTTACGCGACATCGAGTGGGTTTCTTGTCCACCAGTTGAGGAATTTGTTGTGTTCAGTCAAAGAGATCTTGAAATCAAGCACGAGGCGTACTAAAGATCCCATGTCAGTGATGGAAATCGTATACTCGTGATGGGCAGAAAAGTCGAACCGTGCAGGGAGGTTGTGCTGAACACCTTCGTCTTACACGCCTGCGTAAACGTAATAAATCAGCGATAGCGGAGCATTGCCTCAACACGGAGCATCGCGTGTTTTACGAGAACACTGTAGTTTTATCCTCAGTGTCATCGTCCTGGGATTGTATTTTAAGGACGCTTCACATATCCGCACTGCGGACAATCTTGTCATCCGGGGTGCAGGCTTTCATCTTAGCGCCACCTGAAATCCAGCACTGTCTGCCATTACATTAAAACAGAATATTCAAGAACCTCCGCTACACGACCGGACCCAGCGCAACTGCAGACGTTTAGTTCAGCTTTCAAGCACACGAGCATCCGCAAGTACAGTCACTGTCCACAGCGCACGCTCGGAGAACTTCTCTTCGGCTCCCTGCAGGAGGCACTATGAGGCCGCTTTCATCCACGTGTCTTTGCGCGCATGCGGATTCCTGCTAGCTGTTGGGCGGGATTATTAAAATGTTTTTACTCGTTCGTCGTACTGTTCACCGCAAATAGTTCCACCTACCTCAGTACGGCGGCACATCACCAGCCCGTTTCTCTGCATACGTATGTACTGCGCTGACAACGTAGAAGCAGCGATGAAGAAAACGTTGCAAAGTCTGCGTAAACTCTGATAGCAAGCTATGCTGTGTAATCTTATAATAGACTACTGGCCATTAAAACTGCTACACCAAGAAGAAATGCAGACGATAAACGGATATTCATTGGACAGATATATTATACTAGAACTGACATGTGATTACATTTTCACGCAATTTGGGTGCATAGATCCTGAGAAATCAGTACCCAGAACAACCTCTGGCCGTAATAACGGCCTTGTATCCCTGGGCATTGAGTCAAACAGAGCTTGGATGGCGTGTACAGGTACAGCTGCCCGTGCAGCTTCAACGCCGTATCACACTTCATCAAGAGTAGTGACTGGCGTATTGTGACGAGCCAGTTGCTCCGCCACCATTGACCAGACGTTTTCAATTGGTGAGAGATCTGGACAACGTGCTGGCCAGGGCAGCAGTTGAACATTTTCTGTATCCAGAAAGGTTCGTACAGGACCTGCAAAATGCGGTCGTGCATTATCCTGCTGAAATGTAGGCGTTCGCAGGGATCGAATCAAGAGTAAGGCCACGGGTCGTAACACATCTGAACTGTAACGTCCACTGTTCAAAGTGCCGTCAATGCGAACAAGAGGTGACCGAGACGTGTAACCAATGGCACCCCATAGCATCACGCCGGGTGATACGCCAGTATGGCGATGACGAATACACGCTTTCAATTTGCGTTCACCGCGATGCCGCCAAGCACGGATGTGACTATCATGATACTGTAAACAGAACCTGAATTTATCCGAAAAAATGACGTTTTGCCATTCGTGCACCCAGGTTCGTCGTTGAGTACACCATCGCAGACGCTCTTGTCTGTGATGCAGCGTCAAGGGTGACCGCAGCCATGGTCTCCGAAGCGTCCCCATCTGTTAACTCGGGGATCGAGACGTGTCGGCACTATCCGTTACAGCCATACGGATAAGATGCCTGTCATCTCCACTGCTAGTGATACGAGGCCGGTGGGATCCAGCATGGCGTTCCGTATTACCCTCCTGAACCCACCGATTCCATATACTGCTAACAGTAATTGGATTTCGACCAACGGGAGCAGCAATGTCGCGATACGATAAACCGCAATCGCGATAGGCTACAATCCGACCTTTGTCAAAGTCGGAAACGTGATGGTAGACATTTCTCCTCCTTACACGAGGCATCACAACGTTTCTCCAGGCAACGCCGGTCAACTGCTGTTCGTATATGAGAAGTCGGTTGGAAACTTTCCTCATGTCAGCACGTTGTAGGTGTCGCCACCGGCGCCAACCTTGTGTGAATGCTCTGAAAAGCTAATCATTTGCATATCACAGCATCTTCTTCCTGTCGGTTAAATTTCGCGTTTGTAGCACGTCATCTTCGTGGTGTAGTAATTTTAATGGTCAGTAGTGTACTTTTCGAGTAGAAAGTAGTTGCTTCGTTCTCTCAGTAAAATGTCAAAATTCTAAAACGATTGTTTTAGTCGATTGAAATTTAAAAAAAATACCTGCCATCAGCCCACATGTAATTAATGTCCTCAGTTCACAGTTCATGCAACCCAGTACACACCCAAGGCACCCAGAAATGCACTTCAACCGGAAGAATTACTCGATTTCGCAGTCGATACCCCGCTACTATATCTGAGTTTCACATTCAGTCCTTTTCAGTGGATTTCTATTAAAGAAATTGCTCGCCAAATATTCCATATACTGATACGAAACGTGCCACGAGGAATTTTACAAAGGCCGAAAGTTCACACGCGTTTATCGTTCCAACAAAACAATTCTATTATTTCCAAACTTCAAAAAACTGTCCGTAAATGAAATTGCTTCTACGGCAACACGGTCTGGACCCCAAATTCCAATAATTTCTTCATTTTACACATGATGCAGACGGACACGTTCAACATCACCTGCACGTTCAGAAACTACCCAGCCTCCTTCTGGATGGTGCTTCTAACACAGCATATCTGTCTAGCAGTGCGCGGGAACTGCTTAACTCTGATTGACCGATCATTTTGGCTGTCCACTCAGAAGAATTGTTCGAGATCATTCTCGCGCCAAAACTTGCCCTGTGCCAATCATTAATCACAGATGCATTTACTTCATTCCAACATGCAAATACTAATATAAGATTTAACAAAACCAAACGAAAAGGAAATTAATCTCGGCATAAATTTAGAATATAAATATATAATATGTTGTCGTTGTTGTGGTCTTCAGTCCTGAGAGTGGTTTTATGCAGCTCTCCACGCTACTTTATCCTGTGCAAGCTTCTTCATCTCCCAGTACCTACTGCAACCTACATCCTTCTGAATCTGCTTAGTGTATTCATCTCTTGGTCTCCCTCTACGATTTTTACCCTCCACGCTGCCCTAGAGTACTAAATTTGTGATCCCTTGATGCCTCAGAACATGACCTACCAACCGATTCCTTCTTCTAGTCAAGTTGTGCCACAAACTCTTCTCCCAAATCCTATTCAGTACCCCCTCATTCGTTATGTGATCTACCCATCTAATCCTCAGCATTCTTCAGTAACACCACATTTCGAAAGCTTCTATTCTCTTCTTGTCCAAACTATTTATCGTCCATGTTTCACTTCCATACATGGCCACACTCCATACAAATACTTTCAGAAACGACTTCCTAACACTTAAATCTATACCCGATGTTAACAAATTTCTCTTGTTCAGAAACGCTTTCCTTGCCATTGTCATTCTACATTATGTATCCTCTCTACTTCGACCATCATCAGTTATTTTGCTCGCCAAATAGCAAAATTCCTTTACTGCTTTAAATGTCTCATTTCCTAATCTAATTCCCTCAGCATCACCCGACTTAATTCCACTACATTCCATTATCCTCGTTTTGCTTTTGTTGATGTTCATCTTATATCCTCAAAAAATGTTTCAAATGGCTCTGAGCACTATGGGACTCAACATCTTAGGTCATAAGTCCCCTAGAACTTAGAACTACTTAAACCTAACTAACCTAAGGACATCACACACACCCATGCCCGAGGCAGGATTCGAACCTGCGACCGTAGCAGTCCCGCGGTTCCGGACTGCAGCGCCAAAACCGCTAGACCACCGCGGCCGGCCCCTTATATCCTCCTTTCAAGACACTGTCCATTCCGTTCAACTGCTCTTCCAAGTCCTTTGCTGTCTCTGACAGAATTACAATGTCATCGGCGAATCTCAAAGTTTTTGTTTGTTCTCCAAGGATTTTAATACCTACTCCGAATTTTTCTTTTGTTTCCTTCTCTGCTTGCTCAATATACAGATTGAATAACATCGGGGAGAGGCTACAACCCTGTCTCACTCCCTTCCCAACCACTGCTTCCCTTTAATGTCCTTCGACTCTTATAACTGCCATCTGGTTTCTGTACAAATTGTAAATAGCCTTTCGCTCCCCGTATTTTGCTCCTGCCACCTTCAGAATTTGAAAGAGAGTATTCCAGTCAACTTTGTCAAAAGCTTTCTCTAAGTCTACAAATGCTAGAAACGTAGGTTTGCCTTTTCTTAATCTAACTTCTAAAATAAGTCGTAGGGTCAGTATTGCCTCACGTGTCCCCATATTTCTACGGAATGCAAACTGATCTTCCACAAGGTCGGCTTCTACCAGTTTATCCATTCGTCTGTAAAGAATTCGCGTTAGTATTTTGCAGCCGTGACTTATTAAACTGATAGTGCGGTAATTTTCACATCTGTCAACGCCTGCTTTCTTTGGGATTGGACTTATTATATTCTTCTTGAAGTCTGAGGGTATTTCGCCTGTCTCATACATTTTGCTCACGAGGTGGTAGAGTTTTGTCAGGACTGGCTCTCCCAAGGCCGCCAGTAGTTCTAATGGAATGTTGTCTACTCCCAGTGCCTTGTTTCGACTCAGATCTTTCAATGCTATGTCAAAATCTTCACGCAGTATCGTATCTCCCATTTCATCTTCATCTACATCCTCTTCCATTTCTATAATATTGTCCTCAAGTACATCGCCCTTGTATAGACCCTCTATATACTCTTTCCGCCTTTCTGCTTTCCCTTGTTTGCTTAGAACTGGGTCTCCATCTGCTTCATTCACTGCATTTTTATATTTTCTCCTTTCGTCAATTAAATTCAATATTTCTTCTGTCACCCAAGGGTTTCTATTAGCCCTCATCTTTTTACCTACTTGATCCTCTGCTGCCTTCACTACTTCATCCCTCAAAGCTACCCATTCTTCTTCTACTGTATTTCTTTCCCACATTCTTGTCAATTGTTCTGTTATGTTCTCCCTGAAACTCTGTACAACCTCTGATTTAGTTAGTTTATCCAGGTCCCATCTCCTTAAATTCCCACCTTTTTGCAGTTTCTTCAGTTTTAATCTACAGTGCATAACCAATAGATTGTGGTCAGAGTCCACATATGCCCCTGGAAATGTCTTACATTTTAAAACCTGGTTCCTAAATGTCTGTCTTACCATTTTATAATCTATCTGATACCTTTTAGTATCTCCAGGGTTCTTCCATGTATACAACCTTCTTTGATGATTCTTGAACCAAGTGTTAGCTATGATTAAGTTATGCTCTGCGCAAAATTCTACCAGGCGGCTTCCTCTTTCATTTCTTAGCCCCAATCCATATTCAATTACTACGTTTCCTTCTCTCCCTTTTCCTACTACCAAATTCCAGTCACCCATGACTATTAAATTTTCGTCTCCCTTCACTAGCTGAATAATTTTTTATTATTTCATCATACATTTCTTCAATTTCTTCGTCATCTGCAGAGCTAGTTGGCATATAGACTTGTACTACTGTCGTAGGCGTGGGCTTCGTGTCTATCTTGGCCACAACAATGCGTTCGCTGTGCTGTTTGTAGTAGCTTACCCGCATTCCTATTGTTTTATTCATTATTAAACCTACTCCTGCATTACCCCTATTTGATTTTGTATTTATAACCCTGTATTCACCTGACCGAAAGTCTTGTTCCTCCTGTCACCGAACTTCACTAATTCCCACTATATCCAACTTTAACCTATCCATCTCCCTTTTTAAATATTCTAACCTACGTGCCCAATTAAGGGTTTAATGTCAACTGTTATTCTGGTTGCCTCCTTACAAAAGCAAGGACACTTAGACATACGTCATCAGTAATGTGGGTACAAACAACTTTCTCACATTATGATTACGTAATGTATTACAAAACTTTAATCTTGAAATTTAATGTATGTCCCACATACACACTCTCGCTAACTATCATTTACTCCTACAGCAATATTAGACAAAATAATTATTTTGTATGGTTTTTATATCACAAAAATGTAAAGTAGTTAAAGTTTTTGATTAAATCTTAATTAAATAATTCTGCCCATTGAGAGTTCTGGTTATATTTTTCAAATGATAACAAAAAGTAAACTGTTATAGTTACTAACTGAATTTAATTCCCTAAGTGTCGGTTTTTTGACTTTTTAGGTAATTTCTCTATCTCCAAAACTATGATAGTTACAACGTAGAAATTTTTATACAATCTTCTCCTGAATAACAAAAACTAGCTTACCGATTTTGAAAAGGATTGAATAATATCTAATATAGTTTACTTAGATTCAGAGGTGGCATGAATATAAGCTCCTGGTAAGTGACACGCTGGTGCGTTCACACGCTGCATAGCAACAGGTGCATATGACTCATTGCTACGACACAACTTGCTGTCTCCTTCACAGCCTCCGGTTCCAATACTGTGGGCTGTACTGCAATGTAGCTTATTGCAATAATTGTTATCGCGCATTAACTCGCGACGTCACAAGCTTGTGGCCTGATATAAATTTCGACGCAGCTGTGCGATTATCATCAGTCGCGTCTTGCAGCTGTGACAACAGCAAACTACCTTCACCCGAAGATGTCAAACAGTTGTATCGATGAACTATTGTGGCATTTGCACAATATTATTCAACGGCGTAATCGAGAAGGGTATCTGCAGAACTACTGAAGTCTGATGAAGTGTTTTGTCATTTACAGTGGCCTTAACGGTAAGATTTGAATCTAGTAGCGGTCTCAAAAGCACAGTTGACATGCCTGGACAATAATGTAGCAAACTGGAGAGACGAGCGCCGGTTTGGTTCAGTCTCAAGCTGCTAAGAGTCGATTCTGCTGGTCACTTTAGGAAGATTTTTCACGTTTTTCTAGTCGTAATCTGGCACTGCGAGAAGTTTTAGTCAACGAGCGCAATCAATGTAACTTTCAAAACACATTTTGTTTAATTTTAGTTCTGTCAGTCAACATTAAATAATAGAAAGCATGAAATTAATGCAATAAAGCCGTTAATGTGAGGAGAATTGAAGTTTTGTAAGCAAAGGAAGTGTTGTAAATGGCATCAGAGTTAAGGGGACCACACCCTGCCTATCTAACACATGTTAATTTAGGCAAGTATTTTACCCATTTCTGAAAGAACTAGTTGATGCAGGACCATAATATTTTTACTGTATGTTACATAATGCTAATACAATCAACTGTACTAAAACCTACTTTATCCATTTTATAGTTTTTAAGGAATACTATTTTAAATTTATTAACAAAAATATTAAGTTTTTTCTGCAGATAATATTGTTTTTGAACATCCTAATGGGGGAATGTTAATGAATGTAGTAACAGAGGTGGCTTTTTATGTTATGCAGAGTCTCTGAAAATTTCATTGATTTATCTGTAATAGTTTCTGATATAATGGCGCATATGTACTGAAAATTTTAGTTTGCGGGAAATTGACTTTAAAGAAAAAACTTTTGAAATTTGTTACTTGCAGTTAATTAAAACTGTCCTTCTGCATATGATGGCCCTTCTTTGGCCTCTAGCAGGTCTTCCAGCTTCTTTTTCACCTTCCTGGATATTTGTCTTGCTTTCTTGGCCATATTAGATGCAGACCTATCTGCATTGGCTATCCTCATTTTATCGCAATGTTGCTGCCCAGTGATCATATTTCCACCAGGATTAATTCCCAGCTTTTTCAGTACCCAACACTTTCCAATATTACCACAACTGAATGTAATAACAGAATCATGAACTCCTAGTTTCATTGTATGCATGCCTAAAAATACTGTTTTAGGAAGGCGGTTCCAAATTATGCTGTTGAAACATTCATTTGGGTTCTGCGTCTGCCCATACAGATATTTCCTTAGAAGGTCAGGATGAGCCAAGTATCTGAAAATAGGTTTAATTGCTGTAATAACAGCAGCAGGAAGAGAATGCTGGTGAGAATAAGATTCTCCAGTTGCCTGAGCCGTATTGTATTTGCACCACCAATTTTCTCCTGATGGACACAATCCATGACATGGCTTATCATTAGTAGAGGACTTATTGAAGAATATGGCCCAAACATCTCTCTCCATTGCCTCCAGATCTTCTTTATTCCTCTTAATTGCCTGCCCATAGTATATCTGCAAGTTTTCTATTTCAGGTTTAGTTGACCGATCCTGTCCAGTCAACAATTTTCCATCTTCTAATTTTTTTCCTCTCATATCAACAGTTGTTCCCAAGCGTTTTTGAACATGGCCTATACATTCTATTTTGCTAATAATGGCATCTCCATATGGCTTAGAGTTCACCACATTGTTGTATGCCTTACTGTCACCATCACCCAAATATTTGGTGTACTGTACACCTCTTGTTTGTACAGAGTGATGAAATATTTGTTGTACTCCATGAACTTCCATACCATCACTTGTTCCTCTAAAATTAGCCACACAGTTGTGTTCTTTATGTTCATTGACTTTACAACATTTGTAATATTTAGACATTATCTCCACATCTAAAACTTCACAGATGTCTACACTCGTGGCAGTCACTACTCCATTCAGAGAAGTATGTCCTCTTTTCTGCCAACTTCCGTCAAGTGGAACTGCAATATCCGAGCACCCATCATTTTCTTCCTCTGCTTCCCTAGCAGCCAGTTTCATGCTTTCCTCAGTGACCTCACATTCAGATTTCTCTAATATTGCAGTCAGTTTTTCAAATTTATTTGGTGGTGCAATGTTAGTTCATCACAGAACAAAATGTTCTCCCTGCAGCCATGCCCTTGCCAATGGATCGTAAGGCATAAACTAATCTAGTATTGATTTCATAAGGGCCACTTGCATCTGGTTTTGAAGAACTCATAAATGAAATCACAGCTAAGCATTTAGTGCAAATTAAATCCAAAGCAATTTCTAGGCCTTTTCTCCCACTGGCACTCTCACAAATTTTCACTCTCTGTGACTCACCACACTGTCTACAT